>NC_087369.1:73110744-74360744 GCF_030014295.1 Loxodonta africana
AGTGTGTGGTACAAGCTCTGTCCTACAGTCTTAGAGGGGCAGTGATTATTGGTTTAGGTACCTGTATCTGGATGCAGCAGGAGTCACGATCTGAACAAGGCAGGGGGCTGACAATTGTCCCCCTACTGTCTGTGAGGAAAGTGTGTCCCTGTTTCCTAGAGTTCACAGGGTGGTGTTTTCTGCAGATGGACCATGGGCACCCAATACTTTTGGTTTTTTGGACCGGGAGATACCAGTTATCCTTGGACCACTGTAGCAGGTGGCTGGGTGACCTGAGTGGAGCCACCAGTCCTTAGGCCCCTGATGTGGGTAGGTGAGGGCCCTTTTTAATAGGAAAAGCTGTGTCACACATCAAAGACCCACCTCTCCAGCACACATCTGAAACAGTTGCAGCCTGCCAACAAGGGCCTATTCTCCTGAAATAGATCCACACACGTCCATGCAGAGGAGAAAGGTACTCAAAGTCCACAGACTATTTATGCTTGGATAGGAGCTGCTACTGTCTTGCGCTCCCCTGGTTACTGAAGCTGGGAAATTATCTTCCCCCCAGTTGTGAATTTATAGCTTCTCCAGTCCTGGAGGATGGCTCTAGGCACTCAACAGGGCCTATCTCAGGCCCAGGGAAATCAACAACTGCTGAAGCCAGCTTAGGGGCAGGGGGCGCAGTGAAACATATGCAAGTACTTAGCTTTTGTGGAAAGCACCGTTCTTCTCTGGCTCTAGATGTGTGAGTAGGCTGTGTGGCTGGCCGCCTCTCCCTGAGGAAACTGTGGCCAAATGCTAGTATAAGCCCACTGCTGCCGCTCTCAGGAATGGTGCCTGAGGGCTCCTGGCAATTCAGGTCCCATAACTCCTCTCCCCTTCTGAACTGTCTCTTCCTCCCCCGGTAGCTCAGCTCGTTTTTAACTTTGCCTTTGATGTTCAGGGCTCTTAGCTTCCATAAATGTACTCGTTTCACTTGTTTTTTTGGGGCCTTTGTTGTAAGAGGGTTCACAGGAAGTGTCTGGCTATTCTGCCATCTTGGCCTCATCTCCATTGCTGATGTTTTGATGTTCTATTTTCTGAACTTAAAAAATCCTTTTCTCTTGTCTCTTGCACTATCTATAACTTATAACAATTTTATAGACTATGTTTATGTAAACAAAAATGAAACATTTATCTTTTTTCCCTGACTGAGCCCTCCAGAGTTAGAAAACTCTTAGTGAACATTCTTATTTTTATGGCAAGATAATTTTTTGCACAAGTTCAGTAAGAACCCATCACCCTTGTTTACAGGGCATGATTGGAAATCTTGGTTATACAGTCAAGCTTTGACTGGGATATCATATTTGAGAAAGGTGCTCAGAGAATCAAGTAAGACTAGACAGTTGTAAGAAACTAATATTGACTTTATAAAGCCAGTGCTTACAAAGCCTCCCAGGAAATTTAACCTGGTATTTTTTTTTTTTTAATTTATAAGGTTCCCAGCCTTACACGTAAGTAAGGGAAGTCACTTCTTGGAAGGCCCAGACACCTTGCAATATGTTACAACCTCAAAAAAAGAGAAGTTCACCCAAGCCGGTGGGTGATTTAGGTGAGATCTGGTAGCAATTTCTTGGCTTCCTGGCCTTGAGAGGCTTGTACAAGTTTAATCTGAAGTTCTTTACGAAAACTTCCTCAAAGCGGTTTTAAAAGGCTATGTGATAAGCTACCACTTTTGGTACACCTATGTAAGTAATAACAAAAAGTCGTGTCTTAGATCAAGAAAAACTTTGCTTTGAGATTGTCTTTTGGTTGGCAGGAGGGTGAATGTAGAGAGAAATTTTGTTTCAATAGGCAATTGTGGGCCATCATATTCTGTTTTTTGTTCATTGTCTTTGAGACTTTTTTTCTTTTGTAAATCAGCAGCAACTAATGAGCTTGTTTTCTACTTGCAGATTGTCTTGTTCTTTTTATTTTGCTCCCTATGTATCTATACATAATCAATTAGCCAAAAAGAAAATGAGAAATATGAAAGAGATTAAGACTGAAGGTCATCAAACAATTTACTAAATTGGTATCAAGTCAGGGTCCATTGACAAAGGCAACCGTAATTGGCTGTTCTATAACAGCCATGACAGTGTTAGTTATGGTCATTAGTTTAAACATCAAAAATGACACAAACACTAAGGTGAACCTTTCAACAATCTGGGGATGGATATTTCAGGCAGAAAGACTAGTAAATGCAAAAGCTAAAGGGGGAAGGAGCTTGGTATGGTTTCAAAGGTTCTTGTCTTGTACTTTTATCAACAAAGAAGTTTATGTGTGTGTGTGTGTATGTGTGCGTGCATATGCATATGTACATATACAGTCATGCACAACATAATGTCCATTCTGGCAACGTTTGGCCGCATATACATCCTTTGTGATGGTTAAGACTGTGTGTCAACTTGGCTGGGCTATGATTGTCAGTGGTTTGGCAGTTCTGATGTAGTTTAGCAGCTATGTAATGATGTAATCACCTCCATGATGAGATCTTCTATGAGCAGCCAGTCAGTTGAAAGGGTGTTTCCATGGGGGAGTGGCCTGCATTCAATATATGTGGACTTTTGAGCAAAGCTCACAGGCTTTTGCTTACTCTGCATCCTGTATTTGACCTCTGGGTCTTGGGATTTGAGCTAGCAGCTTACCTGTCGAACTTGGAATTTGTCGGCCTCTGCCGTCTGTGAGCCAGCGGCCTGTTATCTGACCTGTCAATCTTGGGTTCATCAACCCTGCAGCTACGTGAGTTAGGAGAAGCCTCCAGCCTGACCCACAGACTTCGGACTTCCTACCCTCTACAACAATGTAAGCCATTTCCTTTTCCTTGATATAAATCTCTCTATGTATGTGTATATATATATATATACACCAAACCAAAAAACCAAACCCAGTGCCGTAGAGTCAATTCCAACTCATAGTGACCCTATAGGACAGAGTAGAACTGCCCCATAGAGTTTCCAAGGAGTGCCTGGCGGATCCGAACTGCCGACCCTTTGGTCAGCAGCCTTAGTACTTAACCACTACGCCACCAGGGTTTCCATGTATATATATATATATATATATATATATATATATATGTATGAGTCGGAGTCGACTCGACGGCACTGGTTTTGGGTTATATATATATAATTTGCTTCACTGGTTTTGCTTGTCTATAGAACACAGCCTAAGACATTTGGTACTGAGAGTGGTTCTAGAGAAACAAAACTGTAAGGATGAATTTTCTAAATTGGTTCTAAAGCCTGGGTAGTCTTAAAGAGGGCACTGTTAACCTTTGCCATGAGGTGGCAATAGAAATACGCAAAATATCACCATCAAGAGATCAAGTATTGGTGAGAAGCAAGGATCTGGGTGATCACATGTTTGATACATTTCTAGAATTTTGTCATAATGAGAAGTATAAGGAAGCTGGTTGGTTGGTCCTACTTTCATTAGACAAAGTGATGTAAGAAAGAGATGAGCTCAGGGCTTCAAAGTCACAGCTCAAGCACTGAATAAATGGCCTCAAAATTTCCACTTGTACCCTGAATAAAAGACTTGTTTCTTGTAGTTACAGAACTGATATTGCCAAAAGGCAAACCCAGAGTCATATAGTATGAAAGACAGAATTACAATTTCAATTGAATTCTCAACGTTGAGTGGTGTCTGAAGTTAAAATGAGGGCAATGATTGAGAAGAAATGGATGCTGAAACTTAGGAAGGGACATATGGACAGATAATCAGGAAGCAGGGGTCACTGAGCCCCTAAATTCCATTGAAATCACTCCTGCCAACAGAGCCAGCCCTTTCACTCCCACCTGAAGAGATTACGCCATCTTTTTGGACTAAGCCACCCTCCCCATTTAAACCATTAGTGCTTCCATCCACATCTGATGAGATTAACTCAATTTTGTGTGAAGAGCCTTTTCCTGAGTCATCCCTTAGGGAGGCGTCTGAATCATTGCTTGGGGCATCGGCCTCAGGTGGATGCCTTACTAGATGTTGTTAAATTTTCTCACAACACATCCCCATCACTCATTTTTATTTCTAGACCTATAACTAGACTTAAGCCCCAGCGAGCCCTAAAAGGTGAAGTACAAAGCGTGACACAGGAGGTATGCTACACTCCAAAATAACTGCTTGAGTTTTCTAATATGTACAAACAGAAACGTGGGGAATATGTGTGGGAATGGCTATAAGTGTGTGGGATAAAGGTGCAAGGAACATGAAGATGGATCAGTCTGAGTTTATTGACATGGGCCCACTAAGCACAGATTCTTCATTCAATATTTCAGCTCAAAAGGTTAGGAAAACAGCTAATAGTTTATTTGGTTGCTTCCCTGAAGCATGGATTATGCGCTGGCCCATACTAAGTTAAGCTGAACTGCTAGAACTGTCTTGTTATACTGTAGAAGAAGGAATCCAAAGGCTTAGGGAAATTGACATGCTAGAGTGTATTTATCGGGTTAGAACCACAGACCCACACATGGACACATGGACAAATTTTTACCACAACGGTGAGAGAAATTTGTGAAGGGAGTCCCTTATCCTTGAAGACTGCTGTGATTGTTTTTCTTAAGTAAGTTAGATTTGACAGTCGGAACTACCCTAACAGAATTAAGACACCTAAGTACAATAGGGGAAACCCTGGTGCAGTGGTTAACTGCTATGGCTGCTAACCAATAGGTTGGCAGTTCAAGTCCACCACGTGCTCCTTAGATACTCTATGGGGCAGTGCTAATCTGTCCTATAGGGTTGCTATGAGCCGGAATTGACTTGATGACAACGGATTTGTTTTGTTTTTTTTTTGAAGTACAATAGGACTGATTGTATCCTGTGGTGGTAGGGGTCAAGTGGTGGCAGTCAATAGACAAAGGCAAGGTAAGCTGGTTACCATAATAGACAGTGGAATCAAAGCAGTAATCAGAAGAGCCTGACTTGTAAGGAGTTACGGTGTTGGCTACTTAGTCATGGTGTCCATAAGAGTGAAATTGGTAGGAAATCTATTAAATATTTACTAGACCTATACAAGCGGAAGAATTCTAGGTCAAGTGAAGAGCATTCTAACTTGAATCACCAGAATAGAGAGTCATAGCCTCTCAATCAATTCCCAGAGTTGAGATAGTTTACAGGCTTACAACTCTTTGATTGAAGGAGAGGCTGGCTCCCCTTGAGGAAGGACCCCACCACACTGCCAAAAAATTGTACTGTTGATCTTTCTCCCAGCCTTTTACAGCCTTTTATGAGAGTGACTGTTCACTGGAGAAAAGTAAGGAATCAGACTTTTGGGGGATTTATGTAGTCTTAGCTCAGGTTCGGCTCACATTGGTTTCAGTGTACCCCTGAATTCATCCTGTAGTGATTCTCCCAGTTTCTGAATGCATAATTGGAATAGATATACTCAGTAACTGGCATAATCCTCACACTGGATCTCTGACAAGTGGAGTAAGGGCTGTTATGGTAGGAAATCCAAGTGGAAGCCATTAGATCTGCCCTTACTTAGGAAAATACTAAATCAAAAGCAATAATGCATTCCTGGAGGAGTTGAAGAGATTAGTGCCACACCCATCAAGGACTTGAAGGCTGCAGGGGTTGTGATACCCACCACATTCCCATTTAACTTGCCTATTTCGCCTGTCCCCCACGTGTCTGTCAGTTTGTTGTACTGTGGGGGCTTGCGTGTTGCTGTGATGCTGGAAGCTATGCCACCGGTATGCAGATACTAGCAGGGTCACCCATGAAGGACAGGTTTCAGCTGAGCTTCCAGACTAAGACTAGGAATAAGGACCCAGCAGTCTACTTCTGAAAAGCATTAGCCAGTGAAAACCTTATGATTAGCAGCAGAACATTGCCTGATACAGTGCTGGAAGATGAGCCCCCCAGGTTGGAAGGCACTCAAAACATGCCTCCTCAAAGTAGAGTTGACCTTAATGACATGGATGGAATAAAGCTTTTGGGACCTTCATTTGCTAATGTGGCATGACTCAAAATGAGAAGAAACAACTGCAAATATCCATTAATAATTGGAACCTGGAATGTACGAAGTATGAATTTAGGAAAACTGGAAATCGTCAAAATTGAAATGGAACACATAAACATTGAAAAAAAAGTGAGCTGAAATTGACTCATATTGGCCATTTTGAATCAGACAATCATATAGTCTACTATGCTGGGAATGACAACTTGAAGAGGAATGGTATCGCATTCATTGTCAAAAAGAACATTTCAAGATCTATCCTGAAGTACAACACTGTCAGTAATAGGAAAATATCCACGTTTACAAGGAAGACCAGTTAATAAGACTGCTACTCAAATTCACGCACCAACCACTAAGGACAAAGATGAAGAATCAGAAGATTTTTATCAGCTGCTGCAGTCTGAAATTGATCGAAAATGCAATCAAGATGCATTGATAATTACTGGCGACTGGAATGCGAAACTTGGAAACAATTAAGAAGGATCAGTAGTTGGAAAATATGGCCTTGGTGATAAAAACAATGCTGGAGATTGGATGATAGAATTTTACAAGAGCAATGACTTCTTCATTGCAAATACCTTCTTTCACCAACATAAACGGTGACTATACACATGGACCTCGCCAGATGGAACACACAGAAATCAAGTTGACTACATCTGTGGAAAGAGACGATGGAAAAGCTCAATATCATCAATCAGAACAAGGCCAGGGGCTGACTGGAACAGACCATCAATTGCTTATATGCAAGTTCAAGCTGAAACTGAAGAAAATCAGAGCAAGTCCACGAGAGCCAAAAAATGACCTTGAGTATATCCCACCTGAATTTAGAGACCACCTGAAGAACAGATTTGACGTATTGAACACTAGTGACCGAAGACCAGATGAGTTGTGGAATGACGTCAGTGACATCACCCATGAAGAAAGCAAGAGGTCACTGAAAAGACAAGAAAGAAAGAAAAGACCAAGATGGATGTCAGAGGAAACTCTGAAACTTGCTCTTGAGCGTCGAGCAGCTAAAGCAAAAGGAAGAATTGATGAAGTAAAAGAACTGAACAGAAGATTTCAAAGGGCCTCTCAAGAAGACAAAGTAAAGTATTATAACGACATGTGCAAAGAGCTGGAGATGGAAAACCAAAAGGGAGGAACAAGCTTGGCGTTTCTCAAGCTGAAAGAACTGGAGAAAAATTTCAAGCCTCGAGCTGCAATATTGAAGGATTCTATAGGGAAAATATTAAATGATGCAGGAAGCATCAAGAGAAGATGGAGGAATACACAGAGTCATTACACCAAAAAGAATTAGTGTTCAAACATTTCAAGGGGAAGCATATGATCAGAAACCGATGGTACTGAAGGAAGAAGTCCAAGCTGCTCTGAAGGCATTGGCGAAAAACAAGGTTCAAGGAGTTGATGGAATATCAACTGAGATATTTCAACAAACAGATGCAGTGCTGGTGGTGCTCACTCATCTATGCCAAGAAATATGGAAGACAGCTTCCTGGCCAACTGACTGGAAGACATCCATATTTATGCCTATTCCCAAGAAAGGTGATCCAACCGAATTTGGAAATTATAGAACAATATCATTAGTATCACACGCAAGCAAAATTTTGTTGAGGATCATTCAAAAATGGCTGCAGCAGTATATCGACAGGGAACTGCCAGAAATTCTGGCCGGTTTCAAAAGAGGACGTGGAACCAGGGATATCATTGCTGATGTCAGATGGACCCTGGCTGAAAGCAGAGAATACCAGAAGGATGTTTACCTGTGTTTTATTGATTATGCAAAGGCACTCGACTGTGTGGATCATAACAAATGGATAACATCCTGAAGAAAGGGAATTCCAGAACACTTAATTGTGCTCATGAGGAACCTTTACATAGATCAAGAGGCAGTTCTTCAGACAGAACAAGGGGATACTGATTAGTTTAAAGTCAGGAAAGGTGTGTGTCAGGGTTGTATTCTTGCACCATACCTATTCAATCTGTATGCTGAGCAAATAATACGAGAAGCTGGACTATATGAAGAACAGGGCATCAGTATTGGAGGAAGACTCATTAACAACCTGTGTTATGCAGATGACACAACCTTGCTTGCTGAAAGTGAAGAGGACTCGAAGCACTTACTAATGAAGATCGAAGACCACAGCCTTCAGTATGGATTGCACCTCAACATAAAGAAAACAAAAATCCTCACAACTGGACCAATGAGCAACATCATGATAAACGGAGAAAAGATTGGAGTTGTCAAGGATTTCATTTTACTTGGATCCACAATCAACAGCCGTGGAAGCAGCTGTCAAGAAATCAAAAGACGCAGTGCATTGGGTAAATCTTCTGCAAAGAACCTCTTTAAAGTGTTGAAGAGCAAAGCTGTCACTTTGAAGACTAAGGTGAGCCTGACCGAGTCATAATATTTTCAATCGCATCACATGCATGTGAAAGCTGGACAATTGATAAGGAAGACCGAAGAAGAATTGACACCTTTGAATTGTGGTGTTGGTGAAGAATATTGAATACACCATGGACTGCCAAAAGAGCGAACAAATCTGTCTTGGAAGAAGTGCGGCCAGAATGCTCCTTAGAGGTAAGGATGGCAAGACTGCATCTTACATACTTTGGACATGTTGTCAGGAGGAATCAGTCCCTGGAGAAGGACATCATGCCTGGCAGAGTACAGGGTCAGTGGAAAAGAGGAAGACCCTCAACGAGGTGGATTGACACAGTGGCTGCAACAATGAACTCAAGCATAACAATGATTGTGAGGATGGCTCAGGACCGGGCAGTGTTTTGTTCTGTTGTGTATAGGGTCTCTATGAGTCAGAACTGACCCGACGGCACCTAACAACAAGAAGAACATTTGGCCTGTGCAAAAAAACAGATGGATTTATGAGAATGACAGTGGATTATTGAAAATTTAACAAAG
The DNA here is from genome assembly GCF_030014295.1 of Loxodonta africana. Classification (NCBI taxonomy): domain Eukaryota; kingdom Metazoa; phylum Chordata; class Mammalia; order Proboscidea; family Elephantidae; genus Loxodonta; species Loxodonta africana. The sequence continues at coordinate 73,119,624 of NC_087369.1, forward strand.
TCATGACTCCAATTGCAGCTGTTCTTCTAGATGTGGCTTCATTGCTTGAGCAAATTAACACATCTCCTGGTATCTGGTATGCAGCTACTGATCTGGCTAATGCCTTTTCTGCATACCTTTTTCAAAGGATAACCATAAATAGTTGGCCTTCAGCTGGCAAGGCCAGAAATATACCTTCCCTGTCATTCCTCGGAGGTTTACCAACTCTCAAGGCTTATGTCATAATTCACTCTGCAGGGACCTTTTTCACCTTTCCCTGCCACAAGATGTCACACGTGGTCCATTACATTATTATGCTTCCTGGACTTAGTAAGGAAGAAATGTCAATGGCTGTGGGCTTATTGGTAAAACATTTGCATGCTGAAGGGTGGGAAATTAATCCCACAAAAATTCAGGCACCTTCCACCTCAGTAAAATTTCTAGGGGTCTAGTGGTGTGTGTAGGGGCATGTCTAGATATTCCTTCTAAAGTGAAGGATAAGTTATTGCTTCTGGCCTTCCCACAACTAAAAAAGAAGCACAACACCTGGTGGGCCTCTTCGGATTTTGGATCTTGGAGGTGCTAGTTTTGAGTGGGGCCTGGAACAAGAGAAGGCTTTACAACAGGTTCATGCTGCCGTGCAAGCCACTCTGCCACTTGGATCATATAATCCAGCTGATCCAATGGTGCTTGAAGTGTTAATGGCAGATAGAGATGCTGTTTGGAGCCTTTGGCAGACTCCTGTTGGTGAATCACACCCCACACTCTTAGGATTTTGGAGCAAATCCCTGTCATCCACTGCAGATAACTACGCTGCTTTTGAGAAACAGTTTTGGCTTGTTACTGGGCCTTAGTAGACACTGAATGCTTAACCATGGGGCACCAAGTCACTCTGTGGCCTGAACTGCCCATCATGAACTGTGTGTTGTCCGACCCACAGAGTTATAAAGTCTGACATGCACAACAGCACTCCATCATTAAACGGAAGCAGTATATATGAGATCAGGTCTGAGCAGGACCTTATAAGGCACAAGTTGCATGAGAAAGTGACCCAAATGCCCGTGGTCTCCACTACTGTCACATTACCCGCCCTCTTCCAGAGTGTACCTATGGCCTCATGGGAAGTTCCTTATGATCAGTTGTCTGACGAAGTGTAAACCTGCACCTAATTTGCAGATGGTTGTGTGCAACATGCAGGCATCACTCAAAAGTGAAGAGTGCTAGCACCGCAGCCCCTTGCTGGGATTTTCCTGACTGACAGTGATGAAGGGAAATCCTCCCAATGGACAGAACTTTGAGCAGTGCACCTGGTTGTTCACTTGCTTGGAAGGAGAAATGGCCAGATGTGTGATTGTATAGTTATTCCTAGGCTGTGGCCAACGGTTTGGCTGGATGGCCAGGGACATGGAAGGACCATGATTGGAAAATTGATGACAAGAAGATATGGGTAAAAGGCATGTGGATGTACCTCTCTGAATGGGCTAAAGAAGTGAAGATATTTGTGTCTCATGTGAATGCTCAACAAAGGGTCAGCTCAGAAGAGGAGAATTTTAATAACCACGTGAATCGAATGATGCATTCCGTGGAAACAAGTCGTCCTCTTTCCTTAGCCACTCCCATCATTGCACAATGAGCTCATGAACAAACTGGCCATGGTGGCAGGGATGGAGGTTATACATGGGCTCAGCAACATGGACTTCCACTCACCAAGGCTGACTTGGTTACAGCCACTGCTAAGTGCCCAATCTGCTAGCAGCAGAGATCAACGTTGAGTCCCTGATATGGCACCATTCCTCGAGGTGATCAGCCAGCAACCTGGTGGCATGTTGATTACACTGGAATGCTTCCATCATAGAAAGGGCAGCTTTTGGTTCTTACTGGAAGAGATACTTACCCTGGATATGGATTTGCCTTTCCTGAATGCAGTGCTTCTGCCAAAACTACCATCCTTGTACTTATAGAATGTCTTATCCACCGCCATAGTATCCCACACAGTATCGCCTTGGATCAAGAGACTGCAAATGAATTGCAGCAATGGGCCCACGCTCATGGAATTCACTGGCCTTACCATGTTCTCCATCATCCTGAAGCAGCTGGCTGGATAGAACAATGGAATGGCCTTCTAGAGACACAATTACAGTGCCAGGTAATTGCAGGATTAGGACAATGTTCTCCAGCAGACTGTATATGCTGTAGACCAGTGTCTGATATATGGTGCTGTTTCTCCCATCATCAGGATTCATGGGTGTAGGAATCAAGGGGTGGAAATGAGAGCGGCACCACTCACTATTATCCCTAGTGACCTACTCTCAAAATTTTTCCTTCCTGTCCCCACCACCCTATCCTCTGCGGGTCTCGAGGTCTTGGTTCCAAAGGGAGGAATGTTCCCACCAGGATATACTACACTGATTCCCTTGAACTAGAAGTTAAGAATGCCACCCACACACTTTGGGCTCCTCATGCTTCTGGTTCAACAGGCAAAGGGAGTACTGCATTGGCCGGTGAGATTGATCCTGGTTACCAAGAAGAAATCGGATTGATGTTACATAATGGAGGGAAAGAAGAGTATGTCTGTAATACAGAGGATCCCTTTGGATGTCTCTTTGTACTACCATGCCCTGCAATTAAAGTCAATGGAAAACTACAGCAACCCAATTCTGATATGACTACTAATGGCCTAGACCATTCAGGAATAATGTTTGGGTCATCCCAGAAGGCAAAACCACAACAAGCTGAGGTGCTTGCTGAGGGTAAAAGAAATACAGAATGAGTAGTGGGAAAAAAGTAGTCCTAAATGCTAGTTACGCCCACGTGACCAGTTACAGAAATGAGGACTGTAATTGTTATGAGTATTTCTTCCTTGTATGTGTGCATCAAATAATTTTGTTTTCTTCAATTATAAAATATAAGATGTAAAGAGGGTTAGTGTATTTTCAGTTGTATGCATGTTAGTTGTATCATGTGAGGTGCAAGTATGACTTTATAATTTTCTTTATTTAGAGATTGTGTGTAGTTTAGAGAGATTTGTATGGGTACAAGTTGACAAGGGTGGACTGTGGTGGTTAAGGTTGTGTGTCAAGTTGGCTAGGCCATGATTCTCAGTGGTCTGGCAGTTACAATACATGTTGGCAGCTATATAATGATATAATCACTTCCATGATGAGATCTACTATCAGCAGCCAGTCAATGGGGAGTTTCCTTGGGGTATAGTCTGCATTCAATACATGTGAACTTTCTTGCAAAGGTCGTGGGATTTTGCTTGCTCTGCATCCTGCATCTGACCTCTGGTTCTTGGCACTTGAGCTGGAAGCTTACCTGTCCATCTTGAAATTTATTGGCCTCTGTAGCCTGTAAGCGAGAGGCCTGTTGTCCGACCTGCTGATCTTGGGTTAATCAGCCCTGGAGATAGTTGAGGAGAAGCCTCCAGCCTGACCCATGAACTTGGGACTTCCTAGCCTCTCCAAATACGTAAGCCATTTCCTTGATATAAATCTCTCTCTCTAAATATATACACACTTCTCTCATTTTGCTTCTCTAGAGAACCAAGCCTAAGATATCTGTGGTCCCATAAGGTTATAATAGATTCCAGAAATCCCGATCATAGAACTGTACCTAGCAGACTGCCTCAGCCATCTAGTGCTGCTATAACAGAAATATGACAAGTGGATGGCTTTTAACAAAGAGATATTTATCCTCTCACAGTCTAGTAGACCGGAAGTCCAAATTCAGGGTGTCAGCTCCGGGGGAAAGCTTTCTCTGTTGGCTCTGGAGGAGGTCCGTGTCATCAATCTTCCCCTGGTGGAGGAGCTTCTCAGGCACAGGGACCCCGGGTCCAAAGCGCACGATCTGCTGCTGGTGCTGCTTTCTTTTATGAGGTCCCCAATTTTCTGCTTGCTTCACTTTCATCTCTTGTAAAATAAAAGGTGGTGCAGGCCACACACCAGAGAAAATCCTTGGATCAGGGATGTGACCTTAGTAAGGGTGTTAAAATCCCACCCTAATCCTCTTTAACATAAAATTACAATCACAAAATGGAAGACCACCACACAATACTGGGAATCATGGCCTAGCCAAATTGATACACACGTTTTTGGGGGAACATAACTCAAACCATGACACAGACGTAACCAGATGTAGGGAATACAACAGCTTCTCTCATGCAGTACGCATACCTTATGTCTCTTGTATACAAAGCAATTGCTCTGCCAGTTGTGTAATGTTACAGTACATAATAATCTATAACACATTTGCCTTGCTAGTCATAATAAATGCCTATGTTACTGACATATGTTTGTACTGTCCTGTACTTTCTATCCTTATTTTAACGTGAACTTTGCCTACTTATGAATAAACAGTGTATGCTTCGACTCCTAGGCAGCAGCATCCAATCTCATGCATCATGCGTCTCTTGAGTGTTGCAGCATTTTCGCTCTGTTTAATTTTCTTTTGCAAATATTATCAAGGTGTGCATCATGGCTCACAAATGCAGCAGAACCATTGCTAGTGATAGCAGCAGCAAGGGGCAAAGGAGAATATCAACTTGGAAGTGAAACCTTTGTAAGTATCACGTACGGCTTTGCTAAGTATATAATACGGTGTCCGCACCACATCCAAATCACATAACGCCCTATTTCACAGAATTTATCGTGGATGTTAAGCTATGCATGACTCTAAATACATACATGTATTCCTGTACGCTTGATGGCATTGTAAAATATACACAAAAAATATTAAAAAGGATGAGATGAAAAATAAATACAGATGTTTTAATATATTTTTCTACAGTCCCCGGGATCACCTTGTATATCTACTGGCGTATGCACTCAGTACTTTTGAGATTATACATTTGATGTATGGTATCCAAAGTCAAATATACCCTAGGACCTAAAGCAGTGCTGTCCAGTAGAAATATAATGCAAGGCGCATATGTAATTTACAACTTTTTTTAATAGCCATATTTAAAAAGCAAAAAGAAACAGGTAGAATTAATTTTATTTAATCCAATATACCTAAAATATTATCATTCCAGTTAGTAAATAATACAAAAATGTATTAATGAGATAGTTTAAATTAATTTTTTTGTACTTAGCTTAAGGAATCCGATGTTCATTTTACACTTAAAGCCCATTTCAATTCAGACTAGACACATTTCAAGTGCTCAATAGCCTACTCTTGTTAGTAGTCACCATATTGGAAAGTGCAGATCTTGAGGGCTAATTTTTTTGTAACAGATCCCGAGAAATTCCTGTCCCTCATACTTATCCAGTTAACAAACTTATATCCCACTTATTTTGTATTAGTGACTACAGCCTTTTAATCCTGAGAGAATTTGGTCTTTAACTATCTTAATTTTTTTGTTAAAAAAATGGTTGGCACTGTTCCCCAAAAGGGTTGAGTAGGGAGTTGGAGATAGAAAAGGTTGTGTTTGAAAAAGTTTAAAGCACTGAGCCCTACAAGAAGGAATGTTCAAGGAACTTATAGTGCTCTTAAACAAGTAACAGATGTTTCTGTCACTTGTTTAAGAGCACTATAAGCTTCTATGGAGCCCTGGTGGTGAAGTGGTTAAGAGCTCGGGCTGCTAACCAAAAAGGTTGGCAGTTTGAATCCGTCAGCCACTCCTTGGAAACCCCATGGGGCAGTTCTACTCTGTCCTTTGGGGCCGCTATGAGTCAGAATCAACTTGATGGCACACAACAACAATATGTGCTTCTAAGAAGGGATGTATGAAATATAATAGCCATAAAAAGCCATAAGACTGTTCTAAAGATACAATTTACTGAAACATGCACCTATCATGTACCAGACATGCTCCATTTGCATCAGATCTAAGAGTCTTCTTGTTCTTCCTTCTCTACTTAGAAGTGATAGGTAGCTGGCCAAGTTTGTGCTTGCTTAAGGTTTTAATAGAGCCAGAGAAAAACGGACTTCATATGAGCATTTTTGTGTAAGTGCGACTCCTTATGTAGTTTTACCCACTCTGGGCACCTAAACTTTAAATGTTATAGTTTGGTGGGGTCATTCTAGTACTGCTGAGGTGATTTCATGCTGGACTTTTTGTGAATGACAAAAGGTGTTGTTGAGTCATGTCAAATAAAAAACAAGTCAAGGCATAGTAAGAAGAGACTTTATTTGAAAAGACTATTACAATAGGAAGAAAGCTCTGACCATAAAATCTGCAAGCGTCTTAGTAGTTAGGGAAAAAAAGAGCTTTCTTTTGTAGAAAGGAGTAGACAAGGCTAGAAACAACTAGGTGTGAGAAAGTAGGATGAAAAAATGTTCAGATAGTAGATCATAGAATATTTTACATTAAGACCAGCTATTTTTATTCTTTGAGAGGGGCCTTTAAGGAGAGGCTCTATGCTTGCTTATGTTGAGGGTAGCCAAATTTCAGGGGTCTGGAGGAAGTAGAAAATCTTTTTTTTTTTTTTTCTGTTTTTGGAGGAAGTTAGCCAAAATTTGGTTAACAAGAAGTAATTTTCGATTGATTAGTGGGGATCAAACTGTTCAGTTAATCATTTATTAAATGAATAATGGGAATTTGGATGATCATGTCTGGCCTTGTCATAGGTAAACAAGGGGGACATCTGTGAGCCTTATCTAAATCATGTGGAAAAGAGTGGTTCTTTGCAGTAAGCCATTTATCAGACCACAAAACCAACTTGGGGGGTGATTTCTTTAACCACAGCTCTTTTCTAGTATCACTAGGCTTGGGTAAAATTCAACATTGTCAGTCCGTAGCAATGAACCCAAAAAACAGTTTAGTTGTGTGGTTTCTATTACTAAGTGTGACTAGAAGGGGTATTCCGGCTCATTTTGGCATTTTGTGTCCCATATTTTATTTTTTATTTAACAAACATAGAATTTCCTACTAGCTGAGCATTGTTTTAAATGCTTTATAAATATTAACTTGTTTAATGTAATCTTTACAACAACCAGTTAACAGATGAAGAAATTGAGGTACAGAGAAGTTAAGTAATTTGCCTAAGATCATGGAACTTAGTAAAGGGTAGAGCTGGATTCCAACCAAGGTAGCGTTGAATATGAAAATAACAGGAATCTCACTTTGATTTTAGGTTTTTCTTATCTACGAAACCAAATATTAACCATAAAAAGCCTGATCTTCTAAACTGCAGAAACCTGCCAGAAACTGCTTGACTGCAATATAAATTTGTGTTCTTCTGCTAGAGAAGGATAATTGTCAAGCCATTACCTCCTAATTTAAATCTCAAAAAGTCTCACAGCTGCAGGTGGGTTGAGGGCCAAATTATTAGCAGCCAGGCCAGAAGTAACCCGATATCAGCTGATCTTAGTAAAGCGGGGAAGGAAGGGTTCAGTCACTTTAAGATTAGCCAGTGATTGACATTTCTCCCTCCTCTTCTCTTTATAAGCCTCATTGTACAGCTTTTTTGAGCCATTTGCTTTTTCTGGAATCAAAATTTTCTCCCTATATGTATATAAAATAACTGCTCAGAATAAAGCTTATGTTCAAATTTTGGTGCATTTTGATTATTTTTAGCAGTAGTATGGATTTAGATTCCCTGCTCTTAACTTTTCTGCAAGGTCTGAGTCTCCTTATTTCTGATCTGCATAGGTTTCTATGTTTCTTGCTTCAGGACCTTTACTTTATGATTGGTCACTAGAGATCCTTAGGCTTGGTTAACTCTACATGGCTGAAGCATACAACAATTCTCTGACAGGAGCATAACCTGTCACTCCAAAGTCTGCTTGGCACAGCTGTGAAGACACAGGTAACCTATGAAAGCGAAAGAACAAGTTTTATTTAGTTGGCCAAGTAAATGACGGCACTGGGTTAAGTAAAGGAGAACACCCAGACTTGGGTCGCAAAGGTGTCTCCCAGAACAACAGCCCAAGGGGTTTATATGGATAAAGTAAATCGGGTCCTGGGTCCCCAGGAGCACCCCAGGGTGGGGCCAGCTTGCTGACTGGTTGGATATGAGAGTGCATTCTCAGGGCTGTACAGTCTTCTATGCCTGTTCAGTCTGAAAGGGGGGCTACAAAACGGGATTTTGCCAACATCCGGGGTGCAGATGGGGGTGTATTTTTCTGTCTCTGATGTCAATAAGACTTCTAAGGGGTGAGGTCATCAGTATTGCCCAGTTCAGGAGGGCCTGAGCTGTCCAAGACCTGTTTTAGCTGCACTGAAGACCTCAGTCTCTTGTTTTCTTTAACTGAGTCAGATCTGGAAGTATACCTAAATAAGGAGATACTCTAAAAGCAGAGGTTAGTTCCTGTTTTGCCTAATAAGGGGATAGCTTCCACGCTGGGAGTTAACTCTCTATATTGGAAACCCTGGTTAAGTACTATGGCTGCTAACCAAAAGGTCAGCAGTTCGAATCTGCCAGGCGCTCCTTGGAAACTCTATGGGGCAGTTCTACTCTGTCCTATAGGGTCGCCATGAGTCAGAATTGACTCGATGGCAGTGGGTTTGGTTTTTTGGTTTGGTTACTGAAGATGGCAGGCTCGGCCCCTTGTTTATTAAAAGTGGCTGGTGTACTGCTGGTCTCATTCCCTCCTCTTCTTTTCAGGATTTGGATGTTTCATAGGGTTCAAATCCTGATCAGACAGGGACATGGGCTGGAGGTCATTTTTCCGTGACTGGTTCTTGCCGATAAGGGGAGTTGGACTCTGGTCACAACTGGTTTGGAGGGAATGAGACTATAGTCTCACCCTAACAAAACCTGTAATTGAAACTTTTGGAGCCTGGAAGATACAAATTTAACTAACATATTAAACAAGGAAGGGCCAAGGAGGCATATCAATAGTAGATAAACAAGCGGAGTGGGAAAGGGCAATATCCATGAGGTGGGGAACCAAGAAGTGAGCCAGGACCACCAAGACTTGGACCCACCCATCAGGGAAGAGTTGGGTATTGGTTCTGTTGAGTCCAATTTGGGAGGTCTCTGTCAGAGCTGCCAGAAGTCTTCTACAGAAGTCTTGATCATTACTGTCGGTCAGGTTGGAACAATTTGTAGTGGCGAGTGTATGGTTTACTACCTGCCACAGAGTGGTGGATATGTTTAAACAGGGGGCAGGCTGTAGATGTGTGTGCACCCTGAGTGAACTCCAGTTGTTTGTCTGGTTTAGGGTGAGAGGAGCTAGTTCAGGGTTGGTTAGGTTAAGAATGGGGGAGGCCCAAGGTGTACGAAGATCTGAAGAACCAGGGCTGGGATAGAAAATACATTAGTCAGTTAGGTTATCTCCCATGGCTACTGACTGAGTTAGCTGTTGTTGTTAGGTGCCATCGACTCAGTTCTGACTCATAGTGACCCTATACGCAACGGAACGAAACACTGCCCAGTCCTGACCCATCCTCAAAATTGTTGTTATGCTTGAGTTCATTGTTGCAGCCACTGTGTCAATCCACCTCATTGAGGATCTTCCTCTTTTCTGCTGACCCTGTACTCTGCCAAGCATGATGTCCTTCTCCAGGGATTGGTCCCTCCTGACAACATGTCCAAAGTATGTAAGATGCAGTCTCACCATGCTTGCTTCTAAGGAGCATTCTGATTGTATTTCTTCCAAGACAGATTTGTTCATTCTTTGGGCAGTCCATGGTATATTCAATATTCTTCACCAACACCACAATTCAAAGGTGTCAGTTCTTCTTCGATCTTCCTTATTCATTGTCCAGCTTTCACATGCATGTGATGTGATTGAAAATATTATGACTTGGTCAGGCTCACCTCAGTCTTCAAGGTGACAGCTTTGCTCTTCAACACTTTAAAGAGGTCCTTTGCAGCAGATTTACCCAATGCACTGCATCTTTTGGTTTCTTGAAAGCTGCTTCCATGGCTGTTGATTGTGGATCCAAGTAAAATGAAATCCTTGACAACTTCAATCTTTTCTCCGTTTATCATGATGTTGCTCATTGGTCCAGTTGTGAGGATTTTTGTTTTCTTTATGTTGAGGTGCAATCCATACTGAAGGCTGTGGTCTTCGATCTTCATTAGTAAGTGCTTCGAGTCCTCTTCCCTTTCAGCAAGCAGGGTTGTGTCATCTGCATAACACAGGTTATTAATGAGTCTTCCTCCAATCCTGATGCCCTGTTCTTCTTCATATAGTCCAGCTTCTCATATTATTTGCTCAGCATACAGATTGAATAGGTATGGTGAAAGAATACAACCCTGATGCACACTTTTCCTGACTTTAAACCAACCAGTATCCCCTTGTTCTGTCTGAGGAACTGCCCCTTGATCTATGTAAAGGTTCCTCATGAGCACAATTAAGTGTTCTGGAATTCCCATTCTTCAGAATGTTATCCATACTTTGTTATGATACACACAGTCAAATGCCTTTGCATAGTCAATAAAACACAGGTAAACATCCTTCTGGTATTCTCTGCTTTCAGCCAGGATCCCTCTGACATCAGCAATGATATCCCTGGTTCCATGTCCTGTTCTGAAACCGGCCAGAATTTCTGGCAGTTCCCTGTCGATATACTGCTGCAGCCATTTTTGAATGATCTTCACCAAAATTTTGCTTGCGTGTGATATTAATGATATTGTTCTGTACTTTGCACATTTGGTTGGATCATCTTTCTTGGGAATAGGCATAAATATGGATCTCTTCCAGTCAGTTGACCAGGAAGCCATCTTCCATATTTCTTGGCATAGATGAGTGAGCACCTCCAGCGCTGCATCTGTTTGTTGAAACATCTCAATTGATATTCCATCAATTCCTGGAGCCTTGTTTTTCACCAATGCCTTCAGAGCAGCTTGGACTTCTTCCTTCAGTACCATCGGTTCCTGATCATATGCCACCTCTTGAAATGTTTGAATATCGACTAATTCCTTTCGGTGTAATGACTGTGTATTCCTCCATCTTCTTTTGATGCTTCCTGCATTGTTTAATATTTTCCCCATGGAATCCTTCACTATTGCAACTCGAGGCTTGAATTTTCTCTTCAGTTCTTTCAGCTTGAGAAAGGCTGAGCGTGTTCTTCCCTTTTGGTTTTCCATCTCCAGCTCTTTGCACATGTCATTATAATACTTTACTTTGTCTTCTCGAGCTACCCTTTGAAATCTTCTGTTCAGTTCTTTTACTTCATCAATTCTTCCTTTTGCTTTAGATGCTCGATGCTCAAGAACAAGTTTCAGAGTTTCTGCTGACATCCATCTTGGTCTTTTCTTTCTTTCCTGTCTTTTCAGTGACGTCTTGCTTTCTTCATGGATGTTGTCCTTGATGTCATTCCACAACTCATCTGGTCTTCGGTCACTAGTGTTCAGTGCATCAAATCTATTCTTCAGATGGTCTCTAAATTCAGGTGGGATATACTCAAAGTCATATTTTCGCTCTCGTGGACTTGCTCTGATTTTTGTCAGTTTCAGCTTGAACTTGCATATGAGCAATTGATGGTCTGTTCCAGTCAGCCCCTGGCCTTGTTCTGATTGATGATGTTGAGCTTTTCCATTGTCTCTTTCCACAGATGCAGTCAATTAGATTTCTGTGCATTCCATCTGGCGAGGCCCATGTGTATAATTGCTGTTTATGTTGGTGAAAGAAGGTATTTGCAATGAAGAAGTCGTTGGTCTTGCAAAATTCTATCATTCGATCTCCGGCATTTTTTCTCTCACCAAGGCCATATTTTCCAAGTACCGATCCTTCTTTTTTGTTTCCAACTTTCGCATTCCAATTGCCAGTAATTATCAATGCATCTTGATTGCATATTCAATCAATTTCAGACTGTAGCAGCTGATAAAAATCTTCTATTTTTTAGAAACCTGTTATTATTAGCATATTTTAGCAGGGTTAGCAGGAGTAGCAGCAATAACGGCATTTTGGGTAAAAACCGGTTATTTGGAGCAAAGAAAATGGTTAAACCCCACAGGGAGTAGATAGCAGATCATACAAATTCAGAGAATAACTACTAGGAAAGCCAGGACAACATACACAGCCACAGGTGACAGTCAACTGGCATAGAAAATCACTTATCTATTTTCTTTTTCTTAAACAGCCACTTCAGTTCTCCTACTGGTTCAGCTTCCCAGTTGTTGTGGTTTTGTTTAGCCTGTTGTTCAAGGCTTGGGGCTGGTGCTGATTTGATCTTGGTGTGGTGAATCCAAGCTCCTTTTCTGTTAACTTTGATGGCTGTTGGGGTGGACATCAACATTTCATAGGGTCTATTCCATTTTTTTGTTAGTGTGGTACTCTCCCAGGCTTTGATGTACACCCAACTTCTAGGCTTCACGACATGGAGCCGCACCTCAGGTGGTGGGATAGTCTGCCAGGTGGCATTGGCGTATCTGTGGAGACATTCAAGAGTTTCTCCTGCTAAGAGCAAATATTGTTTTATAAATAATTTACCCTGTTCATGAATACAATCAGCTTCCAGATCTTTGATTATGTTTATAGTGTCTAAGTCAGATTCATTATAATTATGGAGCAAGGGGTGCCCATATGTAAGCTCAGGAGGACTTACATTTAGCTTAGTTCTAGGAGCAACTCTTACCGTGAACAGAGCCATAGGGAGAGTCTTTGTCCAAACTAACTCAGTTTCTTGACATGTTTTGGCTGTATGTGTTTTTAACATCCTGTTCACTCTTTCTACTTTTCCGCTGGACTGTGGTCTCCGGGCACTGTGGAAATGCCACTTGATGTCAAGATATGTAGCCACAAGTTGAGTTATTATGACAGTGAAGTTAAATCCATTGTCACCTCCAATCAATTGTGGCAGGCCAAATCTAGGAATGATTTCTTCTGGAAGACATTTTGCTACTTCTGTAGCTTTTTCTGTCCTGCAGGGATAAGCTTGTACCCAGTTAGAAACAGTATCCACAGAAACTAACAAATATTTGTAACTACCTGGTGCCCGTGGCATCTCTGTAAAGCCTACTTGCCAATCTTTTCCGGGGGTTTGTCCCCGATACTGTGTTCCAGGTGAAGCTGTGACAAATGTCTTTGGGTTGTTTTTCTGGCAAGTGACAGTATTGGGTAGTGGATTTTATTGTTGCTTGAATACCTTCGCCCACTAGGTGTCATCGCACCCAATTGTACATAGCTTTCTTCCCATAGTGGGTGGCCTCATGTAATTCTTTTTAGACCGATGGTATATTTTCTTCTGAGAGGAACAATCGTCCATCCATCTTGCAAAACCACTTATCCATTTTTTACAGTTTCCTTTCGTTAGCTATATATTCATCTCTGCATATCGCAGGTTGTCACTTAATTTTGGGAATTGAGGAATAAGAGCCGCTGTTACTACAGGTTTAAGAGTTCCTGCAGTTCAGCTCATCTCTAAGTCTTCTCCATTGCTCTGAGCAGTGAGAGACTCACCTTGTTGATGACCCTTGCAATGGATTACAGCCACAGCTTTTGGCAACGGGACTGCTTCAAGGAGTAGTAATATTTGTTGACTGTGTTTAATTTCTTTTCCTGCTGAGGTTAATAGTCCTCTCTGCCTTCAAAGTGCCCCGTGTACATGTAAAACCGGTTAATGGCTTGCAGGTCCTAGAAAAAATGGTATTTCCTGTCCTTCCTCTTAACTGGCAAAATGGGGGTGTTAAAAGCCGAATGACAGGTTCGAAAAGTTCCAAAATCTGGGTGCTTACCGATGAGCTGATGAATGGCCACTTGGGCTTTAATTTAGTGGATACTGCCTAACCTGTGGTGGTGTGATGTTGGGTAACCGCTGGACTCTAATCGGTTTTGCATTGTGGGTGTATCCTGGCTACTGAGTGGCCCAAACAATCGGGTTAATTTCCTTTTCTAAATGTTGGTTTGGGAAAAGTACCTTTCCCTGATGGCAGGGCTCTGTCTTTTGGCAGAACAGTAGAAAGACCTTCCAACCATGTTCGGCAGGAACATCAACATGCATCTGTCCTTACTTGTTGGTGTTGTTTGGCTTCCATTGAGTGTCCTGAAGAGGTACAGTCTCATTCAGCGTCGGGTTACCTGGTTGGTGTTAAGTCCGCACTGGGCCTCTTCCCCGGCCTTTTCAAACACCATTCGCCTTTCTTCAGGAGTCAGTAAAGTATTTAAAACGGACTGGCAGTCTGCTCAAGTAGGGTCAAAAGAATTCATACAAATAAAGGGCATTTATACAAAGCCGACATCACCCTAAATGGAGAGAGCCTGAAAACATTCCCATTGAGATCAGGAACCAGACAAGGATGCCCTTTATCACCACTCTTATTCAACATTGTGCTGGAAGTCCTAGACAGAGCAATTAGGCTAGATAAAGAAATATAGGGCATCCAGATTGGAAAGGAAGAAGTCAAAGCATCTCTATTTGCAGATGACGTGATCTTATACACAGAAAACCCTAAGGAATCTTCCAGAAAACTACTGAAACTAATACAAAAGTTCAGCAGAGTATCGAGATACAAGATAAACATACAAAAATCAGTTGGATTCCTCTACACCAACAAAAAGAACATCGAAGAGGAAATCACCAAATAAATGCCATTTACAGTAGCCCCCAAAAGATAAAATACTTAGGAATAAATCTTACCAGAGATGTAAAAGACTTATACAAAGAAAACTACAGTACACTTCTGCAAGAAACCAAAAGAGACTTACATAAGTGGAAGAACATACCTTGCTCATGGATGGAAAGACTTAACATTATAAAAATGTCTATTCTACCAAAAGCAATCTATACATTTAATGCAATTCCCATCCAAATCCCACGGCATTCTTTAATGACATGGACAAACAAATCACCAATTTCATATGGAAGGGAAAGAGGCCCTGCATAAATAAGGCATTACTGAAAAAGAAGAACAAAGCGGGAGGCCTTACTTTACCTGATTTTAGAACCTATTATACTGCCACAGTAGTCAAAACAGCCTGATATTGGTACAACAACAGATACATGGACCAATGGAACAGAATTGAGAATCCAGACATAAAGCCATCCACATGTGAGCAGTTGATATTTGACAAAGGCCCCAAATCAGTTAAATGGGGAAAAGGCAGTCTTTTTAACAAATGGTGCTGGCATAACTGGATCTCCATCTGCAAAAAAATGAAACAAGACCCATACCTCACTCCATGCAGAAAAACGAGCTCAAAATAGATCAAAGACCTAAATATAAAATCTAAAACGATAAAGATCATGGAAGAAAAAATAGGGACAACCTTAGGAGCCCTAATACATGGCATAAACAGTATAGAAAACATTATAAAGAACATAGTAGAAAAACTAGATAACTGGGAGCTCCTAAAAATCAAACACTTATGCTCATCCAAAGACTTCACCAAGAGAGTAAAAAGACTACCTACAGACTGGGAAAAAGTTTTTAGCTATGACATTTCTGATCAGTGCCTGATCTCTAAAATCTACTTGATACTGCAAAAACTCAACTACAAAAAGACAGATAACCCAATTAAAAAATGGGCAAAAGATATGAATAGACACTTCACTAAAGAAGACATTCAGGTAGGTAACAGATATATGAGGAAATATTCACGCTCATTAGCCATTAGAGAAATGCAGATCAAAACTAC
Source organism: Loxodonta africana (assembly GCF_030014295.1). Taxonomy (NCBI): domain Eukaryota; kingdom Metazoa; phylum Chordata; class Mammalia; order Proboscidea; family Elephantidae; genus Loxodonta; species Loxodonta africana. Next base: position 73,135,071 of record NC_087369.1, read on the forward strand.
AAGAAGATTTCATCTCACTCCAACAAGGCTGGCATTAATCCAAAAAGCACAAAATAATAAATGTTGGAGAGGCTGTGGAGAGATTGGAACACTTCTACACTGCTGGTGGGAATGTCAAATGGTAAAACCACTTTGGAAATCGAGTTGGCGTTTCCTTAAAAAGCTAGAAATAGAACTGCCATATGATCCAGCATTCCCACTCCTTGGAATATATCCTAGAGAAATAAAGCCTTTACATGAACAGATATATGCACACCCATGTTTATTGCAGCACTGTTCACAATAGCAAAAACATGAAGCAACCAAGGTGCCCATCAACGGATGAATGGATAAAAAAAATATAGTATATTCACACAGTGGAATATTACACATCGATAAAGAACAGTGAGGAATCTGTGAAACATTTCATAACATGGAGGAACCTGGAAGGCATTATGCTGAGTGAAATTAGTTGCAAAAGGACAAATATTGTATAAGACCACTATTATAAGAACTTGAGTAATAGTGTAAACTGAGAAGAAAACACTCTTTTGTGGTTCTGAGAGGGGGGAGGGAGGTAGGGTGGGAAAGGGGTATTCACTAATTAGATAGTAGATAAGAACTACTTTAGGTGAAGGGAAAGACAGCACCCAATATAGGGGAGGTCAGCACAATTGGACTAAACCAAAAGCAGAGAAGTTTCCTGTATAAACTGAATGCTTCGAAGGCCAGCGTGGCAGGGGCAGGGGTCTGGGGACCACGGTTTCAGGGGACATCTAAGTCAATTGGCATAATAAAATCTATTAAGAAAACATTCTGCATCCCACTTTGAGGAGTGGCATCTCGGGTCTTAAACGCTAGCAAGCAGCCATCTAAGATGCATCAATTGGTCTCAACCCACCTGGATCAAAGGAGAATGAAGAACACCAAGGACACAAGGTGATTACGAGCCCAAGAGACAGAAAGGGTCACATGAACCAGTGACTACATCATCCTGAGACCGGAACAAATGGTGCCCAGCTACAACCGATGACTGCCCTGACAGGGAACATAACAGAGAACCCCTGAGGGAGCAGGAGAGCAGTGGGATGCAGACCCCAAATTCTAATAACACCAGACTTAATGATCTGACTGAGACTAGAAGGACCCTGGTGGTCATGGCCCCCAGACCTTCTGTTGGCCCAGTACAGGAACCATTCCGGAAGCCAACTCTTCAGACGTGGATTGGACTGGACAATGGGTTGGAGAGGGATGCTGGTGAGGAGTGAGCTTTTTGGATCAGGTGGACACTTGAGAGTATATTGGCATCTCCTGCATGGAGGGGAGATGAGAGGGTAGAGGGGGTTAGAAGCTGGCGAAAAGGACACGAAAAGAGAGAGTGGAGGGAAAGAGCAGGCTGTCTCATTAGGGGGAGAGTAATTGGGAGTGTGTAGCAAGGTATATATGGGTTTTTGTGTGAGAGACTGACTTGATTTGTAAACTTTCACTTAAAGCACAAAAAATTATTTTAAAAAAAAGAATTCATGCATTTTAAGTGGGTCTTCTCTATATCCCGGAATATAGTTTTTCCAATTGTATAAATCAGATGTGGTCAAAGGCACATGTACTCACACCATGGCACTGTTTCTCCCTGGGGTCTGCCTAAGGGGTTACTGTCCTGAGGTCCCCTGAGCATGGCTCTGATCAGGCAAGGGCTCTTTTGGGTTGAATCAGAAAATTGATAGGGCATCCCTTGCCTCATATGGGGTGAGGAGAGAAGGCGCTTGTCTTCCCTGGCATCCCAAAAGGCACTGAGTCCACTGGTTCCGGACCTGAATCCAGACTAGGGGAAGGCTGGGGTGGGTAGGGTGGTGGCAGCTGTGGGAGTCCCAATGGATCATAAGGATCCCCTCCTGTTAACAGAGGGGCTGAGGGCTTTTTCTTGGCTTCTCAAAAATTTGACAAGTTTGTTGAGGTTCCTCATCATTATATAATGACATAAAAGCTTCTACATAATGTTTCTCATCCCACATTCCATTTCTAGTACAATATAAATCTAACTGTAGAATGGTGCTATACCCCAGTGATCTATAAGGGGGCTACTTCACATTTTCTTTGAGGTGATACTGCAGCCAAACTGTGTTACAAAGAAAAATCATCCTTTTCTTTTTCATAGGATCATAACCAAACTTATCCCACTCTTTTAGTATACATCCTAAGGGGGAACATTCAGGAATGCTTCTAGTATTTCCCATTTTCTTTTACCTATAACAAATGACGAGTCAAACCAAAATTCCAAAGCTAGCTACCAACTGACAGGTTAAACAGCCTAGCACTTATTGCTTCCTTTTCCTGCTCAAATGCGGGGCCCTAAAGGAACCCTCAAGGCAGGTCCAAATAGCAGGGCTATCAGGTTGAATTATAAACCAAATCTCAAACAAATTCACTTACCCAAATTCTCAAGTTTCTCTTGCTTTCCAAGGTCGCCGTTGGGTCTGAGACAGGCCCACCCCTGGAACCAGGGGCGAAATTCCTCTAGAGAAATCTGGATGTTCTCTTCTAGTCCCAGATGGGGCCCCTCCAGACACTGAGGGACTCCCTCCTGGCCGGCTCCCCAGAAAATATAACCTGACACTCCCAGATCTGTTCAGGCAGCTGTGAAGACACAGAGAACTGATGAAAGCCAAAGAAGTTTTATTTAGTTGGCCAAGTAAAGGAGAACACCTGGACTCCGGTTGCCAAGGTGTCTCCCAGAACAACAGCCCAAGAGGTTCATATGGGTAAAATACATCGGGTCTGGGGTCCCCAGGAGCACCCCAGGGTGGGGCCAGCCTGCTGACTGGTTGGATATGAGAATGCATTCTCAGGGCTGTCCAGTCTTCTATGCCTGTTTAGTCTGAAAGGGCGGCTACAAAGATGGCATTTTGCCAACGTCCGGGGTGCAGATGGGGGTGTATTTTTCTGTCTCTGATGTCAATAAGATATCTAAGGGGCAAGGTCATCAGTATTGCTCAGTTCAGGAGGGCCTGAGCTGTCCAAGACCGGTTTTAGCTGGACTGAAGACCCCAGTCTCTTGTTTTCTTTAACTGAGTCAGAACCGGAAATATACCTAAATAAGGAGATACTGTAATAAAGGGATAGCTTCCACGCTGGGAGTTGACTCTCTATGTTACTGAAGATGGCAGGCTCAGCCCCTTGGCATGGCCCCTTGTTTATTCAACTTGGCCGATGTACTACAGGTCTCAGGAGTACTCAGAATATCAAGGTTCTCATAAGCCCCGTGATAATAATGGAAAGCCTTTTTTTAATTCTTCTTGGTGTGAAAGAATTCTTCCTGCTTGAAATATGAACTGATGTTTGCACATTGCCATGAACCCCTCTTATAAAACTTTACATATTTCTAAGGCTACATCAAGTGCTGTTATAACCGAATGAGGGTTCTTGTCCTATTAGCTGATAGAAATAAGACTGACGCCACACCCCCAGGTGCAAGGGAAACAGAAAGTGGAAATTTATTGTTTGCTCAGAGGAGGAGAACATGGGGCTCCCTGTGCTCCCTGTCTGAGGGAGTTGGGGAGATTTTTATTTCCAATGGGGGTTGGGTTTGGTGCCCAGAAATCTCCCCTGTTAGCCCTCCCATGTCCACATTTGGAGGTCCAGATGTTGAATCATGTTGGTGATGTTAGGTTAAAGAACAGATTGAGGACACAGCTCTTCAGGTCCTGCACATGCTCCAAAATCCTGGTTTGTGGATGCGGGGAATTCTGGCGCCAAATTTAAACTGGGATTAAGGCCACAGCGTGGTAGGGCCAAACTGCAGTTAGAAGCAGTGGCTTGGCGGGCTGCAAAGGGGTGGGAACTGCAACGGAGAGCGGGAAGTCTCCGCGAAGGCTTCATGGTGATCACAGAGGGTTTTATATATATATATATTTATTTATATATATATGCTGTTTTTATTTATTCACTTGTTTCTTTTCTCTTTGTTACAGAAAAATAACACATGCTCATTCTAAGAATACTAATTATAGAAATAACACATGCTCTTCCTAAAAGTCCTAACCATACAGAGGTGTTTGTACTTGGTGAAAATCTCCAGTTCCTTTCATTTCTTTTTTTTTAATGCCCAGCGTAGTGCCATACAAATACGCAAAACTCTTAGGCTTATTATACATTCCCTGGCCAAGGCTCTTCGACAGTTCTCTCAGAGAAACACTCCTCCCCCTTCTGAGGGTTGCTACACACTGGAGGAAGGGGAGGTTGTCAAGGAAACGAAATCACGTGGGACCCGCTGAATACAAACAGGGCGCTGGAACCTGACCTGAGCCTGGCCTGAGCTTTCCGTGGGTACTTTGGGGTCTGGTGTACCTAAGGGCATGGAATCGGCTGGCCACCTTGGAGGGCTGGAGCCTCCGGAAGGCTTGGGGATCTTGTGGCCAAAGGCGCAAATTTTGGAGAAGTAGAGTGCCAGGCAGCTGGGTAGTGGCTACTGCACGGTAAGTCTAAGTCACTGATCTCCTTGGATTTGAACACTTAACTGGGGGCAGGGAGGAAGGTTGGAAGGGAGGATGGGCTTGGACTCAGGTCTTGAAGACTGCTTTGTCCAGAGGGAACACTGCCTGGCCAGCATGCTGCCTGGGGATCGGGATGGTGGAATGTGAATGGTGCTGGAGCAACAGGGCCAGCAGGGTGCTTCCTCTCTTGCCCCTTACTCTTCTTCCTCTTTTCCTGGTTATACATTTTCATTGCTCCAGAGCCTGTATTCGAATGTAAGCAGTTTGGCTCCTAGCCAGTTCTCTGTTAACCTTCCTGCCAGGTACTGTTAAAAATGTAGAAAAATGGTCAAAGAATCAGAAGAATCTATTCCCACATCGCCAGTAAATGTTTGAAAAGTCTTTCAACTTCACTAATAAATGCACATGAGAAACAAGATAGCATATTAAGATTGACAAAGGTGTTGGGCGGAGTTTGGGGAAATTGGCACTCAATTACAGTGTTGTAGAGAGTATAAATTAGTAGAAATCTTGCTGCACAATTTGGCATATATAACAAAACAGTTAATCTGTTACAGTTTGACCTATCAATTCTACCTGTAGGAAGTTATCCAGTACAAATACTAATGGAGATGAACATACACACACGCACACACACACGCACACAATGTGTTCATTGAAGCAAAATTCAGAAATACCTAAAAGTACATCAATAGTGAGCTGATTAACAAAAGGAAATACGGCGTACAGAATTACATGTTAAACGAAATCATGGAATACAGTCAGCAAAATCTTGCCTTTGGGAAACTGCAGAAGAGATGTGGTTTCTTAGACAAATAAATTGAAAGAAAAAAAAAGAGAGGATCAGGCAAACCTATAAACTTCAGAATCAACATTTGCAATATGTATAGCTTATCTAGATCCTGATTTAAGCAAGCAAGTATACTGTCAAAAAATGTAAGACATTACTGGTGGAAATGAAAACTGCTATTATGCCCTAGAGGGGAATTTGGCAATAACAAAACTACACGCCCTCACCTTTTGACCCACCAATACCACTTCTAGGAATTTACCGTGAAGATGCAATTCCAACAGTACAAAAACGCATATGCACATTACAGCATTATTTGTTACTGCAAAATATCGTAAAGAACCTCAGTACCTTACATAGGAGAGTGGTGGAACAAACTGTGGTAAATCCACCCAGTTGGGTAATATGCAGATGAAAAAAAGAAAGTGAAAAATCTTTATGAACTGATATGGAATGATTTCCAGTATATATGGTTAAATTAAAAAAGTGCAAAAGAGTATGTATATATGTATATATATACATACACACACACATTATGCTATCTTTCATGTAAGAAAGGGATGTAAGAAAATATACCTATATCTTCACATTTGTGGAAAATAAATGCAGTGAAGATAAACCAGAAACTAATCAGATAATCAGATTTGTTACCTCCAGGAAGTGGGTATAAGGTGAAAAGAATGTCAGAATGAGGATGGGGGAGTAGGGATGAGAGGAGCAACATTTTTTTGAATATATCTTATATCTTTTTGTAAATCTCTGATTCTTAGAACCATGATGTTTCACATACCCAACAAATAAATAATTAAAACCAGCCAGGCATTAAAAAAAAAAAAGGGGGACCCAAAATGGAATGCAAGCAGTTACAAGTGAACCTAGCTGTATTACCAATGTGTGACATAACCACCCTGAAGAGGGTGAGGAAGAAAAGAACTAAGCTAAGTAAGTATGGAAAATAATATTATTAATGTATACTGTAAGGCTAAAGACAAAAAGAACTATACACAAATACTATATTTTAGTAAATTTATTTCTTACAAGAGTGTGGGTTAGAAATTTTGAAAATATTTGATGTGTATATTAGGATTGAGCAAATAAGCAAATATATTGTGTATAATGGAGTTATCTTACTATTGGAGAAAGGGGTTATAAACAAGGAAAGGGGGAAGGCTAGAATAAAAAAAAAAAGAATACACACTGTGAATTAGAATAAGAGATATCAGTATGAATAGCATGTATACCCATACAGATATATACACACATATGGATAACAAAAAAATTTTTTTATATATATATACACATACATACATATGGATAGATACAGAAATAAACATAAATGTGGTTATTCGTGTGTGGGTGTACATATGTATTTCCTTGCTTTGTCTGCTGAGAGGACTTAAATGAAATGATACCCAATTAGCTACAATTATACTAAGTGCCTGGATCTTGGTTTCTGAATTCCATTCTCCAATAAAAGGAACCAGGGGTCCTTGGAGAAATGATTGATTTCAGGCCTGGGGCAAGGAAAATACAAGATGAGCCGGAAGCATCTTGTACTGCAACGAAGTGAAGAAGTACTCAAAAATGATGGGAACCTATTGAAAGGACACGGGAGGCAACTTTAAAGAGCTCACAATAGCCAAATGTGAGACAATTTGAGCAACAACATGAATAATGATAGTACTGGATTATAACCCATAGAATAAGCTAAATATCCATGATTCTGTACTGATATAAGTTAAGATGAAGTGGAGCGATAGCTCTTTCTTTCAGAAGAATTCCAATTAAAAATGTAGAAGAAATGATATAAGTCAAAAACTACCATTAGGCAAATACCACAGTAATATTTGCTGCAGGCAAGAATAATCAATGGATGCTAAAATTAATGGATAAAATTATGAAGAAAATAGAATATTTGTATAGTCTCATAGTATCTGTCTTCAAAATACTAATTACAAGGGAAATATGGTAACTTTCACCAGGCACTCCTTGGAAACTCTATGGGGCAGTTCTACTCTGTCCTATTTGACGGCACTGGGTTTTATGGTAACTTTACAGCAGAGAAATCTGACAGACTCTACCTTAACCAGTGCAAAGTTAGCATCATCAATAAAAGACATATGGATATTATATTCCCTATGATGATATGATGCACCAAGAAGGACACAACATCACTTCTGTGATATTCTTGCCAAAAATGCATGACATCAATCTGGCCATGAGGGGACACCATAGGTTAAACCCAATATTAGGGACATTGTTTTAAGGAATAACTGCTTAGCATAATTCTCTCCAAATGGGTCAAGGCCATGAGACAAAGACTGAGGAACTGTCACAGATTGGAGGAGACATGACAACTAAAAGCAATATGGGATCCCATATGTAATAATTAGTGGGAAAACGTGAAATTCTAATAAGGTCTGTAGATTCATTAATAGTATTATTTCAATGTTAATTTCCTGATTTAAATAAAGTATTACATTACAATAGTACAATTAATATTAGAGGAAACCGGGAAGAGTATACAATGCAAGCGTGTACAACTTTTGCAGCTTTTCTATAAGACAAAAATTATTTCAAAATAAAAAATTAAACACGTAAATGAGACAATTGGGGATATTTGTACAGCAATTGAGTATTTGAAATTAGGAATTATCTTTAATTTGTGTGTGTGATAATAGGATCATGATTATGTTTAAAAAGAGTCTCTTGGAAATTCATTCAGAAATACATATGGAATAATATGACATCTAGGATTTACTTGAAAGTAACCAGTGTTGGTGAGTGGGTTGGGAATAAATGGATTGAAAATTGTTGAAGCTGGGTGATGGTTTCATGAGGGAGTTCATTATTACTATTCTTTCTGCTTTTGTATGAGTTCAGAATTTTATTATAGTTTTAAAAAGCTAATTCAAGTTAGAAAATTGGGAAATTACAGGGAAGTATAAATAAAAACCATCTCTAAATCTGCTGGACAGTTGTAACCGTTGTTAAATTTTGGTGTGTGTGGGGGGGAGGTGCATTTGCCTCAGCTTTTTTTTTTTTTTACCTTCCTATTCAACCTCCCTGTACTTCAGAAGAGCAGTTAGAAGCACAGACTCAAGTCAGATTGCTTGGATAAGAATCCCATTTCTGCGATATCCTATCTGTCTCATATTGGACAGGGTACTTAAGTCCTCTAAGCCCCAGTTTCTTCATCTACAAGATGGGAAAAATGCTGTATGTTGTCGAATCCAATCAATAGTAAGATGCACCATTATTATTTGTGCCACTAAGGAAGAAAAATTGCTTTCAAATAAACTGATGTGCATCTTGATTTCAGAGATGTTAAAATAAGAAAAGATGTGAATTTTTGAATTGATGAAATATAGTAACCCTCATCTCAAAAAATTTTTGTGACAAGTAAATAAGTTAATACATGTAAACTGCCTGGCACATAGGTACTCAGTAAATGTTATCATTATCCTTATTACCCTATCATCATACAAGTGTTACCTAAGAGTGTTCATGTAGGCATCTCCATGCATTTTCTCCCTTTTAAACAGGGAAGCCAAACTATCTGGGCCTTGCTTGGGGATTAATAGTCGTTAACTCTGGAAGGTAGGTGCACTAAGCAACAGCAACGTGGACAAATCCTACCTTCATTGTAAACTGCATGGTAAGGATCAAAATGAATCCAATTCCCACCTGGAAATGGATCCAGTCCTCCCCTTCACACTTCTCCATCCTCCTTGCCAGCCATTAGAAGTGGCACTTTTTCATACTCAGCCAAGCAGGGCTAAGCTGCAAGCTAGGGAATTAACATGACTCCCTCCACTTCAGACTAACTAGTCCCAAATTTGGGACTTTACCCTCTCAGGGTAGCAGCTGCAAGCTCAGCAATCCTCAGCCCCATAACTTCTAGCCTGCTGGCCTCTTCTCTCTCATTTCTAGACACTTGCAGTTATGTCAGCAGACACAAAAGGACACAGTCCTTCAGACTGCCAAATAGGCAGATGCCAGCTCCTGCTGGCTTTCGCTGTCCAGGTGGGCTTGATAATTCCCTGGAATGACTCACAGAATTCACAGAGAGTATCTGTGCTTACAGCTGCCACTTCATTATAACCAGAAAGGATACAAACGAGATGCATAGGGTGAGGTCCAGGAGGATCCCGCAGGAGGTTTCCATGTCCCCAGGCACAGTCCCCAGGGATGTGTGACCTTCTCTGCTACAGATGTTCTTGCCAACCATGAAGCCCAAGGGAACTTACTCACTCAAAGCCCCTCCCCCTTTTTAAAACATTTTTATTGTGTTTAAGGTGAGCATTTACACAGCAAATTGTTGTTGTTGTTAGGTGCCGTAGAGTCAGTTTCGACTCATAGCGACCCTATGCACAACAGAATGAAACACTGCCCAGTCCTGAACCATCCTTACAATCGTTGTTATGCTTGAGCTCATTGTTGCAGCCACTGTGTCGGTCCACCTCCTTGAGGGTCTTCCTCTTTTCCGCTGACCCCGTACTTTGCCAAGCATGATGTCCTTCTCCAGGGACTGATCCCTCCTGACAACGTGTCCAAAGTATGTAAGAGGCAGTCTCACCATCCTTGCTTCTAAGGAGCATTCTGGTTGCACTTCTTACGAGACAGATTTGTTTGTTCTTTTGGCAGTCCATGGTGTATTCAATATTCTTCGCCAACACCACAATTCAAAGGCGTCAATTCTTCTTCGGTCTTCCTTATTCATTGTCCAGCTTTCACATGCACGTAATGCGATTGAAAATACCATGGCTTGGGTCAGCCGCACCTTTGTCTTCAAGGTGACGTCTTTGCTCTTCAACACTTTAAAGAGGTCCTTTGCAGAAGATTTACCCAATGCAATGCATCTTTTGATTTTTTGACTGCTGCTTCCATGGCTGTTGATTGTGGATCTAAGTAAAATGAAATCCTTGACAACTTCAATCTTTTCTCCGTTTATCATGATGTTGCTCATTGGTCCAACCGTGAGGATTTTTGTTTTCTTTATGTTGAGGTGCAATCCATACTGAAGGCTGTGGTCTTTGATCTTCGTTAGTAAGTGCTTCAAGTCCTCTTCACTTTCAGCAAGCAAGGTTGCGTCATCCGCATAACGCAGGTTTCTAATGAGTCTTCCTCCAATCCTGATGCCCTGTTTTTCATATAGTCCAGCTTCTCGGATTATTTGCTCAGCACGCACAGCAAATTAGGTTCCCATTTAACAATTTCTACACAGATTATTCAGTGATATTGGTTACATTTTTCACAATGTGTCATTATTCTTATTCATTCTGTTCAGGAGTTTTTGTTTGGGGGACATTGAGTTTATGTTAATAGTTGTGAAATACTTGAAATGGATAGTAATAATGGTGGCACAACATGAAAAATGTAATCAATGTCATTGAATTATAAATGTTGAAGTGCTGGCAAACGTTTTAGTGTGTGTATTTTCACTACAATAGAGAAATTAGGAACATATTATTGGACACTGGAGGAACGCTGATCTTTATAAAATGTCAAAAACTTGATTAAAGCATGTTTGAATGTTTTCTGGAAAGTAGAACTTGTAAATGATGAACTTGGATACTTAGCTGAGGAGATTTCTAGAAAGTAAAGAGATTAATGATTTAACTGTACAAAAAGGAATCAACTTAACAATTTGGAAAAGTCTCAGTATACACATATTGTAAAAATTAAGAAACCATCCTCTGGAGAGAACATAATATGTGTGGCTGGACAAGTGTTTGCAAAGGAAATTAGGTGTCTGACTTACAGATGCAATTGACCATCTCACCAATGACATTGCCAGCTAACACCGAAGGAGACAGAGACAGGAGTAAATGAAATAAGGCAGTTGGACTACTGGAATTTTACAGGCAGGACATGGGCCAACCCATTCTCTGTGAACATCTGATGTGTTTCAAGAAAAGGAAGGGTTTTTCCTAAAGCAGTTCACAGACTGGCTTTGCTGCTACCTACTTGGTTCCAGTGGGTGGAGCAACTACCTCATCAGTTACAGAGAGTAGAGCCCACCAAGAAAGTGGGGCCATCACCCCAGTTGTCATGCAACGTGTGGCCACAGCTCATGTGGGCCCAGAGGATTATTTTCAAGCCCTGAAATATAATGGAATTTGCCTTGCTGTGTTTCAGACTTGCTTTGGACTGATGATCTCCTTTCTTCTTACAATTTCTCTATTTTAGAATGGGGAAGTCTACCCTATGCCTGTATTTTGGAATCAGATAGCTTGCATTCTATGTTTCATAAATCTATAGGTGAACAGGAATATTGCCCCTGGATAGAAAATACACAGAGACTCACCCATTCTTAAATTAGATGATACCGAGGATGAAATTTTGATATTAGAGTTGATGCTGGAATGGGTTGTGACTTTTTGGAATGGTGGCGTAGGGTGAATCTATTTTGCACCTGGGAAGTTCACGATTTTTTGGATTCTAGGTGGTGGACAGTGTACTCAAACGTTATGTTGAAGTCCTAACCCACAGTATCTGTTAAGTTAACATGAAGTTATACCAGAGTATGGTGTGTTCTAATCCAATCATAGTGGCCTCTTCATAAAACAGTAGAGACCCAGAGAGACAGAAGGAAATGGCTATGTGAAGAAAGAGTTACACTGCAACTGCAAGCCAAGTAATTCCTCAGACTCCTAGAAGCTTGGAGAGACTTCAGGGTGAACATGGCCCAGCTGATACCCTGAATTCAGACTACTAGCCTCCGGAACTGTGAGACAGTAAATTTCTGTTTTATAAGCCACCCTATGTTTTTTTAAATACAAAATTCTTTAGATAAGGTTTTACTTTTAAAAGTTGATTTATTTTTATGGTGAAAATATACACAGTAAAAAATACACCATTTCAACAATTTCTACATGTGCTTTTCAGTGACACAGATTACATTCTTCAAGTTGTGCAGTAATTCTCATTATCCTTTTCTAAATTATTCCATCACCGTTAACATAAACTCACTGTCCCCTAAGATCATCTAAACTTTTGAGTTGCTTTTCTCAATTTGATCCCCACGTAGATAATTCTTCAAAGGAGTACAATACTCACGGCAGACCTACTTTACTAATTAAGCTGTTCTGAGAAGACCTCAGAGGATAGCTTTGATTTGAGGTTTCAGGTTTAAAGATTATCTCAGGACAGGCTCATCCAGCTTCAATCAGCAAGTCTGGTTTCCACTGAGAATTTGAAATTCTGTTCTGCATTTTGCTCCTTTTGATCAGGATTCTTAAATAGAATCTTTGATCAAAACATTCAGTAATGGTAGCTGGCCACCATCCAGTTCTTCTGGTCTCATGGCATAGAAGGAAGTTGTTCATGGAGGCAACCAGACATGCATTTCATTTTCTCCTCAGATTCCTGACTCTCCTTTTTTCCAAGTGAATGGAGATCAATTATAGCTTGAATGGCTACACGCAAGTGTTTAATACCCCAGGCAATAAACAATGAACTAGGAGATAGAACAGAAGAACTGTAAAACAATATTAGGCCAGTTGACTGGGATATCCAATGAATAGTCCTAGGAAACTAACACAGGTGCCATGGGAATTTAAAGGGAAGGGGGAATATTCTTTTGAACACATGGTGCTAAGACAATTGAACATCCTTATGCAAAAAAAGAAGCCCTGGTGGTGCAGTGGTTAAAGCTCTTGGCTGCTAACCAAAAGCTTGGCAGTTCTAACCCACCAGCCGCTCCATGGGACAAAGATGTGGCAGTCTGCTTTTGTAAAGATTTATAGCCTTGGAAACCCTGTGGGGTAGGTTTACTCTGTCATGTAGGTATCTATGAGTTGGAATTGACTCAATGGCAGTGGGTTTTGTTTTTTGGTTTATGCCAAAAAAAAGCAAATAAACAAACCTCAACCATTAACACACACCATGTATAAAAATTAAGACAAAATGGATCTTCATTCTAAACATAATAAAATTGATAAAGTACAAAATTTCTAGAATAAAACAGAGGATAAATCTTTGTGACCTAGAGTTAGATGAAGTTTTCTTAGATAAGACACAAAAATATGACTTATAAAGGAAAGAAATGGTAGATTGAACTTCATCAAAATTGAAAGTGTTAACTCTTTGAAAGATACTGTTAAGTCACTGAAAAGATGAACCACGGACTGGGATAAAGTATTTGCAAAACATATATTTTGTATGCACTTATAAAGGACTTGTATCCATAATAAATAAAGAAGTTCCCAACACAATAATAACAACATGGCTTGATATAAAGGACTTGTATCCATAATAAATAAAGAAGTTCCCAACACAATAATAACAACATGGCTTGATATAAAGGACTTGTATCCATAATAAATAAAGAAGTTCCCAACACAATAATAACAACATGGCTTGATTAAAAACAGGCTGGTCTAGCTGAATGCAGAACAAAGTTTTATCTTTGGGAGAAATAGGCTCCACACATGCTGGTTCTGTATGTGGGACTTTTGATAAAGTAAAGCTGTACTGATTTTGCTATACTGTCTCTGTTCCCTCCCTTTCTATTTTTCTTTGTGAATCCTCTAATTTTGACTCCATTATGCCTCTTTTTGGGAAAGCTTATCTTTTATAATTTTTATTGTGCTTTAAGTGAAAGCTTAAAAAAGAAGTCAGTCTCACACAAAAACTTATATACACTGGGTTACATAAAAAAAATGCCTCTTTTTGGGAAAGCTCTTCTTTTATAATTTTTATTGTGCTTTAAGTGAAAGCTTAAAAAAGAAGTCAGTCTCACACAAAAACTTATATACACTGGGTTACATACTCGCCATTAATCTCCCCCTAATTTTTTTTTTAATGAGACAGCCTGCTGTCTCCCTCCACTCTCTATTTTCGTGTCCTTTTTGCCAGCTTCTAACCCCCTCCACCCTCTCATCTCCCCTCCAGGCAGAAGATGCCAACATACTCTCAAGTGTCCACCTGATCCAAGAAGCTCACTCCTCACCAGCATCCCTTTCCAACCCATTGTCCAGTCCAATCCATGTCTGAAGAGTTGGCTTCGGGAATGGTTCCTGTCCTGGGCCAACAGAAGGTCTGGGGGCCATGACCACCGGGGTCCTTCCAGTCTCAGTCAGACCATTAAGTCTGGTCTTTTTATGAGAATTTGGGGTCTGCATCCCACTGCTCTCCTGCTCCATCAGGGGTTCTCTGTTGTGTTTCCTGTCAGGGCAGTCATCGGTTGTAGCTGGGCACCATCTGTTTCTTCTGGTCTCAGGATGATGTAGTCTCTGGTTCATGTGGCCCTTTCTGTCTCTTGGGGTTGTAATTACCTTGTGTCCTTGGCGTTCTTCATGCTCCTTTGATCCAGGTGGGTTGAGGCCAACTGATGCATCTTAGATGGCTGCTTGCTAGCATTAAAGACCCCAGACGCCGCTCTTCAAAGTGGGATGAAGAATGTTTTCTTAATAGATTTTATTATGCCAATTGACTTAGATGTCCCCTGAAATCATGGTCCCCAAACCCCTGCCCCTGATACACTGGCCTTCGAAGCATTAAGTTTATTCAGGAAACTTCTTTGCTTTTGGTTTAGTCCAGTTGTGCTGACCTCCCCTGTATTGTGTGTTGTCTCTCCCTTCACCTAAAGTAGTTCTTATCTACCAACTAATTAGTGAATACCCATCTCCCACCCTCTCACCCTCCCCTCTCTTGTAACCACAAAAGAATGTTTTCTTCTCAGTTTAAACTATTTCTCAAATTCTTATAATAGTGGTCTTATACAATATTTGTCCTTTTGCAACTAATTTCACTCAGCATAATGCCTTCCAGTTTCCTCCGTGTTATGAAATGTTTCAGAGATTCCTCACTGTTCTTTACTGATGCATAGTATTCCATTGTGTGACTATACCATAATTATTTATCCATTCATCCGTTGATGGGCACCTTGGTTGCTTCATGTTTTTGCTATTGTGAACAGTGCTGCAATAAACATGGGTGTGCATATATTTGTTCGTGTAAAGGCTCTTATTTCTCTGGGATATATTCTGAGGAGTAGGATTGCTGTTTCGTATGGTAGTCCTATTTCTAGCTTTTTAAGGAAGTGTCAAATCGATTTCCAAAGTGGTTTTACCATTTGACATTCCCACCAGCAGTGTAGAAGTGTTCCAATCTCTCCACAGCCTCTCCAACATTTATTATTTTGTGCTTTTTGGATTAATGCCAGCCTTGTTGGAGTGAGATGAAATCTTCTTGTAGTTTTGATCTGCATTTCTCTAATGGCTAAAGATCGTGAACATTTTCTCATATATCTGTTAGCTACCTGAATGTCTTCTTTAGTAAAATGTCTATTCATATCTTTTGCCCATTTTTTAATTGGGTTATTTGATTTTTGTAGTTGAGTTTTTGCAGTATCATGTAGACTTTAGAGATCAGATGCTGATTAGAAACGTCATAGCTAAAAACTTTTTCCCAGTCTGTAGGTAGTCTTTTTACTCTCTTGGTGAAGTCTTTGGATGAGCATAAGTGTTTGATTTTTAGGAGCTCCCAGTTATCTAGTTTTTCTTCTGCATTCTTAACAATGTTTTGTATACGTTTATGCCATGTATTAGGGCTCCTAAGGTTGTCCCTATTTTTTCTTCCATGATCTTTATCATTTTAGATTTTATATTTAGGTCTTTGATCTATTTTGAGCTCGTTTTTCTGCATGGAGTGAGGTATGGGTTTTGTTTCATTTTTTTGCAGATGGAGATCCAGTTATGCCAGCTCCATTTGTTAAAAAGACTGTCTTTTCCCCATTTAACTGTTTTGGGGCCTTTGTCAGATACCAACTGCACATATGTGGATGGCTTTATGTCTGGATTCTCAATTCTGTTCCATGGGTCTATGTATCTGTTGTTGTACCAGTACCAGGCTGTTTTGACTACTGTGGCAGTATAATGGGTTCTAAAATCAGGAAAAGTAAGGCCTCCCGCTTTGTTCTTCTTTTTCAGTAATGCCTTATTTATCTGGGGCCTCTTTCCCGTCCATATGAAGTTGGTGATTTGTTTGTCCATGTCATTAAAGAATGCCGTTGGGATTTGGATGGGAATTGCATTAAATGTATAGATTCTTTGGGTAGAATAGACATTTTCATGATATTAAGTCTTCCTATACATGAGCAAGGTATGTTTTCCCACTTATGTAAGTCTCTTTTGGTTTCTTGCAGAAGTATACTGTAGTTTTCTTTGTATAAGTCTTTTATATCTCAGGTAAGATTTATTCCTAAGTATTTTATCTTCTTGGGGGCTACTGTAAATGGCATTGATTTGGTGATTTCCTCTTCGATGTTCTTTTTGTTGGTGTAGAGGAATCCAACTGATTTTTGTATGTTTATCTTGTATCCCAATACTCTACTGAACTCGTCTATTAGTTTCAGTAATTTTTGGGGGGATTCTTCAGGATTTTCTGGGTATAAGATCATGCCATCTGCAAATAGAGATACTTTGACTTCTTCCTTGCCAGTCTGGATGCCCTTTATTTCTTTATCTAGCCTAATTGCTCTGGCTAGGGCTTCCAGCACAATGTTGAATAAGAGTGGTGATAAAGGGCACCCTTGTCTGGTTCCTGATCTCAATGGGAATGCTTTCAGGCTCTCTCCATTTAGGGTGATGTTGGCTGTTGGCTTTGCGTAAATGCCCTTTATTATGTTGAGGAACTTTCCTCCTATTCCTATTTTGCTGAGAGTTTTTATCATGACTGGGTGTTGAACTTTGTCAAATGGCTTTCTGGATGAATTGATAAAATGATGTGATTCTTATCTTTTGTTTTACTTATTATATGGTGGATTACATTAATTGTTTTTCTAATGCTGAACCATCCATGCATACCTGGGATGAATCCCACTTGGTCATGGTGAATTATTTTTTTGCTATGTTGTTGAATTCTATTGGCTAGATTTTGTTGAGGATTTTTGCATCTACGTTCATGAGGGATATAGGTCTATAATTTTCTTGTGGTGTCTTTACCTGGTTTTGGTATCAGGGATATGGTGGCTTTGTAGAATGAGTTTGGTAGTATTACATCCTTTTCTATGCTCTGAAATACCTTTAGTAGTAGTGGTGTTAACTCTTCTCTGAAAGTTTGATAGAACTCTGCGGTAAAGCCCTGTGGGTCAGGGCTTTTTTTTTTTTTTGTTGGGAGTTTTTTGATTACTTTCTCAATCTCTTGTTTTGTTATGGGTCTATTTCATTGTTCTACATCTGTTTGTGTTAGTTTACGTAGGTAGTGTGTTTCTAGGAATTCACCCATTTCTCCTAGGTTTTCAAGTTTGTTTGAGTATAGTTTTTCATAGTAATCTGATATGATTCTTTTAATTTCAGTTCGGTCTGTTGTAATATCGCCCATTTCATTTCTTATCCAGGTTATTTGCTTCCTCTCCTCTTTTTCTTTTGTCAGTTTGGCCAGTGGTTTATCAATTTTGTTGAGTGTTTCAAAAAACCAGCTTTTGGTCTTGTTAATTCTTTGATTTGTATTTCTGTTTTCTATTTCATCTAGTTCAGCTCTAGTTTTTATTATTTGTTTTCTTCTGGTGCCTGAAGGTTTCTTTTGTTGCTCTCTTTCTATTTGTTCAAGTTGTAGGGATAATTCTTTGATTTTGGCCCTTTCTTCCTTTTGGATGTGTGCATTTATCGATATAAATTGGCCTCTGGACACCGCTTTTGCTGTGACCCAAAGGTACTGACAGGAAGTGTTTTCATTCTCATTGTATTCTATGAATTTTTTTTATTCTATACTTAATGTCTTCTATAATCCAGTCATTTTGGAGCAGGGTATTGTTCAGTTTCCAAGTGTTTGATTTCTTTTCCCTGCTTTTTCTGTTGTTGATTTCTACTTTTATGACCTTATGGTCAGAGAAGATGTTTTGTAATATTTCGATGTTTTGGATTATGCTAAGGCTTGCTTTATGATCTAATATGTGGTCTATTCTAGAGAATGTTCCATGTGCACTAGAAAAGAAGTTATACTTGGTTGCTGTTGGGTGGAGTGTTCTGTATATGTCTGTGAGGTCAAGTTGGTTGATTGTGGCATTTAGATCTTCCGTGTCTTTATCGAGCTTCTTTCTGGATGTCCTGTGCTTCACCAAAAGTGGTGTGTTGAAGTCTCCTACTATTATTGCGGAGCTGTCTATCTCACTTTTCAATGCTGATAGAGTTTGTTTTATGTATCTTGCAGCCCTGTCATTGGGTGCATAAATATTTAATATGGCTATATCTTTTTGGTGTATTGTCCCTTTAATCATTATATAGTGTCCTTCCTTATCCTTTATGACGGATTTATCTTTAAAGTCTATTTTGTCAGATATTAATATTGTCACCCCTGCTCTTTTTTGATTGTTGTTTGCTTGATATATTTTTTTCCATCCTTTGAGTTTTAATTTGTTTATGTCTCTAAGTCTAAGGTGTGCATCTTGTAGGCAGCGTATAGACGGATCTTGTTTTTTAATCCATTCTGCCACTCCTAGTCTCTTTTTTGATGCATTTAGTCCATTTACATTCAGGGTAATTATGGATAGGTTTTATGAATTTAGTGCTATCATTCTGATGTCTTTTTTGTGTGTTGTTGACAGTTTCTTTTTCCTACTTAATTTTATGTGCTGAGTAGATCATCTTTATATTGTTCTTTCCTCATATTTGTTATTGTTGATTTTGTTTCTGCTGAGTCTCTATTTTTTCTTGTACTTTATTTTGATGAGTAGGATAGTTTGTCTCCTTGGTGGTCACCTTATTATTTACCCCTATTTTTCTAAATTTAAACCTAACTTTTATTTCTTTCTATGGCCTTGTCTTCCTCTCCATATGGAAGGTGTATGATTACATTTCTTAGTCCCTCTTTATTATTCTTATGTTGTCTTCTTTTGTATAATAACATTGCTGTTACCCTGTTTTGAACTTTTTTATAAATAATCTTGCTTTGTTTTTTTGGATTTCCCTGTGTGGGTTGACTTCTAGTTGCTCTGCCCAGTGTCTTGGGGTGATACGTGATATTATTGATTTTTAACCAAAGAACTCCCTTTAGTATTTCTTGTAGTTTTGGATTGGTTTTAACAAATTCCCTAAACTTGTGTTTATCTGTAAATGTCTTAATTTCACCCTCATATTTTGGAGACAGTTTTGCTGGATATATGATTCTTGGCAGGCAATTTTTTCCTTCAAGTTTTTAATATGTCATGCCATTGCCTTCTTACCTGCATGGTTTCTGCTGAGTAGTCTGAGCTTATTCTTATTGGCTGTCCTTTGTATGTGACTTTTTGGTTATCCCTAGCTGCTCTTATAATTCTCTCTTTATCTTTGGTTTTGGTAAGTTTGATTATGATATGTCCTGGTGACTTTCGACGGCACTGGTTTTTTTTTTTTTGGTGACTTTCTTTTAACCTCTACCTTCTGTGGGGTTTGATGAGCATCTTGGATAGATATCTTCTCATCTTTCACAATATCAGGGAAGTTTTCTGCCAACAAATCTTTAACAATTCTCTGTGTATTTCTGTTATCCCTCCCTGTTCTGGCACTCCAATCACTCATAGGTTATTTCTCTTGATAGAGTCCCACATGATTCTTAAGGTTTCTTCATTTTTTTAAATTCTTTTACGTGATCTTTCTTCAAATACATTAGTTAGAAGTGATTTATCTTTGAGTTTAGAAATTCTAGCTTCTACTTGCTCAATTCTGATCCTCTGACTTTGTATTGAGTTGTCTACTTCTGTAATTTTATTGTTAATGTTCTGAATTTCTGATTGCTGCCTGTCTATGGATTTTTCCAGCTTAGTAAACTTTTCATCATGTTCCTGAATAATCTTTCTAATTTCTTCAATTGCTTTATCTGTGTGTTCCTTAGCTTGTTCTGCATATTGTCTTATTTCCTTCCTGATGTCTTGAAGGGTTCTGTATATTAAACTTTTGTATTCTGGGTCTGGTAGTTCCAGGAATGCCCTTTCATCTAGAAGATCCCTGGGTTCTTTGTTTTGAGAGCCTGTTGAGGTGATCATGGTCTGTTTCTTTATGTGACTTGATATTGACTGTTGTCTCTGAGTCATCTATAAGTTACTGTATTAGTTTATGCTTGCTTACTGTGTCATAGCTTCTTGCTTTGTTTTGTTTTGTTATACCCAAATGGGTTGCTTGGGTGAGCTAGCTTGATTATTTTTGCCTTTGGATCTCTGAGGTCCTGTTCCCAGATGGCTAGAGCTGTTATCACATATATCAGTCTAGAAGTCCATTCAGTTTTCTTGTATGAATTCAGCTCATGTGTCCAGGTAGCTGATCATGAAGTGTGTGGTACGGGTTCTGTCCTACAGTCTTAGAGGGGCAGGCGTGATTGGTGTATATACTGGTATCTGATTGAAGCAGGGGTCATGCTCTGAACAAGGCAGGGGGCTGAGAACTCACCCACAAGGGTCTCTGAGGAAAGCATGTCCCTGTTCCCTACAGCGTGCAGGTGGGTGGGTTATGCAGACGGATCACGGGCACCCAGAGTTTTTGGTTGTAAGGACTGGGAGGTACCAGTCATCTTTGGACCACTGTCGCAGGTGGCTGGGTGACCTGAGTGGAGCTACCAGTCCTTAGGTCCCTTATGTGGGTAGGTGGGTACCTCGTTTAATAGGCAAAGTAATGTCAAACATCAAACACCCACGTCTCCGCCACACAGCTGAAATGGTTGGAGTCTACCAACAAGGTCCTCTTCTCCCAAAATAGGCCCACACGGGTCCATGCAGAAGGTAAAGATGCTCAAAGTCCATGGGTAGTTTATGCCTGGACAGGAGCTGCTTCTGTCCTGAGCTCCCCCGTTAGTGGAGCTAGCAAATTATCTTTTCCCTCAAATGCAAATTTTTTCCTTCCCTAAGGTCGGGAGAATGGCTCTAGGTGCTCAACAGGGTCTATCTTAGGCCCCAGGAATTCAGCCGCTGAAGCCGGTTTGAGGGTGGGGTGGGGCGCGTTAAAATATACGGAAGTACTTAGCTTTTGTCGAAAGCGCTGTTCTTCTCAGGTTCCGGAGGTGTGAGTAGGCTGTGTAGCTGGCTGCTTCTCCCTGAGGAAACTGCGTCCGAACACTAGTACCAGCCCACCACCACCGCCGTCGCTCTGGGAATGGTGCCTGAGGGCTCCCCACGATTCAGGTCCAGTAACTCCTCTCCGCTTCTGAACAGTCTCTTCCTCTCCCTGCCCCTCAGTTCATTCTCTAAGCTTGCCTTTGAAGCTCAGGGCTCCCAGCTTGTCACAAATATATTCGTTTCACTTGTTTTTTCGGGTCTTTTTTGTAAAGAGGGCTCGCTGGAAGCATCTGTCTATTCCGCCATCTTGGCTCCGCCTCCTCGGGAAAGCTCTTTTGATGTCTCTTCTTACCGCTGATCTACTTCAGGCCGTGTGGAGATATTTATTTTAGTTTTTTTTCCCCTAAGTTTTTATTTTGAAGTAAGCATAGATTAAATGGAAGTGAAGGAGGCACAGGGAAGTTACATAAGTTTCCTTAATGTTACCATAGCATAAGGCATTAACAGTTCTAGCATAACTATAATATAATATCAAAACCAGGAAACTGACATTCATATAATCCATAGAGCTTTTTCAGAGTTCACCAATTACACCTGAATTCATTCATGTGTGTGTAGCTGTACTGATGTTTATCACTTGTATACTACTACTGTTATCAAAATACACAATTGTATCATCACCGCAACACTTCTGCATCCAGATAATCCTGTTTTAATTTCAGAATTTGAAGGAACTTAGAGGTGATATAGTCTAGTCTCTTCATTCTCCTTATTTTATATACTGGGGAATTGCATTAGAGATGTTACATGATTTTGGAATTAGTAAACCTAAATATTTACCCTCCTTTCATAATGACTCTGGCCAAGGATGGATTCAAAATGCGTGACCCCAGTGGGAAATGAAAATATGAGGCCCACTATTCAAAAAAGTAAGTTAAAAAGCACTTATCTTCCAATAACATTATTTACTGAAATAGAAAAACATATCAGCAACTTTATATGGAAAGGAAACAGGACCCGAATAGCCAAAGCATATTGAAGAATAAAGCAGGAGGCCTTATCCTTCCTGATCTCAAAACATACTATATAGTCACAGTAATCAAAACAGCCTGGTACTGATTCATTGACAGACACATAGACCAATGGAATAGAGTTGAGAACCTGGAAGTAAATCCATCCATTTGTGGGCAGCTAATTTTCCACAAGGGGTCAAAACCCATTCAGTGGGGGGAAGAAGCAGTCTCTTTCAGAAATGGTACTGGCAAAGCTGGATATCCGTTTGCAGAAAAATGAAACAGAATTGATATCTAACACCATACACAAAAATTAAAATGGATCAAAGACCTAAATGTTAAAATCAAAACTGTAAATTTCCTGGAAGATAAAGTAAGGACAAAACTACAGGCCCTAATTTTTTTTTTTTAGTAACAAATTACCAAACACAACTACAAATACACGAGCAACAGAAAACAAATTAGATAATTGGGACCTCCTAAAAATTAAATACTTAAGCTCATCAAAAAAGTTATTAAAAGAGTAAAAACGTTGGGAAAAAAAATCTTTGGGAATGATATATTTGATAAGGGCCAAATATCTAAGGGTCTAATCTCTAAAATATATAGAAAACTTCAACAAATAGACAATCCAATTAAAAAATGGGCAAAGGAAGAGATACCATCTCACCCCTGCAAAAATGGCACTGATTAAAAAAAAAGTAGAATACAACAAATGCTGGTGAAGTTGTGGGGAGATTGGGACCCTGATCCACTGCTGGTGGGATTATAAATTGGTTCAACCACTATGGAAAATGATATGGTGCTTCCTCAGAAAGCTAGAAATAGAAACACCCTATGATCCAGCAATTCCACTCCGAGATATATATCCTAGAGAACTAAAACCTCTGACATGAACAGACATATGCACACCTATGTTCATTGCAGCATTATTCACAATAGCAAAAAAGATGGGAACAACCTAACTGCCCAACAGCAGATGAATGGATAAACTAACCATTGTTCATACACACAATGAAATACTATGCAGCCGTAAAGAATAATGATGAGTTCTCAAAATATAACGTGGATGAATCTGGAGGACATTATGCTGAGTGAAATAAGTCAAGCACAAAAGTACAAATACTGTATGATCTCACTATTATTAAAAAGATAAGAATAGGTACACATATAGAATGAAACATTCTTTGGTGATTATCAGGAACTTTCTAGATAGTAAACACATGTTAGTTTTGGTTATGGGAAAGGCAATACCAAATAAAGGTGAAGTCAGCACAGCTTGACCAAGGTAAAGATGACACTAAGAAGTACACAAGAATAAGGGATGATTTTGTAAAAACCACAACATATACAATTTTGTAACAATAGTAATAACAACCAAAAAAATATGTGTGTGGTTACATAGGTAGATATGTAGCTTATATATTATATATGTATAGGTAAGCACATATGAATATGTCTAGGTGTTTCTGTAGGCAAATGTGCCTACATATTTGTGTGGGCTGCATGTATATTCATAGGGGACACAGTTATGTGTACTTCCTAGATATAATCAAATACCTGACGGGATTGGTTTGTTGGGTTTGAAGGCTTAGAACCATAGCCTTGTGGGGAAACTTGGTCAATTGGCATAATATAGCTCATAAAGATAATGTTCTACATCTTAGTTTGGTGAGTAGTGTCTGGGGTCTTAAAAGCTTCCAAGCAGCCATCTGAGATACACCTATTTGTCTCTGAGCGTCTGGAGCAAAATAGAAAGAAGGAAACCAAAGATTCAAAAAGAAACTAGTATACAGGACTAATAATCTACACGAACTACGTCCTCACCTACCTTGAGAAGAGAAAGACAAGGTGGTGCCTGGCTACCACTTCTGACCGTTCCAACCAGGGATGCAATAGATGGTCCCAGATAGAATTGGAGAGAAATAGAACAAAATTCAAATTCCTGAAATTACTGGACCAGTAGAGACTAGAGGAACCCTTGAGACTATCACTTTGGTATACCATTTAAACTTGGAACTCAAACAACTCCCAGTGGTCATCTATCAGCCCAAAGACAGAGTGGCCCATAAAATAATATCACCCGTGAGTTCTGTGATCCTCTAAACAATCATTTAAATGAGACCTAACAGTCAACATGTACCCTAGATCAAAGATTAGAAAGTGAGGGGGGCAAGGAAGCTGGATTAATGGAAACAGAACAACCGGAATTGAAATAATGAGAATGCTAACACATTGTGAAAAGTGTAACCAGTGTCACTAAATAATGTGTATAAACCAAATAAAAACATTGTGGTTGAGTCAATTCTGACTCATAGTGATCCTATAGGACAGAGTAGAACTGCCCCATAGGGTTTCCAAGGAGCAGCTGGTAGATTTGAACTAACGACCTTTTTGTTAGCAGCCAAGCTCTTAACCACTGTGACATGAGGGTTCTGAATAATATGTATAGAAGTTGTTAAATGAGAACCTACTTTGCTGTGTAAACTCACCAGACCCCAAACCCCCAGTGCCATCGAGTAAAGAAAATAAAATTAACAAACAAAAACACTTCTCTGTACTACAACATGAAGCTTTTTCCTTTAAAATATTTTGTTATAAAACTTAACAGGGGTAATAGTGATACATGAGTAACAACATAAAATTACAAATTGAAAAAACTTGGAGTCATTTTATACAATACAATAAATGATACTTTTTATTAATATATCATGATTGGTCAAATGATTTTTCTGCCTCACACATCTTTAAATTTATGTATTGTTGTTGTTGTTAGATGCCGTTGAGTCAGTTCCGACTCATAGTGACCCTATGCACAACAGAACGAAACACTGCCCAGTCCTGCGCCATCCTTACAATCGTTGTTATGCTTGAGCTCATTGTTGCAGCCACTGTGTCAATCCACCTTGTTGAGGGTCTTCCTCTTTTCCGCTGACCCTGTACTCTGCCAAGCATGTCCTTCTCCAGGGAATGATCCCTCCTGACAACATGTCCAAAGTATGTAAGATGCAGTCTCGCCATCCTTGCCTCTAAGGAGCATTCTGGCTGCACTTCCTCCAGGACAGATTTGTTTGTTCTTTTGGCAGTCCATGGTATATTCAATATTCTTTGCCAACACCACAATTCGAAGGCGTCAACTCTTCTTCGGTCTTCCTTACTCATTGTCCAGCTTTCACATGCATATGATGTGACTGAAAATACCATAGCTTGGGTCAAACGCACCTTTGTCTTCAAGGTGACGTCTTTGCTCTTCAACACTTTAAAGAGGTCCTTTGCAGCAGATTTGCCCAATGCAATGCATCTTTTGATTTCTTGACTGCTGCTTCCATGGCTGTTGCTTGTGGATCCAAGTAAAATGAAATCCCTGACAACTCCAATCTTTTCTCCGTTTATCATGATGTTACTCATTGGTCCAGTTGTGAGGATTTTTGTTTTCTTTATGTTGAGATGTAATCCATACTGAAGGCTGTGGTCTTTGATCTTCGTTAGTAAGTGCTTCAAGTCCTCTTCACTTTCAGCAAGCAAGGTTGTGTCATCTGCATAACGCAGGTTGTTAATGAGTCTTCCTCCAATCCTGATGCCCTGTTCTCCTTCATATAGTCCAGCTTCTCATATTATTTGCTCAGCATACAGATTAAATAGGTGTGGTGAAAGAATACAACCCTGATGCACACTTTTCCTGACTTTAAACCAACCAGTATCCCCTTGTTCTGTCTGAGGAACTGCCCCTTGATCTATGTAAAGGTTCCTCATGAGCACAATTAAGTGTTCTGGAATTCCCATTCTAAATTTATGTATTAGTTTACCCAAATTTGTTCTTTTAACAAGCTTATTTTTAATCAATATAATGGAAATCAATATCAGTCACTCTTACTAAATGTAAGATTGCAAATGATTGTTTTTAATTTTTAATTTAGAAGGGTGTCTTTCTGTTGGGTTGGTGAGCTGTTAAGAGTATTTCATAGGCTGTGATACCATTGGCATAAATTTCTGGTTCATTATTTTGAAATATGAATTTTGGTCCATTTAGAACTGATTATTACTGTGAAACTATCTGTCAAAAAATTTTTCAGTCTTCCAACAAATCATTTTTATGTAAATCTGAATTTAAATTTTATATATTTTTTGTAATTTTTATTGTAAAAATATAAAGAACATAACATTTGCCAATTCAACATTTTCATGAGTACAATTCAATCAATTACATCAGTCACGTTGTGCAACCACCACCAATATTCATTGCCAAATTATCCATCCCCATAAACAAAAACTGTATGCTACCAAAACAATGATACCCCAATTCCCCCATCCCTCATATCCCTGGTAACTAAAACTGGTATCCACTATTAAACTCTGATCTCTATGTTGTTGTTGTTAAGTGCCCTTGAGTCTGTTCCCTATGTACCACAGAATACAACCCTGACCAGTCCTGTTCCATGCTCACAGTCGTCGTTATGCTTCAGCGCATTGTTGCAGCCACTGTGTCAATACACCTCATTGAGGATCTTCCTCTTTTCTGCTGACACTGTACTTTACCAAGCATGATGTCCTTCTCCAGGGACTGATCCTTCCTGACAACATGTCCAAAGTATGTAAGGCGCAGTCTCGCGATCCTTGCTACTAAGGAGCATTCTGGTTGCACTTCTTACAAGATGGATTTGTTTGTTCTTTTGGCAGTCCATGGTATATTCGATATTCTTTGCCAACACCACAATTCAAAGGTGCCAATTCTTCTTCGGTCTTCTTTATTCATTGTTCAGCTTTTGCATGCATACAATGCAATTGAAAATACCATGGCTTGGGTCAGGCGCACCGTAGTCTTCAAGGTGACATCTTTGCCTTTCAACACTTTAAACAGGTCTTTTGCACCAGATTTGCCCAATGCAATGCGTCTTTTGATTTCTTCTCTGCTGATTCCATGGTGTTGATTGTGGATCCAAGTAAAATGAAATCCTTGACAACTTCAATCTTTTCCCCATTTATCATGATGTTGCTCATTGGTCCAGTTGTGAGGATTTTTGTTTTCTTCGTGTTGAGGTGTAATTTATCCTAAAGGCTGTGGTCTTTAATCTTCATCAGTAAGTGCTTCAAGTCCTCTTCAGGTTCAGCAAGTAAGGTTGTGTCATCTGCATAACGCAGGTTGTTAGTGAGCCTTCCTCCAATCCTGATGCCCTGTTCTTCATCATACCTTTGCCTATCCTAGGTAGTTCATATTAGTGAAATCATACAGTATTTTTCCTTTTGCGATTAAGTAATTTCACTCAGGGCTCTTTCATATTGTGGCATGTATCAGGACTTCATTTCTATTTATGGCAGTATAGTATTCCATTGTATGTATGTACCACATTTTGTTTATCCATTCATCTGTTGATGGACACATGGATTGTTTCCACCTTTTGGCTGCTGTGAATAGTGCTGCAGTGAACATTGGTGTCCATGTGTCTGTGTACATCACCACTTTAAAGTTTCTTGAGTATATACTGAAGAGTGAAATTGTTGGATCATATGGTAGCTTTATATTTAACTTTTTAAGGAGCCTCCATACTGTTTTCCAAAGTGTCTGGACCATTTTGCATTCCTACCAGCAATGGATGAGGGCTCTGGTCTCCACATCCCCACCAACACTTGTTATTTTCCGTTTTTTTCAATCTTGGCCATCCTAGTGGCAATGAAGTAGTATATCATTGTGGTTTTGATATGAATCTCCCGAATGGCTTTTGATGTTGAAAATCTCGTCATGTGCTTGTTGGCCATTTGTATATCCATTTTGGTTAAATGTCCATTTAGGTTCTTTGCCTATTTTTTGAGGGAATTTAGCTTTTAAAAGTACTCGTTATTTTATAGAACTGTTTTAGAGTTAGAGAAAAATTGAGACAATAGTCCAGAGAGTTCCCATTTACCTCACACCCAGTTTTCCCTGTTATTAAGATCTTACATTAGTATGGTACATTTGTCACAATTAATGAATCAACATTGATACAGTTATCAACTGGAATCCATGCTTTATTCCAGTTTCCTTATTTTTTACCTAATGTCCTTTTTTTTTTTCAGAATCCTATCCAGGATACCACATAACATTTAGTTGTCATGTATTCTTAGGCTTCTCCTGCTTGTGACTGTTACATAGAGCTACCTTGTTTTACATGACCAGTTTTGAGGAGTGCTGGTCAGGTATTCTGTAGAATTCCTTCCTATTCTATTGAAATTTGATTTCTTTTCTCATGATTAGGTTAGGGTTAATGATTTGGGGGAAGAAGATCACAGAGGAAAAGTGACATTTTTATCACATCATATCAACGCTACGTACTATTAACATGATTTTTAATTGTTGATTGGACCTTGATCACCTGGCTGAGGTAGTGTTTGTGAGTTTTCTCCACTGTAATTTACCCTTTGTTTCCCACCTTTCCATATTGTACTCTGGAAGAATGTTACACCCTGAGTACTTCAGGATGAAGTAACGATGGTAATTATTTGGAATGCTTCTGAATGGGATATTTGTGTCTTTTCTCCCTAATTAATTTATTCAACATTTATTTATATCAGTATGGACACATGGATATTTATTTTATCCTTTGGGTCATAATCCAATACTAATTTATTTATTTTGTTGATCAAATTCTTCTAGTTTTTACCATTGGGAGCTCTTTTGAATTTTTAAAAAATTATTTTGAGCACTTCCTTACTTCCTGGCATTACAAGATTCTCCAGGCTCATCTCCTATAATTCCTGCCCTAGTCCTGTAATTAGCCATTTCTCCGTGGAGCTTTTATTTCTTTTATTGATTAGTGGAATTAAAAATCAAGATCTGGGTACTGGGTACTGCTGCAGGCATGTTTCTAGGCCCTCCAAGCTGACAGAACATGTATGTATGTATGTATAATAATCTATGTATATACTCACCTGCATAAATATTTCTAAACATAACCATATGTATCTATATTAAGTTAAACATGAGTTCTTACTTATGTGTCCAACGGTGATCAATTACAAATGGATAATTCTAACCTTCTCCCCTTAATTATCTGTATATTCTCATTCCAACAGTGAAAAAACTGGCTCCCACCAGTTGCCATCCATTTGAGTGTTCAGTTCTGGTGTACATGTATACCAGTGATTGTTACCCCAGAACTCTATGCTAAATAACTTTATCAAGAAGAGTACTGTACTTATGTGCAGTTCCTTTTTGCATTTAGTTTTACAGACTCCACTCAATTCCAGAGTTACTAAGGTCAGCATCCCTTTCAAGTGAGGTTTTTTAATATATTTGTAATATAGTTAGACTTCCTTGTTACAATAAGCATTCCTCCCAGGATTTTTTTTAATTGTGCTTTTGATGAAAGTTTATAGGTCAAGTTAATTTCTCATGCAAAAATTTATACACATATTGTTATGTGACAGTAGTTGCAATCTCTGTAATGTAACAGCACACTCCCCCTTTCCACCCTGGATTTCCTGTGTCCATCCACCCAGCTCCTATCCCTTCCTGCCTTCTTACCCTGCCTCCAGGCAGGAGCTGCCCACTTGGTCTCGTGTATCTGCTTGAACTAAGAAGTACACTCTTCACGAGTATTATTTTATGTTTTATAGTCCAGTCTAATCTTTGAAGAATGGGCTTCTGGAATGGTTTTAGTTCCAAGTTAACTGAGCTTCCTGGGGCCATGGCTTCTGGGGTTCCTCCAGTCTCAGTCAGACCATTAAGTCTGGTCTTTTTATGTGAATTTGAGTTCTGCTCCACACTTTTCTCCCACTCTGTCAAGGACTCTCTGTTGTATTCCCTGTCAGAGCGGTCATTGGTGGTAGCTGGGCACATCTAGTTTATGTGGCCCTTTTGTATCTGGGGCTAATATTTTCCTTGCGTGTTTTGTGCCCTACCTTCTCCTTTGCTCCAAGTGGGTTGGGACCAATTGATGTATCTTAGATGACTGCTTG
Organism: Loxodonta africana; assembly: GCF_030014295.1. Lineage (NCBI taxonomy): Eukaryota > Metazoa > Chordata > Mammalia > Proboscidea > Elephantidae > Loxodonta > Loxodonta africana. The sequence continues at coordinate 73,165,245 of NC_087369.1, forward strand.
TAAGCTTTTGAGACCCCAGACACTACTCCCCAAAGTAGGATGCAGAACATTTTCTTAATAAACTTTGTTATGCCAGTTGACCTAGATGTCCCCCAAAACCATGGTCCCTAGACCCAGCCCCAGCTACTCTGTCCCTCAGAGTATTTGGTGTGTTCAGGAAACTTCTTAGCTTTTGCTTTAGTCCTGTTGTTCTGAGTTCCCCGTATTGTGTGCTGTCCTTCCCTTCAACTAAGATGATTCTTGTCTACTATCTAGTTAGTGGATTCCCATCTCCCTACCTCCCCATCCTCTTAACCATCAAAGGATATTTTCTTCTGTGCTTAAACCTTTTCTTGATTTCTTATAATAGTGATCTCATACAATATTTGTCCTTTTCAGTTGACTAATTTCACTCGGCATAATGCCCTCCAGATTCATACATGTTGTGATATGTTTCGCAGATTCATCATTGTTCTTTGTCATTGTGTAGTATCCTATTGTGTGTATGTACCATAATTTGTTCATCCATTTGTATGTTGTTGGGCATCTAGGTTGTTTCCAACTTTTGGCTATTATGCACAGTGCTGCAATGAACATGGGTGTATTTATATCTATTCGTGTGATGGCTCTTATTTCTCTAGGATATTTTCAAAGGAGTGGGATTGCTGGATCATATGGAATTTCTATTTCTAGCTTTCTAAGGAAGCACCAAATCAATTTCCAAAGTGGTTGTACCATTTTACATTCCCACCAGCAGTGTATAAAGTGTTCCAGTCTCTCCGCAACCTCTCCAACATTTATATTTTATGTTTTTTGGATTAATGCCAGCTTTGTTGGGGTGAGATGGTATTTTATTGTAGTTTTGATTTGCATTTCCATGAGCATTTCCTCATGTATCTGTTAGCTGCCTGAATGTCTTCTTTAGTGAAGTGTCTGTTCATATCTTTTGCCCATTTTTTAATTGGGTTATTTGTCTTTGTTGTTGAGTTGTAGTATTTTGTAGATTAGACCGTTATCAGATATGTCATAGCCAAAATTTTTTTCCCAGTCCGTAGGTTATCTTTTTACCCTTTTTGTGAAGTCTTTTGATGAGCATAAGTGTTTGATTTCTAGGAGCTCCCAGTTATCTAGTTTCTTTTCTGGTGTTTGTGCATTGTTAGTTATGTTTTGTATTCTGTTTATGCCATATATTAGGGATCCTAGTCTTGTCCCTATTTTTTTCTTCCATGATCTTTTACCCTTTTAGATTTTATTTAGGGCTTTGATCCATTTTGAGTTAGTTTTTGTGCATGGTGTGAGGTATGGTTCTTGTTTCATTTTTTTGTAGATGGATATCCAGTTATGCCAGCACCATTTGTTAAAGAGACTGTCTTTTCTCCATTTATCTGACTTTGGGCCTTTGTGAAACATCAGCTGCACATATGTGGATGGATTTATGTGTGGATTCTCAATTCTGTTCCATTGGCTTATGTATCTATCGCACCAGTACTGGCCTGTTTTGACTACTGTGGCAGCATAATAGGTTCTAAAATCAGGTAGTCTAAGGCCTCCCACTTTGTTCTTCTTCTTCATTAATGCTTTACTTATCTGGGGCCCCTTCCCTTTCCATATGAATTTGGTGATTTGTTTCTCCATCTCATTAAAAAATGCTGTTAGAATATGGATGAGAATTGCATTGTATCTGTAGATCGCTTTGGATAGGATTGACATTTTCACACTGCTGAGTCTTCCTATCCATGAGCGTGGTATGTTTTTCCACTTATGTAGGCCTCTTTTGGTTTCTTGCAGTAGTGTGTTGTAGTATTCTTTGTATAGGTTTTTTAAGTCTCTGGTTAGGTTTATTCTTAAGTATTTTATCTTCTTGTGGGTTAACGTTAATGGTATTGATTTGGTGATTTCCTTTTCGAATTTCTCTTTGTTGGTATAGTTTCCTGGGATTTTTAAAAATTTGCATATGTTAAGGTTTACTTTTTGTGCTGTAAAGTTCTATGTGTTTTGACAAACGAATAATGTTATATATATTCACCATTTCAGTGTCATACAGAATAGTTTCACCACCCTAAAATCCTCTGCGTGTTACCTATTTACCTTCCCAACTTCCTTGTTCTTCCTGGCATCCTGAGATCTTTTTGTTGTCTCTAAGTTATGGCTTTTCTAGAATGTCATATTATAGGAACGATGCAGTATGTAGTCTTTTCAGACTGGCTTGTTTCACTTACCAGTATGCATTTCAGTTTTCTTCATGTCCTTTTGTGGCTTGATAGATCTTTTTTTTTTTTAATTGCTGAATAGTATACCATTATATGAATGTAGAACAGTTCTCGTTTGTCTAGTCCCCTATTAACAGACACCATGTTTTCTTCCACTTTTTGGTGATTATCAATAACATTCATGTTAAGGTTTTGGTGTGTGGGCTTAAGCTTTCAAATCAATTGGGTAGATATCTAAGAGTATGATTGCCTGTTTGTACGATAAGCTGATGTTTAGAGTAGCTGTATCATTTTCCATTCCCACCAGCAGTGATTGATTTTTCTTGTCTGTTTTTGCTATTGTCAGTTTTTTTTAATTTTAACTATTTAAAATTTTTTTTTTAGGTGTGTAAAAAAAAAGGTGTGTAAAAAAATTTAATAGGTGTGTAAAAAAAATTTAATAGGTGTGTAGTGGTATCTTATTACTGTAATAATTTGCAATTCCATGAGATCAAATTATGTTCAGCATCTTTTAATGTGCTTATTTACCATATGTATATCTTCTCTGTTGAAATGCCTTTTCAGATCTTTTGCCCATTTTTAACTGGATTGTTTGGTTCCTTACTGTACAGCTTCTTATTTTTTTATTGCCACTCCTACTCTTTTTTGGTTACTGGTTGCTTGATAAATGTTACGGATTGAATTGTATTCGCCAAAAATAATGTGTGTCAAATTGGCTAGTCCATGATTCCCAGTATTGTGTGATTGTCGATGATTTTGTCATCTGATGTGATTTTCCTATGTGTTGTAAATCATACCTCTATGGTGTTGAATGAGATGAGATTAGTGACAGTTATGTTAATGAGGCAGGACTCAACCTACAAGATGAGGTTATGTTTTAAGCCAAACTCTTTTGAGATATAAAAGAGATAAACAAAGCATAGAGACGGGGGAACTTCATATCACCAAGAAAGAAACACAGGGAGCATAGCGTGTTCTTTGGACCCAGGGTGTCTGTGCAGAGAAGCTCCTCAACCTGGGGAAGATTGATGACAGGGACCTTCCTCAAGAGCCTACACAGACAGAAAGCCTTCCCCCGGTGCTGGTGCCCTGAATTCAGACTTCTAGCCTATTAGAGTGTAAGAGAATAACTTTCTCTTAGTTAAAGCCATTGTCTTGTGGTATTTCTATTATACCAGCACTAGATAACTAAGACAATATATTTTTTCCATCCTTTCATTTTTTTTTACTGTGCTTTAGATGAGGGTTTACAGAGGAAATTAGTTTCTTGTAAAATATTTAATACACATATTGTTTTCTGACATTGGTTGCCAACCCCATGATGTGTCAATACTCTCTTCTCGATCTTGGTCACCCCATTACCAGCTTTCCTGTCCCCTCCTGCCTTCTTGTCCTTGCACCTGGGTTGGTGTGCTTATTTAGTCTTATTTTGTTTTATGGGCCTATCTGATCTTTACATGAAGCAGTGCCTTTGGTATTGAATTAAAAGGGTGTTTGGGGGCCATACTCTTGGGTTTCTCCAGTCTCTGTCAGATCAGTAAGTCTGATCTTTTTTTCTGAGTTAGAATTTTGTTCTACATTTATCTCCAGCTCTTTCCGGGACCCTCAATTGTGATCCCTGTGAGAGCAGTCTGTAGTGGTAGCCAGGCACCATCTTGTTGTGCTGGACTCAGTCTGGTGGAGGCGGTGGTAGTTGTGCTCCATTAGTCCTTTGGACTAATCTTTCCCTTGTGTCTTTGGTTTTCTTCATTCTCCCTTGCTCCAGAGAGGGTGGGACCAGTGGAGCATCTTAGATGACCATTCACAAGTTTTTAAGACCCCAGAAGATACTCACCAAAGTAGGGTGTAGAATATTTTCTTTATAAACTATGTTATGCCAATTGAGCTAGATATCCCCTGAGACCATGATCCACAGCCCTCGCCCTGCAATTCAGTACCTCAGGGAGTTTGGATGTGTTTGTGAAGCTTCCATGACCTTTCTTTGGTCAAGTTTTGCTGGCTTCCTCAAGTATTGTGTACTGTCTTACCCTTCACCAAAGTTACCACTTATCTATTATCTATTTAGTGTTTTTCTATCCCAACTTCTCCCCTCCCTCCTAACCATCAAAGATTGATTTTTTTGTGTGTGTGTATGTAAGCCTTTTCATGAGTTTTTATAATAGTGGTCTAATCCAATATTTGTCCTTTTGTGATGGACTGATTTCACTCAGCATAATGCCCTCCAGATTCAACCATGTCGTGAGGTGATTCTCAGATTTGTTGTTCTTTGTCATTGCTTAGTATTCCATTGTGTGTATGCACCATAGTTTGTTTATCCATTCATGTGTTGATGGGCTCTTAGGTTGTTTCCATCTTTTTGCTATTGTGAACAATGGTGCAATGAACATGGGCATGCATATGTCTATTCATGTGACAGCTCTTGTTTCTCTAGGATATGGTCCTAGGAGTGGGATTGCTGGATCATATGGAATTTCTATTTATAGCTTTTAAAAAAAGTGACATATCCTTTCCCGAAATAGTTACACCATTTTGCATTCCCACCAAGCAGTGTATGAGAGTTCCAGTCTCTCCACAGCCTCTCCAACATTTTTTTGTGTGTGTGTGTTGATAATGGTGGCTTGAGATGGTGTTTCACTGTAGTGTTGATTTGCACTTTTCTAATGAATGGCTAGTGATAGCGAGCATTTCCTCATGTGTCTAGTTGGCAGCCTGAATGTCTTCTTTGATATCTTTTGCCCAGTTTTTATTGTGCTTTAAGTGAGAGTTTACAAATCAAATCAGTCTCTCATACAAAAACTTATACATACTTTGCTATGTTCTCCTCGCTGCTCTCCCCCTAATGAGACGGCACACTCCTCCTCTCCACCCTGTAATCCCCGTGTCTATTCAACCAGCTCCTGTTCCCCTCTGCCTTCTCATCTCACCTCCAGACAGGAGTTGCCTACATAGTCTCATGTGCTACTTGAGCCAAGAAGCCCACTCCTCACCAGTGTCACTTTCTGTCTTATAGTCCAGTCCAATCCCTTTCTGAAGAGTTGGCTTTGGGAATAGTTCCAGTCTTGGACTAACAAAGGGTCTGGAGTCCTTCTAGTCTCAGCCAGACCATTAAGTCTGGTCTTTTTACAGGAATTTGAGATCTGCATCCCACTGTTCTCCTGCTCCATCAGAGATTCTCTGTTGTGTTCCTTGTTAGGGCAGTCATTGGTGGTAGCCGGGCACCATTTAGTTCTTCTGCTCTCAGGCTGATGTAGTCTCTGGTTTATGTGGCCCTTTCTGTCTCTTGGGCTCATCTTTACCTTATGTCTTCGGTGTTCTTCATTCTCCTTTGTTCCAGGTGGGTTGAGACCAATTGACGCATCTTAGATGGCCACTTGCTAGCCTTTAAGACTCCAGACACCACTCACCAAAGTGGGATGCAGAACATTTTCTTAATACATTTTGTTATGCTAATTGACCTAGATGTCCCCTGAAACCATGGTCCCCAAACCCCCATCCCTACTAATCTGGACTTCGAAGCATTTGGTTGTATTCAGGAAACGTCTTTGCTTTTGGTTTAATCCAGTTGTGCTGACCTCTCCTGTATTCTGTGTTGTCTTTCCCTTCACCTAAAATAGTTCTTTTCTAATATCTAATTAGTGAATACCTCCCCCTCGCTCCCCACCCTGGTAACCATGAAAGAATATTTTCTTCTGTGTTTAAACTTTTTCTTGAGTTCTTATACTACTGGTGTCATACAATATTTGTCCTTTTGCAACTGACTAATTTCACTTAGCATAATGCCTTCCAGATTCTTCCATGTTGTGAAATGTTTCATGGATTCAGCGTTGTTCTTAATTGTTCCATAGTATTCCATTATGTGAATACATCATAATTTATTTATCCAGTCATCTGTTGGTGGATAACTTCATTGCGTCCATCTTTTTGCTGTTTTAAACAGTGCTACTGTGAACATGGGGGTGCATTTATCTGTTCGTGTGAAGGCTCTTATTTCTCTATGGTATATTCCAAGGAGTGGAATTGCTGGATCATATGGTAGTTCTATTCCTTGCCTTTTAAGGAAACGCCAAAACGATTTCCAAAGTGGTTGTACCATTTCCCATTCCCACCAGCAGTGTATGTGTTCTAGTCTCTCCACAACCTCTGCAATATTTATTATTGTGTGTTTGGGTTAATGCCAGTCTTGTTGGGGTGAGATGTTAGCTCATTGTAGTTTTGATTTGCATTTCTCTAATTGTTAGTACTCTTGAGCATTTCCTCATGTATCTGTTAGCCACCTGAATATCGTCTTTGGTGAAGTGCCTGTTCATATCCTTTGCCCAGTTTTTAATGGGATTATTTGCCTTTTTGTTGTTGAGTTTTTGCAATATCATGTAGATCTTAGAGATCAGACCCTGATCGGAATTGTCGTAGCCAAAAACTTTTCCCAGTCTGTAGGTAATCTTTTTACCATTTTGGTGAAGCCTTTGGATGAGCACAGGTGTTTGATTTTTGCAGCTTCCAGTTATCTAGCTTCTGTTCTGGTGTTTCTGCATTGTTAGTAATGTCTTATATAATGTTTATGCTATATATTGGGGTTCCTAGCATTGTCCCTATTTTTTCATCCATGATCTTTATCATTTTAGATTTTATATTTAGGTCTTTGATTCATTTTTAGTTGGTTTTTGTGCATGGTGTGAGGTATGGATCTTGTTTCATTTTTTGCAGATGGATATCCAATTATGCCAGCAGCATGTGTTAAAGAGACTGTCTTTTCCCCATTTAACTGACTTTGGCCCTTTGTCAAATATCAGCTGCTTATACGTGTATGGATTTATGTGTGGATTCTCACTTCTGTTCCATTGGTCTATGCATCTGTTGTACCAGTGCCAAGCTCTTTTGACTACTGTGGTTGTGTAATATGTTCTGAAATCAGGTAGTGTGAGGCCTACCACTTTGTTCTTCTTTTTCAGTGATAATTTACTTATCTGGAGCCTCTTTCCCTTCCATATGAAGTTGGTGATTTGTTTCTCTGTCTCATTAAAAAATGTCACTGGTATTTGGATTGAGATTGCATTGTGTCTATAGACAGCTTTTGATGGAATAGACATTTTTACAATGTTGAGTCTTCCTATCCATGAGCAAGGTATGTTTTTCCACTTTTGTAGGTCTCTCTTGGTTTCTTTCAGTAGTGTCTTGTAGTTTTCTTTGCATAGGTCTTTTACGTCTCTGGTTAGATTTATTCCTAAGTATTTTATCTTCTTGGGGGTATTATAAAAGGTATTGATTTCGTGATTTCCCCTTCTACGTTCCCTTTGTTGGTGTAGAGGAATCCAACTGATTTTTGTGTATTTATCTTGTATCCAGATGCTGTGTTGATCTCTTCTATTAGTTTCAGTAGTTTTCTTGAGAATTCTTTAGGGTTTTCTGTGTATAAGATCTTGTCATCTGCAAATAGAGATACTTTTACTTCTTCTTTGCCAATTTGTATACCCTTTTTTTTTTTATATCTTTATCTAGCCTAATTGCTGTGGCTAGTACCTCCAGCACAATGTTGAATAAGAGTGGTGATAAGGGACATCCTTGTCTGTTTCCCATTGTCAAGGGAAATGTTTTCAGCCTCCCTCCATTTAGGATGATGTTGGCTGTTTGCTTTGTATGAAAGCCCTTTATTATGTTGAGGAATTTTCCTTCTATTCCTATTTTGCTGAGAGTTTTTTCATGAATGGTTGGTGAACTTTATCAAATGCCTTTTCTGCCTCAATTGACGAGATTATGTAGTTCTTGTCTTTTGTTTTATTTACATGGTGGATTACATTGATTGTTCTTCTAATGTTAAAACAACACTGCATCCCAGGTATGGATCCTACTGTTCATGGTGAATGATTTTTTTTGATATGTTGCTGAATTGTATTGTTTAGAATGTTGTTGAGGAATTTTGCATCTAACTTCATGAGCGATATAGGATTGTAATTTTTTTTTGTGCTGCCCTTACCTGGTTTTGGTATCAGGGAAACGCTAGAATGAATTTGGCAGTATTCCATCCTTTTCTATGCTCTGAAGTATCTTTAGTAGTAGTGGTGTTAACTCTTCTATGAAAGTTTGGTAGAATTCTGCAGGGAAGCCATCAGGGCAAGGGCTTTTTTTTTGGAGGGGGGGGAATTTTTTAATTACATTTTCAATCTCTTCTTTTGTAAGCATTTATTTAGTTGTTCTACCTCTGTTTGTGTTAGTTTAGGTAGGTAGTGTATTTCTAGAAATTTGTTCATTTATTCTAGGTTTTCAAATTTGTTAGAGTACAATTTTTCATAGTAATCTGGTATGGTACTTTGCAATTTTTTAATTGAATTTTAGATGAAAGTTTACAGAACAAACCAGTTTCTCATCAAACAGTTAGTACACATATTATCGTATGACATTGATTAACAATGCCGAGACATGTCAACACTCTCCTTTCTCATCCCTGCGTTCCCTATTATCAGCTTTCCTATTCCCTCCTGCCTTCCAGTCCCTGCCCCGGGGCTGGTTCTCCCCTTTAGTCTGGTTTTGTTCCATTGGCCTGTTCAATCTTTGGCTGAAGGGTGAACCTCAGGAGTGGCCTCATTATTGAGCTGAAAGGGTGTCCGGGGACCATACTCTCAGGGTTTCTCCAGTCTTTATCGGGCCAGCAAGTCTGGTCTTTCTTTTTGAATTAGAATTTTGTTCTACATTTTTCTCCAGCTCTGTCTGGGACCCTCTATTGCGATCCCTGTCAGAGTAGTCAGTGGTAGTATCCAGGCACCATCTAGTTTTACTGGACTCTGTCTGGTGGAGGCCGTGGTAGTTGTGGTCCGTTAGTCCTTTGGACTAATCTTTCCCTTGTGTCTTTAGTTTTCTTTATTCTTCCTTGCTCCCAAAGGGGTGAGACCAGTGGAGTAACCTAGATGGGTGCTCACAGGCTTTTAAGACCCCAGATGCTACTCATCAAAGTGGAATGTAGAACATTTTCTGTATAAACTATGATATGCCAATTGAGCTAGATGTTCTCTGAGACCATGGGCCCCACAGCCCTCGGCCCCGCAATTTCTCCCCTCGGGGAGTTTGGATGTGTCTATGGAGCTACCATGACCTTGCCTTCTACAGGTTGTGCTCACTTCCCCAGTATTGTGTACTGTCTTACCCTCCACCAAAGTTACCACTTATCCATTGTCTATTAAGTGTTTTTCCATCCCTGCCCCTCCCCGCCCTCGTAACCATCAAAGATTGTTTCTTTTTCTATGTAAACCTTTTCATGAGTTTTTACAGTAGTGGCCTCTAACAATATTTGTCCTTTTGTGATTGACTTATTTCACTCAGCTTAATGCCCTCCAGATTCATCCCTGTTATGAGATGCTTCACAGATTCGTCTTTGTTCTTTATCGTTGCGTAATACTCCATTGTGTGTATGTACCACAGTTTATCCATTCATCCGTTGATGGGCATCTAGGTTATTTCCATCTTTTTGCTATTGTGAACAATGCTGCAGTGAAGACGGGTGTACATATATCTATTCGTGTGTCGACTCATATCTCCTAGGATATATTCCTATGAGTGGGATTGCTGGATCATATGGTATTTCTATTTCTAGCTTTCTAAGGAAGTGCCATATTGTTTTCCAAAATGGATGTATCATTTTGCGTTTGCACCAGCAGTGCATAAGAGTTCTGATCTCCCCACAGCCTCTGCAACATTTGTTATTTTCTGTTTTATTGATTTGTGCCAGTAATGCTTGGGTGAGATGGTATCTCATTGTGGTTTTGATTTGCATTTTTCTGATGGATAGAGATTGCGAGCATTTCCTCTTGTTTCTGTTGGCTGCTTGAATGTCTTCTTTGGCGAAGTGTCCATTTCCTTTGCCCATTTTTTATTGGATTATTTGATTTTTTTTTGTAGAGGTGTTGGATTTTCTTGTAGATTTTAGAAATTAGACCTTTGTCTGATTTGTAATAGGCAAATTTTTTCCCCCAGTCTGTAGGTTCTCTTTTTACCCCTTTGGTGAAGCCTTTCGATTAACATAAGTTTTTAATTTTTAGAAGATACCAGTTGTCTAGCTGATCCTCAGAGCTTGAATGTTTTTTGTGGTGTTTTGTATCCTGTTAGTGCCGTGTATTAGGGCCTCTAGCGTTGATCCTATTTTTGCATCTATGAACTTCATAGTTTTTCACTTTACATTTAGGTCTTTGATCCATTTTGATTTAGTTTTTCTATATGGTGTGAGGTATGGGTCCTGTTTCATTGTTTTGAAGATGGACAACCAGTATTGCCAGCACCATTTGTTAAAGACTATGTGTTCCCTATTTGATGGATTTTGGGCCATTGATGTATATCAGGTGACTGTAGGTGGATGGATTTATGTCTGAGTTCTCAATTCTATTCCATTGGTCAGTGTATTTGTTGTAGCAGTACCAGGCTGTTTTGAATGCCGTAGCTGTATAGTAGATTCTGAGGTCAGGTAATGTGAGTCTTCCTCCTTTATCCTTCTTCAGTAGTGCTTTACTTATCCGGGGCATCTTACCTTCCCATATAAAGTTAACGATGTTTTTCCATCTCTTTAAAGAATGTTGTTGGTATTTGGATCGGTATTGCATTGTATTTTAAATTGCTTTGGGTAGAATTGTCATTTTCACAATGTTGAGTCTACCTATCCATGAACACGGTTGTTTTTCCATTTATGTAGATCTCTTTTGATTTCTTGCAGTAGTGTTTTGTAGTTTTCTTTGTATAGGTCTTTTACATCCCTGATTAGATTTATTCCCAATTATTTTATTTTGGGGGGGGGCTATTTTAAATGGTATTGTTTTCCTGATTTCCTTTGCATCATTCTCTTCGTTGGTGTATAGGAATTCAACTGATTTTTATATGTTTATTGTGTATCCTGTTAATCTGCTGAATCTTTCTATTAGTTCCAGTAATTTTCTCATGGAGTCTTTTGGGTTTTCTATGTATAGTATCATATTGTCTGCAGATAGGAATAGTTTAACTTCTTCACTACCAGTTTGGATGCCCTTTATTTCTGTTTCTTGCCTTATTGTTCTAGCTAGGACTTCGAACACAATGTTAAATAGGAGTGGAGATAAAGGGCATCCTTGTCTTGTTCCTGTTCTCAATGTTTTCAGCCACTCTCCATTTAGAATGATGTTGGCCTTTGTTTTTGCATAGATGTCCTTTATTATGTTGAGAAATTTCCCTTCTATATCTATTTTATTGATAGTTTTTATCAGGAATGGGTGTTGGACTTTGTCTAATGCCTTTTCTGTGTTGATCGATATGATCATGTCATTCTTTTCTTTCCTTTTATTTATGTGGTGGATTACATTGATTGATTTTCTATTCTTGCATACCTGGTATGAATCCTACTTAGTCAAGGTGTATTATTTTTTGATATGATGCTGAATTCTATTGGCTAGAATTTTGTTGAGAATTTTTGCATCTGTACTCATGAGAGATATTGGTAATTTTCTTTTTTTGTGGTGTCTTTGCCTGGTTTTGGTATCAGGGTTATGTGCCTAATAGAATGAATTCAGAAGTATTGCTTCTTTTTCTATGTTCTGAAATAGTTTGAGTAGCACTGTTGTAAGCTCTTCTCTGAATGTTTGGTAGAATTCTCCAGTGAAGCCATCTGGGCCAGGGGCTTTTTATTGTTGTTGTTGGATTTTTTTTTATTACCTTTTCAATCTCTTGTTATGGGTCTGTTCACATTTTCAGTATCATTTTACGTTACTTTGGGTAGGTAGTGTGTCTCCAGAAATTTGACCGTTTCCTCTTGGTTTTCAAATTTGTTGTAGTATAGTTTTTATAGTACCATGTTATGATCCTTTTTTATTTCAGTTGAGTCTGTTGTCATGTCCCCCATTTCATTTCTTATTTGGGTTATTTGTGTACGCTCCTGTTTTTCTTTTGTCAATTTGGCCAGTGGTTTATCAATTTTGTTGTTCCTTTCAAAGAACCAACTTTTGGTTTTGTTGATCCTTTCTATTGATTTTCTACCCTTTTTTTCATTTATTTCTGCTCTAATCTTTATTATTTCCTCTCTTCTGGTGGCTGTGGGCTTCTTCTATTCTCTTTCTATTTGTTCAAGTTGCGTAGCTAATGTTTTCATTTTGTCCCTTTCTTTTTTTTGATGAGTGCATCTATTGCTATAAATTGACCTCTGAGGACTACCTTTGCTGTGTCCCAATGGTTTCGGTATGAAGTGTTTTCATTCTCATTTGATTCTAGAAATTTTTTGATTCCATCTTTGATTTCTTCTATTACCCAGTGGTTTTTAAGCAGGGTGTAATTCAGTTTCCATATTATTGAATTTTTTTCCTTACTCTTCCTGTTAATTTCTACTTTGATGGTATTGTGGTCAGAGAAGATACTTTGTATTGCCTCCGTATTTTGGATTTTGTTGAGGGTTGCCCTGTGGCCTAAGATGTGGTGTGTTCTGGAGAACATTCCATGTGCTTTGGAAAAGAATGTGTGCTTTGTAGCTGTTGGGTGGCGTGTTCTATATGTCTATGCGGCCAAGTTGGCTGATTGTGCTCTTTAGCTCTTCTGTATCTTTGCTGAGTTTCTTTCTACATGTTCTGTCCTTTACCGAGAGTGGTGTCTTAAAGTCTCCTAGTTTTATCGTGTAACTGTAAATTTTTCTTTTCAGTGCTTTTAGAGTTTGTTTTATGTATTTTGGAGTCCTGTCATTGGGTGTGTAGATGTTTGTTATGGTTAAGTCTTCATGAAGGATCATCCCTTTAATCATTATATAGTGCCCTTCTTTGTCTTTCGTGGTTGATTTTGTTTTAAAGTCTATTTTATCTGAGATTAGTACTGCCACTCCTGCTTTTTTTGATAGTTATTTGATTGATATATATTTTTTCCATCCTTTGATTTTTAATAAATTTAAGTCTTTGTTTCTAAGGTGTGTCTCTTGTAGACAGCACATTGATGGTTCTTCTTTTTTTTATCCATTCTATCCCTCTCTGTATCTTTATGGGTGCATTTATGCCATTTATGTTCAGTGTAATTATTGATAGGTGCAAGTTTATAGCTGTCATTTAGTAGTGCCTATTTTTGGTGCTAACACTTTCTTTGTTCCTCTTACTCTCCTATGCTGAGTTCCTTTTGTTTGTGGATTTATTTTTCATTTCTTTTGTTTTTATTGAGACTTTATGTTTTCCTTCTTTATTTTGATGAGTAGGCTTGTTAACTTTCTTTGTGGTTACCCTGAAATTTGCCTGTATCTTCCTAGGTTTGAACCTGTCCATTATTACTTCGTATTGCCTTGCATTGCTCTCCATTAGAAAGTTCTATACCTATACAGTTTATTCCTTCTTTTATGGTTCTGACATTGTTGTTATTTACAGATTGGTTCCCTGTTGCAATTCTTTTAGTTTTGGATATTCCTTGAGACTTCATTTCCTAATTTGGTAACTGGCTGGTACAATCTCGCATCCTAGAATCTGATGTTGTTTGTTCTCAGACCAAAGGACTACCTTTAATAATTCTTTTAACTTTGGTTTGGTTTTTACTTATTCCCTTAATTTCTGTTTATCTGGAAATGTCCTAATTTCACCATCACATTTAAATGAAAGTTTTGCAGGATATACTAATCTTGGTTGACAATTTTTTCCTCTCAAGGTTTTATATATTTCATCCCATTGCCTTCTTGCCTGCATGGTTTCTGCCAAATAATCAGAACTTAATCTTATTGTTGCTCCTCAGTGTATGACTTTTTGTTTTTCTCAAGCTGTTCTCAGGATTTTTCTTTGTCTTTGGTTTTCACAAGTGTTATTATGATATGCCTTGGTGTTTTTCTTTTGGGGTCTATCCTATATGGGTTTCATTGAGCTTCTTGGATGGTCAGCTTTTCATCATTCAGGATATTAGGGAAGTTTTCTGTCAGCAATTCTTTAATGATCTCTGTGTTTTCTGTTTTCTCTCCCTGTTCTGGAATTCTGATCACTTGCAAATTTTTGCTTTTTATTGTAGCCCACATAATTCTCAGGGTTTCTTCATTTTCCTTCTTTCTTTTTCTGATTTTTCCTCAAATAGAGTTGTATCCAAGTTTTTGTTTTCAATTTCACTGATCCTGTCTTCCATCATTTCAAACCTGCCCCTTAGCGCTTCTATGACAATCTCCATTTCTCAAATTTTGTTGTTTATCTTTTGGATTTCTAATTGTTGTTTTCGTATGATTTCTAATTGTGAATTTATTTTGGCATTTTGTTTCCATATTATTTTCCCAAATCCTTCCATATTTTGTCTGTATTTTCCATGAATTTGTCTGCCTTTTCAGTAAATTTGTCTATTTTTTCATGTCTGCTTTTTGCTTCAACTCTTGGATAGCTCTGGATATTAGAGATTTGAATTCCCTGTCAGGTAGCTCTAGTGACTTTCCTTCTACTGGAAAGACATCTGGTGTTTTATTTTGGATGCCTACTGAAACCATCTTGTCCTTTTTTTTTTTTGATACTGTCTGCTGCCTTCGGGACATTCAGTAGTCATTTTCTTCATTTCTTGATTGTAGATTTGTTTGTTTTGTCCTGCTTTTTTGTTTTATTTAGTTATGTCTGAGCATGTGGCTGTGCCTTCTTTGTTGTTTGCTCATCTGTAGTTACTTTTCACCCCCTTGTACAGTTGGCAGGGCCAGTCACTCAGCTAAGGTGCAGCAGGGTAGGTCAAGCTGAAGGGGAGGGACTTGGGTGGGTTGTTTTTGGTACATGCCAGGGGTGACAGGCAGGGCCAGGAATCAGTGCTGGGCAGGTTCCAGAATCCCATGCCTTTGCTGCTGAAGGAGTGATGTGCAGCACACGATGCAGGTAGGCAGGAAAGAGGGGGAAGATTTGTATGTGTGTAGCTAATAGGGGTATGGGAAAGAGAAGAGAGAAACAGGAGGCAAAAACAAACAAAACAGGAAAAAAAGAGTGCTTAGGGAGGTTGTCTTTGGAGTGGAGAGATGAGAAAATGAGAAATGCATAAAGAAACAGGGAAAAAGAAAATAAAAATAACTAGATAAAAAGTTGTAAAGGAAAAAAGAAGAGAAAATACCCTGGAGTTCCTCTGGTGGGGCCACAAAGACTGAAGAAATGGCTCCTAGGCTGTGCAGTATAGCCTGTATAGAGGGGTATAGATGTCACACACCACCAGGTATTCAGGAGACATGAAAAGAAGGTAAGTATAGAGAGAGGAGAACTGAGAAATGAAGAAAGACAGAAAGGGATAAAGAGAGAAAAGAAAGAAAGAAGAAAAAAGAAATGCCCCTATGGATCTCACCAATGAGGCTGCACAGATTGCGGGAGTGGTTCCTAAGCCATGTAGTGTCGCCTGGCTAGAAGGGGCTTCCAAGGCATGGAAAGAAAAAGAAAACAAACAAACCAAACAGAAGAAAGCAAAACAAAAGGAGCAAAAGCAAAAAAAAAAAAAAAGAATAAAACCCCAGGGATCCCACCAGCATGGTGTCACAGGCAGAGGGAATAGTTCCCCAGTCAAGCAGGACTTCACAGCCTTTCGAGAAGAAGCAACGATGGCACCTGGAGCCAGAGGTTCAAGAGAAAAGAGGTGGAGGTAGCGGGAGGCACAGAAGAAACCAAAAGAAATGGAAAGAAGCAACATCAGCACAGGAGGCCGGCCAGTGTGGGCAGGGCGAGTCCAAGCAGACCGAGGCCAAAGCACTTGGCTCCAGGCTGAAAGACTGAGGCTGGCTGGAAGCAGGGGAGGCTGTCGGGGGGAAGAGAAGAAGGTGGGGGTTAGGAAAGCATATATCCCTTGTTACCGGGTGCTCTGTCTCATGCTGGGAACTTTGTCAAGCTGCTTTCCTGTACTCCCTGTCCTCTGATTTCCGATGTGGGTGAGGCGAATCCAAGCCGCATGAAAGTTGCACCTCCCGGCTGGCCAAGCCACCGCAGCCAGCCAGGAAGTGTGGAGGTAGAGCAGCAGGGAGAGGATGGGGATCGAGAAAGCGTGTATCACGGGTTACTGAGTGCTCTGTCTCCTGCTGGGACCTTCCTGAAGCTGCTTTCCAGTGCTCCCTGTCTGCCAATCCCAAACAGGAGTCCAAGATGGTGAATCATGCTGCGTTATCTTAAAGGGGCCCCTCACTCTCTGTCCTCTGTCAGTTTCTTATTCCATTTGGTGTTTGGCTGAGCTCTTTATCTCTTCATTTGACACTTAAGGTTCTAGGAATGACGTTTGTGTGTGTTTTACTTAGTTTTTAGGTTCTTTGCTGTGGAGGGATGGCATGGTGCTTGTGTCTATGGTGCTTTGTTGGCCGGAAGTCCTCCCTAGTATGATTCTTTTAATTTCTATTGGTTCCCTTGTGATATTGCCCATCTTATTTCTTATTCAGGTTATTTGCTTCTTCCCCTGTTTTTCTTTTGTCAGTTTGGCCAGTGGTTTATCGATTCTGTTAATCTTTTCAAAGAACCAGCTTTTGGTCTTGTTATCTCTTTCAATTGTTTTTCTGCTCTCCGTTTCACTTAATTCTGCTCTAATTTTTATTATTTGCTTTCTTCTGGTGCCTGAGGGTTTCTTTTGTTGCTCTCTTTCTATTTGTTTACATTGTAGGGATAATTCTTTGATTTTGGCCCTTTCTTCTTTTTGGATGTGTGCATACATTGATATAAATTGACCTCCGACCACTGCTTTAGCTGTGTCCGAAAGATTCTCATAGGAAATGTTTTCATTCTCTTTTGATTCTGTGAATTTCTTTATTCCGTCCTTAATTTCCACTATAACCCAGTCATTTTTGAGCAAGGTGTTGTTCAGTTTCCATGTGTTTGATTTCTTTTCCCTGCTTTTTCTGTTATTGATTTCTACTTTTATGGCTTTATGGTCAGAGAAGAAGGTTTGTAATATTTTGATGTTTTTGATTCTGTTAAGGCTTGCTGTATGACCTAATATGTGGTCTATTCTAGAGAATGTTCCACATGCTTTGGAAAAGAAAGTATACTTGTCTGCCATTGGGTGGAGTGTTCTGTATATGTCTATGAGGTCAAGTTGGTTGATTGTGGCATTTAGATCTTCTGTATCTTTATTGAGCTTCGTTCTGGATGTTCTGTCCTTCACTGAAAGTGGTGTGTTGAAGTCTGCTACTATTTTTGTGGAGCTGTCTACCTCGTTTTTCAATGGTGTTAGAGTTTGTTTTATGTATCTTGAAGACCTCTCTTTGGGTACGTAAATATTTAATATGGTAATACTCTCCTGGTATATTGTCCTTTTAATTATAATAGTGACCTTCCTTATCCTTTGTGGTGGTTTTAACTTTAAAGTCTATTTTGTCAGAAATTAGTATTGCCACTCCTGCTCTTTTTTGGTTTTTGTTTGCTTGATATATTTTTTTCCATCCTTTGAGTTTTAGTTTGTTTGTATCTTCAAGTCTAAGGTGTGTCTCTTGTAGGTATCCCTATAAACTGAAAAAGAACCCACTGCCGTTATACACTGTGCTTTTTTTTTATCGATTCCGCCACTCTGTCTCTTTATTGGTACATTTAGTCCATTTCCATTCAGCGTAATTATGGATATGAATGAGTTTAGTGCAGTCATTTTGATGTCTTTTTTCTGTGTTGTTGACAGTTTCTTTTTTCCACTTAATTTTTTGTGGTGAGTAGTTTTTCTTTATGTATTGTCTTTTCCTCTTTTTCATTGTTGTTGATTTTATGTTTGCTGAGTCTTTATGTTTTTCTTGTATTTTATTTTGATGTCTAGCATTGTTAGCCTCCTTTTTTTATCTTAATGCTTACTGCTATTTTTCTAAGTTTAAACCAAACTTTTATATCTTTATATCACCTTGACTTCCTCTCTATATGAAACATCTATGACTGCATTTTTTAATTCTTCTTTATTGATTTAATGTTGCCTTCTTTTATATAATGACATCTGTTTCCGTTTTGATCATTTTTTATCTTGATTTATTGTTGTCATTTCCTGATCTGAGTTGATATCTGGCTTCTCTGTCATGTGTTGTAGTCTTGGGCTGTTATCTGATTTTATTATTTTTTAACCTGAGGACTCCCTTTAGTATTTGTTATACTTTTGGTTTGGTTTTTGTAAATTTCCTAAACTTCTGTTTATCTGGAAATGTCCTAATTACACCTTCATATTTGAGAGACAGTTTTACCAGATATATAATTATTTGCTGGCAATCTTTTTCCTTCAAGCGTTTATACATGCCATCTCATTGCCTTCTTGCCTGCATGATTTCTGCTGAGTAGTCTGAGCTTATTCTTATTGACTCTCCTTTGTAGGTGGCATTTATCCCTAGCCGCTCTTAAAATTTGCTCTTTATTTTTGGTTTTGGCAAGGGTGATTATAATATGCCTTGTTGGCTTTCTTTTGGGATCTACCGTGTGTGGGGTTTAATGAGCATCTTGGATAGATATCTTCTTGTCTTTCACGATATCAGGGAAGTTTTCTGCCAACAAATCTTCAACAATTCTCTCTGTATTTTCTGTTTTCCCTCCATTTTCTGGTACTCCAGTCACTCACAAGTTATGTCTCTTGATAGAGTCTCACATGATTCTTAGGATTTCTTCATTTTTTAAAATCTTTTATGTGATTTTTCTTTGAATATATTGGTGCTAAGTGTTTTATCTTCAGTCTCACTAATTCTGCCCTCTGTTTTCTCAATTCTGCTCCTCTGACTATTTAGTTGCCTAATTCTGAAATTTTATTGTTAGTTTTCTGAATTTCTCATTGCTGTCTCTCTATGGATTCTAGAAGCATATTAAAATTTTCATCATGTTCTTGAATAACCTTCTTAATTTTCTCAACTGCTTTATTTGTGTGTTTCTTGGCCTGTTCTGCATTTTGGCTAATCTCCTTCCTGATTGCTTGAAGAGTTCTGCATATTAATTTTTTGCATTCTACCTCTGGTAATTCCGGGAGGACATCTTCATTTGTAAGATTCCTTGATTCTTTTTTTGGGAGCTTGTTGAAGTGATCCTGCTCTGCTTCTTTATGTGATTTTATATCGATTGTTTCTTTTGAGCCATCTACAAGTTATTCTATTAATTTATGTTTGCTTACTGAGTCCTAGCTTCTTGCTTTTTTTTTTTTTGATATAGCTAAATAGGCTGCTCAAGTGAACTAGCTTGATTATTGGAGGCTTTGAAGTGCTAATATCCTTTTACCAGACAGCTAGAACTGTTACTAGAAGTCCATTCACTTTTCTTGTTTGGATTCAACTCATGTGTCTAGGTAGTTGGTCATCAGTTGTGTGGTGCAGGCTCTCACCTATGATCTTAGAGGAGCAGTGGTGATTGGTGTATGCAAAGGTTTCTGGTTGCAGCAGGGAGTCACACTCTGAGCAAGGCAGGGTGCCCTAAGTTCCCAGTTTAGGGGAGCAAGCAGATTATTTTTTCCCCATTTGTTAATTTGTTCCTTCTCCTAAGCTGGAAGAATGGCACAGGGTGTGCAGCAGGAGCTATCTCAGGCCCAGGGAAATCGATCGTCACTGAAGCTGGCTGGGGGCCTGGGGTAGAGGGAGGAGGGATCAGATAACTGGGAGAGAGTTCTTTTGAAAGGGGAGCTATTTGATCCATGCAGTAAGTTAGACGCAAGCATTTATCCTATGCCAAGAGTGCCTTTCTTCACTGATTCCAGGGAATTGAGTAGACTCTGTGCCAGTGGCTCTCTGTGGCTAAGGAAACTGTGTAACGAAAGCTAACATCAGCGGTTGCACTAGGTAATCACACCCGTCCTAGTCACTTGCTCTCTTTCACTGAGGTAACTGCATCCCAAAAGCTACTGCCAGCCCTGCAGCAGTCGCGCCAGGGGATCGGGGCTGAGGTGCTCTTGTTCCCGCCGAGTCAGTTACAGCAACTCCTCACTGTTCCTGAGCTGTCTTTCCCTTTCCCTGCTGCTCAGTCCAATTTCTTAACTTTGCCTTTGATGTTCAGGGCTCCTGGCTTGTCATATATATTATCGGTTCACTTGTTTTTTCAGGTCTTTGTTGTAAGGGACCACCAGAAGTGTCTTACTACACCATCATCTTGGCCCCACCTCTCTTCTTTGGCCCAGTTTTTAATTAGAGTATTTGCTTTTTGTTGTTGAGGTGTTGGATTTAGAGATTTGACCTTAGTTGGATTTATCATAGCCAAAAATTCTTTTCCAGTTGGTCAGTTCTCTTTTAACTGTTTAGGTGAATTGATGAGCAGAGGTGTTTAATTTTTAGAATATCCCAGTTATCTTGCTTATTTTCTGGTGTTTGTGTATTTTTAGTTATGATTTCTATCCTGTTTATGCCATGTATAAGGGCTTATTGCATTGACCCTATTTTTTTTCCTATGATCTTTATAGTTTTGGGTTTTATATTTTTAGGTCTTTGATCCATTTTGAATTAGTTTTTATGTATGGTGTGAGGTTTGGGTCCTGTTTCATTTTTTTTTTTGCAGATGGACATCCAGTTTTGCCAACACCCTTTTTTTAAAAAGAGTGTCTTTTCCCAATTTACTAGACTTTGGGAGTTTGTCCAAGATCATCTGACTGGGTGGATGGATTTATGTCTGGGTTCTTGATTCTGTTCCATTGATCAATGTATCTGTCATTGTACCAGTAACAGATCTTTTTGACTACTGTGGCTGCATAGTAGGTTCTGAGGTCATGTAGTGCAAGGTCTCCTACTTTATTCTTCTTCTTCAATAGTGTTTTATTTAACCAGTGGCTCTTCCTATTCCATATAAAGTTAATAACTTTTTCCATCTTGTTAAAGAATGCTGTTGGTATTTGGATCAGGATTACATTGTATTTTTATATTGTTTGGGTAGAAATGACATTTTCACATTGCTGAATCTACGTGTCCATGAGCATGGTATGTTTTTCCATTTATGTTGGTCTCTTTTGGTTTCTTGCCATAGTGTTTTGTGGTTTTCTTTGTATAGGTCTTTTACATCCCTGGTTAGATTTATTCCTAATTATTCTATTTTTTAAGGGGCTATTATAAATTTTTATTATAAATGGTATTGATTTTCTGGTTTTCTTTTTGTGGTTTTCTTTACTGGCGTACAGGAGTCCAACTGGGTTTTGTATGTTTTTCTTCTATCCTGCTACTCTGCTGAATCTTTCCACAAGTTTTTTTGTGGAGTATTTTCATCTGTAAATAGGGACAGTTTTATTTCTTCCTTACCAATTTGGATTTCCTTTCTTTTTCTTGCTTTATTGCTCTAGCTAGTACTACCAGCACAGTGTTAAATAGGGATAGTTGATAAAGAGCATCATTGTCTTATTCTTGTTCTCAAGGGGAATGTTTTCAGCATCTCTCCATTAAGAATGATGTTGGCTGTTGGTTTTGTATAGATGCCCTTTATTATGTTGACAAATTTCCCTTGTATACCTATTTTATTGAGAGTTTTTTTTTTTAATCAGGAATGTGTGTTTTACTTTGTCGAATGCCTTCTCTGCATGGATTCAGATGATTATGTGATTATTTTCTTTATTATTTATGTGGTGGATTACGTTCATTGATTTTCTAATGTTGAACCATCCTTTCATACCAGGTATGAATCCCACTTCATCATGGTGTCTTTTTTTTTTTTTTTTTTGGTATGATGCTCAATTATTTTGGCTAGAATTTTGTAGAGAATTTTTGTATTTAAATTCATGAGAGATACCCATCTCCACTGAGTCAATTCCAACTCACAGCCTGTCATTTTCTTGTTTTGTGATGTCTTTGCTTGGGTTTGGTATGAGGGTTATAGTGGCTTTATTCAATTAATTTGGAAGTATCATTTCATTTTCTATGTTCTGAAATAGTTTTAGTAGTATTGGTGCAAGCACTTTTCTGAATATTTGGTAGAATTCTCCAGTGAAGCCATCAATCCAGGGCTATTTTTTGTTGGAAATTTTTTCAATTACCCATTCAATCTCTTCTCTTTTTATGGGTGTGTTCAGATTTTTTACTTCAGTTCGTGTTTAGTAGGTAGTGTATTTCTAGAAATTTGCCCATTTCCTCTAGGTTTTTTAATTTGTTGGAGTACAATTTTCATGGTATTGTGTTATGATCCTTTTTATTTCAGTTTGGTCAGTTGTAATGTCCTCCATTTCATTTCTTGTCTTTCAAAGAACCAACTTTTGGTTTTCTTGATTCTTTTTTATTTTATTTTTTTATTCTTTATTTTATTTATTTCTGCTCTGATCTTTATTATTTCCATTTCTGGTGCACTGGGGCTTCTTTTTGTGTTCTCTTTGTATTTGTTTGAGTTATGTAGCTGTTTTGATTTTTTCCCTTTCTTATTTTTTTGATAAGTGCATTTATTGTTATAATTGACTTCTGAGCACTGCCTTTGATGCATCCCACAGGTTTTGGTATGATGTGTTTTCTTTCTCATTTCATTGTAGGAATTTTTGATTCCGTTTTTGATTTCTTCTATTATTCAGTAGTTTTTAAGCAAGGTGTTACTCAGTTTCCATGTTTTTTAATTTTTTCCATTCTCTTCCTATTATTAATTTCTGCTTTTATGGCATTGTTATCAGAGAAGATGCTTTGTATTATCTCAATGTTTTGGTTGTTGATGGTAGGTTTGTCACCTAAGATGTGGTCTGTTCTGGAGAACATTCTGTGTCAGTTGGAAAAGGATGTGTAGTCTGCTGCTGTTGGGTGAAGTGTTCTATATATGTCTGTGATGTCACATTGGCTGATTGCGGCCTTTAGATCTTCTGTATCTTTGTTGAGTCTCTTTCTAGATGTTCTGTCCTTTACTGAGAATGGTATGTTGAAGTCCACTATTATTGTGGAACTGTCAATTCCTCCTTTCAGTGCTGTTAGAGTTTGTTTTATGTATTTTGTAGCCCTGTCATTGGGAGCATACTTATTATAATCATGTCCACTTGGTGGATTGTCCCTTTATCCATTATATAATGTCCTTCCTTGTCTTTTATGCTTGATTATATTTTAAAGTCTATTTTATCTGAGATTAGTATTGCCACTCCTGCTTTTTTTTGGTAGCTGTTTGCTTGATATATTTTTTCCACCCATTGGTTTTATATATTTATGTCTTTGTTTCTAAAGTGTGTCTTTTGTAAACAGTATATCGATGTGTCCTGTTCTTTTTTTAAAATCCATTATGTCACTCTCTGTCTCTTTATGGGTGCATTTAAGCCATTTACATTCAGTGTGATTAGTAATAGATGTGAGGTTATTGCTGTCATTTTGTAGTGAACTTTTTTTTTGTAGTGCTGCCTTTTGTTTGTTTCTCTTACTCTCCTGTGCTGAATTTCTTTTGTTTGTGGGTTTATTTTTTCTGTTTCTTTTTGTAGATTTTGTGTTTACTGAGATTTTATGTTTTTATTCTTTATTTTGATGGGTAGGTTTGTTAACTTTCTTTTTGGTCAACTTGAAATAGACCCCTTTCTTCCTAAGCTTAAATAATTCATTTACTGAGATCGCCTTGACTTCCTCTCTATTTGAAAGGTTTATATCTACACTGTTTATTCCCTCTTTTATTGTTCTGATGTTCTTGCCGTTTATAGGTTGACCTCTTTGGTTCCTTGTTGTAAATATTTTACTGTTGTTTTATACTTGAGAGTTGGTGTCTGGCTGATGCTGTCTTGCGCCCTGGATTCAGGTTATTTTCTGGTGTTGTTGGTTCTCTAACCCAAGGAATCGCTTCAATAATTATTGTCAGTTTTGTTTGGTTTTTACATAGTCCTTTAATTTCTGCGTATCTGGAAATGTCCTAATTTTGCCATCATATTTGAGCAAGTTTTGCAGGA
The DNA here is from genome assembly GCF_030014295.1 of Loxodonta africana. Lineage (NCBI taxonomy): Eukaryota > Metazoa > Chordata > Mammalia > Proboscidea > Elephantidae > Loxodonta > Loxodonta africana. The sequence continues at coordinate 73,189,112 of NC_087369.1, forward strand.
CATATTTTTCTTGGTTGGCAATTTTTTTCTTTCGAAGTTTTATATATGTCATCCCCTTGCCTTTTTGCCTGCATGGTTTCTACCAAGTAATCAGAGCTTAATCTTATTGTTTCCCCATTGTATGTGCCTTTTTGTTTTTCTTGACCTGGTCTCAGGATTCTTTCTTTGTCTTGGTTTTAGTGAGTGTCATTACGATATGTCTTGGTGTTTTTCTTTTCGGGATTATCCTATATGGTGTTTGGTGAACTTCTTGGATGGTTGATTTCTCATCTTTCATGGTATTAGGGAAGTTTTCTGTCAGATCTTCAGTGATTCTCTGTTTTTTCCATTTTCTCCTCCTGTTCTGGAACTTCGATCATATCAATTTTGCTTTTGATTGTATCCCACATCATTCTCATGGTTCCTTCAATTTTCTTCATTATATTCTCTGATTTTTCCTCAAACAAAGTGGTATTCAAGGATTTGTCTTCAAATTCAGTGATCCTGTCTTTCATTGTTTCAGATTTTCTCCCTAAAACCTTCTATTGTGGTTGTTCATTTCTGAAATCTTGTTGTTTATCTTTTGCATTTCTAATTGCTGTTTTATGTGATTTCTAGTTGTTTACTTTGACATTTTGGTCTGTATTATTTTTCCTGAATTCTTCCATTATTTTGTCTGTATTTTCCATGATTTTTTCCTTATTTTTGTCTGCATTTTCCTTTATATCTTGGACAGCCCTGAATATTAGAGTTTTGATTTCCCTGTCAGGTATTTCCAGTGCCTTTCCTTATTCCAGAAGATCACCTGATGTTTTATTTTGGATGCTTTCTGCTGCCACCGTGTACTTTTTTTTTTTTAAATAATGCTTTGATATTGTCTTTGGGACATTCAGTAATTATTTTCTTAGTTTATTGATTGTAGATTTTTTTGTTTTGTTATTTTTTGTCTTATTTGGTTCTCTCTGGGCAGGTGAACTGAGCTTGCTTTTTTGGTTGTTTGTGCCACAATACTTCTTACCACATTGTCCAGGTGGCCAGGTCCAATTGCTCAGCTTTGGTGCAGCAGGACAGGTCCAGTGGATGACGAAGGGCAGGGATGGATAGTTTGCAGCAAGTACTGGGACCAACAGTGTGGGGCCAGGGAGCAGTGTAGGGTGGGGTTTGGTGGTCTTCATCAGTGCTGCTTGGGGGTGCAGTGCTCAGTGTAAGGTGCAGATAGGCAGGAGAGAAGGGAGAGGATGTGATGTGTGGAGGTTAGTGGTGAAAGAAGAGAAACAGTAGAATAAAAGAAAAAAAGGAAGGAAAAATAATAAAAATAAAGGGTGAAGAAAATGGTGGTGCAGTAAGATTCAGTTGTGGGGGCAGGGCAGACCTCACAAGGTCATGTGCTGGTGGATCTCTAGCTGAGTGGTGGAGTTCGGCCTGACAAGAAGGTGCGTGCGTGACACATGGGGCTAGGTGGTCTGGAGAAAGGAAAAAAAAGAAGGGAAAGAGAGAAACAAGAAAAAACAAAACAAAAACAACAGCAAAATATAAATATGGTACTGGGGGAGCTGGCAGGTGAGGGTGGCAAGCTGACATCTCTCTCACTGAACAGTGCAGCAACTCTTGTCCAGAAGGGGCAGAGGCAGTGCAGGGCTTAGATGGGAGAGAGAAGGAAAAGGGTGAAGGTAAAGATAGAGAAAAATGAAAATATAGCACTGAAGGAGCCAGCCGGTGGGGGTGGCGTAAACCTGGGGAGGCCATGTGCCATAGGCTCCCTAGCCATGCTGTACACCACAGCACATCAATGAAGGGGGGTGCACGGGGCTAGGTGGGTTAGAGAAAGGAGAGGAAGGAAGGGGAGAGAGAAATAGAGCAGAAACAACAACAATAAAACAAAAACAAACAAAAAGAAATGTGCTGAAGGAGCTTGCCAGTGGAGGCAGTGTGGACCCAGGGAGGCCATATGCTGGTGGGTCTCTGAGTGTTGTGGCACACCTGTCTTGGAGGAGCAGAGATGGCATATGGGGATAGGTGAGCGGGAGAAAAAAAAAAGGAAGGAAGGGAGAGAGAGGGATAAGAAACTAAAAAAAAAAACATGGAGCTGAGGGAGCTTGCTAGTGCTGTGGTACTGACCAAGGAAGCCATGTGCCAGTGGCTCTCTAGCCAATTGGTGTGGCACAGCCTGTCAAGAAGGGAGACAGCACACGGTGCTAGCTGGGCAGGAGAAAGGGAAAAAAGGAGGCAAGGGAGACAGAAGAAACAAGCAAACAAAAAAGCCAAAGCAACAACAACAAAAAAAAGGAGCTGGCTGGTGGGGATGGGGCAAATCCTAGTGGCAAAGAGGTGCTGCCTCTCTGGCTGATAAACCATGGCCCATTGGAAAGCAGTGGAGGGAAGAAGGGAGGGTGGGAAAGTGTGTATCCCTGGTTACCAGGTGCTCTGTCTCCTGTTGGGATGTCTGTCAAGTTGCCTTGCCGTACTCCCTGTCAGCTGTTCTTGGTGGCTGAGGTCCAAGATGATAAGCCCATGTCATGTTAGCTGGTGGGGGACCTCCACTCCTTAGCTCTCTCCATTCTTTGTCAGTTTCTTATTCCGTTCGGTACCTGGTTGAGTTATTTTCCCTTCATTTGACTCTTGGGGTTCCAGGATTGACATTTGTACCTGTTTTTCTTAGTTTTTTGGGTCTTTGCTATAAAGGGACAGCATGGTGCTTCTGGCTGTAGCACCATGTTAGCTCTGCCTCTTATTTTAGTGCTTTAATTTTAGTGATGTACACCCAACAAAACATACAGCAATTCACCAATTTTTGTATGTACAATTCAGTGACAGTGATTATATTCTTCAAATTACGCAACCATTCTTGCTATATTTTTCCAATTATCCCACCACCATTAACATACATTCAATGGACTCTAAGCAAAAACCCTCTTTCCCCTCCCTCCCATCTTTGATAACCACTAATTTTCTTTCTTTCCTTCTTTTTTTTTTAGCCCTGGTGGCACAGTGGAAATCCTGGTGGCATAGTGGTTAAGAGCTATGGCTGTTGACCAAAAGGTCGGCAGGTCGAATCCACCAGGCGCTCCTTGGAAACCGTGTCAGGCAGTTCTACTCTGTCCTATAGGGTCGCTATGAGTCAGAATCGACTCGACTGCAACGGGTACACTTTTTTTTGGTTTCTATATTTTTTTTTATATATTTGCTTGGAAACCCTGGTGGTGTAGTGGTTAAGTGTTGCTGCTGCTAACCAAGAGGTTGGCAGTTCAAATCTTCCAGGCCCCCCTTGGAAACTCTATGGGGCAGTTCTGTTCTGTAGGGTTGCCATGAGTTGGAATCGACTCGATGGCAGTGGGTTTATATATTTGCTTAATTCATGTAAATGTTTTCATACAGTACTTGTCCTTTTGTGTATGACTTATTTTCACTAAGCAAAATGTCCTCTAGATTCATCCATGTTGTGGCATGCATCAGGACTTTATTTCCTGTTTAGGCTGAGCAATATTTCATTGTTTGTATATACCACATTTTGCTTGTCTGTTCATCAATTGATGGATATTTCAATTGTTTTCACGTTTTGGCTATTGCGAATAATGCTCTAATGAACATTGGTGTACGTGTATGTTCACATTGCTGCTTTCAGATATTTTAGGTATATACTTAAGAGTTGGATTGCTGAGTCATGTGGTACTTCTATGTTCAACTTTTTGAGGAACCACCAAACTGTTTCCCACAGTGGCTGTACCAAATTACAATTCCGACAGCAATGGATGACAGTTTTTTTTCTCCACCTCATGAACAACTAATGTTTTCTGTTTTTTTGATCCTTGCCATTCTAAAAAATGTATTTCATTGTGGTTTTGGTTTACATCTCCTTATACTGTCACTATGAGGTGGAATCGACTCGACAACATTTTTTGTTTTTTAATGGCTAATGGGAAACCCTGGTGCCGTAGTGGTTAAGAGCTACGGCTGCTAACCGAAGTTCAGCAGTTCGAATCCACCAGAAGCTCCTTGGAAATTCTATGGGGTCGCTATGAATTGGAATCAACTTGACTGCAAAGGGCTTTTTTTTTTTTAAATGGCTAATGACTTGGAGCATCTTTTCATGTGTGTTTGTTTTATCCTCTTCAGTGAAATGTGTGTTCAAGTTCTTTTCCCATTTTATGTTTGTATTGTTTTTTTTTCTTTTTAAGCTGTAGAAGTATTTTATAAATTTTGGATTTTAGACCCTTATATGCATTTCCAAAATTTTCTCCCTCCCTATAGGCTGTCTTTTTACTTTTTTGATAAAGACCTTTGATACAGAGAAATATTTAATTTTTATGAGGTCTCATTTGTCTATTTTGTTTTCTGTTGCTCCTGCTTTTGTCATCGCATCTGATTAGCCCATCACAGAAACCTAGGTCTCACATCTTCATCTCTACACTTTTGTCTAAGAATTTTATGGTTTTGGTTTTCACATTTGTGTCCTTGACCCATTTTGAATTTTGTGTGTGGTGTAAGAGCTGGATCCTCATTCATTCTTCTGCATGTGGAAATCCAATTTCCTCAGCCCATTTATTGAAGATACTCTTCCTTCCCCATTGGATAGATTTAGCACCCTTGTTGAAAATCAGTTAACTATAGATGTGTGCATTTATTTCTGGGATTTCAATTATCTTCCATTGGCCTGAATGTCTATTATTACTCCAATACGAGCTGTTTTCATTACTATGGCTTTATAGTATAGTTTGAAATCAGGAAGCCTGAGTCTTTCTTTATTCTTTTCCTTCAAGATTTCTTTAGCTATTTGGGGTCCCTTGATCTTCCAGATAAATTTAAGTCCTCACTTTTTCATTTCTGTCAAGAAAGTTGGTGGAATTTTGGTGGAGATTGCATCAAATTTATCGATTGCTTTGAGTAGTATTGATATCTTAATTATATTAAGCTTTCCGTACCACACAGAATGTCCTTTTATTTAAGCCTTCTTTGAATTCTACTGGCATTATTTTACAGTTTTTGTGAACAGGTCTTTCACATTCCTGGCTAAATTTATTCCATGGTACTTTATTGTTTTAGATGTTATTGTGAATGATAATGTTTCCTTAATTTCCTTTTCAGCTTGGTCATTGCTGATGTATAGAAACACAACTGATTTTTGCGTGTTGACCTTGTACCCTGCCACTTTGTTGAAACCATTTATTAGTTAAAATAGTTTTCTTGTGGATTCTTTGGGGTTTTATATTTATACAGTTGTGTCATCTGTGAATATAGTTTTACTTCCTCCTTCCCCATTTGGATACTTTTTTTTTCTAGACTAACTGCTCTGACTAGTACTTCCAGATTATTAATAAAGCTGCTGCAAACATATTGAACATAAGAAGAATATTGGATAGTAGTGGTGAGAGTGGGAATCCCTGTCTTGTTCCTGATTTTAATAGGAATGGTCTCAGTCTTTCTCCATTGAGTATGATGTTAGCTGTGGGTTTATCATGAATGCCCTTTATTATATTGAGGAATTTCCTTTTGATTCCATTCTTGTTGAATGTTTCTGTGATGAAATGGTGTTGAGTTTTTTCAAATACCTTTTCTGCATTGATTGAGATGATCACTGTCTTTGCCATCTAGTGCTGCTATAACGGATATACCACAAGTGGATGGCTTTAACAAAGAGAAACCCATTCTTTCACGATCCAGGAGGCTAGAAGTCCAAATTGAGGGTGCCAGCTCCAGGGGAAGGCTTTCACTCTCTGTTGGCTCTGAGGGAAGGTCCTTGTCATCAATCTTCCCCTGGTCTAGGAGCTTTTCAGTACAGGTACTCTGGGTCCAAAGGAGGCGTGCTCTTGGCTCTTTTTGCTTAGTGGTAGTGAGGCCACCCTGTCTCTGCTCACTTCTTTCTTTTATATCTCAGAAGAGATTGACTTAAAACACAACCTAATCTTGTAGATTGAGTTCTGCCTTATTAACCTAACTACCTGTAATCCTGCCTCATTAACATCATAGAGGTAGAATTTACAACACATATGAAAATCACATCAGATGACAAAATAGTGGACAATCACACAATACTGGGAATCATGGCCTAGACAAGTTGAAGCATATTTTAGGGGGATACAATGCAATCAATGACAATCACGTTGGTATCCTTTGTTTTATTAATGTGGTTTATTACATTGATTGATTTCTAATATTGAATCACCCTTGCATTCCTGGTATAAATCTCACTTGATCATGGTGTATAATCTTTTTAATGTGTTTTTTAATTGGTTTGCTAGCATTTTGTTTAGTATTTTTGCATCTATAATTATTATTATATATTTAACTATTAGGTATATTGGTCTGTAATTTTATTTTCTTCCGGTGTCTTTGGTATCAGTGTAATGATTGCCTCTTAAGTTAGTTAGGTAGTATTTTATTGTAGAATTTTAAGAGATCTTTTGTGGATTGTGCTTTTAGTGTATCTGAAAATTCATCACCAAAGTTATGGTCACCTTGATTTTCTGCAGTGTTTTCTCCTGAAAGTTTTTAAGGTTTGCATTTTAAATTTAGGCCTATGATCCATTTGAGTTAATTTTTTGAAACTTTTAAGGTCTGTATCTAGATTACTATATTTTGTTTATGGATGTCCAATTGCTCCAGTACTGGGGAAGGGGAAGAAGGATGGGGGTGGGAAAGTGTATATTGCTGCTTACCAGGTGGCCTATCTCTTGCTGGGAGCTCCATGAAGCTGCTTTCCCATACTTCCTGACTGCCAATCTACGACAGGAGTCAAAGATGGTGAATCCGTGCTGCATTAGTTGATAGGGGACCTCCACTCATATATCTCTCTCGCTGGCTGTTCGCTCTCAGTTTCTTATTCCATTTGGCGCTTGGTTGAGTTCTTTATCTCTTCATTTGACGCTTAGGGTACCAAAATTGATGTTTGTCTCTGTTTTACTTACTTTTTCAGGCCTTTGCTGTGGAGGGATGGTGTGGTGTTTTTGTCTATAGGGCCATGTTGGCTCTGCCTCCAGTTCTTTTTTTTTTATGATTTCAAATTCCTTGTTGAATCTCTCATTTTGTCCATCCACTTGCTTCTTGAACTCTGCTAGTTTCTTTTCTGTATTTTTTTTGCTGCTTTAAACGTATTTAGCACCGTAGTCTGAAAATTACCAATTCTTTGCATTGTTCTGAGATAAAAAAAAAATCAAGCAGAGAAGAGAGAAGGACCTCCTACCACCACAAAAGAAGAACTGAGAGCAGAGCATGACTTTGTACCCAGGGTCATGTGCTGAGAAGCTCCTAGACCAGGGGAATATTGACGAGAAGGACTTCCCCCAGAGCTGACAGAGAGAGAAAGCCTTCCCCTAGAGCTGACGCCCTGAATTTGGACTTCTAGCCTCCTAAACTGTGAAAGAATAAATGTCTCTTTGTTAAAGCCATCCACTTATTTCTGTTATAACAGTGCTAGATAAGTAAGACACTGATGTAAAATGTATATATATTTATAATTGTTATGGCTTCTTGATCATTTCAGCGTTTTATTATTATGTAATGTCTTTCCTCATCTATTTTGTCTGATATCAATATGGCCACCCCTATTCTCTTTTGGCTACTAGTTTCATAGAATATTCTTTTTCATCCATTCTCTTTCAGTCTGCTTGTGTCCTTGGGTCTAAGATGTGTCTTGTGGACAGCATAAGGATGGACCATGTTTTGTTATCCATTCTGCCACTCTCTGCCTTTTGAATGGAGAATTTAAAGCATTTACATTTAAGGTAATTACTGAAAATGAAGGAACTACCTCATTCCTTTTGGTAATTGTTTTTTTGTTGTTGTTGTTTGTTTTGTATGTTCTTTGCCCCACAATTCCTACACTTTTGTTACTTTTTGTGTTTAGTTGCCTTTTCATATTAATCTAGCTAGGAATTAGGCTGTGTTTAATGTTTGTTCTAAAACATTAAAGTATAAACCTAAAGTATATGCATCAGAGTCTTCAATTTATTCTAAAACCTAAGTATATGCATCAGAGTCTTCAATTTATTCTATAGGGCTTGCTTATACTTCCTTTCTTGGGGTTGTGGTTTCCCTTTGTACTACCCCTCAGAGACAGCCTATTTCTTGCATTTCTTTCAGCTGTAATTCACTGCTGTACTGGGTTATTACTGGAGGCTTGTTAGTGTAGTGGTATGTAGTGGGGGAGGAGAACTTTCTTCAATATTCTAATTAAGTTCTTTTAGTGTACCTGTGTATTTGTAGCGTGACTGTCAGAAGTGTGTCTCTCCCTCCTCCATAGGCAGAACTTTTTTCTCCTTGCCCTCTAGTATTTTCTCTAGCTACAGCATTCTTAGGTTATTTCCTTGAAATTTGTTGCCATGTTTACTCTAACTTTTATTATTTTGTTCTTTAAGGAAAAAAGGAGGAAACCTGGTGGTGTAGTGGTTAAGTGCTTCAGCTGCTAACCAAAGGGTCAGCAGTTTGAACTCGCCACACGCTCCTTGGAAACTCTATGGGGCAGTTCTACTCTGTCCTATAGGGTCACTATGAGTCGGAATCGACTAGACAGCATTGAGTTTGGTTTTTGTTTTGGTAAGGAAGAATGGAGACAGCTGGAGTGGGAAAGAATTCCCTTCCTCCAGCTGGTTTATAAGGTTTCAGAATTTCTCCCTAGTAATGTGCTTCTCACTGGAGATAAGGCCTGTGTTAGAGGGAAGGGTCTAGCAGAGTTAATTCTCCTTCCAGGGCCACATGTAGATTTTTCTTGAATTCTCCCTGTTAGAATCTGTTGGAGTTCCTGGAAGAATTACTTATGAAATTGTTGGGGGCCCCCATTGACTTAGGCCCCCCAGGAGTTTCTCATTCTCAACGTAGTCTGCACTCAGCCTCTGGCTATTTGTCAAAATTACTATCTGTTTATGCCAACATGGAGCCCTAGTGGCACAATGGTTAAGAGCTACAGCTGCTAACCAAAAAAGTCGGCTGTTCAAATCCACAGCTGCTCTTTGGAAACCCTATGGGGCAGTTCTCTGTCCTATAGGGTTGCTACCTAAAAAAAAAAACTCAGAGTAAATTCAACGGCAATGGGTTTTTTTTTTTTTTTATGGTATCCAGTGACTTCTGCTCCAGGTAAGAAAATCTCAGGTACTATAGCTCTTTCTGTGAGCCTGATTCTCCACATTTCAGGGTATCAGTTTGTTCTGCAATCTCAATTTTTGAATTGGTCCAAGAAGAGCCACTGTTTTTCAATTTATCCAGATTTTTCTTGTTACGAGGGTGGAGTGACAACTTACCATGTCTTTACATGTCAGAATTGAAACCAGAAGTCTGGCTTTCACTATGTATACACACTAAATCACAGAGATCATTTTTCTTTGGGTATTGACTACATCTTTCTGAATGAGATAGAGCAACTCGATATACATTTTAATAGTAGTTCATAAAATCTTTAACAGCTGAGAGCAATGGATTATCTCCATCCTGAATCTGATAAGCATAAAGATATTAAGTGTGTATTCATTGTACATAAAATATTATCTCCTAGCCCATTGGTATTTATTGGAGAAAGTATGATAATCCAACAATTAACTCAAAACTGTAATAGGGCAACATAAACAAGATTAAAGATGCTATTTCCATATAATGTCAGGACAACTAAATTTCATTACCAGTCTCACCACAATCTGTATTTGTGCTTTGTAAGGTTCAAAAACTACTTCTACAACCGTGAACTCATTTGGACCTCACATTAATCATGTGAGGTGTCCAGGTGCAGTGAGTTTAGCTCCATTTTATAGAAAAGGAAGCTGAAGCTCAGAATGATTCTTGACTTGCTCAAGGTCAGCTGGGACTCCAGCCCAGGTGCTCTGCCTTCCTTTCCAGTTACTATTTAAACCTATATCAGATTGCTACCTGCACTGAAAGCTGGCCAGGGCATTACTCTGTAGTCTTTTCACCAGACACAGTGGTTAATTTAGAAACACAGTATTTATGTACATTATTTCCAAGTCCTATAATTCTAACTTTTTACTAAGTATTGGTTGAAATTAAATAATTTTTGCACTAGTGCAATTTCTCTTAATGCCAATGCATTTAAACTTATTAGTGGTCACAAGCATAAATCTTCAAAAAGACAGAAAGTTAATGTGCCATTGAAGAAATGAGGTCCAATTGGACTAGATTGTTAGAATGTTAATGTTTAGGTCTCTCTTTTTTTTTTACCCCATGCAAACAGTAAATGCATAGCTGAGATAACACAGAGTAGTTCACACAGAGTACTTTGATACTACTCTGTGTATTGAAGAGGTTCAAAAGATAGGGTTATTGAGAGGGCCCAGGTTCAGTTCATGTCTCCAGAAATCAGTTAGTTCTGATTCTAGCTTGTTTCCTTTAGCACTACAGGAGACATTATTTGCAGGCAAGATGGTGTTTCTGCCACTTGTACCTAATATTTTGCACACTTTCCTTAGGCAACTGAATAATTTCACAGATTAAGGATAGACTATGCAGCTTTTGATACATCTGACTATATCTTTCTTTACAATTTTGAAGTAAAGTGATATATTTTCCCATTTTAAAGGTATAGATGCCCAAAGATTTTTCCAGTCACAAATTTAAGGGCAGTTGCATTACATACAATAAACAAAGTCACACTAAGTTCCAATAAAAGCAGAAAAGATACATTTTAAAATTCTCCAAGATCTTCAGCAATATAATGTTGTTGTGGGTGCTGTCAAGCCAATTTTGACTTATAGTGACCTCATGTGACAGAGTAGAACTGCCCCATAGGGTTGTCTAGGATATAATCTTTATAGGGAGATGTAAAACCTGATGTACATAGTAGAAACATATCTATAATTACAGCCTTACTTATTGGCTTCGCTTCTACCAGTCATGGATTTAATTTTGCCCCAGTCTTTCTGGAGTATCTCTAAAATACTTTTAACTCAGTGCTCATCTACGCTCTACATATATTATCAGGTCCTCCTTTTTTTCTGTAATCTTTTTCAGAGTCAACACCACACCTCTTCCCTTATACTGCCACCACTCCAGTCCTGACCTTAATCATTTTATGTCTGTTTTATTGAAGTCCTGGATATCTGCTTGCTACTAGTCTTTGTACTCTGCTTTTCACAAGACCTCATTTTCATCATGTCTCCTTCCCTAATTAAAGAGGTCTAAAATGACGAGGGTAGCTAGGAGTAGGAATTGACTTGATGGCATTGGAGTTTTTTAAAATGGCTAAGAAGCCCTGGTAGCACAGTGGTTAAGAGCCGTGCTGCTAACCAAAAAGTTGGCTGTTTGAATCTTCCAGCTGATGTTGGAAATCCTATGGGAAAGTTCTACTTTGTCCTATAGGGCTGCTATGATTAAGAATTGACTCAATGGCAATGGGTTAAAATGACTAAAGGATGCCTTTTTTGCATATCATCCAAATAAATTTCAGTCACTTGAGTGCAGAGTTTAATGACTTCCATTTGCTATTCCCTCCCCCCGTTCTGTGGCTAGTTTTTTTTTTTTAATCCAGATAGGGCAGCTATAATCAAGGAATTTGGTGTTGATAGGAAATACATTGCCATAGAAATAATTATGGTATCACAAAGTTAGCACAGCATTCTCCCTTAAAGATAACAAAATGTGTTAGAAATGGCAGATGTGATTGTGATCACAGAGACTGTGGTGTTAGTACACTTTGCCATAGGGAATATGAGCTGTCAGGGCAGAGCCAACATGGCACCCTAGGCAGATGCATCATGCCATCCCTCTGCAGCAAAGACCCCAAAAAATAAGTAAACCAGATACAAATGTCAGTCCTGGAACCCTAAGCATTAAATGAAGGGAAAAAGAACTAGATCAAACACCGAATGGATGAAGAGACTGAAGGAAAACAGAGAATGAGGAGATATAAGGAGTAGAGGTCCCTTGTCAACTAACATGACACAGCATTACCGTGTTGTAGCAGAGCCAACAATGACCCCTGACAGGGAGTACGGGAAGGCAACTTCATGGAGCTCCCCACAGGAGACAGAGCAGCCAGTAACCAGAGAAACAAGCTTTCCCACCCCTCATCCTTCTGCCCTGTATGCCACCCTCAGACCCACCCCTTCCTGAGGGGCCACGACTGCACCACCTGGTTAGAGTTACCAGTCTGCCTGCAGGCTGAGTCTGCCACACCCCCACCCACCAGCTCCTGCTGGGCCACATTTTTTCCCTTTCATCCTTTCCTTTCCCCCCTGCAACTAGCCCTGTATACTACCACTACGCCTTCCCACCGGGCCATGCTGCATTGTCGCTGGTAGAGAGCCATTGGCTCCTCCCCCACCCACTGGCTCCTTCCTCACCATTTTTTTTTCCTTTTCCTCCTTTTTTTGCTCCCTCCCACCTGGCCGTATACTCCACCACTATCCCTTCCCGCTGAGCCACACAGTACCACTGCGGGTAGAGAGCCATTGCCCCGCTGCCACCCTGGGCCCCCCCGTTCCTGCCTGCTGACTCCTACTGCACCATTTTCCCCTTTCTTCATTTTCTTCCTCCCTCCCACCTAACTCCATACACCACCTCTACCCCTTCCTACTAGGCCATGCTGCACTGCCACAGGTAGAGAGTCATTGCCCAATCACCACCCTGGGCCTGCCACTCTGATTCACTGGCTCCAGCCAAACCATTTTTTTCCTCTCCTTTTCTTTTTCTCTCTCACCTAACCCCATATGCCACGTCTACCCCTTCCTGCTGTACCACGCTGTGCCAACTTGGCTAAACAGCTGCTGACCCATTGCCAGCCCAGGTCCCCCCCACCCACATCTGTCAGCTCCTGCCATGCCTTATTTATTCTTCTCTTCTTTTTTCTTTCATTTTCACCCTTTCTTACTTTTCCTTATCCCTTCTAATCCTGTACGCCACATCTACCCCTTCCCTCTGGGACATGGCACACTGCTGTGGGTAGAGAGCCACTGGCATACCACTTTCTACCTCCCACCTAGCACAATATGCCACGTTACCCGGATTCCTACCAGCACACAGGTCCATCCCCCCCGCATGATGGCTACTCATATTTTTTTTCTTTCTCGACCCAATTAGCCCTGCATTCCACTCCCCCCTACCAGCCGACCCTTGATGTGCCATCACACCAGGCATGAACTTCCCCTCCCCTCCCACCATTAGACCAGGTGCTGAATGGTGGGAAGTGAGCCCATACCACTTGGCATCTGACAGACCTGCCTATCTTGCAAGGGGCTATGAATGCTCCTACAACACTGGACCAACAACACAAGGCAGACAGCTCACTCCCAGTGTGCCCTCAGCCACACTGTACAACAAGGCAGGCCTGCACTGCTTTATGCTGGCCCGCCCACCGAACAAAGTGGAGAGAACTATCATGCCCTCAGACAAGTAAGCATCCCCAACCACGGCCCAGACATATCAAAACAAAACAGAAAATGGAGGAAGAAACAAACATAAAATCAATAAATGAAAGAAAACGATACCTGAATGTCTGAGAAAGAGCAGCCAATATCAAAACATATTTAAAAAAGCAGGACAGGGTGGCTCCAACAAGTGACCAAAATAAAAAATCAGATGACCCTCTGGTAAAAGAAAAGGCATTGGAGCTACCTAATATGGAATTCAAAAGAATAACATTAAGAAATTAAGAATGAGATTAAGGAAAATACAGAAAAAAAACTAAGAAAAAATAGACAAATTCATGGAAAACACAGAAACAACCAACGAAGTCATACCTAAAATCAAGAAAACAAGACAAAGCAATAGAAGAACTCATGAAAATAATACAAGAACAAATTGTCAAATAAACAATTAGAAAACGTACAAAAACAGCAAATAGAAAAGATAAACAACAAATTTCAGAAATGGTGTCAAAAAAATAATTCACCAAAACAAGTGGGATTCATACCAGGTATGCAGGGATGTTTTAAGATTAGAAAAACAATCAATGTAATATATCACATAAATAAAACAAAAGGCAAGAACCACATGATCTCGGCAACCAATGCAGAAAAGGCATTTCACAAAGTCCAGCACCCATTCATGATAAAAATTCTCAGCAAAATAGGAATAGAAGGTAAATTCCTCACCATAAGAAAAGGGCATTTATTCAAAGCCAACAGCCAACATCATTATAAACTGAGAGAGTATAAAAGCATTCCCCTGAAAAACAGGAACCAGACAAGGATGCCCTTTATCACCACTCTTATTAAACATTGTGCTTGAGGTCCTAACCAGAGCAATTAGGCTAGATAAAGAAATAAAGGGCATCCAGATTGGCAAGGAAGAAGTCAAAGTATCTCTATTTGCAGATGACATGATCTTACACACAGAAAACCCTCAAGAATCCTCAAGAAAACTACTGAAACTAATAGAAGAGTTCAGCAGCGTATCAGGATACAAGATAAACCAACAAAAGTCAGTTGGATTCCTCTACACCAACAAAAAGAATGTTGAAGAGGAAATCACAAAATACTTAGGAATAAATCTAACCAGAGAAGTAAAATACCTATACAAAGAAAAATACAAGACACTACTACAAGAAATCAAGAGACCTACATAAGTGGAAAAACATACCTTGCTCATAGATAGGAAGATTCAATATTGTGAAAACGTCTATTCTACCCAAGGTGATCTGTAGATACAATGCAATCCCGATCAAAATTCCAGTGGCATTTTTTAATGGAAAAACAAATCACCAAGTTCATATAGAAAGGGAATAGGCCCCAGATAAGTAAAGTGTTACTGGAAAAGAAGACCAAACTGAGAGGCCTTATACTACCTGATTTTAGAACTTATTATACTGTAACAGTAGTCAAAACAGCCTGGTACTAGTACAACAACAGATACATAGACCGATGGAACAGAATTGAGAATCCAGACATAAGTTCACCCACCTATGAGCAGCTGATGTTTGACAAAGTCCCAAAGTCCTTTAAATGGGCAAAAGACAGTCTCTAACAAATCGTACTGCCATAACTGGATATCCATCTGCAAAAAAAAGGAAATAAGACCCATACCTCACACGTGCACAAAAATTAACTCAAAACGGATTAAAGATCTAAATATAAAACCTAAATGATAAGGATCATGGAAGAAAAAATACGGACAACACTAGGAGCCCTAATACATGGCATGAACAGTATACAAAACATTACTAACAATGCAGAAAAAAACTAGAGAACTGGGAGCTCCTAAAATTCAAACATGCTCCTCCAAAGACTTCACCAAAAGAGTTAAAAAAAAAAAAAAAACCTACAGACTGGGAAAAAAAAATTGGCTACAACAAATCTGATCATCTAATCTCTAAAATCTACAAGACACTGCAAAACCTCAAAAACAAAAAACAAACAACCCAATTAAAAAATGGGCAAAGGATATGAACATGCACTTACCAAAGAAAGCATTCAGGCAGCTAACAGATATGTGAGGAAATGCTCACGATCATTAGCCATTAGAGAAATGCAAACCAAAAAACTACAATGAGATACCATCTCACCCCAATAAGGCTGGCATTAATCAAAATACTACTAATAATAATAAAGGTTGGAGAGGTTGTGGAGAGACTGGAACACTTATACGCTGCTGGTGGGGATGTAAAATGGTATAACCACTTTGGAAATTGATTTGACACTTCCTTAAAGAGCTAGAAATAGAACTACCATAGGATCCAGCAATCCCACTCCTTGGAATATATCCTAGAGAAACAAGAGCCCTCACACGAATAGATATATGCACACCCATGTTCACTGCAGCAGTGTTTACAATAGCATAAAGAAAGAAACAACCAAGGTGCCCATCAATGAATGAATGGATAAACAAATTATGGTATATTCACACAGTGGAATACTATGCAATGATAAAGAACAACGATGAATCCATGAAACATCATAACATGGAGGAATCTGGAAGGCATTTTGCTGTGTGAAATGAGTCAGTTGCAAAAGGACAAATATTGCATGAGACCAGTATCATAAGAACTCAAGAAAAGGTTTAAACACAGAAGAAAACCTTTTTTGATGGTTAGGAGGGTGGGGAAGGAGGGAGGGAGAGGAGTATTCACTAAAAAAAAAAAATTAGATAGTAGACAAGAATTATTGTAGGTGAAGGGAATGACAACACACAATACAGGAGAAGTCAGTATAACTGGACTAATCCAAAAGCTAAGGAGCTTCCTGAATACAACCAAACACTTCTAGGGACAGAGTAGCAGGGGCGGGGGTCTGGGGACCATGGTTTCAGGGGAAATCTGGGTCTATTGTTATAACAGAGTGTATTAAGAAAAATTCTGCATCCAACTTTGGTGAGTGGCATCTGGGGTCTTAAAAGATAGCAAGAGAACATCTAAAATACATCAACTGATCTCAACCCACCTGGAGCAAAGGAGAATGAAGAATACCAAAGACACAAGGAAAATATGAGCCCAAGAGACAGAAAGGGCCACTTAAGCCAGAGACTCCTTCAGCCTGAGACTGGAAGAACCAAATGGTGCCCGGCTACCACGAATGTCTGCCCTGACAGGTAGCAGAACAGAGAATCCCTGATGGAGCAGGAGAAAAGTGGGATGTAGACCTCAAATTCTAGTAGAAAGACCAGACTTTATGGTCTGACTGAGACTGGAGGGCCCCCAGAGATCATGGTTCCCAGACTCTCTGTGAACTCAAAACTGAAACCATTCATGAAGCCAAATCTTCAGACAAAGATTAGACTGGACTATAAGACATAAAATGACACTGGCGAGGGGTGTGCTTCTTAGCTCAAGTAGACACATGAGATTATGTGGGCAGCTCTGGTCAGGAGGTGAGGTGAGAAGGCAGAGGGGTACGGGAGCTGGTTGAATGGACACGGGAAATACAAATGGAGAGAGCAAAGGAGTGTGCTCTAACATTGTAGGGAGAACACCTAGGGTCACATAACTGTGTGTATAAGATTTTGTATGAGAAGCTGACTGAATTTTTATAAAAATTTTCTTGTGTTTTAAGTGAAAGTTTACAAATCAAGTCAGTCTTTCATACAGAAATTTATATACACCTTTTTTTCTACATACTCCTAGTTGCTCTCACCCTAATGAGACAGCACACTCCTTCTCTCCACCCTCTATTTCCACAGAGTTGCTGTCCCAATGGGCCTGGAAGGCGGAGCTGAAGTCCAGGGCCCTAGGGCCTCCACTCAGAACGTGGAGAGTGTGAACAATACCTAGAGTCTGGAGGGCAGCGCCATTGTGTAAATTGTCTCAGAGAACAGAGGATTATTTTTTTAGAACTTTGAGGGATAACGTAATGTGTTCTGCTGACTTGCCTGTTGTCTTTTATGCCTTCTTTCTCTCCAGTTTCTCTCATTTGTAATGGACATGTCTGCCTTGTGCCCGTTCTGCCATTGTACTTTTGGAAGCAGATAACTTGTATTCTAGATTTCACAGATGAAGAAGAATTTTTGAATTTGGGACTTGGAGTTAAGGGTTTTGCTGTGATATGATAGGATGAATATGTTTTGCTTATTGCTAAGATGTGATTTTTTGGAGGGCAAAAGGGTGGAATGTCATGTATTATGTCCCCCCAAAAATGTGTGTATCAAGTTGGTTAAGCCGTGATTCTCAGTATTGTGTGGTTGTCCTTCATTTTGTGATTTTAATTTTATGTTAAGAGGATTAGGGTGGGATAGTAACACCACCCTTACTAAGGTCACCTCCCTGTTCCAAGGTCAAGGAAGTTTTCCTGGGGTGTGGCCTGTACCACCTTTTATCAGGAGATAAAAGGAAAGGGAAGCAAGCAGAGAGTTGGGGACCTCATACTATCAAGAAAGAAGACCGGGAGCAGAGTGATTCCTTTAGACCCAGGGTTCCTGCACAAAGAAGGTCCTAGTCCCAGGGAATATTGAAGAGAAAGACCTTCCTCCAGAGCCGACAAAGAGAGAAAGCCTTCCCCTAGAGTGGACTCCCTGAATTTGGACTTCTAGCCTACTTTATTGTGAGAAAATATTCTTTACTTTGTTAAAGCCATCCACTTGTCGATCTCTGTTATAGCACTAGATAACAGAAACAATTTGCTTCCTCTCATGTTTTTCTTTTGTCAGTTTGGCAATGGTTTATCAATTTTGTTAATTTTTTCAAAGAACCAGCTTTTGCTCTTAAGAGTTTCAATTGTTTTTCTGTTGTCTTTTTCACTTAATTCTGCTCTAATTTTTATTATTTCCTTTCTTCTGGTGCCTAAGGGTTTCCTTTGTTGCTCTCTATTTGTTCAAGTTGTAGGGATAATTTTTTTTTTTATTTTGGCCCTTTCTTCTTTTTGGATGTGTGCATTTATTGATGATATAAATTGTCCATGAACACTGCTTTAGCTGTGTCCCAAAGGTTTTGATAGGAAGTGTTTTCATTTTCATTGGATTCTATGAATTTCTTTTCTTAATGTCTTCTATAACCTAGTTGTTTTTGAGCAGGGTGTTGTTCAGTTTCCATGTGTTTGATTTCTTTTCCCTGCTTTTTCTTTTATTGATTTCTACTTTTATGGTCAGAGAAGATACCTTGTAATATTTCGATGTTTTGGATTCTGTTAAGCCTTGCTTTATGACCTAATATGTGGTTAGAGTTTTTTTCATGTACATTGAAGCCCCTTCATTAGATGTATAAATGTTTACTATAGTTATGTCCTCCTGGTACCTTGTCCCTTTAATCATTATATTGTCCTTCCGTATCCTTTGTAGTGGATTTAATTTAAAGTCTATTTTGTCAGAAATTAATATTGCCACTCCTGCTCTTTTATGATTGTGGTTTGCTTGATATATTTTTTTCCATCCTTTGAGTTTCAGTTGGCGTCTTTCAGTCTAAGATGTGTCTCTTGTAGGCAACATATAGATGGATCATGTTTTTTTATACATCCTGCCACTCTCTGTCTCTTCATTGGGGCATTTAGTCCATTTTCATTCAGCGTAATTATGGATAGGTATGAGTTTAGTGCTGTCATTTTGATTCTTTTTTTGTGTGTTGTTGACAGTTTCTTTTCCCCACTTATTTCTTTGTGCTGTGTAGTGTATCTTTGTATACTGTCTTTTCCTCTTATTTGTTAATGTTAATTTTTGGCTGAGTCTTTTTTTTCTTGTATTTCATTTTAATGAGTAGGATTGTTAGTCTCCTTCGTGGTTACCTTAATATTTACCCCTATTTTTCTAAGTTTAAAGCTAACTTTTATTTCTTTATATTGCCTTGACTTCTTCTGCATATGAAAGATCTATGACTAATTTTTTTACTCATTGTATATTGTTTTAATGTTGCCTTCTTTTACATAATGACCTTGCTGTTTCCCTGTTTTGAGCATTTTTTTAATCTTGATTTATTTTTGTGATTTCCCTATCTGACTTGACATCTGGTTGCTCTGTCCTGTGTTCTAGTCTTGGGTTGATTTCTGATATTATTGGTTTCCTAAAGAGTGAACTCCTTTTAGTATTTCTTGTAGTTTTTGTTTGGTTTTCACAAATTCCCTAAACTTCTGTTTATCTGGAAATGTCCTAATTTCACCTTCGTATTTGAGATACATTTTTACAGGATATTTGATTCTTGGCTGGCAACTTTGGTCTATGTATCTGTTGTTGTACCAGTACCAGGCTGTTTTGACTACTGTGGTGGTATAATAGGTTCAAAAATCAGGTAGTGTGAGGCCTCCCACTTTGTTCTTCTGTTTCAATAATGTTTTACTTATCCGGAGCCTCTTCCCCTTCCATAAAAAGTTGGTAATTTGTTTCTCCATCTCATTAAAAAAGTCATTGATATTTAGATTGAATTGCATTGTATCTATAGATCACTTTTGGTAGAATAGACATTTTCACAATATTGAGTCTTCCTATCCATGAGGAAGGTATGTTTTTCCACTTATGTAGGTCTCTTTTGGTTTCTTGCAGTAGTGTCTTGTAGTTTTCTTTGTGTGGGTCTTTTACTTCTCTGTTTAGATTTATTCCTAAGTATTTTATCTTCTTGGGGGCTACTGTAAATGGTATTCATTTGGTGATTTCCTCTTTGGCATTCTCTTTGTTGGTGTAGAGGCATCCAGCTGATTTTTGTATGTTTATCTTGTATCCTGATACGCTGCTGAATTCCTCTGTTAGTTTCAGTAGTTTTCTTGAGGGTTCCTTAGGGTTTTCAGTGTATAAGATCATGTCATCTGCAAATAGAGATACTTTTACTTCTTCCTTACCAATATGGATGCCCTTTATTTATCTGCCTAATTGCTCCGGCTAGGACCTCAAGCACAATGTTTAATAAGAGTGGTAATAAAGGGCATCCATGTCTGGTTCTCCTCCTCAAGGGGAATGCTTTCAGACTCTCTCCGTTTAGGATGATGTTGGCTATTGGCTTTGTGTATAAATGCCCTTTATTATGTTGAGGAATTTTCCTTCTATTCCTGTTTTTCTGAGAGTTTTTATCACGAGTGGGTGTTGGACTTTGTCAAATGCTTTTTCTTCATCAACTGATAAGATTATGCAGTTCTTGCCTTTTATTTATATGATGGATTACATTGATTGTTTTTCTAATGTTGAACCAGCCCTGCATACCTGGTACGAATCCCTCTTTGTCATGGTGAATTTTTTTTTTTTTGCTGTGTTCTTTAGTTCTAACCCCGTTCCTGTCTTTAATTCTATTGGCTAGAATTTTGTTGAGGATTTTTGCCTCTAAGTTCATAAGGGATATAGGTCTGTAATTTTCTTTTTTTGTGGTGTCTTTACCTGGATTTGGTATCAGGGACATGCTGGCTTCATAGAATGTGTTTGGGAGTATTCCATCCATTTCTATGTTCTCAAATACCTTTAGTAGTAGTGGTGTTAACTCTTCTCTGAAAGTTTTGTGGAACTCTCCAGCGAAGCTGTTTGGGCCAGGGCTTTTTTTTTTTTTTTTGGTGGTATTTATTTACTTTTCAATCTCTTCTTTTGTTATGGGTTTATTTTGTTGTTCTACCTCTGTTTGTACTAGTTTAGGTAGGTAGTGTGTTTCTAGGAATTCATCCATTTCTTCTAGGTTTTCAAATTTGTTAGAGTACAATTTTTCATAGTAATTTGATGTGATTCTTTTAATTTCAGTTGGGTCTGTTGTTATATTACCCATCTCATTTCTCGCTCAGGTTATTTGCTTCCTCTCCTTTTTTTATTTTGTCAGTTTGGCCAGTGGTTTATCAATTTTGTTAATTTTTTCAAAGAACCAGCTTTTGGCCTTCTTAACTCTTTCAATTGTTTTTCTGTTCTCTATTTTACTTAATTCTCCTCTAATTTTTATTATTTTCTTCCTTCTGGTGCCTGGGGGTTTCTTTTGTTGCTCTCTTTCTACTTGTTCAATTTGTAGGAATAATTCTTTGATTTTGGCCTTTCTTCTTTTCAGATATGTGGATTTATTGACCTAAATTGACCTCTGAGTGCTGCTTTAGCTGTGCTCCAAAGGTTCTAGTAGGAAGTGTTTTCATTCTTATTGGATTCTATGAATTTCTTTATCCCCTTCTTAGTTTCCTCCATAACCTGGTCATTTTTTGAGCAGGGTGTTGTTTAGTTTCCAAGTGTTTGTTTTCTTTTCCCTGCTTTTTCTGTTACTGATTTCTTATTTTATGGCTTTATGGTCAGAGAAGATGCTTTGTAATATTTTGATGTTTTGGATTTTCCTAAGGCTTATATTATGTCCTAATATGTGGTCTATTCTAGAGAATGTTCCATGTGCATTGAAAAAGAAAGTTACTTGTCTGCTGTTGGGTTAAGTGTTCTGTATATGTCTATGAGGTCAAGTTGGTTGATTGTGGCATTTAGATCTTCCGTGTGTTTATTGAGCTTCTTTCTAGATTTTCTGTCCTTCACCAAAATTGGTGTGTTGTAGTCTCCTACTATTATTGTGGAGCTGTCTGCCTTACTTTTCAATGCTGTTATTGTTTTACGTATCTTGAGACCCCATCATGGGGTGCATAAATATTTAGTATGGTTATGTCCTCCTGGTATATTGCCCCTTTAATCATTATATAGTGTCCTTCCTTATCCTGTGTGATGGATTTAAGTTTAAAGTCTGTCTTGTCAGAGCTTAATATTGACACTCCTGCTCTTTTTTGACTGTTGTTTGTGTGACATATATTTTTTTCCATCCTTTGAGTTTTAGCTTGTTTCTGTCTTTAAGTCTAAGGTGTGTCTTTTGTAGGCAGCAAATAGATGGATCTTTTTTTTTAATCCATTCTGCCACTCTCTGTCTCTTTATTTGTGCACTTAGTCTATTTACATTCAGTGTAATTATGGAGAGGTATGAGTTTAGTGGTGCCACTTTAATGTCTTTTTTGTGTGCTGTGGACAGTTTCTTTTTTCCACTTAATTTTTTTGTGCTGAGTAGTTTATCTATATATATTTTCTTTTCCTCTTATTCGTTGTTAATTTTGTTTTTGCTGAGTCTTTATTTTTTTCTTTTATTTTATTTTGATGGGTGGGGTTGTTAGTCTCCTCTGTGGTTACTTCAATTTTTACCCCTAATTTTCTAAGTTTAAACAAATCTTTTATTTCCTTATATTGCCTTGACTACCTCTTCGTATGAAAGATCTATGACTACATTTCTTAGTCCCTCTTTTTCGTTTTAATGTTGTCATCTTTTACGTAATGACATCGCTGTTTCCCTGTTTTGAGTGTTTCCTTATCTTGATTTATTTTTGTGATTTCCCTATCTGGGTTGATATCTGGTTGCTCTGTCCTGTGGTCTAGTCTTGAATTGATATCTGGTATTATTGATTTTCTAACCAGAGAACTACCTTTAGTACTTCTCATAGTTTTATTTTGGTTTTTGAAAATTCCCTAAATTTCTGTTTATCTGGAAATGTCCTAATTTTACCTTCATATTTGAGAGAGAGTTTTGCTGGATATATGATTCTTGGCTGGCAATTTTTTTTTCCTTCAGTGCTTTATATAAGTCATCCCATTGCCTTCTTTCCTGCATGGTTACTGCTGAGTAGTCCAAGCTTATTCTTATTGACTCTCCTTTGTAGGTGACTTTTATCCCTAGCCTCTCTTAAAATTCTCTCTTTATGTTCCATTTTGGCAGGTTTCATTTTAATATGTCTTGGTGACTTTCTTTTGAGATCTACCTTATGTGGGTTCAGTGAACATCTTGGATAGATATCTTTTCATCTTTTATGATAATGGAAGTTTTCTGCAAAAAAGTTTTCAACAATTCTCTCTATTTTATGTTTTGTCTTCCTGTTCTGGTACTCCAGTCGCTTGTAGGTTATTTCTCTTGAGAGAGTACCACATGATTCTTAGGATTTATTCTTTTTTTTTAATTTTTATCAGATTTTTCTTTGACTAAATTGGTGCCAAGTGTTTTATCTTCAATATCACTAATTCTTCCTTCTATTTCTTCAATTCTGCTCCTCTGACTTTCTCTTGAGTTGTCTAGTTCTGTAATTTTATTGTTAGTCTTCTGAATTTCTGGATTTCTGTTTACTGTCTCTGTATGGATTCTTGAAGCCTATTAAATTTTTCATTATGTTCTTATGTAACGTTTTTAATTTCTTCGAGTACTTTATCTGTGTTATCCTTGACTTGTCCTGCATTTTGCCTGATCTCGTTCCTGATGTCTTGAAGAGTTCTGTATATTAACCTTTTGTAGTCTACATCTGGTAAGTCCAGGGATACATCTTTATCCAGAAGATTCCTTGATTCTTTGTTTTCAAAACTTGTTGAAGGGATCTTGGTCTGGTTCTTTATGTGATTTGATATTGACTGTTGTCTCCAAGCTGTCTGTAAGTTATTGTATTATTTTCTGTCTGCTTACTCTGTTCTAGCTTCGTGCTTTGTTTAGTTTTGATATGCCCAAGTATGCTGCTTGAGTGAAGTAGCTTGATTATTTTCGCCTTTGAAGCTCTAACATCTTGTCACCAGATGGCTAGAGCTGTTACCAGGTATATGAGCCTAGGGGTCCATTGACTTTTCTTGTATTGATTCAGCTCAGGTGTCCAGGTATTTGGTCATCAAGTGTGTGGTACAGGTTCTGTCCTACAGTCTTAGAGTGGCAGGGGTGATTGGTGTAGGCACAGATATCTGGTTGCAGAAGAGGGTTACTCTCTGAAGAAGTCAGTGGGCTAAGAACTGTCCCCCAAGTATTTGTGGAGAAAGAGCGTCCCTGTTCCCTAGAGCACACAAGTGGGTTGGTTCTTCAGCCAGACTATGGGCACCCAATACTTTTGGTTGTAAGAACTATTAGGCATCACTTACCCTTGGACCCCTGTCACTGGTGGCTAGGTGATGTGGGTGGAGCCACCAGTCCTCAGGCTCCACCTCTCCACTTCACAGCTGAAACAGTTGAATTCAGATCTCAAGCACATACACCGTTGCAGTATCAAGGGCCCAATCTCCTGAAATGGGCCCACACAGGTCCATACAGGGGTGAGAGGTGTTCAAAGTCCACAGACCATTTGTGACTGGAAAGGAGCCACTTCTTTCCTGAGGTTCCCAGCTTAGTGGAGCTGGCAGATTATCTTTTCCCACAATTGGTAATTTATTCCTTCTCCAAGGCTGGGAGAATGGCTCAAGTGCACAGCAGCACCTGTCTCAGACCCAGGGAAATTGACAGCCACTGAAGCCTCCTTGGGGGTTGGGGATGTGGTAAAATAAGCACAAGTACTTACATTCTACTGAGAGTGCTGTTTTTCTCTGGTTCTGGATGTATAAGTAGACTGTGCAGCTCACTGTCTCTCCCTGAGGAAATTGTGTCATGGTAACCAGCACCACCACAGTCTCTCCAGGTGATTGTGCCTGAGGGACACCGGTTCCTGCCAAGCCAGGTCCGACAGTTCCTTGCTGCTTCTGAACCATCTCCTCCTGCTGCTCAGTCTATTTTCCTAACTTTGCTGTTGATGTTCAGGACTTCTAGCTTGTCATATATGTAATTCTTTCACTCGTTTTTTCTGGTCTTTGTTGTAAGAAGGAATACTGGAAGCGTCTGACTGCTCTGCCATCTTCGCCCCACCTCCCAGAAGTTTATATTACTGGTCTTTTTGCTCCCAGGGTTTAACACAGCTTCAGAGTTTAACATAACAGAGCTGCTTCAAACATATTAAGTTGAATTGAATATTTTCCCCATTGTCACTCACCCTCAATCTTTTTTACTGCTATAGTCTATCTATATCTGTATATCTGTATGGAAACCCTGGTGGCATAGTGGTTAAGAGCTACAGCTGCTAACCGAGAGGTTAGCAGTTCAAATCCACCAGGTGCTCCTTAGAAACTGTATGGGGCAGTTCTCCTCTGTCCTATAGGGTTGCTATGAGTTGGAATCGACTCGACGGCATTGGGTTATGTATCTGTATCTTCAAAATGTATATCTTGAGCTTTGTGGCACTTTCCTAAGATACAGATCTGAATTTACAATGTTTTCAGAACACCTCTTTGGTCTGCTGACCTCAACTCGGAATATTTGGAAGCAAACATTATGCTAACCCATAAAATTGCTATTCCTCTGATACACTATTTCCTGTTTGGTTAACAGCTTTAATAACCAATTAATCGTTCATTCTAGAAATCTTTCTGCAATGTTTTAATCCTTCCATTCTCTTAAACTATACATTTAAAGGATGTCATGGGTCTGCTATTTATATTTTTAAAATGTCTCTTGAATTAGTTTTTTCTGTTCCATTTCCATTGCCACTGCTAGAATGTAAGCTCTACGAGGGCAAGGATCTTTGTTTTGGATATGGATGTACCTACCCCTAACTGTGGTGTTGCCCAAGAATATTGAATATACCACGGACTGCCAAAAGAAGAAACAGATCTGTCTTGGAAGAAGTATAGCCAAAATGCTCCTTATGAGATAGGGAAGAAACAGGGACTTAGCCCCTACACAAGGAGCCCAGCATTATCTGCAACATGCAACTTACAAAAATTATGTGCTTGGCTAGTGACTCAAAACCCCCATCCTTGAATATGTGATAGGGAAAGAACAAACAATGTACTCACTTATAAGATGTTTTTCAGAGAAACCAGTGCTAGAACATGCACAGACATCTGCAAGGTGACCGATGGGTGACTACTGCCTGATGATTCCCAGAAAACCCATGAGTAAAGATGACACAATTATTCTACCCTAAACAATAAGAGCTGTGACCTCCCTGACTCTGATGAGTCAGTCTTTTAGAGAGGCCTAGTCCTTCACTAACTCCTTTTGCTTGACTCAAGCAAAATAAAGCTTGCTGAAGATAAAGTTTGTCTTTAGCGTGTATTCTTACTCGGGAAAAAAGAAGGACCTTTTGTGTCAGGTTGACAAGTAGTAACACTTAGACTCAAGGATGCTGAGACTATGTCTCACATGCTCTGGACATGTTATCAGGAGGGGTCAATCCCTGAAGAAGAACGTCATGCTTGGTAAAGTACAGGGTCAAGGAAAAGAGGAAGACCTTCAAGGAGATGGATTGACACAGTGGTTGCCACAACAGGCTCAGGCATAACAATGATTACGAGGATGGTGCAGGACTGGGCAATGTTTCGTTCTGTTGTGTATAGGGTCATTATGAGTTGGAACCAACTCAACGGCACCTAACAACAACAACCCCTAACATCTAGAACAGAGTCTGGCGCATAATAGTCACTGAATAAAAATGTTTACTGAACGAATGAATAAATGTTCTCATTTAGGCTTTCAGCATATCTCATCTGGGCTGGTGATAGAAAATCCTAGAGCAACCTTAGAAAGAAGGTATCTTCCTGTTCTTGCTTATTGTTTAAACATATCCCTGAACATATCATGCCACTGTTCAAAACCTACTGCTTTTATAAATAGAATTTAAACTTTGTAGTGTAACATTCAAACCCTAGTCTAGGTTTATTTAGCCTAAATATCTTTCTGCCACTCCCTCTTATCCAGTTCATCCACATTGAATATCAAGCATTCAGCTTGACAGATGGTACATGTATGCACTTGTATGGGCTGGGGTCAGGTAAAGACAGCTTGTTTGTAAGTGTTTCACCAAACGTACTTCAGTTCATAACAAAATCAATAACCACAAAGTATATAAATAAAGATATGTTATAAAGGAAGCTCTGGTGGTGCAGTGGTTAAGAGCTTGGCTGCTAACCAAAAGGTCGGCAGTTTGAATCCACCACATCCTATGGGGCAGTTCTACTCCGTCCTATAGGGTTGCTATGAGTTGGAATAGACTCGATGGCAATGGGTTTATGTTATAAAAGACAATTTTAAAAAAAGAATGGAAGTCATCAGTTGACAAATGGTGATAAATACATGGAATTTTAAATGGCACCCATAGCAATAAATTATTACATTTGTATATCCATTTTCACACATTTATTATGTTCTTGGGGGAAGAACCCTTTGGGTGTAAATCTGATTTATACATTATCTTCTGCAATCTAGCTCATTATTTTAAAATGTTTTGGCACTTCTCCTTGAAAACAGTGCTCTTTCTCTAGAGATAGACAGAGAAGGGTTCAGATAGTGAGTCACTGCTGGACCCAGCTCCTACTTATATGCAGGACTTATTGGATCAGGGTAGAAAGGCACTAAGAAAAACATTTTTCCCAGCATAGGTTTTTAACCAGAATGATACAACATTAAATTGATGTCATAATGTCCACCTTTAGCTATGCTCCCTGTTTGGGATAACTGCATAATAAACTTTTTATCTTCCTGAATTCCTAACTCTTATAAAATGAAGTTTGAAAATGAAGGGAACAGGCTTTCTTCTTTGAGCCCTTTACCTCCTTAGACAAGTTGGGAATTCATTTCAATAGACACTTATTGAATGTAGACTCAGTATATAGATAGAGGCACAGTGCTAAGTGCTATGGGAGACAAAGGTGAAAAAAAATCAGTCCTGGGATCAAGTGAGGAAGGGAGAGAGGTGGGTTTACAAATAAGGATAATTAAAACCCAAAACCAAACCCATTGTCGTTGAGTCAATTCCAACTCATTGCGACCCTATGGACAGAGTAGAATTTCCACATATGGTTCCCAAGGAGCACCTGGTGGGTTTGAACTGCCGACCTTTCGGTTAGCAGCTGTAGCTCTTAACCACTATGCCATGAGGGTTTCCAAGAATAATTAAAGGTAGACTATTTATAATACAGTCTAAGAGATGTCCAAAAGTATCTTGGAATCAGCCTTTTTCCCTTATCGCAGTTTGGCAGTATTTTAGGAACCAAGTTAGTTATTACTAAA
Source organism: Loxodonta africana (assembly GCF_030014295.1). Taxonomy (NCBI): domain Eukaryota; kingdom Metazoa; phylum Chordata; class Mammalia; order Proboscidea; family Elephantidae; genus Loxodonta; species Loxodonta africana. Next base: position 73,217,193 of record NC_087369.1, read on the forward strand.
TAAAACAGAATGAGTTTAGGTGTTCCCAACTGATTTCACCTGAGGGACTTGATTGGGCTTAAGGTTAGGCAGATTCCCTTTTTCAGAAAATGTAGTGTTAAGTGCTATCCTTTTTACCATAAATAAACAAATAACAAAATCAAACAAAGCAAACTAATTAAATAAAAACAAAACTGCTAAGGAAGCCACCCAAGCTAGTCAATCTGTGTTTACCTGAAAATGCCAACAAATATCAGTCATTTTTATATCATGAGTGGCAATGGGACAGGACAATTATAAGAAGTACCACAATCCACAGATAATCCACAAACCACATTTAGCCCATTTCTTCCTCTACCGCACTGAACACCTCAGAAAAATAACTTTCATGACAGCAAATATGCATAATTGTGTCTGTATAAATGGATGGATTGGTATTGGATGGGTTCGTGTAGCTCATAGAATATTATTATGTCATACTTCATATGTACTATATACATTAAAAAGAAAAAGTTGCCTTCTAGTTAATTCTGACTCATAGTGACCCTACAGGACAGAGTAGAAGTGCCCCATATAGTTTCCAAGGGGTGGCTGGTGGTTTCGAACTGCTCACCTTTTGGTTAGCAGTCAAACTCTTAACCAATGGGCCACCAGGGCTATACAATACAAAAAGCAGAGTACTTAAGAGAACTTGAGAAGTAGTTTAAGCTATTTGCCAGGTTTCGATATGAATCTCTCTTCTGTTACCTTTAGCTGATAAACATGTATTTAAATAACACACAAAACTCATGAGGAATGAATTGTATATAACCCAGTAAGTATATAGTTCTAATTGTGTGTCAAATATTGTTCATACATACTCTTAAACCTATGAAATAGGTTTTATGATGATCCCCATTTTACAAATGAGAAAACTGCTATACAGAGCGGTTAAATAACTTTTCTAATATTACACTGCTAGAACATGGCAGTTATGATTCATTAATTAATTCATTTATTTAGCAGATAATTATTAGTGACTACTATAGGGTCGCTGTGAGTCAGAATCGACTCAATTGCACTGGCTGGGTATGTGCCAGAACCTGTACATAGCCCAAGAGACAGTCTTTCGAACAGCACGGGGGGACACTGTATGGTTTAAAGTCAGGAAAGGCATGCATCAGGTTGTATCTTTTCACTATACATATTCAATTTGTATCCTGAGCATATAATTTGAGAAGCTGGACTATATGAAGAAGAAAGTGGCATTAAGATTGGAGGAAGACTCATTAACAACCTGTGATATGCAGATGACATAACCTTTCTTGATGAAGGTGAGGAGGAGTTGAAGTACTTACTGATGAAGATCAAAGATTACACTCTTCAGTATGGATTACACCTCAACATAAAGAAAACAAAAATCCTCACAACTGGACCCATAAGCAATATCATGATAAATGGAGAAAAGGGTGAAGTTGTCAAGGATTTCATTTTACTTGGATCCACAATCAATGCCTATGGAAGCTGCACTCAAGAAAGAAAACACGATATTGCACTGGGCAAATCTGCTGCAAAAGACCTTTTTAAACTGTTAAAAAGAAAAGCTGTCACTTTGGAGGCTAAGGTGTGCCTGACCAAAGCCATGGTATTTTCAGTCTCCTTATGTGCTGGGCAATGAATAAGGAAGAATGAAAAAGAGTTGACACCTTTGAATTATGGTGTTGGTGAAGAATATCGAGTATACCGTGGACTGCCAGAAGAACTAACAAATCTGTCTTGGAAGATGTACAGACAGAATGTTCCTTAGAAGCAAAGATGGCAAGACTTCATCTCACATACTTTGGACACGTTATCAGGAGGGACCAGTCCCTGGAGAAGGACATCATGCTTGGCAAAGTAGAGAGTCAGTGAAAGAGAGGAAGAGCCTCAATGAGATGGATTGACCCAATGGCTGCAACAATGGGCTCATGCACAACAATGATTGTGAGGATGACTCAGAACCGGGCTGTGATTCTTTCTGTTGTACACAGAGTCACTATGAATTGGAAGCAACTCAGTGGCACCTGACAACAACAAAAATGTGCCATACACATTTCTTTAGACAGTGCTGAATCAGCAGGGAGTAAAACACACAAAAACTGTGTGCCCTCATGGAGCTTACATTCTAGTAGGAGGAGACATACAATAAATTAATAAAATATGTATGTCAGATGATTATAAGTGCTAAAGACAAAAATAAATCAAGAAAGGTAATTAGAAAGTACTAAGGGTGAGGGGCCCCCACGTGTCTGTCAGTTTATTGTACTGTGGGTACTTGTGTGTTGCTGTAATGTTGGAACCTATGTCACTGGTATTAAAATACCAGCAGGGTCACTCATAGTAGACAGATTTCACTGAGCTTCCATACTAAGACAGACTAGGAAGAAAGATCCGGCAGTCTACGTCTGAAAAGAATTAGCCAGTGAAAACCTTATGAATAGCAGCAGAACGTTGTTTGATATAGTGCCAGAAGATGAGCCCCTCAGATTGGAAGGCACTCAAATTACAACTGGGGAAGGGCTGCCACTTCAAAATAGAGTAGACCCTAATGACTTGGACTGAGTCAAGCTTTCAGGACATTCATTTGCTGTGTGGCGTGACTCAAAATGAGAAGAAACAGCTGCAAACATCCATTAATAATTAGAACGTGGAATGTAAGAAGTATGAATCTAGGAAAACTGGAAGTCATCAAAAATGAAATGGAGTGCATAAACATTGATATCCTAGGCATTAGTGAGCTGAAATGGACTGGTATTGGCCATTTTGAATAGGACAACCATATGGTCTACTATGTCGGGAACTACAACTTGAAGAGGAATGACATTGCATTCATTGTCAAAAAGAACATTTCAAGGTCTATCCTGAAGTACAATGCTGTCAGTGATAGGATAATATCCATACACCTACAAGGAAGACCAGTTAATAAGACTATTATTCAAATTTATGCACCAACCACTAAGGCCAAAGATGAAGAAATTGAAGGTTTTTACCAATTTCTGCAGTCTGAAATTGATTCAACGTGCAATCAGGATGCATTGATAATTACTGGAGATTGGAATACAAAAATTGGAAACAAAGAAGAAAGATTGGTAGTTGGAAAATATTGCCTTGGTAATAGAAACGATGCAGGAGATAGCATGATAGAATTTTGCAAGACCAGCAAATTCTTCATTGCAAATACCTTTTTTCACCAACATAAATGGCGACTGTACACATGGACCTAGCCAGATGGACTACACAGGAATCAAATCGACTACATCTGTGGGAAAAAACAATGGAAAAGCTCAATATCATCAGTCAGAACAAGACCAGGGGCCAACTGCAGAACAGACCATCAATTCTTTATATGAAGTTCAAGTTGAAACTGAAGAAAATTAGAACAAGTCCAAAAGAGCCAAAGTATGACCTTGACTTTAGAGACCATCTCAAGAATAGATTTGACTCGTTGAACACTAATGACCGAAGACCAGACAAGTTGTAGAATGACATCAAGGACATCCTACATGAAGAAAGGATGAGGTCATTAAAAAAGACAGGAAAGAAAGAAAAGACCAGAATGCATGCCGGAAGAGTCTCTGAAACTAGCTCTTGAACGTTGAGTAGCTAAAGTGGAAGGAAGAAATGATGAAGTAAAAGAATTGAACAGAAAATTTCAAACGGTGGCTCCAGAAGACAAAGTATTATAATGACATGTGTAGAGACCTGGAGATGGAAAACCAAAAGGGGAGAACACGCTTGGCATCTCTCAAGCTGAAAAAAAAAAAAAAACTGAAGAAAAAAATTCAAGCCTCGAGTTGCAATATTGAAGGATTCTATGGGGAAAATATAAAACAACTCAGGAAACATTAAAAGAAAATGGAAAGAATACACAGTCACTATACAGGAAGTGGAGACCCTGGAAACCCTGGTGGTGTAGTGGTTAAGTGCTACAGCAGTTAACCAAAAGGTTGGCAGTTTGAATCCACCAGGTGCCCCTTGGAGACTATGGGGCAGTTCTACTCTATTCTATAGGGTCACTATGAGTTGGAATCGACTTGATGGCAATGGGTTTATTGGGTTATAACAAAAAGAATTGTTCGATGTTCAAACATTTCAGGAGTTACCATATGAGCAGGAACCAATGGTACTGAAGGAAGAAGTCCAAGCTGCACTGAAGACACTGGTGAAACACAAGGCTCCAGAAATTGACAGAATATCAATTAAGATGTTTCAACAGATTGACGCAGAGCTGGAAGTACTCAGTTGTCTATGCCAAGGAATTTGGAAGACAGCCAACCAGTCAACTGACTGGAAGAGATCTATATTTATGCCTATTCCCAATAAAGGTGATCCCACGAAATGTGGACTTTATTGAACAATATCATTAATATCACATGCAAGCAAAATTTTGCTGAAGATCACTCAAAAGTGGCTGCAGCAGTATATCGACAGGTAACTGTCAGAAAATCAAGCCAGATTCAGAAGAGGATGAGGAATAAGGGATATCATTGCTGATGTCAGATGGATCCTCGCTGAAAGCAGAAAATACCAGAAAGATGTTTACCTGTGTTTTATTGACTATGCAGTCATTCGACTGTGTGAATCATAACAAATTATGGATACCATTGCGAAGAATGGGAATTCCAGATCACTTAATTATGCTCATGAGGAACCTGTACATAGATCAAGAGGCAGTTGTTGAACAGAACAAAAGGATACTGCATGGTTTAAAGTCAGGAAAGGTGTGCGTCAGGGTTGTATTCTTTCACCATACCTATTCAATCTGTATGCTGAACAAATAATCCAAGAAGCTGGACTATATGAAGAAGAACGGGGCATCAGAATTGGAGGAAGACTCATTAACAACCTGCACTGTGCAGAAGACACAACCTTGCTTGCTGAAAGTGAAGAGGACTTACAAATGAATATCAAAGACCACAGCCTTCAGTATGGATTACACCTCAACATAAAGAACGCTAAAATCCTCACAACTAGACCAATAAGCAACATCATGATAAACAGAGAAAGGGTGAAGTTGTCAAGGATTTCATTTTACTTGGATCCATAATCAATACCCGTGGAAGCAGCAGTCAAGAAATCAAAAGATGCATTGCATTGGGCAAATCTGCTGCAAAAGACCTCTTTAAAGTGTTTAAGAACAAAGATGTCACCTTGAAGACTACGGTGCGCCTGATCCCAATCCATGGTGTTTTCAATTGCCTCATATGCATGTGGAAACCCTGGTGGTGTAGTGCTTAAGAGCCACAGTGGCTAACCAAAAAGGCCTGCAGCTCGAATCCACCAGGAGCTCCTTGGAAACTCTATGGGGCAGTTCTACCCTGTTCTTATAGGGTCACTATAAGTCAGAGTTGACAGCAGTGGGTTTGGTGGGGTTTTTTTTTTTTTTGTCATGTGCATGTGAAAGCTGGATGATGAATATAGAAGACCAAAGAAGAATTGACGCCTTTGAATTGTGGTGTTGGAGAAGAATATTGAATATATTGTGGGCTGCAAAAAGAATGAACAAACCTGTCTTGGAAGAGGTACAACCAGAATGTTCCTTAGAAGCAAGGATGGTGAGACTATATCTCACATACTTTGGACATGTTGTCAGGAGGTATCAATCCCTGGAGAAGGACATGAGGCTTGGTAAAGTATAGGGTCAGTGAAAAAGAGGAAGCCCCTCAATGAGATGGATTGACACAGTGGCTTGGACAATGGGCTTAAGCATTAACAATGACTGTGAGGATGGGGCAAGATCTGGCAGTGTTTCATTCTGCTGTACATCAGGTCACTTTGAGTCAGAACTGATGCAATGGCACCTAACAGCAGCAACTACAAGGGTGAGGGAAGGAGAAAGTTTCAATTTTAAATAGCATCATTAGGGAAAGCTATTGGGATGGTGATATTGACAATGATCTGAAGGAGGGCAGGAAACAAAGCATCCAGATATCTGAAGAAAGGTGTTCCAGGCAGAGAAAATATGATATGAGTAAGTGCAAAGTCCTGATGTGGGAATGTGCCTGGCAAGGTCAACCAGTGGGGCTGGAGCCCAGTGAAGGAGGCAGAGAATAGTAAGACTTGCGGTCAGAGAGGTAAGATGGGACCAGATCATGTAAAGATTTACAGGCTGTTGCTAAGACTTTGTCTTTTACTCTGAGTGAAATGGGAACCCATTTGAAGGTGTTCAGCAGAGGCAGAACATGATTTGTTTTGTTTTAGAAGGTTCATTCTGCCTGCTGGGTTGAGAATAGGGGAGCAATGAAGAAAGCAGGGGGAACAGTCAGGAGTCTACTGTAGTGATTCAGTCAAGAAATGATGATGGCTTAGACTAGGCACAGTGGAGAAGGTGAAAAATGATCAGACTCTGGTGTGTTTTGAAAGTAGTGCCGGTAGCATTTACTGACAGATTGAATGTTGAGTGTGAGAAACAGAGAGGAGACAACAGTTTATTCAGACTTTGGTCTGAGCAAAACAGGGTTGTTGTTTACTGAGGAGGAAGACAGGAAGGAGCAGATTTGGATGGGAAGATAGAAGTTCAGTTTGGGACATGTTAGAACGGAAATGCCTATTAGATCTCCAAGTAGAGACGTTGACGAGTCAGTTGGTATATAGTGTTTATCAAAATTTGAGGATTAGTTCTTTGTATGGCTGGGCATGTTATAAAAATTCTCCATAGTAGTCTTTGTATTGTTTTCCAGGTAAAATGACCTCAGTTCCTTTAGGCTTTTGTTTTTGTTATTTTTAAAAAATTTTCACCATCTCTGTGGTTCTGTGAATATTCTTCTGGCTATTTCATTCTAAAGTTATATTTGTATTTTAAGCAAAATAATTTTTTCAGCATTTTGATTACAAAGATAGAGATATATTTAAGCTCACTGTATAAGTTATATACATTAAGAATACAGCAGCATTCCAGGAATCCGGGAACAAGAATTTCTCTTTAGCTGGGCCTTGAAGTAACAAGGATTCTGTCAGAGATCATGGCAGCTTCTCTCTCTGCATAGTTATCTCTGCTTATCTTTTTATTTCTGTCTTAGTGTCCCCTTTCTTTGACAAGTGGCTGCCTATGCCCACTCCAAATATTGATATGTGTATATGGCCCATCATAGCCACCGCTCTTAATGCTTCAGTTCAACCACACTCCACTTTAGCTCCCACAGCTAACTGGCGATAGGCCCTGTTTCTCCATCCCACAACTTCCCTCATGAGAAGTATCTACTCAGCTTAGTTCATATTTTCTTGTCAGGTCTCTGGCAAGTCAAAGAATTTGCTACCCTTGAGTTCAGTGCACACCCTTGGTCCAGTTGGGCGGGGGGAAGTCATTTTGATTTGCTTAAAAAATATGACCATCTGGACCTTCTTTCACAAAGGCTATATGTAGGAACCATATGCCTTTTGGTAGCAAGAAACAGAGATACATTAATTGTAGCTCCGGAAAAGGTGTGTTTATTTTAAGGATACAATAATTAACGTGAATGCCCATAGATATGAGGCAAGGCATTATGGTACCTAGAGCTGGAAATTGGGAAGCCTAGAATTGAGAGATTCTCTCTCTCATGCTTCATGGTATGCTCTATTTATCTTTTGGTATTTGCTCCAGTCACTTGCCTTACCTTAGTAATTCTCCCTGATTACTTATCACAGCCCCTGTACATGATCTTCCATATGCAATGCCCAATAACTACAACTTTTCTGTTTTTTTTTGTTTTAATTTATTGGAGAGAATTGAATTGTCCCATCTAATTTTTTTTTTTTTTAGCCCTGCTTGAAGTCATAGGTCCCTGGTCAGCCTATGGATCATATTGGGCCAGGTGTCAACCCTGGACTAATCATCTATGGATATAAAGGGCCATAATACAACACGTGGCTACTTGAAAGCTATGATGGATTTTCCCTTAAGAGGATTTGACCAAGCTCCAAGGAAATGAACAGACACTTCACCAAAGAAGACATTCAAGCGACAGACACCTGAGAAAATGCTCATGATCTCTAGCCATTAGAGAAATGCAAATCAAAACCACAATGAGATACCATCTCACCCCAGCATTACTTGCACAAATCAAAAAAACAGGAAATAGCAAATGCTGGAGAGGCTTACTTACTAGAGAATGGAAGTAACAGGTGACTCTAGAAGGGTGTACATATACAGTTTTAAAATAATTATTCCATAGCTCCAGAAAGCAAGAGTGTCTTGATATTTAGAAAATTCAGAACTGAAGCTGGATTCCACTTTAGTGAATTTATAGGACAGTATGATATATTAGTTTTCCCTCTGGTCTCATTTCATAGGTCAACTTTTAGTTTCCATTCACCCTCATTTCCTTGTCTATTTCAAAATGTCTTTGCATTGTATGCAATTTTATAAACTGTGATGAGTCTTTATTGGAGAAAAAGCATGGCATGGCATAAGTTCTAAAAAGTGGGAAAATAAATGAATTTGCTAAACTGCAATTGGTCAGTGCTGAGTAGTAGTAATACTTGATTTCTTAAGTTGACAGTCTTTCCTTTTTATTTATATTTAATCATAACAACAACAATAGTGATAACTATTATTTATTGAGTACTGACTACATATCAGGTATTTTTTATCAACTGTACATGAGTTAACTCATTATATTCTCATGAAAGTCATATTATCTTCTTTTGCCAGATGAATATAGTACATAATAGTGAGGAGGGGATATGGGTGCAAACCTTGACAGTATACCACCAGAATCCACACTCTTAATCACTACATCCAAAATTATTGGTAGTATTTATTTATACAATGCTATCTTTATTTGGGAAACCCTGGTGGTGTAGTGGTTAAGTGCTATGGCTGCTAACCAAATGGTCGGCAGTTCGAATCCGCCAGGCGCTCCTTGGAAACTCTATGGGGCAGTTCTACTCTGTCCTCTAGGGTCGCTATGAGTCAGAATCGACTAGACGGCACTGGGTTTTTTTTTTTAAATCTTTATTTGATTAATTTTATTTTAGGTTTGGAAAATGCTATGGAATGGTTTCAAATTGTTTGCAGATGTTATAAGTCTGTAAAAAGTTCTACGATATGATATTATGTTGCTGTTAGTTGCCATCGAGTCTCTTGCAGTTTATGGTAACTTCATGTACACCTGAACAAAACATTGCCCAGTCCTATGCTGTCTTCACAATTGTTGGTATGCTCAAATCCATTGTTGCAGCCACTGTGTATTTTAAGTGCCTTCCAACATAGGGACCTCATGTTTTAACAGTGTATTAGACAATATTCTTTTGTGATCCATAGAGTTTTCATTGGCTAATTTGCAGAAGTAGATTGCTAGGCCTTTCTTTAGTCAATCTTCGTCTGAACCTCTGCTGAATCCTGTCCACCATGGGCGACCCTGCCGATATTTTAAGTACCAGAGGCATAGCTTCCAGCATCAGAGTAACTCACAAGCCACCACCGTACAACAAACTGACAGACAGATGGTGGATGATCTTATACTACCGATTAATTAAATCTGTGGAAAATGAATGATAAATATTGTCTAAATTTTAATAAGTAAACTAGATGAATTTCCTTCAGGGAATTTCCTTCAGAAATTGATAATTTGCTAGATGGCATATTTGAATAACTACACTATGTTCAAATTATAAAAAAAATTTTTCCTAAACCACAGAACCCAGGAATTGAATCCTGAAACAGCTTTAATTTGGTTAAATACTGTTTGTTTTGATATGGGCTACCTAATATTTATGTATTTCTCAAAATAGTTTTTTTTTTCAGTATTGGGGAATTAGAAGAGACATTCCTCTTTTTTTTTTTTTTGCGGTATTCAGTAATTTGAAATTGTTATTTTAAGAAAGAATCCCAGAGATTAGGTTAGACATGTCTGATCTGCACAGATAACATGAAATACCAATTCCAGAAAGATAAAAGTATTTAAGAAAGACTCTGTTATTAAAGGTTTCCTGGTATAGCTAACTGTATGCTAATAGTTTTTAAAGTGTTCTACTTTACTTGTGGTATTTTCAATTGCCTCATATACATGCAAAAGCTGGACAATGAAAAAAGAAGACAGAAGAATTGATGCATTCAAACTGTTGTGTTGGCAAAGAATATTGAATATACTGTGGACTGCCAAAAGAATGAAGAAATCAGTCTTAAAAGAAATGCAATCAGAATATTCCTCAGAAGTGAGTATGGTGAGACTTCAGCTTGCTTACTTTGGACACATCATATGGAAAGACCAATAGCTAGAAGAGGAGGGATATTGTGTTTGGCAAAGTATAGAGTCAGCAAAAATGAGGGAAACCCTCAGTGAGACGGATTGACACAATAGCAACAACAATGTACTCAAACATACCAGCAATCCCTAGAGCAGAACTGTCTAACATTTCGTTCTGTTATACATAAGGTTACCATGAGTTAGAACCTACCTGACAGCAACTAACAACAGCAGTTTTACCCATGATTTTAAAAAGCTTATGCTGACAAAACCACCTGTCTCCTGGTAGGCATCTTTGCCTAATTGTGAAAGCTTCTAATATAAATGAGCCAAAAATGGTCTGTGTGTATTGGCCCCTAGGTTGTTTTTTTCTTCACAGAAGGCTAAGACCATTGGCCTAAAACCTGCATGGGCGAAAGGTAACAAATTCAAATTTTTAAACAACCAATTGCTTTAGTATAACCCAAATAAGAGTATTTTAATTTGCATACCCATGAAACTGCACTCAACATCTACTAACCGTAAAACCATAGATAAAACAAAATGCTGAAGCTATAAAAGACCCCCAAATTTTGCTGCCCTTTGGAACTTTCTGACCCACAGAGCCCCCACCCTATGGCTTGCAACATCACCTACACACATGAGCCTCCTCTCTGATTCCCTTCTCCCCTGGAATTTCCTTGCCCTCTTTCCCTTCTGGGTGGTGGCCCCCTTACAGCTGTCTCTGGAAGATCTCCTGCTGGAACGTACATCCCCTCTTAAGCAACCCTGTCCAAGCACTACTCAATAAATAGTTTGTTTTGCAACATTGCCATCTCATGGTCCTGTCTTTTCCTTGAGAAGCCCTCAAATCCTCAAATTCACCACAAATCTTTTCAGAGCTAAATTAACTAGGCTTGGCGCTGGCCACATTTCAAATATCTTCCCCCTGGTACTGTCAAATACTTTCCTGAAAAACCACATACGCCATTCAGAGCTGCAGAACTGTTGGCAAGCCCTTTGCCAGCTCGTTAACCTACGGAGTCCTTCCAGCTTTCCTGAGGAAGTTTACAGTAATGAGGTTTCAATGTGGGAACTCAAAGGAAGGTAGTACCTATGGTGAACAAAAGACTTGGTAACCTAGGGAAAAAGTTCCCAGTGTTCAAGATTGACAAGAACCACTTGTCTTGACCATAAGAAAATAATCTTATTCCTGTTTGTATGATTTCTGTTCCCATACTCTCACCATTGTTTTTGGTCCTTTCATTTAAATTTTATTTAAGACCATATGTTTCCTATCATTTCTGTATTTCTTGTTTTAAAGAGCTTTTAAAGTTATAATTCATATACCATACAATTCACTCATTTAATGTTCCATTCAATAACTTTCACAGGGTTGTGCACCTTTTCCATTGTCGGTTTTAGAACATTTTATTATCCCCCCCCAAAACCCCATACTCCTTAGTTGTCGCCTCCAAGTCCCCCCATATCCCCCAGTTCTAGGCAACCACTGATCTACTTTCTGTCTCTGTAAAGAAACCCAACCCAGTGCCATCGAGTCGATTCCGACTCATAGCGACCCTATAGGACAGAGTAGAACTGCTCCCATAGAGTTTCCAAGGAGCGCCTGGCAGATTCAAACTGCCGTCCCTTTGGTTAGCAGCCGTAGCACTTAACCACTATGCCACCATGTGCCTATTCTAGACATTTCATATAAATGGAATCTTACAATATGTGGTTCTTTGTGACTGGCTTCTTTCATTTAGCATGCTTTCAAGATTTATTTATGTTGTAGCATGTATTGATACTTCATTTCTTTTAATGGTGAATAATATTCCAGTATTTCATTTTATGGATATCCAAAACCAAAACAAAAACCACTGCCCTCGATATATCACATTCAATTTATGGATATATCACATTTAATTTATCCATTCGTCAAAGTAGGTAGACATTTGGATTATTTTCATTTTGGGGCTATTATGAATAACGTCCCTATGGACATTTGTGTGCATGTTTTCGTGTGAATAAACATTTTTAAAAATTTTAAAACATTTTTAAATTCCACTTTGATTTATGCATGGTGTTTTTGAGTGTATCTCATATCAATTTTTTTAGCAGTTGCTCTAGGTGTTATACATACATTAACTTATCACTGTCTACTAATGTCGACATTTTACCAGTATGAGTGAAGTGTAAAAACCTTACCTCCCTTTACGTCCCTTTACCCTCCTCTGTTCATAATATAATTTTCTTGAGTATATTCTCTATATTCTTTGAGAGCCACATCTGATAATGTTATGAATTTTGCTACAATCTTCAGTTTAGAAAACCCAAGAGGAGAAAGAATATCTGGGTTTTTTTAACCCATATTTTTACTCTTTCAATTATTCTTTCTTTCCTGATGTTCCAAGATTCTTTGTTTTATCATTTTTATTCCATTTCAGGGACTTCCTCTGTCCATTTTTTTTTTTTTGGAGGAGGTCTGCTGGTGACAAATTCTCTTAATTTTCCTTCATCTGAGAATGTCTTGATTTCCCCTTCATTACTGAAGGATACTTTCACTTGATACACGATTCTGGGTTGACAGTTCTTTTCCTTCAGCACTTGAAAGATAGTGTGTCACTTCTTTCTGTCCTTCGTGGTTCCTGATGAGAAATCTGTCATCATTTGAATAGTTCTTACCCTATTTTTTTTTTTTTTACCCTATAGGTAGGATGTCATTTCCCTCTTGGCTGCTTTCTAGATTTTTTTCTATGCCTTTAGTTTTCAAAAAGTTCACTATGATGTGTCTTGGTGTGACTTTCTTTGGGTTTTTCCTATTTGTGGTTCACTGTTTCTTGAATATGTAGGTTTCTCTCATTCATCATATTTGGGAGGATTTCAGCCATTACTTCTTCAGATACTCTCAGCTTTACCCTCTTTTTCCTCTCTGATAACTCAAATATCAGATCTTTTGTTATAGTCCCATAGGTCTCTGAGGCTCTGTTATTTGCTTTTTTTTATTTTCTACCTCCTTTCTGTTGTTCAGACTGGGTAGTTTCTATTGTACAATCTTCAAGTTCCCTGATTCTTTCCTCTGTCATATCCATTCTGCTCTTAGGCCTGTTCAATGAGTTTTTCATATTGATTATCATATTTTTCAGCTCTCAAATTTCCATTTGATTCTTCTTTATATCTTCTATTTCTTTGCTTAATCTTTCTACTTCTCCACAGAAATTTTCTATTCTTTGCTGAGACATTCTGTTTTTTTCATTTGTTTTAAGCATGTTCATAATTATCAATTTTATTACAGATGCTTTAAAATTCTTGTCAGATAATTATATGTTTCATCTCTGCAATGGTGTCTGTTGATTGTCTTTTTTCATTCAAGTGGAGATTTTCCTGGCTCTTGGCATGATGAATAATTTTCAATTTTATCTTGGGCATTTTTGGTATTATATTATGAAATTCTAAATTTTATTTAAACCTTTTTTTTTAAACTAGCTTCCTCTAATACCATGCCTGTTGGTGCAGTATAGCAGCACCAAATTATAGCCCAGTTCTTATGAAAGCCCACCTTCCCCAATTGGCCTTTGTTGACACCCAGGTGTGTGAGGGTGCCTCATTACCACTGGGTGAAGGTGGAATTTCAGGCTCTCTAATTTTTTTTAATAGGTCTCTCTACAAGCCCTCATGGTGCAGTGGTTAAGTGCTCAGCTGCTAACCAAAAGTCTATCGGTTTGAATCCACCGGCCACTCCATGGGAGAAAGATGTGGCAGTCAGTTTTGGAAGCCATGTGGTACAGTTCTACTCTGTCTTAAAGGGTCGCTATGAGTTGGAATCGACTTGACGGCAAATTTTTTTTTTAAATAGATGTCTGCTGATACCACCTTGGCTGGGAGAGGAAGGAGCATCTCTTTTTTTGCTCCTCATATACCCTCCACTGGCATGGTGTGGGGAAGACCCCCTACCAGGAAGGGATAAAATGAAAGTCCCAGCTACTTGGCCTTCTCTGACACTAACCTGGCGAAGGAGTTGGGGCACCTAATCACAGCTTGGCGAGAATAAAGCCTAGGCTCCTCGCTTATTCTTTGCTGTTGGAGGTTTGGGCAGGGCCAAAATTATTTCTGTGGTGTTTGGCTGGGATAGTGCAGTTATTGTTTACAAGTTTTCTGTCTTGCTAGGTTACCCCTTTCCTGGTTCTTTTTCTAGAAAGAGTATTCTTTTCCTGGGTATTATTTTCCAGTGCCCTTTTACCTTTCTGGCTTATCTAGCACCCAATCTGAGATACATGAAGCAAAAAAAAAAAAAAACAAAAAACACCCAGGGAACTCACCATCATGTTGTTCCTTAGGTTCTGAAGTCCCTAGCTTGTCTTCTTCTTTCCAGTTTTCAGAGTTCTCTTATGTTAATTTTATATATAATGTCCAGGGTTGTAAGCATACTTAGCAGCAGAAATGAGGAGAAGTGCATCCACACTGTCTTGTCATGGAGCCAAAAAGTAAATTTACTTACATATATTATGGAAAATTTCTAATATATACAAAAATAGAATAATATAATGAACCCTCATGTGTATAATGCTCAACTTTAACAATTATTAACACCTGGCCAATTTTGTTTCATCTATGTTTCCATCTTCTACCTGCCATGCCTCCACATATTTTGAAGTGAATTCTAGGATACTATCATTACATCTATATTTTATTACTTCTAAAGGAGGCTACTTCTTTAAAGGATAGCATAGAGTTCTAAAAGATAAGGGTTGTTTTGAAAAAACGAAGCACAATACACCTAAAAATTAGTAATTACTTATATTAAAAAAAAAATTATCAACTATCCAAGCAGTGTTCCCATTTCCCAATTGTCTTACAATTTTTTTTACAGTTTTTGGTTTAAATTGGGCTCAAAAAAAAAAAAAGCCGACACGTTCTGATGTCTGTATTCTTGTTGTTAGATGACATTGTATCAGTTCTGTTCATAGCAACCCTAGATACAACAAAAACACTACCCAGTCTTGCACCATCCTCATAATCATTGCTATGTTTGAGCCCGTTGTTGCAGCCACTGTGTCAATCTCTTTGAGGGTCTTCCTCTTTTTTGCTGACTCTCCACCTTACCAAGTATGATGTCCCTCTCCAGGGACTGGTCCCTCCTGATAACATGTCCAAAGTCCGTGAGGTAAAGTCTCACCATCCTCGCTTACAAGGGGCACTCTGGTTTTACTTCCAAGACAGGCTTGTTTGTTCTTCTCGCAGTTCATGGTATATTCAGTATTCTTTTCCAACACCATAATTCAAAGACATCAATTCTTCTTTGGTCTTCCTTGTTCATTGTCCAGCTTTCCCAAGCATATGAGGTGATTGAAAATATCATGGTTTGAGTCAGTAGCACCTTAATCCTCAAAGTGACATCTTTGCTTTTCAACACTTTAAAGAGATCTTTTGCAGCAGATTTGCCTAATGCAATATATCGCTTGACCTCTAGACTGCTGCTTCCATGGGCATTGATTATGGATCCAAGTAAAATGAAATCTTTGACAACTTCAGTACTTTCTCCTTTTATCATGATGTTGCTTATTGGCCCGGTTGTGAAGATTTTTGTTTTCTTTATGTTGAGGTGTAATCCATACTGAAGACTGTAGTCGTTGATCTTCATCAGTAAGTGCTTCAAGTCCTCTTTGCTTTCATCAAGCAAGGTTGTGTCATCTGCATGTCACAGATTGTTAATGAGTCTTCCCCCTATCCTGATACCACGTTCTTCTTCAAATAGTCCAACTTCTTGGAGTATTTGCTTAGCATACAGATTGAATAAATACGGTGAAAGGATACAATCCTGACCAGCACCTTTCCTGATTTTAAACCACACAGTATCCCCTTGTTCTGTTTGAATGACTACCTCTTGGTCTATGTATAGGTTCTGCATGAGTACAATTAAATGTGCTGTAATTCTCATTTTTTTGCAATGTTATCCATGATTGGCTATAATCCACACAAATTATTTTCCATAGTCAACAAAACACAGGTAAACATCTTTCTGGTGTTGTCTGCTTTTAACCAAGATCCATCTGACATCAACAATGATATCCCCCATTCTACGTACTCTTCTGAATCCAGCTTGAATTTCTGGCAATTCCCTGTCAGTGTACTCCTGCAACTGCTTTTGAATGATCTTCAGCAAAATTTTACTTGCATGTGATATTAATGATACTAAAAACAAACAAACCAACCCATTGCCGTCGAGTTGATTCCGACTCATAGCGACCTTACAGGACAGAGTAGAACTGCCCCATAGAGTTTCCAAGGAGCACCTGGTGGATTTGAACTGGCGACCTTTTGGTTAGTAGCTGTAGCACTTAACCACTGCGCTACCAGCGTTTCCATATTAATGATAGTGCTTGATTATTTCTGCATTCTGTCAGCTCACCTTTCTTTGGAATGGGCACAAATATGGGTGTCTTCCAGTCCCTTGGCCAGGTAGCTCTCTTCCAAATTTCTTGGCATAGACAAATGTGCACCTCTAGTGCTGCATCCATTTGTTAAAACATCTCATTTGGTATTCTGTCAATTCCTGGAGACTTGTTTTTGACCAATGCCTTCAGCGCAGCTTGGACTTTTTCCTTCAGTACCATTGGTTATTGATCATATGCTGCCTCCTGAAATGTTTGAACATTGACCAATTTTTTTTGGTACAGTGACTGTATATTACTTCCATCTTCTTTTGATGGTTCCTGTGGCCTTCAATATTTTGCCCACAGAATCCTTCAAAATTGCACCTGGAAGGTTGAGCTTTTTCTTCAGTTCCTTTGGCTTGAGAAATGCCCAATGTGTTCTTCCCTTTTGATTTTCTAACTCCAGGCCTTTGCATATTTCACCATAACACTTTATCTTCTCAAGCCACCCTTTAAAATCTTCTGTTCACCTCTGCTCGTCTGTCGTTATGAGTTGGAATCTACTGGACTGCAATCATATTGAGCTTGTCCTTCATCTCTTTCCACAGATGTAGTTGGTTTTATTCCTGTGTTTTCCATCCTGTGAGGTCCACGTGTATAGTTATGGTTTATGTTGCTAAAAAAAGTGTGTTTGCAATGAATAAGTCATTGATCTTGCAGAATTCTACCAGGTGATCTCCAGTGTTGTTTCCATTACCAAGGCTGTATCTTCCAACTACTGATCTTTTTTTTTTTTTTTTTGGTTTCCAGCTTTTGAATTCCAATCACCAGTAATTATCAATGCATCTTGATTGCATGTTGAATCAATTTCAGAATGCAGACATTGGTAAAAATCTTTAATTTCCTCATCTTTGGCATTGGTGTATTGTGTGTAAATTTGAATAATAGTCATATTAACTTGTGTTCCTTGTAGCCGCATGGATACCATCCTATCACCGACAGTGTTGTGTTTCAGGAAAGATCTTGAAATGTTCTTTTTGACAGTGAATGTTATACCATTCCTCTTTAATTTGTCATTTCTGGCATAGCAGACCATATGATTGATTCAAAATGGCCAATACCAGTTCATTTCAGCTCACTAATACCTAGGAAACCCTGGTGGTATAGTGGTTAAGTGCTACGGCTGCCAACCAAAAGGTCAGCAGTTCAAATCCACCAGGCGTTCCTTGGAAACTCTATGGGGCAGTTCTACTCTGTCCTATAGGGTCACTATGAGTCAAAATCAACTCGACGGCAGTGGGTTTAATGCCTAGGATAATGATCTTTATGTGTTTCATTTCATTTTTTTAAATTGTGCTTTAGGTGAAAGTTTACAGCTCAAGTTAATTTCTCATACAAAAATTTATACACATAATGTTATGTGACGCTAGTTGCAATCTCTATAATACACCCCTTTTCCACTCTGGGTTTCCCATGTCCATTCAACCAACTCCTATTCCTTTCTCCCTTCTCATCCTGCCTCCTGACAGGAGCCACCCATTTAGTCTTGTGTATCTACTTGAACTAAGATACTTCACAAGTATTATTTTATGTTTTATAGTCCAGTCTAATCTTTGTCTAAAGAGTTGGCTTCAGGAATGGTTTTAGTTCTGGGTTAACAGAGAGTCTGAGGGCCATGTCTTCTGGGGTTCCTCTAGTCTCAGTCAGACCATTAAGTCTGGTCTTTTTACGTGAATTTGAGTTCTGCACCACACTTTTCTCCTGTTCCTTCAGGGACTCTGTGTTTTGTTCCCTGTCAGGGTGGTCATTGGTGGTAACCAGGCACATCTAAGTTCTTCTGGTCTCAGGCTGATGGAGTCTCTGGTTTATGTGGCCTTTTTGTCTCTTTGGCTAATGTTTTCCTTGTGTCTTTGGTGTTCTTCATTCTCCTTTGCTCCAGGTGGGCTGGGATCAATTGATGCATCTTAGATAGCCACTCACAAGTTTTTAAGACCCCAGACACCACTCCCCAAAGTGGGATGCAGAACATTTTCTTAATAAACTGTGTTATTCTAGCTGACCTAGATGTCCCCCAAGACCATGGTCCCCAGACCCCTGCCTCTGCTACTCTATCCTTCGAAGTGTTTGGTTGTGTTCAGGAAACTTCTTAGCTTTTGGTTTCGTCCAGTTGTGCTCATTTCCCCTGAACTGTTTGTTGTCCTTCCCGATACCTAAGATAATTCTTGTCTACTATTTAGTTAGTAAATTCCACTCTCCCTCCTTCCCCACCCTCGTAACCATCAAATAATGTTTTTAAACCTTTAAACCTTTTCATGAATTCTTATAATAGTGTTTAAACCTTTTCATGAGTTCTTATAATAGTGGTCTCATACAATATTTGTCCTTTTGTGACTAATTTCACTCAGCATAATGCCTTCCAGATTCATCCACGTTGGGAAGTGTTTTGCGGATTCATCATTTCTCTTTATCGTTGGTTAGTATTCCATTGTGTGAATATATCATAATTTGTTTATCCATTCCTCTGTTGACGGTCAACTTCATTTCATTTTTGACAGCTTCCAATTTCCCCAGATTCATACTTCATACTTTCCAGGATCCTATTATTATTAATGGATGGTTGCAGCTGGATTTTTCTCATTTTGAGTTGTGCCACATAAGCAAGTGAAGGTTCCGAAAGCTTGACTCCATCCATGTCGTTAAGACTGACCCATATTTGAGGAGGCAGCTCTTCCCGAGTTGTATTTTGAGTGCCTTCCAACATGAGGGGAGACCTGGTGGTGCAGTGGTTAAGCGTTTGGCTGCTAAACAAACGGTCTGCAGTTTAAATCCACCAGCTGTTCCTTGAAAACCCTATGGGGCAGTTCTGCTCTGTCCTATAGTGTAGCTGTGAATCAGAATCAACTTGATGGCAACAAGTTTTCCCACCCCCCCCCCAACATGAAGGGCTTATCTTCTGGCACTATATCAAACAATGTTCAGCTGCCATTCATAAGGTTTCCACTGGCCAATTTTTTCAGAAGACTGCCAGGTCCTTCTTCCTAGTCTGTCTTAGTCAGGAAGCTCTGCTGAAACCTGTCCATCATGGGAGACCCTGCTGATATTTGAAGTACTGGTGGCATAGCTTCCAGTATCACAGCATCACGCAAGGCACCACAATGTGATAAACCTACAGACCTGTGGTTGGTGATGTGTATATATGTATCTTTAAGTCCCTTTTGGTCTATAGGATCTTAGTCCACTCTTTTTTTTCTTGCAATTTTGTTGTTGTTGTTATTGTTAAAGAAAGCAGGTCATTGGCCATGTAGATTCCTACACTGTGGATTTTGGTGACATTTTTTTTTACACTTTAATCTGTTATATTTCCTGGAAATCGACAGTTAGATCTACAGTCTAGGTTAGATTTAGGTTCATTTTCGTGGCAAGGTTACTTCATAGGTGGTGTGTGTATTATCCATCAGGAAGTACATAAAGAGTGGTTGTCTCTTTAACTGATATTAGAGCTATTCATGATCATTGCCTAGAATAGATCAACTAATCTTTTACAAGTTCCATAATTGTGATATTCTAATTGCATTATTCTTTATTCCTATTTTAGCTGGAATATTGTTAAAGAAAAATGTTACCTCATCAACTGTTTGGCTATCCTCAAGAACAGTTCATACAAGAAAGGAAGGATACATTCTGGATTTTTTTCTTACTAGTTTTCAGAAAAGTAAGTTGTCTTAGCATCCTTCAATTCTAACCAATAGAATTTTTAAATTTTTATTATGAATTCATTGATGTAAACATATTTGATATGTTTTAATCTGTAGTAGTTATTATTCTTATTGAAGCTCAAATTGTCCCATCTTTGGCCAGTGAGGATCTCTTCAGGTTAGCCCCTGAATCTTTATGGTATGTTCTTAGAAGTTTTTTAGCACTTCCTTGCTTTTTGATATGACAAGGTGTTCCAATTTCACTTCGTATAGTACCTGCCCCAAACCTGAAATCAGCTTAAGTTTCCTCATCTGTAAAATGGGGGTAGGAAAAGTACACCTACCTGATAGGTTTGTTGTGAGGATAAAATTAGTTGATGTATGCAAACCACTTAGAATAGTGCCTGGCACGTTGTAAATATTAAGTGTTAACTGTTGTTATCATTGATGTAGTAGCATTGAAAGATGAAGGGCTGCACTTAGGTGAAACATCTTTGTACCTGATATCAGGGTCAGTTCAAGTGCAATTTTGCATATCTTTTAGCCTTACAAGGAATTCTCAAAAAATGGATGTGACTGAAAATTATAAAGAACCCCTACAATAAAAAATTTTTCCCATAAACAGAAACCAATTCATATGGGCAGTCTCTCTAGAATGCTCATAGGACCCATTGAAAAGTTTACAATACGTGGTGTTTCTGACGATTGTAATTAAAAGATCAGGCATATTCCTAATTTGAAGGGACATGTGACATGGGACCAAATTGCCTCCAAGTTTCAGTAAGCCCATTGTTGAGTTTTTGCTTCTGTAGAATGCTGGAGACACAGTTATGTGCCTTGTGCGTTTATTTGAGAAGGTAATCTTATGGAGAATATCTTGTTTCACTAGAGTATCAGAAAGCCATTTATATCACCAGCTGTCTGTAGAATTAAGGAAAACCAATCTTCCCTTTTGTCTCGCATATAAATTGGCCATATAATCTGAGAAACTTACAGGTCATTGTCAGTCCACTAGCTTTAAACAATGGATTATCTAATAACAAAAGCACAAACAGCAAAAGACAAAATAAATAAATGGAAGCTCCTAAAAATTAAAAACTTTTGTTCATCAGAAGACTTTACCAAAAAAGTATAAAAAGACAACCTACTGACTGGGAGAATATCTGTGGAAAACATATATCTGGTAAGATTCTAATAACCAAAATACATATAAAATTTTGACAACTTAAAAACGTAAAGACAAATAACCAGTCATAAAATGGGAAAAGGACTTGAATAGACATTTCACGAAAGAGGACATTCAAATGGCCACCAGACAAGCAAAAAGATGCTCAGCGTCATTAGCCATCAGAGAAATGCAAATCAAAATAGTAATGAGATACAATTTCACCCCTACTGGGATGACCTAGATTAAAAAAAATAATAATAATAACATATGTTGGGGAGGATGTGGGAAAATTGGGACCTTTATCCATTGCTAGTGGGAATGCAAAATGGTACAGCCATTGTGGAAAACAGTGTGGCAGTTCCTCAAAACACTAAAAACAGAACTACCATATGACTCAGCAATTCAACTCCAAGGCATATACCTGGTATAATCTTATGTGGAGAAAGAAACAAGAGTAAATCATATAGTACAGTATGTGGGCCATCCTGCCCACGAAACAGCTTCAGGTTACTTCTCTTAGCTGGACTATGAACAAGACATCCCTTCAGAAGGGCAGTGGATGAGGAAAGAAAAACTGAATGGTCTACCTGTTACAGCTAGTAAAAATCAGCCTTTTCATTACCAACCACAAAATATGCAAGTGAGCTTAGTCAGATGTAAACAAGGACATATGTGTTCAAGACTATACATAAAATACATAAACATAAATATTGGCCCTTCAATTGTGGCATGTGGGATTTCATGCATATAAGGAAATATTTAATTATACCCTTTCAGTAAGAGTCAACTGCTAAATATCAGCAATAGGAAAATATCTTCCAGTTACAACAATTAAATTACAGAATTAAACATGAAAGACATGTCTTATATTCATCTATATCTTAATATTGTATACATGAGGACATACGTAATCTATTTCATAAAGAAAAGTTAGTAAGAAAGAATAAGATGGCAGAGTATTGGTCAACTAGTTGTAAAGTCTTATATTGTGTTAAAGACGATACAAAAGGAAACCATAAATAATATTCTCATTGAACAAGTAGTTGTTAGAAATTTATTTATAGAAATTGTGTGAACCACAATACATGCCTTAGAAAATAAGTTTCTTCGCCAAATTATTTATAATCTTTTAGATGCAAATTAGTAAAGGCAAAACCCAATTAGTTCTAAGGAAATTATCAAAAGCATAAAAATCTTCTCAAAGATCGTGTAACACTGTACATATATATGGCCCAGCCCTTTTACATGTTACTACAGTTGGGCCATAAGGATTGGAAAAGTAAATAGATTTTGGATCCACATACTCTTGGGTTTGAATCCAGACCCTACCACCTTCCACCTGAGTGACTTTGGGCACATTTCCTAACATTTTATAATCTCAATGTCCTCATCTATAAAATTGGAACAATAATACTCACCTTACAGGATTGTTTTTTTGATATCTGTAATATTCTGTTGTTGTTGTCAGGTACCATCGAGTCGGTTCTGACTCATAGCGACCCTATGCACAACAGAACAAAACACTGCTCGGTCCTGTGCCATCCTCACAATCATTGTTATGCTTGAGCTCATTGTTACAACCACTGTGTAAATCCACCTTGTTGAGGGTCTTCCACCTTTCTGCTGACCTTGTACTTTGCCAAGCATGATGTCCTGCTCCAGGGACTGATCCCTCCTGAGAACATGTGCAAAGTTTGTAAGACGAAGTCTCGCTATCCTTGCTTCTAAAGAGCATTCTGGTTGTACTTCTTCCAAGACAGATTTGTTCGTTCTTTTAGCAGTCCACGGTGTATTCAGTATTCTTCACCAACACCACAATTCAAAGGCCTCAATTTTTCTTCAGTCTTCCCTGTTCATTGTCCAGCTTTCACATGCATATGATGCAACTGAAAATACCATGGCTTGGGTCAGGCTTACCTTAGTCTTCAAGGTGACATCTTTACTTTTCAACATTTTAAAGAGGTCCTTTGCAGCAGATTTGCCCAGTGGAATGTATTGTTTGATTTTTACTTCCATGGGTGCTGATTGTGGATCCAAGTAAAATGAAATCCTTGACAACTTCAATCTTTTCTCCATTAATCACGGTATTACTCATTGGTCCAGTTGTGAGGGTTTTTGTTTTCTTTATGTCGAGGTGCAATCCATACTGAAGGCTGTGGTCTTTGATCTTCATTAGTAAGGGCTTCAAGTCCTTTTCACTTTCAGCAAGCAAGGTTGTGTCATCTCCATAATGCAGGTTGTTAATGAGTCTTCCTCCAATCCTGATGCCCCGTTCTTCTTCATATAGTCCAACTTCTTGGATTATTTGCTCAGCATACAGATTGAACAGGTATGGTGGTGAAAGGATACAACCTTGACACACACCTTTCCTGACTTTAAACCACTCAGTAGCCCCTTGTTCTGTCTGAACAACTGCCTCTTGATCTATGTAAAGGTTCCTCATGAGCACAATTAAGTGTTCTGGAATTCCCACTCTTCGCAATATTACCCATAATTTGTTATGATCCACACAGTTGAATGTCTTTGCGTAGTCAATAAAACACAGGTAAACATCCTTCTGGTATTCTCTGCTTTCAGCCAGGATGCATCTGACATCAGCGATGATATCCCTGGTTCCACGTCCTCTTCTGAGGCCAGCCTGGATTTCTGGCAGTTCCCTGTCGATATACTGCTGCAGCTGTTTTTGAATGATCTTCAGCCAAATTTTGCTTGCGTGTGATATTATTGATATTGTTCTATATAATTTCTGCATTTGGTTGAATCACCTTTCTTGGGAATAGGCATAAATATGGGTCTCTTCCAGTCAGTTGGCCAGGAATCTGTCTCCCATATTTCTTGGCATAGACGAGTGAGCACCTCCAGCACTGCATCCATTTGTTGAAACATCTCAACTGATATTCCGTCAGTTCCTGGAGCCTTGTTTTTCACCAATGCCTTCAGTTCAGGTTGGACTTCTTCCTTCAGTACCATCGGTTCCTGATCATCTGCTACCTCTTCAAATTGATCATTGTCTAATTCCTTTTTGTATAATGACTCTCTGTATTCCTTCCATCTTCTTTTGATGCTTCCTGCGTCGTTTAATATTTTTTCCATAGAATCCTTCACTATTACAACTCGAGGCTTGAATTTTTTCTTCAGTTCTTTCAGCTTGAGAAACACTGAGCGTGTTCTTCCGTTTTGATTTTCTATCTCCAGCTCTTTGCACATGCCATCATAATACTTTACTTTGTCTTCTTGAGCTGCCCTTTGAAATCTCCTGTTCAGTTCTTTGACTTCTTCATTTCTTCCTTCTGCTTTCGCTGCTCGACGTTTGCGAGCAAGTTTCAGAGTCTCCTCTGACATCCATCTTGGTCTTTTCTTTCTGTCCTGCCTTTTCAATGACCTCTCACTTTCTTCATGGATGATGTCCTTGATGTCATTCCACAACTCGTCTGGTCTTCGGTCACTAGTGTTTAATGCATCAAATCTATTCTTGAGATGGTCTCTAAATTCAGGTGGGATATACTCAAGGTCATATTTTGGCTCTCGTGGACTTGCTCTGATTTTCTTCAGTTTCGGCTTGAACTTGCATATGAGCAATTGATGGTCTGTTCCACAGTCAGCCCCTGGCCTTGTTCTGCCTGATGATATTGAGCTTTTCCATTGTCTCTTTCCACAGATGTAGTCGATTTGATTCCTGTGTGTTCCATCGGGTCAGGCCCATGTGCATAGTCGCCGTTTATGTTAGTGAAAGAAGGTATTTGCAGGGAAGAAGTCGTTGGTCCTGCAAAATTCTATCATTAGATCTCTGGCATATTCTATGCCTGCCAAAGCAATCAGCTATTTAAATTCAGGGCATGTCTGTTATTGAACTGGAATTTCTTTTTTTAATCCTTTTCAATGGGAGGACAGTTTGGGCAGTTAACTTCATCACCACTCTATCCCTACCTCCTAGCATAGTGATTGACACATGATAGGTACTCACTAAGTTTTGGGAATGAATGAGTGAACAACTATGGTGTTACTGCACTGTGCCTTTAAATTATAATTCAACAATTTAGAACAATTGTGGGTGTTCAGATGGGTGCAAAGAATGCATTTTAGAATACTTTTCAACACAGGAAACTAACAGTCTCAAGTGACTGGAACAAATTTGTAGGAAAATAATTCTTAGCAGAAGTTCCTCTGAGCTAACCTTAACAGGTCATTGGACTAAGTTCTAAATATCAACAATCTTTTATGTATGGACAGATTTCTAAATACTACAATATCTTGAAACTCCCCAAGCCTTGTGAACTACTATAATTTTAATTCATTTAATAAATACAGCATTTGAAGGCCGTTCTGTTCCAGGCTTTTGGCTAGGCACTGAGGAGAGATGAATACGATAATATCTTTGATCTCACAATTTTATGCGGAAAGCAAGATCAGACAACCAGTAATGTTAATATCTTGCTATAGGTGCTATGACTGAGATGTGAACAAGTTTCCAGGGTGCCAGAATGTAAGAGGTACAATGTCACACTGGAGCCAAATTGGGTATAGTGGGGTGTGATGAGGTACAGGTACGGTGCTAGGAAACACATTTTAGAGGAGTTAATCCTTGGAGCTAAGCCTTGAAGGATAACTGAGATTTAGTTACTCAAATGAGGGGAGGCATTACAAGCAGGGAAAAGAAAAATCCAAAGACTCCGAGCTGAAAAAGAGTGCCATATTTGGGGAATAAAAACTTGCTGGAAGTTAGGTTTTAGGTGACAGGGGAAGAGTATGAATTAGGCCTTATATACCAAGTTCAGGAGTTTGGATTTTATCAGGGTACAGTGAGCATAATTCTGCCCTTTTCTTGATAATTTAGGGACACCATTCTACATATTGGTTACCAAACTGAATTATAACAGAATGATATTTTCAGACCTGGCCTACCTGTAGGCTTGATTTACCTTAAAAGTTCTAATTTGTTGTAATTTTGTTCTATGACTATCTCGTAATTTTCATGTTTTTGTCCTTGCTGTTAGCTACTATATTTCATAGTTTTAGTGGGACAACTTTAGCAGTCCCTTTCTCAATTTTCTAAATTATTTCTTCTCTTCTGCTTCAGGCTAACAGGGTAAATAGCTAAATTTGCTAGATTTATGTGTGAATTAAGATTAAGTTCCAATTGAAGCTATAGAGCACGTTTGCTACCACAGCCACTCAGTCATGGCAGACTATGCCGATTGATCACAGCATCTTTTCCCATAGAGTTCACTTAAAGCCTCAGATATTTTTCTTAATAGAATCCTGTATTCCAGGCAACAACTACCAGTTAGTTGGAGCTGGTAAGGGGAATGAATTCCATTTTGCATGACTGGTCTAAGATCTCTCTTTTGAGTGCATTATATGTCTTAGTGCAGGTTTCACAAAGGTATTTTTAAAAATTCATTTCTGTTTCTTAGATGTGTTCAGATCTTGAAATGCTCAGAAGTGTACCAGAAAGAATTGGTTGACGTTCAGCCATTTTAGGAGGTAGTATATTATCAAGGACTGATAGTATTAAAGGAAGAAGTCCAAGTTGCACTGAAGGCATTGGCGTAAAACAAGGCTCCAGCAATTGACAGGATATCAATTGAGATGTTTTACCAAACAGATGCATCGCTGGAGGTGCTCACTTGTCTATGTCAAGAAACTTGGAAGACAGGTACCTGGCCAATTGACTGGAAGAGATCCATGTTTGTACCCATTCCAAAGAAAGGTGATCCAACAGAATACAGAAATTATCAAACAGTATCACTAATATCATATGCAAGTAAAATTTTGCTGAAGACAATTAAAAAATGTTTGCAACAGTACATCGACAGAAAACTGCCAGAAATTCAAGCCAGATTCAGAAGAAGACTTTAAACGAGGGGTCATTGCTGATGTTAGATGGATCTTGTCCGAAAGCAAAGAATACTGGAAAGAAGTTTATCTGTGTTTTATTGACTATGCAAAGGCATTCTGTTGTGTGGATCGTAACAAATTATGGATAACATTGTGAAGAATGGGAATTTTAGAACACTTATATGTGCTCATGCAGAGCCTTTACTTAGATCAAGAGTCAGTCATTTGAACAGAACAGGGGGATAGTGCATGGTTTAAAGTCAGAAAAGGTGTGGGTCAAGGTTGTACTCTTTCACCATACTTATTCAATTTGTAAACTGAGAAAATAATCCAAGAAGCTGGACTATATGAAGAAGAATGCGGCATCAGGATTGGAGGAAGACTTATTAACAACCTGTGTTATGCAGATGACACAGCCTTGCTTGCTGAAAATGAAGAAGACTTGAAGCACATATTGATGAAGATCCAGGACTACAGCCTTCAGTATAGATTACACCTGAACATAAAGAAAAGAAAATTCCTCACAACTGGACCAATAAACAATGTCATGATAAGTGGAGAAAAAATTAAAGTTGTCAAGGATTTCATTTTACTTGGATCCACAATCAATGCCCATGGAAGCCACAGTCAAGAAATCAAACACCATGTTGCACTGGGCAAATCTTCTGAAAAAGACCTCTTTAAAGTATTGAAAAGCAAAAATGTCACTTAGAGAACTAAGGTGCGCTTGATCGAAGCCATAGTATTTTCATTCACCTCTTATGCATGAGAAAGCTGGATAAAGAATAAGGAAGACCGAAGAAGAATTGATGCCTTTGATGGTGTTGGTGAAGAATACTGAATATACTGTGGACTGCCAGAAGAACAAACAAGTCTGTCTTGGAAGAAATACAGCCAGAATGCTCCTTGGAAAGGAGGATGGTAAGGCTTTGTCTCACGTACTTTGGGCATGTTATCAGGAGGGACCACTCCCTGGAGAAGAACATCATGCTTGGTAAGGTAGAAGGTCAGCATAATAGAGGAAGACCCTCAATGAGATGGATTGATAGAGTGGCTGCAACAATGGGCTTGTGAGGATGGTGCAGGACTGGGCAGTGTTTCCTTCTGTTGTACATAAGGTTGCAAATGTCTTAAAGGTACCTAACAACAACAACAGATATGTTCACAGAGATGAGGGTTTCAGAGAGTGGAGGTATTCCTGCCTGAGGTACTTGAATCAAACAAGGTATTTATCAATGTGCTTAAATGTTTGAATTCTTAAGTAGATTTAGTTTTCCAATTAAACCCTTGCCTATCCAGCAATCCCCAGACATCCAGAGGACCGTCAAAGAGTAACTGTTATTTGGTCTAGGAAAAATTGGTCTCAGAGTTCCAGAAT
Source organism: Loxodonta africana (assembly GCF_030014295.1). Taxonomy (NCBI): domain Eukaryota; kingdom Metazoa; phylum Chordata; class Mammalia; order Proboscidea; family Elephantidae; genus Loxodonta; species Loxodonta africana. The sequence continues at coordinate 73,245,791 of NC_087369.1, forward strand.
TACAGGATATTAGAAAATTAAACACTCATAAAAATAATCCAGTCCAACCTACTAAATTTATGGATGAGAATACTGGTGACCAATGAAACCAAGTTACTAAGGTCAAACAGTGAAGCAAGGCTAGAGGACCACTCAACTTTCAATTTTAGAGTCTTCTGTCTACTCTTCTGAAGCCCTGGTTGCATAGTGGTTAAGAAATTTGGTTGCTAACCAGAAGGTTGGCAGTTCAAATCCATCAGCCACTCCTTGGAAACCCTATGGGGCAATTATATTCTTTCCTATAGGGTTGCTAGGAGTTGGCATCGACTCGATGGCAACAGGTATCTACTCTTTCAGAATTGAAAAGTTAAACTCTAACCAAAGTGAAATTGTCCTCAAGCTTATTTCAGTCTAGAGTCTGAATTAATGAAGTTTTTTTTTAGAAGCATAGAAAATGTGAAAGTTGTTTTTTTTAGTTTAGACAACTGTCACTATCTGAAGTTGCAAAACATAAATTCCAAACTTGGGCTCCCAGCATTTCCTCTCTGCTCTGTTTTGTCTCTCCAGGGAGCTAGAGGAGATGCTGAAGACATTCTGAATTTAAAAAACCAATTAGATCCTCCCATGGTTAGCTCACTCAGCCATCTATCTGAGGCTTCAACTGTTCCCTCGGCATTGTTTTGGCACAATCTTCATTTGATCATGTTTCAAGTTCAAGGAATTGAATGAGGAATGTCATGTTATTGGTAGATTCACAGGAATGGGTGGTTTTTCAACTAAGGCATATTCTGAAGTCATCAGAAAATGCTTTCAGTTGAAATGCTGAAGTTTGATATTTTATGGGAATCTTATTGTTTATCGTCCACAGTATCGAAAGAAAATCTCTTTAAATGGCTAGTTTGCCTCTGACAAAATACTTTGTTCTGTTTCCCAGGTGATTAATTTTCTAAGGTAATTTTAGAGGAACTTGTCGTCAAAAGTGTTAATAAAAAGTTATATGAAAATAAATGGCAGATTGGTAAGGAAGAAGTAAAAGTATCTCCATTTGCAGATGACATGATTTTATACACAGAAAGCCCTAAAGAATCCTCAAGAAAACTATTGAAACTAATAGAAGAGTTCAGCAGAGAGTATTGGGATACAAGGTAAACATACAAAAATCAGCTGGATTCCTCTACACCAACAAAAAGAACATTGAAGAAGAAATTACCGAATCAATACCATTTACAGTAGCCCCCAAGAAGATAAAATACTTAGGAATAAATCTTACCAGAGATGTAAAAGACCTATACAAAGAAAACTACAAGACAGTACTTCATTGTGTGTACCCTTTTTAGGTAATGTTGCATTTTGTGCTACAATTATGAAAAATGTCCTGATTTCCTTGGAAGTTATAATGTTTCCTTTAAATGAATAAACTGAGTTTCTAGTTTGTAAATCAGCATTGTGGCTGGGATTTGCATTAATGCCTTCCTCGGGGCTTAATCACAGTAGCTTCAACTAAAACACAAAAATATTTTTTTAATTGAAAAGCTAAGGACAACCTGTACAAGGCAAGTCATGGTAGCCCCACAGGCACATCCAAACACCCTGAGGGACTGAATTCCTGGGCTGAGGGTTGTGAGGACCATGGTCTCAGGGAACATCTAGCTCAATTGGCATAACAGAGTTTATAAAGAATATGTTCTACATTCTACTTGGTGAGTAGCGTCTGGGGTCTTAAACGCCTGTGAGTGGCCATTTAGGATATTCCACTGTTCTCACTCCTTCGGGAGCAAGGAAGGATGAAGAAAACTAAAGATACAAGTACAAAGGACTAATGGGCCACATCTACCATGGTCTCCACCAGACTGAGTCCAGTAAAACTAAATGGTGCCCTGCTACCACCACTGACTGCTCTGACAGGGATCATAATAGAGGGTCCTGGACAGAGCTGGAAAAAAATGTAGAACACAATTCTAACTCAAAAAGAAAGACCAGACTTACTGGCCTAACAGAGACTGAAGAAACCCTGAGAGTATGGCCCCCGGACACCCTTTCAGGTCAGTAATAAGGTCACTCCTGAGGTTTACTCTTCAGCCAAAGATTGAACTAGTTTGTTCTGTAAACCTTCATCTAAAGTGCAATAAGAAAAGAAAAGAAAAAAGATAGTTTAATGTAGTCAGCTGAGGTGTGCAATAAAAAGTGTAATGAGAAAATCTCCTTTGTGTCCAAGCTCTGCTCTGTTATTCTATATCTGGGGCTTTTGTTCACACGGAGAAGAAACCCACTTTTACAAGCTCGGTTAAGAAGAGAAGTGGGCTACTATGAGGAAGTAAAGAGGACCCTAAGACTCTAGAGAAGGCTGAAAAGGCCCAGAAATGGCAGGGACTGAGGGAGTGCCTCCAGCTGGCCACTCTTCTAAAAGGGACCCTTCCCCTTGGCTCTCGGCTTTCTCTCCATTGCTGCTGCTTGCTAGTGTGGACCAGCACAGAGCTCCTGAAACCCACCTCCCAGATGCCTTCTGACCTCTGTTCTGTAATACATATGACCCCTTCATTTCATTTCTGACTGCTATCTCAATATAGCCTCTTTCTTGGTTTTTCAGTTCCAAATTCCCAATAGGCTTTGTCTCGTTTGCCCCAGTATCACCCACACATAGAACAGTACCTGGCATGTTGTAAATAACCAATTAATATTTATTGGATGAATGAATAAATGAAAAAAAAATACAAAAATATTTTTAATTGAAAAGCTAAGGACAAACCTCTGGGGAAGCAGTAGCTGTGTAGTTCAGCCTACCCTATTAATTTTTTTTTACCTTGAGTATGTCGTACTAACTATGTGCTCAATACTGTTAAGCACTCGGAGTGACCTAGAAGTGGATTTATCTTCTAACTCAGGGAGTTTACATTCTAATTAAGGAGTTTAAATAGTTTGAGACAGCATATGATTAAGTGGTAGATTGTTTAATAAATAAAGGCTGTAGGAATTTAAAGAAGGGAAAACATCCCACTTAGATTTGAAGATGATGTAATCTAAGTGCCCATTTTATGCTTAGAGGCCCAGAGCTGTTAAGGAACTTGGCAGGGTAACATAGATCTTAGCCTCACAACTGTAATTAGAATCCAGATGTTCTGACTTGGTCCAGGCTCCTTTCCACTAGAGAAGACTCCCAATTTGGGCCCCACTTTGTTCTTGGAAAATAATTTCAAGTCAAACTTTAAGTTAGATGTTTACTTACTTTAGGTGTAAGTAATACTTTGGATTACATTCCTAGAAACCTGTTGAATGCTATGGACTATCAATTGATCATAAAAATAAATTAATAGAAAATAAGACAACCATATTCATTTATAAGTGATTATTAAATATATTGTCACTTAATATAAAAAAGGTGCATATAAATATTTCTTTTATGGGAATGTTCTGCATGAGCTGGATCAACTGAGGATTCTTAAAATATGAGCCCAGTGAAAATGCCTTCCTTTACTTCCTGATAAATATCTAGGAAGCAATTCATGATCGTTCCAAGGATCTTTGAGCTGAATTTAAAATTAGGTTTTATGCCTTGATAGCTTCTCTTGCAATTTCTGTATTGTGTTTTAATAGCACACATTTGGAAGAGGCAGTTTCCAAGGCAAGGTCTTTTTTTGCTGATCCTTTACTTTCCCATTTCAATAAGAGTTAGCTGAGTTGCTTCAGTCCCAGACAAACTTGTCAGTACTGGCAACTGACACAGTGAGGAGGTATCCAGGCTTCAGTGTTGAAATCAACAGTTTTTAGGCAGTCAAATAGGAATTTTGGCTACAAATGATAAGTCAAAAGTCAAGCTATTTAAAATCAGGAATTTCCTGTATACCTAATTGAACACAAGGATTGAAGGAGAGGAAGGTATCAAGTTCAGGGCTAAAGACACAGGATTACTGTTTCTGGGACAAAATGGGAATATGGGAAAGGGATTTCTACTGCTGCTGTTGCTGATACAAATAAGCATGCATGCTTAATATTGAGGTCTGTGGGGGGCAATAGAGAGTGGTTTCTTTGAATGAAGCTTTGGCTCCCTTTGGATGATGTCATGTCTAGGCCCTTATGCTGATAGCCCACCTTGAACTCACACACATCACTCCCCTCCTGCCATCAGATCTCATTCTACAGTGGCCAGATCTTACAACTGCCCCTACCTTTGGAATGCTCTGACCACAAGCAATTGTCTCAGTGACGCTTTCCTTTTGTTTTTTCTTGAGACCAAGCCAAAGCAGGCTGAGATTTAGCCAAAACTACCAGATGTTGCTGGATGTTACTTTGTGCTCTCTAGGGAAAAATTGTTTTTCAGTGAAACTCAAAATTATTATGAAAGCTATTCCTGAAAAGTTGATTTAAAAAAAAGAGAGAGAGAGACATGAAAAACTGAAGCATTTGGAGTTAAAAAATTCCAGAAGACAGTGATTTTGTGGCTTAGAAACACCCATGTAGGCAGAGAAAATTGTTGAGGAGGTAGTGCGTGAGGGTCATTCAAGGAGTATGCAGATTCAGTGTTATTGCAGTTTTATTTTCCCTCAATGGACATGCCCACGCCAACTTCCATGTCCAACTTCAACATGTCTTCCCAGTTGGAGTATATCTTTTCCAGAGTTTGCTTGCATTTCATAGAGCTTGCCGTAAATCTTTTACACCACTTGCCTTATTCACTTTCTGATATAATATGAGCTCTTTGGGGCTGTTTATTATAGAAGTCCCTATGACAGGTACCTGCATAAAGTGGGACCTCAATCAGGATTTGTTGAAATGATTTGCATGTTTCCCATACGTATAAAGTATGAAGAGAATAGGAAAGGAAGTAATGATGTAGAAATTCTCGGTACAAACAGGCACAGGAAAAAGGACATAAGAGTAATGGGTTTCTTAAGAGAGCTTAAATAGTAAAGGAGATTGGAGAAAATGGTCAAAGGGATGAAAAACAAAAACTAAACCCATTGCCGTCGAGTCGATTCTGACTCATGGAAATTAAAGAGTCTGACAGTTGTAGAAGGGCTGGGCATGATATCTAATTTCTGCTTCTTCGATTTTGTCTTTAAAATTTGTAAAGATAATTAAATATTTGGGATATGTAGCTACATACTTCAACATATGTAAATGTTTCCTTCAAATCCAAATTTTAGGAGAAAAAGAAATTTTTTTTTCTCTATAAAAAGAATAGCCAGATAGAAGTAATCAGCTTTGGAAAGACATTTATGACTATTAGAATAATGATTTCTATTCAGAGACATAATATACCTTTATCAGATTTTATTAGAGCTTCACAACTTGTTTTATAGCCTGTGGTAACCTGAATAATGGCCCCTAAAGATATCCAAGTCCCAATCCCTGGAACCTGTGAATGTTACCATATATGGTAAAAGAAACTTTGCTAGTGTGTTATAAATGAAGGCTCCTGAGATGGGAAGATTACCCTGGATTATCTGGCTGGGCCCTAAATACAATCACAAGTGTTCTTATAAGAGGGAGGCCAAAGGAAATCTGACATAGAAGAATAAGGCAATGTGACCACTAAAGCAAGATGTTTTACTACTGGCTTTGAAGATGGAAGAAGGAGCCACAAGCCAAGGAATGCACCTCATGAAGCTAGAAAAGGCAAGGAAATCGATTTTCCTCTAGAACCTCTGGAGACAGCATGGCAATGCCAACATTTTGTATTCATCCCACTGAAGTTGGCTTCAGACTTTTGACCTTCATAAGTGTAAGAGAATAAATGTGTGTTGTTTTAAGACAACTAAATTTGTGGTAATTTGTTACAGCAGCCATAGGAAACTAATACCAAACCATTTCACTCACTACGGAAATTATGCTAGAATCTTAAATATGTTTTTTTGGGAAATCCTTGTATTATACAAATATATTATCTACACTATAGCTTGCAGTTAAAATCCTTCACAAATTCAGCTTCTTGGCTCAAATAGACACAGGAGACTATGTGGGCAGCTCCAGTCTGGAGGGGAGATGAGAAGGCAGAGGGGGACAGAAGCTGGCTGAATGGACACGGGGAATACAGGGTAGAGAGAAGGAGTGTGCTGTCTCATTAGAGGGAGAGCAACTAGTAGTACATAGCAAGGTTCAGATAAATTGTTTTATGAGATACTGACTTGATTTAAACTTTCACTTAAAGCACAATAAAAAAAATCCTTCATTAATACACATATATTTCTTCAAAAAGAATGCAAAATAATTTCCGTTTTTATGATTGTGGTCACTTTAGAAGCAAAGGTTATCTTTCTGAATATTTTCAAACTTTATCATGTATACGTAATGATTAGCAATAGTTTTAATTATCTTTTACCACATTTTGAAATGATTAAAAAAAACACTTTATATGTAATAAAATGTACCTAAACCTAGGCTATGTAAGTACCATTACCTAAGTGAGTGAAATGATATCTTATTGTGGTTTTGATTAAGTTTTTGGCTGCTAACCAAAAGTTGGTAGTTCGAATCCACCAGCAGCTCCTTGGAAACCCTATGGAGTTCTCCTCTGTCCTGTAGGTTTGCTAAGAGTCGGAATCAGCCTGACTGCAATGGTTTTTGGTTTTAATGACTAATGGTGATGAGCATCTTTTCATGTGCTTGTTGTCCATTTGCATATCCTCTTTGTTGAAATGCCTATTGAAATTCTTTGCCCATTTTTTGATTGGGTTGTCTTTTTGTTCTTAAGTTGTAAGTGTTTTTTATGTATTCTAGATATTAAACCCTTATCCAATATACAAAACCAGAAACAAAACTCATTGTGGTTGAGTCAATTCCGATTCATAGCAACCATACAAGACAGAGTAGACCTGCCCCATAGGGTTTCCAAGGAGCAACTGGTGGATTCAAACCACCAACCTTTTGGTTAGAAGCCATAGCTCTTAACAGCTGTGCCACCAGGACCCCATATCCAATATATGGTTTCCAAATATTTTCTCCCAATCTGTAGATTTTCTCTATATTTTCTCAATAAAGTCCTCTGATGAATAAAATTCTTAATTTTGGTGAGGTCCCATTTATCTATTTAGTCTTTTGCTGCTCCTGCTTTTAGTGTAAAGAATAAAATAGCCGGGGATGAATTCAACTAAGCAGGTATGAATTGTACAATAAAAACTATAAAACATTGCTGAGAGATATTAAAGAAGACCTAAATAAATGGAAGGACATTCTGTGCTCATGTATTGGAAGACTTAATATTGTTAAGATATCAGTGCTACCTAAAAAAAGCAACTCATAAATTCAATGCAATACCCATCAAAATTCCACCAGTCTTCTTTACAGTAATGAAAAAAAGCCAGTCTTTAAATTTATGGAATGCAAAGGGCCCTAAATAGACAAAGTAATCTTGGGAAAGAAAAAAAAAAGTAGGAGAACCCACACTTCCCGATCTAAAAACATATTATAAAGCTACAGTAATCCAAATAGTCTGGTACTGGCATAATGATAGAAATATACACCAACGGAATAGAATTGTGAGTCCAGAAATAAACCTCTACATCTATGGTCAATTCATTTTCAACAGAGGTGCTAAGTCCATCCAGTGGGGAAAGCATAGTCTCTAATAAATGGTGCTGGGACAACTGGATTTTCAAATGCAAAAGAATGAACCTGGACCCATAAATAACACCACATATGAAAACTATCTCAAAATGGATCAAAGACATTCCGTATAAATGCTGCCTACAAGAGACACACCTTAGACTTAGAGACACAAACAAACTAAAACTCAAAGGATGGAAAAAAATATATCAAGCAAACAACAATCAAAAAGGAGCAGGACTGGCAATATTAACTTCTGACAAGGTTAAATCCACCACAAAGTATAAAGAAGGGATTAAAGGTACAACTTACCAGGAAGATATAATCATATTAAATATTTATGCACCCAATGACAGGGCTGCAAGATACATAAAACAAACTTTAAACAGCACTGAAAAGTGAGATAGACACCTCCACAATTATACTAGATTTCACACGCCACTTTCGGAGAAGGATAGGACTTCCAGTAAGAAGCTCAATAGAGACACGGAAGACCTAATTGCTATAATCAACCAACTTGACCTCATAGACTTATACGAAACACTCCACCCAACAGCTGCAAAGTATACTTTTTTTTCTAGTGCACATGGAACATCCTCTAGAATAGATCACATATTAGGTCATAAAACAAACCTTTGCAGAATCCAAAACATCGAAATATTACAAAGCATCTTCTCAGACCATAAGGCCATAAAAGTGGAAATCAATAAGAGAAAAATCACAGAAAAGAAATCAAATACTTGGAAACTGAACAATACCCTGCTCAAAAAAGACTGGGTTATAGAAGACATTAAGGAGGGAATAAAGAAATGCATACAATGCAACGAGAATGAAAACACTTCCTATCAAAACCTCTGGGACACAGCAAAAGCAGTGCTCAGAGGTCAATTTATATCAATAAATGCACACATACATAAGGAAGAAAGAGCCAAAATCAGAGAACTGTCCCTACAACTTCAACGAATAGAAAGCAAGCAACAAAAGAATCCATTAGCCAACAGAAGAAAACAAATAATAAAAATTAGAGCTGAACTAAATGAAATACAGAACAGAAAAACAATTGAAAGAATTAACAAAGCCAAAAGCTGGTTCTTTGAAAAAATTAACAAAATTGATAAACCATTGGCCAGACTAACTAAAGAAATACAGGAAAGGAAACAAATAACCTGAATAAGAGATGAGACGGGCCACATCACAACAGACCCAACTGAAATTAAAAGAATCATATCAGATTATTATGAAAAATTGTACTCTAACAAATTTGCAAACCTAGAAGAAATGGATGAATGTGTAGAAAAACACTACCTACCTAAACTAATACAATCAGAAGTGGAAAAACTAAATAGACCGATAACAAAAAAAAGAGATTGAAAAGGTAATCAAAAAACTCCCCCCCCCACCAAAAAAAAGCCCTGGCCTGGAGGGCTTCACTGCAGAGTTCTACCAAAATTTCAGAGAAGAGTTAACACCACTACTACTAAAGGTATTTCAAAGCATAGAAAATGATGGAATACTACCTAACTCATTCTATGATGCCACCATATCCCTGATACCAAAACCAGGTAAATACACCACAGAAAAAGAAAATTACAGACATATCCCTCATGAACATAGATGCAAAAAGCCTCAACAAAATTCTAGCCTACAGAATTCAACAACATATCAAAAAAATAATCCACCACGACCAAGTGGGATTTATACCAGGTATGCAAGGCTGGTTTAATATTAGAAAAACCATTAATGTAATCCACCATATAAAGAAAACAAAAGACAAAAACCACATGATCTTATCAATTGATGCAGAAAAGGCATTTGACAAAGTCCAACACCTATTCATGATAAAAACTCTCAGCAAAATAGGAATTGAAGGAAAATTCCTCAACATAATAAAGGGCATCTATACAATACCAACAGCCAACATCACTCTAAATGGAGAGAGCCTGAAAGCATTTCCCTTGAGAATGGGAACCAGACAAGGATGCCCTTTATCACCGCTCTTATTCAACATTGTGCTAGAAGTCCTAGCCAGAGCAATTAGGCTAGACAAAAAAAAAAGGGCATCCGGATTGGCAAGGAGGAAGTAAAATTATCTCTATTTGCAGATGACATGATCTTATACACAGAAAACCCTAAGGAATCCTCCAGAAAACTACTGAAACTAATAGAAGAGTTTGGCAGAGCCTCAGGTTACAATTAAACATACAAAAATCAGTTGGATTCCTCTATATCAACAAAAAGAACATCGAAGAGGAAATCACCAAATAAATGCCATTCACAGTAGCTCCCAAGAAGATAAAATACTTAGGAATAAATCTTACCAAAGATGTAAAAGACCTATACAAAGAAAACTACAAAGTACTAGTGCAAGAAACTAAAAGGGACCTACATAAGTTGAAAAACATACCTTGCTCATGGATAGGAAGACTTAACATAGTAAAAATGTCTATTCTACCAAAAGCCATCTTTACATACAATGCACTTCCGATCCAAATTCCAATGTCATTTTTTAATGTGATGGAGAAACAAATCACCAACTTCATATGCAAGGGAAAGAAGCCCCAGATAAGTAAAGCATTACTGAAAAAGAAGAAAGTGGGAGGCCTCACTCTACCTGATATTAGAACATATTATACAGCCACAGTAGTCAAAACAGCCTGGTACTGGTACAACAACAGGCACATAGACCAATGGAACAGAATTGAGAACCCAGATAGAAATCCATCCACATATGAGCAGCTGATATTTGACAAAGGCCCAGTGTCAGTTAATTGGGGAAAAGATAGTCTTTTTAACAAATGGTGCTGGCATAACTGGATATCCATTTGCAAAAAAATGAAACAGGACCCATACCTCATACCATGCACAAAAACTAATTCCAAGGGGATCTAAGACCTAAGCATAAAGACTAAAACGATAAAGATCATGGAAGAAAAAAAAAGGGACGATGTTAGGAGCCCTAATACAAGGCATAAACAGAATACAAAACATTACCAAAACTGACGAAGAGAAACCAGATAACTGGGAGCTCCTAAAAGTCAAACACCTATGCTCATTTAAGACTTCACCAAAAGAGTAAAAAGACCACCTACAGATTGGGAAAAAATTTTCAGCTATGACATCTCTGACCAGCGCCTGATCTCTAAAATCTATATGATTCTGTTAGAACTCAACCACAAAAAGACAAACAACCCAATCAAGAAGTGGGCAAAGGATATGAACATGCACTTCAGTAAAGAAGATATTCAGGCAGCTAACAGATACATGAGAAAATGCTCTCGATCATTAGCTATTAGAGAAATGCAAATTAAAACTACGATGAGACTCCATCTTGCTCCAACAAGGCTGGCATTAATCCAAAAAACACAAAAGAATAAATGTTGGAGAGGCTGCGGAGAGATTGGAACTCTTATACACTGCTGGTGGGAATGTAAAATGGTACAACCACTTTGGAAATCTATCTGGCGTTTTCTTAAAAAGTTAGAAATAGAACTATCATACAACCCAGAAATCCCACTCCTCAGAATATACCCTGTTGGCCCAGGACAGGAACCACTCCCGAAGACAACTCATCAGTCATGGAAGGGACTGGACAATGGGTTGGAGAGAGATGCTGACAAAGAGTGAGCTACTTGTATCAGGTGGACACTTGAGACTGTGTTAGCATCTCCTGTCTGGAGAGGAGATGGGAGGGTAGAGAGGGTTAGAAACTGGCAAAACGGTCATGAAAGGAGAGATTGGAAGGAGGGAGCAGGCTGGCTCATTAGGGGGAGAGTAAGTGGGAGTATGGAGTAAGGTGTATATAAGATTATATGTGACAGACTGACTTGATTTGTAAACTTTTACTTAAAGCACAATCAAAATTATTTTTAGAAAAATGGATCAAAGACATAAATGTAAAACCTGAAATCATAAAATTCTTAGAGGAAAACATAGATATATTTTACCTCTTTTGACTGTCTTGTTTTACATAAAATTATGCTTGCAAGATGTGTCTTCAGTCTTGCACTTTCTTGCAGTGTTTTCATTCTCACTTCTTTATAGTATTCAGTTAAATGAACATAAAGAAGTGTATTAGTCCATTTGAGTACATTCAAGAACATGTGGGTTGTTTCCAGTTTTGAGGACATACTTGCATTTTCAATAGGTTACTCTGGTAGTCCTGTGGAGTGAAGAATACAGGAGGACAGTGAAGGATTTTGCAATAATATAGGCAAAATATTGGTGCCTTGGACCGAGGTGGCAGGGAGGAAAGTGATGAGAAGTGATATTTTATACATAGAAATATAGCAAACAAAAATTACTCTTTTTTTTGCCCTTTTTAAAAATTTATTTTGTTATTGTTGAGAATATACAGAACAAAACGTATATCAGTTCAACCATTTCTAAATGTACAATTCGGTGACATTGATTATATTCTTTCAGTTGTACAACCATTCTCACCTTCATTTTCTGAGTTGTTCCTACCTCATTAACATAAACTCACTGCCCCCTAAGAATCCTATCTAATCTTTCCAGTTGCTATTTTCATTTTGACCCCGTATACGTAGTTCTTAAAGGAGCATAATGCTTGGAGGAGGGGCCAAGATGGTGGAGCAGTCAGACGCTTCTGGTGATTCCTCTTACAAGAAAGACCCTAAAAAAAAAGTGAAACAATTATATACACAACAAGCCAGGAGCCCTGAACTTCAAAGGAAAAGTTAGGAAATTGGACTGAGTGGCAGGGGGAGGAAGATATGGTTCAGAAGTGACGAGGAGTTGCTGGACCTTACTCAGCACAAAAAGGTGCACTTCAGGCATGATCCCCTAGAGCTACCATGGTGGAGCTGGCAGTAGCATTTGGGATGTGGTTTCCTCAGGGAGAGACAGCAAAACTGCACAGTCTACTCACACCTCTCGTACCAGAGAAGAACAGCACTCTTGGCAAAAGATAAGTACTTGCATTTATTTTACTATGCCCCCAGACCCCAAAACAGCTTCAGTGGTTGTTAATTTCCCTGGGCCTGAGATGGGTCCTGCTGCATGCCCTGAGCCATTCTCCTGCCTTGAAGAAGAAATAAATTAACAATTGGGGGAAAAGATAACCTGCCAGCTGCACTAACCTGGGAGCTCAGGACAGAAGTGGCTCCTCTTCAGGCACAAATGGTCCATGGATTTTGAATAACTTTCACCCTTGCATGGATCTGTGTGGGTGCATTTCAGGAGATTAGGCCCTTGTTGGCAGACTGCAACTGTTTCAACTGTGTGGTGGAGAGGTGGGTGTTTGATGTTTGACACCACTTTGCCTACTAAACAGGGTTCTCACCTACCCACATCAGGGGCCTAAGGACTGGTGGCTCCACCCATGTCACCTAGACACCCGCAACAGGTGTCCAAGGATAATTTCTACCTCCCAGTCCTTACAACCAAAAGCATTGGGTATCCATGGCCCATCAGCAGAATGCACCCACATGTGTGCTCCAGGGAACAGGGACGTGCTTTCCCCACAGATGTCCAGGAGACAGCTGTCAGCCCCTGCCTTGTTCAGAGAGAGACCCCCTGCTGCAACAAGATACCTGTGCCTACACAAATCACCCCTGCCACTCTAAGAATAGGGCAGAGCCTGTACCACACACTTGATGACCAACTACCTGGACACCTGTGCTGAATCCATATAAGAAAAGTGAAAGGACTCCTAGGCTCATATACCTGATAACAGCTCTAGCCATCTGATGACAGGACATTAGAACTTCAAAGGTACAAATAATCAAGCTATCTCACTCAAGCAGCCTGTTTGGGCATATTAAATCTAAACAAAGCAAGAAGCTAGAACAGAGTGAGAAAACAATAAATAATACTATAACTTATAGATGGCTTGGAGAAAACAGTCAATATCAAATCACGTAAAGCAGACCATGATCACTTTAACAAGCTTTCAAAAGAAAGAATCAAGGAATCTTCTGGATGAAGATGTGTTCCTAGAATTACCAGATGTAGACTAAAAAAGATTAATATACAGAACTCTTCAAGACATCAGGAATTGGATCAGGCAAAACACAGAACAATCCAAGGAGCACACAGATAAAGCAGTTGAAGATATTAAAAAGGTTATTCAAGAACATAATGAAAAGTTTAATGGGCTGCAAGAATCCATAGAGAGATGGAAATGAGAAATTCAGAAGATTAACAGTAAAATTACAGAATTAGACAACTTAAGAGAAAGTCAGAGCAGCAGAATTGAAGAACTGGAGGGCAGAATTAGTGACATTGAAGATAAAACACTTGGCACCAATATATTTGAAGAAAAATCAGGTAAAAGAATTAAAAAAAATGAAGAAACCCTATGAACCATGTGGGACTCTATCAAGAGAACCTACGAGTGACTGGAGTACCAGAACAGGGACGCAAAGCAGAGAATACAGAGAGAATTGTTGAAGATGAAAAGGTATCTATCCAAGATGTTCATTGAATCCCGCATAGGTTAGATCTCAAAAAAAAGTCACCAAGATATATTATAATGAAACTTGCCAAAATGAGACATAAACAGAGAATTTGAAGAGCAGCTAGGGATAAATGAAAAGTCACCTACAAAGGAGAGTCAATAAGAATAAGCTTGGACTACTCAGCAGTAACCATGCAGGAAAGAAGGCAATGGGATGACTTAAATAAGGCATAGAATGAAAAAAAAAATTTCCTGCCAAGAATCATATATCCAGCAAAAATGTCTCTCGAATATGAAGATGGAAATTAGGACATTTCCAGATAAAAAGAAGTTTAGGGAATTTGTAAAAACCAAACCAAAACTACAAGAAATACTAAAGGGAGTTCTCTGGTTAGAAAATCAATAATATCAGATATCAACCCAAGATTAGAACACAGGACAGAGCAACCAGATATCAACCAAGATAGGGAAATCACAAAAGTAAATCAAGATAAAAAAAAAACTCAAAACAGGGAAACAGCGATGCCATTATGTAAAACACGACAACATTAAAACAATAAAGAGTGACTAAAAAATGTAGTCATAGATCTTTCATATGAAGAGGAAGTCAAGGCAATAGAATGAAATAAAAGTTTTGTTTAAGCTTAGAATAATAGGGGAAAATATGAAGGTAAGCACAAAGGAGACTGACAATCATACACACCAAAAAAAAAAAAAAGAAAATGTAAAGACTCAGCAGAAACAAAATCAACAAAAATGAATAAGTGGAAAAGACACTATATAAAAATAAACTACCCAGCACAAAAAAAATTAAGTGGAAAAAGAAACTTTCAACAATACACAAAAAAGACATCAAAATGACAGCACTAAACTCATACACATCCATAATTATGCTGAATATAAATAGACTAAATGCACCAATAAAGAGACAGAGAGTGGCAGAATGAATTAAAAAACACCATCGGTGTATATGCTGCTTACAAAAGACACACCTTAGACTTAAAGACACAAGAAAACTAACACTCAAAGGATGGAAAAAAAGATATCAAGCAAACAACAATCAAAAAAGAGCAGAAATGGCAATATTAATTTCTGACAAGATATACTTTGAAGTTAAATCTACCACAAAGGATAAGGAATGACACTACATAATGATTAAAGGGACAGTATACTTTTTTATACCAGGAGGATGTAATCATATTAAATATTTATGCACCCAATGACAGGGCTTCAAGATACATAAAACAAACTCTAACAGCATTGAAAAGTGAGATAGACAACTCCACAATAATACTAGGACACTTCAACACACCAATTTCTGTGAAGGACAGGACATCCAGAAAGAAGCTCTGTAAAGACATGGAAGATCTAACTGCAACAATCAAACAACTTGACCTCAAAGACATATACAGAATACTCCATCCAATAACAACAAAGTATACTTTTTTTCCAGTGCACGTAGAACATTCTGTAGAATATACCACATATTATGTTGTAAAGCAAGCCTTAACAGAATCCAAAACTTCAACACATTACAAAGCGCCTTCTCTGACAATAAAACCATAAAAGAAGAAATCAATAAAAGAATAAAACATGGAAAAGAAATCAAACACTTGGAACCTGAACAACACCCTGCTCAAAAGAGATGGGGTTACAGAAGAAATTAAGGATGGAATAAAGAAATTCATAGAATACAATGAGAATGAAAACACTTCCTATCAGAACTTCTGGGACACAGCTAAAGCAGTGCCCAAAGGTCAATTTATTGCAATAAATGCACACATCCAAAAACAAGAAAGGGCCAAAATCAAAACATTAACCGAACAACCTGAACAAATAGAGAGCAACGAAGAAACCCTCAGGCACCAGAAGAAAGGTAATAGTAAAAATTAGAGGAGAATTAAGTGAAACAGAGAACAGAAAAAAAATTGTAGGAGTTAACAAGATCAAAAGCTGGTTCTTTGAAAAAATTAACAAAATTGGCCACTGGCCAAACTGACAAAAGAAAAAAAGGAGAGGAAGAAAATAACCCGAATAAGAATTGAGGTGGGCAATATCACAACAGACCCAACTGAAATTAAAAGAATATCAGATTACTATGAAAAATTCTATCCTAACAAACTTGAAAACCTAGAAGAAATGGATGAATTTCCACAGACACACAACCTACCTAAACTGACACAAACAGAGGTCGGAAAACTAAATGAACCCATAACAAAAAAAGAGATTGAAACGGTAATTTAAAAACTTCCAACAACAACAACAACAAAAAACACTGGCCCTGATGGCTTCACTGGAGAATTCTACCAAACTTTCAGAGAAAAGTTAACACCACTACTACTAAAGGTATTTCAGAGCATAGAAAAAGATGGAATACTCCCAAACTTATTCTATGAAGCCAGCATATCCCTGATACCAAAACCAGGTAAAGACACCAAAAAAAAAAAAAAAAAAAAAGAATATTACAAACCTATATCCCTCATGAACTTAAAAGCAAAAATCCTCAACAAAATTCTAGCCAATAGAATTCAACAACATATCAAAAAAATAATTCACCATGACCATGGGATTCATACCACGTATGCAGGGCTGGTTCAACATTGGAAAAACAATCAATGTAATCCATCATACAAATAAAACAAAAGACAAGAACCACATGATGTTATGAATTGATGCAGAAAAGGCATTTGGCAAAGTCAAACACCCACGCATGTTAAAAACTCTCAGCAAAATAGGAATAGAAGAAAAATTCTTCAACATAATAAAGGGCAATTATAAAAAGCCAGCAGCCGACATCATCGTAAATGGAGAGAGTATGAAAGCATTCCCCTTGAGAATGGAACCAGACAAGGATGCCCTTTATCATTGCTCTTATTCAACATTGTGTTGGAGGTCCTAGCCAGAGTAATTAGGCTAGATAAAGAAATAAAGGGCATCCAGATTGGTAAGGAAGAAGTATTTACAGATGACATGATCTTATACACATAAAACTCTAAAGAATCCTCCAGAAAACTACTGAAACTAAGAGTTCAGCAGAGTATCAGGATAGAAGATAAACATACAGAAATCAGTTGAATTCCTCTACAACAAAAAAGATAACGTCAAAGAGGAAATCACCAAATCAATACCATTTTACAATAGTCCTCAAGAAGATGAAATACTTAGGAATTAATCTAACCAGAGATGTTAAAGATCTATACAAAGAAAGCTACAAGAATCAAGAGACACTTACAGAAGTGGAAAAACACACATTGCTCATGGATAGGAAGACTCAACATTGTAAAAATGTCTATTCTACCGAAAGTGATCTATAAATACAATCCAATTATGGTCCAAATTCCAAGGACATTTTTTAATGACATGGAGAAACAAATCGCCAACTTCATATGGAAGGGAAAGAGGTGCCAGATAAGTAAAGCATTACTGAAAAAGAAGAACAAAGTGGGAGGCCTCACTCTACCTGATTTTAGAACTTATTATACCTCCACAGTTGTTAAAACAGGCTGGTACTGGTACAACAACAGATAAATACACCAGTGGAACACAATTGAGAATCCAGACATAAATCCATCCACATATAAGCAGCTGATATTATCAAAGGCCCAAAGTCAGTTAAATGGGGAAAAGACAGTCTCTTTAACAAATGGTGCTGGCATACTGGATATCCACCTGCAAAAAAATGAAACAAGACCCATACCTCACACCATGCACAAAAACTAACTCAAAATGAATCAAGACCTGCATATAAAAACTAAAATGAAAAAGATCATGGAAGAAAAAACACAGACAATGCTAGGAGCCCTAACACATGGCATAAACAGTATATAAAACATTACTAACAGTGCAAAAACAGCAGAAGAGAAACTAGATAACTGGGATCTCCTAAAAAATCCAACATCTATGCTCATCCAAATACTTCACCGAATGGGTAAAAAGATTACCTACAGACTGTGAAAAAGTTTTTAGCTGTGATGTTTCTGATCTGGATCTGATCTCTAAAATCTTCATGATACTGCAAAAACTCAACAACAGAAAGACAAATAACCCAATTTAAAAAATGGGCAAAGGATATGAACAGGCACTTCAACAAAGAATACATTTAGGCAGCTAACAGATACATGAGGAAATGCTCAGGATCATTAGCCATTAGAGAAATACAAATGAAAACTACAATGATATACCATCTCACACCAACAAGGCTGGCATTAATCCAAAAAACACAAAATAATAGATGTTGGAGAGATTGGGGGAGACTGGAACATTTGTACACTGCTGTTGGGAATGCAAAATGGTACAGCCACTTTGGAAATCAATTTGGCACTTCCTTAAAAAGCTAGAAATAAAGAGACAGAAAGGGCCACATGAACCAGAGACCTACATCATCCTGAGACCAGAAGAACTAGTTGGTGCCCGGCCACAATCGATGACTGCCCTGACAGGGAGCACAACAGAGAACTCCTGAGGGAGCAGGAGATCAGCGGGATGCAGACCCCAAATTCTCATAAAAAGACCATACTTAATGGTCTGACTGAGACTAGAGGAATCCCGGCGGCAATGCTCCCCAGACCTTCTGTTGGCACAGGACAGAAACCATCCCCGAAGACAACTCATCAGACATGAAAGGGACTGGTCAGCGGGGGGGAGAGAGATGCTGATGAAGAGTGAGCTAATTAAATCAGGTGGACAATTGAGAGTGTGTTGGCAACTCTTGTCTGGAGGGGGGATGGGAGGATAGAGAGAGAGGGAAGCTGGCAAAATTGTCAAGAAAGGAGAGACTGAAAGGGCTGACTCAATAGGGGGAGAGCAAGTGGGAGTAAGATGTATGTAAACTTATATGTGACAGACTGATCGGATTTGTAAACGTTCACTTGAAGCTTAATAAAAGTTAATTAAAAAAAAAAGCTAGAAATAGAACTACCATATGATCCAGCAATCCCACTCCTTGGAACATACCCTAGAGAAATAAGAGCCTTTACAGGAATAGATATATGCACACTCATGTTCATTGCAGCACTGTTTACAGTTGTAAAAAGTTGGAAGCAACCAATATGCCCATCAATGGATGAGTGGATAAATAAATTATGGTATATTCACACAATGGAATACTATGCATCAATAATGAACAATAATGAATCTGTGAAACATTTCATACCATGGAGGAATCTGGAAGGCATTATGCTGAGTGAAATTAGTCAGTAGCAAAAGGACAAATATTGTATGAGACCACTATTATAATAACTCAAGGAATAGTTTAAACACAGAAGAATATATTATTGATGGTTACGAAGGTGGGGGGTAGGGAGGGAGGGGGTATTTACTAATTATATAGCAGACAATAACTATTTAACGTGAATGGAAGACAACACACAATACAGGAGACGTCAACACAACTGGACTAAACCAAAAGCAAAGAAGTTTCCTGAATAAACTGAAGGCTTCGAAGGCCAGCATAGCAGGGGGGAGGGTCTGGGGCCCATGATTTCCGCGGACATCTAGGTCAATTGGACTTGAAGAAATCCTACAAAAAAAAAAATAGCATAATGCTCAAGGCATACATTTTTTTCTAATTAAGGTTTTTTATTGCTCGTTTTTAAGTAGACTTCAGAGGATATTTTTAGCTTAAAGTTGAAAGATTATTTCGGGGCCGTAATTTCAGGCATTTATCCAGCCTCCATGGCTCCAGAAAGTCTGGAGTCCTTGAGAATTTGAAATTCTGTTCTGCAATATCCCCCTTTTGGTCAGAATTCTTTCCAGAATCTTTAATCAAAATGTTCACTAATGGTAGCCATGCACCATCTAGTTATTCTGGTCTCATGGCAAAGGAGGCAGTTGTTCATGGAGGAAATTCTCTACACATTCCATATCCTCCTATTCCTGACTTTCCTTCTTCCTCTGTTGCTCCAGGAGAATAGAGATCAATTGGCATGCCTTGGCCGACTGCTTGCAAACTTTTAAGACCCCAGGTACTAGGCGACAAACTAGGAGGTAGAACAGAAGCACTGAAAGCATTATTAGGCCAATAAACTGTGATGTCCCCCGAAACCATGACCCTAAACCTTCAAATTGAGGAACCAAATCCCAAGAGGTTTTTGGCTGTACAGAAGCAGCCCCAGCAGTTAGTTTTTTTTTTTAATTTTTTGTCATTGTAAATATATCTATCATACAACTTTTACCTAGTTACCTTTTTACAGGAGTCCTGGTGGTGCAGTGGTTAAGCAATCAGCTGCTAACCAAAAGGCTGGCAGTTCGAATCCACCAGACACTCCTTGTAAATCCTATGTTGTTGTTGTTAGGTGCCGTCGGGTTGGTTCCGACTCATAGCGACCCTATGCACAACAGAATGAAACACTGCCCGGTCCTGAGCCATCCTTACAATCGTTGTTACGCTTTAGCTCATCGTTGCAGCCACTGGACAATCCACCTCACTGAGTGTCTTCCTCTTTTCCGCTGACCCTGTACTCTGCCAAGCATCATGTCCTTCTCCAGTGACTGATCCCTCCTGACAACATGTCCAAAGTATGTAAGACACAGTCTCACCATCCTTGCCTCTAAGGAGCATTCTGGCTGTACTTCTAAGACAGATTTTTCGTTCTTTTGGCAGTCCATGGTATAGTCAATATTCTCCGCCAACACCACAACTCAAAGATGTCAATCCTTGACAACTTCAAACTTTTCTCCGTTTATCACAATGTTGCTTATTGGTCCAGTTGTGAGGATTTTTGTTTTCTTTATGTTGAGGTGCAATCCATACTGAAGGCTGTGGTCTTTGATCTTCGTTAGTAAGGGCTTCAAGTCCTCTTCACTTTCAGCAAGCAAGGTTGTGTCATCTGCATAATGCAAGTTGTTAATGAGTCTTCCCCCAATCCTGATGCCCCGTTCTTCTTCATATAGTCCAGCTTCTCGTATTATTTGCTTAGCAT
The DNA here is from genome assembly GCF_030014295.1 of Loxodonta africana. Taxonomy (NCBI): domain Eukaryota; kingdom Metazoa; phylum Chordata; class Mammalia; order Proboscidea; family Elephantidae; genus Loxodonta; species Loxodonta africana. Next base: position 73,266,647 of record NC_087369.1, read on the forward strand.
ATAGATTGAATAGGTATGGTGAGAGAATACAGCCCTAACACACACCTTTCCTGACTTTAAACCAATCAGTATCCCCTTGTTCTATCCGAACAACCGCCTGTTGATCTATGTAAAGGTCCCTGATGAGTACAATTAAGTGTTCTGGAATTCCCATTCTTCCCAACGTTATCCATAATTTCTTATGATCCACACAGTCGAATGCCTTTGCACAGTCAATAAAACACAGGTAAACATCCTTCTGGTATTCTCTGCTTTCAGCCAGGATCCATCTGACATTAGCAATTATATCCCAGGTTCCACGTCCTCTTCTGAAACCGGCCTGAATTTCTGGCAGTTCCCTGTTGATGAACTGCTGAATGGTCTTCATTAAAGTTTTGCTTGCATGTGATATTACTGATATTGTTCTATAATTTCCACGTTCAGTTGGATCACCTTTCTTGGGAATAGGCATAAATATGGATCTCTTCCAGTCAGTTGGCCAGGAAGCCATCTTCCATATTTCTTGGCATAGACGAGTGAGCACCTCCAGTGCTGCATCTGTTTGTTGAAACATCTCAATTGATTTTCCATCAATTCCTGGAACCTTGTTTTTCGCCAATGCATTCAGAGCAGCTTGGACTTCTTCCTTCAGTACCATCAGTTCCTGATCATATTGCACCTCTTGAAATGGTTAAACATTGACTAATTCTTTTTGGTATAATGACTCTGTGTATTCCTTCCATCTTCTTTTGATGCTTCCTGCATTGTTTAATATCTTCCCCATGGAATCCTTCACTATTGCAACTTGAGGCTTGAATTTTTTCTTCAGTTCTTTCAGCTTGAGAAACACTGAGCGTGTTCTTCCCTTTTGGTTTTCCATCTCCAGCTCTTTGCACATGTCATTATAATACTTTACTTTGTCTTCTCGAGCTACCCTTTGAAATCTTCTGTTCAGTTCTTTTACTTCATCAATTCTTCCTTTTGCTTTAGATGCTCGACATTCAAGAGCAAGTTTCAGAGTCTCCTCTGACACGCACCTTGGTCTTTTCTTTCTTTCCTGTCTTTTCAATGACCTCTTGCTTTCTTCATGGATGATGTCCTTGATGTCATTCCACAACTCATCTGGTCTTCAGTCACTAGTGTTCAATGCATCAAATCTATTCTTGAGATGGTCTCTAAATTCAGGTGGGATATACTCAAGGTCATATTTTGGCTTTCATGGACTTGCTCTGATTTTCTTCAGTTTCAGATTGAATTTGCATATGAGTAGTTGAGGATCTTTTCCACAGTCGGCTCCTGGCCTTGTTCTGATTGATGATATTGAGCTTTTCCATCGTCTCTTTCCACAGATGTAGTCAATTTGATTTATGTGTGTTCCATCTGGCGAGGTCCATGTGTATAGTCACCATTCATGTTGGTGAAAGAATGTATTTGCAATGAAGAAGTCATTGGTTTTGCAAAATTCTATCATCCGATCTCCAGCATTGTTTCTATCGCTGAGGCCATATTTTCCAACTGATCCTTCTTTTTTCCAGCTTTCACATTCCAATCGCTAGTAATTATCAATGCATCTTGATTGCATGTTCGATCAATTTCAGACTGCAGCAGCTGATAAAAATCTTCAATTTCTTCGTCTTGGCCGTAGTGGTTGGTGTGTAAATTTGAATAATAGTCGTATTAAATGGTTTTCCTTGTAGGTGTATGGATATTATCCTATCACTCACAGCGTTGTACTTCAGGATAGATCTTGAAACGTTCTTTTTGAGGATGAATGCAACGCCATTCCTCTTTGAGTTGTCATTCCCAGCATAGTAGACTATATGATTTTCCAATTCAAAATGGCCAACACCAGTCTATTTCAGCTCAATAATGCCTAGGATATTGATGTTTATGTGTTCCATTTCATTTTTGATGATTTCCAATTTTCCTAGATTCATACTTCGTACATTCCAGGTTCTGATTATTAATGGATGTTTGCAGCTGTTTCTTCTCATTTTGAGTCACACCACATCGGCAAATGAAGGTCCCGAAAGCTTTCCTCCATCCACGTTATTATGGTTGACTCTACTTTGAGGAGGCAGCTCTTCCCCAGTCATCTTTTGAGTGCTTTCCAATCTGGGGGGCTCATTTTCCAGCACTATATCAGACAGTGTTCTGCTGTTATTTTTAAGGTTTTCACTGGCTAATACTTTTCAGAAGTAGACTGCCGGGTCCTTCTTCCTAGTCCGTCTTAGTCTGGAAGCTCAGCTGAAACCTGTCCTCCATGGGTGACCCTGCTGGCATCTGAATACAGGTGGCATAGTTTTCAGCATCACAGCAACATGCAAGCCCCCACAATACGACAAACTGACAGACACATATGGGTATAAATCCTGTGGGGTAGTTTTACTCTGTCCTATAGAGTCGCTATGAGTCGGAATCGACTCGACGGCACTGGTTTTTTTTTTTATAGAGTCACTATGAGTTGGAATCAGCTCGATGGCTCTCTCTCTCTCTGTATGTGTATATATATATATATATATATTTAACAAGATTTCTTTTCTCCTGCTGGCTTAAGAGTATTCCATTTTATGTATGGACCATATTTTGTTTACCCATTCATTTAATGATGGGAATTTAGGTTGTTTCCACCTTTTGACTATTGTGAGTAGTGCTGCAATGAACATTGGTGCACAAGCTCAAACAGCAAAAAACAAAATAAATAAATGGGACCTTGAAAAATTTAAAAACTGTTGGTTCATCAAAAAAAATTACCAAAAAAGTGAAAAGACAAGCTACCAACTGGGAGAATATCTTCAGAAACCATATGTCTGATAAGAATCTAATAACCAAAATACATATAAAACTTTGACAACCTAACAAAAAGACAAATAATCCAATCATAAAATTGGCAAAGGGTTAGAATAGACATTTCAACAAAGAGGACATTCAAATAGCTGCTAAACACATGCAAAGATGCTCAATATCATTTGCCATTAAAAAGAAAACCCATTGCCATCGAGTGAATTCCGACTCATAGAGACCTTACAGGACAGAGTAGAACTGATCCGTAGGGTTTAAAAGGAGCAGCCGGTAAATTTGAAGTGTCGACCTTTTAGTCAGCAGCCAAATCTCTTAATCACCATGCCAACAGGCTCCAAATTAGCCATTAGAGTGATGCAAATCAATCCACAATGAGACACCATTTCACTCCCAATGGAATGGGTAAGATTTAAAAAACAAATGTTGGGATATTGGAACACTTGTCCATTGCTAGAGGGGATGCAAAATGGTACAGCTGTGTGAAAAACAGTGTGGCAGTGCCTCAAAAAACTAGAACTACCGCATGACTCAGCAATTCCACATCTTTTACTCTTTTTTAAGTTTTTATTGTGCTTTAAGTGAAAGTTTACAAATCAAGTCAGTCTCTCATACAAAAATTTATATACATCTTGCTATATACTCCTAATTGTCTCCGACTAATGAGACAACCCACTCCTTCCCTCTACTCTCTCTTTTCATGTCCATTCCGCCAGTTTATGACCCCCTCTGCAATCTCATCTCCCCTCCAGATAGGAGATGCCAACATAGTCCCAAGTGTTTACTGGATCCAAGAAGCTCATTGTTCACCAGCATCTTTTTCTATCCCATTGTCCAGTCCAATCCCCATCTGAAGAGTTGGCTTTGGGAATGGTTCCTGTCTTGGGCTAACAGAAGGTCTGGGGACCATGAACTCCGGGGTCCTTCTAGTCTCAGTCTGACCATTAACTCTGGTCTTATTACAAGAGTTTTGAGTCTGCATCCCACTGCTCTCCTGCTCCCTCAGGGGTTCTCTGTTGTGTTCCCTATCAGGGCAGTCATCGGTTGTGGCCAGGCATCATCCAGTTCTTCTGGTCTCTGGATAATGTAGTTTCTGATTTATGTGGTCCTTTCTGTCTCTTGGGGTCAAAATTACCTTGTGTCCTTGGTGTTCTTCATTCTCCTTTGCAGGAGGTGGATTGAGACCAATTGAGGCATCTTAGATGACCGCTTGCTAGCACTTAAGACCCCAGACGCCACTCTCCAAAGCGGTATGAAGAAAGTTTCCTTAATAGATTTTATTATGCCAATTGACTTAGATGTCCCTTGAAACCATGGTCCCCAAACCCCTGCCCCTGTTGCGCTGGCCTTCGAAGCATTCAGTTTATTCAGGAAACTTCTTTGCTTTTCGTTTAATCCCATTGAGCTGACCTCTCCTGTATTGCATGTCCTCTTTCCCTTCAGCTGAAGTAGTTTTTATCTATTATCTAATTAGTGAATACATCTCTCCCTCCCACCTTCCTCCCCCCTCTCGTAACCGTCAAAGAATACTACCTATTTAAACTATTTCTCGAGTTCTTATAATAGTGGTCTTATACAATATTTGTCCTTTTCCAACTGACTACTTTCACTCAGCATAATTTCTACCAGATTCCTCCATGTTATGAAATGTTTCACAGATTCAGCACTGTTCCTTATCGATGCATACTATTCCATTGTGTAAATATACCATAACTTATTTATCCATTCATCCGTTGACGGGCACCTTGATTGCTTCCATGTTTTTGCTATTGTAAACAGTGCTGCAATAAACATGGGTGTGCATGTATCTGTTCGTGTAAAGGCTCTTATTTCTCTAGGATATATTCCAAGGAGTGGGATTGCTGGATCGTATGGTAGTTCTATTTCTAACTTTTTAAGGAAGCGCCAAATCGATTTCCAAAGTAGTTGTACCATTTGACATTCCCACCAGCAGTGTAGAAGTGTTCCAATCTATCCACAGCTTCTCCAATATTTATTCTTTTGTGTTTTCTGGATTACTGCCAGCCTTGTTGGAGTGAGACAAAATCTCATTGTAGTTTTGATCTGCATTTCTCTAATGCCTAAAGATCGTGAACATTTCCTCATATGTCTGTTAGCTACCTGAATGTCTTCTTTAGTGAAGTGTCTATTCATATCTTTTGCCCACTTTTTATTTGGGTTATTTGTCTTTTTGCAGTTGAGTTTTTGCAGTATCATGTAGATTTTAGAGATCAGGCACTGATCAGAAATGTCATAGCTAAAATCTTTTTCCCAGTCTGTAGGTAGTCTTTTTACTCTTTTGGTGAAGTCTTTGGATGAGCATAGGTGTTTGATTTTTAGGGGCTCCCAGTTATCTAGTTTTTCTTCTGCATTTTTTATGTTTTCTATACTGTTTATGCCATGTATTATGGCTCCTAAGGTTGCCCCTATTTTTTCTTCCATGATCTTTATCGTTTTAGATTTTATATTTAGGTCTTTGATCCCTTTTGAATTAGTCTTTGTGCATGGAGTGAGGTATGGGTCTTGTTCCATTTTTTTGCAGATGGATACCCAGTTCTGCCAGCACCATTTGTTAAAAATACTGTCTCTTCCCCATTTAACTGATTTGGGGCCATTGTCAAATATCAACTGCTCACATGTGGATGGATTTATGTCTGGATTCTCAATTCTGTTCCATTGGTCCATGTATCTGTTGTTGTACCAGTACCAGGCTGTTTTGACTACTGTGGCGGTATAATAGTTTCTAAAATCAGGTAAAGTAAGGCCTCCCACTTTGTTCTTCTTTTTCAGTAATGCCTTATTTATCCGGGGCCTCTTTCCCTTCCATATGAAATTGGTGATTTGTTTCTCCATCTCATTAAAGAATGTCGTTGGGATTTGTATCAGAATTACATTAAATGTATAGACCGCTTTTGGTAGAATAGACATTTTCATAATGTTAAGTCTTCCTATCCATGAGCATGGTATGTTCTTTCACTTATGTAAGTCTCTTTTGTTTTCTTGCAGAAGTGTACTGTAGTTTTCTTTGTATAAGTCTTTTCATCTCTGGTAAGATTTATTCCTAAGTATTTTATCTTCTTGGGGGCTACTGTAAATGGCATTGATTTTGTGATTTCCTCTTCGATGTTCTTTTTGTTGGTGTAGAGGAATCCAACTGATTTTTGTATGTTTATCTTGTATCCTGATACTCTGCTGAACTCTTCTATTAGTTTTAGTAGTTTTCTGGAGGATTCCTTAGGGTTTTCTGTGTATAAGATCATGTCATCTGCAAATAGAAATACTTTGACTTCTTCCTTGCTAATCTGGATGCCCTTTATTTCTTTATCTAGCCTAATTGCTCTGGCTAGGACTTCCAGCACAATGTTGAATAAGAGTGGTGATAAAGGGCATCCTTGTCTGGTTCCTGATCTCAATGGGAATGTTCTCAGGCTCTCTGCATTTAGGGTGATGTTGGCTGTTGGCTTTGTATAAATGCCCTTGATTATGTTGAGAAATTTTCCTTCTATTCCTATTTTGCTGAGAGTTTTTATCATGAATGAGTGTTAAACTTTGTCAAATGCATTTTCTGCATCAATTGATAAAATCATGTGATTCTTGTCTTTTATTTATTTGGTGGATTACATTAATTGTTTTTCTAATGTTGCACCATACGTGCATACCTGGTATGAATCCCACTTGGTCATCGTGAATTATTTTTTTGATATGTTGTTGAATTCTATTGGCTAGAATTTTGTTGAGGATTTTTGCATCTACATTAATGAGGGATTTTTTTTTATAGGTCTATAATTTTCTTTTCTTGTGGTGCCTCTACCTGGTTTTGGTATCAGGTATATGGTGGCTTCATAGAATGTGTTTGGTAGGATCCCATCCTTTTCTATGCTCTGAAATACCTTTGGTAGTAGTGGTGTTAACCCTTCTCAGAAAGTTTGAACTCTGCAGTGAAGCCGTCTGGACCAGGGCTTTCTTTTTGTTGGGAGTTTTTTGATTACCTTTTCAATCTCTTCTTTTGTTATGGGTCAATTTAGTTGTTCTACTCCTGTTTATGTTAGTTTAGGTAGATAGTGTGTTTCTAGGATTTCATCCATTTCTTCTAGGTTTTCAAATTTGTTTGAGTATAGTTTTTCAGAGAAATCTGATATGATTCTTTTAATTTCAGTTGGGTCTGTTGTAATATCGCCCATCTCATTTCTTATTCGGGTTATATGGTTCCTCTCCTGTTTTGCTTTTGTCTGTTTGGCCATTGGTTTATCAATTTTGTTCAGTTTTTCAAAACACCAGCTTTTGGTATTGTTAATTCTTTCAATTGTTTTTCTGTTTTCTATTTCATTTAGTTGAGCTCTAATTTTTTATTATTTGTTTTCTTCTGGTGCCTGTGGCTTTCTTTTGTTGCTCTCTTTCTATTTGTTCAAGTTGTAGGGATAGTTCTTTGATTTTGGCCCTTTCTTCTTTTTGGATGTGTGCATTTATTGTTATAAATTGGCCTCTGAGCATGGCTTTTGCTCTGTCCCAAAGGTTCTGATAGGAAGTGTTTTCATTCTCATTGGATTGTATGAATTTCTTTATTCCATCCTTAATGTCTTCTATAATCTAGTCTTTTTTGAGCAGGGTATTGTTCAGTTTCCAAGTGTTTGATTTCCTTTCCCTGCTTTATCTGTTATTGATTTCCACTTTTATGACCTCATGGTCAGAGAAGATGCTTTGTAATATTTCAATGTTTTGAATTCTGCTAAGGCTTGCTTTATGACCTAATATGCAGTCTATTCTAGAGAATGTTCCATGTGCACTAGAAAAGAAAGTATAGTTGGTTACTGTTGGGTGGAGTGTTCTGTATATGTCTATGAGGTCAAGTTGGTTGATTGTGGCATTTAGATCTTCTGTGTCTTTATCGAGCTTCTTTCTGGATGTCCTGTCCTTCGCCGAAAGTGGTGCGTTGAAGTCTCCTACTATTATTGTGGAGATGTGTATCTCACTTTTCAATGCTGATAGAGTTTGTTGTATGTATCTTGGAGCCCTGTCATTGGGTGCATAAATATTTAATATGGTTGTATCTTCCTGGTGTACTGTCCCTTTAATCATTATATTGTGTTCTCCCTTATCATTTCTGATGGATTTAACTTTAAAGTCTATTTTGTCAGAAATTATTATTGCCACTCCTGTTCTTTTTTGATTGATGTTTGCTTGATATATGTTTTCAATTCTTTGAGTTTTAGTTTGACTATGTCTCTAAGTCTAAGGTGTGTCTCTTGTAGGCAGCATATAGACGGATCTTGTTTTTAATCCATTCTGCTGCTCTCTGTCTCTTTATTGGTGCGTTTAGTCCATTTACATTCAGGGTAATTATGGATAGGTATGAATTTAGTGCTATCATTTTGATGTCTTTTTTGTGTGTTGACAGCTTCTTTTCCCCACTTGATTTTATGTGCTGAGTAGATTTTCTTTGTATATTGTCCTTTCCTCATATTTATTGTTGATTTTGTTTCTTCTGATTCTGTATTTTTCCCTTGTATTTTATTTTGATGAGTAGGAGAGTTTGTCTCCTTTATGGTTACCTTATTATTTACCCCTATTTTTCTAAATTTAAAACTTTTATTTCTTTGTATCGCCGTACCTTCCTCTCCATATGGAACGTGTATGATTACATTTCTTAGTCCCTCTTTATTATTTTAATGTTGTCTTCTTTTATATAATAACATGGCCATTACCCTGTGTTGGGCTTTTTTTTTTTTAATCTTGCTTTGTTTTGTTTTTCAGATTTCCCTCTCTGGGTTGACTTCTAGTTGCTCTGTCCAGTGTTCTAGTCTTGGGTCGATACCTGATATTATTGATTTTCTAACCAAAGATCTCCCTTTAGAATTTCCTGTAGTTTTGGTTTAGTTTTTACAAATTCCCTCAACTTGTGCTTATCTGAAAATGTCTTAATTTCAGCTTCATATTTAAGAGACAGTTTTGATGGATATATGATTCTTGGCAGGCAATGTGTTTCCTTCAATTTTTTTAAATACGTCATCCCATTGCCTTCTTGCCTGTATGGTTTCTGCCGAGTAGTCCGAGCTTATTCTTATTGGCTCTCCCTTGTAGGTGACTTTTATCCCTCGCTGCTCTTATAATTGTCTCTTTATCTTTGGTTTTGGCAAGCTTGATTATAATATGTCTTGGTGACTTTCTTTTAAGATCTCCCGTATATGCAGTTCAATGAGCATCTTGGATAGATATCTTCTCATCTTTCACGATATCAGGGAAATTTTCTGCCAACAAATCCTCAACAATTTTCTCTATATTTTCTGTTATCCCTCCCTGTTTTGGTACTCTAATCACTTTTAGGTCATTTCTCTTGAGAGAGCCCCACACGATTCTTAAGTTTTCTTCATTTTTTAAAAATTCTTTTATCTAATTTTTTTCTTCAAATATAGTAGTGCTAAGTAATTTATCTTCGAGTTCAGAAATTCTAGCTTCTACTTGCTCAGTTCTGCTTCTCTGACTTTCTATTGAGTTATCTAATTCTGTAATTTTATTGTTAATCATCTGAATTTCTGATTGCTATCTGTTTTTTTTTTAATTTTTAATGGATTTTTCCAGCTTATTAAACTTTTCATTATATTCCTGAATAATCTTTCTAATTTCTTCAATTGCTTTATCTGTGTGTTCCTTGACTTGTTCTGCATATTGCCTCATTTCCTTCCTGCTGTCTTGAAGGGTTCTGTATATTAAACTTTTGTATTCTGCATCTGGTAACTCCAGGAATGCACTTTCATCTAGAAGATCCCTGGATTCTTTGTTTTGAGAGCTTGTTGAGGTGATCATGGTCTGTTTCTTTATGTGACTTGATATTGACTGTTGTCTCTGAGTCATCTATAAGTTATTGCATTAGTTTATGCTTGCTTACTGTGTCGTAGCTGCTTGCTTTGTTTTGTCTTGGTATACTCCTATGGGTTGCTTGAGTGAGCTAGCTTGATTATTTTCGTCTTTGGAGCTCTGGTGTCCTGTCCCCAGCTGGCTAGAGCTGTTATCAGGTATATCAGTCTAGAAGTCCATTCAGTTTTCTTGTATGAATTCAGCTCAGGTTTCCAGGGTAGCTGATATCAAGTGTGTGGTACAGGCTCTGTCCTACAGTCTTAGAGGGGCAGGGGTGATTGGCGTATATACCGGTATCTGATTGCAGCAGGGGGTCACGCTCTGAACAAGGCAGGGGGATGAGAACCGACCCCCAAGTGTCTCTGAGGAAAACGCGTCTTTGTTTCCTAGAGCATGCTGGTGGTGGGCTCTGCAGAGGGACCATAGGTACCCAAAGTTTTTGTCATAAGGACTGGGACGTACCAGTTATCCCTGGAGCCCTGTTGCGGGTGGCTTGGTGACCCAAGTGGAGCCACCAGTCCTTAGGTCCCTGTTGTGGGTAGGTGAGGACCTTGTTTAATAGGCAAAGCAATGGCAAACGTCAAACACCCACCTCTCTACCACACCGCTGAAATGGTTGGAGTTTGCCAACAAGGGCCTATTCTCCCGAAATATGCCCACACAGATCCATGCAGAAAGGAAAGGTGCTCAAGGTCCACGGGTGGTTTATGCCTGGACAGGAGCCGCTTTTGTCCTGAGCTCCCCGAGTTAATGGAGCTAGCAAATTATCTTTTCCCCCCAGTTGCAAATTTTTTCCTTCCCCAAGGCTGGGAGGATGGCTCCACGTGCTCACCAGGGTCTATCTCAGGCCTAGGGATTCAGCCACTGTAGCTGGTTTGGGGGTGGGGGGGGCGCGGTAAAATATACCCAAGTGCTTAGCTTTTGCCAAAATCGCCTTTTTCCTCAGGTTCCGGAGGTGTGAGTGGGCTGTGTGGCTCGCTGCTTCTCCCTGAGGAAACTGCAGCCAAATGCTAGGACCAGCCTGCCACCGCCGCCACAGCTCTGGCAATGTTGCCTGAGAGCTCCCCGTGATTCAGGTCCAGTAACTCTTCTCTGCTTCTGAAGGGTCTCTTCCTTCCCCTGCCCCTCAGTTCGTTGTCTAAGCTTGCGTTTGATGCTCAGGGCTTCCAGCTTGTCACAAATTTATTCGTTTCACTTGTTTTTTTTTTGTCTTTGTTGTAAAGAGGGCTCGACGGAAGTGCCTGTGTATTCCGCCATCTTGGCTTCCTTTTGTTTCACTCCTGCTCTTTTTGATTGTTGTTTGCTTGATATATTTTTTTCCACCCTTTGAGTTTTAGTTTGTTTTTGTCTCTCAGTCTAAGGTGTGTCTCTTGTAGACAGCATATAGACGGATCATGTTTTTAATCCGTTCTGCCGCTGTCTGTCTCTTTATTGGAGCATTTAGTTCATATCCATTCAGCGTAATTATGGATAGGTTGAATTTAGTGCTATCATTTTGATGTCTTTTTTTGTGTGTTGTTGCCAGTTTCTTTTTCCCAAATAATTTTATGTGCTGACTAGATTATCGTTATATAGTGTCCTTTCCTCATATTCATTGTTGTTGGTTTGTTTCTGTTCAGTCTCTATTTTTTTTTCTTGGATTTTATTTGGATGCGTAGGATAGTTTGTCTCCTTTGTGGTTACCTTATTATTTACCCCTATTTTTTAAATTTAAAGCTAGCTTTTATTTCTTTGTAGCACCTTGTCTTCCTCTCCATATGGAATATCTATGACTACATTTCTTAGTCCCTCTTTATTGTTTTCATGTTGTCTTCTTTTATATAATAACATCGCTCTTTCTCTATTTTGAGTTTTTTTATCTTGATTTATTTTTGTGATTTCCCTGTCTCAGTTGACTTCTCATTGCCCTGCCCAGTGTTCTAGTCTTGTGTTGATACCTGATAGTATTGATTTTCTAACCAAACAACTCCCTTTAGTATTTCTTGTAGTTTTGGTTTGGTGGGATTTTACGAATTCCCTAAACTGTTTATCTGGAAATGTCCTAATTTCACCTTCACATTTAAGAGACAGTTTTGCTGAATATAAGATTCTTGGCTGGCAATTTTTTTCCTTCCATTTTTTATATAAGATATCCCATTGCCTTCTTGACTGCATTGTTTCTGCCCAGTAGTCTGAGTTTATTCTTATTGACTTTCCTTTGTAGGTGACTTTTCGTTTACCCCTAGCTGCTCTTAAAATTCTCTTTTTATCTTTGGTTTTGGCAAGTTTGATTATAATATGTCTTGGTATGTTTCTTTTAACATCTACCTTACGTGGAGTTCGATGGGTATCTCGGATAGATATCTTCTCATCTTTCACCATATCAGGGGAGTTTTCTGCCAAGAAATCTTCAACAATTCTCTCTGTATTTTCTGTTATCCCTCCCTGTTCTGGTACTCCAATCACTTGTAGGTTATTTCTCTTGATAGAGTCCCACATGATTTTTAAGTTTTCTTCATTTTTCAAAAAATTCTTTTTTCCAAATTTTCTTCAAATATATTAGCGCCAAGTGCTTTATCTTCAAGTTCAGAAATTCTGCCTTCCAATTGCTCAATCCTGCTCTTCTGACTTTCTATTGATTTGTCTACTTCTGTAATTTTATTGTTAATCTTCTGAATTTCTAATTGCTGTCTGTCTATGGATTTTTCCAGCTTATTAAATTTTTCATTATGTTCCTGAATAATGTTTCCAATTTCTTCAATTGCTTTATCTGTATGTTCCTTGGCTTGTTCTGTGTATTGCCTCATTTCCTTCCTGATGTCTTGAAGAGATCTGTGTATTAACCTTTTGTATTCTGTCTGGTAATTCTATGAAGTCATTTTCACCTAGGAAATCCCTTCTTTGTTTTGGGAGCTTGTTGAGGTGATCACGGTCTGTTTCTTTAAGTGACTTGATATTGACTGTTGTCTCTGATCCATCTATAAGTTATTTTATTGTTTGCTTACTGTGTTGTAGCTTCTTGCTTTATTTTGTTTTGATATGCCCAAATGGGTTGCTTGAGTGAGCTAGCTTGATTATTTTCACCTTTGGAGCTCTGACGTCCTGTCCCCAGGTTCCTAGAGCTGTTATCAGGTATATCAGTCTAGGAGTCCATTCACTTTTCTTGTATGAATTCAGCTCAGCTGTGCAGGTAGCTGATCATCAAGTGCGTGGTACAGGCTCTGTCCAACAGTCTTTGCGGGGCAGGGGTGATTGGTGTAGGTACCGGTGTCTGGTTGCCGCAGGGGGTCACACTCTGAACAAGGCAGTAGGTTGAGAGCCGTCCCCCACGTGTCTGAGTAAGGCGTGTCCCTGTTCCCTAAAGCGTACAGGTGGGTGAGTTCTTCAGACAGACCATGAGCACACAATGTTTTTGGTTGTAAGGAGTGGGAGATATCCTTTATCCTTGGACTCCTGTTGTGGGTGTCTGGATGAATTGAGTGGTACCACCAGTCCTCGATGTGAGTAGGTGAGGACCCTGTTTAATTGGCAATACAAGGTCAAAGATCAAACATCCACCTCTCCACCTCACAGCTGAAATGGTTGGAGTCTGCCAACAAAGGTCTATTCTCCTGAAATAGGCCCACACAGGTCCATGCAGAGGGGAAAGGTACCCAAAGTCCACAGACCATTTATGCATGGACAGGAGCCGTTTCTCTCCTGGGCTCCCCTGGTTAGTGGAGCTGGCAAATTATCTTTTCCCCTAATTTCAAAATTTTTCCTTCTCCAAGGCCTGGAGGACGGCTCTAGGCACTCAACAGGGCCTATCACAGGCCCAGGAAAATCAATCGCTGAAGCCGGTTTCGAGTGGGGGGGGGAGCATTAACATATACACAAGTACTTAGCTTTTGCCGAGAGTGCTGTTATTCTCTCGTTCGGGAGGTGTGAGTAGGCTGTGTGGCTTGCTGCTTCTCCCTGAGGAGACTGTGGCTGAACACTAGTAGCAGCCCATCGCTGCCACGCCTGGGAATGGTGCTTGAGGGCTCCATGCCATTCAGGTCCGGTAACTCCTCTCTGCCTCTAAATTGGCTCTTCCTCCCCTTTTCCCTCAGTTCATTTTCTGAGCTTGCCTTTGATGTTCAGGGCTCCTAGCTCATCATAAATATACTAGTTTGACTTGTTTTTTTCGGGTCTTTGTTGTAAGAGGGTTCGCCGGGAGCATCTGTCTATTCTGCCATCTTGGTTCCATCTCCTGATACTCATATTTTTGGGGGGATGTAATTCAATCCATGACAGGTATTGACTAAGGATTCAAGTAAAATGAAATCATTTAGAAAGTCAATTTTTCTCCCTTTACCATGATGTTGCTTATTTGCCCAGTTGTGAGCATGTTTTCTCTACGTTGAGGTACAATCCATGCTGAAGGCTGTGGTCTTTGATCTTCATCAGTAAGTACATCAAGTCCTCTTCACTTTCAGGAAGGAAGTTGTGTCATCCTCATATCACAGGTTGTTAATGAGTCTTCCTCCAATTCTGAGATCCCATTCTTCTTTATGTAGTCCAGTTTATCAGATCATTTGTTCAACATACAGATTGAATACGTATGGTGAAAGGATACAACCCTGAAGCACACCTTTCCTGATTTGTAGTATCCGCTTGTTCTGTTCAATCAACTGTCTCTTGGTCTATGTACAGGTTCCTCACGAGCACAGTTAAGTGTTCTAGAATTCCTATTCTTCATAACGTTATCCATAATTTGCTACAGTCCACACAGTTGAATGCCTTTGCATAGCCAATAAAACACAGGTAAACATCTTTCAGGTATTCTCTTCTTTCAACAAAAATCCATCTGACATCAGCAATGATATACCTCATTCCAAGTCCTCTTCTGAATCTGACTTAATTTCTGGCAATTCCTTGTCCACGTACTGCTGCAACAGCTTTTGAATTATCTTCAGCAAAATTTTAATTTCAGGAGATATAAATGATATTGTTTGATAGTTTCCACATTCTGTTGGACTACCTTTTTTTGGAATGGGCACAAATATGAATTGCTTCCAGTAGGTTGGCCAGGTAGCTCTCTTCCAGATTTCTTGGCATAGGTAAGTGAGCAATTCCAGCGTTGCGTCCATTTGTTGAATCATGTAAATTGATCTCCCGTCAGTTCCTGGAGGCTTGTTTTTTTGCCGATTCCTTCAGTGCAACTTGGATTTCTTCCTTAAGTAACCCCCACGTCTTGACCAGATGCTACCTCCTGAAATGGTTGATGTTGACCAATTCTTCTTGTTACAGTGACTCTGTGTATTCCTTCCACCTCCTTTTGATGCTTCCTGAGTCGTTTAATATTTTCCCCTCAGAACCCTTCAATATTGTAACTCCAGAAATGAATTTTCTCTTTAGTTCTTTCAGCTTAAGAAATGCTGAGCATGTTCTTCCTTTTGGTTTTCTAACTCTAGGTCTTTGCACATTTCATTACAGTATTTTGCTTTGTCTTCTCTAGCTGTCCTTTGAAATCGTCTGTTCTTTTCTTCATCATTTCTTCCTTTCACTTTAGCTACTGTATGTTCAAGACCAAGTTTCAGAGTCTCTTCTGACATCTATTTGGGTCTTTCTTTCCTCTTTTTTAATGACCTCTTGCCTTCTTCATGTATGATGTCATTCTACAGTTTGTCTAGTCTTCAGACATTAGTGTTGAATAAATCAAATCTGTTCTTTAAATGGTCTCTATATTCAGGTGTATATTCAAGGTCGTACTTTGGCTGTCCTGGGCTTGTAGTTTTCTTCAGCTGTAACTTAAACTTGCATATGAGCAACTGATGGTCTGTTCCACAGTTGGCCACTGGCCTTGTTCTGACATATCACACTGAGTTTTTCCATTGTCTCTTTGCACATATGTAGTCAATTTTATTCTGTGTATTACATCTGACGAGGTCCACATCTATAGTTTCTGTTGGTGAGAAAAGGTATTTTCAGTGAACAAGTTGTTGGTCTGGAAAATTCTATCATGCAATTTCGAGTGTCTTTTCTATCACTGAGGACATATTTTCCAACTATTCAGCCCGGGTGGGGCAGTGGTTAAGAATTCATCTGCTAACCAAAAGATCGGCAGTTCAATTCCACCAGCTGCTCCTTGGAAACCCTATAAGGCATTTCTACTCTGTCCTATAGAGTCACTATGGGTCGGAATTGACTTGACGGAAATGGGTCTGGTTTTTTAGTTTTGGTTCCTTCTTCGTTTCCAACTTTGGCATTTCAATCACTAGTAATTATCAGTGCACCACGATTGCATGGTCGATCAATTCCAGACTGCAGAAGTGGGTAAAAGGCTTCAATTTCCTCATCTTTGGAATAAGTTCTTGTGTATATTTGAATAATAGTATTAACTCGTGTTCTTCGTAGTTGTATGGATATTATCCTATCACTGTGAGAATTATACTTCTGAAAAGATTTTAAAATGTTCCCTTTTTATTTTTATTGTGCTTTAAGTGAAAGTTTACAAATCAAGTCAGTCTCTCATACAAAAATTTATATACTCCTAATTGTCTTTGCCTAATGAGACAACCCACTCCTTCCCTCTACTCTCTCTTTTCATGTCCATTCTGCCAGTTTGTGACCCGCTCTGCACTCTCATCTCCCCTCCAGATAGGAGATACCAACATAGTCCCAAGTGTTTACTTGATCCAAGAAGCTCATTGTTCACCAGCATCTTTTTCTATCCCATTGTCCAGTCCAATCCCCATCTGAAGAGTTGGCTTTGGGAATGGTTCCTGTCTTGGGCTAACAGAAGGTCTGGGGACCATGAACTCCAGGGTCCTTCTAGTCTCAGTCTGACAACTAACTCTGGTCTTATTACGAGAATTTGGGGTCTGCATCCCACTGCTCTCCTGCTCCCTTAGGGGTTCTCTGTTGTGTTCCCTGTCAGGGCAGTCAGTGGTTGTAGCCAGGCACCATCTAGTTCTTCTGGTCTCAGGCTGATATAGTCTCTGATTTATGTGGTCCTTTTTTTTTCTGTCTCTTGGGCTCATAATTACCTTGTGTCTTTGGTGTTCTCCATTCTCCTTTGCTCCAGGTGAGTTAAGACCAACTGATGAATCTTAGATGGCTGCTTGCTAGCGTTTAAGACCCCAGTTGCCACTCTCCAAAGTGGGGTGCAGAATGTTTTCTTAATAGATTTTATTATGCCAATTGACATAGATGTCCTCTGAAACCATGGACCCCAAACCCCTGCCCCTGTTGCGCTGGCCTTTGAAGCACTCAGTTTATTCAGAAACTTCTTTGCTTTTGGTTGAGTCCAGTTGTGCTGACCTCCCTTGTATTGTGTATTGTCTTTCCCTTCACCTAAAATAGTTCTTATCTACTATCTAATTAGTGAATACCCTTGTCCATTCCTCCCTCCCTCTCCCCTCTCGTAACCATCAAAAAATATTTTCTTCTCTGTTTAAACTATTTCTCGTGTTCTTATAAGAATGGTCTTATACAATATTTTTCGTTTTGCAAGTAACTAATTTTACTCAGCATAATGTCTTCCATATTCCTCCATGTTATGAAATGTTTCACAGATTCATCACAGTTCTTTATCGATGGGTAATAATCCATTGTGTGAACATACCATAATTTATTCATCCATTCATCCATTGATGGGCACTTTTTTGTTTCCACCTTTTTGCTATTGTAAACAGTGCTTCAATGAACATCTGCGTGCATATATCTGTTCATGTAAAGGCTCTTATTTCTTTAGGATACGTTCCCAGGAGTGGGATTGCTGGATCGTATGGTAGTTCTATTTCTAGGTTTTTAAGGAAGTTCCAAATTGATTTCCAAAGTGGTTGTACCCTTTTACATTCCCACCAGTAGTGTATAAGTATTCCAGTCTCTCCACAACCTCTCCAACATTTATTATTTTGTGTGCCTTGGATTCATGCCAACCTTGTTGGAGTGAGATGGAATCTCATTGTAATTTTGATTTACATTTCTCTAAAGGCTAATGATTGTGAACATTTCCTCATGTATCTGTTACCTGTCTTAATGTCTTTTTAGTGAAGTGCTTATTCATATGTTTTACCTATTTTTTATTTGGGTTATTTGTCTTTTTGTAGTTGAGTTTTTGGAGTATCATGTAGATTTTAGAGATCAGGCGCTGATCGGAAATGTCATAGCTAAAAACTTTTTCCCAGTCTGTAGGCAGTCTTTTTACTCTTTTGGTGAAGTCTTTGGATAAGCATAAGTGTTTGACTTTTAGGAGCTCCCAGTTATCTAGCTTCTCTTCTGCATTGTTAGTAATGTTTTGTATACTGTTTATGCCACGTATTAGGGCTCCTCAAGTTGTCCCTATTTTTTCTTACATGTTCTTTATCGTTTTAGATTTTATAGTTAGGTCTTTGTTCCATTTTTAGTTCATTTTTGTGCATAGTGTGAAGTATGGGTCTTATTTCATTTTTTTGCAAATGGATATCCAGTTATGCCAGCACCATTTTTATTTCATTTTTTTGCAAATGGATATCCAGTTATGCCAGCACCATTTGTTAAAAAAACTGTCTTTTCCCCCAATTAACTGACTTTGGGCCTTTGTCAAATATCAACTGCTCATATGCGGATGGATTTATGTCTGGATTCTCAATTCTGTACCACTGGCCTCTGTATCTGTTGTACTAGTACCAGGTTGTTTTGACTACTGTGGCTGTATAATAGGTTCTAAAATCAGGTACAGTGAGGTCTCCCTCTTTGTTCTTCTTTTTCAGTAATGTTTTACTTATCTAGGGTCTCTTTCCCTTCCATACGAAGTTGGTGATTTGTTTCTCCATCTCATTAAAAAATGTCACAGGAATTTGAATCAGAATTGCATAGTATCTATAGATGGCTTTTGGTAGAATAGACATTTTTACAATGTTAAGTCTTCTTATCCATGAGCAAGGTATGTTTTTCTAATTACGTAGGTGTCTTTTGGTTTCTTGCAGTAGTGTTTTGTAGTTTTGTTTATATAAATCTTTCACATCTCTGATTAGATTTATTCCTAAGTATTTTATCTTCTTGGGGGCTACTGTAAATGGTATTGATGAAATGTTCTTTTTGATGATGAATGCAAAACCATTCCTCTTTGTCATTTCCAGCATAGTAGAGTATCTGATTGTCTGATTCAAAATGGCCAATACCAGTCCATTTCGGCTCACTAATGCCTAGAATACCAATGTTTATTTCATTTTTGATGACTTCCAATTTTCCTAGATTCATACTTTATACATTCCACATTCCAATTATTAATGGATGTTTGCAGCTTTTTCTTTTCATTTTGAGTCATGCCACAGCAGATGAGGGTCTTGAAAGCTTTACTGCATCCACGTCATTAAGTGTGATTATACTTTGAGGAGGCAGCAGTTCTCCAGTCGTATTTGAGTGCCTTCCAATATGAAGGGCTTGTCTTTTGGCACTATATCAGACAATGTTCTGTTGCTATTCATGAGGTTTTCACTGGCTAATTTTTTCAGAAGTAGATACAAGGTCCTTCTCCCTAGTCTGCCTTAGTCTGAAAGTTGAACTGAAATGTGCCCACCCTGGGTGACCATGCTGGTATCTGACATATGGTGGCATAGCTTTTAGCATCACAGCAACGTGAAAGCCACCACATTACAATAAAATGATAGACATGTGAGGATTCAAAATATGAAATCATTTAGGATGCAATGTGGTGTCATATTGTTTTCATGCTAACTCCGACTTACAATACAAAGAATATAAATATGAAACAAATGAAATATCTTGATGCCAAGTAGGGAATATAGGCTTAAAAACGTCAGCCATAATGCAAGCCGGAGTGACACATGTGCTAAATGAAGATCCAATGCAATGCTTTTGTGTGTAATTCCCACAGAATGAAGCTTAGAAGTCTTTAAGGAGATAGCATTGGAGTTGGAGCTTGCAGGATTAACCAAATTTTAGTGTTCTTAGGTGCCTTCAAGTCGGTTCTGACTCATAGCAACCCTATGTGCAACAGAATGAAACACTGCCTGGTCCTGCACCATCCTCACATTTGTTGCTACATTTGAGCCCTTTGTTGCAGCTTCTGTGTCAATCTATCTCATCGAGGGTCTTCCTCTTTTTCGCTGACCCTCTACTTTGCTGAGCACGACTTCCCTCCTGATAACATGCCCAAAGTATTTGTAGGGAGGGACAAACTTTGTAGACCAGTTGTTCTTAAAGTGGGATCTGTAGACCCAAAATATTGGATTCACCTATGAACTTGTTACAAATGCAAATTTTCAGGTTCTACTCATAATTACTATATCAGAAATTCTGTATGTGGATCCCAGGAATCTGTGTTTTAACAAAGTCCACCTTGCATTTCTGAAACACGTTAGATATTGGGAACCATTGTCCCAATCTTCTAATCTAGCAAGTTTTCCATAATATAGACTTGAAAAAATAGTAGCAAGGAGAGGGTGGGACCAAGATGGCGGAATAGTAAGACGCTTCTGGTGGTACCTCTTACAACAGAGACCCCCAAAAACAAGTGAATCAATTATATATATGACAAGCCGGGAACCCTGCTCTACAGAACAGGGACACACCTTCCTCACAGACAATTGGGGGAAGGTTGTCAGCCCCCTGCCTTGCTCAGAGTGTGACCCCCTGCTTCAACCAGAAACCTGTGCATACACTAATCACCACTGCTCCTCTAAGATCATAGGTGAGAGCATGTACCACACCTTTTGTGACCAACTACGTGGACACCTGAACTGAATCTATAGAAGAACAGTGAATGGACTCCTAGGCTCATATACCTGATAACAGCTCTAGCCATCTGATGACAGGACCTTAGTGCTTCGAAGGCTCCAGTAATCAAGTTAGCTCACTTGAGTAGCATATTTAGGTATATCAAAACAACACAAAGAAAGAAGCTAGGACACAGTTAGCAAACATAAAATAAATTAATACAATAACTTATAGATGGCTAGGACACAACAGTCGATATCAAATCACATAAAAAAGACTATAATCACTTCAACAAACTCCCAAAACAAATAATCAAGGAATCCTCTGGATGAAGATGTGTTCCTGGAATTAGCAGATGTAGAATAAAAAAATTAATATACATAACTCTTCAAAACATCAGGAAGGAGATCAGGCAAAACACAGAACAAGCCAAGGAGCACACAGATAAAGCACCTTGGTTTAAAAAGGTTATTCAAGGGCATAATGAAAAATTGAATAGGCTGGAAGAATCCACAGAGAGACTGCAATCAGAAATTCAGAAGATTAACAATAAAATTTCAGAATTAGCCAACTCAGTAGAAAGTCAGCAGAGCAGAATTGAGAAAATGGAAATCAGAATTAGTGAGATTGAAGATATAACACTTGGCAACAATATATTTGATGAAAAATCAGATAAAAGATTTTTTTTAAATGAAGAAACCCTTAGAATAATGTGGGACTCTATCAAGAGAAATAATCTATGAGTGATTGGGTACCAGAACAGGGAGGGAAAACAGAAAATACAGAGAGAATTGAAGATCTGTTGGCAGAAAAATTCCCTGATATTGTAAAAGATGAGAAGATATCTATCCAGGATGCTCATCTAACCCCATAAAAGGTAGATCCCAAAAGAAAGTCACCAAGATATATTGTAATCAAACTTGCCAAAATCAAAAATAAAGAGAGAATTTTAAGAGCGGGTAGGGAAAAATGAAATCACCTAAAAAGGATAAAGGATAGTCAATTAAAATAAGCTCAGACTGCTCAGCTGAAACCATGCAGGCAAGAAGGCAAAGGGATGACATATATAAAGTCTTGAAGGAAAAAAATGCTAGCCAAGAATCATATATCCAGCAAAACTGTCTCTCAAATGTGAAGGCTATAGTAGGACATTTCCAGATAAACAGGTTTTGGGAATTTGCAAAAAACGAACCAAAACTACAAGAAATACTAAAAGGAGTTCTCTGGTTAGAAAATCAATAGCATCTGATAACAACCCAAACTAGAATACAAGACAAAACAGAGAAACCAGATAACAACACATATAGGGAAATCACAAAAATAAAGCAAGACAAAGAAAAAAAAAGCTCAAATTAGGGAAACAGCAATGTCATTATTTAAAAGATGACAACATTAAATCAATACAGAGGGCCAAAATAAAATAGCCATAGATCTTTCATATGGAAAGGAAGTAAAGGCAATATAGAGAAAAAAAGTTTGGTTTAAACTTTGAAAAATAGGGGTAAATATGAGGTAACCACAAAGGAGACTAAGAAACCTACACATCAAAATAAAGTACAAGAAAAACATAAAGACTTAGCAAAAACAAAATGCACGACAATGAAAAGAGGAAAATACAATTTATAAAGAAAAACTATTCAGCACAAAAAGTTAAAGGGAAAAGAAACTGTCAACAACACACAAAAAAGACATCAAAATGACAGCACTAAACTCATACATATCCATAATCATGCTGAATGTAAATAGACTAAATGCACCAATAAGGAGGCAGAGAATGGCAGAATGGATTAAAAAAACACAATCCATCTATTCTACCTACAAGAGACATACCTTAAAGACATAAACTAAAGCTCAAAAAAAGCTCAAAGGATAGGAAAAAATAAAACAAGCAATCAAAAAAGAGCAGGAGTGGCAATACTAATTTCCGACAAAAGATTTCATAGTTAAACCTACCACAAAGGATAATGAAGGACACTATATAATGATTAAAGGGACAATATACCAGGAGTATATTACCATATTAAATATTAATGCACCCAAAGACAGTGCTTCAAGATACATAAAACAAACTCTAACAGCATTGAAAAGCAAGATAGACAGCTCCACAATAATAGTAGGAAAATTCAACACACCACTTTCGGTGAAGGACAGAGCATCCAGAAAGACACAGAAGATCTAAATGCCACAATCAACTTGACCTCATAGACATATACAGAACACTCCTCCCAACAGCAGACAATTAATGCTTTCTTTTCCAATGCACATGGAACATTCTTTGTCTCTGGTAATTATCTTCGTTTTGAAATCTATCTAATATTAATACAGCTAATTACTATTTGCATGGTATATCTTCTTTCATTCCTTTAGTTTCAACCTACCTATGAATTTAAAGTGAGTTTCTTGTAAACAACATATAGTTGAATCATGTATGTTTTATCCACTATATCAATTTCTGCCATTTAATTGCTGCATTAAGATCATTTACATATAAAGTAATTATTGATATGTTAGAGCTTAATTTTGCCATTTTTTTCTGGTTTTTTCTGTTTGTTTCATCTGTTTCTAATTCCCATGTTTCTGTTTTATTACTTTCCTGTGGGCATTTTTTTGGGGGTTTATAGTGCTTTTGAGTGCATCTTGACTGGTTTTCACATTTTACCACTTTGAGTGAAATGTAAACATTTTACTTCCATTTAGGTTATTTTACCTGCAACACGTTTAAATATGGTTTTGAATATCAGATGATGTTATAATTCTTTTCAACCATCAAATACGATTTATAAAACTCATCAGGAGAATTATTTTATGTACCAATATTTCTGCTCTATTATTATTCCTTCTATCTTGATGCTCAAAAATTCCTTTTGTAAATGTATTCTTATTGTTTGAAAAACTTCTTTTAGCCATTCTTTATAGTAGATGTGCCAGCAATAGATTATTTAATTTCCTTCTTCTGTGCTAGCAATAGATTATTTAATTTCCTTCTTCTGAGAATGTCTTTATTTCCGCTTTATTCCTAGAAGGATAATTTCACCTGACATAAAATTTGTAGTTGACAGTTCTTTTCATTCACCACTTGAAAAATATTTTGCAACTTTCTTTGACCACCATGATTTCTGATTAGAAATCTGCCATCATTGAAATTAGTGTCCTCTATAAATAATATTTCATTTTTCTCTGGTTGCTTTTGAGATTTTTTCCCCATCTTTTTAGTTTTCAGAAGTTTATTTGTGATGTGCCTTGGTGTGAATTTTTTTGGGCTTATCCTGTTTGGCGTTCACTCAGCCTCTTGAATCTGTAGGTTTGTGTCTTTCACTAAATTTGGAGCGTTTACAGCCATTATTTCTTCAAATACTCTTCCAGGCCCAGTCATTTTCCTGTCCCTCTCGAGCATTGGTAGTATGAAAGTTGTATTTTTTGTTATCACCCCACAGGTATCTAAGACTCTGTCCATTATTTTTCAATCTATCCCCCCCCCTTTTTTTTCAGATTTGGTAAATTGTATTGATCGTTCCTCACGTTTACTAATTCCATCATCTGTCATCTCTACTACTGAACCTTTTGGGTCAGGGTTTTTGTTTGTTTGTTTTCCTGTTATTGTGTTTTTCAGTGCCATAATTTATATTTGGTTCTTTTAAAACTTCTTTTTCTTTAGTGAAATATTCTATTTTTGTTTGTTTCAAGAGAATATGTTGAAACTTTTTTACGATGGCTACTTTAAAGTTCTTGTCAATTCCCATATCTGACTTATTTTGATGCTTGCATCTGTTTATTGTCTTTTCTAGTTCAAGTTGTGATTTTCCTATTACTTGGTATTATGACTAATTTTCAATTGTATCTTAGACATTTTGGCAATTATGGTAAGAGACTATTTCATATTTAAATATTTTATTTTAGCAGACTCTGACTGTTTGAGTTTAGCATGCAGCTGCTGGCCTGCTTCTGTGAACTAGGATTCCAATGACAATTTATTTCTCAGACCTTTAAGTGCTATTTTAGTCTGCTTGGTTTACCTAGTGCCTATGGAGCTGCACTAGTCCCTGCTGGCGTTGCTTTAGGAAGTGAAGGGAGTTTCCCCACATCAGCCTGATTGGTTCCTCTATATGGTGAAATGGAGATTTTAGTCCTCAGGGATGAAGAGGCTTTCCAGACTAGGCCATTTATTGACCAAGAATCCCCTTTGCCAGTGCCTCTTGGGTGTCTGTTGTCTTTTGGTGGGAAAGTGGAGTTTCAGGTCCACAAGAACAAAGAGATTTTCTCGTCCAGATCACTTGTTGTTGTGGGGTCCCCCTCACTGGTACCATCTGGCCACTCAGTGAATCTTAGGGATGGAGGGTGTCTCATTCCCAGTGGGGAAGGGGAACACATCCACTAGCCACTTATTGTCAGTGATTCTGCTGATCTTTCCTCTTTGTCAGCAGGTCTCCCATGGTGTGTTTTGGGGCTTTTCTCTTCTAATTGTTGTTTTAATTCCTTAAAACTCATCAATGAGCTCCTATCACTCACAGGATAAAGTCAAAATTTTAAAATTCTAACCAAGGACTCTCACTATCTGATGAAGAGATGCTTCTCTAGTCATCCTTTCATAATCTCACACCTTATACATGGTAATCCAGCCATTCTGAACTATTTCAATTCCTGGAAATTGCCATGATCTTACTCTCATTTGGGCCTTAGGGATCTTGGAACATGGTATTACCTCTGCCTATAAGACTCTCCCACCACTTCCCATTTCCTCATGGGTTAGATGTCATTTCCTAAGGTAAACATCTTCTGAACTACCATATTATGTTAAGTGGCACTCCCACGTGCTCCCACAGCACTGTACACTCACCCTTCTATTGTAATTGCCTGTTAACTTCTAAGATTCCCCAATAGACTAACCGGCTGCTCTTGAGTCAGTTCCAACTCATAGCAACCTCATGTATGTCAGAATAAAACTATGTTCTATATGGTTTTCAGTGGCTAGTTTTTGGAAGCAGCTCACCAGGACTTTCTTTGAAGGTGCCTCTGGGTGGGCTCGAATCTCCAACCTTTTAGATAGCAGGTGAGCACGTGAATCTTTTGCACGCTCAGGTCTCCACTAAACTAGAAGCTACTTAGGCAGAAGAACCGGCTATTATTTACATGGAATGGTAGATCAGAGACTATAAATACGAAATCTCTATTTTCTGTTAATGAGCATTCTATCAAAATATAAAAGGCTTAGCTTAAAAATATCAGATAGTATTGCAGAGTAGAAGGTGAAAATAAAAGTTCTCTATATATAATCTTATACCTATAACTATACATGTATATACGTACACACACACATATATACAATTGCATATTTATTATATAAGCATATATATGTAATATTTTTACCAAGAAAATTACATTACATATACACAGTTCTGCTACTTGATTTTTTCAACAATTAAGCTTTTGGAACATTAGTTTTTCCATACAGGCAACGTCTTAAAATGACCATGTCTTAGTTATCGAGTGCTGTAATAACAGAAATACCACAAGTGGGTAGCTTTAACAAACAGAAATGTATTCTCTCACAGTTTAGAAGGCTAGAAGTTCGAATTCAGGGCACCAGCTCCAGGGGAAGACTTTCTGTCTGTGTAGGCTTTGGAGGATTGTCCTTGTTCCTTGGATCCTTGGTGACCTATATGTGGTATGGTATCTATCTTCCCCCATCTCTGCTCTCTCACTTCCTTCCTTAATCTATTCCTTTTATATCTCAAAACAGATTTACTCAAGACACGTCATACACTAATATTGTCTCATTAAAATAATAAAGAAAACCTATTTCCAAATGGGATTATAACCACAGGTAGAGGTTAGTTAGGATTTAGAACACATATTTTGGGGGACACAATTCAATCCATAACAAACCATATAGGAATATTAAAAAAAACGAATCAGGGAGTCAAGATGGCGGAATAGACAGATGCTTCTGTTTAGCCCTCTTTACAACAAAGACCCCAAAAAACAAGTGAAACGAGTATATTTGTGACAAGCTAGGAGCCCTGAGATTCAAAGGCAAGCTTAGAAAATGAACTGAGGGGCAGGGGGAGGAAGAGACGGTTCAGAAGCAGAGAGGAGTTACAGGACCTGAATCACGGGGAGCTCTCAGACGCCATTCCTAGAGCCGTGGTGGTGGCGGGCTGGTACTAGCGTTTGGCCGCAGTTTCTTCAGGGAGAAGCAGCCAGCCACACAGCCTACTCACACCTCTGGAACAAGAGAAGAGCAGTGCTCCCGGCAAAAGCTAATTACTTACATGTATCTTACCACACCCCTCCACCCCCAAGCCAGCTTCAGCAGCTGAATTCCCTGAGCCTTACACAGGCACAGTTGAGCACCTAGAGCCATCCTCCCAGCCTTGGAGAAGGAAAAAATTTGCAACTGGGGGAAAAGATAATTTGCTAGCTCCACTAGCCAGGGGAGCTCAGGGCAGAAGCAGCACTTGTCCAGCCATAAACTGACCGTGGAGTTTGAGGACCTTTCCCTTCTGCATGGACTTGTGTGGGCCTATTTCGGGAGAATAGGCCCTTGTTGGCAGACTCCAACCGTTTTGGCTGTGCAGTGGAGAGATGGGTGTTTGATGTTTGACATTGCTTTACCTATTAAACAAGGTCCTTGCCTAACCACATCAGGGACCTAAGGACTGGTAGCTCCACTCAGATCACCTAGCCACCTGTGACAGGGGTCCTAATATAACTGGTACCTCCCAGTCTTTAAATCAAAACTTTGTGTGCCCATGGTCCATCTACAGAACACACCCACCTGCATGCTCTAGGAAACAGGGATGCATTTTCCTCAGAGACACTCGGGGGTCAATTCTCAGCCCCCTGCTTTGTTCAGGGTGTGGCCCCCTGCTGCAATCAGATTCAGGTAAATATGCCAATCAACCCTGCACCTCTAAGACTGTAGGGCAGAGCCCGTACCACACACTTGATGATCAGCTACCTGGAAACCTGAGCTGAATTCATACAAGAAAACTGAATGGACTCCTAGACTGATATACCTGATAACAGCTCTAGCCATCTAGGGACAGGATGTCAGAGCTCCAAAGGTGAAAATAATCAAGCTAGCTCACTCAAGCAACCCATAGGGGTATACCAAAACAAAGCAAGAAGCTATGACACAGTAAGCAAGCATAAGCTAATACAATAACTTATAGATGGTTCGGAGACAACAGTCAATATCAAGTCACATAAAGAAACAGACCATGATCACCTCAACAAGCACTCAAAACAAAGAATCCAGGGATCTTCTAGATGAAAGTGCATTCCTGGAATTACCAGATGCAGAATACAGAAGTTTAATATACAGAACCCTTCAAGACATCAGGAAGGAAATGAGGCAATATGCAGAACAAGCCAAGGGACACACAGATAAAGCAATTGAAGAAATTAGAAAGATTATTCAGAGAAATAATGAAAAGTTTAATAAGCTGGAAAAATCCATACACAGATAAAAAAAAATTTTTTCGCAATCAGAAATTCAGATGATTAACAATAAAATTACAGAAGTACACAACTCAATAGAAAGTCAGAGGTGCAGAATTGAGCAAGCAGAAGTTAGAATTTCTGAACTCGAAGATAAATCACTTGTCACTAATATATTTGAAGAAAAATTAGATAAAAGAATTAAAAAAAAAAAAGAAGAAACCTTAAGAATCATTTGGGACTCTATCAAGAGGAATAACCTATCAGGGACTGGAGTACCAGAACAGGGAGGGATAACAGAAAATACGGAGAGAATTGTTAGAGATTTGTGGGCAGAAAACTTCCCTGATATCGTGAAAGATGAGAAGATATCTATCCAAGATAATCATTGAACTCCACATAATGAAGATCTTAAAAAAAGGAAGTCACCAAGACATATTATAATCAAACTTGCCAAAACAAATGATAAAGAGAGAATTATAAGAGCAGTGAGGGATAAAGGAAAAGTCACCTAAAAGGAGAGCCAATAAGAATAAGCTCAGACTACTCGGCAGAAACCATTAAGGCAAGAAGGCAATGGGAAGACATGTTTAAAAAATCGAAGGAAAAAAATTGCCTGCCAAGAACCACATATCCAGCAAAATATGTCTCTTAAATATGAAGGTGAATATAAGACATTTTCAGATAAACACAAGTTTAGGGAATTTGTAAAAACCAAACCAGAACTACAATACTAAAGGAATTCTTTGGTTAGAAAATCAATAATATCAGGTATCATCCCAAGACTAAAACGCTGGGCAGAGCAATCAGAAGTCAACCCAGACAGGGAATTAAAAAAAAAAAACAAAGCAAGAATATATTAAAAAAAGAAAAGAAGCTTAAAACAGGGTAACAGTGGAGTTATTATATAAAAGACAGCATTAAAATAATAAAGACGGACTAAGAACTGTAATCATACACATTCCATATGGAGAGGAAGATATCGCGATACAAAGAAATAAAAATTAGGTTTAAATTTAGAAAAATAGGGGTAAAATTAAGGTAACCACAAAGGAGACAAACTATTCTACTCATCAAAATAAAATACAAGACAAAAATAGAGACTCAGCAGGAACAAAATCAACAAAAACAAATATGAGGAAAGGACAGTAAATAAAGATAATCTACTCAGCACATAATATTAAGTGGGAAAAAGAAACTGTCAACAACACATAAAAAAGATATCAAAATGATAGCACTAAATTCATACCTATCCATAATTACCCTGAATGTAAATGGACTAAATGCACCAATAAAGAGACAGAGAGTGGCACAATGGATTTGAAAACAAGATCTGTCCATATGCTGCCTACAAGAGACACACCTTAGACTTAGAGACACAAAAAAACTAAAACTCAAAGGATGAAAAATATATATCAAGTAAACAACAATCAAAAAAGAACAGGAGTAGAGAGGCGGGGCCAAGATGGCTGACTAGGTAGAAGCTACCTTGGATCCCTCTTGCAACAAAGACTCGGAAAAACAAGTGAATCGATCACATACATGACAATCTACGAACCCTGACCATCAAACACAGATCTAAAGAGTTGACCTGAGTGACAGAGACTGAGAACGAACAACCACGGGGAAGCAGCAACTGTTTTCGGAGCCTGGAGCCAGCGTCCCAGTCAGCAAACCTTGGCACCAGGCTTTGGACTGGGTGCAGGGGAGTAGAGCACGGCATCCTGAGAGGGCACAAACACGGGATGAAGCCATAGCCCCTAGAAGTGATCTCAGGGGAAGCCCAGACAGCGCAGCGACACGGCTGACAGGAGGAGAAGTCACCGGGAGGCAGCGACTCATTTTGGAGTCTGGAGTGTGGCGTACCAGCCAGGGAACCTTGCTGCTGGGCTTTGGACTGGGAGCGGAGGAACTGACCACAGTTTCCGAGACAGCACAAGCACGGGACGCGGGCCTGACTCTCAGGGGCAATCTCGACCCAGCCAATGCACACAGGCTACACACGCTTCGGGAATCTCAGATAAAAGAGACATCGCCAAACAAGGTAAGTAACTTTGTCTATATTCCAGGGTGCTACTCTCTCCTATTTATCTGAACCCTCCCCTCCCCTTCCCAGGTGGCTTCATTAACATTGGAATTTCCTGAGCCACAGAGTGAAGTGCCCTGCAGTTTTTCTCTTTTTTTTTGGTCTTTTCCTAACCCATTCTCCTGGCCTGAGAGAAGTAGCTACAAAAAACCCAGGGACCAAAAATCCTTCCCTAATTGGACTACAAACACAGAACCAGCTCCAGCCAAGCATATGTGATCCACAGTCTTGGGCTTTCATCCCTACAGGGAACAAGGTGGCTATTATAATGCAAAGGCAATTCTGATAGGGATCTGACTGTAATTGTTTTAGCGGATTACTGGAAAGACAAGTTTCCCAGGTCTGATATCTCTGCGTATTCAACAGAGCCCTCACTGACCCACAACAGGGAACTGAGGGCTGAAGCTCCCCCCAGACCACATACCCTCCTGCCTTAGGGGTCTAAGGAGGGTGACACCTACGAATCTGTAGAGGTACTTGCATTGGGGGCCTAAGGCACAGCTGCAGAGCCCACCCACCAAAATGCTTTAGGAATAGAGACACACCTACCTCACTGGCACTTGGGGGAAGCCAGTCAGCATCCTGCACCCTCTGAAGTGTGAACCCCTGCTGCTACTAGAATCTGGTGCACACAACTATCACCACTACTTCTCTAGGTGGATAGGTGACAGTCTGCACCACACACTTGATGACCCAAAATCAGATTCTACTAAAGAATAGTGAATGGACTCTTAGGCTTATATAGCTGGTAACAGCTTAAACCAGCTGGTAATAGGACATAAGTGAGTCAAGGGCTACAACTATCAAGACAGTGCAATCTAGTAGCCCATCTATGTACATTGAAAGAAAACAAAAGAAGATAAGACTCAGTGAGCAAATATAGAATAAATCACTACAATATCTTAAAGATGGCTCATAGACAGCAGTCGATATCAAACCACATAAAGAAGCAGACCATGATTGATTCTACAACTCCCCAAACTAAAGAATCAAAATCTTTCCCAAATGAAGATACAATCCTGGAATTGCCAGATGCAAAATTAAAAAAAATAACTTACAGAATGCTTCAAGACATCAGGGATGACCTCAGAAATGAAATAAGGCAATCTACAGAAAAAGCCAAGGAACACACTGATAAAGCAGTTGAAGAACTCAAAAAGATTATTCAAGAACATAGTGGAAAAATTAATAAGCTGTAAGAATCCATAGAGAGACAGCATTCAGAAATCCAAAAGATTAACAGTAAAATTACAGAATTAGACAAGTCAATAGGAAGTCAGAGGAGCAGACTCTAGCAATTGGAATGCAGAGTGGGAGATCTGGAGGACAAGGGAATTGACATCAATACAGCTGAAAAAAAAATCAGATAAAAGAATTAAAAAAAAATGAACAAACCCTAAGAATCATGTGGGACTCTACCAAGAAGAATAACTTGCGTGTGATTGGAGTCCCAGAACAGGGAGGGATAATAGAAAATACAGAGAGAATAGTTGAAGATCTGTTGGCAGAAAACTTCCCTGACATCATGAAAGAAGAAAGGATATCTATCCAAGATGCTCATCGAACCCCATATAAGATTGATCCAAAAAGAAAATCACCAAGACATATGATCATCAAATTTGCCAAAACCAAAGATAAAGAGAAAAGTTTAAAAGCAGTCAGGGATAAAAGAAAGGTCTCCTACAAAGGAGAACCAATAAGAATAAGTTCAGACTACTCAGCAGAAACCATGCAGTCAAGAAGGCAATGGGATGACACACATAGAGAACTGAAGGAGAAAAACTGCCAACCAAAGATCATATATCCAGCAAAACTCTCTCTCAAACATGAAGGCGAAATTAAAACATTTACGGATAAACACAAGCTTAGAGAATTTGCAAAATCCAAACCAAAGCTACAAGAAATACTAAAGGAAATTGTTTGGTCAGAAAATCAATAATATCAGATACCAGCACAACACAAGGTCACAGAACAGAACATCCTGATATCAACTCAAATAGGGAAATCACAAACACAAATTAAGATTAATTTTAAAAAGAAAAAAAAAACGCTCAAAACAGGGAATAATTGAAGTCAATATGTAAAAGATCACAATAATCAAAAAGAGGGACTAAATACAAGAGGCATAGAACTGCCATATGGTGAGGGAAACAACGCGATATAGGACAATACAAGTTAGGTTTTTACTTAGAAAAATAGGGGTAAATATTAAGGTAACCACAAAGAGGTATAACAACTCCATAACTCAAAATAAAAACCAAGAAAAACATAACGACTCAGCAAACATAAAGTCAACTACTATGAAAAGGAGGAACACACAATTTACAAAGAAAAATGTCTCAACACAAAAAAGTAAGTGGAAAAATGATATTGTCAACAACACACACAAAAAGGCATCAAAATGACAGCACTAAACACATACTTATGTATAATTACGCTAAATGGAAATGGACTAAATGCAACAATAAAGAGACAGAGAGTCTCAGACTGGATGAAGAAACACGATCCGTCTATATGCTGCCTACAAGAGACACAACTTAGAGACAAAAACAAACTAAAACTCAAAGGATGGAAAAAAAACATATCAAGCAAACAAAAATCAAAAAAGAGCAGGACTGGCAATATTAATTTCTGACAAAATAGACTTTAAAGTTAAATCCACCACAAAGGATAAAGAAGGACACTACATAAGGGACAATTGACCAGGAAGATATAACCATATTAAATATTTATGCACCCAATGACAGGGCTGCAAGATACATAAAACAAACTTTAACAGAAATGAAAAGTGAGATAGACACCTCCACAATTATAGTAGGAGACTTGAACACACCACTTTCGGAGGACAGGACTTCCAGTAAGAAGCTCAATAGAGACACGGAAGACCTAATTGCTACAATCAACCAACTTGACCTCATACACTTATACAGCACACTCCACCCAGCAGCTGCAAAGTATACTTTTTTTTTTCTAGCGCACATGGAACATTCTCTAGAATAGATCACAGATTAGGTCATAAAACAAACCTTTGCAGAATCCAAAACATCCAAATATTACAAAGCATCTTCTCAGACCATAAGGCCATAAAAGTAGAAATCAATAACAGAAAAATTAGGGAAAAGAAATCAAATACTTGGGAACTGAACAATAATACAAATTTTTTTTTTTAAAACAGACTTGGTTATAGAACACATTAAGGAGGGAATAAAGAAATTCATAGAATGCAACGAGAATGAAAACACTTCCTATCAAAACCTCTGGGACACAGCAAAACAGTGCTCAGAGGTCAATTTATATCGATAAATGCACACATACATAAAGAAGAGCCAAAATCAGAGAACTGTCCCTACAACTTGAAGAAATAGAAAGTGAGCAACAAAAGAATCCATCAGGCACCAGAAGAAAACAAATAATAAAAATTAGACCTGAACTAAATGAATTAGAGAACAGAAAAACAATTGAAAGAATTAACAAAGCCAAAAGATGCTACTTTGAAAAAATTAACAAAATTGATAAACCATTGGCCAGACTGACTAAAGAAATACAGGAAAGGAAACAAATAACATGAATAAGGAAATGGGCCACATCACAACAGACCCAGCTGAAATTAAAAGAATCATATCAGATTATTATGAAAAATGGTACTCTAACAAATTTTCAAACCTAGAAGAAATGGATGAATTCCTAGAAAAACACTATCTACCTAAACTAACACAATCAGAAGTAGAACAACTAAATAGACCGATAACAAAAAAAGAGATTGAAAAGGTAATCAAAAAACTCCGAACAACAACAACAAAAAAGCCCTGGCCCGGAGGGCTTCACTGCAGACTTCTACCAAAATTTCAGAGAAGAGTTAACACCACTACTACTAAAGGTATTTCAAAGCATAGAAAATGACAGAATACTACCTAACTCATTCTATGAAGCCATCATATCCCTGATACCAAAAGCAGGTAAAGACACCACAAAAGAAGAAAATTACAGACCTATATCCCTCATGAACATAGATGCAAAAAGCCTCAACAAAATTCTAGCCTACAGAATTCAACAACATATCAAAAAAATAATCCACCACGACCAAGTGGGATACAAGGCTGGTTTAATATTAGAAAAACCATTAATGTAATCCACCAGATAAACTAAAGAAAAGACAAAAACCACATGAGCTTATCAATTGATGCAGAAAAGGCATTCGACAAAGTCCAACACCTATTCATGATAAAAACTCTCAGCAAAATAGGAACTGAAGGAAAATTCCTCAACATAATAAAGGGCATCTATACAAAGCCAACAGCCAACATCATTCTAAATGGAGAGAGCCTGAAAGCATTTCCCTTGAGAACGGGGAACAGACAAGGATGCCCTTTATCACCTCTCTTGTTCAACATTGTGCTAGAGGTCCTAGCCAGAGCAATTAGGCTAGAGAAAGAAATAAAGGGCATCCAGATTGGCAAGGAGGAAGTAAAATTATCTCTATTTGCAGATGACATGATCTTATACACAGAAAACTTGAAGGAATCCTCCAGAAAACTACTGAAACTAATAGAAGAGTTTGGCCAAGTCTCAGGTTATAAGATAAACATACAAAAATCACGTGGATTCCTCTACATCAACAATAAGAACATCGAAGAGGAAATCACCAAATCAACACCATTCACAGTAGCCCCCAGGAAGATCAAATACTTAGGAATAAATCTTACCAAAGATTTAAAAGACCTATACAAAGAAAATTACAAAGTACTAGTGCAAGAAACTAAAAAGGACCTACGTAAGTGGAAAAACATACCTTGCTCATGGATAGGAAGACTTAAGATAGTAAAAATGTCTATTCTACCAAAAGCCATCTATACATACAATGCATTTCCGATCCAAGTCCCAATGACATTTTCTAATGTGATGGAGAAACAAATCACCAACTTCATATGGAAGGGAAAGAAGCCCCGGATAAGTAAAGCATTACTGAAAAAGAAGAAGAAAGTGGGAGGCCTCACTCTACCTGATTTTAGACCATATTATACAGCCACAGTAGTCAAAACAGCCTGGTACTGGTACAACAACAGACACATGGACCAATGGAACAAAATTGAGAATCCAGACATAAATCCATCCATATATGAGCAGCTAATATTTCACAAAGGCCCAGTGTCACTTCACTGGGGAAAAGATAGTCTTTTTAACAAATGGTGCTGGCATAACTGGATATCCATTTGCAAAAAAATGAAACAGGACCCATACCTCACACCATGCACAAAAAGTAACTCCAAGTGGATCAAAGACCTAAACATAAAGACTAAAATGATAAAGATCATGGAACAAAAAATAGGGACAACGTTAGGAGCCCTAATACAAGGCATAAATAGAATACAAAACATTACCAAAAATGATGAAGAGAAACCAGATAACTGGGAGCTCCTAAAAATCAAACACCTATGCTCATCTAAAGACTTCACCAAAAGAGTAAAAAGACCACCTCCAGATTGGGAAAGAATTTTCAGCTATGACATCTCCGACCACCGCCTGATCGCTAAAATCTATATGATTCTGTTAAAACTCAACCACAAAAAGACAAACAACCCAATCAAGAAGTGGGCAAAGGATATGAACATGCACTTCACTAAAGAAGATATTCAGGCAGCTAACAGATACATGATTAAATGCTCTTGATCATTAGCCATTAGAAAAATGCAAATTAAAACTACGATGAGATTCCATCTCACTCCAACAAGGGTGGCATTAATCCAAAAAACACAAAACAATAAATGTTGGAGAGGCTGCGGAGAGATTGAAACTCTTATACACTGCTGGTGGGAATGTCAAATGGTACAACCACTTTGGAAATCTATCTGGCGTTATCTTAAACAGTTAGAAATAGAACTACCATACAACCCAGAAATCCCACTCCTCGGAATACTCCCTAGAGAAATAAGAGCCTTTACACGAACAGATATGTGCACACCCATGTTTATTGCAGCACTGTTTACAATAGCAAAAAGCTGGAAGCAACCAAGGTGTCCATCAACAGAGGAATGGTTAAATAAATTATGGTCTATTCACACAACGGAATACTACGCATCGAGAAAGAACAGTGAAGAACCTGTGAAACATTTCGTAACATGGAGGAACCCGGAAGGCATTATGCTGAGTGAAATCAACAGAGGCAAAAGGACAAATATTGTATAAGACCACTATTATAATAGTATAAACTGAGAAGAACACATACTTTTGTGGTTACGAGGGGGGGAGGGAGGGAGAGTGGGAGAGGGTTATTTACTGATTAGTTAGTAGATAAGAACTACTTTAGGTGAAGGGAAGGACAATACTCAATACACTGAAGGTCAGCTCAGCTGGACTGGACCAAAAGGAAGGAAGTTTCCGGGATAAACTGAATGCTTCGAAGGTCAGTGGAGCAAGGGTGGTGGTTTGGGGACTGTGGTTTAAGGGAACTTCTAAGTCAATTTGCAAAATAATTCTATTATGAAAACATTCTGCATCCCACTTTGAAGTGTGGCATCTGGGGTCTTAAATGCTAACAAGCGGCCATCTAAGATGCATCAATTGGTCTCAACCCACCTGGATCAAAGGAGAATGAAGAACACCAAGGTCACACGATAACTATGAGCCCAAGAGACAGAAAGGGGCACATGAACCAGAGACTTACATCATCCCGAGACCAGAAGAACTAGATGGTGCCTGGCCACAACCGATGACTGCCCTGACAGGGAACACAACAGAGAACCCCTGAGGGAGCAGGAGAACAGTGGGATGCAGACCCCAAATTCTCATAAAAAGACCATACTTAATGGTCTGATTGAGACTAGAGGAATCCCGGCGGTCATGGTCCCCAAGCCTTCTGTTGGCCCAGGACAGGAACCATTCCCGAAGACAACTCATCAGACATGGAAGGGACTGGACAATGGGCTGGAGAGAGATGCTGATGAAGAGTGAGCTACTTGTATCAGGTGGACCCTTGAGACTGTGTTGGCATGTCTTGTCTGGAGGGGAGATAGGAGGGTAGAGAGGGTTAGAAACTGGCAAAACCGTCATAAAAGGAGAGACTGGAAGTAGGGAGCATTAGGGGGAGAGTAAGTGGGGGAATGGATTAAGGTGTATATAAGTTTATATGTTACAGACTGATTTGATTTGTAAACTTTCACTTAAAGCACAATAAAAATTATTAAAAAAACACGGGAGAGGCAATATTAATTTCTGACAAAATAGACTCTGAAGTTAAATTCATCATAAAGGATAAGGAAGGACACTATATAATG
This sequence comes from Loxodonta africana, assembly GCF_030014295.1. NCBI lineage: Eukaryota > Metazoa > Chordata > Mammalia > Proboscidea > Elephantidae > Loxodonta > Loxodonta africana. The sequence goes on from NC_087369.1 coordinate 73,303,739, forward strand.
ATTAAAGGGACAATACACCAAGAAGATATAACCTTTTTAAATATTTATGCACCCAATGACAGGGCTCCAAGATACATAAAAAAAACTCTATCAGCATTGAAAAGCGAGATACACATCTCCACAATAATAGTAGGAGACTTCAACGCACCACTTTCGGTGAAGGACAGGATATACAGAAAGAAGCTCAATAAAGACACAGAAGATCTAAATGCCACAATCAACCAACTTGACCTCATAGACATATACAGAACACTCCACCCAACAGCAACCATCTATACTTTCTTTCCTAGTGCACATGGAACGTTCTCTAGAATAGACCACATATTAAGGTCATAAAGCAAGCCTTAAAAAACCAAACCAAACCCAGTATCGTCAAGTCAATTCCAACTCATAGCAACCCTGTCGGACAGAGTAGAGCTGCCCCATAGAGTTTCAAAGGAGTACCTGGTGGATTTGAACTGCCGACCCTCTGGTTAGCAGCCTTAGCACTTAACCACTATACCACCAGGGTTTCGCAAAGCAAGCTTTAGCAGAATCCAAAATATCGAAATATTACAAAGCATCTTCCTTGACCATAAGGCCATAAAAGTAGAAATTAATAACAGGAAAAGCAGGGAAAAGAAATCAAACACTTGGAAACTGAACAATACCCTGTTGAAAAAAGACTGGATTATAGAAGACATTAAGGATGGAATAAAGAAATTCATACAATCCAATGAGAATCAAAACACTTCCTATCAGAACCTTTGAGACACAGCAAAGGCAGTGCTCAGAGGCCAATTTATATCAATAAATGCACACATCCGAATAGAAGAAAGTGCCAAAATCAAAGAATTATCCTTAAACTTGAAGAAATAGAAAAAGAGCAACAAAAGAAAGCCTCAGGCACCAGAAGAAAACAAATAATAAAAATTAGAGCTGAACTAAATGAAATAGAAAACGGAAAACAATTGAAAAAATTAACAAGACCAAAAGCTGTTTTTTTTTTTTTAAAAAATCAACAAAAATAAACCACTGGCCAAACTGACAAAAGAAAAACAGGAGAGGAAGCCAATAACCCGAGTAAGAAATGAAATGGGAGATATTAGAGCAGACCCAACTGAAAATAAAAGAATCATATCAGATTATTAGGAAAAATTGTACTCTAACAAATTTGAACACCGAGAAGAAATGGATGAATTCCTAGAAACACACTACCTACCTAAACTAACACAAACACAGGTAGAACAACAAAATAGACCCATAACAAAAAAAGAGATTGAAAAGGTAACCAAAAAACTCCCAACAAAAAAAAGCCCATGGTCCTGACATCTTCACTGCAGAGTTCTACCAAACTTTCAGAGAAGAGTTAACACCACTACTACTAAAGGTATTTCAGAGCATAGAAAAGCACAGAATACTACAAAACTCATTCTATGAAACCACCATATCCCTGATACCAAAACCAAGTAAAGACATCACAAGAAAAGAAATTCATAGACCTATATCCCTCATGAACGTAGATTAAAAATCCTCAACAAAATTCTAGCCAATAGAATTAAACAACGTACCAAAAAAATAATTCACCATGACCAAGTGGGATTCATACCAGGTATGCAGGGATGATTCAACATTAGAAAAAAAATAATGTAATCCACCACATAAATAAAACAAAAGACAAGAATCAAACGATTTTTTCAATTGATGCAGAAAAGGCATTTGACAAAGTTCAACACTCATTCATGATAAAAACTCTCAGTAAAATAGGAATAGAAGGAAAATTCCTCAACATAATCAAGGGCATTTCAACAAAGCCAACAGCCAACATCACCCTAAATGGACAGAGGTTGAATGCATTTCTCTTGAGACCAGGAACCAGACAAGGATGCCCTTTATCATTGCTCTTATTCAACATTGTGTTGGAGGTCCTAGCCAAAGCAATTAGGCTAGACAAAGAAATAAAGGGCATCCAGATTGGCAACGAAGAGGTCAAAGTATCTCTATTTGCAGATGACATGATCTTATACAGAGAAAACCCTGAGGAATCCTCCAGAAAACTACTGAAACTAATGGAAGAGTTCAGCAGAGTATAGGGATACAAGATAAACATACAAAAATCAGTTGGATTCCTCTACACCAATAAAAAGGACATGGAAGAGGAAATCACCAAATGAATGCCATTACAGTCGCCACCAAGAAAATAAAATACTTACAAATAAATCTTACCAGAAATGTTTAAGACTTATACAAAGAAAACTACAGTACACTTCTGCAAGAACCAAAAGAGGCTTACATATGTGGAAAAACATACCTTGCTCATGGATAGGAAGACTTAACATTATAAAAATGTCTATTCTACCAAAACCAATCTATACATTTAATGCAATTCCGATACAAATCCCAACGACATTCTTTAATTAGATGGGGAAACAAATCACCAACTTCATATGGAAGGGAAAGAGGCCCCGGATAAATAAGACATTACTGAAAAAGAAGAACAAAGTGGGAAGCCTTACTTTACCTGATTTTAGAACCTATTATGCCGCAGTAGTCAGAACAGCCTGGTACTGGTACAACAACAGACACATAGACCAATGGAACAGAATTGAGAATCCAGACATAAATCCATCCACATATGAACAGTTGATATTTGACAAAGGCCCCAAAACAGGTAAATGGGGAAAAGACAGTCTTTTTAACAAATGGTTCTGGCATAACTGGGTCTCCATCTGCAAATAAATGAAACAAGACCCATACCTCACTCCGTGCACAAAAACGAGCTCAAAATGGATCAAAGATCTAAATATAAAATCTAAAACAATAAAGATTATGGAAGAAAAAATAGGGACAACGATACATGGCATAAGCAGTATACAAATATTATTAAGTATGCAGAAGACAAAGTAGATAACTGGGAGCTCCTAAAACTCAAACACCTGTGCTTATCCAAAGACTTCACCAAAAGAATAAAAAGACTACAGATAGACTGGGAAAAAGTTTTTAGCTGTGACATTTCCGATCAGTGCCTGATCTCTAAAATCTGCAGGATACTGCAAAAACTCAACTACAAAAAGACAAATAACCCAATTAAAAAATGGGCAAAAGATATGAATAGACATTTCACTGAAGAAGACATTCAGGTAGCTAACAGATATATGAGGAAAAGTTCACGATCATTAGCCATTAGAGAAATGCAGATCAAAACTACAAGAAGATTTCATCTCACTCCAACAAGGCTGGCATTAATCCAAAATCCTCAAAATAATAAATGTTGGAGAGGCTGTGGAGAGATTGGAACACTTATACACTGCTGGATGTCAAATGGTACAACCACTTTGGAAATGGATTTGGCACTTCCTTATACAGTTGGGAATAGAACTATCATACGATCCAGCAATCCCACTTCTCAGAATATATCCTAGAGAAATAAGAACATTTACATGAACAGATATATGCACACCCATGTTTATTGCAGCACTGTTTAGCAAAATGATGGAAGCAACCAAGGTCCCCATCAACAGATGAATGGATAAATAAATTATGGTATATTCACACAATGGAACAGTATGCATCAATAAAGAACAGTGAGGAACCTGTGAAACATTTCATAACATGGAGGAATATGGAAGGCATTATGCTTAGTGAAATTAGTGAGTTGTACAACGACAAATATTGTATAAGACCACTATTATAAGAACTTGAGAAATAGTTTAAACTGAGAAGAAAACATTCTTTTGTGGTTACGGGAGGGGGGAGGGAGGGTGGGTGGAAGAGGAGTATTCACTAATTAGGTAGTAGATAAGAACTACTTTAGGTGACCGGAAAGACAACACACAATACAGGGGAGGTCAGCAGAACTGAACTAAACCAAAACAAAGAAGTTTCCTGAATAAACTGAATGCTTCAAAGGCCAGCACAACAGGGGCTGGGGTTTGGGGACCTTGGTTTTAGGGGATATCTAAGTCAGTTGGCATAATAACCTCCATTAAGAAAACATTCTGCATTCCTCTTTGAAGATTGGTGGCTGGGGTCTTAAACGCTAGCAAGCAGCCATCTTAGATGCATCAGTTGGTCTCAACCCACCTGGATCAAAGGATAATGAAAAACACCAAAGACACAAGGTAATTATGAGGCCAAGAGATAGAAATGGCCACATGACCCAGAGGCTACATCATCCTGAGACCAGAAGAAACAGATGGTGTCCGGCTACAACCAATGTCTGCCTTGACAGGGAACACAACAGAGAACCCCTGAGGGAGCAGGAGAGCAGTGGGATGCAGACCCCAAATTCTCATAAAAAGACCAGACTTAATGGTCTGAGAATGGAAGGACCCCGGTGGTCAAGGCCCCCAGACCTTCTGTTGGCCCAGGACAGGAACCATTCCCAAAGCCAACTCTTCAGACATGGATTGGACTGGACAATGGGTTGGAGAGGGATACTGGTGAGGAGTTAGCTTCTTGGATCAGGTGAACACTTGAGACTATGTTGGCATCTCCTGCCTGGCGGGGAGATGAGAGGGTAGAGGGGGTTAGAAGCTGGTGAATGGACACGAAAAGAGAGAGTGGAGGGAGAGAGCAGGATGTCTCGTTATGGGGAGACTAATGGGGAGCATGTAGCAAGGTGTATATAAGTTTTTGTGTGAGAGACTGACTTGATTTTTAAGCTTTCACTTAAAGCACAATAAAAATTATAAAAGAAAAAAAAAACTTTCCCAAAAAGAGGCATAATGGAGTCAAAATTAGAGGATTCACAAAGAAAAATAGTAAAAATTATATTAAAAAAATGAATCATACCCTTCGAACCAATGTAATTAAAAACTTAATTTTTTTTTTCTGGAATGCATATCAAGTTGCAATAAATGACTTAGAAGTGCCAAAAACAGCTTTTCCTAACTTGGGAGCCTATTGGTTTTTAGAATATTAAGGTTGTTAAGAGATTGTTGTTTCTGGCCAAGATGGAGAAAACAGGGACTGAAGATACCCTCTCACCTTACACAACCAAAATCGATCAATCAATGATTTTCAAGACATCAGACATCAGGCAACAAAAGACTGTGATCTCTGGGAGATGGAATACAATGAAGTGAGCCCCATGATTGCCCCAGATTTCTGCTTAGAGATTGTTTCCAAACCATGGCATTGGTTGATGTAACTGTGGCAAACCCGTTCATCTGCCTGAATTGAGGAGATGTAGCTGAGAGTCTGGGGAGATCAAGGCAGCTAGTGTTCTCAAGGCAGAGGACCAATGGGCAGAGAGGTGCACAAAGAGTGAATCCTTGAGATCTACAGAATGTTTCCATGAATATTCAACAGATTAGTGATCACCACATGTGTTTGAGAAAACTACCAAAGACTAGGGAGAGGACTATTTGAAAGCATTAAGAGAGGTGAGGAATTTCTGCCGCTCACACAGGGCTGGACACACTTCCTTTTTCCACCTGCCGGACTTAAAGAATTCATAATTCAAGGTGTACTAGGTAAAATACTCAGAAAGGTCTTGCCTCAGGAATGGAGATTAGTAGCCCGAGAATAAACTGTTCTCCAACTCACCCAATAAATCTTAAGATTCAAAAAGGTCAAATTTTTCCAAGTAGCTTAACTGAATTCCAGAAAAACTCAAGAAGATGTATAGGAATATGAAAAAAATACAGTACCCAAAAGTAAAATCACAATGTCTGATATCTAATCAAAGATTACTAGATATGCAAAGAAGTAGAAAACATAGTTAATGAGGAGACTAGCCAATCAATATACTCCAATTCAGAAATAACACCAATATTAGAATAAGTAGAGGAGAACATAAAATAGTGTAATTGAATACCATATGTTCAAAAAGAAAAATAGAGTTATGGAAAATATAGTCCCAAATAAATTTTCTGGAGAAGAAAACTACAATATCTGAGTTGAAAATTATACTAGATGGGATCAACAGCAGATTTGATTTTGCTAGAACAAGATTAGTGAAATTGAAGGCATAATGAGACTAATATAATTGGAGTCCTGAACGGAGAGAAAAGACAGAAAAAAATATGTGAAAGAATAGCGGCCAAATTTTCCAAACTAGATGAAAATTATAATCCCACAGATCCACGAAACTCAATAAACCCCAAGTGTGTTAGTTATCTAGTGCTGCTATAACAGAAATACCACAAGTGGATAGCTTTAACAAAGAATTTATTTCCTCACTGTAAAGTAGGCTAAAAGTCCAAATTCAGGGTGTCAGCTCCAGGGGAAGTCTTTTTCTCTCTGTTGGCTCTGTTGGCTCTGTAGGAAGGTCCTTGTCCTCAATCTTCCCATGGTCGAGGAGCTTCTCAGGCACAGGGACCCTGGTCAAAAGGACGCTCTCTGCTCCCAGTGCTGCTTTCTTGGTACTATGAGGTTCCCAACTCTCTGCTTGCTTCCCTTTCATCTCTTGAGAGATTAAAGGTTGTCCAGGCCATGCCCCAGGGAAACTCCCTTTACATTGGATCAGGGAGGTGACCTGAGTAAGGGTGGTGTTACAATCCCACCCTAATCCTCAAAATAAAATTTAAATCACAAAATGGAGGACAACCACAGAATACTGGGAATTGTGGCCTAACCAAGTCGAAACACACATTTTTGGGGGGACATAATTCAATCCATGACACCAAGCATGACAAATATGAAGAAAACTACACCAAGGAACACCATAATCAACTTTCCTTAAAACTGTGACACAAAAGATATCTTAAAAATAACCAGAAAAAATATAGATTGCATACATAGAAACAAAGAAAAGGAGGACATTAGGTTTCTTGTCAGAATCAATGCAAGTAAGAAAACGACAGAGCAAAATCTTTAGATCACTGAGTGAAAAACTTAGAATTCTATACCAAGCAAAGATTTTTCAAATTGAAGGTGAAATAATGACTTTTTAAGACACACAAAAATTGAAAAAATTCATCACCAACAGAACTACAATACAAGAAATGTTACAGAAAGTCCTTCAGGCAGAAGTAAATGATACATGGAATTGTAGGTCTACACAAAAGAATAGCACATGAAATGGTAAATATATAAGTTTTTCTTTTCTTTTCTTAAAATATTTAGAAAAGATACACCCATAAAGAGACAGAGAGTGACAGATGGATAAAAAAACAGGACCCATCAATACACTGTCTACAAGAGACACCTTAGAACAAACACAAAAATATATTAAAAATCAAAGGATGCAAAAAAATACACATATCAAACAAACAGCAACAAAAAAGACCAGGAATGGCAATACTAATCTCAGATAAAATAGACTTTAAAACAAAATTCTCCACAAAAGACAAGGAAGGAAGAAATATAATGAGTAAAGGGACAATCCACCATGAGGACATAACCATAATAAATATCTAAGCACCAAACAACAGGGCACCAAAATACATAAAACAAACTAACAGCACTGAAAAGAGAAACTGACAATTCCACAATAACAGCAGGAGATTTCGACACAGTACTGTCAGTAAAGGAGAACATCTAGAAAGAAACTCAACAAAGATACAGAAGATCTAAAGCCAACAATCAACAGACTTGATCTCATAGACACATATAGAACACTCCACCCAACAGCAGCAAAGTACACATTCTTTTCTAATGGACATGGAATGTTCTCCAGAATAGACCACATCTTAGGCCACAAAAGAACCCTCAACAACATCAAAAACATTGTGATAATACAAAGCATCTTCTCTGATCACAACAGCATAAAAGTAGAAATTTATAACAGGAAAAGCAAGGGAAAAAATCATAAAATACCTGGAAACTGAGTAACACTTTACTTAAAAAAACCACCAGGTAATAGAAGAAATCAAAGATTGGTTAAAAAAAAATTCCTAGAATCAAACTAGAAAGAAAACACATCATACCAAAGCCTTTGGTACAGAGCAAAGACTGTCCTCAGAGGTCAACTTACAGCAGTAGATACACACATCAAAGAAGAAAGGGACAAAATCAAAACATGAGCTATACAACTTGAACAAATAGAGAATAGCAAAAGAAGATTACAGCCACCAGAAGAAAGGAAATAAGAAATATATTACAGCAGAAATAAATGAAATACAGAATAGAAAAACAATACACAGAATCGACAAAATCAAAAGTTGGTTCTTTAAAGGATCAACAAAATTGACAAACCATTGGCCAAAATGACAAAAGAAAAAAAGGAGCAGATGCAAATAACCCAAATAAGAAATGAAATGGAGAACGTTACAACAGACCCAACAGAAAAAAAAAAAGGATCATAACAGAGTCCTATGAAAAACCATACTCCAAAAAATTTGAATACCTAGAGGAAATGGACACATTTCTAGAAACACACTACCTACCTAAACTAACACAACTGAAGTACAAAATAGAAAAAAAAAAAACCCAGACTGAGAGAAGAGACTGAAAAGGTAATAAAAAAAAAAAAAGAAAGAAAAAACTACCAATGATAAAAAGCCCTGGCCCAGGTGGCTTCACTGGAGAATTCTACAAAACATTCAAAGAAGAGCTCACACCAGTACTACTCAAAGTCTTTCAAAACAAAGAAAAAGAAACAATACTTCTAAATTCTTCCATAACCCTGATACCGACACCACAAAAAAGAAAATTACAGACCTTTCATGAACATGGATGCAAAAATTCTCAACAAAATTCTAGTCAATAGAATTCAGCACCATATATATGTTTTGTTTTGTTTTTGGTTTATATATATGTATAAAATAGTACAACATTACCAAGTAGGATTCATTTATACCAGGTATGCAAGGATGGATCAACATTAGAAAATCAATCAACATAATTCACCACATAAATAAAAGAGTCACATGATCATCTCAATCAATGCAGAAAAGGCATTCAATAAAGTCCAACACTCATTCCTGATAAAACTCTCAATAAAATAGGAAAAAGAGGGCAATTCCTCAACATAATAAAAGGCGCCTATACAAAAAAAAAATTTTCATACAAAACCAACAGCCAATATCATTCTCAACAGAGAGAGGCTGCAAACATTCTCCCTGGGAACAGGAACAAAACAAGGGTGCCCTTTATCACCACTCCTGTTTAACATTGTGCTGGAAGTCCTTGCTGGAGCAATAAGGAAAGAAAAAGAAATAAATGGCATCCAATTTAGTAAAGAAGAAGTAAAACTATCCATATACATGGACAATATGATACTATACACAGAGAACCCAAAATACTCCACAAGAAAACTACTGGAAATAATAGAAAGATTCAAAACAGTAGAAGGATACAAGATAAACATATAAAAATCAGTTGGATTCCTATACACCAATAAAGAGAACTATGAAAAGGAAATTAAGAAGCAATACCATTTATAATAATCCCTGAAAAAAAATAAAACACTTAGAAATTAACCAGGAATGTAAAAGACCTATACAAAGAAAACTGCAAAACACTACTGCAAGAAGCCAGAAGAGACCTGTATAAATAGAAAACATGCTATGCTCATGGATAGACAGACTCAACATTGTGAAAATGTCAATCTTACCGAAAGTGATCTACAAATACAATGAAATCCCAGTCCAAATACCAACCGAATTCTTAAATGAGATGGAAAAGCTAATCATTAACTTTACATGGAAAAGAAAGAGGCCCTGGATGAGTAAAGCCCTATTGAAGAAGAATAAAGTAGGAGGCCTCGCACTACCTGATCTCAGAAGCCACTATACAGCTACAGTACTCAAAACAGCATGGTACTGATATGACAGGCACATTGTTCAATGGAACAGAATCCAGAACCCAGGTGTAAATCCATCCACCTATGAGCACCTGATCTTTGACAAAGGCCTAAAGTCCATTAAATGGGGGAAAAGACAGTCTTTTGAAAAATGGTGCTGGCAAAACTGGATGATGTCTACCTATAAAAAAATGAAACAGGGGTTATACCTCACACTATAATTTGTGTATAAAAAAAAACACAAATTCAAAATGGATCAAAGACCTAAATATAAAACCAAAAACTATAAAGAGCATAGAAGAAAAAATAGGGTCAATGCTAGGGGCCCTAATAAAAAAATTTTTTTTTTACACAGCATAAATAGCATACAAACCATAACCAACAATACACAACACCAGAATATAAGCTAGATAACTCGATCTAAAAATTAAACGCTTATGCTCATCAAAAAATTTCACCAAAAGAGTAAAAAGAGAAACTACAGACTGGGAAAAAAAAATTTGGCTATGACAGATCTGACAAAGTTCTAAACTCTACAATCTATAGGAAAATCCAACACCTCCACAACAAAAAGACCAATAATCCAATTAAAAATGGGCAAAGAATATGAACAAACACTTCATCAAAGAAGACATCTGGACAGCTAACAGACATATGAGGAAACACTCGCGATCATTAGCCATTAGAGAAGTGCAAATCAAAACTACAATGAGATACCATCTCACCCAACATTACTGGCATGAATAAAAAAAAAAAACAGAAGCTAACAAATGTTGGTGACTTTGGGGAGATTGGAATTCTTATGGGCTGCTGGTGGGAATGCAAAATGATACAACGATTTTGGAAAACTATATGGTTCTTCCTTAAAAACCTAGAAATAGAAATGCCATAGGATCCTACAATACCTCTACTAGGAATATATTCTAGAGAAATAAGAGCTGTCACGTGCATAGACAAATGCATACCCATGTTCACTACAGTATTGTTCACAATAGCAAAAAGATGAAAACAACTTAAGTGTCCTTCAACAGATAAATGGGTAAACAAACTCTGGTACATACACATGATGGAATGCTACACAATGATAAAGAACAATGATGAGTCTGTGAAGCATGTCACAACATTGATGAATCTGGAGGGGGTTATGCTGAGTAAAATAAGTCAATCACAAATGGAAAAATACTGTATAAGACCATTATAAAAACTCATGAGAAGGTTTACACACAGAAAGAAACAATCTTTGATGGTTATGAGGGAGGCAAGGGGTTGTTGTTGTTGTTGTTAGGTGCCCTCGAGTCCGTTCCGACTCACAGGGACCCTACGCACAACAGAACGAAACACTGCCCGGTCCTGAGCTCATTGTTGCAGCCACTGTGTCAGTCCACCTCATTGAGGGTCTTCCTCTTTTCCGCTGACCCTGTACTCTGCCAAGCATGATGTGCTTCTCCAGGGACTGATCCTTCCTGACATGTCCAAAGTATGTAAGACGCAGTCTCACCATCCTTGCTTCTAAGGAGCATTCTGGTTGTACTTCTTCTAAGATAGATTTGTTCACTCTTTTGACAATCCATGGTATATTCAATATTCTTCGCCAACACCACAATTCAAAGGCGTCAGTTCTTCGGTCTTCCTTATTCATTGTTCACCTTTCACATGCATATAATGTGATTGAAAATACCATAGCTTGGGTCAGGCGCACCTTAGTGTTCAAGGTGACACCTTTGTTCTTCAACATTTTAAAGAGGTCCTTTGCAGCAGATTTACCCAATGCGATGCATCTTTTGATTTCTTGACTGTTGCTTCCATGGCTGTTGATTGTGGATCCAAGTAAAATGAAATCCTTGACAACTTCAGTCTTTTCTCCATTTATCATGATGTTGCTCATTGGTCCAGTTGTGAGGATTTTTGTTTTCTTTATTTTGAGGTACAATCCGTACTGAAGGCTGTGGTCTTTGATCTTCATTAGTAAGTGCTTCAAGTCCTCTTCACTTTCAGCAAGCAAGGTTGTGTCATCTGCATAACACAGGTTGTTAATGAGTCTTCCTCCAATCCTGATGCCCCATTCTTCTTCATACAGTCCAGCTTCTCAGATTATTTGCTTAGCATACAGACAGATTGAATAGGTATGGTGAAAGAATACAACCCTAACACACACCTTTCCTGACTTTAAACCAATCAGTAGCCCCTTGTTCTGTCTGAACAACTGCCTCTTGATCTATGTAAAGGTTCCTCATGAGCACAATTAAGTGTTCTGGAATTCCCATTCTTCGGAATGTTATCCATAATTTGTTATGATCCACACAGTCGAATGCCTTTGCATAGTCAGTAAAACACAGGTAAACATCCTTCTGGTATTCTCTGCTTTCAGCCGGGATCCATCTGACATCAGCAATGATATCCATGGTTTCACATCCTCTTCTGAAACCGGCCTGAATTTCTGGCAGTTCCCTGTCGATATACTGCTGCAGCCATTTTTGAATGATCTTCAGCAAAATTTTGTTTGCGTGTGATATTAGTGATATTGTTCTATAACGTCCACATTCAGTTGGATCACCTTTCTTGGGAATAGGCATAAATATGGATCTCTTCCAGTCAGTTGGCCAGGAATCTGTCTTCCATATTTCTTGGCATAGACAAGTGAGCACCTCCAGCGCTGCATCTGTTTGTTGAAAACGTCTCAATTGATATTCCATCAATTCCTGGAGCCTTGGTTTTCACCAATGCCTTCAGAGCAGCTTGGACTTCTTCCTTCAGTACCATTGGTTCCTGATCATATGCTACCTCTTGAAATGGTTGAGCATTGACTAATTCTTTTTGGTATAATGACTTTGTGTATTCCTTCCATCTTCTTTTGATGCTTCCTGCATCGTTTAATATTTTCCCCATAGAATCCTTCACCACTGCAACTCAAGGCTTGAATTTTTCCTTCAGTTCTTTCAACTTGAGAAACACTGAGTGTGTTCTTCCCTTTTGGTTTTCCATCTCCAGCTCTTTGCACATGTCATTATAATACTTTACTTTTTCTTCTTGAGACGCCCTTCGAAATCTTCTGTTCGGTTCTTTTACTTCATCAATTCTTCCTTTTGCTTTTGAGGCTCAACTTTCAAGAGCAAGTTTCAGAGTCTCCTCTGACATGCACCTTGGTCTTTTCTTTCTTTCCTGTCTTTTCAATGACCTCTTGCTTTCTTCATGGATGATGTCCTTGATGTCATTCCACAACTCGTCTGGTCTTTGGTCACTAGTGTTCAATGCATCAAATCTATTCTTCAGATGGTCTCTAAATTCAGGTAGGATATACTCAAGTTCATATTTTGGCTCTCGTGGACTTGTTCTGATTTTCTTCAGTTTCAGCTTGAACTTGCATATGAGCAATTGATGATCCATTGCCCTGATGTGTCTGTCAGTTTGTCGTACTGTGGGGGCTTGTGTGTTGCTGTGATGCTGGAAGCTATGCCACCGGTATTCAGATACCAGCAGGGTCACCCATGGAGGACAGGTTTCAGCTGAGCTTCCAGACTAAGACAGACTAGGAAGAAGGACCCAGAAATCTACTTATGAAATCACTAGCCAGTGAAAACCTTAGGAATAGCAGCGGAACATTGTCTGATATAGTGCTGGAAGATGAGCCCCCCAGGTTGGAAGTCACTCAGAAGATGCCTGGGGAACAGCTGTCTCTTCAAAGTACAGTTGACCTTAATGACGTGGATGGAGTAAAATTTTCGGGAACTTCATTTGCTGATGTGGCAGGGAAGGGGTAGGGAGGAATAAAAAACTAACTAGACAATAGATAAGCGGTAACCTTGGTGAAGGGTAAGACAGTACACAGTACTGGGGAATCCAGCACAACTTGACCAAGGCAAGGTCATGGAAGCTTCACAGACACATCCAAACCCCTCAAGGGACAAAATTACTAGGTTGAGGGCTCTGGGGACAGCTAGCTCAATCTACAAAATGTAATTTTTAAAGAGAATGTTCTACATCCTACTTTGGTGAGTACCGTCTTGGGTATTAAAAGCTTGTGAGCAGCTATCTAGGATACTCCACTGGTCCCACCCCATCTGAAGCAAGGGAGAATGAAAAAAAACAAAGACATAAGGGAAAGAGTAGTCCAAAGCCTAATGGACACAACTACCACAGCCTCCACCAGAGTTAGTCCAGCACAGCTAGATGAAGCTCACCTACTACCACTGGTTGCTCTGAGAGGGATCAAGGCAGAGGGTCCCAGACAGAGCTGGAGAAAAATGTGGAACAAAACTCAAACACAAAAAAGACCAGACTTACTGGTATGACAGAGACTGGAGAAGCCCTGAGAGTATGGCCCCCAGACACCCTTTTAACTCAGTATTGAAGTCACTCCTGAGGTTCACCCTTCAGCCAAAGATTAGACAGGCACATAAAACAAACAATAATACACATAGCTTAAGTATGTATACAAGACAAAATGGGCACACCAGCTCAAGGTCAAGGACTAGAAGGGAGGAGGGGACCGGAAAGCTAGAGTAATGAAAATGGGGAACCCAAGGTCAAGAAGGGGAGAGCGTTGATGTGTCCCAAGGTTGGCAACCAATGTCACAAAACAATATGTGTATCGATGGTTTAATGAGAAACTAATTTGCTCTGTAAACCTTCATCTAAAGCACAGTTAAAAATAAATAAAATAAATATATTTTTAAAAGATAATTGACTAGACTCAAACCTAATCATATCAATCATCACCTTGAATGTAAATATACTAGCTACCCCAAGTGAAATACAGAGATTGCCATGTTGGATAAAAAGTAATACCAAACTATATGCTTCCTAAAAGAAAACACTTAAACACTTTAAATATGAAGACACATATGAGTTAAAATCAAAAGGAAGGAAGAAGATATTCCATGCTAATTAATACTAATGGAAAAAAGTGGCTATGTTAATATCCAAAAATGTAGCTTCAGAGCAAAGAATATTACCATGGATAAAAAGGATCATTTAACACTTACAAACAGATCAGTTAATCAAGAGTGTATAGCAATCCTAAACATTTATGAACCTAATAACAGCTTCAAAATGCATGAAGCAGAAACTGAAAGAAGTGTAAGAGCAATAGACAAATCCACAATTAATGAGATTTCATTACTCTTCTTTCAGTAGACAGAAAATCAGCCAGGATATTGTAGACTTGAACAACAACTTGACCTAATAGACATTTACAGACCGCTTCACTCCCAAAAAGGTCTCTGGGTGGAACAAATAATTTGCTCTCAGTTACTAACCTAATGGTGGTATGAACCCACCCAGTGACACCACAGAAGAAAGGTGTGGCAATCTGCTTCCACAAAGATTATAGCCAAGAAAATCTCATAGAGCTGACCCGACAGCAATGTTTTTTCTTAATTCCCAAACAGCAGAATACATGTTCCTCTCAGGTGCACAAAAAACATTTACCAAACATTGTCCATATTCTGGAACATACAACATGTCTCAATAAAGTTAAAATTATGCAAGCCATATAAAGTAGGTTTTCTTACCAAAAATGACTTAGACTAATAACATAAAAATGTCTGAAAAATGGCCACCTTTTTGGAAACTCATTAACACACTTCTAAATAACTCCAGAGATAAAGAAGAAATCCAAAGATAAATTAGAAAATATTTTGAACTCAATGAAAATGAAAACACGGTGCATCGTAATTTGTAGTTTGATGTTAAATCAATATTTCTGGGCCATTTAGAATACTAAATGTCTACATTAGGAAAGAAGGAAAATCTCAATTTCAACCTCAAGAAGCTAGAAAAAGAAGAGGAAAATAAATTCAAATTAAGCAGATTAAGGGAAATAGTAAAGATCAAATCACATATAGAGGAAATATAAAGTCAGTTCTTTGAAAAGATAAGGTCAGTTGATAAAATTCTAGCCAGACTGATCAGGAAAAAAGAGAGAAGACACAAATTACCAGTATCAGGAATAAGAGAGGTGGCATCAGTATAGCTTTTACAGATATAAAAATGATATTAAGGGAATAGTATGAACATTTTTATGCCAATAAATTTGACAAGTTAGGTGAAATCAAAAAAATTCTTTAAAAAGTGAAACTACCAAAGCTTACTGAAGAAGAAATAGATAATATGAATATCCCTATAACTATCTAAGAACTTGACATTGTAGTTAAAACAGTCCCATAAAGTAAACACCAAACCCAAATTGCTCCACTGATAAATTTTACCAAATATTTAATATCAATATTACCTAAATGTAGGTCCCGTCCGGAGCGGCTTTGAGTCAATAAAAGTACACGTAGGTGAGGCAATAGAAGGGTGTTTATCGCAAGCATGCAGACAAGGAGCAAGGAGCTGTATACCACAAATCAAGCTCCTGCAACAGAGAGGCAGAACTTTTTATACCGTCCCTCACAAGAAAGTACATGCAAACATCATGGACTACATATGTTATCATGGCACGCAGACACAGTAAGACAAGTTGCACTTTTTCCCTTCAGTCTGCATAGAAGATGGCGGATAAGCCCCACCCTGGGTGGAGATTTTAATATTAAATTAGGTCTTAATAAGGCTTAGATTACTTAAAGACACTTTTTAGGCTAGTAAACTGGTTTGACTGGTTTTATCTGGGTCTTGTTTTTCTCTCGCTTCTTATTCCCGCTGTTGCGAGTGGGAAAGTGTTGTGAGGGATTTTAGCTGAGGAGCTGACTCAAGGCTCCTATATCACTAATTCTATATTATCACAACCAAAAAAAACGAGAGAATGCTTTCATTCAATGAGGTCAGCATTACCTGGTTGATTCCAAAAACAGACAAATTCATTACAAGGAAAAAAAAAAACACTATGATTCAATATACCTCCTGCACATTAATGTAAAATAATAGACAGATTCATAGCATGTTGAATTCAACAGTATATTAAAAAGATAAGGCATCATGATCAACTGAAGTTTATGCCATGAATGCCAGGTTATATGAACATTTAAAATCAATTAATGTAATTCTGCATATTACTAACTGAAACAGCAAAACCATATGATTATCTCAATTTCCACAGGAAAATAGTTTGCCATAATGCATTATCCATTCCTGAAAACAACTCTTAGTAAACTAAGAACAGACAGGAACATCCTCAACCCGATAAGGAAAATCTACAAAATATCTGCAACTAGCATCATACTTGATCATGAAAGAGTGAGTGTTTCCCCTATGGTCAGAAACAATACAAAGATGTTTACTCTCTCCACTTTTGTTCTGCGTTAAATTAGAGATTCTAAACAGTAAAATTTGGCAAGAAAAAGAAATAAAATGTACCTAGATTTGGAAGGAAAATGTAAAGCTGTCTTTTTTCCCAGGCCATATAACCATCTATTCAGAAAATCTGACGGAATCTCCAAAAAGTCACTAAAACTAATAATGTGAGTTTAGCAAGCTTACAGGACACATGATCAACATGCAAAATTTGATTGCATGCTAATAGTGAAAATGATAAATTTAAAAGATATAATGTATAATAATAGCATCAAAAATAGGAAATATCTGTGATAAATTGTAAATGACATATACAGTGAAAAATCTAAAACATAGCTAAGGAAAATTTTTTAAATACTAAATAAATGGAGAAATATATCTTACTTATTGGTAGGAAGACTCAGTGTCATTAAGATATCCAATTTATCAGTAAATTTATCTGAAAACGTATCTCCAATTTATCTGTAAATTCAACACAATCCTAGTCAAAATTCCAGCATTTTTTTTTTTGTAGAAATTGACAGGGTGGTTATACATTTTATATGAAAATTATAAAGTCCTAGAAAGCCAAAACAATTTTGAAAAAGAAGAACAAAGTTGAAGGGCTAATTCTAATTTCAAATATTATAAGACTACAGTAATCAAAACTGTGTGGTAATTGCTAAAGACAGAGAAATGGATCCATGGAACAGAAGAGATAGTCCAGAAATAAACTCACACATATAAGGAAAAGTGATGTTTTGGGAAGAAAATTGAAAACATCTGAATGTTTTTCCTTCATATATATTTTCTCACAAAATCGGACCAATCTGTAAATACTATTTACATCAAGACAAATTTACTGATGTCATTTAATCTTCCATAACCTCACTTCAGATGATTATGACATATTACATATATGGAGTCCACAAATTATTTAATCAATAATTTATCAGTTAATAACAACAGCAACAAAAAAAACACTAGTTACCATCAGGTCAATTCTGACTCACGGTGACCTCATGGGTGTTAGAACAGAACTGTGTTCCATAGGGTTGTCAATGGCTGATTTTTCTGAAATAGATCACCAGGCAGGAAAACTGATTTTTTACAAAGTTTCAAAGATAGTTCAGTGGAGAAAACATAATTTTATAAACAAGCGATACTGGAGTAATTGGATATCTCTATGCAAATATTATGAACTTAGATTATCCTTACACCATAAAAAATAATCATTCAAAATAAGGTCATACACCTAAATGTAAAACCTAAAGCTATAAAACTCCTAGGAGAAAATCTCCGTGTCCTTGAGTTAGACAAAGATTTTTAGATACAACACAAAAAGCATATTCTATTAAAGCATAAATTCATAAATTGGACTTCATCTGAATGTAAAACCTCTGCTATAAACAGAATAAACAGACAGCCCACAGACTGGGAGAAGATCATTGCAAACCATATACACTATTTAAAAAAAAATGCTTATATCCAGAATATGTAAAGAAATTTCAAAATCAACAATAAGAAAACAAACAGCTCAGTAAAATCAATAAAATATTTGAACAGGCACTTCATCAATGAAGATATTTTGATGACAAATAAGCACATGGAAAGATATTCAAAGCCATTAGGCATTGTGGAAATGCAAATTAAACTGCAATAAGATGCCACTATACACCTATTAGAATGGCCAAGATGTTGTCAAAGATGTGTAGGAACTGAAACTCTGAAAGGCTGCTAGTGGGAATGTAAAATGACACAACCGCTTTGGAAAAAAGTGTCATATTTTCATAAAAATTTAAATCTGTACTACCATATAGTCCAACAAGCCCTGGTGGTGCAGTGATTAAGCGCTAGGCTGCTAACCAAAAGTTTTGTGATTCGAAGCCATCAGCTGCTCTGAAGGAGAAAGATGTGGCAGCATTGGAAACCCTATGGGGCAGTTCTGCCCTGCCCTGTAGGGTCGCTATGAGTTAGAATGGATTCAAGGGCAACGGGTTTGGTTTGGTACCATATTGTCCAGCCATTCCACTTCTAGTTATTTACCCAAGGGAAAATGAAATATCTGTTTGTACAGAGAAATGTGCCTAAATGTTCATAGCACCTTTGTCTATAATAGCCAAAGACTGGAAACAACTCAAGTGTATAGCAACATTGTGATGTTTGCACACAACCGAATACAACTGAGCAATAAGTAGGCGTAAACTACCAACACATGCAATGTGGATGAATCTTGAAATGATTATGTTAATAAAAGAAGCAGCAAATAAAAAGTATATACCTTATGATTTCATTTACCTAAAACTCGAGAAAATATAAACTAATCTGCAGTGGCAGAAAGCACATCCTCTGTTGCTTGGCAAGGGTATGTGGGTTGGGCTAGAGGGTAGGATTACGAAGGGCACAATGAATTTTGGGGGGATGATGGATATGTTCACTCTGATTGTGGTGATACTTTCTCAGCTGTATGCACATGTCAAAACTTTTCAACTTGTACATTTTAGATATGTGCAATTTACTTTATTTCAATTATACCTCAAAAAATGCCTACAGAAAATATTTTTAAGATAATTTTTATTGTGCTTTAAGTGAAATTTTACAAGTCAAGTCAGTCTGTCACATATAAGCTTATATACACCTTCTCCATACTCCCACTTACACTCCCTCTAATGAGTCAGCCCGCTCCCTTCTTCCAGTCTCTCCTTTCTTGACGGTTTTGCCAGTTTCTAACCCTCTCTACCCTCCCATCTCCCCTCCAGACAGGAGACGCCAACACAGTCACAAGTGTCCACCTGATACAAGTAGCTCACTCTTCATCAGCATCTCTCTCCAACCCATCGTCCAGTCCCTTCCATGTCTGATGAGTTGTCTTCGGGAATGGTTCCTGTCCTGGGCCAAAAGAAGGTTTGGGGATCATGACTGCTGGGATTCTTCTAGTCTCACTCAGACCATTAAGTATGGTCTTTTTATGAGAATTTGGGGTCTGCATCCCATTGTTCTCCTGCTCCCTCAGGGGTTCTCTGTTGTGCTCCCTGTAAGGGCAGTCATCAGTTGTGGCCGGGCACCATCTAGTTCCTCTGGTCTCAGGATGATGTAGGTCTCTAGTTCATGTGGCCCTTTCTGTCTCTTGGGCTCTTAGTTGTCGTGTGACCTTGGTGTTCTTCATTTTCTTTTGCTCCAGGTGGGTTGAGACCAATTGATGCATCTTAGATGGCCGCTTGTTAGCATTTAAGACCCCAGACGCCACACTTCAAAGTGGGATGCAGAATGTTTTCATAATAGAATTATTTTGCAAATTGACTTACTAGTCCCCTTAAGCCATAGTCCCCAGACCCCCGCCCTTGCTCCGCTGACCTTCGAAGCATTCAGTTTATCCTGGAAACTTCTTTGCTTTTGGTCCAGTCCAGTTGAGCTGACCTTCCGTGTATTGAGTATTGTCCTTCCCTTCACCTAAAGTAGTTCTTATCTACTAACTAATCAGTAAATAATCCTCTCCCACCCTCCCTCCCTCCCCCCCTCGTAACCACAAAAGTATGTGTTCTTCTCAGTTTATACTATTATAATAGTGGTCTTATACAATATTTGTCCTTTTGCCTCTCTTGATTTCACTCAGCATAATGCCTTCCGGGTTCCTCCATGTTATGAAATGTTTCACAGATTCCTCACTGTTCTTTCTCGATGCATAGTATTCCATTGTGTGAGCAGACCATAATTTATTTAACCATTCCTCTGTTGATGGATACCTTGCCTGCTTCCAGCTTTTTGCTATTGTAAACAGTGCTGCAATAAACATGGGTGTGCATATATCTGTTCGTGTAAAGGCTCTTATTTCTCTAGGGTATATTCCGAGGAGTGGGATTTCTGAGTTGTATGGTAGTTCTATTTCTAACTTTTTTTTTATTAACTTTTATTAAGCTTCAAGTGAATGTTTACAAATCCAATCACTCTGTCAAATATAAGTTTACATACATGTTACTCCCTACTCCCACTTGCTCTCCCCCTATTGAGTCAGCCCTTTCAGTCTCTCCTTTCGTGACAATTTTGCCAGCTTCCCTCTCTCTCTATCCTCCCATCCCCCCTCCAGACAAGAGTTGCCAACACAATCTCAAGTGTCCACCTGATATAATTAGCTCACTCTTCATCAGCATCTCTCTCCCACCCGCTGACCAGTCCCTTTCATGTCTGATGAGTTGTCTTCGGGGATGGTTCCTGTCCTGTGCCAACAGAAGGTCTGGGGAGCATGGCCGCCGGGATTCCTCTAGTCTCAGTCAGACCATTAAGTATGGTCTTTTTATGAGAATTTGGGGTCTGCATCCCACTGATCTCCTGTTCCCTCAGGAGTTCTCTGTTGCGCACCCTGTCAGGGCAGTCATGGATTGTGGCCGGGCACCAACTAGTTCTTCTGGTCTCAGGATGATGTAGGTCTCTAGTTCATGTGGCCCTTTCTGTCTCTTGGGCTCTTAGTTGTCGTGTGACCTTGGTGTTCTTCATTTTCTTTTGCTCCAGGTGGGTTGAGAACAATTGATGCATCTTAGATGGCCGCTTGTTAGCATTTAAGACCCCAGACACCACATTTCAAAGTGGGATGCAGAATGTTTTCATAATAGAATTATTTTGCAAATTGACTTAGAAGTCCCCTCAAACCATGTTCCCCAGACCCCCGCGCCTGCTCCGCTGACCTTTCAAGCATTCATTTTATCCCGGAAACTTCTTTGCTTTTGGTCCAGTCCAATTGAGCTTACCTTCCATGTATTGAGTGCTGTCTTTCCCTTCACCCAAAGCAGTTCTTAAATCTACTAATTAATCAATAAAAAACCCTCTCCCTCCCTCCCTCCCTCCCACCCCCCTTCGTAACCACAAAAGTATGTGTTCTTCTCAGTTTTTACTATTTCTCAAGATCTTATAATAGTGGTCTTATACAATATTTGTCCTTTTGCCTCTGACTAATTTCGCTCAGCATAATACCTTCCAGGTTCCTCCATTTATAAACTGTTTCAGAGATTCGTCACTGTTCCTTATCGATGCGTAGTATTCCATTGTGTGAATATACCACAATTGATTTAACCATTCGTCCGTAGATGGAATCCTTGGTTGCTTCCAGCTTTTTGCTATTGTAAACAGAGCTGCAATAAACATGGGTGTGCACATATCTGTTTGTGTGAAGGCTCTTGTTTCTCTAGGGTATATTCCGAGTAGTGGGATTTCTGGGTTGTATGGTAGTTCTATTTCTAACTGTTTAAGATAATGCCAGATAGATTTCCAAAGTGGTTGTACCATTTGACATTCCCACCAGCAGTGTATGAGAGTTCCAATTTCTCTGCAGCCTCTCCAACATTTATTATTTTGTGTTTTTTGGATTAATGCCAGCCTTGTTGGAGTGAGATGGAATCTCATCGTAGTTTAATTTGCATTTCTCTAATGGCTAATGATCGAGAGCATTTTCTCATGTGTCTTTTAGGTGTCTGAATATCTTCTTTAGTGAAGTGCATGTTCATATCCTTTGCCCACTTCTTGATTGGGTTGTTTGTCTTTTTGTGGTTGAGTTTCAACAGAATCATATAGATTTTAGGGATCAGGCGGTGGTCGGAGATGTCATAGCTGAAAATTTTTTCCCAATCTGGAGGTGGTCTTTTTACTCTTGTGGCGAAGTCTTTAGGTGAGCATAGGTGTTTGTGTTTTAGAAGCTCCCAGTTATCTGGTTTCTCTTCATCATTTTTGGTAATGTTTTGCATTCTGTTTATGCCTTGTATTAGGGCTTCTAACGTTGTCCCTATTTTTTCTTCCATGATCTTTATCGTTTTAGTCTTTATGTTTAGGTCTTTGATCCACTTGGAGTTAGTTTTTGTGCATGGTGTGAGGTATGGGTCCTGTTTCATTTTTTTGCAAATGGATATCCAGTTATGCCAGCACCATTTGTTAAAAAGGCTATCTTTTCCCCAATTAACTGACACTGGGCCTTTGTCAAATATCAGCTGCTCATACGTGCGTGGATGGGTTTATATCTGGGTTCTCAATTCTGTTCCATTGGTCTATGTGCCTGTTGTTGTACCAGTACCAGACTACTGTGGCTGTATAATAGGTTCTGAAATCAGGTAGAGTGAGGCCTCCCACTTTCTTCTTCTTTTTCAGTAATGCTTTGCTTATCCGGGGCTTCTTTCCCTTCTATATGAAATTGGTGATTTGTTTCTCTATCCACTTAAAATATGACATTGGAATTTGGATCGGAAGTGCGTTATATGTATAGATGGCTTTTGGTAGAATAGACATTTTTACTATGTTAAGTCTTCCTATCCATGAGCAAGGTATGTTTTTCCACTTAAGTATGTCCTTTTGAATTTCTTGTAGTAGAGCTTTGTAGTTTTCTTTGTATAGGTCTTTTACATCTTTGGTAAGATTTATTCCTAAGTATTTTGTCTTCTTGGGGGCTAATGTGAATGGTATTGATTTGGTGATTTCCTCTTCGGTGTTCTTTTTGTTGATGTAGAGGAATCCAAGTGATTTTTGTATGTTTATTTTATAACCTGAGACTCTGCCAAACTCTTCTATTAGTTTCAGTAGTTTTCTGGAGGATTCCTTAGGGTTTTCTGTGTATAAGATCATGTCATCTGCAAATAGTGATAACTTTACTTCCTCCTTGCCAATCCAGATCCCCTTTATTTCTTTGTCTAGCCTAATTGCCCTGGCTAGGACTTCAAGTACGATGTTGAATAAGAGCGGTGATAAAGGGCATCCTTGTCTGGTTCCCGTTCTCAAGGGAAATGCTTTCAGGTTCTCTCCATTTAGAGTGATATTGGCTGTTGGCTTTGCATAGATGCCCTTTATTATGTTGAGGAATTTTCCTTCAATTCCTATTTTGGTAAGAGTTTTTATCAGAAATGGGTGTTGGACTTTGTCAAATGCCTTTTCTGCATCAATTGATAAGATCATGTGGTTTTTATCTTTTGTTTTATTTATGTGATGGATTACATTAATGGTTTTTCTGATATTAAACTAGCCTTGCATACCTGGTATAAATCCCACTTGATCATGCTGAATTATTTTTTTGATGTGCTGTTGGATTCTATTGGCTAGAGTTTTGTTGAGGATTTTTGCATCTATGTTCATGAGGGATATAGGTCTGTAATTTTCTTTTTTTTGTAATGTCTTTACCTGGTTTTGGTATCAGGGAGATGGTGGCTTCATAGAATGAGTTGGGTAGTATTCCGTCATTTTCTATGCTTTGAAATACCTTCAGTAGTAGTGGTGTTAACTCTTCTCTGAAAGTTTGCTAGAACTCTGCAGTGAAGCCGTCCGGGCCAGGGCTTTGTTTTTATTGGAAGTTTTTTGATTACCGTTTCAATCTCTTTTTTTGTTATGGGTCTATTTAGTTGTTCTACTTCTGAATGTGTTAGTTTAGGTAGGTAGTGTTTTTCCAAGAATTCATCCATTTCTTCTAGGTTTGCAAATTTGTTAGAGTACAATTTTTCATAGTAATCTGTAATGATTCTTTTAATTTCATTTGGTTCTGTTGTGATGTGGTCCTTCTCGTTTCTTATTCGGGTTATTTGTTTCCTTTCGTTTATTTCTTTAGTCAGTCTAGCCAATGGTTTATCAATTTTGTTAATTTTTTCAAAGAACCAGCTTTTGGCTTTGTTAATTCTTTCAATTATTTTTCTGTTCTCTAATTCATTGAGTTCAGCTCTAATTTTTATTATTTGTTTTCTTCTGGTGCCTGATGGATTCTTTTGTTGCTCACTTTCTATTTGTTCAAGTTGTAGGGACAGTTCTCTGCTTTTGGCTCTTTCTTCTTTTTGTATGTGTGCATTTATTGATATAAATTGGCCTCTGAGCACTGCTTTTGCTGTGTTCCAGAGGTTTTGATAGGAAGTATTTTTATTCTCGTTGCATTCTATGAATTTCCTTATTCCCTCCTTGATGTCTTCTATAACCCAGTCTTTTTTCAGGAGGGTCTTGTTCAGTTTTCAAGTATTTGATTTCTTTTCCCTAGTTTGTCTGTTATTGATCTCTAGTTTTATTGCCTTGTGGTCTGAGAAGATGCTTTGTAATATTTCGATGTTTTGGACTCTGCAAAGGTTTGTTTTATGACCTAATATGTGGTCTATTCTAGAGAATGTTCCATGTGCGCTAGAAAAAAAAGTATATTTTGCAGCAGTTGGGTGGAGAGTTCTGTATAAGTCAATGAGGTCAAGTTGGTTGATTGTTGTACATAGGTCTTCCATGTCTCTATTGAGCTTCTTACTGGATGCCCTGTCCTTCTCCGAAAGTGGTGTGTTGAAGTCTCCTACTATAATTGTGGAGGTGTCTATCCCACTTTTCAATTCTGTTAAAATTTGATTTATGTATCTTGCAGCCCTGTCATTGGGTGCATAAATATTTAATATGGTTATGTCTTCCTGATCATTTGTCCCTTTTATCATTATATAGTGTTCTTCTTTATCCTTTGTGGTGGATTTAAGTCTAAAGTCTATTTTGTCAGAAATTAATATTGCTACTCCTCTTCTTTTTTGCTTATTGTTTGCTTGATATATTTTTTTCCATCCTTTGAGTTTTAGTTTGTTTGTGTCTCTAAGTCTAAGATGTGTCTCTTGTAGGCAGCATATAGATGGATCGTATTTCTTTATCCAGTCCGTGACTCTCTGTCTCTTTATTGGTGCATTTAGTCCATTTACATTCAGCGTAATTATAGATAAATAAGTTTTTAGTGCTGTCATTTTGATGCCTTTTCATGTGTGTTGTTGGCCATTTCATTTTTCCACATTCTTTTTTGTGCTGAGACGTTTTTCTTTGTAAATTGTGAGATCCTCATTTTCATAGTGTTTGACTTTATGTTAGTTGAGTCGTTACGCTTTTCTTGGCTTTTATCTTGAGTTATGGAGTTGTTATACCTTTTTGTGGTTACCTTATTATTTACCCCTATTTTTCTAAGTAAAAACCTAACTTGTATCGTTCTATATCACCTTGTATCACTCTCCATCTGGCAGTTCAATGCCTCCTGTATTTAGTCCCTCTTTTTGATTATTGTGATCTTTTACCTATTGACCTCCATGATTCCCTGTTATGTGTATTTTCTTAATTAATCTTAATTTAATTAATCTTAATTTGTTTGTTTTTGTGATTTCCTTATTTGAGTTCATATCAGGACGTTCTGTTTTGTGACCTTGTATTGTGCTGGTATTTGATATTACTGATTTTCTGACCAAACAATATCCTTTAGTATTTCTTGTAGCTTTGGTTTGGTTTTTGCAAATTCTCTAAACTTGTGTTTGTCTGTAAATATCTTAATTTCGCCTTCATATTTCAGAGAGAGTTTTGCTGGATATATGATCCTTGGCTGGCAGTTGTTCTCCTTCAGTGCTCCGTATATGTCGTCCCATTCCCTTCTTGCCTGCATGGTTTCTGCTGAGTAGTCTGAACTTATTCTTATTGATTCTCCCTTGAAGGAAACCTTTCTTTTCTCCCTGGCTGCTTTTAAAATTTTCTGTTTATCTTTGGTTTTGGCGAGTTTGATGATAATATGTCTTGGTGTTTTTCTTTTTGGATCAATCTTAAATGGGGTTCGATGAGCATCTTGGATAGATATCCTTTCGTCTTTCATGATGTCAGGGAAGTTTTGTGTCAGGAGTTCTTCAACTATTTTCTCTGTGTTTTCTGTCCCCCCTCCCTGTTCTGGGACTCCAATCACCCGCAAGTTATCCTTCTTGATAGAGTCCCACATGATTCTTAGGGTTTCTTCATTTTTTTAATTCTTTTATCTGATTTTTTTCAGCTATGTTGGTGTTGATTCCCTGGTCCTCCAGATGTCCCAGTCTGCATTCTAATTGCTCGAGTCTGCTCCTCTGACTTCCTATTGCGTTGTCTAATTCTGTAATTTTATTGTTAATCTTCTGGATTTCTACATGCTGTCTCTCTATGGATTCTTGCAACTTATTAATTTTTCCACTATGTTCTTGAATAATCTTTTTGAGTTCTTCAACAGTTTTATCAGTGTGTTCCTTGGCTTTTTCTGCATTTTGCCTTATTTCATTTGTGATGTCTTGAAAAAAAGCATTCTGTAAATTAGTTTTTTATATTCTGTATCTGATAATTCCAAGATTGTATCTTCATTTGGGAAAGATTTTGATTCTTTTGTTTGGGGGGTTGGAGAAGCTGTCATGGTCTGCTTCTTTTTGTGGTTTGATATGGACTGCTGTCTCTGAGCCATCATTGGGAAACTAGTTTTTCCAGAAAATCCGCTGACTGGTACGCTGGCTCCAGGCTCTGGCTGAAAACAATTGCTGCCTCCCCGTATTTGTTCGTTCTCGGTCTCTAAATCTGTGTTTGTTGTTCAGGGTTCGTAGATAGTTATGTATGTGATCGATTCACTTGTTTTTCCGAGTCTTTGTTGCGAGAGGGATCTGAGGTAGCGTCCACCTAGTCCGTCATCTTGGCCCCGCCTCTCTAACTTTTTAAGGAAATGCCAGATAGATTTCCAAAGTGGCTGTACCATTTTACATTCCCACCAGCAGTGTATAAGAGTTCCAATCTCTCCGCAGCCTCTCCAACATTTATTATTTTGTGTTTTTTGGATTAATGCCAGCCTTGTTGGTGTGAGATGGAATCTCATCGTAGTTTTAATTTGCATTTCTCTAATGGCTAATGATCGAGAGCATTTTCTCATGTGTCTTTTAGGTGTCTGAATATCTTCTTTAGTGAAGTGCATGTTCATATCCTTTGCCCACTTCTTGATTGGGTTGTTTGTCTTTTTGTGGTTGAGTTTCAACAGAATCATATAGATTTTAGGGATCAGGCGGTGGTCGGAGATGTCATAGCTGAAAATTTTTTCCCAATCTGGAGGTGGTCTTTTTACTCTTGTGGCGAAGTCTTTAGGTGAGCCTAGGTGTTTGTGTTTTAGAAGCTCCCAGTTATCTGGTTTCTCTTCATCATTTTTGGTAATGTTTTGCATTCTGTTTATGCCTTGTATTAGGGCTTCTAACGTTGTCCCTATTTTTTCTTCCATGATCTTTATCGTTTTAGTCTTTATGTTTAGGTCTTTGATCCACTTGGAGTTAGTTTTTGTGCATGGTGTGAGGTATGGGTCCTGTTTCATTTTTTTGCAAATGGATATCCAGTTATGCCAGCACCATTTGTTAAAAAGACTATCTTTTCCCCAATTAACTGACACTGGGCCTTTGTCAAATATCAGCTGCTTATATGTGGTTGGATTTCTATCTGGGTTCTCAATTCTGTTCCATTGGTCCATGTGCCTGTTGTTGTACCAGTACCAGGCTGTTTTGACTACTGTGGTGTATAATATGTTCTAAAGTCAGGTGGAGTGAGGCCTCCCACTTTCTTCTTCTTTTTCAGTAATGCTTTACATATCCGGGGCTTCTTTCTCTTGCATATGAAGTTGGTGAAAAAATATATTTTTTATTAACTTTTATTGAGCTTCAAGTGAACGTTTACAAATCAAGTCAGAGTGTCACATATAAGTTTATATACACCTTACTCTGTACTCCCACTTGCTCTCCCCCTAATGAGTCAGCCCTTCCAATCTCTCCTTTCTTGACAATTTTGCCAGCTTCCAACTCTCTCTATCCTCCCATCCCCCCTCCAGACAGGAGATGCCAACACAGTCTCAAGTGTCCAACTGATAGAAATAGCGGTGAGAATATATTTTTAAAGATCTTTAAGAAAAGTAATATCTTATGAAAAAGAAAAGTACCATATTGTTGATAATACAGGAGAAACAGATCATGAGAAATCTAGATACCCCTCAATTTCCCACATCAATAGAGGAGGGTTCGTGTTAAAAATGAATGAAAGAAGGGATAATTAAAAAAGTAAAATCCATTTGGAATTGGAAGAGAGTTATGGAAATTATATTTGAATTTGAATAAATCTAAAATACTAAGCTTTCTCAACATTTTAAATACCTTCATAGATTCTCCATTAAGTTTTGAATCACGACTTAACTAATTCTCCTCCCTAGATACCCTGACTTACTAATTTACATCTCTTCAGGAAATGAAACAAAAAAAAATTTGTTCACAACACATTTCCTAGCAATCTAGTTGAGTTGTGAAAGATACAAATTGGTAAGTGTTATTAGGGCAACGAACTTTAACTTAATAAGCAAATTAAGCCTTACATTCAAATTTGCTTGAGTAGACTAAGCTGTGAGCTTTACAAGCAAAATTAAAGTGAAAAATTAATTATTTACAAAGGAGGAGGTGAGGGGCAAGATGGGGAGTTATGTTTACTAAATGTCAGGTAAAGATTTGGAGTCTTTCTTCTTTCTAGTACTTCTTTGTAAAAATTCTGAAATAATTGAGTAAAAATACTTAAGCAACTCAAAGTAATTGTCTTCTATTTTGTGTATTGTGTGATTATCTTCCATTGTATGTGTTGTAAATCCTAAACCTCTACATGTTAATGAGGCAAGATTAGTGTGGGGTGTATCTTGAGTCACATCCTTACTCAAGTCACCGCCTTACTCAAGTATCTAATGTAAGTGGAGTTCCCTTGAAGGTGTGATGTACATCCAATATATAAGGATGTTCTGGCACAGCTTGTTCTTGCTCTGGGTCTTGCATCCGCGTCATCATCATCCAGTTCTTGGGACGTGAGCCAGCAACGTGCCATCTGACCTGCTGATTCTGGGATTTGCCAACCTTCATAGACCTGTTTGCCTGTCATCTGACCTGCCATTTAGAACTTTCTCAGCCCCTGTAACCCACATGAGTCAGAAGAAGCATCCAGCTTGACACCTGACCCATGGATTTGGGACTTGCCAGCCTCCACAACTGCATGAGCCATTTCCTTGGGATAAATCTATATGTAATATAAATACAAATTATATATATATATATATATATATATATATATACATACATATATATTTGGAAAACCTGGTGGCATAGTAGTTAAGAGCTATGCCTGCTAACCAAAAGGTCCACAGTTCAAATCCACCAGGTGCTCCTTGGAAACCACATGGGGCAGTTCTACTCTATCCTATAGGGTTGCTATGAGTTGGAATCAACTCGATGGCAGTGGTGTTTTTTTGGTTTTATATATTTTGTGTATATATATACACACTTCATTGGTTTTGCTTCTCTAGAGAACCCAGCCTAAGACATTTGGTACTGCGAGTGGTTCTAGAGAAAGAAAATGGTAAGGATGAGTTTTCTGAATTGGTTCTCAAATCTGGCTAGACTTAAAGGCACTGATGACTCTGCCTGCAATAGTAAATAAGGCACTGCCTACCCATAGTGTGAAGTGGCAATAGAAATAAGCAAAATATCACCACCAAGAGATCAAAAATTTGTGAGAAACAATGCTCCTGGTGATTGCATATTGGATACTTTTATACACTTTTGTCATAATGAGAAGTATAAGAAAGCTGGTTGGTTGGTCGTACTTTCACTAAATAAAGTTGTTAAAGAAGGAGATGAGCTCAGGGTTTTGGAGTCACAGCTCAAATGCCACATAAAAGGCCTGAAAGTAGCCAATTGTGCCCTGAAAGAAACTTTATTTCATGTAGTAACAGAGCAGATATTGCTGAAAATGAAACCCCAAGTCTTATCATAACGGTGGCTGAATTACAGTGCCAATTGAATTTCCAACCTTGATTGATGTCTGAAGTAAAAGTGAGGGCATTGATTGGGAAGAAATGGGATCCTGAAACTTGGCATGGGGACATATGGGCAGATAATCAGGAAGCTGGGGACACTCAACCCCGAAATTCTGCTGAATCACTCCTGCTAACAACACCACCCTTCCCATCTGAAGAAATTACCCCGTCTTTGTCTACTAAGCCACCCTCCCCCGGAAAACCATTATCCCTTCCACCCTGATTTGATGAAATTGACTCAGCTGTGCCTGAAGCTGTGATTTCACCTGGGGTATTGCCCAAGGCATTGCTGGGGCAGATTCCTGACAAGATATTACTGAATGTTCCCAGTTTCTACCCCCACCACCCATTTTTGCTTCTAGACCTATAACTATACTTAAGTCCCAGCAATCTCCAAAAGGTGAAATACAAAGTGTGACACTGGAGGGGGTATGCTGCAGTCCAAAAGAACTGCTTGCGTTTTCTAATATACCCAAATAGAAACCTGGGGAATATGTGTGGGAATGGCTATTAAGGGTGTGGAATAATGGTGCAAGGAACATAAAGTTGGATCAGTCTGAGTTTTTTATATGGGTTTACTAAGGACAGATTCTTCATTCAATGTTTCAGCTTGAGGGGTTGGAAAAGGATCTAATAGTTTATTTGGTTGGTTCACTGAAATATGGGTTAAGCACGCCCTATGCTAAATAAAGTTGAAGTTCCACACCTCCCATGGTATACTGTAGAAGAAGGTATCCAAATACTTAGGGAAATTGGCATGATAGAGTAGATTTATCAGGTGAGATACACAGACCCAGATGTGTAGTGTCCAGAGGACACACCTCTCACCACAACAATAAGGAACAAAAATTTGTGATAGGAGCCCCAAAATCCTTAAACATTGCTGTGTTACTATTTTATGTAAATCAGATTTAACAGGGGGAACTGTCCTAACTGAATTAAGACAGCTTACAACAATGGGGCTGATTTGACCCCACGGAGGTAGGGTCCAAGTGGTGGCAATCAGCAAAGGCAAGGTGGGCATTATTACTGTAACGGACAGCAGAGCCAAAGCAGTAATCTGAATAGTCTGACCCTTATGGACTTAAGGTGTTGGCTACTTAGTCATGGTGTCGCTAGGAGTGAAATAGATGGGAAGTCTACTAAATATTAACTTGATCTGTACAAGCAGAAGAATTCTAGGTCAAATAAACAGCAGTCTACCTTGAGTCACCAGAATAGAGAGTTTCTATTCCAGACTTGAGCCCGTTTACAGAACCACAACCCCTTGAATGAAGGGGAGGCTGGGTCTCCTTCAGGAAGAACCCCACTGACTGGCAAAATTTTATTCTGCACTATTTATCCCAGCCTTCCCTAAAGGGATTGACAGCCTTTTATGAGAGTGACTGTTCATTGGGGAAAAGGAAATAATCTGACTTTCCAAGGATTACTAAACACAAGCTCTGAACTGACACTAATTCCATGAGACCCAAAACATCACTGTGGCCCACCAGTGAGAGAGGAGGCATATGGAGGTCAACTTAGCTTAGCTCGTGTCCATCGCACAGTGAGTCCAGTGGGTCCTTGAACCCATCCCATAGTGAATTTACCCAGTTCCAGAAACCAAAATTGTAATAGACATACTCAGCAACTGGCAGAACCCCCATGTTTGATCCCTGACAAGAGAAGTAAGAGCTATTATGGTAGGAAAAGTCAAATGAAAGTCGTTGGAACTGCCCCTACCTAGAAAAATAGTAAACCCAAAGCAATACTACATTCCTGGAGGGACTGCAGAGATTACTGCCACCGCCAAGAATTTGAAGAATGCAGGGGTGGTGACCCCCACCACATCCTCTTTCAACTTGCTTATTTGGCACGATCAAAAAAAAAAAAAAAGGTGGACCTCGGAGAATGACAGTGTATTATCAAAATTCAACCAGGTGGTAACGCCAATTGCAGCTGTTGTTCCAGATGTGGTTTCCTTGCTTGGGCAAGTTAATACATTTCCTGGTGCTTTATTTGGCGAATGCCTTTTTCTTCATACCTGTTTGGAAGGAACACCAGATGCAGTTTGCCTTAAGCTGGCAAGGCCAGCAGCACATCTTCACCGTTCTGCTTCAAGGGTGTAACAGCTATCCAGCCCTATGTCATCCTTCAGATCTTGATGGACTTTTCTTCCCACAAGAAGACACACTGCTCCATTACATTAATGATATTATGGTGATTGGATCTAGTAATGAAGAAGTATCAATGATTCTGGACGTATTGGTAAGACATTTGCATGCTGTTGTTGTTGTTGTTAGGTGCCCTCGAGTTGGTTCTGACTCATAGCGACACTATGCACAACAGAATAAAACACTGCCCGGTCCTAAGCCATCCTTACAATCGTTGTTATGCTTGAGCTAATTGTTGCAGACACTGTGTCAATCCACCTCGTTGACGGTCTTCCTCTTTTCTGCTGACCCAGGACTCTGCCAAGCATGATGTCCTTCTCCAGGGACTGATCCCTCCTGACAACATGTCCAAAGTATGTAAGATGCAGTCTCACCACCCTTACATCTAAGGAGCATTCTGATTGTACTTCTTCTAAGACAGATTTGTTTGTTCTTTTGGCAGTCCATAGTATATTCAATATTCTTCGCCAACACCACAATTCAAAGGCGTTAGTTCTTCTTCGGTCTTCTGTATTCGTTGTCCACCTTTCACATGCATATGATGAGACTGAAAATACCATGGCTTGGGTCAGGCGCACCTTAGTCTTCAAGGTGACATCTTTGCTCTTCAACACTTTAAAGAGGTCCTTTACAACAGATTTACCCAATGCAATTTGTCTTTTGATTTCTTGACTGCTGCTTCCATGGCTGTTGATTGTGGATCCAAGTAAAATGAAATCCTTGACAACTTCAATCTTTTCTCTGTTTATCATGATTTTGCTCATTGTTCCAGTTGTGAGGATTTTTGTTTTCTTTATTTTGAGGTACAATCCGTACTGAAGGCTGTGGTCTTTGATCTTCATTAGTAAGTGCTTCAAGTCCTCTTCACTTTCAGCAAGCAAGGTTGTGTCATCTGCATAACACAGGTTGTTAATGAGTCTTCCTCCAATCCTGATGCCCTGTTCTTCTTCGTATAGTCCAGCTTCTCAGATTATTTCCTTAGCATATAGATTGAATAGATATGGTGAAAGAATACAGCCCTAACACACACCTTTCCAGACTTTAAACCAATCAGTATCCCCTTGTTCTGTCCGAACAGCTGCCTCTTGATCTATGTATAGGTTCCTCATGAGCACAATTAACTGTTCTGGAATTCCCATTCTTCAGAATGTTATCCATAATTTGTTATGATCCACACAGTCGAATGCCTTTGCATAGTCAGTAAAACACAGGTAAACATCCTTCTGGTATTCTCTGCTTTCAGTCAGGATCCATCTGACATCACCAATGATATCCCTAGTTCCACGTTCTCTTCTGAAACTGGCCTGAATTTCTGGCAGTTCCCTGTCAATATACTCCTGCAACCATTTTTGAATGATCTTCAGCAAAATTTTGTTTGCGTGTGATATTAATGATATTGTTCTATAATGTCCACATTCAGTTGGATCACCTTTCTTGGGAATAGGCATAAATATGGATCTCTTCCTGTCAGTTGGCCAGGAATCTTTCTTCCATATTTCTTGGCATAGATGAGTCAACACCTCCAGCGCTGCATCTGTTTGTTGAAACATCTCAATTGATATTCCATCAGTTCCCAGAGTCTTGTTTTTCACCAATGCCTTCAGAGCAGCTTGGACTTCTTCCTTCAGTACCATCGGTTCCCGATCATATGCTGTCTCTTGAAATGTTTGAACATCGACTAATTCTGTTTGGTATAATGGCTCTGTGTATTCCTCCCATCTTCTTTTGATGTTTCGTGCATCATTTAATATTTTTACCCATAGAATCCTTCACTATTCCAAGTCGAGGCTTGAATTTTTTCTTCAGTTCTTTCAGCTTGAGAAACACCGAGTGTGTTCTTTTGCTTTTCCATCTCCAGCTCTTTGCACATGTAATTATAATACTTTACTTTGTCTTCTCAAGCCGCCCTTTGAAATCTTCTGTTCAGTTCTTTTACTTCATCAGTTCTTCCTTTTGCTTTAAATGCTCGATGTTTGAGAGCAAATTTCAGTCTCTTCTGATATCCATCTTGGTCTTTTCTTTCTTTCCTGTCTTTTCAATGACCTCTTGCTTTCTTCATGGATGATGTCCTTGATGTCATTCCACAACTCATCTGGTCTTTGGTCACTAGTGTTCAATGTGTCAAATCTATTCTTCAGATGGTCTCTAAATTCAGGTGGGATATACTCAAGTTCATATTTTGGCTTTCATGGACTTGCTCTGATATTCTTCAGTTTTAGCTTGAACTTGCATATGAGCAATTGATGGTCTGTTCCACAGTCAGCCCCTGGCCTTGTTTTGACTGATGATATCGAGCTTTTCCGTAGTCTCTTTCCCCAGATGTAGTCAATTGGATTTCTTTGTGTTCCATCTGGTGAGGTCCATGTCTATAAAAAAAAAAAAAATAGTCGCTGTTTATGTTGGTGAAAGAAGGTATTTGCAATGGAGAAGTTGTTGGTCTTGCAAAATTCTATCATTCGATCTCTGGCATTGTTTCTATCACCAAGGCCATGTTTTCCAACTACTGATCCTTCTTCCTTGTTTCCAACTTTTGCATTCCAATAGCCAGTAATTATCAATGCATCTTGATTGTATGTTCGATCAATTTCAGACTGCCACAGCTGATAAAAATCTTCTATTTCTTCATCTTTGGCCCTAGTGGTTGGTGCAAACATTTGAATAATAGTCGTATTAACTGGTCTTCCTTGTAGGCCTATGGATATTCTCCTAACACTGACAGCACTGTACTTCAGGATAGATCTTGAAACGTTCTTTTTGATGATGAATGCAACACCATTGCTCTTCAAGTTGTCATTCCCAGCATAGTAGACTATATGATTGTCCGATTCAAAATGGCCAACAGCAGTCCATTTTGGCTCACTAATGCCTAGGATATCGATGTTTATGTGTTCCATTCCATTACTGATGATTTCCAATTTTCCTAGATTCATACTTTGTACATTCCAGGTTCCGATTATTAATGGATGTTTGAAGCTTTTTTTCTCATTTTGAGTCATGCCACATCAGCAAATGAAGGTCCCGAAAGCTTTATTCCATCCATGTCATTAAGGTCGACTCTACTTTGAGGAGGCAGCTCTTCCCCAGACATCTTTTTTTTAAATTTTTATTGTGCTTTAAGTGAAAGTTTGCAAATCAAGTCAGCCTCTCACACAAAAATCCATATACACCTTGCTACACACTCCCAATTACTCTCCCCCTAATGAGACAGCCTGCTCTCTTCTGCCACTATTTTCGTGTCCATTTCCCCAGCTTCTAACCCTCTCCACGCTTTCATCTCCCCTCCAGGCAGGAGATGCCAACATAGTCTCAAGTGTCCACCTGATCCAAGAAGCTCGCTCCTCACCAGCATCCCTCTCCAACCCATTGTCTAGTCCAATCTATGTCTGAAGAGTTGGCTTCAGAAATGGTTCCTGTCCTGGGCCAACAGAAGGTCTGGGAGCCATGACCACTGGGGTCCTTCTAGTCTCAGGTAGACTATTAAGTCTGGTCTTTTTATGAGAATTTGGGGTCTGCATCTCACTGTTCTCCTGCTCCCTCAGGGGTTCACTCTTGTGTTCCCTGTCAGGGCAGTCATCAGTTGTAACTGGGCATCATCTAGTTCTTCTGGTCTCAGGATGATGTAGTCTGTGGTTCATGTGGCTCTTTCTGTCTGTTGGGCTCGTGATCACCTTCTGTCCTTGGTGTACTTCATTCTCCTTTGATTCAGCTGGGTTGAAACCAATTTATGCATTTTAGATGGCTGCTTGCTAGCTTTTAAGACCCCAGACACCACTCTTCAAAGTGGAATGCAGAATGTTTCCTTAATAGATTTTATTATGCCAATTGACTTAGATGTCCCCTAAAACCATGGTCCCCAGACTCCTGCCCCTGCTACACCAGCCTTTGAAGCATTCAGTTTATTCAGAAAACTTCTTGGCTTTTGGTTTAGTCCGGTTGTGCTGACCTCCCCTGTATTGTGTGCTGTCTTTCCCTTTGCCTAAAGTAGTTCCTGTCTACTGTCTAATTAGTGAATGACCCTCTGCCACCCTCCCTCCCTCCTCCCTCTCATAACCACAAAAGAATGTTTTCTTCTCAGTTTAAACTATTTCTCGAGTTCTTGTAACAGTGGTTTTATACAATATTTGTCCTTTTGCAACTGACTAATTTCACTCAGCATAATGCCTTCCAGGTTCCTCCATGTTATGAAATGTTTCACAAATTCCTCATTGTTTTTTATCAACGCGTATTATTCCATTGTGTGAATATACCATAATTTATTTATCCACTCATCCGTTGATGGGCACTTTGGTTGCTTCCATCTTTTTGCTATTGGAAATAGTGCTGCAATAAACATGGGTGTGCATATATCTATTCATGTAAACGCTCTTATTTCTCTAGGATAAATTCCAAAGAATGGGATTGCTGGATTGTATGGTAGTTCTGTTTCTAGCTTTTTAAGGAAGCGCCAAATCGATTTCCATAGTGGCTGTACCATTTTACATTCCCACCAGCAGTGTATAAGTGTTCCAATCTCTCCACAGCCTCTCCAACATTTATTATTTTGTGTTTTTTGGATTAATGCCAGCCTTATTGGAGTAAGATGAAATCTCATTGTAGTTTTGATCTGCATTTCTCTAATGGCTAATGATCATCTACATTTCCTCCTATATCTGTTAGCTACCTGAATGTCTTCTTCAGTGAAGTGTCTATTCATATCTTTTGCCCATTTTTTAATTGGGTTATTTGTCTTTTTGTAGTTGAGTTTTTGCAGTATCATGTAGATTTTAGAGATCAAGCGCTGATCAGAAATGTCATAGCTAAAACCTTTTTCCCAGTCTGTAGGTAGTCTTTTTGCTCTTTTGGTGAAGTCTTTGGATGAGCATAGGTGATTGATTTTTAGGAGCTCCCAGTTATCTAGTTTTTCTTCTGCATTCTTAATAATGTTTTGTATACGTTTATGCCATGTATTAGGGCTCCTAACGTTGTCCCTCTTTTTTCTTCCATGATCTTTATCATTTTAGATTTTATATTTAGGTCTTTGATCCATTTTGAGTTAGTTTTTGTGCATGGAGTGAGGTATGGGTCTTGTTTCATTTTTTTGCAGATGGATACCCAGTTATGCCAGCACCATTTGGTAAAAAGACTGTCTTTTCCACATTTAACTGTTTTGGAGTCTTTGTCAAATATAAACTGCTCATATGTGGATGGATTTATGTCTGGATTCTCAATTCTGTTCCATTGGTCCATGTATCTGTTGTTGTACCAGTACCAGGTTGTTTTGACTACTGTGACTGTATAATAGGCTCTAAAATCAGGTAAAGTAAGGCCTCCCACTTTGTTCTTCTTTTTCAGTAATGCCTTATTTATCTGGGGCCTCTTTCCCTTCCATATGAAGTTAGTGATTTGTTTCTCTATCTCATTAAAGAATGTTGTTGGGATTTGGAAGGGAATCTCATTAAATGTATAGATATACATAATATTATAAATGTATAATATATATTATAATATTAATATTATAAAATATTACAATATAATACTTTATAATATTAAGTCTTCCTATCCACGAGCAAGGTATGTTCTTTCACTTATGTAAGTCTCTTTCGGTTTGTTGCAGAAGTGTACTGTAGTTTTCTTTGTATAAGTCTTTTACATCTCTGGTAAGATTTATTCCTAAGTATTTTATCCCCAGTCATCTTTGAGTGCCTTCCAACTTGGGGGGCTCATCTTCCAGCACTATATCAGACAATTTTCTGCTGTTATTCATAAGGTTTTCACTGTCTAATGCTTTTCAGAAGTAGAGTGCTGGATCCTTTTTCCTTGTCTGTCTTAGTCTGGAAGCTCAGCTGAAACCTGTCCTTCATGGGTGACCCTGCTGGTATCTGAATACCGGTGGCATAGCTTCCAGCATCACAGCAACACGCAAGCCCCCACAGTACGACAAACTGACAGACACGTGGGGGATTTGCATGCTAGACAGTGGGAAATTATTCCCACAAAAATTCAGGCACCTTCTACCTCTGAGATTTCTAGGAGTCCAGTGGTGCGGGGCATGTCAAGATATATTCCTTCTAAAGTGAAGAATAAGTTGTTACATCTGGCCCCTCTTACAACTAAAAAGGAGGCACAATCCCTGGTGGGCCTTCTTCAATTTTGAAGGGAACATATCCCTCATTTGGATGTGCTACTTTTGCATATTTATCAAGTGATTTGAAAAGGTGATAGTTTTGAGTGGGGCCCAGAACAAGAGGAAGCTCTACAATAGGTTCAGGCTGCCTTTCAAGCTGCTATGCCTCTTGGGCCGTGCAGCTTGAGATGTCAGTGCCAGTGGTAGATAAAGATTTTGTTTAGAGTCTTCTTCAGGTTCTTATTGGTGAATCACAGTGCAGATCCTTAGGATTTT
This sequence comes from Loxodonta africana, assembly GCF_030014295.1. NCBI lineage: Eukaryota > Metazoa > Chordata > Mammalia > Proboscidea > Elephantidae > Loxodonta > Loxodonta africana. Next base: position 73,342,759 of record NC_087369.1, read on the forward strand.
GGAATAAAGCCCTGCCATCCTCTGCAGATAAATACCATGCTTTTGAGAAACAGCTTTGGTTTATTATTGGGCCTTAGTAGATGCTTAATGCTTAACCTTGGACCACCAAGTTACCATACTGCCAGAGCTGTCCATTGTGATCTGGGAGTTGTCTCACCTATGGAGTTATAAAGTCAGACCTGTACAGCCTGCTCCGTCATTAAATGGAAGTGGTATATAGAAAATTGGGCTCAAGCGCAACATGGAAGCGCAAGTAAGTTGAATCAGGAGGTGACCTGGATGCCCAAGATCTCATCTTCACTCCTGTCACATTGCCTGCCATGTCCCAGTCTGAGCATATGGCCTAACGGGTAATTACTTATTATCAGCTGACTGAGGTAGAGAAACTCGTGTGTAGTTTACAGATGGTTCTGTGCGATATGCAGGCACCACTCAAATGTGGACAGCAGTAGCACTACAGCCCCTTTCTGGGACCTTGGTGAAGGACAATCGTGAAGGGAAATCCTCACAATGGGCAGAACTTCAAGCAGTGCACCTAGCTGTTCACTTTGCTTGGAAGAATTGTGTGATTATATACTGATGCATGGACTGTGACCAATGATTTGGCTGGATGGTCAGGGACTTGGAAGGAACATTATCAGAAAATTGATGACAAGGAGGTATGGAGAAGAGGTATGTGGATAGACCTCTTTGAATGGGACAAGGAAGTGAAGATATGTGTGTATCATAAGAATACTCACCAAAGGGCGACTTCAGCAGAGGAGAATTTTAACAATCAAGTGGATAAGATGACACGTTCTGTGGAAACCAGTAATCCTCTTTCCCCAGCCAGTCCCGTCATTGCCCAATGGGCTCATGAACAAACTGGCCATGGTGGCAGGGATGGAGGTTACGCAAGTGCTCAGCAACATGGACTTTTACTCACCAAGGAAGACTTAGCTATGGTTGCTGCTTAGTGTCCAATCTCCCAGCAACAGAGACCAACACTGAGTCCCCATATGGCACAATTTCTCCAGGAGATCAGCCAGCAACCTGTTGGTAAGTTGATTACATTGAACCACTTCCATCATGTAAAGGGAAGTGTTTTGTTCTTATTGGAATAGACACTTACCCTGGATATGAATTTCCCTTCCCTGCACGCAATGCTTCTGCCAAAACTACCATCTGTGGATTCACAGAATGCCTTATCCACCATCATGGTATCCCATACAGCATTGACTCAGATCAAGGGACCCACTTCACAGTAAATGGAATTCAGCAATTGACTCGTGCTTATGGAATTTACAGGTCTTACCATGTTCCCTGGAAACCCTGGTGGCGTAGTGGTTAAGTGCTACAACTGCTAATCAAAAGGCCGGCAGTTTGAATCCACCAAACACTCCTTGGAAACCCTATGGGGGCAGTACTACTCTGTCCTATAGAGTCGATATGAGTCAGAATTGACTCGACGGCAATGGGTTTAATGGGTTTTACCATGTTCGCAATCACCCTGGAAGAGCTGATTTGATGGAATGACCTTCTAAAGACACAATAATTATAGGATAAGCTAGGTGACGATACTTTGCAAGGTTTAAGCCATGTTCTATAAAAGGCTGTATGTTCTAAACCAGCAACCATTATAAGGTGCTGGTTCTCCCATAGCCAGGATGCATGAGTCTAGGAATCAAGGGGTGAAGATGGGAGTAGCAACCATATTATCCTTGGTGACCCACTTGCAAAGTTTTTGCTTCCTGTTTCCACAGCCCTAGGCTCTGAAGGTCCATAGGTCTTAGTTCCAAAAGGAGGAATGCTCCTACGGGAGACACAACACTGATTCCATTCAAGTGGTAGTTAAGAATGCCACTGGGCCAGTTTGGGCTCATGCCTCTGGATCAACAGGCAAAGAAGGGAGTTACCATATTGCATCATGAGATTGATCTTGATTAACAATGGGAAATCTGATTGATATTACATAATGGAAGTAAAGAAGATTATGTCTGGAAAACAGGAGATCCCTTAAGGCCTCTCTTAGTACTACCACGCCCTGTGATTAAAGTCAATGGAAAACTATAGCCACCCCTTTGTGACATGACTATTAATGGCCCGACCCTTCAGGGATGAAGATTTGGGTCACCCCACCAGGCAAAGAACCACAACCAGCTGAGGTGCTTGCTGAGAGAAAAGAGAATACTGAATGGGTAGTGGAAGAAGGAAGTTCTAAATACTAGTTACAGCCACGTGACCAGTTGCAGAAATAAGAGCTGTAATTGTTATGAGTATTTCTTCCTTGTTTTATTATATGTGTATGTGTCCATATGTATGCATATTTTATAGCAATTATTTTTGTTTTCTCTTTACCTTATAAGACGTAAATTGGGCTAGTGCATTTTTGGTTGTACACATGTTAGTTGTATCATGTTAGACACAAATATGGAGGTATAATTGTCTTTATTAATAAATAATATATGGTTTATGGATATGTGTACAGATGCCAAGCTGACAAGGGGTGGAAAGTGAAGGTTAATATTATGTGTCAACTTGACTAGGCCATGATTCCCAGTATTGTGCTACCATCCTCCATTTTGTGGTATTGTGTAATTATCTTCCACTTCTTTTGTTTTTTTTCATGTGTTGTACATCCTAAATCTGAATATATTAATGAAGTGTGATTATTGGGGAGTGTATCTTGAGTCACACCCTTACCAAACGGCATGACTCAAGTCACATCCTTACTCAAGTCACCACCTTACTCAAGTATCTGTTGTAAGGGGAGTTTCCTTGGGGTGCAAAGTACGTCCAATATATATGGACTCCCTGGCAAAGCTCGGAAACCCTGGTGGTGTAGTGGTTAAGTGCTAAGGCTGCTAACCAAAAGGTCAGCAGTTCGAACCCACCAGGCATGTCTTGGAAACTCTGGGGCAGTTCTACTCTGTCCTATAGGGTTGCTATGAGTCAGAATCGACTCAATGGCAGTGGGTTTGTTTTTGTTTTGGCAAAGCTCACTCTTGCTCTAGATCCTGCATCTTGCTCATCATCATCTGACCTCTGGTTCTTGGGAATAGAGTCAGCAGCCTACTATGTGATGTGCCAATTCTGGGGTGTGCAGCCTCTGCAGCCCTGTGGGCCAGCAGCCTGTCATCTGACCTGCCAATTTGAATTCATCAGCCCCTGCAACTACATGAGTCAGGAGAAGCCTCCAGCTCAATGCTTGACCCATGTATTTGGGACTTGCCAGCCTCCAGTAACCTGTGAGTCATTCACTTGAAAATATATATATATATATATATATATATATATATATATATATATATATATTTAAATACATAAATAAATATATATTTCAAGGAAATCATATGTATGTATGTGTATATATATGTGTGTGTATATATATATGTATGTATACACTATTCATTGGTTTTGCTTCTATAGAGAACCCAGCCTTAGACACTAGAAAACATCCTACACTGGTCTATGTGTAATATTAACTTTTAATAATGATTATTGTTGTTATTCTTGTTAGGTGCCATCAAGTCATAGTGACCCTATGTACAACAAATTGAAACACTGCCCGGTCCTGCACCATCCTTATGATCGTTGCTATGTTTGAGCCCATTGTTGCAGCCAGTGTGTCAATCCATCTTTTTGAGGGACTTCCTCTCTTTTGCTGATCCTCTGATTTACAAAGGATGAAGTCCTTCTCCACGGACTGGTCCCTCCTGATAATGTGTCCAAAGTAAATGAGATAAAGTCTTGCCATCTTCGCTTCTCAGGAACATTCTGGCTATACTTCTTGCAAGACAAATTTGTTCATTCTTTTGGTAGTCTAAGAAAAAAACCCATTGCCATTGAGTTGATTCCAACTCATAACAGCCCTAGAGGACAGAGTAGAACTGCCCCAAGGGTTTCTAACAAATGGCTGATGGATTCAAACTGCCAACCTTTTGGTTAGCAGCCAAACTCTAAACCACTGCACTACCAGTATAGTATATTCAATATTCTTCACCAACACCGTAATTCAAAGGTGTCAATTCTTCTTTGGTCTTCCTTATATACATGGTCCAGCTTTTGCATGCATATAAGGGATTAAAAATACCATGGTAGGGGTCAGGCGCACCTTAGTCCTCAAAATGACATCTTCACTTTTTAACACTTTAAAGAGGTCTTTTGCAGCAGATTTGCCCAATGCAATACATTGTCTGATTTCTTGACTGCTGCTTCTATGGGTGTTGATTGTGAATGCAAATAAAATGAAATCTTTGATAACTTCGATCTTTTCTCCACTTGTCATGATGTTGCTTATTGGTCCAGTTGTGAGGATTTTCATTTTCTTTATGTTGAGGTGTATCCATAGTGAAAGGTGTAGTCTTTGATCTCGTTAGTGTTTCAAGCCCCCTTCAATTTTGGCAAGCAAGATTGGGTCATCTGCATATTGCAGATTGTTAATGGGTCTTCCTCCAACCCTGATGCCCTGTTCTTCTTCATATAGTACAGCTTCTCTGATTATTTACTCAGCATACAGATTGTGTAAGTATGATGAAAGGACAGAGCCCTGACACACACCTTTCCTGATTTTAAACCATGCAGTATTTCCTTGTTCTGCTATGTACAGGTTCCTCATGAGCACATTTAAGTGTTCTGGAATACCTGCATTTGTAGTTCATAATTCGTTATGATCCACACAGTCCAGTGCCTTTGCATAGTCATAAAACACAGGTAAACGTCTGGTATTCTCTGCTTTCAATCAAGATTCATCTGACATCAGCAGCGATATCCCTTGTTCCACATTTTATTCTGAATCTGGCTTGAATTTCTGGCAGTCAATGTACTGCTGCAACCGTTCGTGAAATATCTTCAGCAAATTTTGCTTGCTTGTGATATTAATGATATTGTTTGATAATTTCCACATTCTGTTGTATCACTTTTCTTCAGAGTGGGCACAAATATGGATCTCTTCCAGTCAGTTGACCAGGTAGCTGTCTTCCAAATTTATTTGAATAGGTAAGTGAGCACTTACAGCACGGCATCTCTTTGTCAAAACATCTCAATTGGTGTTCTGTCAATTTCTGGAGCCTTGTTTTTCATCAGTGGCTTCAGTTCAACTTGTACTTCTTCCTACAAAACCATAGGTTCTTGATCATATGCTACCTCCTGAAATGGTTGAACGTCGACTAATTCTTTTTGGTATAGTGAATATGTGTATTCCTTCCGTCTTCTTTTGATGCTTCCATAGAATCCTTCAATATTGAAACTTGAGGCTTGAATTTTTCCTTCAGTTCTTTCAGATTGAGAAATGTTGAGCATGTTCTTCCCTTTTGGTTTTTTAACTCCAGGTCTTGCACATTTCATTATAATACTTTTCTTTGTCTTCTCAAGCTGCCCTTTGAAATCCTGTGTTCATCTCTTTTACTTCATCATTTCTTCTTTTTTTTTTCTTTAGCTACTTGACGTTCAAGAGCAAGTTACAGAGTCTCTTCTGACATCCAGTTTTTTATTTTCTTTCCTGTCTTTGAAATGACCTTTTGTTTTCTTCATGTATGATGTCCTTGATGGCATCCCACAACCCATCTGGTCTTCAATCATTAGTGTTCCAGTCCATCAAATCTATTCTTGAGATGGTCTGTAAATTCAGGTGGAATATCCTCAAGGTTGTACTTTAGCTCTTGTGTACTCGTTTTTTTCTTCAGCTTCAACTTGAACTTCCGTAGGAGCAATTGATGGTCTGTTCTGCAGTGAGTTCCTGGCCTTGTTCTGAGTGATGATGTGGAGCTTCTCCCTAGTCTCATTCCACAGATATGGTCAACTTAATTTCTGTGTATTCCATGTGGCGAGGTCCACACATAATCACAATTTATGTTGTTGAAAAAAGCGTTTCCAATTAATAGGTTGTTGATCTTGCAAAATTCTGTCGGCTTTGTTTCTATCACCAAGGCCATATTTTCCAACTACTGATCCTTCTTTGTTTCCAACTTTTGCATTCCATTCACCAGTAGTTATGAATACACCTTGGTTACATGTTTGACTGATTTCAGACTGCAAAAGTTGGTGAAAATCTTCAATTTCTTCATCTTTGGTGTTAGTGGTTTGTGTATAAATTTGAATATGCACCATATTAACTGGTCTTCCTTATAGGCATATTCTTTGATCTTCACTGTCAGTAAATGGAAATTATCCTATAACTGACAGCACTGTACTTTAGTATAGAATTTGCAATGTTCTTTTTGATAATGACTGTGATGCCATTCCTCTTCAATTTGTCATTCCCTGCATAGTAAACAATATGGTTGTCTGATTGATTCAACATGGCCAGTAGCAGTCCATTTCAGCTCACTAATGCCTAGGCTGTATATCTTAAAGACTTCCATTTCAGTTTTTACAGCTTTTAATTTTCTTAAATTCATACTTTGTACATTTCACATTCCAATTACTAGTGGATGTTTGCAACTGTTTCTTCTCATTTTGAGTCGTGCCACATCAGCAAATGAAAGTCCCAAAAGCTTTACTCTATCCATGTCATTAAGGTTAATGCTGCTTTTGGGAAGCTGCTCTTCACTGGTCGTGATTTTTTGGTAACCTTATTATCATTTTTTAGTTATTACGTTACAAAAAATCAGAAATGTTTATATCTTTAAAAAAAGTTGTTCAAATGTATCACTTTAAGATGTAAATTTCATTTAATATATTAGGTTCAGCAGTAATTAAAGACCTTCTTGTGGGGTGTACTCTATGGGGAAAATAGTAGTTTTAATATTATCAGATACCTCTGGGATGAGTATATAAAGTGGACATTGTAGCTAAAGAAGCAAAGCTAGTGGAAAAGTCAGAGCAAATTTCAGTGAATTTTGTTGACATGTGGATATTTGTGATTGGAGTCACACTTGCTTACTTATTTTTTCTTCTCTTTGTCAAGACAATCTGGGCAGGAAAAGTACAGGTAGGAGTTTCTATAAATAACTCCTTTTTGACACAAAATAGAATTGTAACATGGAAGGGGGTGATTTGGGTGAGGGGTTTGTGGGGATGAAATTTCCTAGGTTGCTTGGCCTGCTATTCAACTAGTGTTTTTGGTTTCAGTCCAACAAATATTTATAGGATTTATAGTATCACTTAAGAGAAAGAGCAGAGTCTGCAAGGTAGGTGGCTGATGTCATGCATTGCCATGGCTCAAAGACATAATTAGAATATTGAATTTAACTGTATATTTACCCAAAAGTGGAACTCCTAGTGGCATAATTGTTAAGTGCTACAGCTGCATTGTTTACAATAGCAAAAAGATGGATGCAGCCAAGGTGCCCATCAACAGATGATTGGATAAATAAATTTTGGTATATTTGCACAATGGAATACTACACACTGATAAAGAACAATGATGAATCTGTGAAACATTTCATAAAATGGAGGAATCTGGAAGATATTACGTTGAGTGAAATTAGTCAATTGCAAAAGAACATATTGTATGAGACCACGATTATAAGAACTCAAGAAATAGTTTAAACACAGAAGAAAATATTCTTTGATGGTTATAAGCATGGGGAGAGTGGGAGGGAGAGGGGTATTCACCAATTAGATAGTAGACCAGAACTATCTGAGGTGAAGGGATAGACAACACACAATATAGGAGAGGTCAGCACAATTGGCCTAAACCAAAAGCAAAGAAGTTTCCTGAATAAATGCAATGCTTCGAAGGCCAGGGTAGCGGGGGGGGGGGTTTGGGAACCATGGTTTCAGGGGAAATCTAGGTCAATTGGCATAATAACTATTAAGAAAACATTCTGCATCCCACTTTGGTGAGTGGCATCTGGGGTCTTAAATGCTAGCAAGCAGCCATTTAAGATGTGTCAATTGGTCTCAAACCACCTGGATCAAAGGAGAATGAAGAACACCAAAGAAACAAAGTTCTTATGAGCCAAAGAGACAGAAAGGGCCACATAAACCAGAGGCTACATCAGCCTGAGACCAGAAGAACTAGATGATGCCCAGCTACAACCGATGACTGCCCTGACAGGGAACACACCAAAGAAACCCTGATGGGGCAGGAGAGCTGTGGGATGCAGACCTCAAGTTCTCATTAAAAGACCAGACTTAATGGTCTGAATGAGACTAGAAGGACCCCGGAGGTCATTGTCCCCAGACCTTCTGTTAGCCCAAGACAGGAACCATTCCCAAAGCCAACTCTTTAGACAGGGATTGGACTGGACTATAAGATAGAAAATGATACTGGTGAGGAGTGAGCTTCTTGGCTCAAGTAGACACATGAGACTACATGGGCAGTTCCTGTGTGGAGGGGAGATGAGAAGGCAGAGGGGGACAGAAGCTGGCTGAGGGGACTTGGGGAATACAGGGTGGAGAGGAGTGTGCTGTCTCATTAGGGGGAGAAGAACTAGGAGTACATAAGCAAGGTGTATATAAATTTTTGTATGAGAGACTGACTTGATTTGTAAACTTTCACTTAAAGCACAATAAAAAAAAGTGCTACAGCTGCTAACCAAGAGGCTGACCGTTCGAATCCACCAGGTGCTCCTTGAAACTGTGGGGCAGTTCTACCCTGTCCTATAGGATCGCTATGAGTCAGAATCGACTTGACAGCTGGGTGTTTTTGGTTATATTCAAAAGTGATCAGGCTAAAAGGAAAATGTTTTAGTGTAGTAGACATTGAGAGCCCTTGAGGTAGCAAATTTACGTTTATTTTATCCTCCACCATCAGACTAATATGAGAAAAAAAATCAGAGATTGAATACTACATTGTTTTGAAAATCAAGTAGTATTACATGAGCTTGATTTGGAGTTTCTTCTATTACCACCTTCCCTCTCTTCCATCTCCTCCATTTCCCTGCAGGAGTCCCTGGGTGAAGCAAATTTTTATGCACTCAACTACTAGCCAGAAATTTGGGAGTTGAAACCCACCCATAGGCACCTTGAAAACCCTACGGAGAAGTTCTGTTCTGCACACTTGCTGTCACCGTAAGTCAGAATCAATTTGACAGCAACTAACAACAACCCTTCCCCCGCATTCACTCCGATCCCCAACACATTGTATATTAAGGTTTTGGTAAATTCTGCTTTTCAGTTATCTTTTCCTTCCCCACATCAGTTGCAGGCTTGAAACTAAGTTTGGTGTCTCCCCTCTTTCTCAGACATGTGCTTTTTTAGGACTAACTTTTTAGTTAATTCTTTACTGTTTTCCCCATCATGGCAGCTTCTCTTTGAAACATGTTAAACATGTTAAAAACATGTTACTTTACCAGATTCAATCAGCACTTCTCACTGATATCTGAAAACACAAATTGGTGTGCATTTAATTTTGTCTCCTTGCTTGATTGAACAGTAGAGAATAAAGCAAAATTTCAACCTAGGGCTTAACTCTTGTTTTCAGTGTAAACTACTAAGGATAGCAACATATTAATAAGAATTGCCTTTTCCTGTCATAGACGAACTCATGTATGATTTATGTTAAAACATCATGACATTTTTATTAAAGGATGTTAGGACATCTCATGAGATAGCAACAATTTCAAATATTATATAGGAGTATCTGAGTTAGTAGGAAAAAAAGAAAAAACATGGGTAAACTTTATGGAAATTAACCTAGGATCCAAAAAAAAAAAAAAAAACCAAGGATAGCTTAACTTAAAAAGACTCTTCGCCTAAATTTCTTGGATATTTATTTGTCAAAACAAAACCAGGACTTTAATTTATACCATGCAGATATATTCTGGCACCAGGCAGGATGGGAAGTCAGGCAACTGACTCTTGCTCTTCAGTGATTTGGTCTAATTCTAACTTTTCTCTTCACTGATTTTTCTTAGTGATCATCTTAAAATGCATCTGTGATAATTTCCCAATTGGAAAAAAATCCTTACTTTGGAAACCACATGGACTTTTCTGGCAAATGTGTCCCTTTTTTGCATACAGCACTAAACAGTACACACAATTTCTATTCAGTACAATATGTTGGGTATGAACTTGTTCAAAGCCACAATTTATTTTTCTCCTCTGAATAACCCTTTCATTACTATTAGTATAAACAGTATTTCATCTACTTTTTATGCCTCTGGACTCAGAGGTAAGGCCTTGTGCTGGCTCTAATGCATTTATCTTCAAGGTGGGTCCCTTTTGAAATACGTGAAGCTCAGCAGACTGGAATTGGAGCCTCACTGTTGTGTAGGTTGGGCATTCTACTAGGTGATGCTTTCTGGATGTGTTAGTTTTGTAAACTTTTGTTTATTTTCTCACTTTATTTTTGTGAGATAAGGCTTGCAAGCATAATTATGGCTTTCCTGAAATCCTGGTGATGCAATGGTTAAGAGCCACAGCTGCTAGCCAAAAGGTTGGCGGTATGAATCCACCAGGCGCTCCTTGGAAACCATATGGGAGAAGTTCTACTCTATCCTTTAGGGTCACTATGAGTCGGAATTGACTCAATGGCAGTGGTTTTTTTTTTTTTTTTGTGTGTGTGTGTATGATAGGTAGGGAGCCCTGATGGGTTTGTTTTGGTTTTTCTGTATCATGTTTGGAAAGCCAGACGTTCTCCATATAACCTAAGGGAAAACTCCAGCAATAAATTATCTACCTAGTTCTCAGTGACATACTGTCTTGCCACAAATTGGTGGCAACAGAGTGCCACCCACCTCATTGGCAGATTGTATTGCCAGATCATATTTCTCAAAATCCATATTAAAAAAAAAAGAAAACCATTTGCTATCGAGTCAATTCCTACTACCAAGCAAAAATTCAAACACACTCAAGCATGCATTCCCATACCAAAAACACGTGCCATCAAATAAATAAATAAATAAAACAAATAAAGGAGAAAAAATGTGGTTAAAAAAGGAATAAATTGAGTAGACAGCTCTTTCTGTGATAATCTGTTGCCTCAATCCCTCCAGTAATTAAAGTGCCAACAATTCACCCTAGTTTTTGCATTTGTGTTTCTTAAGCTAAAAGGTGAGGAAATGTACCACATGTTAAGTATGCCTTATTATAATTTTACATCTTGTGAGTTCTTGGTTTCTGATTTCAAATATATGTGCATGAGCAGAAACAGAGACCCAGAGAAATAAAGCAATGAAGCACATTGAGGACAAACTCAAGCACGAAAGCATAAGCACCCCCCCCAACAGACCTCTGTATCTCTAGAGTTCTTAACAAGTCTTTCATGATTGGCAATGAGCATGAAGAGCTGATTGCTAAATATTTAGGAATTTGATTGTTAAACTGTTGGTATCTTGAAATTGTCCAAGGTTGGAGTATTTGCACCATAAAAATTCCCAAACCCTACAAATTGTTGCTTCAGAGATCTATCTAGGAAGTCTCTCTGGCTGCGTGACAAATTATTTTCCAGGGTTGAGTTTTCATTTTTCTTTATTAACTTTAATTTTGGACTTCTTTGCTGCCTCTAAAAGAGGAGTAGGAAGGGTAAGCTAAGAATTTGTTAACCTTCAATTGACGTCCCTCCTTTTCTCCCATTCACAGTACATAGCCTACAGTAATCATTAGTGGTGCTTGCAAATTTTTCAAGCTTTATATTATTTTGTTTTGTTTTGCATATTTGAAGTGATATTACACAGGGCTCTACTTGTCTAACACATTATGTTTCTGAAGAACCCACTAGTAGGAGCCAACTATCAGTCACATAAACTCAGTTTTAAATTTGAGAATCCCATTTTCACATTTTTGAAAGCCATTAAGACAAACTACAAAGAATACTTTTATAAATTTTTTATACTGTATCTGTTAAATTCATGTTTCCATTAATTTTCTTTATTAGAAATCCTATCCATGTTTTCCTTTGTTATAGTCTATGCTGTTTAATTCACTTTTTTCCTTGTCTTATGATAAAATAATAATGTATTCTTTCTCTAGACCTGCACTGCCCAATATGTTTGAAACTAATGACATGCAGCTATTTAAATTAATTAAAATTAAATGAAATTTAAATTCAGTTCCTCGGTCACACTGACCGCATTTTAAGTGTTCAATATTCAGATGTGACTAGTGCCTACTGTTTTGGACAGTACAGACCAGTTTGCTGACAGGGTTGGTAAATTTTTCTCTAAAGGGTCAGATGGTAAATATATAGGCTTTGTGGGCTATATCGTCTCTGTTGCAACTACCCTTGCAGTGCAAAAGCAACCACAAAAAAATCTAAACAAATAAGTGTAATTGTATTCCTATTAAATTTTATTTACAAAAAGAGTGATTTGTCTAGACCATAAAATTAACCTAAAAAAAAAAAAAGAGAAGAATAATACACTCCCCTTCCTGAGTATACGGGAATGGGGCTACCTTTTGAAATAACTACAGATGATTAACATTTGGCTAAATATTTCTGTTATCATAGCTATATATATTCCTGTATTTATTTGAACTAAAATATAAGATAATACCAGTACCAGCTGTAGTCGAGTTGATTCTGTCTTATGTCAATGCCATGTATATCAGAGTACCTGCTCCACAGGTTTTCAGTGGCTGATTTTTTAGAAGTAGATCACCAGGCCTTTCTTCCCAGGCACCTCTGGGTGGACTTGAATCTCCAGTCTTTTGATTAGCAACCAAGCACATTAACTGTTTGTACCACCCAGAGACTACTACATTGTTTTCATTGTTAGTTGTCATCTAATTGAGTCCAACTCATGGCTACCCCATGTGTTGCAGAGTAGAACTGCTCCATAGGGTTTTCAAGGCTGTGACCTTTCAGAAGTAGTTAGGCAGACCTGTCTTACAAGGTGCCTCTGGGTGGGTTTGAACAGCCAACTTTCAGCTAGTACTAGAGCACTTAACCATTTGATAAAACACTATATTAAACAGGTACACAGCTACTAGAACCTTCAGTTACCAAGAATCTTTGTTGTTGTTCAATTGATAGGAAATCTAATGATAGTTTATCACTGCTTACAAGGGTGTGTGTGTGTGAATATATATCCTGTATGTTTTTTTGTTGTTGTTGTTGAGTCTGGTCCCTTATTTCTACAGTTTCATATTTAATCCCAGGGAATAAGAACTGGGATGCTCAGATATATGACCTAGAAGCTCAGGTTATTAATTAGTGTGCTTACAAAGAAAAATGACCTTGGACATTTTACTTTTTGATTAAAGTTTTTGTTTCTCTTCACTATAAAAGTAATACATGCCAATTGTATAAATTTAGAAAAATTAAAAAAACATAGAAAAAATAAAAATATATACTGATAGTTCTGCCTCACATAATCACCAATAACATTGAATTTCACTCCATTGTATTTTCTTCTATTCTTTGAAATACTTAAGAGATTTTCCTTTTTACATAAATATGATCACAATATACATAAAAATATGTGTTGCTTTTAAAATTTCCACAAGTAAATATTAACTCTTTTTCAACATAATTTAATGGCTGCATAATATTACACTGAGTGAATATACCAGAATTTACTTCAAAATTTCTCTCTTGTACATTTGGGATATTTTGTTTTCTATTTTGCATAGTGATTAGCAATCTGTAATTATTTAGGTTGTTTCTCTGTTTGTCTTATTCCTACTATTAGAAGGAATACAAAAGTACTTTATTATAAACATGAGGTATAGTCATCACTACAGAGAGAGATCATGACAAATCACTGAAAAAATTAGAGTCACAATAGAGAAAATTATTTTACTGTTGAGTGATCAGCTTTAAAATATTAAGGGACAAACTAATACAAGACCTGTAGATATGCATATTCTTTCTTTTATTAAAACGACTTAATAGAGAAAAAAAGGATAATTATGTTTAAACTATTTTAGAAGAGGACACTTTGCACTTTATTTTTTTTATTTTTATTGTGCTTCAAGTGAAGTTTACAAATCTAGTCAGTCTCTCATACACCTTATATACACCTTGCTATACACTCTTGGGCACTGGGTTTTTTGGGTGATATACTCTTAATTGCTCTCCCCCTAATGAGACAACACACTCCTTCCCTCCACTTTCTAAAAGAGGACATTTTGGAAAACTAATAATAATAATAATAAAAGCAATCAGACCATAGCACTTGCTAACACATTTCTTCCTTTAAACACTTTCAGAAGTGGTCTCTGGCCTGTATCTAAACCAGGACAGGAAGGAGAGGGAAAGAGGCGGAGCTATGGTGACTGAAATATTATATTGATTAAGGATAGGATTGCACAGTCCATTATTAAAATTGCTTTCAATAAGTTGTACACATGTAAAAAGTTGAATTGGTGAAAGTTGTGTAATAGAAATACTACAACAACGACAAAAAAAAAAGAATAGCAGCTGAGTCTGCTTACGCACAACCAAAAACCTCATGGGACTTGGTTTCTTGGCTTGGAGGTTTAGAGTCATGGTTTCATGCTTCTGTTCTATTGCCTAGTTTATTGAATAGTGCCTGGGTTCTTTAAAACTTGCAAGCGACCATCCAAGGCACAACAATTGGTCTCTATTGACCTGGAGCAACAGAGGAAGAAGGAGAGTCAAGAATAAGAGGAGGGTATGGAATGTGTGACTAATTGCTTCCATGAACAATTGCCTCTTTTGCCATGAGACCAGTAGAACTGAATGGTTTCCGGGTGCCATTACGAAACATTTTGATTAAAAATTCTATAGAAGAATCATGACCAAAAGGGGGAAAATATAGAACACAATTTCAAATTCTCATGAAATACATATCTTCTGGAGCCTTGGAGGCTGGATGAACCCCTGAAACTATTGCTTTGAGATAATCTTTAAGCCTTAAACTAAAAGTATCCCCTGAAGTCTTCTTAAAACCAAACAATAGTCTAGCTTAACTAGTAAAGAATGCCTGCCTTGAGCATTGTGCTCTTGAAAAATCTATCTAAATAAAATCAAACTGACACCAACAATTCAAAAGATTAGATAGGAAAGTTAGGGGACAGTTAGTTTATGTTAATGTGGGGGAGAAACTCAGAAAATAAGGGTGAGAATGGTTGCACAACACGAAGAATGTAATCAATGTCACCGAATTTTATTTTTTGAATTGCTGTATGTTTTGCAGTGTATAGTCTCAACAACAACAACAACAAAATAAATAAAATTAAAAAAAATTCAGGCCAATTACAACTGCACTTAACTTGAGCCATTTGATATTCATCATCTGGAGATACTCCTAAAATAATTAACTAACCAGCTATTTATTTATAGTCTACTCAGTTCCACACAAGACCTTTAAATAGACTTTGTACCCTAGGCCTCTGTCCTGCCAGCCTTCTGCAGATGGCTAATCAAAGGATTAAATGAGCTATGTGACATGTTAGGCAAACATAGAGA
Organism: Loxodonta africana; assembly: GCF_030014295.1. Classification (NCBI taxonomy): domain Eukaryota; kingdom Metazoa; phylum Chordata; class Mammalia; order Proboscidea; family Elephantidae; genus Loxodonta; species Loxodonta africana. The sequence continues at coordinate 73,358,000 of NC_087369.1, forward strand.
AACAAAATTTTTGAGCCAGTAATTTTTACCCTAACTCAAAAATATAAGAAAGTGAACATACAAAAAACAAAGTATGAAGGACTGCTAAACCACAGAAAAAAGTTGACATTAGACTACTTAAAATTATAATATATACACATGCTTGAATTATCCAGATTACTTTCAGTGAGGAGGATTTATTCTTAGGTTACACAGAGAACCAAAATAGCAGGGGATGCCCTTTTGGCAGCTATCTTATTACCCTGGGTTTCAAGAGTTCTAAGACTAGGCTTCCTGGAGAGTGACAGTAGCTCATTGCCATCCATAATACACACATAGCTCAGTGACTGGTACTCTGTGTGTTCCTATGTCTACCTCCCTAAGAGAGAGAATTTGATTGGATAAGTTTGTCATGATCCAGTACTGGACAAAGTTTCATATCAAGCCACCTTGTGGGAGAATGGATTCCCTCATGTCCAGCACTCAAGTTAACAATTGCTGCTTGCTAGTATTGGCAGAGCAATGAGGTTGGTTTCATTTGACACACATGACACAAGCCTTCAAGGCCCTATACAGTCTGAACCTTGATTGCCTGCTGACTATATCTTATAATGCTCTCCCCCTTGTTTACTCTATTCCAGATATTCTGGTCTTTCTGTTCTCAAAAATATCAAGCTTATGCCTGCCTCAGAGATTTTGCATCGGCTATTCCCATTGCCTAGGATGCATTTCCACCAGATTTTTCCATGGCAGGCTCCATTTAGTTCAAAGACCATTTGCCTGTCCTTTGTAATGTTGCCCACTCTGCCTCAAATCTCTCTCCTTTCCTTTACCTCTTTTATTTCTCATAGTTCTTATTAAAACCTCAATATCATATATTTATCTGTTTCTTTGTTTATCACTTTTTCCCTTCGCCAGGCTATGAACTCCTTGAGAGCAGAGACTATGTCTGTTTGATTCTCTGCTCAGACCCTAGAAGAGTTGCGGAACAAGAGAATGCCAGTAGTTTATAGGAATTTATCAGACTGAAGTACTTGATAATGGTGAGGTTAGTTAAGTGAAACATATGCCTACAAGCCCTTTTAGAGACCAAAGGATGTATATTTTAGGAAACCTTATTCCTACTATTTTTGGAAAAGTGAAACTATAGAATAGTATCAGCTTTTAGCTTCATGTCTTTTCCAAAGCAATATAAAAAACCATGTGTAAATTTTCCAGGTTATGGAGGAATCACCTTTCCAAATAAATTATGTCCTTAATTTAGGTTTACATAGAGTTATTTTCTCTAGGCTACTTTTAAAACATATTCTTAAGAAAGAAAAACTAGTCAATTTTCAGGAATGCAAAACTGTTCCCCATACACACCCTTACTTAAGATACTGAAAATGTCCTTGGCTTCCTGATTCCTGAAGGAGCTGTTCCTGGAAGAAAAAAAAAATATGTGTGTATATATATATATTTAAAGGGTTTTGCATACCTTTCAGGATTTATATAGCATTGGGACAAGTTTAAATCCCTTGAACTACAGGCAGAGATTTTGTTTCTCCCAACATTTTCAGATATAGCCTTCATCAAAAGTCTATAAACAGGATAAACAAAGCAACACATTTTTTGAAGCCAATGACAGCAATCAAGGGCAACCTACACAAAGAGGCTTTAGAAAGTAGCTGGGAAAAACTGACTTTTTCCTAGTCTTCTCTATCTTTCTACATTGCCCAAGATGTGTGAACACGGGCTCTTTACACTCTCTACGCGTTGTTTCAAACATTATCAAAAGAGAATAGAGCTCCATTCTATAATACAGCAACAGTACATTTTTCCAATTTGCCTAACTGTTGTACAATCACGTAGCTTTTAAAAAGAAAATGGTTATGATGTTATAAATGTTATGTTCCTAATATTTGCTGCTGATACTTGGAGGACAAAATCCTTTGGATAAATAGCCCAACTTTTCTTTCATATTTTTGGCATTATTAGATTTTTAGATCATAATTTTTTATACTCTTAGTATAAACAAAGACTCAGCTTATAAGACATTCTTAGAGCCAACTTTAAACAGAACAGTGAGTTCCTATCTTATCTAACTCGACATTCTGGGTAATATCTCCCAGTCCTCTCCTGTGAGAGGGTTTCCTCTGTAATTTTGAATTACATGGCCTTTTTGCAAACAAATTCTTTTTGTTTTCAATTGTTTACTGATCACTCTGAATCTATGTCAGATGGCTAAAATATTGATTTTCAAAAAATTTTATCTTTTCATGCCCATAATCAGATCATTTAAAAAACTCAAAATTATTCTCGTCTGTACTAAACTTCAAACTGAAGTTATGCCTTGCAAAAGTATTATGTCTTCCTTCCTCAAGATTTTTTTAAAATTTATGTATGTCGTTATTGTTGAGGATATACACAACAGAACATAAACACCAATTCAACAATTTCTATACACACACTTCAGTGACATTGATTACATTCTTCAAGTTGTACAACCATTCTCACCATCCATTTCCAAATTGTCCCTCCCCCATTAACACAAACTCACTGCCACCTATGTTTTCTATCTAATCTTTTGAGTTGCTGTTGTCAGTTTGATCCAGCACAGATAGATCTTGAAAGAGCACAATTTTCAAGGCAGATATTCTTTACTAGTTAAGCTAAACCACTGTTTGGTTTTAAGAAGACTTTAGGGGATATTTTTGGTTTAAGTTTTAAAGATTAACTCATGACAATATTTTCAGGGGTTCATCCAGGCTCCATGGATCCAGAAAGCCTGGAGTCCATGAATATTTGAAATTCTGCTCTGCATTTTCCCCATTTTGACCAGGATTCAGCTATAGAATCTTTGATCAAAATGTTCAGTAATGGTAGCTGGGCACCATCCAGTTCTGGTCTCATGACAAAGGAGGCAGTTGTTCATAGAGGCAATCAGCCACACATTCCATTTTTCCCTCCTATTCCTGACTTTCCTTCCTCTGTGTCTCCAGAAGAATAGACACCAATTATTGTACCTTGGACTGCCACTTGCAAGATTTTAAGACCTCAGGCACTATGCAATGAACTAGGAGGTAGAATAAAAGCATTAAACACTATATTAGGCCAATTAACTGGGATGTCCCATGAAACCATGACCCAAAACCTCCCAATCCCATGAGGTGTTTGGTTGTCCCTAAGCAGCCTTAGTAGGTGCTCTTTTTTTTTTGTAAATACATCTACTACACAACATTTTTGTTTTGTTTTATTCTTTGTTTTCATTGTTTTTAAACATGTCACAATATAAAGGAGAATAAATAAACTACTGATAATGGCACAAGAAGAAGGTTTCCTATGACTCCTAATTTAGGAAGTGACTTGACTTGTGTTTCTAAGCAGGTCAAATAAATGAGAGCATTTGTATTGCTTCAGGCTGATAATAACCAAAGAGAGACTTCCCCATGGTCGGTGCTACTTGTTAAGGAAGTGCATAGGTAAGTAAAAAGAGACCTTGTCGTTCACTGCATTGCAAAAATCACTTCTAAAGAGATGAAATTAGCAGCACAAATTCTTTGCACTTGGTTGCTAGCTCTCATTTGGAGTTAGACGTTAAACTTGTTATTGGAGACAAGGCAAAAGCGTGTGGCTGGTCCATTTGGTGATCCTAGTAACTACACAAAGTTGTACATTTCTAGGGTTAGGCAACATAGACAACTAAAAGTAGCCAATGCAGCTGAACTAGGCATTTATAAGGCTTGCTTTGCGTGGATGAAAAGGTGATTTTCAGAAATAACTTGGAGACCCCATCAAAAGTCTAATAGCCTTCTTTATAAAAATAGAAAATCCAATATTCAGTTTTATATGGACCCCAAATAGCTAAAACAATCTCGAAGAAGTAGAATACAGTAGCAGGGCTCATGCTTCCTGATTTCAAAACATACTATAATGTCACATAATTAAAACATCCTGGTATCAATATAATAACAAATGTATATACCAATGGAATAGAATTGAAAATCTAGAAAACATCCATACAACTCTGGTCCACTGATTTTCGACAAGAGTGCTAAGTTCATTCCATGGGGAAGGGAGAGTTTCTTCAATAAACGATGTTGGAAAAATTGGATTTCCACATACGGAAGAATGAATAATGATCCACGCCTCACACCATACACAAAAATCAATTCAAAATGGATCAAGGACCTAAATGTGAAAACTAAAACCATAACATTCTTAGAAGAAAATATAGGGGTGAGGTTGTGGGATCTAGTTATTAACAAAGCATTATTAGATACGACAACAGCATAATCAGCAAAAGAGAAAATAGATAAACGCAACCTCATATGAATTAAATACTTTCGTTCTTCAAAGGACTTTATCAACAAAGTGATGAGACAACCTACAGATTGGGAGAAAATTTTCAGGAATCATATACTTGATAATGGTCTAATATCCAAAACATTTATAAAACTTCTACAACTTTACAACAATAACAAAAAACAAAAACAAAACAACTGAATTAAAAAATGGGAAAAGGACTTGAACAGATATTTCACCAAAGAGGATATCCAAATGGCTAATAAACACATGAGAAGATGCTCAATGTTACTAGCCGTGGTGTAGGGAGATGTAAATCAAAACCATAATAAAATACTACCTCACCCCCATTGCCTCCATTAGAATGGCAATGACCAAAAAAAAAAAAAAGAAAGAAAGCAACAGGTGTGTTTTCCTCATCCATTGCTGGTTGGAATGTAAAACGGTCCGGCCAATGTGGAAAACATTTTGGAGGTTCCTCAAAAAGTTGCACATAGAACTACCACACGACCCAGAAATTCGTGCCCTAGGTATATACTCAGAAGAAGTGAAAGCAGGAATGCAAACAGAAACCTGTTCACCAATGATTGTTGCAATATTTTTCACAATAGCCAAAAGGCGGAAATGACTGAAATGTCCATCAACATATGAATGGATAAATACTACTCAGCCATAAAAAGAAATGAAGGCTTGATGCATGCTATAACATGGATGAACTGAAAACATCATGCTGACCGATACACATCTGTCACAAACGAATAAATATTTTATGATCTCACTTGTATAAAATAAGCAAATATATAGAAATCAAAGATTATTAGTGTTTACCAGAAAGGGTAAGGGAGGGGAAGAGGGGGAGTTTATGATTAGGGGGCATTAAGTTTATATTAATGGCTGCAGAATGATTTGGAAAATGATAGTGAGAAAGGGTTGGCAAGTAAGAATGTAATCAATGTAGAATGTAACGAATTGTACATGTAGAAATTAAGATGGTATATGTTTTGTTATGTATGTTTTTATCACAACATAAATAACTTGGGGAAAATGACCACTTAGCCTCCCTCATCGACAGCTTCCCTCCCTGCTAACATTGCCTATTGAGTTCACTATGCCTAACTTTTCAGTGAGACTGGGAAATCTTCCAAGGCTTGAATTGTGGAAATGGGTGTTTGAGTCGTAACTCAATTCTACTTAACTTTGGGATATAGCCAGCTTTGGCCCAACTTGACTGGCCTTCTCTAAACATTCCGTTTGAGTTATATTCGTTCATTTATAACACAGTCAAGAGCATTGACATGGTTCTCCTATTTTGTCAAGTCCATACAGAAGAGGATTTGATTTTAGCTGATCCCATCAGTGTGTTAAAAATGTACACTATGGCATGTTTACATATTAATTTATAGACATTACTTAATTTAAAGCCATTAAAAATAGTTTTATATGTTCCCTGCTTTCATAAACGTTACAAGTGATTTCTTAAAGCGAAATCTAATATCATTGTCACTGTCTGGACCTTTTTGCAGCAGTTGACACTGTTGACCAAGGAACTGAAATTGTAAGGCATGGGTTAGAGTTGATGCCACTAGTTCTTTGTTTAAATAAGAACATGGGATTAAAAGAGAGATTAATGGGAGCTTTGCCTGAAACAGAAAATGAGCTGCCATTGGTGTGGGCATATGTAAGAGAAACCTGATTCTTATCTTAGGCTTGTTTCATTTAGCAAAAGGTAGTTTCTATAAAGAAATGTTGACTACATAAAGTGGTAATGATGAGTTTGGCAGTTCTAATAAGGAAAGGGAAACCCTGGTGGCGTAGTGGTAAAGTGATACGGCTGCTAACAAAGAGGTTGGCAGTTCAAATCCTCCAGGGGCTCCTTGGAAACTCTACAGGGCATGTCTACTCTGTCCTGTAGGGTCACTATGAGTCAGAATCAACTCGACGGCAGTGGGTTTGGTTTGGTTTGAATAAGGAAAGACTGAGGAAGGGTGAATTAGAAATCACATGTTCTACTATCTTTTCAAAGGAGCTCTGGTGGTGCAGTGGTTAAAAGCTCGGTGACAACTGAAAGCTTGGTGGTTTGGACTCACCAGTATCTCCTAGGGAGAAAGGTGTGGCAGTCTGCTTCCCTAAAGATTAAAACCAAACCCTCTGCCATCCAGTACATTCTGACTCATAGCGACTCTATAGGACAGATTAGAACTGCCCCATAAAGTTTCCAAAGTGGCTGGTGGATTTGAACTGCCAACCCTTTGGTTAGCAGTCAAGTTTTACCCACTGCAACACCAGGGCTCCGTGTAAATATTACAGCCTTGGAAATCTATGGGGCATCATAAACATAATCTTTCTAATCACTGAGGATTAAGGCGTTATTTTCCCAAAAAGAAGGTAATGCCCAAGTTGTAATCTTCTCTACCTGTCATTACTATACATATGACATTAGTTATGAAATAATAATGTACTACTAAGTATTTGGAAACCCTGGTGACATAGTGGTTAAGTGCTACAGCTGCTAACCAAAAGGTCAGCAGTTCAAATCCACCAGATGCTCCTTGGAAACCCTATGGGGGCAGGCAGCTCTACTCAGTCCTCTGGGGTCGCTATGAGTCAGAACTGACTTGACAGCAATGGGTTTGGTACTAAGTATTTGGAAAACCTGGAACATGGTTAAATTAAATGATTAATACATGATGAATCTGAGTCTTCAAGCTCAAGGAAAGAATATTTACACATAAAAGCCCTTTGAGAAGAGAAATGGATCCAAGTGGGTTTATAGCAAAGATTCTCAAAGCAAGATCCCAGGGCTACTATATCAGTCACTTGGGGGGCTTGTAAAAGAAGCATGTTTCTAGACTCTACTACCAGACCTGATGAATCACAATCCCTGGGATATGGGGAAAGGAATCTGCTTGTTTTACAAGCTTCCCAGCAAATTCTAATGTCTACTCAAAGTTAGAGATGCACTCCCTTAAAGAATGATCGTTGGTTCCACCCCAGGTAAAAACCAAACCAAACCCCTTGCCATCAAGTAGATTCCAACTCATAGCAACCCTATAGGAGAGAGTAGAACTGCCCCATAGAGTTTCCAAGGAGAGCCTGGTGGCTTTGAGCTGCCAACCTTTTGGTTAGCAGCTATAGCTCTTAACCACTAAGCCACCAGGGTTTACCACCCAAAATAGGGCTTCCTTTTACTAAAAAAAAAAAAATTTACTACTTACCTTAAATTACCCTTAAGGGTTGTAATAGCTTTGTTTACATATTACATAGAAAATAGAACATGAGAAATACTCATGATTCCATAATTATTGAACTTAACATTTTTTTTTTAATAAATAAGGATTTTTAAAATAAATCAGCAGTGAAATGTTTACTGTTAGTGATCCATTACGGTAAACTTTGACATTCTATTTTACAAGGTCATTTTTCCAAATTTATTTCATTTTTCTCTGCATTATAAAAAATTGAGGTGATCCTGTATTTACATAGTATTATCCTTTAAGTAGCTTAAAACACTAAACAGACCTTATACCTAATTAAAATTCATATTGTTTTCTGAAAAGTAGGAGGTAAATAGTATTTTCCATTTTTCGTATATCCTGAACTATGGAACAGAAAACATGAGTTATGTAGCAATATGGAACAGAAAACATGAGTTATGTAGCAATTTAATAACAGAGAAGGATAATAAAACCAAGGACTTTAAGGAAAACCCTGGTGGCATAGCGGTTAAGAGCTACAGCTGCTAACCAGTAAAGGTCGGCAGTTCAAATTCACCGGGAGCTCCTTGGAAACAGTATGGGGCAGTTATACTCCGTCCTATAGGGTTGCTGTGAGTCGGAATCGACTGGACGGCAACAAGTTTGTTTTTGGTTTTAGCAATTTAAGTGCCAGTTTATTACTCTGCATGATAGGTGAGGTTTTTCTTTGTACACTGATTTTACCCATCCCTTTATTTAAGAGTTCGGCTGCTAACCAAAAGGTCAACAGTTAGAATCCACCAGTGCTCCTTGGAAACCCTGTAGGGCAGTTCTACTCTGTCCTATGGTGTTGTTATGAGTCAGAATCGACTCCATGGGTTTGGTTTGGTTTTTATAGCTTTAAAGAGCTATTTTGCCAAATAAGAGAACAATATTCATAGGACTAAATATATATGAGAATAAAGAAAATATCAGAGAAAATTAGAAAATTCTATTGGTTTTTAATCATCGTTCTCCACCTTCAATCCAGTAATTAGAAGAAACTTTTGATATTTGGTAAACATGTCTCCCCAGACATGCAATCCATTGCCATATGCCAACCCAACCCCCCTTAAAAACAGAACTAATTTCTTTATTCAGGATATATTTAGGTCACTACCTCCCAGAGTTTTACTCTTCTCACCAACAATCACATTTGACCATGCCCAAAGGCTATGACAAGATTAGATTTTTTACAAGCAATTCAGCTGCTCCACAAACCTCCCCACAGTTCTGAATTACTCAGCAGCAAAAACAAAATCCTCAGTCTATACGTTTTATGGTATTCTGTCACTTTCCCCTCAGTTTATCTAACTGCATTTTCTCCTTATATGCAACTTACACTCCCTGGTTAATTGATCACCTATACCTTGCACCCATTTCTTAATCCCAACTCTCTTTCCCAGCTGTCCATTGTTAATGGATCATAAACATGTGAAACAAGGAGGGACTTTAGAGATTAAGTAGTCCAAACGTCTTATTTTTTGTCTGATGAAATGGAAACACAGAGAGATCAAACGACTTTCCAGAAGTTGCATACTTAATTTTCCTGTACATAGAATATTTATCTTAATAAAAATATTATATATAATTTCCTGCAGCTTACTTCTTGTTATTCAGAAATACACGTTGAATAACTTTTAAATATTACATATTAAAATTCTACTTATTTTCATTTAGAAATATTTTTATTTTGAGATATAGATACACATGCAGTTGTAAACAATAATACAGATAGATCCTGTATACCTTTCACCCAATTTTCCCTAATGGTGACATTTGGCATAACTATAGTACAATATCACCGCGGGAAAATGATGTTGATAAAATCTATATAACTTATTCAGATATCACAAGTTGTTTCTGTACTGTTTTATGTGTATGTGTGTGCACATGTATTTAGTATTATGCACTTTCATTTTGCGTGTAGATTCATGTGATGGCCGCCAGTCAAAACACAGAAGAGTTCCATCCCCAGCATCCTCCGTGTTCACTTTTTATAGCCACAGCCACCTCCCTCCCACCCCAGGTCCCTAGCCCCTGGCAACTACTAAACCATAATTTTGTCACTTGAAAAATGCTATATGGGAAACCCTGGTGGCGTGGTGGTTAAGTGCTACGGCTGCTAACCAAAGGGTCGGCAGTTCGAATCTGCCAGGGGCTCCTTGGAAACTCTATGGGGCAGGTCTACACTGTCCTATAGGGCAGCTATGAGTCGGAATCTACCCGATTGCGCTGGGTTTGTTTCTTTTTTTGTAAGAATGCTATATAAATATAATAATACAGTATATAACCTTTTGAGATTGACTTTTTTTTTTAACCTATCATAATTCTCCTCAGATTCATCCAAAATGTGGCATATATCAATAGTTTGTTCCTTTTAATTACTGGGAAACCTGGTGGCGTAGTGGTTACATGCTACGGCTGCCAACCAAAACGTCGGCAATTCGAACCCACCAGGTGCTCCTTGGAAACCATATGGGGTAGTTCTACTGTGACCTATAGGGTCACTATGAGTCGGAATCGACTTAACGGCAACAAGTTTGATTTTTAATAACTGAGTAGTGTTACATGGTATGGATATATCAAGGTTTAATCATTCACTCATTGAAGGACATCTGGTTTGTTTCTAGGTTTTATCTACAATGAATAAAGCTTCTATGAGCATTCACTAGTAAGTTTTTGTGTGAACATAAATTTTTATTTCTATAGGATAAATGCCCAATACCATGAATGCTGGGTCTTTTGGTAGTTGCATCTTTACTCTTGTAAGAAACTGCCGAATTTTTCAGAGTGTATCCCACCAGCATGTAAGAGAGGATCAGTTTCTCCCCATCCAGCATTTGGTATTATTACCAGCATTTTTTCTTGTCACTTTTGCTTGTTTGTTTAAATTTTCACTGTGGTCTTAATTTCCTGTTTTTTTTTTTTTTAATGACTAATGATCTTCTTTGTTGTGTGGCGCCGAGTCAGTTCCAACTCATGGGTCACTGTGAGTTAAATGATTTTTATATGTGCCTATTTTCCCTCTATGTATCCTTTTCAGTGAAATGTTTGTTCATGTCTTTTGCCCTTTTTTAATTAGATTGTTTGCTTTTTGGCTGTTTATTTTTTTTCCCTCTCTGTAGCTTGTCTCTTCATCCTTTTTACAGGATCTTCCACAGAAGAAATTTTTATGAGGTTAAATTTACCATTTTTTCCTCATAAGGATCATAATTTTTTTGTCAAATCTAAGAATGTTTTGCTAACACTAGGTCCAAAAAAATGTTTCTCTTATGTTTCTTTTTCTAAAAGCTTTATTGTTTTATATTTTACATGTAAATCGGTGATCCATTTTCAGTTAATTTTTGTATAAGGCATTAAGTTTAGGTTTAGGTCCACTTTTTTTTTTTTGCCTTTGGATGCCCAATGCCTTCAGTACCATTTGTTGAAAAGGCTACTTTTCCTCCAAAAATTGCTTTTGTACCCCTGTAAAAAATCAGTTGGCCATATGTGTGTGGGTCTGTTTCTGGGCTCTCTCTTCTGTTTCACTGATCTATTTGTTTATTGTTCTGCAAACACCACACTTTCTTGATTCCTGTAGCTACACAGTAAGTCTTAATATCAGGTAGAATGATTTTTTCCATCATATGCTTCTCTTTCGAAATTATTTTAGCTGTTCTAGAACTTGTGCATTTTCATATAAATTTAAGAATAATCTTGTGTATGTCTGTGAAAAACCATGCTCAATTTTTCATAAAAATTACCTTAAACAATTTGGAGAGAATTAACATATTTACTCTGTAGAGTATTCCAGTGCATGAATATGGTATATCTCTTCATTTGCTTATGTCTTCTTTGATTTCTTTCATTGACATTTGTAATTTTCAGGTTAAAGATCCTGTACATGCTTTGATAGATCTATACTTAAGAATTTAATTGCCTTTTAAACAACTTTAAATCTTATCCCTTTTGTTATTGGCTCACAGGTTCCTGAGACTGCATTTTTTTTCCAGCCTATTTTCTGTCTGTTGTTCAGATAGGGTAAATTCTATGTATCTGTCCTTAATTTTTTACTGATTCTATCTTCTGTATTCCCCCACCAAGGAGATTTTAATTTTGGTTATAAATAACCACTGATTATTGGTTTTCATTTTTAAGTTATAAAATTTCATTTTCCAGTTAAAAATGTCTTTTTTTATAACTTCTCTTTCTTTGTTGAGATTCTCTATTTTTTAAATTTGTTTCAGATAATTAATAATTGCTTATTGAAGTATTATATAATGACACCTTCATGGTGAAAGTAAGGTACTGACTCATACCACCTCTTGATCTCCAAGTGGGATTTGAGGCTCATCTTCCCATTGGGCCCTGCTGACATCACGGGGTAGGGAAAGTTGAGTACTGTCTAGCCCCATATTGCTCCCCTTCTTTCCACCTCATTGATGCTGAATGGAGATGGAGGCTCAACTCCTCGAAGGGCTCCACTGATACCAGGGGTGTGAGGAAACAAGCCCTGCCATTCCCTGCCTTCTTCAGTCTCATTGTTGCTGGGTTGACACTGGGGGGTGGGGATGGGGGAAGTGAAGCATAACAGTGACCAGTGCTACCTCACACCACCTCATTAAGTATAATTGCTGCTAGGTCAATCAGCATTCAACTCTGCTGACACTTCCCTAGTAGAGGAATTAGAACACCTCTTGTTTCTGCTGGGGGGAGAGTGAAAGGTTAGCTTCCCGTTCAGCAACACCAATATTACTCTGACAGAGGAATGAGAGAAAAGCCTCCTTCTGCAAAGTGGGGCGTGGAAGAGAAGCTCCACACTTGGCCCTACCAACACTACATTGTCACGGGAATTGGAATGTTGCTTGCTTCCACCGAGCAGTGGATAGATTAATTCCCTGTATTTAAGGCTGTTTACTAATCTTATTTCCCATCACAAGCCATATTCCCTATTTCTTAGCAAGACACACTCTGTTCACCAGTCACAAGCTTTTGGCCATTTTTCACATATTCTATTCCTTACACTCCCCACGTGTCTGTCAATTTGTTGTACTGTGGGGGTTTACGTGTTGCTGTGACGCTGGAAGCTATGCCAGTGGTATTCAAACACCAGCAAGCTGAGCTTCCAGACTAAGACAGATTAGGAAGAAGGACAAGTGGTCTACTTCTGAAAAGAATTAGCCTGTTAAAACCTTATGAATAGTAGTGGAAATTGTCTGATATAGTGCCAGAAGATGAGCCCCTCAGGTTGGAAGGCACTCAAAATGCAACTGGAGAAGAGCTGCCTCCTCAAAGTAGAGTCAACCATAATGATGTGGATGGAGGCAAGCTTTTGGGACCTTCACTTGCTGATGAGGCATGACTCAAAATGAGAAGAAACAGCTGCAAACCATCCATTAAAAATTGGAACGTGAAATGTATGAAACATGAATCTAGGAAAATTGGATATCATCAAAAATGAAATGAAACACATAAAAATTGATATCCCAGGGATTAGTGAGCTGAAATGGACTAATACTGGCCATTTTTGAATCAGATAATCATATGGTCTACTATGCCGGGAATGACAACTTGAAGAGGAGTGGCGATGCATTCATCGTAAAAAGAACATTTCAAGATCTATCCTGAAGTACATTGCTGTCAGTGATAGGATAATATCCATACCCCTACAAGGAAGACCAGTTAACAAGACTATTATTCAAATTTACACACCAACAACTAAGGCCAGAGATAAAGGTATTGAAGATTTTTAACAACTTCTGCAGCCTGAAATTGATTGAACATGCAATCAGGATGCATTGACAATTACTGGTGACTTGAATGAATGTATTGGAAACCCTGGTGGCGTAGTGGTTAAGTGCCACGGCTGCTAACCAAAAGGTCGGCAGTTCGAATGCGCCAGGCACTTCTTGGAAACTCTATGGGGCAGTTCTACTCTGTCCTATAGGGTTGCTATGAGTCGGAATCGACTCGATGGCACTGGGTTTTTTTTTTTTTTGAATGTATGCAGCCTGAAATTGATTAAGCATGCAATCAGGATGCATTGATAATTACTGGTGATTGGAATGCAAAAGTTGGAAACGAAGAAGGATTGGTAGTTGGAAACTGTGGCCTTGGCGATAGAAAAGGTGCTAGAGATTGTATGGTAGAATTTTGCAGAACCAACAACTTCTTCATTGCCAATACCTTTTTTCACCAACATAAATGGTGACTATACACACACACACACACAAATTTTTTTTTTATACACATGGACCTCACCAGATGGAATACACAGGAATTCAATCGACTACAATTGTGGAAAGAGACAATGGCAAAGCTCAATATCATCAGTCAGAACAAAGCCAGGGGCTGACTGTGGAACAGATCAGCAGTTGCTCATATGCAAGTTCAAATTGAAACTGAAGAACATTAGAACAAGTCCATAAGAGCTAAAGTATGACCCACCTGAATTTAGAGGCCATCTGAAGAATAGATTTGGTGCATTGAACACTAATGACCAAAGACCAGACGAGTTGTGAAATGATATCAAGGGCATCATACATGAAGAAAGCAAAAAGTCATTTAAAAGACAGGAAAAAAAGACAAGACTGAAATGAATGCCAGAAGAGACTCTGAAACTTGCTCTTGAACTTCGAGCAGCTAAAGTGAAAGGAAGAAATGATGAAGTAATACAGCAGCTCAAGAAGACAAAGCAAAGTATTATAACTACATGAGCAAACACCTGGAGATAGAAAACCAAAAGGGAAGAACACGCTCAGCATTTCTCAAGCTGAAATAAGTGAAGAAAAAATTCAAGCCTTGAGTTGTAACAGAAGAATTCTACAGGGAAAATATTAAATGACACAGGAAGCATCAAAAGAAGATGGAAGGAATACACAGAGTCACTATATCAAAAAGAATTGGTTGATGTTCAACCATTTCAGGAGGTAGCATGTGATCAGGAACTGCTGGTACTGAAGGAAGAAGTCCAATTTGCACCGAAGGCATTGGTGAAAAACAAGGCTTCTACCAACTGAAATGTTTCAGCAAATGGATACAGCCCAAGACGTTTTCATTTGTCTATGCCAAAAAAATTGGAAGACATCTACCTGGCCAACCTACTTGAGGATACCCATATTTATGCCTATTCCCAAGAAAGGTAATCTAACTTAATGTGGAAATTATTGAACAATATCATTAATATTACACACAAGCAAAATTTTGCTGAAGGTCATGCAAAAGGTGCTGCAGCAGTACGTCTGCAGGGAACTGCCAGAAATTCAAGCTGGATTCAGAAGAGGACATGGAACCAGGGATATCATTGTTGCTGTCAAATGGATCATGGCTGAAAGCAGAGAATATCAGAAAGATGTTTACGTGTCTTTTATTGACTATGCAAAGACACTTGACTCTGTAGATCATAACAAATTATGGGTAACATTGCAAAGAATGAGAATTCCAGAACACCTAATTGTGCTCATGAGGAACCTGTACATGTATCAAGAGGCAGTTGTTCGAACAGAACAAGGGGATACTGCATGGCTAAAAGTCGAAAGGTGTTTGTCAGGGTTGTATCCTCTCACCATACCTGTTCAATATGTATAACAAGCAAATAATTTGAGAAGCTGGACTATGTGAAGAACATGGCATCAGGACTGGAGGAAGACTCATTAACAACCTGCATTAAGCAGATGACACAATCTTGCCTGCTGAAAATGAAGAGGACTTGAAGCACTTACTGATGAAGATCAAAGACCACAGCCTTCTGTATGGATTACACTCAACATAAAGAAAACAAAAAGTCCTCGCAACTAGACCAATAAGCAACATCATGATAAATGGAGAAAAGACTGAAGTTCTCAAGGATTTCATTTCACTTGGATCCACAATCAAACCCATGGAAATAGCAGTCAAGAAATCAAAAGACACATTGCATTAGGCAAATCTGCTGCAAAAGGCCTCTTGAAAGAGTTAGAAAGCAAAGATATCTTGAAGACTAAGGTGTGCCCTACCCAAGCCATATTGTTTTCAGTCGCCTTATTTGCATGTGAAAGCTGGACGATGAATAAAGAAGGCTGAAGAATTGAAGCCTTTGAATTGTGGTGCTGGTGAAGAATATTGAATATACTATGGACTGCCAAAAGAACCAATAAATCTATCTTCGAAGAAGTACAACCAGGATGTGCCTTAGAAGAAAGGATGGCGAGACTACGTCTCACATACTTTGGACGTGTTATCAGGAGGGATCAGTCCCTGGAGAAGGACATCAGGCTTGGTAAAATAGAGGGTGAACGAAAAAGAGGAAGACCCTCAACGAGATGGATTGACACGGTGGCTGACTACATCTCATATACTTTGGACATGTTATCAGGAGGGATTAGTCCCTGGAGAAGGACATCAGGCTTGGTAACATAGAAGGTCAGCGAAAAAGCAGAAGACCTTCGACGAGGTGGGTTGACACAGTGGCTGCAACGATGGGCTCAAGCATAACGATTGTGAAGATGGTGCAGGAACAGGCAGTGTTGTACATAGGGTTGCTATGAGTTGGAGTCAACTCGACAGCACCTAACAACAATTCCATACATCCCTTTGTGCCTTTGCTTCTGCTGTTTCTTGACTAGACTGAAAAGGCTTCACCACTCTGCCACCTCTGAATATGCTCCTTTTGCTGTCTTACCCATTCAAGATGTCTTTGCTGATCTCCCCAGCCTTAACGAATTACTGCCATGTTTGGGTCCCAGAGTGCTTTATTTGTACCACTCTTACAGCTTTTATTATAATCTACTTTGTTGTACAATAGAATTAACATCATATATCTGTCTCCACCACCCCTTCAGTTATAAATTATCTCTGTAACTCCTAAATTTATTTTCAATAATGTTTCATTTATCCAGAAGTCAGGTTTCCAGAAACTTCCAGTAATTGAAAAACTTCTCTGAAACTGGCTATAAGAGGCTAAATCCTACCACAGTTCCTCCTTGATTCACACTTGTACCCTGACCAGATAGGCTTCAGTAGAAAATAGAGCAAAAGTTCAGAGGTGAGGCATGAGCCAAATAGTTTGTATTCAGACCTGGTAAGAGACAAGGAGTTGACAGGTTGTCCCAGGGAATGACTGGTCAGGAGACTACTGGGTACTAGCCATGTGACAGTTCACGTGGTTAAATCTTTACATGTTTTTATCCCAGTTAATCCTCCCAGCTACAATTTGAGGTAGGTGTTATTGTTATCCACATATTGCAGGTTGAGAAGACAACAATTCCCAGATATCCCTTGTACCAGCGTGTTTTCCTAACCATTTTCAGACTCATGGACACATGTATTCACACAATCAGTGATCTTAGTATTTTGAAAGGGTGAAGCTGCCATGGGAGGTTCTGAGTCTCCAGTACTGAAGTCTTCAGAGAGTTGTGTAAGACCTACTTGTTTCGTTGGGGAGAATTTTTTTTTTTTTTGGATTGGAGCAGGGCAGTTGAAAGAACTTATTTATCCATTTAACAAACATTTAGGTGACGCAATGGGTAAGCACACAGCTGCTAACCAAAAGGTCAGAGTTCAAACCCATCAGCTGCCTGATGGAGGAAAAGGCCTGGCAATCGGCTCCCACAAAGATTTCAGCCTAGGAATCCTATGAGTAAGTTCTACTCTGTCCTATAGGGTGGCTATGAGTCAGAACTGATTCAGCAGCACACAACAACTCTGTGTAGGCACTTGGAATGGAAGATAAAAGTCCTTTCTTGAATGAGTTTATAATCTAGTGGGCAGACATACAAATAAACATTATTTGAATCCATAATGTTAGGGAGCGATGTGAACAATAGAATCATAATTTCAGAGATGAAAGAATGTTAGAAGTTATTTTGTATCCTTGGGCTGCTTTGTGGAGTTGTGTGGTGCAATAAATTACTTTTCTATGAGCTTTCTAGCCACGGTCTTCTATCTCCCACAAAATGATTGGCTGAGACTAAGCAAATTGAGTGACTTATTGTCCACAGAGGGAATTGATCAGTTCATGGTCGTGATGGAAGGGTCATACCTTAACTTTGACAAAGGGTTTCTTTACATAAGGGCCCACTCCACAGAGGTTAAGGGGGACCTCACTACCATCAAGAAGAGTCTGGACTGAGCACTTCCTTTGGACCAAGAACACAGGGTCCCTGAGCTGAGAAACTCCTAGACCCGGAAGAAAGAGTAAATGCTGAAAGTGGTATGAGATGGCAGGAGACAGTGGCCATGGACTTGTTGGCACATGGAGCGAGAGCCGAGTGCCTTCATGCAGGAGGCTTGCCAGGGGAGCTAAAAGAGCTGTAACACTTGCCCATGCAGGGCAGAGGTTTGAGTGTGCCCGGTGCAGGGGTTGCCTTGGAGGATCCTGTGCAGGGGTCTTCCTACAGAAAGACCCATGCACAGGAGACTGGAGTCCTATGGGCAGGAGGCTTGACAGCAGAGCTAAAAGAGATGTAATGCTTGCAGGACAAGAGAGGCCTGAATGTGCCCTGTGCAAGGGTTACACGCCTCCCCGCTTGGGCAGCAGAAGCCCTGGTATTGTGGTGTCAAGAAAGCCTTGCAGGCCTGGGTAGTGTGGTGGGAGCCTGCTGCAAAGGTCAGCAAGGCCCAGCGGCAGCAGAATCTTCAGAAGCCATATAAGCCCCTGAGCAGCATGGTGGTAGCCAGAGGCAGCAGTGACATGTACACAGCATCTGACCTGAACCACTGCATGCCTGCCCAGCAACGTAATAATGGACATGGATAATTTGGGGAAGGGTAAGTGGTTCTCCCTTTGAGGAAATATTTTTGTTTATTGTTTGCTTTCTATAAATAATAATAATGGCTTTCACTTTGCGAGTACTGTGTAAGTGTCTCGTGTGTCAAGCTCAATCAGAGATGAATGTAGCACACATGGAATGGTTGATAGCAGTGGGTGTATATGTCTCATTGCTAGCAGTCTTATGGCTGCCTGCATGTTTGAGGCACAGCCTGTCTGTAAGTGCAGTGCAAATACAGCAGACATGTACATACAGGTCGTGAGTAAGAATTCCTTTGAAGGATGTAACCAAAAGGCCTGAGGAAATTGTATGTCCTGCATTTATGTGTCCTGTGAGTGTTTGTCTTTTCCCACCTGTCACCTACTCTTCTAAGTGAAAAGAGCTTGTCACATCTTAGGCTCGGCAATTATTTGGGGGGCATTGTCATGGGTTGAATTATTCCACCTAAAATATCTGTCAACTTGGCTAGGCCGTGATTCCCAGTATTGTGTTATTGTCCACCATTTTGTCATCTATGTGATTTTCTTATGTTTTGTAAATCCTATCTCTGTGATGTAATGAGATGGCATTAGCAGCAGTTACGTTAATGAGACAGGACTTAATCTACAAGATTAGGTTGTTATTTAAGCCAATCTCTTTTCAGATATGAAAGAGAGAAGCTAGCAGAGAGACATGGTGACCTCATACCACCAAGAAACAAGAGCCAAGAGAATAGCGCATCCTTTGGACCTGCGGTCCCTGTGCTGAGAAGCTCCTTGGGCAGGGAGGGTTGATGACAAGGACCTTCTCCCAGAGCCGACAGAGAGAGAAAGTCTTTTGCTGAAGTTGGCACCCTGAATTCAGACTTCTAGCCTATTAGACTGTGAGAGAATAAATTTCTCTTTGTTAAAGCCATCCACTTGTGGTATTTCTGTTATAACAGCACTAGATGACTAAGACAGACATTATTTGTGGAACTTAGTGGCATGACACCCCCAAACATCTGCCAGTTTGTTGTAGTGTGGAGGCTTGTGTGTTGCTGTGATGCTGGAAGCTATGCCACTGGTATTCAAATACCAGCAGGGTCACCCATGGCAGACAGGTTTCAGCTGAGCTTCCACACTAAGACAGACTATGGAGAAGGATCCAGCACTCTATTTCTGAAAAAGAATTAGCCAGTATAAACCTTATGCTGGACTATATGACTATATGAAGAACAGGGCATCAGGATTGGAGGAAGACTTATTAACAACCTGCATTATGCAGATGACACAACCTTGCTTCCTGAAGGTGAAGAGGACTTGAAGCACTTACTGATGAAAATCAAAGACCAGAGCCTTCTGTGTGGATTACACCTCAACATAAAGAAAACAAAAATCCTCACAGCTGGACCAATAACCAACATCATGATAAATGGAAAAAAGACTGAAGTTGTCAAGGATTTCATTTCACCTGGATCTACAATCAAAGCCATGAAAGCAGCAGTCAAGAAATTAAACGATTCATTGCATTAGGCAAATCTGCTCTAAAAGGCCTCTTTAAAGTGTTAAAAAGCAAATATGTCACCTTCAAGACTAAGGTATGCCTGACGCAAGTCATGGAGTTTTCAGTCACCTTATATGCCTGTGGAAGCTGGACAACAAATAAGGAAGGCTGAAGAAGTGACACCTTTGAATTGTGGTGTTGGTGAAGAATATTGAATATACCATGGACTGCCAAAAGAACCAACAAATCTATCCTAAAAGAAGTACAACCAGAATGCTCCTTAGAAGCCAGGATGGCGAGACTATGTCTCACGTACTTTGAACATGTTATCAAGAGAGGCCAGTTCCTGGAGAAGGACATCATGCTTGGTAAAGTAGAGGTCAGCATGAAAGAGGAAGACCCTCAACCAGATGGATTGACACAGTGGCTGCAACAATGGGCTCAAGAATAACAAGGATTGTGAGGGTGGTGCAGGACCAGGCAGTGTTGGATTCTGTTGTACATGGGGTCGCTATGATTCAGAAATGACTCGTGACACCTAACAACAACAACAGTGGCATGACATTTACATAGACTTGTCATCTGACTTCTCTTGTGCATGTGTAGGTTGTGTGGATATGAGGATGTGTACACACCAGTATGTCGTTCTAAAGAGTTTGGAAATATCTTTTTGTGCAGGTAGCTTTCTTTCTTCCTTGGAATTACTGTCACCTAATATGGTATTGGAGAGTTATCCCATCTCCAAAGTCCTCTGCCTGATAAACTTGGGGAATAGGTAGAGCCTCACATATTCTGCTCAACCATCTATTAAATGGCATGAGCACTACCTTTTTCTGCCACTGACTTGGAAGATAACAAAATATGGAGGCAATCTGTATTGCCACCTTTCAGCTCTCTCCCTAACTTTTCTATATTTCCAAATGAATTAATTGCCATTTTTTACTCATTATGATATAAGGTCTTCTCTTCTCATGGGTGAAGTGTGGAGGGATGAGGACAAGGGTCCTAGAATCCCTAAGTTTTTAATGTCATCTTATAAGTGGTATACAATGCTAAAACCTTTACAGACATTTTCATTTAATCATCGCAGAAGTGTTGGGATGAGGAAGGTACAATTATGGACAATATTCTTCTCTATTGTTCATATTTTCCATATAAGCAAGCAATAGATTTTAAATCAGAAAAAAAAACAACAGATATGCACACACACAAATCTTTCTCTTTCTCTCCAAAATTGGGGTCACAATTTTGTTTTAACATCCTATTTTTTTCATGTTGTTGTGTACTGTGGAGTCAATTGCAACTCATAGCGACCCTATATGACAGAGTAGAACTGCCCCATAGGGTTTCCTAGGCTGTAATTTTCAAGAGAGCAAATGGTCAGGTCTTTGCTCCCCTGAAGTGGCTGGTGGGTGTGAGCTGCCCAGCTCTTAACCTTTGTGCCACCAGGGCTCCTTTGGTTTTTCATGCATTGTTCTTATTTCATATGCAGATCTCCATGTCATTAAATAGTTTTTGAATACATGGCTTATAATAGCTCAATGAATTTATTCCTCTGCCACAGACCATTTAGGATAAATAATGGGCCATTTATACAAAATAATATTGTGGAGCCATAAAAGATCATGTTTTAAAGGAGTAGTTAATAACATGGGAAAATGCTCATGATATAAAAAAGGAAACTATGAAAGTATGAAATACACTATAATTTTGTAAAATAGAAGCATAAATTTATTAACTAGAGATAAATTAGGACTGCTAATATTTTGATGTAAGTATAGATGGTAAGACTAACGTTAGTTTCATCCTTTATTTCACTGAATTAAAAAATTTTTTCCACAATATCAGTATATTTCTTTTATGTTCAGGAAAAAAAAATCAGTACCAGGAAAGATCAGGTAGAAAACATAAAGAGTTTGGATCAAGATGGTGGACCGCACACAGCTTTTCTTCTCCAGTCTGAAATCCCTTAAGGAAAATTATTTGTATGTATAAACTCTGTGCGTGTGTGTGTTGGATATTATTAAAAACAAACAAAGTCTTTGTGAGGAATTCCTGCAAGATAGAAAGCAGATGGAGCAGCGCTGAAGGAGGCTGGCGGCGGGAGGCAGGCTGTTGGAAGGGAGGAGGAGGGGAGCCGGCCTGTCTGGCTCTGGTTTGAGGGAAGCGGTCTGGGAAGCCTGAGTCAATGAGGGAGTGTGCGCCTGTGTCTGTGTGGACTGAACGCAGGCGCGCGCAGACCAGCAGGGCTGGGGCGGGGGGCGGGGGGCGGGGCATAGGTGAAGGCGGGCGAATCCCAGAAGCGCAAAAACCGCCGCGCCGGAGGGAGTCCTAGCAGACTCGCGCTGCGAAACAGAGGCTCTGCCGGCTCTTCAGAGTCCGATCGCTGCCTGTACCTTTGCCGCTGCAGCCTTCTCTCTCATCCCTTGCCTGCTCTTCCTGTTGTTTCCTCCTCCACGGCCGTGCCGCATCCGCAGCAGCAGCGAGAACAAGAGCTCAGTTAAGTGGTCGATTCGGGGACTTGGGGTCGTGAATCAGGGCGGGCTGGAGGTGCGGACAGCACACCGCGAGCCCGCCATCTCCTGAGGCAGCCGCCACTGTTGCAGTCTTCCCTTCCTGGCGGAAGAGAAAGCACTGTCAACAGGCGCACGCCACCTGAGTGCCTGCAGCCAGCCTTAGAGCATTTCCACCAAGCCCGGGTGAGAGCCTTGCGCTTGTGGAAGGGAGGACAGAAGAGGATTTTGAGATCCCGAAAAAAGATCTCATATTAAATAGTGTTCACTTTTTGTCAGCTTAATTGAGCAAGTGGCAGTTTTGCCCAAGCCCCCTACAAACCAAACCATGTCGCCCCCGACCGTGCCTCCGATGGGCGTAGATGGCGTGTCCGCATACCTGATGAAAAAAAGACATACCCACAGGAAACAGCGGCGTAAGCCCACTTTCTTCACCCGTAGGAACATCGTGGGCTGCCGCATTCAACATGGCTGGAAGGAAGGGAATGAACCAGTGGAGCAGTGGAAGGGCACTGTGCTCGAGCAAGTCTCCGTGAAGCCCACTCTCTACATAATCAAATATGATGGCAAAGATAGTGTGTATGGACTAGAACTTCTCCTTGATAAGAGAGTTTTGGCACTAGAAATCCTTCCTGAGAGAGTGCCAACTCCTCACATCGATTCACGCTTGGCAGATTCCTTGATAGGCAAGGCAGTGGGGCATGTGTTTGAGGGCGAGCATGGCACCAAAGATGAATGGAAGGGCATGGTCCTGGCTCGAGCCCCCGTGATGGACACTTGGTTTTACATCACCTACGAGAAAGATCCCGTCCTCTATATGTACACGCTGCTGGATGACTACAAAGATGGTGACCTGCGCATCATTCCAGATTCCAACTACTATTTCCCTACAGCAGAACGGGAGCCGGGAGAGGTGATAGACAGCCTCGTGGGCAAGCAGGTGGAGCACGCCAAAGATGACGGGTCCAAGAGAACAGGCATTTTCATCCATCAAGTCGTGGCCAAGCCGTCAGTCTACTTCATTAAATTTGATGATGATATTCACATTTATGTCTATGGTTTGGTGAAAACTCCCTAAATACATTGTGCTCTTTGCAAAAGTTCTGAAACTATTAAATGTAAAATGTTTCACGTTGCAGTGATTGTGTCCTTTTGAGAACAGTCTTGGTGTTAGAGATTCTGGAAAGTGAATAGTTTTACTGTGCCTCCAAATCTTACCTTGACTAGCTCCACGGTTTTGTCCTAAGTGTACTTTGGTACTTTTGATATCGTCTTGTCCTGTAATTGAAAATTTATCTAATAGAAAATTAACAGGTGTTCAAAACCATTGGAACAATGCAAAAGTAGATAAAGAAAAATTAATCAAGTAACTCCAGCCATCTCCCTCACCCCTTTCCCTCCCTTCTCCCTTCTCCCCAGGTAACGTGTTAAGAACTCTAAGCATATCCTTTCACATGTTTTCCCATGCTCGAACAAAACATTTGCTGTTTTACTCTTCTGTATAAAAAAATGATAAGCCACATGGCATTTCTCTGTAATTGCTTTTCTCACTTGGCACAGCAGTGACATCCATCCTGGTCTGCAGCTGCATTTCACTCTCTCTCTCTCAATGGCTGCATGCACAGTACTCCATGGTTGTACCAAAAAGGTATTCAGTCATTCCTTATTGAAGATCATTCATGTTATTTTTTTTCCCCACCATAACACTTCTGCAATACATACCGGCGCTTTCATTTCTATAGGTTAGATTCTCAGAAATGAGATTGCTGGGTAGGCGTATGTCTAATTTTAAGAAATACTACAAGGTCACCATCCAGAATGAAAGTGCCGATTTTCCAACATCCTCTCCAGCACTAGCTTTTTACTAATCTGAAGTGTGAAACATTATATTGTATTGCTTGTTACTTTAATTTGCTTTTACCTGACTCCCAAACCCACTGCCACGGTGACCCCCATGGGGTTTCCAAGGCTATAAATCTCTATGGAAGCAGACTGCCACATCTTTCTCCCGTGGAGCCACTGGTGGTTTTGAATCATCTGCCTTTCTGTTAGCAGTCAATCACTTTAACCACTGTGCCATCAGGTCTCCTTTACCTGACTCCAGTGAAGTTATTTCTTCATATGCATATTGACCATTTGGGCTTTTTTCTTTTGTGACTTGCCAATTCCTACCTTTTGTTCATTTTTCTATTAAATTGGTGAACTCTTCCTTATAAATTTGTAGGACTTCTTACTGTATGGTGCATATTAATCATTTGTAGCTCATATGTATTATGATATTTTCATTAATCTTGGCTTTATTGATATCTTTTACTTTATAATTTTTTTAATTTTAGGCAGTCAACTCTCTTTTACTGCTTTTTTTATTTCCTGACTTTTTCAGATGGATGACCAAACCTTTTTTTTCAAAAAAATTATTATCATTACAGTTTAAATGTCTGATCTATCTGGACTTTATTTTTTTATATGGCATGAGATATAGGTCCAATTACACATTTTGTTCAAGTTGGCTACTTGAGTTCACATTCTTAAACCAATATCATATTATTTTAATTGTATTGACTTGACCATAAATTTTAGGATCTGGTAAAGCAAGTGCCCCTTCATTAGCTTTTTTTTTTTTTTTAATACAATTTGTCTAGACATTCATTCTTTCATATGAAATTTAAAAGCATTGTTTTCCACGTTTAAAAATTCTATTGTCTTAACTGGAGTTGTATTAAATTTCTGCATTCCTGTTTGGCGGATTATTTTAACAATATTAATCCTTAAAACTCAAGCAATTTGGTACATCATTAAAATATTTTTATTTGTTTTTGTGATTTTCTTCATATAGAGCCATTATTCATGCCTGAATATATTTTAAAGTATTTTTCAGGTTTTTTGCCACATTTTGAATTTTTTTCCCTCCTCATTTATCACTTGTTACCAGTAATACAGACAGCTTACACATTTTGTATTTTTATCTTCTATCTAGTCAGGTTACTAAAAAAAAAAAACAAAAAAATTTTTTTTTTTTAGTAGTTTACTAAATCCTCTAAATTACAGTGTTTTTTAATAGAATATTTTGGACTTTCTATATATACATTTTACCTGAAATTAGACATTATTTTTTCTAAAGTTTATACTGATTATTGTATTAGCTGTATTCTCCAAAATAATGCTGAATAGCCACAGACATGTCTTTCTTAATTTTTCATGGAAATGTCTTTAGTATTTCCTGTTAACATGGTATTTGCTCTTGGTTATTGGTAAATAGTTATGATGTTTAGGGAGTTTCTTCTATTCCTGTTTCATATAGCATTATTACTAGAAGTCACACCTAAGTTTTATCAAGTGTCTTTTTGGTGTCTGTTGATAAAACCATGTGATGTTTTTCCTTTAATTTGTTGATGTTTGATGTTGAACCAAATGTGTATTTCTGAAATAAGTTCTACTTGGTCATAGTATAATAATTATTTGCTACATTGCTGGATTTTATTTACCAATATTTTATTTAAAATTATTGCATTTACATACTTTTAAGTGTAAGTTATATTTTTTATCTTTCTTATACTGTCTTTATCAAGTATTGTTATTAAAGTTGTGCTAGCTTTAAAAAATAAATTGATGACTTTTCAATCTTTTCCTGTGGTCTGGAATAATTTAAATAGCATTAGAATTGCAGTGTTTGTATAATTGGAATTTTTTTAAAGCTAATTAGCACTAAAATATAAAACAATATAATCCTGGTAACTTTTTAATGTTAGATCGTTAGCTTTGTGATCTTTTCATTGGTAATTGGTCCATCCAAGCTTTGTATTAGAAAAAAAAAATTTATTCTTTGTGAAATACAAAGTTGTCTCATTATTATCAAGCTTCTTGATTGTGTTATTCAGATTCTTTATGTTCTTGATCATATATCAACTGTATCTGTCAGATTCTGAAAATGTAATAAAACCATCAGCTATAATAATGTTTTACATTATTTTTATTCTTTTTTAATCTGAAGAATTAAAACAGAATATACAAAAGCATGAAATATATATATATATATATATAATGCAGTGCCCTCGAGTTGATTCTGACTCATAGCGACTCTATAGGACAGAATAGAACTGCCCCATAGAGTTTCCAAGGAGCACCTGGCAGATTTGAACTGCCGACCCTAGGTTAGCAGCCGTAGCACTTAACCACTACACCACCAGGTTTCCATATATATATATATATACACATATATATAAAACACATGTTCACCTCCACCCAAAGTTAACTGATGTCAATATTTTGGCATATTTGCTTTAGATATAGATTTACGTTTTAAAGAATCAGAATATTACAGAAAATAAATCGCTTTTCCTGTACCAGCCCCCTTCCTTTGTGTCCAGAGGCAGAAATTATCATGAATTTGGAGTGAATCTTGTCCCTGTTTTATACATTTACTGCAAATATAACCATAAGCTATAATAATATTGATTTTTGTGTTTTTATGTAATTCTAACATAAACGGTAAACTTTAAACATGTGAAAATTATTATTTTGTTCTTCTTGTAGAGATCTATTTAAAATGGAATTCAACAAAAATAACAACCAATAATAGCACTGTCCTTAGAAAGCCAGTTATTGGCCCTAGCCATGGTCCTAGGGATTGAGTAAAAATTTGGAGCTTCCATTCTTGCTGGACTGGAGGCAGACAGCTACCACCCACCCCTGACCTCTAGGTCAGAAATGGGTCTTATATTGTTCCATGATGAGATCAGGTTCATCACTTGTCCTGACACTCAGGGGGAGGCTGGCTTTAGTTTGGACTTAGCACTGAACAAAACAAAAATGTTGCTTCCTTAGATAACAGAATATACAGGTATGTGTTTATGTTTGCGTTTTTAGAAAATATTTTTATGAAATTTTTATAAAATACCTTATAAAATATATTTGCATTTGTATAAAATGTTGCTTCCTAGTTCTTACTCCTCCCTGAGGCCCTAAGTCCTGGACCAAGCTTTATATTGCTCCATAATGACATTGGGGTTATCATGGATATTGCCACACAGTAAAAGAGAGGCTCAGCCCTGACCTGGGGTCTGGTGATATATCAGCAAACGATCAAGACAAAATCCCTGTTGGGTGAGGGAACATGGTCACTACCACATTCCTGATCCTTAGGCCTTGTATAGTTTCATAGTAATTTGGTAATATCATACAACCTTCACTTATGGCAAAGTTTGGCCCTAGTTCTAACTATCCTAACTAGTTCTAACTATTCTAGAGGTTTAGGATATACCAGTAAACAAAATATAGAACTTATGTCCTGGTAGGAAGAACACAGAGAATAAATCAATATATTCACGAACTACATCTTTATCTTCCTGGGTTCCTGGGCTAGAATCCAGGCTTAGATAGTTCTATGGTAATATTATTGCTGTCATGTCTGCTGGTTTTGAGTCAGAGGGAGTCCATTCTGCTTGGCTAGAACCAAGTATATTTTTGTTCCATGGTGATGTTGGGATACTGATGCTCTCACATCACATATACTGGAACTAAGTCAGAGGGGGCTTGCCTCTGGCCCTGGCACTGTTTCAGGAGTTGGAGAAATGTCCAGAAACAATGTCCTTGTTCCCACAGTGCTGACAGTTTACCTTGTGTTGAGTGGAGACTGATTCCCAACACCACCCGCCCACATCTTTACATATATCAGGCTGTGATTAATGCTTTGGGAAAAAAAAAATTAAGCAGGGTAAGTAAATAGAGTGATGCGGGTTGGGTGTGGGAGCATAGGTGGACAGAAAAGACAGGTGACATTTGAGTAGACACCTGAATAAAATGAGAAAGGAAACCATGTTGCTGATGCCTGCAATAATGTGCCTGGAAACTCCTGGTAACAGACTAATATTACCAGATTGGAAGTAAGCAAGGGAAGAATGGTAGAAGATGAGATCAGAGAGCTAGTCAGGACCCAGATTCACATATAGTCTTATGCATTACTGTAAGGAGTTTGGATCTTAATCTGAGGGAGATGGGAAGTTACTGGTTTTGAGCAGAAACATGACTTGTGGTCCTTATATCACTCATTGAATAATCTTTTTTGAAATGCCTCAATCATTTTATCAAGATCTCATTTATGCTTGGTCTATTTTGTTCATTAGACTACTGGTCTTTTTTCCTCCTGAAATCTCTGGAGGGCCCCACCACCTGTGATTTACCTATGCCCTGGCTCTAACAGCTTTCTCACTGTGGCTCTTGGCTTTCATCAGATAAGGAGCTTGGTGACAAATGAAGTTAAACTGGGTATTCAAGCTTCCATATCTCCAGCATTCCACTGTATAGTCTTGAATGACGTGATTAAAATGTCAGAGACTAGAGCAAAGGATCCTATCTGGGAGGTTACAGCAGCAATTCAGACTGAAATTTTTAAGGTAATAATTTTAGAAATGAATATTAAGGAGCGAAGTAAAGACGAATTAACATTGTGACTAACTACGTAGAGAAAGTGATTACATAACAATCAGAGGCACCCAAGATTATGAGTTCTCTGCAGACAGCAGAGTTAAGGTACGAGAGTGGGCAAGATTTTAAGAGAGTGAGTTTAAAAGGAGAAAGCATAGGAGTAAAGGACTAAATTAGTAAATATAGGTGTAAAATGGCCCTCCTTTTTCTCTACTTTATTCTGTATCTGAACAGGCTCAAAACAAATGAAAGAAGTGTGAAACACTTATTTTGTCAGTTTGGTCATTATCTTGTTTAAAAGGATAGAAAGGTTTGTTATTAACTGAATTGGCTGATTATTTTACTGAATTAATTGATTCTTTTTTTAAAACAACAAAATTCACATTTTATTTAGATTGAAATAAACTGTACAAAATTAATTTTCTTCAGCAAAAATAACAGTATTATTCCTAGATAAACCACAAAGCACTTATTTTTGTAGGTTTTACTTATAAATCAAGATGAGGCAGTAGATATACTCATGGAAAAAGACATAAGAAAACAGATAAATCAGTCGTTAGTGTCCATGGCCTCTGATTTGTCTTGACCGGGAAATAGAAGTGTTCAACACACACCTGCCAAAAAGTTTATGAAGGCGTAGGCTCAACAAAGGAATGTCAATAGCAGCAACCAGATGTGGAACAACAATAGTAAGCTTTTCCATTTGAACTTTAACTGTAACTTGTTCCTTTAGTTTCATTTAATAAAGACAAAATCTACACTGAAATCCTTGTTTGGCTGCAAGCTCACAGTTCGTCTCACTCTGATAATTTCCTTAACTGTCCATTACAGATTTTTAACAACATATTTAAAACCCCCACTAGTCAAAGATCAGTCTTGAGATTCACTGTAACATTTTATAAAATGTATTCCTTCCTCCCACACCTCCTCAGAATTTATTTCTTAAAAGAACTGTAACTCAATACCTGATAACTGGATCCAAAGTGATAATAAATGTTAAAGTCTAAAATGTTTTGGAGCCCTGGTGGTGCAGTGGTTAAGAGCTCCACCAGCTGCTCCTTGGAAACTGTATGGGGCAGTTTTACTCTGTCCTATAGGGTCACTGTGAGTCAGAACCAACTCAACGCAAAGGCTTTTTTTTTAATGATTTAACTAAAATAATACCAGA
Source organism: Loxodonta africana (assembly GCF_030014295.1). NCBI lineage: Eukaryota > Metazoa > Chordata > Mammalia > Proboscidea > Elephantidae > Loxodonta > Loxodonta africana. The sequence goes on from NC_087369.1 coordinate 73,387,794, forward strand.
GTTCCACAACAGAGACCACACAGAAACAAAATGTAGCACTTTCACAGCTATCTTGTGGAAGAACAGATACATCTTCAAAGCATGATAGTTGAATAGGTGGCCATTTAAATAGGTACATTATCAATGCCTAATGTATTGAATTGGAGGCCTATAAAAAAAGATATTCAGTAATTTATTGGCCTACATACACCTTACAGCTTTTCCTCCAAATATCAAATAAAAAAGAAACCTATTTTAAAATAGTCTTAGGTATTTTCAGTAGTTTCTGGATTATCTGTAGGAAGCTCTGAAGTAATTGCATAGAGTTGATGTATCTGTCCACCATTAAATCCAGGTCATGTTTTACATCAAAATTTATGTTAAGCAAAGCCAAGTTACTTGACCTTTGATCTGTCAAAGTATTCCTCAGGTATGGTTTGAGAGGTTTTCTTCCATTTTCATATCGCTCATTCTCAACTTTCATCACAGGAAGTATACACAGGACCTTCAGCAATGCATAGACATTAGGAAAGAACTTGATGTCAGGCAGATGGAGGGCTTCATAAACAATGTACAGAAGTTCTATGTCTTTTGCTCCGTTTTTCTACTTAATTCTCCAACAATGAAGCTTGGGTGACAGCATGTCAGGATTGGTTAAGTCACTTCTGTACATGTCAGGATGGTGTTCCTCCAACGTATTGAATTTGGGCTGTCCCATGACAGAGGATACCAGAGATAAGCATTTAAGAACTTTGAGGTGCTGTTCTGAGACTATATCTTTAAGTTTGTGAATAATGTTGTCCACTGTTGGGACACTCAGGGTTTCTTTATAGTTATTCTCAGAAGTTAGCTGACAATCCAGGTTACCTTGCTGAGCTCTGTGGGATTTCCCAGGGAGTTTCATTTGAATATCAAATTTGTTTGCCAAATTTGTGGCTTCCTCAAACCAAAATTCATGATAAACATCCAATATTTTCCCTCACTTAGTTCAGTGGATGCAGCACTGCAGTCAAGCTGCTGGCTGCAAAGAGGACATCATAGGTTTGACCTGGAGATTTTTCCCGAAAGCTCTTGTAAAAGATAGGCCATTTTTAAGAACAACAATGGTAACAATGAAATAAAAATCTGTTATTGCACATGTTGTTACCTGCCATCACTTCAGTTCCAACCCATAGTGACTCTATGTACAACTGAAAGAAACTCTGCCAGGTCCTATGCCATCAACACAATCGTTATGCTTGAGCTCATTGTTGCAGCCACTGTGTCAATCTATCTCTTTGATGGCCTTCCTCTTTTTTGCTGATTCTGTACTTTACCAAGCATGATGTCCTTCAGGTAATGTGTCCAAAGTATGTGAGACATAGTCTCTCTATCCTTGCTTCTAAGAAGCATTCTGGCTGTACTTCTTCCAAGACAGATTTGTTCCTTACTGCACTATAGAGTACAAATGCCCCGCCAGCTATACAGTTATTTCATCTAATATACATGTCATTTTTTATATCAACTAAAAAAAAAAACAAGTGCTTGCAGGAGGTTTACTAAAATTTCTAAAGCATCATGCCTGCCTGTCTATTGAGAATGGCAGATTTCCCTTAGTTCATTACCCCTTCCTTCATTGTTCTAAAAAGGACAGAAATTACATTGGTGATCGATGGGAAAAAAGAACAAACTTCCTTGTTTCCAATGCCATAAAGCAAGCCTTAACAGAATCCAAAACACCAAAATATTACAAAGCATCTTTTCTAACTATAAAAGCATAAAAGTAGAAGTCAATAACAGAAAAAAACAAGGAAAAAAATCAAATACACTGAGACTGAATAACATCCTGCTCAAAAACTGTTGAGTTATACAAGAAATTAAGGACAGAATAAAGAAATTCATAGAATCAAATGAGAATGAAAACACATCCTACCAAAACCTTTGGGACACAGCAAAAGCAGTGCTCAGAGGCCAATTTAAACCAATAAATGCACACATTCAAAAAGAAGAAAGGGCCAGAATCAACACATTACCCCTACAATTTCAACAAGAAGAAAAGAGCACCAAAAGAAGCTCTCGGGCACCAGAAAAAAGGAAATAATAAACATTAGAGGGGAAATAAATGAAACAGAGACTGGAAAAACAATTTGAAGGAGTTAATGAGACCAGAAGCTTGTTCTTTGAAAAGATCAATAAAATACGGTAAACCATTGGCCAAATGACAAAAGAAAAACTCAACAGGAAGCAAATAAACCAACAAGAAATGAGATGGATGATATCATAACAGACCCAACTGAAAAGAATCATAACAGAATATTATGAAAACTTGTAAGTCAACAAATTTGAAAACCTACAGGAAATGGGCAAATTTTTAGAAACACTACCTACCTACAGTAACACAAACAGAGATAGAACAACTAAATAAACCCATAACAAAAGAAGAGGTTAAAAAGGTAACTAAAAAGCTCCCAAGAAAAAAAGCCCTGGCCCTGATGGCTTCACTGGAGGATTCTACCAAACTTTCAGAGAAGAGGCAACAACACTACTACTAAAGGTATTTCAGAGCATAGAAAAGGATGGAATACTACCAAACTCATGTGAAGCCAGCATAACCCTGATACAAAAACCAGGTAATGCACCACACAAAAAAAGAAAATTGCACACCAATATCTCTCATGAACATAGATGCAAAAATCCTAAACAAAATTCTAGCCAATAGAATTCAAGTACATTTCCATAACATAATTCACTGTGACGAAGTGGGATTCATACTAGGTATGCAAGGATGGATCAGCTTTGGAAAAACAGTCTATGTAATCCATCACAGAAATAAAACAAAAGACAAGAACCACATGATATTATCAATTGATGCAGAAAAGGCATCTGACAAAGGTGAACACCAATTCATGATAAAAAATTCTCAGCAAAATATGAATAGAAGGGAAATTCCTAAACATAATAAATGACATTTCTACAAAGCCAACAGCTAACATCATCCTAAATGGAGAGAGTCTGAAAGCATTCTCTTTGAAAATGGGAACCAGACAAGGATGCCCTTTACCACCACTCTTATTAAACGGTGTGCAGGAGGTCCTAGCTAGAGCAATTAGGCTAGAAAAAGAAATAAAGAGCATCCAAGGTGGTAAGGAAGAAGTAAAATTATACTTATTTGCAGATGATACACAGAAAACCCCAAAGAATCCACAAGAAAACCACTGGAAATAATAGAATATTTCAGCAAAGTGTCAAGACACAAGATAAACATACAAAAATCAGTTGGATTCCTCTACACCAACAAAGAGAACTTGGAAGAGGAAATCACCAAATCAATAGCATTTACAACAGTCCCCAAGAAGATAAAATACTTAGAAATAAATCTAACCACAGACTTCAAAGATTTGTACAAAGAAAACTACAAGACACTACTGCAAGAAATCAAAAGAGACCTACGTAAGTGGAAAACATACCTTGCTCATGGATAGAAAGACTCAACATGGTGAAAATATCGATTTTACCCATAGCAATCTAAAGATACAATTCAATCCCGATCCAAATTCCAATGACATTTTTTAATGAGATGGAGAAAAAATCACCAACTTTATATGGAAAGGGAAGAGGCCACAGATAAATAAAGCACTGCAGAAGAAGAATAACAAAGTGGGAGGCCCTTAGACTACCTGATTTTAGATCCTATTATACCACCACAGTAGTTAAAACAGTCTGGTACTGGTACAACAGCAGATACATAGACCAATGAAACAGAATTGAGAATCCAGACATAAATTCATCCACCTATGAGTAGCTGATATTTGACAAAGGCCCAAAGTCCATTAAAAGGGAAAAAGACAGCCTCTGTAACAAATGGTGCAGGCATGCCTGGATATTCATCTGCAAATAATGAAACAAGGCCCATACCTCACACCATGCATGAAAACTAACTCATAAAGGATCAAAGACCTAAGTATAAAATCTAAAACTATAAAGATCATGGAAGAAAAAACAGGGACAACTCTAGGAGCATAAACAGAATACAAAACGTTACTAACAAACACCAGAAGAGAAACTGGATATCTGGGAGTTCCTAAAAATCAGACACTTATGCTCATCAAGACTCCGCCACAAGAGTAAAACGACAACCTACATACTGTGAAAAAATTATCTATGACATAACCGATCAGGGCCTAATCTCTAAATTCTACAAGATACAGTAAAACTTCAACCACAAAAAGACAAATAACCCAATTAAAAAATGTGAAAAGACTGCTGCACCATAGTTGAGCAACTGGCCCTGCCCATTGGACCAAACCAAGCCAAACCTGTAGCCGTCGAGTGGATTCCAACTCATAGCAAACATATAGCACAGAGTAGAACTGTCCCACGGGTTTTTTTTTTTTTTTTTTGCCAGAGGTTTACTTAATTTTTTTATTTTTGAAGATACATTTTTTCTTTTTTGGTGTTTTTATAATTTTTGTTGTGCTTTAAATGAAAGTTTACAAATCAAGCCAGTCTCTCACACAAAAACTTATACACACCTTGCTACACACTCCCAATTACTCTCCCCCTAATGAGACAACCCACTCTCACCCACAGGGTTTTTAAGTAGTGCCTGGTGGATTTGAACTGCCAACGTTTTGATTGGTAGGCATGGTTCTTAACCACTATGCACCCAGGGTTTCTGCCCATTGGACAAGGAGGTGAAAAGTATCAGGACCACAGATGAGTAAACAACAAAGAACACAGAGCCTGACTGCTCAGACATAACCAAATAAAACAAAACAGAAGTATAATCAATAAACAAAGAAAATAACTACTGAATGTCCCAAAGACATCAGACAATATCAAAACATATTAAAAAACAGGATCGGATGGTTCCGGTAGCTGACCAAAATAAAACACCAGATGATTTTCTAGTAGAAGAAAAGGCACTAGAACTACCTGATAGGGAATTCAAATCTCTAATATTCAGAGCTATCCAAGAGTTGAAGCAAAAAGCAGACAAAAATGAGGAAAAAATAAACAAACTCATGGAAAAGGCAGACAAACTCATGGAAAGTACAGACCAAAAAATGGAAGAATTTAGGAAAATAATACAGGAACAAAATACCGAAATAAATTCACAAACAGAAATCATACGAAATCATACAAAATCAACAATAAGAAATCCAAAAGATTAAGAAAAAAAAAAACAAGATTTTAGAAATGGACAGTGTCAAAGAAGGGCTGAGAGACAGGTTTGAAACAATGGAAGACAGGATCAGTGAAGTGGAAAGCAAACACTTAGATACAAGTCTGTTTGAGGAAAAATCAGAAAAAAGAATGAAGAAAAATGAAAAAACCCTGAGAAATATGTGGGATGCAATCAAAAGCAAAAATTTGCTAGTGACTGGAGTTCCAGAACAGGGGGAGAAACAGAAAACACAAAGAGGATCATTGAAGAATTGCTGACAGAAATCTTCCCTAATATCATGAAAGATGAAAAGGTGACCATCCAATAAGCTCAACGAACCCCATATAGGGTAGAAGCCAAAAGAAAATCACCAATGCATATCATAATCACACTTGCTAAAAACAAAGACAAAGAAAAAATCTTGAGAGCAGCTCAAGAAAAACAAAAAGTCACATACAGAGGAGAAATAATAAGACTAGGTTCTGATTATTCGGCAGAAACCATGGAGGTAAGAAGTCAATGAGATGACATATGCAAAACCTTGAAAAAATTACCAACCAAGAATAATATATCCTGCAAAACTCTGGTTCAAATATGATGGTGGAATTAGGACATTTACAGATAAATAGAAATTAAGAGAATATGTAAAAATGAAGCCAAACTTAAAGGAGTCCTTCAGTATGAGAACAAACAACATCAGACCACAGCCTCAATCTAGGACACAAGATTCTACCAGCCAGATTCCAAGCTAGGAAATGAACTCTCAAGGACTATCCAAAAACAAGAGTTATAACAGGGGATGAGAGAGCTTAATCTGTAACTGACAACAGTGACAGAACAATAAAAGAGGGAGTAAATGGTGTAGGTATAGAACTTTCTAATGGAGAGGAAGGCAAGGCAACACCAAGTAATAGACTGGTTCAAACCTTGGAAGATAAGGGTAAATTTCAAGGTAACCACAAAGAAAGTTAATAAACTTACTCATCAAAACAAAGAAGACAAACATAAAGCCTCAACAAAAACAAAATCTACACCACTGACTGCTCTGACAGGGATCACAGTAGAGGGTCCCGGAGAAGTGGGGGAAAATGTAGAGCCAAATTCCAACTCAAAAAGAAAGACCAGACTTGCCGGCCTGACAGAGACTGGAGAAACCCTGAGAGTTATGGCCCTCAGGCACTTTTTCAGCTCAGTAATGAGGCCACTCTTGAGGTCCACAGTTCATCCAAAGATTGAACAGACCCATGCAATAAAACAAGACTAAAGGGGCACATCAGCCTTTGGGTGGGACTGGAAAGTAGGAGGGAATAGGAAAGCTGGTAATAGGGAACCCAGGGTTGAGAAGGGAGAGTGTTGACATGTCATGGGGTTGTTAAACAATGTCATACAACAATGTGTGTACTGTTTGACAAGAAACTAGTTTGTTCTGTAAACCTTCATCTAAAGTTCAATTTTAAAAAAACAAAATCTACAAAAACAAAAGAAAGGAAAAAGATATCCACAAAAAGAAAATAAATAAATAAATAAAATTTAAAAAGGAATTCAGCACAGGAGAGTAAAAGGAACAAAGAAAACATAAGCACCACAAAGAAAGCACTATAAAATGACAGCAATAAACTCACACCTATCAATAATTACACTGAATGTAAATGGCATAAATGCACCCATAAAGAGACAGTGACAGAATGGATTAAAAAAACAGGATCCATCAATATGCTGTCTACAAGAGACACACATTAGAAACAAAGATGTAAATTTGTTAAAAGTCAAAGGATGGAAACAAAACATATCAAGTAAATAATTTCCATAAAAGAGCAGGGGTGGCAATACTAATCTCAGATAAAATACAAAATCCACCATAAAAGACAAAGAAGGGCACTATATAATGATTAAAAGCACAATCCATCATGAAAACTTAACCATAATAAGCATCTATGCACCCAATGACAGGGCTCCAAAATACATAAAACAAACTGACAGTACAGAAAAGAGAAATTGACAGTTTCTACAATAATAGTAGGAGACATCAGCATACGACTCTCGGAAAAGAATAGAACATCTAGAAAGAAACTCAACAAAGATACAGAAGAGCTAAATGGCACAACCAGCCAACCTGACCACATAGACATATATAGAACGCTCCACCCAACGGCTGCAAAGTACACATTCTTTTCCAATGTCTATGAAATGTTCTCCAGAATAGGCCACATCTTAGACCATAGAGCAACCCTCAACAAAATCCAGAACACTGAGATAATACAAAGTGTCTTCTCTGACTACAACACCATCAAAGTAGAAATTAACAACAAGAAGAGCAAGAAAAAAAATCAATGACTTGTAAACTGAGTAACACCCTTCTTAAAACCCAAGGGTAATATAAAAAATCAGATTTGCAATAAAAAAAATCCTAGAATCAAATGAGAATGAAAGCACATCATACCAAAACCTTTAGGACTTAGTAAAGGCAGTGATCAGAGGTGAATTTATAGCAGTAGATGCACACATCAATAAAGAAGACAGGGACAAAATCAAATCATTAGCTGCACAACTTGAATGAATACAAAAAGAACAGGAAATGAAGCCCACAGCCACCAGAAGAAGGGAAATAATAAAGGTCACAGCAGAAATAAATGAAATAGAGAATAGAAAAACAATAGGAAAAATCAACAAAACCAAAAGTTGGTTCTTTGAAAGGATCGACAAAATCAACAAACCAATGGACAAAATTGACAAAAGAAAAACAGGAGAGGACCCAAATAACCCAAATAAGAAATGAAATAGGGGATATTACAACAGCCCAAACACAACAGACCCAACTGAAATAAAAAGGATCGTTAACAGAGTATTATGAAAAAGTATACTCCAACAAATTTGAAAACCTAGAGGAAATGGACAAATTTCCAGAAACACATAACCTACCCAAACTAACCCAAAATGATGTTGAAAATTTGAACAGAGCCATAACAAGAGAAGAGATGGAAAAGATAATTTTAAAAAACTCCCAACAACTACAAAAAAAGCCCTGTCCCATATAGCTTCACTGGAGGATTCTACTAAACATTCAGAGAAGAGCTTATGCCAGTGCTGCTCAAACTATTTCAGAACCTAGAAAAGGAAGCGATACTTCTGAATTCGTTCTATGAAGCCAGCATAATCCTGATACCAAAACCAGGCAAAGACACCAAAAAAAAAAAAGAAAAGAAAATTACAGACCAATATCTCTCATGAATATAGATGCAAAAATTCTCAACAAAATTCTACCCAATATAATTTGGCATCATATTAAAAAAAATATGCCATGGCCAAGTAGGATTCATACCAGGTATGCAAGGATGGTTCAACACTAGAAAATCAATCAGTGTAATCTCCCACATAAATAAGTGGAAAGAAAGGAATCACACGATCATCTCAATCAACACAGAAAAGGCATTGGACAAAGTACAACACCATTCCTGATAAAAACTCTCAATAAAATAGGTATAGAAGGGAAATTTCTCAACGTAATAAATGGCGTCTACTCGACGGGTTTTGGATGCAAAACAAACGGCCAACATCAATCTCAGAGGAGATAAACTGAAAACATTCCCGTTGAGAACAGGAACAAGACAAGGATGTCCTTTATGAGGACTTCTATTTAACATTGTGTTGGAAGTTCTAGCTAGAGCAATAAGGCAAGAAAACTAATTAAAGGGCATCCAAATTGGTAATGAAGAAGGTAAACTGCCCCTATTTGTGGATGACATGATACTATTCATAGAAAAGCCAGAAGACTCCATGAGAAAACTACTGAACTAATAGAAAGATTCATCAGAGTATCAGGATAAAAGGTAAACATATAAAAATCAGTTGGATGCTTATTAACTAACAAAGGGAATGATGAAAAGGAAATCACAAAAAGAGTACCATTTATAGTAGCCCCGAAAAAAATAAAAACTTAGGAATAAATCTAACCAGGTATGTAAAGGACCTATACAAAGAAAACTACAAAACAATACTGCAAGAAACCAAAAGAGATCTACATAAATGGAAAAACATGGATGGGTAGACTCAACATTGTGAAAATGATAATTCTACCCAAAGATATTTGCAAATACAATGCAATACCGATCCAAATACCAACAACATTCCCTAAAGAGGTGGAAAAACTTATCTTTATCTTTATATGGAAAGGGAAGGAGCCCCAGATAAATAAAGCACTATTGAAGAAGAATAAAGTAGGAGGACTTGCACTACCTGACCTCAGAACTTACTATACAGCTACGGTAGTCAAAATAGCCTGGTACTGGTACAAGTACAGATACATTGACCAATGGACAGAATTGAGAACCCAGATGTAATTCCATCCACTTATGGTCATCTGATCTTTGCCAAGAACCGAAAGTCCATCATACGGGGAAAAGGCAGTCTTTTCAACAAATGGTGCTGGCACAACTGGATGTCCACCTGCAAAAAGAGGAAACAGGACCCATACATCATACCATATATAAAAACTAATTCAAAGTGGATGAAAGATCTAAATATAAAGCCAAAAATTATGAATTTCATAGAAGAAAAATAGGATCAATTCTACAGGCCCTAATACACATCATTAATAGGATACAAATTACAACAAATGATGCACAAACTCCAGAATATAAGCCCAATAACTGGGATCTTCTAAAAATTAAAGACTGTGCTCATCAAAAGACTTCACCAAAAGTTTAAAAAGAGAACCTACAGACTGGGAAAAATTTTTTGGCTATTACAAATCAGAGAAAGGTCTACTCTCAAAAATATACAAGAAAATCCAACACCTCTACAACAAAAATAAATAATTCAATTCAAAAACAGGCAAAGGAAATGAACAGGCACGTCACCAAAGAAGACATTCAAGCGGCCAACAGACATGAAGAAATGCTTACGATCACTAGCCATTAGAGAAATGCAAATCAAAACTACAATGAGATAGCATCTCATCCTGGCATTACTGGCATGAATCAAAAATATAGGAAATAACAAATGTTGCAGAGGCTTCAGGGAGATAGGAACACTTATGCACTGCTGGTGGGAATGCGAAATGATACAACCATTTTGGAAAATGATATGGCTCTTCCTTATAAAGCTAGAACTAGAAACACCATGTGATCTAGCAATCCCACTCCTAGGAATATATCCTAGAGAAATAAGAGTTGTCACACGAATAGACATATGCACACCCATGTTCATTGCATCATTGTTCACAATATCAAAAGATGGAAAAAACCTAGATGGCTATCAACAGATGAATGGATGAACAAACTGTGGTACATACACACAATGGAGTATTACACAACAATAAAGAACAAGGATGAATCTATGAAGCATCTCATAAAGTGGATGAATCTGGAGGGAATTACACTGAGTGAATAAGTCAATCACAAAAGGAGAAATACTGTATGAGACCACTACTGTAAAAACTCATGAAAAGGTTTACACACAAAAAGAAACAATCTTTGATGGTTACGAGGGAGGGGAATGGTGAGGATGGAAAAACACTAAATAGACAATAGATAAGTGGTAACTTTGGTGAAGTGTAAGACAGTACACAATACTGGGATTGAGCACAAATTGTACAAGGCAAGGTCACGGAAGCTCCATAGACACATCCAAATTCTGTGAGGGATGGAATCAGTGGGCTGGGGGCTGTGGGGACCATGGTCTTGGGGAACATCTAGCTCAATTGGCATAACATAGTTTATAAAGAAGATGTTCTACATTCTACTTTGACGAGTAGCGTCTGGAGTCTTCAAAGCCTGTGAGTGACCATCTAGGATACTCCACTGGTCTCATCCCTTCGGGAGCAAGAAACAATGAAGAAAGCTAAAGTTACAAAGGAAACATTAGTCCAAAGGACTAATGGACCACATCTACCATGGCCTCCACTAGACTGAGTCCAGGACATCTAGATGGTGCCCAGCTACCACCACGGACTGCTCTGACAAGGATCACAATAGAAGGTCACAGACAGAACTGGAGAAAAGTGTAGAACAAAATTCTAAATCAGAAAGACGAGACTTGCTGGCCTGACAGAGACTGGAGAAACCCTGAGAATATGGCCCCCGTACACCCTTTCAGCTCAGTAATGAAATCACTACTGAGATTCACCCTTCAGCCAAAGATTGGACAGGACCATAAAACAAGATGAGACTAATGGGGCACATCAGCCCAGGGGCAAGGACTAAAAGGCAGGAGGGAACAGGAAAGCTGGTGATAGGGAGCCCAAGGATGAGAATAGAGAATGTTGACATGTCATGGGGTTGTTAACCAATGTTATAAAACAATATGTTTACTAACTGTTTAATGAGAAAATAGTTTGTTCTGTAAACCTTCGTCTAAAGTACAATAAAAAAAGGAAAAGAAATGGGCAAAAGATATGAACAGGCACTTCACCAAAGAAGACTTTCAGGTGGCTTACAGATTCATGAGAAAATGCTTATCGATCATTAGCCATTAGAGAAATCCAAATCAAAGCTAAAATAAGATACCATCTCACACCAACAAGGCTAGCATTAATCCAAGAAACACAAAATAATAAATATTGGAGAGGTTGTGGAGAGACTGGACACTTATACACTGCTGGTGGGAATGTAAAATTGTCCAACCACTTTGGAAATCTATTTGGCTGTTCCTTCAAAAGCTAGAAATATAACTACCATACGATCCAGCAATTCCACTCCTTGGAATATATCCTAGAGAAGTAAGAGCCGTCCCACAAATAGACATATGCACAGCCGTGTTCATTGCAACACTGTTCACAATAGCAAAAAGATGGAAATAACCTACATTCCCATCAACGAAGGAATGCATAAACAAACTATGGTATATTCATACAATGGAATACTACACAACGATAAAGAGCAATGATGAATCCGAGAAACATCTCATAGCATGAATGAATCTGGAAGGCATTATGCTGAATGGAGTTAGGCAGTCGCAAAAGGACGAATACTATATGACACCACTATTAGAAGAACTCAAGAAAAGGTTTAAACACAGAAGAAAACATTCTTTGATGGTTATGAGGGTGAGGAGGGAGGGGGAGGGGAATTCACTAACTAGATAGTAGACAAGAATTATTTTAGGCGAAGGAAGTTAGCACCACTGGTCTAAACCAAAAGCTAAAATGTTTCCTGAACACAACCAAACACTTCAAGGGACAGTGTAGCAGGGTCAGGAGCCTGGGGACCATGGTTTCAGGGGACATTTAGGTCAATTGGTATAACAAAGGTTATTAAGAAAATGTTATGCATCCCTTTTTGATGAGTGGCATCTGAGGTTTTAAAAGCTAAGGAGCAGCCATCTAAGATGCATCAATTGTTCCCAACCCACCTGGAGCAAAGGAGAATGAAGAACACCAAAGATACATGGCAAATATTAGCCCAAAACAAAAAAAAGGGCCACATAAACCAGAGACTTCATCAGCCTGAGACCAGAAGAACTAGATTGTGCCCAGATACCACCAATGACTGCCCTGGTAGGGAACACAACACAGAGTCTCTGAAGAAGTAGGAGAAAAGTGAGGTGCAGAACTCAAATTCACATAAAAATACGAGACTTAATGGTCTGCCTGGGACTACAGGAACCCCAGAAATCATGGCCCCTGGACTCTCTGTTAACCCAGAACTAAAACCATTCCCAAAGGCAACTCTTCAGACAAAGATCAGACTGGACTATAAGACATAAAATGATACTCATGAAACGTGTGCTTCTTAGTTTAAGTGGACACATGAGACTAAATGGGCAGCTCCCGTCCAGAGGTGAGATGTGAAGGCAGATAGGGATAGAAGCTGCTTGAATGGGCATGGGAAATTCATGGTGGAAAGGAGGAATATTTGGTCACATTATAGGGATTGTAACTAACTAGGATCACATAATAATGTGTGTATAAATTTTTGAATGAGAAACTAACTTGAGCTGTAAATTTTCATCTAAAGCACAATAAAAAAAAAAGAAAATTTCCAAGAGTGTCTTGAGAAGACAAAGTATTATAATGAAATGGTCCGAAGACCTGGAGTTAGAAAACCAAAAAAGAAGAACACGCTCAACATTTCTCAAGCTGAAAGATCTGAAGAAAAAAATTCAAACCTCGAGTTACACTTTTGAAGGCTTTGAGTCAGAATCGACTCGACGGCACTGGGTTTGTTTGTTGTTTTTTTATGGGCAGAATATTGAATGACGCAGGAATCATCAAAAGAAGATGGAATGCACAGTCACTATACCAAAAAGAATTGCTCAACGTTCAACCAATTCAGAAGGTAGCATAACATCAAGAACTGATGATACTGGAGGAAGAAATCCTAGCTGCACTAAAAAGCCACCAGCAAAAAAGAAGTCTTCAGGAACTGACAATACCAAATGAGATGTTTCAACAAAGCAGTGCAACACTAGAAGTACTCACTTGTGTGTGGTCACTTAAAAATTGTGGAAGACAGCTACCTGGCCAGCCAACTGGAAGAGATCCATATTTGTACCCATTCCAAAGAAAGGTCATCCAACACAGTGCAGAAACTATTGCAAAATATCAATATCACACACAAGTAAAATTGTACTGAAGATAACTCAAAACCAGTTGCAGCAGTACCTGGATAGGGAACTGCCAGAAATTCAAGCCAGATTCAGTGGAGGACATGGAATGAGGGATATCATTGCTGATGTCAGGTGGATCTTGGCTGAAAGCAAAGAACACCAGAAAGATGTTCACCTGTGTTTTATTGACTATACAAAGGCATTCACCTGTGTGGATCATAACAAATTATGGAAAACATTGCGAAGAATGGGGATTCCAGAACACTTAATTATACTCATGCAGAACCTGTTCATAGACTACAAGGCAGTTATTTGAACAGAACAAGGGGATACTGCCTGGTTTAAAATCAAGAAATGTGTGTGTCAGGGTTGTATCCATTCACCATACTTACTCAATCTGTATGCTGAGAAGTTAATCTGAGAAGCTGAATTATATGAAGAAGCATGGGGCATCAGGGTTGGGGGAAGACTCATTAACAACTTGTGATATGCAGATGATACGATCTTGCTTACTGAAAGTGAAAAGGACTTGAAGCACTTACTGATGAAGATGAAAGGCCATAGCCTTCAGTATGGATTACATCTCAAAATAAAGAAAACAAAAATTCTCGAACTGGACCAATAAGCAACATCATGATAAGTGCAGAAAATATTGATATTTTCATTTTACTTGGATTCACAATCAACCCCCTTGAAAGCAGCAGTCAAGAAATCAAAGGCTGTATTGCATTGGGCAAATCAACTTCAAAAGACCTCTATAAAGTGTAGGAAAGCAAAGACGTCACTTTGACGACCAAGGTGGACCAGACTTAAGCCACTGGTGTTTTCAGTTGCCTCATATGTATGGGAAAACTGGATGATCGATATGGAATACCAAAGGACAATTGATGCATTTGAATTAGAGCGTTAGCAGAAAACGTTGACCGTACCACAGACTGCCTATCTGGGAGGAATTACAGCCAGAATGCTCCTTAGAAGTAAGGATGGCAAGACACGCTCTCATGTACTTTGGACATGTTATCAGGAGTGACCAGTCCCTGGAGAAGGACATCATACCTGGTAAAGTAGAGGGTCTAGGAAAAAGAGGAAGGCCCCCAACGAAATGAATTGACGCAGCTGCTGCAACAATGGGCTCAAACATAGCAAAGATTGTGCGGATGTCCCAAGACCAGGCAGTGTTTGCTTCTGTTGTACTGTACATAGGGTTGCTATGGGTCAGAACCAACTCTATGGCACCTAACAACACCACCATATCTTATATTGTCACGTTTCTGTTCAAGTCTTTTTCACCCATTTTATTTATTTATTTATTTTATCTTATTACCATTGAGTTGTAAGAGTTCTTTTCATACTCTGCATACAAGTCTTTTGTCATATATATGTATTGTGAATATTTTCTCCTACTCCGCGTTTCGGCTATTTATTTTTTATTTATTTATTTTTTTAATAACTTTTATTAAGCTTCAAGTGAACGTTTACAAATCCAATCAGTCTGTCACATATAAGTTTACATACATCTCACTCCCTACTCCCACTTGCTCTCCCCCTCTTGAGTCAGTCCGTTCAGTCTCTCCTTTCTTGACAATTTTGCCGGCTTCCCTCTCTCTATATCCTCCCATTCCCCCTCCAGACAAGAGTTGCCAACCCAATCTCAAGTGTCCACCTGATATAATTAGCTCACTCTTCATCAGCGTCTCTCTCCCACCAGCTGACCAGTCCCTTTCATTTCTGATGAGTTGTCTTTGGGGATGGTTCCTGTCCTGTGTCAACTGAAGGTCTGGGGAGCATGGCCGCCGGGATTCCTCCAGTCTCAGTCAGACCATTAAGTTTGGTCTTTTTATGAGAATTTGGGGTCTGTATCCCACTGATCTCCTGCTCCCTCAGGGGTCCTCTGCTGTGCTCCCTGCCAGGGCGGTCATCGATTGTGGCCGGGCACCAACTAGTTCTTCTGGTCTCAGGATGATGTAGGTCTCTGGTTCATGTGGCCCTTTCTGTCTCTTGGGCTCTTAGTTGTCGTGTGGCCTTGGTGTTCTTCATTTTCCTTTGCTCCAGGTGGGTTGAGACCAATTCATGCATCTTAGATGGCCGCTTGTTAGCATTTAAGACCCCAGACGCCGCATTTCAAAGTGGGATGCAGAATGATTTCATAATAGAATTATTTTGCCAATTGACTTAGAAGTCCCCGCAAACCATGTTCCCCAGACCCCCACACTTGCTCCCCTGACCTTTGAAGCATTCATTTTATCCCAGAAACTTCTTTGCTTTTGGTCCAGTCCAACTGAGCTGACCTTCCATGTATTGAGTGTTGTCTTTCCCTTACACCTAAAGCAGTTCTTATCTACTGATTAATCAATAAAAAACCCTCTCCCACCCTCCCTCCCTCCCCCCGCTCGTAACCACAAAAGTATGTGTTCTTCTCAGGTTTACTATTTCTCAAGATCTTATAATAGTGGTCTTATACAATATTTGTCCTTTTGCCTCTGACTAGTTTCGCTCAGCATAATGCCTTCCAGGTTCCTCCATGTTATGAAATGTTTCAGAGATCCGTCACTGTTCTTTATCGATGCGTAGTATTCCATTGTGTGAATATACCACAATTTATTTACCCATTCATCCGTTGATGGACACCTTGGTTGCTTCCAACTTTTTGCTATTGTAAGCAGAGCTGCAATAAACATGGGTGTGCATATATCTGTTTGTATGAAGGCTCTTGTATCTCTAGGGTATATTCCTAGGAGTGGGATTTCTGGGTTGTATGGTAGTTCTATTTCTAACTGTTTAAGATAACGCCAGATAGATTTCCAAAGTGGTTGTACCATTTGACATTCCCACCAGCAGTGTATGAGAGTTCCAATCTCTCCGCAGCCTCTCCAACATTTATTATTTTGTGTTTTTTGGATTAATGCCAGCCTTGCTGGTGTGAGATGGAATCTCATCGTAGTTTTAATTTGCATTTCTCTAATGGCTAATGATCGAGAGCATTTTCTCATGTATCTGTTGGCTGCCTGAATATCTTCTTTAGTGAAATGTGTGTTCATATCCTTTGCCCACTTCTTGATTGGGTTGTTTGTCTTTTTGTGGTTGAGTTTTGACAGAATCATGTAGATTTTAGAGATCAGGCGCTGGTCGGAGATGTCATAGCTGAAAATTCTTTCCCAGTCTGTAGGTGGTCTTTTTACTCTTTTGGAGAAGTCTTTAGATGAGCATAGGTGTTTGATTTTTAGGAGCTCCCAGTTATCGGGTTTCTCTTCATCATTTTTGGTAATGTTTTGTATTCTGTTTATATCTTGTATTAGGGCTCCTAGAGTTGTCCCAATTTTTTCTTCCATGATCTTTATCGTTTTAGTCTTTATGTTTATGTCTTTGATCCACTTGCAGTTAGTTTTTGTGCATGGTGTGAGCTATGGGTCCTGTTTCATTTTTTTGCAAATGGATATCCAGTTACGCCAGCACCATTTGTTAAAAAGGCTATCTTTTCCCCAGTTAATTGACAGTGGTCCTTTGTCAAATATCAGCTGCTCATATGTGGATGGATCTATGTCTGGGTTCTCAATTCTGTTCCATTGGTCTATGTGTCTGTTGTTGTACCAATACCAGGCTGTTTTGACTACTGTGGCTGTATAATAGGTTCTGAAGTCAGGTAAGGTGAGGCCTCCCACTTTCTTCTTCTTTTTCAGTAGTGCTTTGCTTATCCCGGGCTTCTTTCCCTTCCATATGAAATTGGTGATTTGTTTCTCTATCCCCTTAAAATATGACATTGGAATTTGGATCGGAAGTGCGTTAAATGTATAGATGGCTTCTGGTAGAATAGACATTTTTACTATGTTAAGTCTTCCTATCCATGAGCAGGGTATGTTTTTCCACTTAAGTATGTCCTTTTGAATTTCTTGTAGTAGAGCTTTGTAGTTTTCTTTGTATAGGTCTTTTACATCCTTGGTAAGATTTATTCCTAAGTATCTTATCTTCTTGGGGGCTACTGTGAATGGTATTGATTTGGTTATTTCCTCTTCGGTGTTCTTTTTGTTGATGTAGAGGAATCCAAGTGATTTTTGCATGTTTATTTTATAACCTGAGACTCTGCCAAACTCTTCTATTAGTTTCAGTAGTTTTCTGGAGGATTCCTTAGGGTTTTCTGTGTATATAATCATGTCATCTGCAAATAGTGATAACTTTACTTCTTCCTTGCCAATCCGGATACCTTTTATTTCTTTGTCTAGCCTAATTGCCCTGGCTAAGACTTCCAACACGATGTTGAATAAGAGCGGTGATAAAGGGCATCCTTGTCTGGTTCCCGTTCTCAAGGGAAATGCTTTCAGGTTCTCTCCATTTAGAGTGATATTGGCTGTTGGCTTTGCGTAGGTGCCCTTTATTATGTTGAGGAATTTTCCTTCAATTCCTATTTTGGTAAGAGTTTTTATCATGAATGGGTGTTGGACTTTGTCAAATGCCTTTTCTGCATCAATTGATAAGATCATGTGGTTTTTGTCTTTTGTTTTATTTATGTGATGGATTACATTAATGGTTTTTCTGATATTAAACCAGCCTTGCATACCTGGTATAAATCCCACTTGATCAGGGTGAATTATTTTTTTGATGTGTTGTTGGATTCTATTGGCTAGAATTTTGTTGAGGATTTTTGCATCAATGTTCATGAGGGATATAGGTCTGTAATTTTCTTTTTTTGTAATGTCTTTACCTGGTTTTGGTATCAGGGAGATGGTGGCTTCATAGAATGAGTTGGGTAGTATTCCGTTATTTTCTATGCTTTGGAATACCTTTAGTAGTAGTGGTGTTAACTCTTCTCTGAAAGTTTGGTAGAACTCTGCAGTGAAGCCGTCCGGGCCAGGGCTTTTTTTTGTTGGGAGTTTTTTGATTACCGTTTCAATCTCTTTTTTTGTTATGGGTCTATTTAGTTGTTCTACTTCTGAATGTGTTAGTTTAGGTAGGTAGTGTTTTTCCAGGAATTCATCCATTTCTTCTAGGTTTGCAAATTTGTTAGAGTACAATTTTTCATAATAATCTGAAATGATTCTTTTAATTTCATTTGGTTCTGTTGTGATGTGGTCCTTCTCATTTCTTATTTGGGTTATTTGTTTCCTTTCCTGTATTTCTTTAGTCAGTCTAGCCAATGGTTTATCAATTTTGTTAATTTTTTCAAAGAACCAGCTTTTGGCTTTCTTAATTCTTTCAATTGTTTTTCTGTTCTCTAATTCATTTAGTTCAGCTCTAATTTTGATTATTTGTTTTCTTCTGGTGCCTGATGGATTCTTTTGTTGCTCACTTTCTATTTGTTCAAGTTGTCGGGACAGTTCTCTGATTTTGGCTCTTTCTTCTTTTTGTATGTGTGCATTTATTGATATAAATTGGCCTCTGAGCACTGCTTTTGCTGTGTCCCAGAGGTTTTGATAGGAAGTATTTTCATTCTCGTTGCTTTCTATGAATTTCCTTATTCCCTCCTTGATGTCTTCTATAACCCAGTCTTTTTTCAGGAGGGTATTGTTCATTTTCCAAGTATTTGATTTCTTTTCCCTAGTTTTTCTGTTATTGATCTCTAGTTTTATCGCCTTGTGGTCTGAGAAGATGCTGTGTAATATTTCAATGTTTTGGACTCTGCAAAGGTTTGTTTTATGCCCTAATATGTGGTCTATTCTAGAGAATGTTCCATGTGCACTAGAAAAAAAAGTATATTTTGCAGCAGTTGGGTGGAGAGTTCTGTATAAGTCAATGAGGTCAAGTTGGTTGATTGTTGTAATTAGATCTTCCGTGTCTCTGTTGAGCTTCTTACTGGATGTCCTGTCCTTCTCCGAAAGTGGTGTGTTGAAGTCTCCTACTATAATTGTGGAGGTATCTATCTCGCTTTTCAATTCTGTTAAAATTTGATTTATGTATCTTGCAGCCCTGTCATTGGGTGCATAAATATTTAATATGGTTATGTCTTCCTGATCAATTGTCCCTTTTATCATTATATAGTGTCCTTCTTTATCCTTTGTGGTGGATTTAAGTCTAAAGTCTATTTTGTCAGAAATTAATATTGCTACTCCTCTTCTTTTTTGCTTATTGTTTGCTTGATATACTTTTTTCCATCCTTTGAGTTTTAGTTTGTTTATGTCTCTAAGTCTAAGGTGTGTCTCTTGTAGGCAGCATATAGATGGATCGTGTTTCTTTATCCAGTCCGTGACTCTCTGTCTCGTTATTGGTGCATTTAGTCCATTTACATTCAGGGTAATTATAGATAAATAAGTTTTTAGTGCTGTCATTTTGATGCCTTTTTATGTGTGTTGTTGAGAATTTCATTTTTCCACATACTTTTTTGTGCTGAGGCGTTTTTCTTAGTAAATTGTGAGATTCTCATTTTCATAGTGCTTGACTTTATGTTAGATGAGTCGTTACATTTTTCTTGGTTTTTATCTTGAGTTATAGAGTTGTTATACCTTTTTGTGGTTACCTTATTATTTACCCCTATTTTTCTAAGTAAAAACCTAACTTGTGTTGTTCTATATCGCCTTGTATCACTCTCCATCTGGCAGTTCAATGCCTCCTGTATTTAGTCCCTCTTTTTGGTTATTGTGATCTTTTACCTATTGACTTCCATGATTCCCTGTTATGTGTATTTTTTTTTATTAATCTTAATTTGTTTGTTTTTGTGATTTCCCTATTTGAGTTGATATTAGGACGTTCTGTTTTGTGACCTTGTGTTGTGCTGATATCTGATATTATTGGTTCTCTGACCAAACAATATCCTTTAGTATTTCTTGTAGCTTTGGTTTGGTTTTTGCAAATTCTCTAAACTTGTGTTTGTCTGTAAATATCTTAATTTCGCCTTCATATTTCAGAGAGAGTTTTGCTGGATATATGAACTTTGGCTGGCAGTTTTTCTCCTTCAGTGTTCTGTATATGTCGTCCCATTCCCTTCTTGCCTGCATGGTTTCTGCTGAGTAGTCTGAACTTATTCTTATTGATTCTCCCTTGAAGGAAACCTTTCTTTTCTCCCTGGCTGCTTTTAAAATTTTCTGTTTATCTTTGGTTTTGGTGAGTTTGATGATAATATGTCTTGGTGTTTTTCTTTTTGGATTAATCTTAAATGGGGTTCGATGAGCATCTTGGATAGATATCCTTTCGTCTTTCATGATGTCAGGGAAGTTTTCTGTCAGGAGTTCTTCAACTATTTTCTCTGTGTTTTCTGTCCCCCCTCCCTGTTCTGGGACTCCAGTCACCTGCAGGTTATCCTTCTTGATAGAGTCCCACATAATTCTTAGGGTTTCTTCATTTTTTTTAATTCTTTTATCTGATTTTTTTCAGCTATGTTGGTGTTGATTCCCTGGTCCTCCAGATGTCCCAGTCTACATTCTAATTGCTCGAGTCTGCTCCTCTGACTTCCTAGTGCGTTGTCTAATTCTGTTATTTTATTGTTAATATTTTGGATTTCTACATGTTGTCTGTCTATGGATTCTTGCAACTTATTAATTTTTCCACTATGTTCTTGAATAATCTTTTTGAGTTCTTCAACAGTTTTATCAGTGTGTTCCTTGGCTTTTTCTGCAGTTATCCTAATTTCATTTGTGATATCATTAAGCATTCTGTAAATTAGTTTTTTATATTTTGTATCTGATAATTCCAAGATTGTATCTTCATTTGGGAAAGATTTTGATTCTTTTGTTTGGGGGGTTGGAGAAGCTGTCATGGTCTGCTTCTTTAAGTGGTTTGATATGGATTGTTGTCTCCGAGCCATCACTGGGAAACTAGTTTTTCCAGAAAATCCGCTAAAAAAAAATGCAGTCAGATCCCTATCAGAGTTCTCCCTCTGGCTCAGGCTATTCAGATGTTAATGAAGCCGCTTGGGGAGGGTGGGGGAGGGAACAGAGAGATAGGAGAGTAGCACCTCAGAATATAGCCAGAGTTGCTTGTCTTGCTTGGAATGACTATTATATCTGAGATTCCCGTGGGGCGCATCGCCTATGTGTGCTGGCTGTGTGGAGATTGCCCCCAGGGGGTCTGGCCCGCTGGAGTCACGGTCAGATCCTCCGCTTCCAGCCCCACTTCCAGCGTCAAGGCTCCCCTACTGGAACGGTGCACTCTCGACTCCAAAATCAGTCGCTGCGTCCCAGGGACTTCTCGTCCCTCCAGCCGCGTGGCCGTGCCGCACCCGAGAGCCAGTTGGGCCTCCTCCCGGGGTTAGTTCAGATGGGTGGAGCAGGTCCCCGTGCTTGTGCCGTGACCGAGCGTCCCGGCTGGGACGCTGTTCTCCCCGCTCCAATACCAGTCGCTGCCTCCTGGGGACTTCTCCTACCGGCTGCGTCCCACGCCACCCGCGCGACCCGGCTGGTCCCCTTCCCGGGGTTAGTTCAGGGGGGTGGAGCAACTCTCCGTGTTTATGCCATACCTGCGTCCAGTCCAAATCCCTGCGGGACGGTTCCCCGGCTCGGACGCTGCTCTTTCTGCTCCAAGACCAGTCACTGCCTCCTGGGGACTTCTACTGGCTGTGTCCCACGCCACCTGTGGAACCGGCTGGTCTCCCTCCCGGGGTTAGTTCAGGGGGGTGGAGCAGCTCTCTGTGCTTGTGCCGTACCTGACTGGTACGCTGGCTCCAGGCTCTGGAAACAATCGCTGCTTCCCCGTATTAGTTCGTTCTCCGTCTCTAAATCTGTGTTTGTCGTTCAGGGTTCGTAGATTGTTATGTATGTGATCGATTCACTTGTTTTTCCGTGTCTTTGTTGTAAGAGGGATCCGAGGTAGCGTCTGCCTAGTCCGCCATCTTGGCTCCGCCCCCCTCGCCTATTTATTTTTTAATGGTGTCTTTCAAAGAGCAAATGTTTTAAATTTTGATGTAATCTAGTTTATTAATTTTTCTTCTTTTTTTGTTATTGTAAGAATTCTTTGCCTGTCCCAAAGATGCAAAATTATCCTCCTTTGTATTTTCCAGGAACTTTATAGTCTTAATTTTTATGTTTGGGTCCAGAACCACCTTGAGTTACTTCTTTGTTTATGGTGTAAGATATGAGTCCAGATAGTTAGATTGATTGGTTGGATATCCATTTATTACAGCACTGTTTGTTTAAAAGACTTTCTTCACTGAATTTTGTTGGTGCATTTTTCAGAAATCAGCTTATCATGTATGTGGGTTTATTTGTGGGCTTTCTATTCCATTTAACTGATGTGTTTGTCTATCCTTATAAGAATACCACACTGTACTTATCAATGTAGCCTTATAGTAAATTTTAAAATCTTATAATGTAAATACTACAACTTTGCTCTTCTTATTCTATGTCCCCAGTTTTTTTTTTTTTTTTCTGGACCAAATCCAGTACCACACTTCATTTATTTATCATGTCTTTTTAGTGTCCTCCAGTCTGTGACAATTTCTCAGACTTTGACAGTCAATGAATTGGAATCAACTCCACAGCAACTGCCTTTTTTTTTTGGTGGGAGGCCTAACAGGTATTTTGCTGAAGGTTCTCAATTTGGGTTTGTCTGACGTTTTTCTCATGAGTAGAGTGGAGTTATGGATTTTTGGCAAAAACATCACAGAGATGATGCCCCTTCTTATTGCATAATATCAAGGGGTACATGATGTCAACATGACTTAGAGTTGGTGATGTTAACCTTGATCACTTTATTAAGGCAGCTTCTCTGCTGTGACTAGTTTTATTTATTTATTTTTCGTACTCTACTCTTTGAAATGGAGTCAGTAACTCCAGCTGATGCTCAAACCCATTGTCATCAAGTCAATTCCAACTCAAGCTGGCACTCAAGGGGACTGGAATTAATCTCCACCTTCTTGGAAGTAGTAGTATTAAATAATTTGTGAACATAAGTTAAAACCACTGCAGCAATTAATAAATATTTTTGGGAAAACTTTGAGACTTTTCAAATATCCTGTTTTCCCTCACACTTTAACCCACTAAATTTAAGCTCTAGATATTATTGCTGAATTGTCTATTTCTCCCTTTGGTTCCATCACTTTCGTGCTTCTTGTGTTTGGCGCTCTGGTGTTAGGTGCATGTACGTTTATAATTGTTGTATCTTCTTGATTGACCCTTTTATCATAAAATGTCCTTATTGTAATTGTAATTATTGATAAGGTAATATTTAGACTTGGAATTCTATAAGTCCTTTTATCCCTCTATTCCTCCATCCTTGTTTTCTTTTGTATTAAATATTTTCCACTGTACCATTTTAATTCCCTTGTCATTCCATTTTATATATTTTTAAAATTTTCTTAGCAGTTACTGTGGAGATTACAATTTTCATCTTAATTTATAATAATCTAGTTTGTATTAATATTATTTAATTTCAATAGTATACAAAAGCTTTGTTTTTATAAATTTCTATCTCTACCATCCTTTGTAATATTATCACAAAAATTACATATTTATACATTATTTGAACATTATCACAGATTTATTATTCTCACTTTATGCGTTTGTCTTTTAATTCAGATAGGAGAAGAAGAGTTGTAACCAAAAAATGCATTTATACTGTCTTTTGTATTTATCTATGCGATTGCCTTTACCAGTACTCTATTCATCCATGTGAATTAGTTATCGTTTAGTGCCCTTTCATTTTGGCCTGAAGTATTTTTGGTATTTTTTTCTAGAGCATTATTTGTAGCATTTCTTGTAGGGCAGGTATTCGAGTGAATAATTCTCTCAACTTTTTTTTTTTTTTTAATTTGGAATTGTCTTTATTTGTCCTCATTTAGAAGTTTTTCTGGATATAAAATTCTTGGTTGACACTTTATTTTCCTTCCGGTGCTTTGAGTATGTTGTTCTAATAGTCTCCTTGGCTTCTGATGAAAAATCAACTGTTATAGTGGATCCCTTGCATATGATGAATCACTTCTCTCCTGGTACTTTCGAGATCCTCTGTTTGTCTTTGTCTTTAATGGTTTGATTATGATGTGTCTAGAAGTGGATCTATTTATGTTTATGCTATTTGGAGTTTTTTCAGCTTCTTGAATGCATATATTCATGTTTTTCATCAAATGTGGGATGTTTTCAGCTGTTATTTCTTCAAATATTCTTTCTGCCTCTTTCACTTGCTTCTCTCCTTTTGGGATTCCCATAATGCATATTTTGGTGTGATTGATAGTATCTCACCATTCTCTGAGAAGCCATTCATTTTTCTTCATTTTTTTTTTCTGTTCCTCAGACTGGATAGTCTCAATTGAACTTCGTTAAAGTTCACTGATTCTTCTTTGTGCTCAAGTCTGCTGTTGAGCTTTTCTAGTAACTTTTTTTTTGTTTAGTTATTTAACTTTTCAAGTCCAGAATTTTCATTTTTAACTATTTTTTAAATTTTTGTTGATATTTGGCAAGACATGATTGTCATACTTTCCATTATAATAACTGATTTGAAGTCAGCCTCTAAACATAGTGCACATCTGTGGATTTTCTTTTTTAATTATTACTGTGTTGTTCTAATGGTGATTTTTTTTAATTGCTCATTCATTCTACATGTATTAATTAGAATTCTTCTATAAGTAACAGCTGTCCTCCATTTATTAATTTGTTCAATCATACATTTATATCAATATGAACTCATGAACACTTCTTTTATTCTTCAAGTTATAATCCAAAATATCGTACTTATTTTGTTGCTCAGATTGTTTTAGGTTCGGCCATTGTGACCTTTTTCATGTTGAATCCTCTGTCCTTTTGAATTTCTTAATTTCATCACTTGTTTCTTACTTTCCTTGTTTCTTGATCTCTTTCACTTTTTAATTTACCTTTTTGCACTACAGGATGCTCAGTTCATTTTGTATTTTCCTTGCCCCATCCCTAGAATAAGCCATTTCTTCAAGTATCACTGGTCTCTTTTATATTAGCAAATGATATTTATAAGCACAGGTCTGGGTGTTAAATGTACTTGTTTCTATTGGGGCATCATTGCTTTTAGGCTTACTCAGAACACAAAAGCTATGAAATTATTGTATGCATTCAAACCTATATATATATATATACCTGTATTAGTTTCCTGTTACTATTCTAAAAGTTACCACAAACTTAGGGCTTAAAACAACACAAATTTATTATCTTATAATTCCACAGGTCACAAGTTCAAAACGGGTTGCTAGGGCTGTGTTTTTTTTTTTTTTTTGGAGGTTCTATGGGAGAATCCATTCTTTTGCCTTTTGCAGCTTCTAGAGGCTTCTAGAAGTCCTGGTGGCTCAGATGTTAAGAGTTTGGCTACTAACCATAAAGGTTGGCAGTTCAAATCCACCAGCTCCTCCATGGAAATCTTAGGTGGCAGTTCTACTCTGTCCTATAGGAGCACTATGACTTGGAATCAACTTGACAGCAATGGGCAATGGGTAGAGGCTTCCCACATTACTTGGCTCATGGCCCCGTATCACTCCCACCTCTGCTTTAGTCATCACATTGCCTTCTCTCTGGTTAAATTGTCACATTGCCACTTTCACTCTGACCGTCCTTCCTCCCTCTTATAAGGAGCCTTGTGATTACATTGGGCCCATTCAGATAATACAGAATAACCTTCCCATCTCAACATTTTTAACTTAATCATGTCTGTAAAGTCCCTTTTGCCATGTGAGGTAACATATTCACAGGTTCCCAGACTTAGGACCTGGCCATTTGTGGGGAGACATTATTCAACCTATCATAACACTCATGTATATATTGTTTTTATTATTCATAATATATTAAAATAATCATGAGCTCCTACCGATGTCTTCAACTCTAATTCAACACCACAGTGTTCATTCTGGTATTATCTCTTGTCTATATGCAACTTTTTTTCTTTGGCGGTTAGAAACATGACTCTCATTATCTACAATATATTTACTTGTATATATGTAAGGCAGTTCCAAAATTACTAAAATATACTTCTGTGACAAATTTACCAATTAGCATGCAGTATTTGTGTACAGTTGCTTTTGTCTTTAGCTTAAAGAATCTAGAAAACACAAAATTATTTAGGTCAGTGCCTTAGGTTGAGTTCTCTAGAGAAGCAAAACCAGTGAAGCGTATATATATATATATATATATATATATATGGAAACCCTGGTGACGTAGTGGTTAAGTACTATGGCTGCTAACCAGAAGGTTGGCAGTAAAAATCTGCCAGGTGCTCCTTGGAAACTCTATGGGGCAGTTCTACTCTATCCTATCGGGTCGCTATGAGTCTCGACGGCAGTGGGTTTGGTTTTTTTGGGTTTATATGTATACATATATATATATTCAGGAAGAGAGAGATTTCTATCAAGGAAATGGCTCACACAGTTATAGAGGCTGAAAAGTCCCAAGTCCGTGGGTCAGCTGGAGGTTTCTCCTGACTCAAGTAGCTGCAGGGTTGATGTAACTGCAGGATTGATGGACCCAACATCAGCAAGTCAGATGGCAGCAGTCTGACTCACAGGAGCACGAGCGAATGAATCTCAAGATATGCAGGTAAGATGGCAGGCCACTGGCTCACAGGCTGTGAAGGGTGACGAATGCCAAGATGGGCAGGTAAGATGCAGGTCGCTGATTCACAGGATGTGGAAGCTGACAAATCCCAAGATCAGCAGATAAGCTGCTAGCTCAAGTCCCAAGAACTGGAGGTCAAATGGCAAGCCAGATGCAGGATCTCGAGAGAGCAAAAGTCCATGAGCTTTGCCAGAAAGTCCACATTTACCGGATGCAGGCCACACCCCCAAGCAAATTCCCTTTCACTTGATTAGATGCTTATGTAAGATCTCATCATGGAGGTGATTATATTACATTAGTTCTCATTATGGAGGTGATTACATCATTACGTAGCAGCCAGACTACACCATAACTGCTGAAACACTGAGAATCATAGCCCAGCCAAGTTGACACACAGCCTTAACCATCACAGTCCACCACTTGTCAACTTGGCACCCGTACACATCTCCCTAAACCATACACATTCTCTAAATAAAGACAATTATAAAGTCATACTTGCATCTAACATGATACAACTAACATGCATACAAAGTGTTGAAAAAGCACTAGCCCTGTAAACATGTTATATTTTTTAAGTGAAGAAAATGAAAATATTTGATGAACATATACAAGGAAGAAATACTCATTACGATTGCAGTCCTTGTTTCTGCAATTGGTCTCATGGTTGTAGCTGGTATTTAGAACTACCTTCTTCCACTGCCCATTCTGTGTTCCCTTTACCCTCAGCAAGTAACTAAGCTGGTCGTGATACTTTTCCTGGTGGGGAGACACAAGCCTTCATTCCTGAAGGTTCTGGGCCATTAGTACTTATGTTGGAATTGGATTGCGGTAATTTCCCATTGGCATTAAACACAGGGCATGTTAGTACTAAGAGATGTCCTAAGGGATCTCCTGCATTCCAAACATACTTTTCTTTACCTCCGCTAGGATCAATCACACCACCCAATACTTTAACTGCTTTCTTTGTCTGCTGTTTCAGAGGCATGAGGAACCCAAAGTGGCCAGGTGGTGTTCTTAACTACCAGTTCAGTGGAATCAGTGTTGTGCTTCCTGGTGGAAGCATTCCTACCTTTGGAACTAAGACCTCTATAGACGCAGAGCATAGGGTTGTAGGAACAGGAAGCAAAAATTTTGTCAGTGGGTCTCTAGGGGTAATAGTGAGTGGTGATACTCCCATTTCCACCCCTTGGTTCCTGGACCTATGAATCCTGGCTATGGGAGAAATAGCACCATGTATTGGACACTGGTTTAAAGCTTATACAGTCTCCTGGAGAACATTGCCCCAACCAGGCAAGGTATTGCTTCCTAGCTGGCACTGTGTGTCTTTAGAAGGTCATTCCATTGTTCTATCAAGCCCACTGCCTTAGGATGGTGGAGAACATGGTAAAACCAGTGACTTCCAAGAGCTTGGGCCAATTGCTGTACTTCATTTTTTGTGAAGTGAGTTCCTTGATCTGAGGCATTGTTGTGCGGGATACCATGACAGTGGATAAGGCATTCTGTAAGTCCAAATACGGTAAATTTGGTAGAAGCTCAGTAGTGGCTGTAGCCAGGTCAGCTTTGGTGAGTAAAATTCCATGTTGCTGAGCCCATGCCTAACCCTCATTCCTGCCATGAAGGCCGCTTTGCTCATGAACCCATTGGGAAATGATGGGAGTGTCTGGGGAAAGAGGATGACTAGTTTCCACAGAACGCATCATACTATCCACTTGATTGTTAAAACTCTCTTCGTCTGATGTCACCCTTTGGTGAGCATTCACATGACACAAACATCTTCACTTCTTTTGCCCATTCAGATAGGTTTATCCACATACCTCTTCCCCATACCTCCTTGTCATCAGTTTTCCAATCATGTTCTTTCCGAGTCCCTGACCATCCAGCATAACCATTGGCCACTTCCATTTGATGATGGTGTGATGCTGTACACATCCAAATTTATAACTCTGTGGGACAGACAACACTCAGTTCATAATGGGCAGTTCAGGTCACATCGTGAATTGGTAGCCCATGGTTAAGTGTTCAGTCTCTACTAAGGCCCAGCAACAAGTCAAAATCTGTTTCTCAAAAGGAGAGTGGTTATCTGCAGAGGCTGCCAGGGCTTTGTTCCAGAACCTTAAGGGTCTGTACTGTGATTCACCAATGAAGGCCTGCCAAAGACTCTAAACAGCATTTCTATATGCCACTGACACTTCAAGCACCGTTGGATCTGCCAGATCATATGGCTCAAGTGGCAGAGCAGCTAGTACGGAGGACTGAACCTGATGCAGAGCCTTCTTTTGTTCTGGCACCCCCTCAAAAGTAGCAGCTTTTTTAGTCAATTGATAAATAGGCCAGAGTAGCACACCCAAATGAGGGATACGTTGCCTCCAAAATCCAAAGAGGACCATCAGGAGTTGTGTCTCCTTTTTAGTTGTGTGAGGGGCCAAATGCAATAGCTTATCCTTTACTTTAGAATGAATAGCTAGACATGCCTCAACACCACTGGACCCCTAGAAATTTCACTGAGGTGGAAGGTTCCTGAGCTTTTTCTTGGATGCATTTCCCACCCTCAAGCAAACAAATGTTTTACCAATAAGTCCGGAGTCATTGACTGTTCTTCCTTACTAGGTTCAATCAGCATTATGCC
Organism: Loxodonta africana; assembly: GCF_030014295.1. Taxonomy (NCBI): domain Eukaryota; kingdom Metazoa; phylum Chordata; class Mammalia; order Proboscidea; family Elephantidae; genus Loxodonta; species Loxodonta africana. Next base: position 73,417,513 of record NC_087369.1, read on the forward strand.
ATCAATTTAATGGACCAGTTGATGTCTTGTGAAAGGAAAAGGCATTCAAGGCCCCTTTGGACTAAATTATGACATAGGGTTGGGGTGTTCATATACTGCTGAGGTAGGAGAGTGAAGATGTATTGATGGCCTTGCCAGCTGAAGGAAAAATGCTTCTGGTGGTCCTTTGAACCAGGTATGGAGAAAAAGGCATTAGCCAGATCAATAGCTCCATACCAGCCACCAGGAGATGTACTAATTTGCTCAAGCATTGAAACCACATTTGTAACAGCAGCTGCAATTGGAATCGCCACCTTGTTAATTTTTCAATAATCCACTGTCATTCTCTAAGATCCATCTGTTTTTTGCACAGGCCCAACAGGCGAGTTGATTGGGGACTTGGTGGGAATCACCACCCCTGCATCCTTCAAGTCCTTGATGGTGGCAGTAATCTCTTCAATCCCTCCAAGAATGTGGTATTGTTTTTGGTTTACATTTTTTGTAGATGGGGCAGTTCTAATGCCTTCTATTTGGATTTTCGTACCATAAAAGCCCTTGCTCCACTTGTCAGGGATCTAATGTAGGGGTTCTACCAATTGCTGATTATGTCTATTCCAATTATGCATTCTGGAACTGGAGAAATCAGTACAGGACAGGTTTGGGGACCCACTGGACCTACTTTGAGATGGACATGAGTGAAGACTCCATTAATAACCTGACCTCCATACTTCCCCACTCTGACTAGTGGGCCACAGTGACATTTTGGGTCTACTAGAATTAGTGTCAGTTCAGAGTCAGTATCCAGTAATTCTTGAAAAGTCTGGCTATTTCCTTTCCCCCAATGAACAGTCACTCTTGTAAAAGGCTGTAAGTCCCTTTGGGGGAGGCTGGGAGAAAGATTAACAGGATAAATTTTTGGCAGTGCAGTGGGGACCCCCCTTAAGGGGACACGGCCTCCCATTAATTCAAGGGGTGGTGGTTCTGTAAACTGGCTCAAGTCTGGGAATTGATTGAGGAGCCATGACTCTCTATTATGGCAATCCGTGTTAGACTACCTTTCACTTGACTTAAATTCTTCTGCTTGTACAGATCAAGTAAATATTTAGTAGATCTCCTATCTATTTCACTCCTAGAGACACCATAACTAGGTAGTCAGCACCATAAATCCATACCAGTCAGACTATTGTGATTAATTTTTGACTCCACTGTCCATTATGGTAACTAGGCCACCTCATATTTGTCAGTTGACTGCAGTCACATGGCTCCTACCACCATGGGGTCCAATCAGCCACATTGTAGTTAGGTGTCTTAATTCAGTTAGGGCAGTTCCCACTGTCAAATCTGACTTCAACAAAATAGCAATCACAGCAGTCTTCAAGGATTCTGGGGCTCCCTTCACAATTTTTTTCCTCACTCTTGTGGTAAAAGGTGTGTTTTCTGGTCAATCCTTGTGTGAGTCCACTCTAACATGCCAATTTCCCTAAGGCTTTGGATTTCTTCTACAGTATATCAAGGCAGACTGGTACTTCAACTTGATTTAGTGTAGGCCACCCAGTAATCCACGTCAGTGAACCAACCAAATAAACTATTTAGATCCTTTCTTAACCTCTCAAACTGAAACATTGAATGAAGAATCTGTACTTAGTGGGCCCATATCAATAAACTCAGACTGATCTAACTTTATATTCCTTGCACAATTACCCCACACACTTAATAGCCATTTGCACGTATATTCCTCAGGTTTCTGTTTGTACATATTAGAAAACTCAGTTCTTTTGGAGTGTACCATACCTCCTCCTGAGTAATGCTTTGTACTTCACCTTTTGGGGCTCGCTGGGTCCTAAGTCTAGTTATAGGTCTAGGAGCCAAAATTGATGGTGGTGATGTGTTTTGAGAACATTCAGCATCGTCTTATAAGATATCTGCCACAGGCAATGACTGCTGCCTCCCCAAGAAATGACTCAGATAAAGGCTTTTCAGACACAGCTTGGCTAATCTCATCCGGTGTGGTTGGACTGGCTAATGGTTTTACTGAGGAGAGTGACTTAACAGACAAAGACGGAGTGAGAGAGCTTCTTCAGATGGGAGTAAGAGGGCTTGTTCTGTTGGCAGGTGTGATTCAATGGAATTTAAGGGCTCAGCGTCCCTATTCCAAGTTTCACAATCCCATTTCTTCCCAATCAATGCCCTGAATTTAACTTCAAATACCACTCAAGGTTGGGAATTAAATTTCTGTTGTAACTCAGTCACTCTTACAAGAAGACTCTGGGTTTGTTTTTTGGCAATATCATCTCTGTTACTACAAGAAATAAGGCTTTATTTCAAGGCACAAGTGTCAACTTTGAGGTCATTTATGCGGTGCTTGAGTTGTGAATCTGAAGCTCTGAGCTAATCTCTTTCTTTCACCACTTTCTCTAACAAAATTAGGTCCAACCATCCAGCTTCCTTATACTTGTCATTCTGACAAAATTGTAGAAATGTATCAAGCATGCCATCACCTGAAGTTTTGCATCTCACCAATACGTGATCTATTGGTGGTGATATTTTGCATATTTCTGTTGCCACATCACACCATGTGTTAGCAGTGCCCTTTTTACTACTGGGAGCAGAGTCATAAACATCTTTAAGACTAACCAGACTTGAAAACCCATTCGGAAAACTCATCCTTACAATTTTGTTTCTCTAGAAGCAGCTCAGTACCAAATGTCTTAGGCTGGGTTCTCTAGAAAAGCAAAATCAGCAAAGCATATATGTGTGTGTGTGTGCATTGACAGAGAGAGTGAGAGAGAAAGAGAGAGGTATTTATATTGAGGAAATGACTCAAGCAGTTGCAGAGGCTGGAAAGTCCCAAGTCTGTAGGTAGGTCAGGCTGGAGGCTTCTCCTGACTTAGAAAACTGCAGTGCTGGTGATCCCAAGATCGACAGTTACTCTACTAGCTCAGGTTCCAAGAATCAGAGATCAGATGGCAGCCAGACGCAATATTCAGAGTGAGCAAAAGCCCACAAGCTTTGCTAGAAAGTCCACAAATAGGACCCAGACCACACCCCCAAGGATACTCCCTTAGTACTGATTGGCTGCTCCTTGCAGAGCTCATCATGGAATTGATTTCATGATATGAGATCTCATTATGGAAGCTATTACATCATTACATAGCTGCCAAACTGCATCATAACTGCCAAACCACTGAGAATCATGGCCCAGCCGAGTTTACATACAACCTTAACCATCACCATCGGCTTCTTCTTTCCCACTCCCTTCAGCGTGATTAAATCATGTGTTTATAATACACTTAGAATTATTTACCACAGATGGGATCCTTTTTTTAATTTTAATTTAAGTAGAGTAGTGTTCACTCCTTGTTGGGTACAGTAGTATGAGATTTTATGAATGCACAGAAGTATGTATCCTCTACCACAATATTATACAGAACAGTTCCATCGTCCTAAAACTTCCTTTATGGGGCCCTGTAGTAGTTGGCCACATTCCTCCAGTCCGAACTTCTGGCAATTACTGATCTTTTTTTCTTTCCTACTGTCCTTATAGTTTTGCACTTTTCAAAATGTCATATGAATGGAATCTTACAATATTTATGTAGCCTTTTGTATCTGACTTCTTACAAAATGCACTTAAGTTTTGTGATGCTTAGTGTTATGTGTCAACTTGTCTAGGCCATGATTTCCAGAATTGTGTAAATGTTCTCTATTTTTGTGGTTGTTGTTGTTATGTTGTTAGGTGCCATCGAGTAGGTTTCAAGTCATAGCAACCCTATAGGACAGAGTAGAACTGCCCCATAGAGTTTCCAAGGACCGGCTGTTGGATTTTAACTGCCGACCTTTTGGTCAGCAGCTGAGCTCTTAACCACTATGCCACCAGGGCTCCACTATAGGGTTTCCAAGGAGCAGTTGTTGGATTTGAACTGCCAACCTTTTGGTTAGCAGCCAAGATCTTAACCACTGCTCCGTCAGGGTTTCATCAAAGAGCTCCTCTGCATTGGCTGGGAATCAAACCTGAGCCTTCCGCATAGTAGGCAAGAATTCTATCACTGAACCACCAATGCTGTGGTGATTTTTAATAGATGAAGAGATATGTAGTAATGTTGTTCATTATCATCCTGTTGCCATAGAGTTAATTCCAACTCATAGCGACCCTGTACTACAGAGTAGAACTGCTCCATGGGTTTTCCAAGGAGTAGCTGGTGGATTCAAACTGCCCACCTTTTGGTTAGCAGCTGAGCTCTTAGCCACGAGCCACCAGGGCTCCTGTTTTGTGGTATTGTGTAATTATCCTCCATTTCTGTGTTGTAAAACTTATACCTCTATATGTTAATGAGGCAGGATTAGTGTATCTTGTTTCACAATTTTTGGCCACAAATTAACTCAAGTCACACCCTTACTCAAGTTATGCCCTTAGTCTAGTCACCACCTTATTATAGTCACCACCTTACATAAGTATCTCATGTAAGGGGAGTTTCCTTGAGGGTGTGACCAACATCCGATATATATGGATGCTCTGGCAAAGCTCGATCTTGCTCTGGATCCTGCATCTGGCTCATCATCATCTGACCTCCATTTAATAGGACTTTAGGCAGCCTACCATCTGACCTGCTGATTTGGAATTCATCAGCCTTTGCAATCACCTGAGTCAGGAGAAGCCTGCAGCTTGATGCCTGCCCCACGGATTTGGGATTTGCCATCCTCCACAACTGTGTGAACTATTTCCTTGAGATAAACCTTTATATAAATCTAGACACAGATATAGATATATATAAGCTTCATTGGTTTAGTTTCTCTAGATAATCCAGCCTAAGACAAGATTCATCCATGTTGTGTGAGTCGATAGTTTCTTCTTTTTATTTTTAGTAGTCCGTTATATGGATTTAGCATAGTTTGCTTATCTATTCATCTGTTGATGGACATCTGGATTGCTTCCAGATTTTCACAATTATTAATAAGTCTTCTATAATATTTTGTGTAGAGGTTTTTATGTGAATATATGTTTTTAATTCACTGGAGTAAATTCCTAGGAATGAGATTGTTGTGTCATATGGTAATTGTATGTTTAACTTTATAATAAACTACCAAGCTGTAGGTATGCTTTTTTTTAAATTTCATTTTCAAATTTTCTAAGTATATAGAAATAAATTTTTGTATATTGGCTTTGTATCCTATGAACTTACTGGATTCATTTACTAGCTATAAGTTTTTTGTAGGTCACTTTGAATTTCGTATGTACACAATGATGTACAAATCATTCTTAAGAGAATGCCAGTAGCCCTTACCTTAAGAGAAAATATTGGGATAATAATGATGGAAATTGTGGTAACATGTAATTTTGTTTTACAGTTACGTACCCAATTTTGAATACATGCTTAATGTGCGTCCATGTTGTTGTTGTTGTTGCTGTTAGTTGCCATTGAGTCAGTTCTGACTTGTAGCAACCATGCGTACAACAGAACGAAGCTCTGCCTAGTCATGTGCCATCCTCCCAATCTTTGTTATGCTTGGGCCCATTGTTGTAGCCATCGTGTTAATCTATCTCGTTGAGGGCCTTCCTTTCTCACTGACCCTCTCAAGTCTACCTAGCATGATATGCTTCTCTAGGACTGGTCCTTCCTGATAATGTCTCCAAAGTATGTGAGACGAAGTCTCGCCATCCTCACTTCTAAGGAGCATTCTAGCTCTACTTCTTTAAAAGTCCATAGGGGATGCTAATTTTTAAACAAAACCTTGCCATCGTTTACCTTAAGCTTTGTAATACTCATATAGATTAAGGGGTTATACTTGAGAAAGTGTTCAAATAAAACACTTTATTAGGAATAAAGAAATTGATATTATGCACCATGTCACAAAGTGGCAATCATGTGTTCCAGACACCTGGCTGCTGTAGAGCTTTGTATCGTCCAGGAAATATCTCAAAATTCTTATGAATTTACAGCATTTAAAAAAAAAGAACAAGTCACATTTACCATTTGTTTTCTGTTGTAGCAAAAACACATCACAACTGCCTTAAACCACATCATGGTAATGTAACAGAATTTGTGGACCCAAATAGACTTTTCAGTAAAATTGGTGATATCAATTGATGTAATCTACTTTTTTTTTTTTTTAAATAGACGCTGCAATTCTTTGTAAGGCATTACTACATGGAGTGATTAAAGCAGATATTTTCTCTTAAATATAATGTTGTTTACCTTCATATTAAAAAATTTATAGCAGTAGTAAAATTGCATGTATTTTTTTTCACAGTCATGTCCAATATACAAGGATAATTTAAGGATTAACTGCATATTAGAATGTTAAATGACTATATGGTAAAATTTGGAGGGAATGTATTACTAATATATACATCAAGGAGTATGGAAATGGGGAAAAGCACAGTTTCCATCTCACAGAGTAAGACTGAGAATTAAATGTGAAAATTATGTAATACATTTAGCACAATGCTTAGCATTCATCTCCCAAAAAGACACCTAATACTCACTTACCATTAATCCACATTTCTACCCCCAGCCAACAAACCACTAATTTACATTTTGTTTCTAAATATTTGCCTTTTCTGTACATTTAATATGAAGAGATGGGATCCCTGGGTGGCGCAAATGGTTAGGCACTTGACTACTAGCTAAAATGTTGGTGGTTCGAACATTCAGAGGTGCCTTTGGAAGACAGGCCAGGTGGTCTGCTTCTGAAAAGTCACAGCCTTGTAAACCCTATGGAGCAGTTCTACTCTGCGTACATGGAGTCACCTTGAGTCAAGATAGACTCAATGGCAACTAACAAGAGCAACAACAATATGAAGAGAGTAACACATATGTGGTCCTTTGTGACCGGCTTCTAAAACAAAGCGTAATGGTTTTGAGGCTCATTTATGTCACAGCATATGTTATAGTTTGTTCTTTTTATTATGTAGTAAAAATCAATTTTATTCATGGACCGCAATTTGTTTATCCACTCATCATCACAGACATTGGGTTGTTTCCACTTTTTGGTTATTATGAATAATGTTGACATTAACATTAGTGTGAAAGTTTTTGTGTGAACATATATTTTTATTTATCTCGAGTATACACCTAGTTGACATGTGCAAAGACCTGGAGATAGAAAACCAAAAGGGAAAAACACACTCACATTTCTCAAGCTGAAAGAACTGAAGAAAAAATTCAAGCCTCAAGTTGCAATACTGAAGGGTTCTACGGGGAAAATATTAAACAACTCAGAAAGCATCAAAAGAAGTTGGAAGGAGAGGGCAGGGCCAAGATGACAGAATAGCCAGATGCTTCCGGTGATCCCTTTTACAACAAAGACCAAAAAAAAAAAAAAAAAAAACAAGTTAAATGATTATCTTTATGACAAGTTAGGAACCCTGGGCATCAAAGGCAAAGTTAGAAAATGGACTGAAGCAGAGAGGAGTTGCTGGACCTGAATTTCCAGGATCCCTCAGGCAAGATTCCTGGGAGTGGCTGCGGTGGGCTGGTGGTAGCGTTTGGCCACAGTTTCCTCAGGGAAAAGCAGCCAGCCACACAGCCTACTCACACCTCTGGAGGCAGAGAAGAACAGCCCTGTATGCAAAAGCTAAATGCTTGTGTACATTTTACCAAGTCTCCCACCCCCAAACTGGCTTCAGAGGCTACTGATTCCCATGGGCCTGAGATGGGCCCTGTTGAGTGCCTGGAGCCATTCTAGTGGCCTTGGAGAAGGAATAAATTCACAAGTGGGGGAAAGATAATTTCCCAGCTCCACTAACCTGGGGAGCTCTGGACAGAAGTAGCTCCTGTCCAGGCATAAAAGGTCCATAGACTTTGAATACCTTTCCCCACTGCATGGACCTGTGTGGGCCTATTTCATGAGAATAGGCCCTTGTTGGCAGACTGCAACACTTTCAGCTGTGCTGTGGTGAGGTGAGTGTTTGAAGAATGACACCACTTTGTCTATTAAACAGGGTCCTCACCAACTCACATCAGGGGCCTAAGGACTGGTGGCTCCACTCAAGTCACACAGCCACCCACAAAAGTGGCCCAAGGATAACTGGTACCACCTAGTCCTTATAAGCAAAAACATTGGGTGTCCAGGGTCCATCTGCAGAACCCACCCAACTGTATCCTCTAGAGAAAAGGGACTCACTTTCCTAAGAGTCACTTGGGGGACTATACTCAGCCCCCTGTCTTGTTCAGAGCGTGACCCCCTGTTGTAATCAGATACCGGTATGTACACCAATCACCCCTGCCCCTCTAAGGCTGTAGGACAGAGCCTACTCCACACACTTGATGACCAGCTACCTGGACACCTGAGTTGAATCCATACAAGAAAAGTGAGTGGACTCCTAGACTGATACACCTGATAAGAGCGCTAACCATCTGAGGACAGGACGTCAGAGCTTCAAAGGTGAAAATAAACAAGCTAGCTTACTCAAGTTACTCATCTGGGTATATCAAAACAAAATAAAGAAAGAAGTGAGGATACAGTAAACAAACATAAAATAAACTAATACAATAACTTATAGATAGCTTGGAGACAACAGTCAATATTAAATTACATAAAGAAACAGACCATGATCTCTTCAACAAGCTCTCAAAACAAAGAATCGAGGGGTCTTCTAGATGAAAGTGCCTTCCTGGAATTACCAGAGGCAGAATCCAAAAGATTAATACGCAGAACACTTGAAGACATCAGGAAGGAGATCAGGCAATATGCAGAACAAGCCAAGGAACACACAGATAAGACAGTTGAAGAAATTTAAGAGGTTATTCAAGAACATAATGAAAAATTAAATAAGCTGCAAGAATCCATAGAGAGACAGCAATCAGAAATTCAGGAGATTAAAAATAAAATTTAACAACGATTTTAAGGATGGCGCAGGACCGGGCAGTGTTTCGTTCTGTTGTGCATAGGGTCGCTATGAGTCAGAACCAACTCGACGGCACCTAACAACAACAACAACAACAACAAAATTACAGAATTAGACAACTCAACAGAAAGTCAGAGGAACAGAATTGAGCAAGTAGAAGCCAGACTTTCTGAACTCGAAGATAAATCACTTGGAACTAACATATTTGAAGAAAAATCAGATAAAAGAATTGAAAAAAATGAAGAAACCTTAAGAATCATGTGGGACTCTATCAAAAGAAATAACCTACCAGTGACTGGAGTACCAGAAGAGGGAGGGATAACAGAAAATACAGAGAGAATTGTTGAATATTTGTTGGCAGAAAACTTCCCTGTTATAGTGAAAGATGAGAAGATATTTGTTCAAGATGCTCATCGAACTCCGCATGAGGTAGATTTTAAAAGAAAATCACGAAGACATATTATAATCAAACGTGACAAAACCAAAGATAAAGATAATTTTAAGAGCAGCTAGGGATAAACGAAAAATCACCTACAAAGCACAGTCAATAAGAATAAGCTCGGACTACTCGGCGGAAATCATTCAGGCAAGACAACAATGGGATGACTTATATAAAAAATTGAAGGAAAGAACCTGCCAACCAAGAATGATATATCCAGCAAAACTGTCTCTCAAATATGAACGTGACATTAGGACATTTCCAGATAAACAGAAGTTTAGAGAATTCGTGAAAACCAAACCAAAACTACAAGAAATACTAAAGGGAGTTCTTTGGTTAGAAAATCTATAATATCAGGTATCAACCCATGACTAGAACACTGGACAGAGCAATCAGAGGTCAACCCAGTTACAGAAATCACAAAAATAAATCAAGATTTAAAAAACACTCAAAACAGGGAAACAGCAATGTTATTATGTAACAGACACCATTAAAACAAGATAGAGGGACTAAGAAATGTAGCCATAGATCTTTGAAATGGAGAGGAAGACAAAACGATACAAAGAAATAAAAGTTAGGTTTAAACTTAGAAAAATAGGGGTAAATATTAAGGTAACCAAAAAGACTAACTATCCTACTCATCAAAATAAAACACAAGAAAAAAATAGAGACTCAGGAGAAACAAAATCAATGGCAATGAATAAGAGAAAAAGACAATATATAAAGATAAACTACTGAGCACAAAAAATTAAGTGGGAAAAAGAAACTGTCAAGAACACCAAAAAAAGACATCAAAATGACAGCACTATAATAATCATACCTATCCATAATTACGCTGAATGAAAATGGACTAAGTGCACCAACGAAGAGACAAAGAGTGGCAGAATGGATTAAAAAAAAAAAAAAACCATGATCCATCTACATGCTGCCTACAAGAGACACACCTCAGACTTAGAGACACAAACAAACTAAATCTCGAAGGATGGAAAAAATATATCAAGCAAACAACAATCAAAAAAGAGCAGGAGTAGCAATACTAATTTCTGACAAAATAGACTTTAAAGTTAAATCCATCAGAAAGGATAAGGAAGGACACTATGTAATGATTAAAGGAGCGATATACCAGGAGGATATAACCATATTAAATATTTATGCACCCAATGACAGGGCTGCAAGATACATGAAACAAACTCTATCAGCATTGAAAAGTGAGATAGACACCTGCACAATTATAGTAGGAGACTTCAACACACCACTTTTGGTGAAGGACAGGACATCCAGAAAGAAGCCCAATAAAGACAAGGAAGATCTAAATGCCAGAATCAACCAACTTAACCTTATAGACATATACAGAACACTCCACCCAATAGCAGCCAAGTATAATTTCTTTTCTAGTGCACATGGAACATTCTCTAGAATAGACCACATAATAGGTCATAAAGCAAGCCTTAGGGAATATTACAAAGCATCTTCTCTAACCATAAGGCCATAAAAGTAGAAATCAATATGACAAAAAGCAGTAAAAAGAAATCAAACACTTGGAAACTGATATATACCTGATAACAGCTCTAACGATCTGGTGACAGGACGTCAGTGCTTCAAAGGTGAAAATAATTAAGCTAGCTCACTCAAGTTACCCATTTGGGCATATCAAAACAAAACAAAGAAAGAAGGGTATATACCCTATTCAAAAAAGACTCAGTTAAAGAACACATTAAGGATGGAATAAAGAAATTCATAGAATCCAAACAGAATGAGTACACTTCCTATCATAACCTTTGAGTCACAGCAAAAGCAGTGCTCAGAGGTCAATTTATGTTGATGAATGCACACATCCAAAAAGGGAAAGGGGCCAAAATCAAAGAATTATCCCTACAACTTGAGGAAATAGAAAAACAGCAATAAAAGAACCCCCAGGCACCAGAAGAAACCAAATAATATAAAGGAGCAGAAATAAAAGAAATAGAAAACAGAAAAACAATTGAAAGAATTAAGAAGACAAAAGGTTGATTCTTTGAAAAAATTAACAAAATTGATAAACCATTGGCCAAATTGACAAAAGAAAAACAGGAGAGGAAGCAAATAATCCACATAAGAAATGAGATGGGCAATATTGCAACCTACCCAACCGAAATTAAAAGAATCATATTGGATTACTATGGAAAATTGTACTCTAAAAAATTTGAAAACCTAGAAGAAATGGGTGAATTCCTAGAAACACAGTAAAGTAACACAAACAGAGGCAGAATAGCCAAATTGACCCATAACAAAAGAAGAGGTTGAAAAGGTAATCAAGAAACTCCCAACACCAAAAAAAATCCCTGGCTTAGACCGCTTCATTGCAGAGTTCAACCAAACTTTCTGAGAAGAGTTAACATCACTACTACTAAAGGTATTTCAAAGTATAGAAACTCATTCTAAGAAGCCAACATATCCCTGATGCCAAAACCAGGTAAATACACCACAAAAAAGAACATAACAGACTTACATCCCTCTTAAATGTAGATGCAAAAATCCTCAACAAAATTCTAGACAATAAAATTCAACAACATATCAAAAAAATATATCACCAAGACCAAGTTGGATTCATACCAGGTATGCAAGGATGGTCCAACATTAGAAAAAAGATTAAAGTAATCCATCAAGTAAATTGAACAAAAGAATCACATGATCTTATCAATTGATGTAGAAAAGGCATTTGACAAAGTTCAACACCCATTCATGATAAAAACACTCAGCAAAATAGGAATAGAAGGAAATTTCCTCAGCATAATAAAGGGCATTTATACAAAGCCAACAGCCAACATCATCCTAAATGGAGAGAGTTTGTTCCACTTGAGATCAGGAACCAAACAAGGATGCCCTTTATCATCACTCTTATTCAACATTTTTCTGGAGGTCCTAGCCAGAGCCATTACATTAAAAATAAAGCGCATCCAGATAGGTAGGGAAGAAGTAAAACTATCTCTATTCACAGATGACATGATCTCATACACAGAAAAGCCTAAGGATTCCTCAAGAAAACTACTGAAACTAATAGAAGAGTTCAGCAGAGTATCAGCATACAAGATAAACATACAAAAATCACTTGGATTCCTCTACATCAACAAAAAGAACATCGACGAGGAAATCACGAAATCAATATCATTTACGGTAGCCCCCAAGAAGTTAAAATACTTAGGAATAAATCTTACCAGAGATGTAAAAGACCTGTACAAAGAAAACTACAAGACACTACTGCAAGAAACCAAAAGAGACCTACAGAAGTGGAAAAACATATTTGCTCATGGATACGAAGACTTAACATTTTAAAAATGTCTATTCTACCAAAAGTTTTATTCTACCAAAAGTGATCCATAGATACAATGCAGTTATGAGCCAATTTCCAATGACTTTTTTTTGGGGGGGGGGTCTTGTCTCTTTTTAAAAAATAATTTTTATTGTACTTTAGGGAAAGTTTACAAATCAAGTCAGTCTCTCACACAAAAACCCATACACAGCTTGCTACGTACTCCCAATTACTCCCCCCCCATGAGACAGCCCACTCCCTCCTTCCACTCTCTGTTTTCGTGACCATTTTGCCAGCTTCTAAGCCCCTCTACCCTTGCATCTTCCCTCCAGGCAGGAGATGCCAACATTGTCTCAAGTGTCCACACAAACCAAATAGCTCATGCCTCACCAGCATCCCTCTCCAACCCATTGTCCGGTCCAATCCATGTCTGACCAGCTGGCTTCGGAGATGGTTCCTGTAGTGGGCCCAACAGAAGGTCTGGGGGCCATGATCACTCGGGTCCCTCCGGTCTCAGACCATCAAGTCTGGTCCTTCTATGAGAATTTGAGGTCTGCACCCCACTGCTCTCCTGCTCCCTCAGGGGTTCTCTGTTGTTTTCCCTTCCAATGACATTTTTTAATGAGATGGAGAATAAAACCACCCACTTCATATGGAAGGGAAAGAGGCCCCGGATAAGTAAAGCATTACTGAAAAAGAAGAAGAAAGTGGGAGGCCTCACTGTATCTGGTTTTAGAACCTATTATACTGTCACAGTAGTGAAAAGAGCCTGGTACTGGTACAACTGACACATAGATCAATGGAACAGAATTGCGAATCCAGACATAAATCCATCCACATATGAGCAGCTGATACTTGACAAAGTTCCAAAGTCAGTTAAATGGGGAAAAGACAGTCTCTTTAACAAATGGTGCTGACATAACTGGATATCCATCTGCAAAAAAATGAAACAAGACCCATACTTCACACCATACACAAAAAACAAATCAAAATGAATCAAAGAACTAAATATAAAATCTAAAGTGATAAAGATTATGGAAGAAAAAATATGGACAAACTTAGGAGCCCTAAAACATGGCATAAACAGTATACAAAACATTACTAACAATGCACAAACACCACGAGAAACTAGATAACTGGGAGCTCATATAAATCAAACACCTATGCTCATCCAAAGACTTCACCAAAAGAGTAAAAAGATTAACTAAAGACTGGTAAAAAGTTTTTAGCTATGACATTGCTGATCAGCAGCTGATCTCTAAAATCTACATGGTACTGCAAAAACTCAGCTGCAAAAAGACAAATTATCCAACTAAAAAATGGGCAAAAGATATGAACAGTCACTTCACTAAAGAAGACATTCAGATGTCAAACAGATGCGTGAGGAAATGCTCAAAATCATTAGCCATTAGAGAAATGCAAATCAAAACTACAATGATATTCCATCTCACTCCAACAAGGCTGGCATTAATCCAAAAAACACACAAAATAACAACTGTTGGAGAGGTAATGGAGAGACTGGAACACTTATGCACTGCTGGTGGGAATGTAAAATGGTACAACCATTTTGGAAGTCAATTTGGCACTTCCTTAAAAAGCTAGAAATAGAACTACCATAGGATCCAGCAGTCCCACTCCTTGGAATATATCCTAGAGAAATAAGAGCCTTTACACAAACAGATATATGCACACCCATGTTCATTGCAGCACTGTTTATGATATAGAAAAGATGGAAGCAACCAAGGTGCCCATCAACGAACGAATGTATAAATAAATTCATTGGGTATATTTACCCAATGAAATATTAAATGCACCAATAAAGAGCAATGATGAATCTGTGAAACATTTCATAACATGCAGAAATCTGGAAGACATTATTCTGAGTGAAATTAGTCAGTTGCAAAAGGACAAATAGTGTATAAGACCACTATTATAAGAAGTAGAGAAATAGTTTGAACAGGGAAGAAAATATTCTTCCATGTTTAGGAAAGGGGGGTGAGGGAGGGAGGGAGAGGGGTTTTCACTAATTAGATGGTAGATAAGAACTATTTTAGGTGAAGGGAAAGACAACACACAATACAGGAGAGGTCAGCACAATTGGACTAAACCAAAAGCAGAGACGTCTCCTGAATAAACTGAATGCTTCGAAGAGCAGCATAGCAAGGGCAGGGGTTTGGGGACCATGGTTTCAAGGGACATTTAAGTGAATGCTATATAAAAAAAAAAAAAATTTTTTTTTTTTTTTTTTTATAATAAAATCTACTAAGAGAACATTCTGTCTCCCACTTTGGAGAGTGGTATCTGGGGTCTTAAACACTAGCAAGAGGCCATCTAATGTGCATCAATTGGTCTAAACCCTCCTGGAGCAAGGAAAAATGAAGAACCCCAAAGACACAAGATAATTATGAGTCCAAGAGACAGAAAGGGCCGCATAAACCAGAGACTACGTCATCCTGAGACCAGAAGAACTAGATGGTGCCTGGCTACAACTTGATGACTGCTCTGACAGAGAACACAACAGAGAAGCCCTGAGGGACCAGGAGAGCAGTGGGATGCAGACCCCAATTTCTTGTATAAGCACCAGACTTAATGGTCTGACTGAGACTATAAGGACCCTGGTGTTCATGGTCCCCAGACCTTCTCTTAGCCCAAGATATGATCCATTCCAAAGCCAACTTTTCAGACAGGGATTGGACTAGACAATGGGAGAGAAAACAATACTGGTGAAGAGTGAGCTTCTTGGATCAAGCACTTACTGATGAAGGTCAAAGACCACAGTCTTCAGTACAGATTTCACCTCAACATAAAGAAAACAAAAATCCTCAAAACTGCACCAATAAGCAACATCATGATAAACAAAGAAAAGTATGAAGTTGTAAAGGATTTCGTTTTACTTGGATCCACATTCAACAGCCATGGAAGCAGCAGTCAAGAAATCAAAAGATGCATTGCATTGGGAAAATCTGCTGCAAAAGACCTCTTTAAAGTGTCGAAAAGAAAAGATGTCACCTTGAGGACTAAGGTGAGCCTGACCCAAGCCATGGTGTTTTCAGTTGCCTCACATGCATTCGAAAGCCATACAATGAATAAGGAAGATCGAAGAAGAATTGATGCCTTTGAATTGTGGTGTTGACAAAGCATACTGAATATACCATGGGCTGCCAAAAGAACAAACAAATCTTTCTTGGAAGATGTACAGCCAGAATGCTCCTTGGAAGCAAGGATGATAAGACTGTGTCTCACATACTTTGGACATGTTGTCAGGAGGGCTCAGTCCCTGAAGAAGGACATCTTGCTTGGCAAAGTACAGGGTCAGCGAAAAAAAGGAAGACTAAGAGAAATGAATTGACACAGTGGCTGCAACAATGCACTCAAGCATAGTAACAATTTTGAGGATAATGCAGGACTGGGCAGTGTCTCCTTCTGTTGTATATGGGGTCGATATGAGTCAGAACCGACTCAACGGCACCTAACAACATTTTGTATCCTGATACTTTGCTGAAATCTTGAATTAGTTCCAGTAGTTTTCTAGAGTATTCTTTAGGGTTTTCTGTGTATAAGACCATATCATCAGCAAATAGAGATACTTTTACTTCTTCCTTACCAATCTGAAAGCCCTTTATTTCTTTATCTAGCCTAATTGCACTGGCTAGGACCTCCAGCTCAATGTTGAATGAGAGTGGTGATAAAGGGCATCCTTGTCTGACACTCTCAAGGGGAATGCTTTTAGACTGTCTCCATTTAGGATAATGTTGGCCATTAAAAAAAAAATTGGCTTTGTATAAATGCTCTTTATTATGTTGAGGAATTCCCCTTCTTTTCCTATTTTGCTGAGAGTTTTTTTTATCATGAATGGGTGTTCGACTTTGTCAAATGTCTTTTCTGCATCAATTGATAAGATCATGTGGTTCTTGTGTTTTGTTTTATTTATGTGATGGAATACATTGATTATTTTTCTAATGTTGAATCACCCCTGAAACTTGGTGTGAATCCTACTTGGTCATGGTGAATTATTTTTTGATATGTTGTTGTATTCTATTGGATAGAATTTTGTTGAGGATTTTTGCATCTGTGTTCTTGAGGCATATTGGTCTGTAATTTTCTTATTTGTGGTATCTTTTCCTGATTTTAGTATCAGATTATGCTGTCTTCATAGAATGAGTTTGGGAGTTTTACATCCTTTTCTATACTCTGAAATACCTTTAGTAGTGGTGTTGTTAAGTCTCCTCTGAAAGCATGGTAGAATTCTCCAGTGAAGCCGTCAGGGCCAGGGCTTTTTTGTTGGGAGTTTTTTAAATTAACTTTTCAATCTCTTCTTTTGTTATAGATTAATGTACTTGTTTTACCTCTGTTTGTGGAAACCTTGGTGGTGTAGTGGTTAAGTGTTATGACTGCTATCCAAAAGGTCGGCAGTTCAAATCCACCAGGTGCTCCTTGGAAACTGTGGGGGCAGTTCTACTCTGTCATATAAGCGTCACTATGAGTGGCAATCAACTTGACAGCAACAGGTTATGGGTTACCTCTGTGTTAGTTTAGGTATGTTGTGTGTTTCTAGAAATTTGTCTATTTCCTGTAGGTTTTCAAATTTGTTAAAGTACATTTTTTCATAGTATTCTGTTAAAAACCCCAGTGCCGTCGAGTCGATTCTGACTCATAGTGACCCTATAGGACAGAGTAGAACTGCCCCATAGAGTTTCCAAGGAGCGCCTGGTGGATTTGAGCTGCCGGCCCTTTGGTTAGCAGCTGTAGCACTTAACCACTATGCAACCAGGGTTTCCAGTAGTCTGTTATGATTGTTTTAATTTCAGTTGAGTCTGTTTGACATTGCCCATCTCATTTGTTAGTTATTTACTTCCTCTCCTGTTTTTCTTTTGTCAGTTTGGACAATCGTTTATCAATTTTGTTGATCTTTTCAAAGAACAGCTTTTGGTCTTGTTAACTCTTTCAATTGTTTTTCTGTGGTTTATTTCATTTAATTTTGCTCTAATTTTTATAATTTCCTTTCTTCTGGTGCCCAAGGGCTTCTTTTGCTGCTTTCTTTCTATTTTTCGAGTTGTAAGATTAATGTTTTGATATTGACCCTCTCTTCTTTCTGGATGTGTGCATTAATTGCTATAAATTGACATCTGATCACTGATTTTGCTGTGTCCCAGAGGTTCTAGTAGTATACGTTTTCATTCTCATTTGACTCTGTGAATTTCTTTATTCTGTCCTTAATTTCTTCTATAACCCGGTAGTGTTTGAGCAAGGTATTGTTCCATTTCCATGTGTTTGATTTTCTTCCTTACTTTTTCTGTAATTGATTTCTACTTTTATGGCTTTATGGTCAGAAAAGATGCTTTGTAATATTTCGATGCTTTAATTCTGTTAAGGCTTGATTTATGGCCTAATATGTGGTCTATTCTGGAGAAAGTTCCATGTGCATTGGAAAAGAAAGAATACTAGGCTGCTGTCGGGAGGAGTGTCCTGTATATGTCTATGAGATCAAGTTGGTTGAATTTGTCATTTAGATATTCCCTGTCTTTATTTAACTTCTTTCTAGATGTTCTATACTTCACTGAAAGGGGTGTTTTGAATTCTCTTACTATTGTTGTGTAGCTCTCTATTTCTCTTTTCAATTCTGTTAGAGTTTGTTTTATGTATTTTGGAGACCTGTCTTTGGGTGCACAAATGTTTATTATGGTTATGTCTTCCTGGTGTATTGACCCTTTAATCATTAGATTATCCTTCCTTAGCCTTTGTGGTGGATTTTACTTTAAAGCCTACTTTGTCAGAGATTAATATTGCCACTTCTGCTCTTTTTTTGAGTGTTATTTACATGATACGTTTTTTTTCCCATTCTTTGAGTTTTAATTTATTTGTGTCTTTGAGACTAAGGTGCTTCTCTTGTAGGCAACATATAGTTGGATCATGTTTTTTATTCATTCTGCCACTCTCTGTCTCTTTATTGGTGCATTTAGTCCATTTAAGTTCAACCTTATCATTGACAGGTATAAGTTTGTTGTTCTTAGGTGCTGTCGAGTCAGTTCCACCTCTCAGTGACCCTATGTACGACAGAACGAAACACTGCCCAGTCCTGCACCATCCTTACAATCACTGTTATGCTTAAGCCCATTTTTGCAGCCACTATGTTAATCCATCTCATTGAGGATCTTCCTTTTTTTCCCTGGCCCTCTACTTTACAAGCATGATGTCCTTTTTCGGGGACTGATCCCTCCTGACAACATGTCCAAAGTATGGAAGACGCAGTCTTGCCATCTTTGCTTCTAAGGAGCATTCTGGTTGTATTTCTTCCAAGGAAGATCTGTTCATTCTTTTGGCAGTTTATGGTGTATTCGATATTCTTGTCCAACACCACAATTCAAAGGCATCAATTCTTCTTCATTCTTCCTTATTCATCGTCCAGCTTCCACATGCATATGATGTGACTGCAAATACCATGGCTTGGGTCAGGCTCACCTTAGTCTTCAAGGTGACATCTTTGCTTTTCAACACTTTGAAGAGGTCCTTTGCAGCAGATTTGCCCAACACAATGTGTTGGCTGCTGCTTCCATGGCTGTTGATTGTGGATCCAAGTAAAATGAAATCCTTGACAACTTCAGTCTTTTCTCCATTTACCATGATGTGGCTTATTGGTCCAGTTGTGATGATTTTTCTTTTGTTTATGTTGAGGCGTAATCCATACTGAAGGCTGTGGTCTTTGATCTTTATTAGTAAGTGCTTCAAGTCCTTTTCGCTTTCAGCAAGCAAGGTTGTGTCATCTCCATAATGCAGGTTGTAAATGAGTCTTCCTCCAATCCTGATGCTCCATTCTTCTTCATACAGTCCAGCTTCTCATGTTATGAGTTTAGTGCTATTGTGTTGATTTTGTTTTTGTGAGCATTGTTGACAGTTTCTTTGTTCCATTTAATTTTCTTTGCTGAGTCGTTTTTATTTATCCATTTTCTTTTCTTCCTTTTCATTGTTGTTGATTTGTATTTCCTAAGTCTGTATGTCTGGAAACCCTGGTGGCGTAGTGGCTAAGTGCTACGGCTGCCAACCAAAGGGTCAGCAGTTTGAATCGACTCGACGGCACTGGGTTTTTTTCGTGGGTTAAGTCCGTATGTTTTTTTGTTTGTTGTTTTGATGTGTAGGATTGTTAGTTTCCTTTGTGTTTACCTCAATATTTCCCTCTATTTTTCTAAGTTTGAACCAATGTTTTATTTGTTTACATCACTTCGACTTTCTCTCCATTTGAAAATTCTGACTACATTATTTAGTCCCCTTTTATTGCTTTAATGTTGTCATGTTTTACGTATTGACATCTCTGTTTCCTTATTTTCACTGTTTTACCTTTGATTTATTTTTCACTTCCTTATCTGGGTTTGTACCTGGTTATTCTGTCCTGTGTTCTAGCCTTGGGTTGTTACCTGTTATTATATATTTTCTAACAGTGGACTCTCTTTAGTATTTCTTGTAATTTTGGGTTGGTTTTTTCAAATTCCCTTAACTTCTTTTTATCTGGAAATGCCCTAAATTCACCATCATATTGGAGAGACAGTTTTGCTGGATATATAATTCTTGGCTGGCAATTTTTTTTTTCCTTCAGTGCTTTATATATGTCATCCCATTGCCTCTTGCCTGTTTGATTTCTGCTGAGTAGTCTGAACTTAGTCTTATTGACTCTCCTTTGCAGATGACTTTCTGTTTTTCCCTAGTTGCTCTTAAAATTCTCCTTTTATCTTTGGTTTTGGCAAGTTTGATTATAATATGTCTTGGTGACTTTCTTTTGGGACCTACCTTGTGTGGGGTTCGATAACCTTCTTGGATAGATATTTTCTCATCTTTCACGATACCAGGGAAGTTTTCTGCTAACAAACCTTCAACAATTGTCTCTGTATTTTGTGTTATCCCTCCTTCGTCTGGTACTCCAATCACTCATAGGTTATTCCTCTTGATAGAGTCTCACTTAATTCTTAGAGTTACTTCATTTTTTAAAATTATTTTATCTGATATTTCCTCAAATATGTTGGTGTCAAGTGCTTATCTTCAGTTTCACTAATTCTGGCTTCCATTGCCTCAGTTGTGCTCCTATGACTTCCTATTGAGTTGTCTGATTCTGAAATTTAATTGTTCATCTTTTGGATTTCTGTTTGCTGTCTCTCTGTGGATTCTTGTAGCCTGTTAAATTTGTCATTATGCTCTTGTATAACCTTCTTAAGTTCCTCTACTGTTTTTTGTGTGTGTTCCTTGGCTTGTTCTTTGTTTTGCTTGATCTCCTTCCTGATCTCTTGAAGAGCTCTGTATAGTAATCTTTTGAATTCTACCTTGGCAAATACAGGAAGTTCTTTTCCTCCAGATGGTTTCTCGATGATTTGTTTTGGGCTCTTGCTGAAGCCATCATGTTCTGCCTCTTTATGTGATTTAATATGGACTGTTGTCTCCGAGCCGTTAGTAAGTTATTAGATTTATTTATTTTGTTTGCTTACTGTATCCTAACTTCTTGTTTTGTTTTGATATGCCCAAATAGGCTGGTCATGTGATTATTGGCACTTTTGTAGTTCTCACTTCCTGTCACCAGGTGGTTAGAGCTCTTACTAGGTATGTGATCACAGGCATCCATTTACATTTCTTGTATGGATTCAACTCAGGTTCCCATGTTGTCAGGTCACCATGTGTATGGTTCAGGCTCTCACCTCTAGTCCTAGACAGGCAGGGGTGATTGGAGTTGGCACAGGTATCTGGCTGCATTAGGCAGTCATGCACTGAGCAAAGAAGGGGGCTAACAATTTTCCCTGAGTGTATGGCAGGAAAGCATGTCCCTGTTCTCTAGAGCATGTTGGTGTGTGGGTTTTGAAGCCGGACTATGGGCACCCAATGCTGTTGGCTGTAAGGACTGGGATTTGCCACTTATTTTTGGACCTTTGTTGAGGGTGGCTAGGTGGTCCTCAGGCCCCTGATTTGGGTAGGTGAGGACCCTGCTTAATGGGCCAAGCAGTGTCAAGTGGAATGAATCTGCCACTCCACTTTATAACTGATACAGTGGAAGATAGGCTTCAAGTATATACCCTGTTTTACTGTGCTAATGAGGCCCTACACTGTTGAAATGGGCCCACACAGGTCTATTATGCAGGGGTGAAAGGCATTCAAAATCTGTAGACCACTTATGCTTGTGCCTAGGCAAAGGGGCTGTGCCTTCCCTGAGTTCCCAGCTTAGGGGAGCTGGCAAATTTTTTTTCCTATTTGTTATTTTGTTCCCTTTCCAAAGTCGGGAGAATGGCTCAGGATGCACGATGGGTCCTATACTTCTGGGCCAGGGGATGCGGCAATGGCCGAAGCAGGCCCAGGACCCTGTGTAGAATGGGGAGTGAACAGGTAAATGGGAGAGAGACTCTTCCTAAAGGGGTGAATTTTGATCCGTGTGGCAGGTTAGAAGCATGTACTTATCTTTTGCTGATTGAGTGCTGCTTTTCACTGGTTCTGGAGGCTTGAAAAGATGCTCCGCCGCTCAGTCTCTCCCGACGTGGAAAATGTGTCCCAAGCACCACTGCTTGCCTCACCACGCAGTGCAGCCATTCCAGCCTGCAGGGTGCCAGTTTCTGCTGGGTCAGGTCTGGCAATTCCTCGCTGCTTCTGAACTGTCTCTCCCTCCCCCTGCTGCTCAGTCCAATTCTTCAACTTTGCCTTTGATGTTCAGGGCTCCTATATTGCCATATATAATCAATTCTTTTGTTTCTTTGGGTCTTTGTTGTAAGAAGGACCACAGGAAACATCTGACTACTCAACCATCTTGGCCCCCCATCCAAAATGCCTTACATTTTTCACAATGTGTCAACATTCTTATTGTTTCTCTTTGTTCTGTTTCCAGCATTCTAGTTTCCCTGCCCCTTTGTCTTCTTATGTTTGCTTTAGAGTAACTGTCCTTTGTCCATTTTTAATTGGGTTATTTGCCTTTTTCTTGCCAAGTTGTTGAAGTTTTCTATGTATTTCAGATATTAGACCCTATGGGATATGTCATTTCTGAAGATTATTCTTCTCATTCCATAGGTTGTCTTTTTAATCTTTTGATAAGGAATTTTGATGAACATAAGTGTTTCATTTTATAAGGTCACAATTATATAATTTGGAAAAGCTGGTGGCATGGTAATTAAGAGCTACATATGCTAACCAAAAAGTCGTCAGTTTGAATCCACCAGGGGCTCCTTGGAAACTCTATGGGGCAGTTCTACTCTGTCCTTTAGGGTTGCTATTAGTTGGAATTGACTCAATGGCAATGAGTTTTTTTAAATTATATAATTTCTCTTCTGCTATTCATGTATTTGTAATTATGTTTGTTATCCTATTTTTTTTAACCAAAATTAGGTCCCATAGTTATTTCCCTGTTTTTTTCCATTAACTTTATAGTTTAAGGTTTAACATATAGGTCTTTGATCCATTTTGACTTAGTTTTTGTGTATGGTGTGAGGTATGGTCACTGTTCCTTTTTTCTGCGGGTGGGTATCCAGTTTTTCCAACACCATTTATTAAAGAGACTGCTTCTTCCTCATTGAATAGATTTTAGCTCCCTTGTTGAAAATCCACTGTCTATAAATGGATGCATTTATCTGTGGGTTTACAGTTCCATTCCATTGGTCTATGTGTCTATCATTGAACCAATACCAGGCTGTTTTGATTACAGTGGTTGTGTAGTATGTTTTGATATCAGGGAGTGTGTGGCCTCCAACTTTGTTCTTCTTCTTCAATAGTACTTTGGCTATTTGTGGCTTCTTTTCTTTCCAGATGAAGCTGGTAATTAGTTTTTCCATTTCCATAAAGAACACTGTTGGGATTTGTATCGGGATTGCATTGTATCTGTAGATTGCCTTAGGTAGTATTAATATTTTCACTATATTAAGTCTGCCAATCCACAAGCATGAAATGTCCTTCCATTTATGGAGGTCTCTGTCTTTGTATCTAGTGCTGCTATAACAGAAATACCACAAGTGGATGGCTTTAGCAAAGAGAAATTTATTTTCTCACAGTCTAGTAGGCTAGAAGTCCAAATTCAGGGCATCAGCTCCAGAGGAAGGCTTTCTCTCTGTATCGGCTCTGGATGAAGGTCCTTCTCATCAAACTTCCCCTGAACTAGGAGATTTTCTGAGCAGGAACCCTGGGTCCAAAGGACGTGCTCTGCTCCGTGCACTGCTTTCTTGGTTGTATGAGGCCCCAAACTGTTCACTTCCCTTTCCTTTTATCTCTTTTAAGATAAAAGGCGGTGCAGGGCACACCCAAGGGAAATTCCCTTTACATTAGATCAACAATATAGCCTTAGTAAGGGTGTTACAATCCCACCTTAATCATCTTTAACATAAAATTACAATCACAAAATAGAGGACAACCACACAACACTGGGAATCATGGTCTAACTAAGTTGACACATAGTTTTGGGGGACAAAATTCAATCCATGACAGTCTTTTTTAATTTTGTAGTACTGTTTTGTTATTTTTATTGTATAAAGACTTTTATATCCCTGGTTAAATAAATACCTAGGTATTTTATAGTTTTTTGTCTGTTGTAAATCTTATTGTTTTCTTGACTTTATTTTCAGTATTCCTTGTTAATGTAGAAGATCCCACCTAATTTTTGTGTGTTGATCTTGTGCCCTGCAATGTTGCTGAATTCTTCTGCTAGACATAGCAGTTACTTCTTCTTTTTTGATTTGGATACCTTTTATTGCTCTTTCTTGCCTTATTGATCTAGCTAGGTGTTCCAGTACAATAAAATGAGAGTGGTAATAATGGGCATCCTTGTTTCCTTCCCCTACTCAAAGGGAAGTTTCTCAGTCTTTCGCCTTTGAGGATGTTGGCTGTTGGTTTTCCTTATGTGTCCTTAATTATGTTCAGAAATTCCTCTTTTATTCCTATTTTTGCTGAAAATTTTTATCAGGGAAGGTTGATGGAGTTTGTCCAATGTCTTTTCTGCACCTGTTCATTTCCTTTGTTTTATTTATATAGTGAATTACACTGATTGATTTTCTAATGTTGAACCTCCCTTGCATTCCTGGTATGAATCCCACTTGATTGTGGTGTATGATTTTTTTTTTTGATGTGTTGTTGAATTCTGATGACTATGGTCTGAAATTTTCATTTTTTTGCAATGTCTTAGCCTGTTTTTTGTATCAGGGTCATGTCAGCTTCACAGAAAGAGTTAGGAAGTACTCCTTCTATGTTTTTGAAGAGGATGAATAGAATTGGTATCAGCTTTTCTCTGAATATTTGGTAAAATTTTCCAGTGCAGCACTTGTTGACAATTTTTTTTTAATAACATCTTCAATCTCTTCTTTTGTTATGGGTCTGTTTAGGTTTTCTACCTCTATTTGAACTAGTTTAGATAGGTAGTGTGTTTTTAGGAATTTGTCTATTTCATCCAGGTTTTCAAATTTGTTGGAGTACAGTTTTTCATTGTATTCTATTATTATCCCCTTTATCTCAGTTGGGTCTGTTGTAATGTCTCCAAATTCATTTCATATTTTGGTTATTTGCCTCTTCTGTTTTTTGCCAGTCTAGCCAATGGTTTGTCTGTTTTATTGATCCTCTTGAATCAACTTCTGATTTTGTTGATTCTTTCTATTCTTCTGTTTTCTGTTTCATTTATTTCTGTTCTGATGTTTATTCTTGTCTTTCCTTTGGTAACTTTGGGCTTCTCTTGTTCTTCCTTATCTATTTGCTCCAGTTGTTGGTTTATGTTATTGATATTGGATGTTCTTTTTTAATGTAGGCACTTATTGCTACGAATTTCCCTCTGAGTGCTGCTTTTGCTGTGTACCAAAGATTTTCATATGTTGTGTTTTCATTTTCATTTGAATCTAAGTATTTTTTTATTCACTTTTGATTTTCTCTATGACCCAATGCTTTATACTTGTGTGTTATTTTTAGTTTCCATGTAACTTTTTTTTCCCTTGTTTTTCTTATTGTTGTTTTCTACTTTCATATTGTTATGGTCAGAGAAGATGCTTTGTATGGCTTTGATCTTTTTAAAGTTTGTTGAGATTTGTTTTGTGGCCTAGCATATGGTCTATTCTGAAACATAATACATGTGCACTGTAGGAACATGTGTACTGTTCTGCTGATGGATAGAGTGTTCTATATATTTCCATTAGGTCAAATTTTCTTATGGTTTTATTTAAGTCCTCAATGTCCTTACTGATCTTCTTTTTAGATGTTATATCTAGGATTGAAAGTGGTATGCTGAAGTCCCCAACTATTATTATGAAGCTATCTATTTCTCCTTTCATATTAGTATTTGTTTCATATATTTTGGAGCATTGATGTTAGGTGTATATATAATTGTTGTGTCTTCTACATGGGTTCACACAAATTATTATGTAATGTCCTTCTCTATACCTTGTAATAGGTTTTGTTTCAAAGTCCATTTTATTTGATATCAGCATGGCCACCCCTACTCTCTTTTGGTCCCTGGGTGCATGCAGTATTTTTCCATTATTGTCAGTATGTGTGTGTCCTTATGCAGCCCTGGTAGCACAGTACTTAAGCATTCTGCAGCTAACCAAAAGGTCGATAGTTCAAATCCACCAGCTGCTCCTTGGAAACCCTATGGGGCAGATCTACTCTGTCCTATAGGGTCACTATTAGTCAGAATTGGACAACATTCATTTGGGTTTGTGTCCTTAGGTCTAAGTTGTGTTTCTTGAAGATAGCAAAAGGATGGATCATGTTTTGTAATCCATTCTGTCACCTTCTCCCCTTTTCATGGAGAATTTAGACCATTTATATTTAAGATTATTACTAAAAACAAGGTATCTACTTCATATTGCTTTTGGTTTTTGAGTGTCATAGCTTTTTACTTTTTATTCTAATTTTTCTGTTATTCTTTGTATTTAGCTGTTTTTTGGTGATGAATTTTTTTATTTCTACCTTTTTTTCTTCTGTGTATATTTTTCTAGGTTATTTTTAGTGGTTACCACAAATGTTACTTTATACAACTTGCAATTGAAACAACAACTAACATACAAACAACAAATAGCATACAGCGTTTACACACGGCACCTATTCCTGTTTTTCTCCTCCCTTCTTTTCTGTTGATGAGTATCCACTGACATCAATATATTTCCTATATCTAATAGGTTTCATTTGTTGTTCTTTGCACATTATGTTTTATTGCTTGTGGATCTTAACTATTGAGCTTATTACATAAAAATATCATATACTTGGTCCTTGTATTAGCCTACGCTGTTAGATTTTTGTTTGTTTCTTTTGAGATCTCTCTCTTTTATTCTTAAAAATTTCTCTTCACTTTTCCCATATGTAGATTCAAATATTCATTATTCTTTCCTTTGTATTTGGAGAACTTCCTTAAGTAATTCTTGCAAATCTGGTCTAAAAAAAAAAAAAACAAGTCTGGTAGTGGTAAATTCCCAGAGCTCCTGTTTATTTTGAAATGTGTTGATGTCCCCCTCACTTTTGACTGACAACTTTGCTCAGTAAGGAATTATTGGTTGATATTTTTTTTTCCTTCAATATTTTATATATTCCACTCCATTGTCTACTGGCCTCCAGAGTTTCTGGGGAGAAACCCACACTAATTCTTCTGGTGCTTTTTCCTTGTTGTTTTCAGAATTCTCTTCTTGTCTTTGGTTTTCAAAAATTTTATTATGATATGTCTTGGGGTAGACCTCATTGCATTTCTTCTGAATGGAGTTTGTGTAGCTTCCTGTTTTTTTAGGCTTGGTTCCTTCATCAGGTGGAGGAAATTATCCATGATTATCCCTAGGAAAATTATTTTTATGCCTTTTTATTATCATGATGCTCTGGTATTGTGAAAATTCTAATGTGAATCTCACATTTCCATTTGGCTTTGTTTGCTTTTCTTTGTTCTTTTCTCTTGTTTCTCTTGAAGCTTAATAAATAAGTTCAGTCACTCTGTCTTCTAGTTCACTTATTCTGTCTTCTGTCAGCTCGAATCTGTTGTCTGTTTCTCTTGCATTGTCTAATTTAATTGTTTTAAACTTCCATTCTATTATTTCCCTTTGGTTTTTCTTTTAATATTTTCAATCACTGTTTTGAGTTTCTCATTTTCCATCTCATTTTGTTTCCTGATCACTACTAATTTTCTTTCTTTTTTTTTTCTTTCCTGTGTGTTCTTTGTTTTCTTTAAGTACATTTAACAATATTGTCTGGAAGCATTCTATTTTTTCCATTATCTTGATTTCCATAGAAGACATCTCTGTTTCTTCATATTTTTCTTTTGATTGGGAATTCTTCTCCTGTGATTATGTATATTTTATTATTTTTTATTGATCATGTGGCCTTTTAATATCTTATTGTTGTAATTTGAAATTTGAAGGTTTACCTCCACTGTGTTCTCCTAAGTTCCAGTAGAGTGCTCTCTGACACTTTGGTTCTTTCATAGCTGAGTCAGCATTTGTGTTTGAGAATTTATCTATATTACTATTGGGTTCTAGTTTGTCTCCATAGGTTTTAGATGTTTTGGAAATTTTTAAGTGTCTGGGCTATTATGCTGACTGGTTTTCCCTTAGGTGGCTGACTTCACTGGTGTGAGGGTTCATCTATTATTTGTGGATTTGGCTGAAGGCTTACCCAGATGGTTGCACTCCTGGGGCTGAATTTCTTCACTTTCCTTTGTATGACTGGGGCACAACTTTCCCTCTGTGACTAATTGCAAATGTGCAGGCTGTTTCTACTGGCCACTGGTAGAATTGGTGGTACTCGTTTTTCCAGAGGTGAAGGAGGGAAGCTTTTTGTGTCCTTTCTTCTTGGGTGACCCTGAATAGGCTCTCCTGTGGTGTCTAGTTTTGGACGGGGTCCTGTTGTTTCCCACTGTGTTGCCTGTTTGATGTGGTTTTGTCATCTTTGGCATCGACCATATGCTTCAAGTACACTGTTCAGCCCCTGGCGGTTATGGGCTGTCTTAGCTTTCAGATTTTCCTGCTGCTCCTTCCTACCTTATGCAAGCTCTGAGACAGACCAAACCAAAAAAAGCACCATGATTCATTCATTCAGACAGTTTCCAGACAGTTCAGAACACACACACAATAAGTTGTTGTACAGTCTTCTCTGGTCACTCCAGGGTCAGAGATCAGGCCTCCTTTCTGAGACATGGTCCACTTCTGCCACTGCTTTAAGATGTCAAGCTGTGACACTAACCAAGATCACAGCATAGGCAATTGAGCACCTCCATTCCCTCACAACAATAAAAAAGAGAGAGAGAAACAAAATAGTAGAAATAATGTAGTGAAACTGTATGATTCAGAACCCTGGAAAACAGTTCAAGAGATAAAGCACTTGGCTGAAAGCTGAAGGAAGAGCAAGCCAGCATACAAGGTAGGAAGTTTTTTTTTCTGTATTACATGGGAGCCCCTCTTGGCCAGTACCCATGATAGTGAGGCTGGGCATCCTGGCTGTAAACTGTGAGCCAAAAACTATAAGCAGTGAATCTTACTACCTCAGTTGAGGAGAGAGGTAAATGAACTTGGCTTTTGTTGATGGTCTGATGGGTCAGGCTCTTCATATATGTCTAGGGAAGCCCAGAGGAAGTTGGAAGATGCAGGACCCTCGTGGAGTAGCCAGTCCTCCACACCTCTTAAAAAGAGTTTGCTTGCTTAGTCGCTTAGTCGCCACACCCCCTAAAAATATCCTCTGCAGATTCCATGATAAAAGGGAGCAGTGATTCAAGTTAATGGCTGTAAACATGTATTGAACATCATATCTCTGAGATAAATCCCCCAAGACTTGGAACTTGTAAAATAAAAAGGAGAATAAAAGGTGATTGAGATCCACGCATTCATCAAACTGTCTATAACCCATGACAAGGCCATTGGGTCTATTTAGGGGCTCTGAAAACAGATCAGCTGCTTAAATCAATCAGAGAAGTGCTTGAGGAAGAGATGGGTTTCTGATCTTGCCTAGGTGAATTACATACACCAAACAGGTTAACACACACTACTCCTCAACCCAGTCCCAGAGGTAGGGATGATGACATATGTTCCTAGAATGGCTGGCTGGTTCCAGGGCAGGCAGTGGAAACCTTCTCTCCCAATGCTCTGGGATTGCACAATCTGTAGAGAATGTTTGGTCCAGTGGTGCCTTGAAGAGACAGGTTGCTAATGCTGAATCTGTGTCAGCAGAATAAAACGGCCAGAGCTCCCTCTAATAGAAATTATAGGGAAGGGGGGAAAAGGAAAGAAAAGAATACACACAATGCCATCCCTGGGCAAAGAGAATATTCTGAGTTCCAAAATTAACAAGGTATAATACTCAAATGCCCCAGCTTCCACAAAAATTTTTAAGCATACAAGGAAATAAGAAAGTATGGCCCAGCCAAAAGAACATTATGAAGAAGCAGAAACAAACCCTATGGAAATCTGGATAATGGACAAAATAGAAGACTTGCAAACAACAACATTAACTATATTTGAGGAATTTGAAATAACACACAGACAACGGACTAAAGGAAATCATGAAGCAAAATGAGAATCTCAATAAAGAGACAACATAAAAAAGTACCAAATAGAAATATTGGAGCTGAAGACTACAATAACTGAACTGAGAAATGCAAGGGAGAGATTCAACAATAGACTTGAGCAAGCAGGAAAAGGAGGTTAACTAGAAGACAAGCTAATCAAACTTATCAAATCCCAAGAGAAACATGAGAAATGAATAAAGAAAAATAAGCAATTGTAGAATTTAACCACTATGCTACCAGGGTTTCCATATCCACTGTATCAACCATATATGAAATACTAACAGGAGTCTTTCAGATGGAAGAGAAAAGACACTAGAAAGTAATTCAAAGCAATACATAAAACAAATGATGTTTACTAAAAGTAATTGCATGGGCAAGTACTAGATTAATGTACTCATGCTTGATAATTCTAATTTTTTATCCTTCATGCCATTTAACCACAAATATATAAAAAGGAAGGGTAAAATTACAATGAAGGTTATATGAAACATAAAGATGTAATAGGTGAGAACAACAAAGATGGGGGGAGCAGTTGTATAGCTACGAAATTTCTTGTATGTTACTGAAGATAAGTTGGTGTCAGTTTACCAAACATGTTATATTGTAAGGTGGCAAGTGTAATATTCATGTTAACCACTAAAAATGTCTCAAAAAACATACACAAAAGGAAAGCAGAAGGGAGCCAAAATGGCTCACTATAATAAATCAACAAAACAGAAAAGAAGACAGTATTAAAGTAAAAAGAAAAGAAGACCTAAGACAAAAAAAAAAATGACAGAATTAAGCCTTTTCTAATTGGTAAGTATAGTTAACGTAAATGGGCTAAATGCTGCAATCTAAAGGCAGAGATTGATGGAATGGATTAATAAACGAAAAAAAGATCCAACTATACGCTCTTTACAAGGGACACAGCTTAGACCCTAGAACACAAATAGGTTGAAAGTAAAGGGATGGGATTTTTTTTTTCCTAGCAAGTAATAAGCAAAAGAGAGCTGGGGTGGCAATCTTAGTATCAAACAAAGTACAGTCTAATACAAAAGCTGTTAGAAGAAATAGAAATGGATATTATAAAGTGATAAAATTGTCAATTCATCAAGAAGATTTAACAATCATAAATATATATGGACCCAACATCAAGGGACCTAAATATAAAAAGTAAACACAGAATTGAAGGGAGAAATAGGCAGCACTACAATAGTATTTGTAGACTTCTGTACACTGCTTTCAATATTGGACAGAACATCTAGAAAAAAGATCAACAAGGAAACTGAGGACCTGAATGACAATATAAACCAACTAGACTTAACAGACATTTATAGAATCTCCACCCAACAACAGCACAATATACATTCTACTCCAGTGCACATGGATCATTCTCCAGGATAGCTCTCAATTTAGATTAGAAAGCAAGTCTTGACAAAAATAAAAAGACTGTAATCACACAGAGTATTTTTTTCTGACCTAAATGAAGTGAAACTAGAATTCAATAACAGAAAAAAAAAGGAAATACACAAATATGTGGAATTAAAGAGGATGCTCTTAAATTACCAATGGGTTAAGGAAGAAATCACAAATTATTTAGAGTCAAATGAAAATGACAGCACAAAATGCGAAAACTAATAGGATGCAGTGAAGACAATACACCGAGAGAAACACATAGCAATAAACGCCTACATGAACAAAGAAGGAATATCTCAAATCTTAACTTGAGGACTGGACAAAGAAGACCAAACACAGTTTAAAGCTACCAGAAGAAAAGCAATAAAGATCAGAGCAGAAATACATTAAAGAGAGACTAGAAAAATTATGGAGAGAATCAGCAAAACCAGAAGTTCTCTCTTCGAAAAGATCGATAAAATTGACAATCCTTTAGCTACACTGACAAAGAAAAAAAGCGAAAAGGTGCAAAAAACCTAAACAAGAAATGAAAGTGGAGACATTACAATAGATCCAATAGAAATAAAGAGAATCATGGCATACCAACAAACTTGATAACTTAGAGAAATGGACAAATTATTAGACGCACATAACCTACATAAACTGACTCAAGAGGAAAATGAAAATCTCTACTCACCCATAACAAGTGAAGAGATTGAATCTGTTATCAAAAACCTCTTAAGAAATAAAAAATCTCTGGACCACAGGGCTTCACTGGGGAGTTCTACCAAACATTTAGAGAAGAATTTGACACCAATCCTGTTTAAACTCTTCTGATAGAGAAGGAAGCAATACTTCCTAAGTCATTTTATGATACAAACATAACCCTGATACCAAAATAAGAAAAAGTCACCACAGAAAACTACAGGACATTATCCATTACAAATATAAATGCAAAAATTGTCAACAAAGTACTAGAGAACAGAATCCAACGCCATATTAAAGGAGTCATATGCCGTCACCAAGTGGAACTTATTCCTGGAATGAAAGGATGGTTCAGCCTTAGAAAATTAATCAGTGCATCATACCACACCAATAGAACAAAAGAAAAGAACCACATGATCATTGCTACAGATGCAGAAAAGGCATTTGACAAAATCCAGCATGGTTTCTTGATGAAAACATTCAACAAGATAGGAATAGAAGGTAAGTTCCTCAATATGATTAAAGACATTTATTAAAAACCAACAGCCAACATTATACTCAATGTAGAAAAATTGACAGATTTCCCCTTGAAATCAGGAACAAGAAGATAAGGATGCCTGATCTCACCACTCCTTTTCGGAATTGTATTAGAATCCCTAGCCGGAGCAATAAGGCAAGAAAAAGATAAAATTGTCCAAATTAGAAGAGAAGAGGTAAAACTATATCTCTTCACAGATGGCATAATCTGATAGATGTTGTTGTTAGGCGCCATCAAGTCGGTTCCAACTCACAGCGATTCAAAGAATTCACAAGAAAGCCTTTAGAGTGAATAGAGGTATTGAGCAAAGTGGCAGTCTACAAGGTCAACACAAAAAAATAAGCTGGGTTTCTATACACCAAATAAAAAAAAAAAACAAACCCATTGCCATTGAGCAGAATCGGGCTCCTAGAGACCCTATAGGCCAGAGTAGAACTTCCCCACAGGGTTCCAAGGGGTGGCTGGTAGATTTGAACTGCTGACCTCTTGGTTAGCAGCCAAGCTCTTAACCACTATGCCACCAGGGCTCCTTCTATACACCAGCACTAAGAAATCTGAAATAAAAATTAAGAAAACAATTTAATTTACAAAGGCATCTAAAAGAATAAAATACCTAGGAATCAATTTAATCAGGGATTTGAAAGATTAATGCAGTGAAAACTACAAAACACTACTCAAAGAGACTAAAGAAGACCTAAATAAATGGAAAGATGTTCAATGCTCATGGACTGGAAGAATGAATATAGTTTAGATCAGTATTACCCAAAGCGATCTATAGATCCAAGGCAATCTCAGTCAAAGTTCCAACCATCTTCCCTGCAGAAATGTAAAAAAACAAAACAAAAAAATCCTCAGTTTCATATGGAATGGCAAGATGCCTCAGAGAGTTAAAATCATTTTGATGAACCACAAAGTAGGAGAACTCACACTTCCTGATTTCAAAACATACTGGACAGTTAGAGTAATCAAAACACCCTGGTACTGGTATAGTAATAAATACATAGGCTTATGTAATACAATTGAGAATGCAGAAATAAACCTGTACATCTGTGGTCAACTGAGTTTTTGCAAGGGTGCTAAGTCCATTCCATGGGGAAGGAAGATTATCTTCAATAAATGCATTTCTACATGCAGAATAACTCAGTATCCATGCCGCACACCACACACACACACAAATTCAAAATGCATCAAGAACCTAAATGTGAAAATTAAAAGCCTAAAATTATTAGAAGTAAACATAGGCATGTGGGTGTCGGGCCTTGTTTTTAATGATAGATTACCTGATATGATAACAAAAGCTCAAGCACAGGAGATAAAATAGGCAAATGGGACCCCACAAAAATTAAATAATTTTGTTCAAGGGACTGTATCAAAAAAGTGAAAAGACAACCTACAGATAGCGAGAACATTTTCTGGAACCATATATATAATATATGGGTCGATGGCAGTGGGTGGGTGGGTGGTGGTGGAATATCCATTATATATATGAAACTTCTACAACTTCACAACAAAAAAGACAAATAACACATTTAAAAAATTGGTTCAAATAGACATTTCACCAAAGAGGATATTGAAATAGCCAACAAACACATGAAAGGATGTTTAAAGTCTAGCCATCAGAGAGACACAAGTCAAAACCACAATAAGATTCCACTTCACTCCCACTCGCTATGTTGGAATTGACTCAACGGCAATGTGGTTTTTTTCTTTTTTTTCCACTTTCACTAGAATGTCTAAGATGAAAAAAAAAAAAGGAAAATAACAAACCTTGATGAGGATGTGGGGAAATTGGAGCCTTTACACATTGCTGATGGGGATGCAAAATGGAACAGCTGTTCTGGAAAACAGTTTTGCTGTTCCTCAAAATAAAAATTTTGAATTGTCAGAAGTGCATTATATATATTTTTACAACAATTAAGAAAAAGATGACAAGCCACCTGAACTGGAGAGTGGGAGGGGAACCAGCAGTAGAAAATCAAAGTTTCTTACCATTTAAGAGTCACCTTTTCTTGATTTAGTGTTATTTGTTGCAACTCTCCAACTGCTTTTCCTCGTTCTTACTAAGCTGAATCTAAAAATTTCTGGTTGTTTTCCTTGGTGATCTTATGGGAGGCCTGGAGTGTGGAACTGCTTTTGTGACCATCTTCCAGGAAGTCCACCCTTAATTGGGTTTTGAAGGAGGGATAGAGGTTCTCCAGGAAAACAAGGGGGTTTGGGTAAGTTATTCTATGCACAGGGAGATACTTTTCATAGGAATTGGTATCTAAGAAAAGCTGAGGGGGGGGGTGTAGAATGATGTGAATGCTGAGATAGGTAAAATTTGAGACCCAGAATGCACAATAGCGAGTGGAAGAGGCTAGGGTATAAATGTGACCTATGGCAGTGCTCTTTGTACTGGAAACAGCCCTCTGTATATTCCTGGCAATGGGGCTCTTCATACACTTCCTATGTAAGAGATACCAGCTGATTCTCAGGCTTACCTCCTGGTATACAAGAGCTTGGAAGGTAAATAAAAGATAAACAGAATTCCTCATGTTGGAAATAGTGTCTGCCACACCTTCCAAAAAGACCTGTACATTTTAGAATCTCTAAAATGATCACGACAACTAAGATGATGATGATGATGAAACTAATATCAATAGAAATAATAGCCAACGCTTGCTGAGTACTTCCTATTTTCCAGGGGATGTTGTAAGAGTGTTAGTAGTTTTGGGTCAAAACATCCTCACAAGAATGCTATGATGTACATTCTCTTATTTTACTCATTTTACAGATGAGGAAACTGAGACAGCACTCCAGTACCCTGCATTGCTAGGAAACCATAAATCTGGGACTCATATACACCCAATCTGATTTCAGAGACCCATTCTTAATTACTACTCACACCATCCCCATGATTTATTGCATCATCCACGAAAACTAGAGCAATAAGTTCATTTTGATGTAGCTGGTTTCCAGAATGGTGTCAGTGCCTCAGAAGCTTAGCTGCTCAATCTGAGAAGCCACACAAGGCTACAACTCATACCTATGTACCTTGGAAAACAGCATGGGATAGAATAAAGCATGTGAACATTACAATCAAAGAGATCTAGATTTAAATTCTCACTCCAAAAAATATTAGTGATATATTTTGGCGAAATTAACCTAGCATGTCTGATTCTCCATTAGTCAATACCACATGCAATAGCTCTTCTGCAACTAGCAAATCAGGTAACAAAGATGATAGGGAACGCACCAAAGCCATTTTTAAATGAGGGCAAAGTAAGTTTTTTTTTTTTTTCCGTGTGTCTGTTCACAAAAATCACTGTGAATTCCAAAAGTACATTAAATCAGACATGTTGTATTGGCCACTAAAGTAACAGAAGTTGAAGTTGTTGTCAGAGACATTATTTTCAGAATGAGCAATTATTGATAAAGCTATGAAAAGAAATTACAATGTTCTCTCAATTTACATGATCATTCCATTCCTAAAAATGTCAGTCTATATTAAAACCATGAAAAATGTATAATGTGTTTTTACATGTTGTGATGGTTAATGTTGTGTGTTAGCTTGGCTGGGTCATGATTCTCAGTGGTTTGGCAGTCATATGATGTTGTGACCACCTC
Organism: Loxodonta africana; assembly: GCF_030014295.1. Lineage (NCBI taxonomy): Eukaryota > Metazoa > Chordata > Mammalia > Proboscidea > Elephantidae > Loxodonta > Loxodonta africana. The sequence goes on from NC_087369.1 coordinate 73,453,752, forward strand.
CATGATGGGATCTGCTGCTGGTAGCCAATCAGTTGAAAAGGAGTTACCTTGGTTATATGGCCTACATGGAGTATAAGTGGACATTCTGGCAAGGCTCAGGGGCTTTTTGCTTTCTCTGGATCCTGCATCTGGCTCCTGTTTGTCTGACCTCCAGTTCTTGAAATTTGAGCTAGCAGCTTACCTGAGGTCTTGCCTGCTGATCTTGGGATTCATTGAACTTTGCAGCCTGTGAGCAAGAGCCTTGCTCTCTGAACCGGCAACATTGGGTTGCCAGCCCCTGCGGCTACTTGAATCAGTTGAAACCTCCAGCCAGACCTAGAGATTTGGGACATTCCAGCCTCTACAACTGTGTGAGCCATTTCCTTGATATAAATCTCTTTATATAGATATTTACATGCTTTAAATTTTGACTCTCTAGATAATCTAACCTAAGACACATGGTAATCAAAACTTTTTGCTTCATATTTTTTACTACTTCCTTGTAGTAATTTTTTTGACGTATATCATTGAGGTAATACAGTATCTTGTGACAAATGCTCAGAAATTAAAGGTCTTTCAAGTGCTCAAATCTTAGCTGAACTGTCCATTTTTTTTTCATCTTTTTACTGTATCCTATTATCCTGTTCATAGGCCTTGGTCTAAGTTTGACAATTAAATTTTGCTACATTATATAATAATCCTTCAGAGTTTGGTCTTGAAATCTAATATTAACAACTGACACGGAAAATATGTTCACACTATAAACAAAACGTCAGCTGAACTGTTGGAACAAATCATTGCCCCAAGAATGACAATATATCAATTAGCTATTTACTTTCTGAATGTGAGTTATATTTCCGTTCTCCTGTACACTAGAGAAAAACACCGTCTGTGTTCATTTCATCACAAAGAGACAAATGTTCCCCCCGACCATGACCTGTTTTTTACACTGTATAAGATATAAGATCATCAGAAAATCTATTGAGGCAACATTTTGTTTCTGAAAGAACGATCCCTTGCAGAAGTATTATTTTCAGCGAACATAATGGATATTGCCAGGGTTAGTGTTCTATACATTTTTAGTTAGATTGAAATTGTTGACTAAGCTATAACTTCTATTTGGTTCCTTTTGAGATTACATCACCTTTGAGATTTCTGAGTGGAGATGTGCAGCTGACTGTCGATTATATAGAACAAAATGGAAGCCTGTGCATCAGTTGTGAATGTGAGTCCATGTAATTTAGATGGTGACTGAAGCTAAGCAAGTAAACTTTGGAACATGGGGCAGATGATACAACACTTTGAAGTGATTTAGCCTAAATAAAAGGAATATCAGTGAGACCCAGGTACCTTAGTGGCCAAGGATGGTACTTTATATGGGCCCGTAAAATATAAATGTCTTAGGAGTCATAATAAAAACTGACAGGTGATGACATTGACTTTTTTTTGTCTCCATCGGCTTATTTCAATGTCTTTTTCTGTGTGTGTGCTTTAGGTGAAAGTTTACACAGAAAATTAGTTCCCCATTCAATAGTTTGTATATAAACTGTTTCATGACCCTGGTATCATTCCCCGCAACATGTCAGCTTTCTCCCATTTCCACCCTTTTTTTCCCCATTTTCTTCTGCTGTGATTATCTACCCCTTCCTGCCTTCTCATTTTATAGTTAATTGTTCTAAGGAGTATGTTCCTCTTGGGTGTTATTGTTTATCTTATGTGCTTAACTATTGCTTGGCTGGGAGGTGATCTCTGGGAATGGCTTCATGTCCAGGTCAGAAGGGTATCTTAGGGCCATAGTCTCGGGGGTTCTTTCAGTCTCTGTTAGAACAGCAAGTCAGAACTTCTTTGTGAGTTTGATTTTTTTGTCCTACAATTTTCTTCCACTCTGTCAAGGACACTTTGTTGTGATCCAAATCAAAGCAGTTAGCACTGGCAGCTGAACATCGTCTAGTTCTTCTGGTGCTGGGGTTGTGTAAGCTGTGGTTCACGTGGTCCATTAGTACTTTGAATTAATTGTTCCCTTGAATCTTTGGTCTCCTTTACACTCCCTCTCTTCAAAGGGGAAAAAACCCATAGTTGTATCTCAGATGGCCTCTTGCAAGCTTTTAAGACCCCATATGCTACACACCCAAGTAGGATGCAGAACATTGACTTCATGTACTATGTTGTGTTAATTGACATATATGTCCCCCAAGACTATGGTCCTTTGTCTCGAGGCATTTGGTTATGTCTAAGAGGCTTCCCTGACTTTACCCCTTGTGTGTTCTATATGAATCACATCAAATCTATAGTTGCAAGCGGGTGTATTCCCTTACATCTTCTCACACCTCTTGGCATACCTCTTTCTCTACTTGTCCATTTGTAAATTATTGTTTGTTACCACTGTTGATGCATAGTCTAAACTATGGTAGTTACTGTAAGTTGCCCTTTACTCTTTTTTTTTAATTTTTATTGTGCTTTAAGTGAAAGCTTACAAATCAAGACGAACTCTCATGCAAAAATTTATAAACACCTTGCTATACACTCCTAATTGCTCTCCCCCTAATGAGACAGCACACTCCTTCCCTCCACCCTCTCTTTTCGTGTCCTTTTGGCCAAATTTTGACCCTTTCTACCTTCTCATCTCCCTTTCATACAGGAGATGCCAAAATAGTCTCATGTGTCTACTTGACCCAAGAAGCTCATTCTTCACTAGTATCATTGTCTATCTTATAGCCCAGTCCAATCCCTGTCTGAAGAGTTAGCTTTAGGAATGGTTCCTGTCAAGCTAACAGAAGGTGTGGGGACCATGACCTCCTGGGTCATTCTAGTCTCAGTCAGACCATTAAGTCTGGTCTTTTTACGAGAAGCTGGGGTCTGAATCCCACTGCTCTCCTGCTCCCTCAGGAGTTCTTTTTTGTGTTCCCTGTCAGGGCAGTCATCAGTTGTAGCCGGGCACCATCTAGCTCTTCTAGTCTCAGGCCGATGTAGTCTCTGGTTTATGTGGCTCTTTCTGTCTCTTGGACAGACAATTACCCTGTGTCTTTGGTGTTTTTCATTCTCCTTTGCTGCAGGTGGATTGAGACCAATTGATGCATCTTAGATGGCTGCTTCCTAGCATTTAAGACCCAAGACACCACTCTCCAAAGTGGGATGCAGAATATTTTCTTAATAGATTATGCCAATTGACTTAGATGTCCCCTGAAACCATGGTCCCCAAACCCCCACCCCTGCTATGCTGACCTTCAAAGCATTCAGTTTATTCTTTGCTTTTGTTTAGGCCAGTTGTGCTGACCTCGCCTGTATTGTGTGTTGTCTTTCCCTTCACCTAAAATGGTTCTTATCTACTTTCTAATTAGTGAAAACCCCTCTCCCTCTCTCCCTCTCTCCCCCCTCTCGTAACCATCAGAGAATATTCTTTGTAAACTATTTCTCGAGTTCTTATATTACTGTCTTATACAATGTTTGTCCTTCTGCAACTGACTAATTTCACACAGCATAATGCCTTCCAGATTCCTCGATGTTATGAAATGTTTCACAGATTCATCATTGCTCTTTATTGGTGAATTTAATATTTCATTGGGTAAATATAACCAATGAATTTATTTATACATTCATTTGTTGATGGGCATCTTGGTTGCTTCCATCTTTTCGATATCGTAAACAGTGCTGCAATGAACATGGGTGTGCATATGTCTTTTGTTGTAAAGGCTCTTATTTCTCTAGGATATATTCCAAGGAGTGGGATTGCTGGATCCTGTAGTAGTTCTACATCTAGCTTTTTAAGGAAGCGCCAAATCAATTTCCAAAGTGGTTGTACCATTTTACATTCCCACCAGCAGTGTATAAGCGTTCCAGTCTCTCCACAACCTCTCCAGCATGTACTATTTTGCATTTTTTGGATTAATGCCAGCCTTGTTGGAATGAAATGGAATCTCATTGTAGTTTTGATTTCCATTTGTCTAATGGTTAATAATCATGAGTATTTCCTCATGTATCTGTTAGCCACCTGAATGTCTTCTTTAATGAAGTGTCTGTTCATATCCTTTGCCCATTTTTTAATGGGATAATTTGGCTTTTTGTAGTTGAGTTTTTGCAGTACCATGTAGATTTTAGAGATCAGCCACTGATTGGAGATGTCATAGCTAAAAACTTTTCCCCAGTCTGTAGGTAATCTTTTCACTCTTTTGGTGAAGTCTTTGGATAAGCATAGGTGTTTGATTTTTAAGGGCTCCCAATTATCTGGTTTCTCTTCTGCATTGTTAGTAATGTTTTGTATACTGTTGATGTCATGTATTAGGACTCCTAGCATTGTCCCTATTTTTTCTTCCATGATCTTTACTGTTTTAGATTTTACATTTAGGTCTTTGATCCATTTTGAGTTAGTTTTTGTGCATGGTGTGAGGATGGGTCTTTTTTCTTTTTTTTTGCAGATGGATATCCAGTTATGCCAGTACCATTTGTTAAAAAGTCCGTCATTTCCCCATTTAACTGAATTTGGGCCTTTGTCAAATATCAGCTGCTCATATATGGATGGATTTATGTCTAGATTCTCACTTCTGTTCCATTGGTCTATGTGTCTGTTGTTGTACCAGTACCAAACTGTTTTGACTACTGTGGCAGTAGAATAGGTTCTAAAATCAGATACAGTGAGGCCTCCCACTTTGTTCTTCTTTTTCAGTAATTATCCGGGGCCTCTTTCCCTTCCATAGGAAGTTGGTGATTTGTTTCTCCATCTCGTTAAAAAATGTCATTAGAATTTGGATTGAAATTGCATTGTATCTATAGATTGCGTTTTGTAGAATGGACATTTTTACAATGTTAAGTCTTCGTATCCATGAGCAAGGTATGTTTTTTCGCTTATGTAGGTTTGTTTTGGTTTCTTGCAGTAGTGTCTTGTAGTTTTCTTTTTATAGGTCTTTTACATCTCTGGTAAGATTTATTCCTAAATATTTTATTTTGGGGTCTACTGTAAATGATATTGATTTGGTAGTTTCCTCTCCAATGTCCTTTTGTTGTTGTAGAGGATTCCAGGGGATTTTTTTTTCAGTCTCTCATACAAAAATTTATATACACCTTGCTATACACTCCTAATTGCTGTCGCTGTAATGAGATAGCACAGTTCTTCCCTCCAGTCTCTCTCCTCAGGTCCATTCAGGTAGCTCCTAGCCCCTTCTTCCCTCTGAACTCCCCTCCAGAGAGGAGATACCATCATAGTCTCATGTGTCTACTTGATCCAAGAAGCTTGTTATTCATCAGTATCATTTTCCATCCCATATTCCAGTACAATCCCTGTCTGAAGAGTTGGCTTTTGGAATGGTTCCTGTCTTGGGGTAACAGAAGGCCTGGGGACCATGGCCTCCTGGGTCCTTCTTGTCCCAGTCTGACCATTAAGTCCGGTCTTTTTTATGAGAATTTGGGGTCTGCATCCCACTGCTCTCTTGCTCCCTCAGGGGTTCTCTGTTGTGTTCCCTGTCAGGGCAGTCATCGGTTGAGGCTGGGCATCATCTAGTTCTTCTGGTGTCAGGCTGATGTTGTCTCTGGTTTATGTGGTCCCTTCTGTCTCTTAGGCTCGTAATTACCTTGTGTCTTTGGTGTTCTTCATTATTCCTTGCTCCAGGTGGGTCGAGACCAATTGATGCATCTTAGATGGCTGCTTGCTAGCGTTTAAGACCCCAGACGCCACTCTCCAAAGTGGGATGCAGAATGTTTTCTTAATAGATTTTATTATGCCAATTGACTTAGATGTCCCCTGAAACCATTGTCCTCAAACCCCTGCCCCTGGTACACTGGCCTTTTAAGTGTTCAGTTTATTCAGAAAAAATCTTTGATTTTTAGTTTAGTCCTGTTGTTTTGACCTCTCCTGTATTGTGTATTGTCTTTCCCTTCACCTAAAATAAAACTTATGTACTATCTAACTAGTGAATAGCCCTCTCTCTCCCTCCCTCTGTCCCTCCCACCTCTTGTAACCATCAAAGAATATATTCTTCTCCATTTTAACTATTTCTCCAGTTATTATACTAGTGGTCTTATACAATATTTGTCATTTTGTAACTGACTAATTTCACTCAGCATGATGTCTTCCAGATTTCTGCATGTTATCAAATGTTTCATGGATTCATCACTGTTCTTTATGGATGCGTAGTATTCCATTGTGTGAATATACCATAATTTATTTATCCATTCATCCATTTATGGGCACCTTGGTTGCTTCTAACTTTTTGCTATTGTAAACAGTGCTGCAATGAATATGGGTCTGCATATACCTGTTCATGTAAAGGCTCTTATTTCTCTAGGATATGTTCCAAGGAGTGGGATTGCTGGATCCTATGGTAGATCTATTTCTAGTTTTTTAAGGAAGCACCAAATCGATTTCCAAAGCGGTTTACATTCCCACCAGCAGTGTATAAGTGTTCCAATCTCTCCACACCTCTCCAACCTTTATTATTATGTGTTATTTTGATTAATGCCGGCCTCTTTAGAGTGAGATGGAATATCATGGTAGTTTTGCTTTGCTTTTCTCTAATGGCTAATGATCATGAACATTTCCTCATGTGTCTGTTAGCAGCCTGAATGCCTTCTTTACTGAAGTGTCTTTTCATATCCTTTGCCAATTTTTTAATTTGGTTATCTTTTTGTAGTCATGTTTTAGTAGGATGATGTAGATTTTAGAAATTATGCACTGATAGGAAATGTCATAGCTAAAAACTTTTTCACAGTCTGTAGGTAGTCTTTTTACTCTTTTGTGAAGTCTTTAGATAAGCAGAGGTGTTTAGTTTTTGGGGGCTCCCAGTTACCTGGTTTCTTTTCTGCATTTTTATTAATGTTATTTACGACATGTATTTGGGCTACTAACATTGTCCCTATTTTTTCTTCCATGAACTTTATCGTTTTAGATTTTATATTTTGGTCTTTGAAACATTTTGAGTTAGTTTTCATGCATGGTGTGAGGTATGGATCTTGTGTCATTTTTTGCAGATGGATATCCAGTTATGCCAGCACCAGTTGTCAAAAAGATTGTCTTTTCCCCATTTAACTGACTTTGGGCCTTTGTCAAATATCAGCTACTCATATGTGGATGGATTTATGTCTGGATTCTCCATTCCGTTCCTTTGGCTTATATGTTTTGTACCAGTACGAGGCTGTTTTGACTACTGCGGCTATATAAATAGGTTCTGAAATCAGGTAGAGTGAGGCCTCCCACGTTGTTCTTATTTTTGAGTAATGCTTTATGTATCTGGGGTCTCTTTCCCTTCCATATGAAGTTGGTGAGTTTTTTCCCATCTAATTAAAAAACATAATTTGAATTTGGATCAGAATTGCATTTTATGTATAGATGACTTTGGTAGAATAGACATTTTTACAATCTTACGTCTTCCTATCCATCAGTAAGGTATGTTTTTCCACTTATGTAGGACTCTTTTAGTTTCTTGCAGTAGTGTCTTGTAGTTTTCTTTGTATAAGTCTTTTATGTCTCTGGTAAGATTTATTCCTAAGTTTATTTTATCTTCATGGGGGCTACTGTAAATGATGTTGATTTGGTGATTCCCTCTCCAATGATCTTTTTTTTTGGTGTAGAGGAATCCAACTGTTTTTTTGTGTGTTTATCTTGTATCCTGATACTCTGCTGAAATCTTCTATTAGTTTCAGTAGTTTTTTGAGGATTCTTTAGGGTTTTCTGTGTATAAGATCACGTTATCTGCAAACAGAGATACTTTTACTTGTTCCTTACCTATCTAGATGCCCTTTATTTCTTTATCTAGCCTGATTGCTCTGGCTGGGACCTCCAGCACAATGTTGAATAAGAGTGGTGTTAAAGGACATCCTTGTCTGGTTCCCATTCTCAAGGGGAATGCTTTCCAGCTCTCTCCGTTTAGGATGATATTGGCTGTTGGCTTTGTATAAATCCCTTTTATTATGTTGAGGAAGGTTCCTTCTACTCCTATTTTGCTGAGAGTTTTTATCATGAAATTGGTGTTCAACTTTGTCAAATGCCTTTTCTGCATCGATTGATAAAATCATGTGGTTCTTGTCTTTTTTTTCATTTACATGATGGGTTACATTGATTGTTTTTCTAATGCTGAACCATCCTGCATAATTCATGGTGAACTATTTTTTTGATATGTTGTTGAATTCTATTGGCTAGAGTTTTGTTGAGGATTTCTGCATTTAAGTTCATGAAGGATATTGGTCTGTAATATTATTATTATTATTATTATTATTATTATTATTATTATTATTGTGTCTTTACCTGGTTTTGGTATCAAGGATAAGCTGGCTTCATAGAATGAGTTTGGGAGTATTCCATCCTTCTCTATGCCCTGAAATACCTTTAGTAGTTGTGGTGTTAATTCTTCTCTGAAGGTTTTGTAGAACTCTGCAATGAAGCCGTCTGGGCCAGGGCTTTTTTTGTTGTTGGAAGTTTTTTTTTTTGGTACCTTTTCAATCTCTTCTTTTATTATGGGTCCATTTAGTTGTTCTATCTCTGTTTGTGTTAGTTTAGGTAGGTAGTTTGTTTCTGGTAATTCACCCATTTCTTCTAGGTTTTCAAGTTTGTTAGAGTACAATTTTTCGTAGTAATCTGATATGATTCTTTTAATTTCAGTTGGGTCTGTTGTAATATCGCCCATCTTATTACTTACTCGGGTTTTTTGCTTCCTCTCCTGTTTTTCTTTTGTCAGTTTGGCCAGTTGTTTATCAATTTTGTTCATTTTTTCAAAGAACCAGCTTTCGGTCTTGTTAACTCAATTTTATTTTCTGTTTTCTATTTCATTTAGTTCTGCTCTAATTTTTATTATTTCCTTTCTTCCAGTGCGTGAAAGTTTCTTTTCTTGTTCTCTTTCTGTTTGTTCAAGTTGTAAGGATAATTCCTTGATTTTGACCCTTGCTTCTTTTTGGATGTGTGCATTTATTGGTATAAATTGACCTCTGAACACTGCTTTCATTGTGTCCCAAAGGTTCTGATAGGAAGTGTTTTCACTGTATTTGGATTCTATGAATTTCTCTATTCTGCCCTTAATGTCTTCTATAACCTAGTTGTTTTTGAGAAGGGTATTGTTCAATTTCCAAGTGTTTGATTTCTTTTGCATGCTTTTTCTGTTATTGATTTCTACTTTTATGGCCTTAAGATCAGAGAAGATGCTTTGTAATATTTCATTGTTTTTGATTCTGCTAAGGCTTGCTTTATGACCTAATATGTGGTTTTTTCTAGAGAATGTTCCATGTGCACTAGAAAAGAAAACATAGTTGGCTGCTGTTGATTGGAGTGTTCTTTATTTTGGCATTTAGATCTTCTGTGTCTTTATTGAGCTTCTTTCTGGATGTCCTGTCCTTCACAGAAAGTAGTGTGTTGAAGTCTCCTACTATTATTGTGGAGCTGTGTATCTCAATTTTCAGTGCTGTTACAATTTGCTTTATATATCTTGCAGCCCTGTCATTGACTGCGTAAATATTTAATATGGTTATATCCTCCTGATATATTGCCCTTTAATCGTTATATAGTGTCCTTCTTTATCCTTTGTGGTGGATTTAACTTTAAAGTCTATTTTGTCAGAAATTAATATTGCCACTCCTGCTCTTTTTTGGTTGTTGTTTGCTTGATATATTTTTTCCATCCTTTGAGTTTTAGTTTGTATGTGTCCGTTCACCTAAGATGTGTCTCTTGTAAGCAGCGTATAGATGGATCTTTTTTTTTGTCCATTCTGCCACTCTCTGTCTCTAATTTGCTGCATTTAGTCGATTAACATTCAGCGTAATTATGGATAAGTTTTTATGTTTAGTGCTGTTTTATGAGTTTAGTGCTGTCATTTTGATGTCTTTTTGTGTGTGTTTTTGACAGTTTCTTTTTCCCATTTTATTTTTTGTGCTGAATAGTTTATCTTTATATATTGTCTTTTCCTCTTTTTCGTTGCTGATTTTGTTTCTGCTGAGTCTTTTTTTTTTTCCCTTGTGTTTTGAGGCGTAGCATAGTCTCCTTTGTGGTTACCTTAATATTTACCCTTATTTTTCTAAGTTTAAACCTATCTTTTATTTCTTGGTGTCATCTTGTCTTCCTCTCCATATGAAATATCTATGAGTACATTTCTTAGTCCCTCTTTATTGTTTTAATATTGTCTTCTTTTACATAATAACATCGCTGTTTCCCTATTCTGAGTGTTTTTTTAATCTTTGTTTATTTTTGTGATTTCACTGTTTGAGTTGACATCTAATTGCTCCCTCCTGTGTTCTAGTCTTGGGTTGATTCCTGATATTATTGATCTTCTAGTCAAAGAACTCCCTTTAGTATTTCTTGCAGTTTTGGTTTGGTTTTTACAAATTCCCTCAACTTCTTTCTATCTGGATATATCTCAATTTCACCTTGATACTCGAGAGACAATTTTGCTGGGTATAAGATTCTTGGCTGGCAATTTTTTTTCCTTCTGTGCTTTATATAAGTCATGCCATTGCCTCTTGCCTGTATGGTTTCTGCCAAGTAGTCCGAGCTTATTCTTGTTGACTGTGCTTTGTAGGTGACTTTTCATTTATCCTAGCTGCTCTTAAAATTCTCTCTTTATCTTTGGTTTTGTCACATTTGATTATAATATGTCTTGGAGACTTTTTTTTTAAATCCACTTATCTGCTGTATGTGGAGCTCAATGAGCATCTTGGATAGATAGCTTCTCATCTTTCATGATATCAGGGATGTTTTCTGCCAACAAATCTTTAACAATTCTCTCTATATTTTTTGTCCTTCCTTGTTTGGGTATGCCAATCATTCGTAGGTTATTTCTCTTGATAGAGTCCCACATGATTCTTAAGGATTCTTCATTTTTTTAAATTTTTTGTCTGATTTTTCATCACATATGTAGATGCCAAGTGCTTTATCTTCAAGTTTACAAATTCTGCCTTCCACTGGCTCGATTCTGCTCCTCTGACTTTCTATTGAGTTGTCTACTTCTGTAATTTCATTGTTAATCTTCTGAATTTCTGATTGCTGTCTCTCTACAGATTCTTGCAGCTTATTAAATTTTTCATTATGTTCTTGAATAACCTTTTTAATTTCTTCATCTACTTTATCTGTGTATTCCTTGTCTTGTTCTGCATATTGCCTGATCACTTTCCTGATCTCCTTCCTGATGTTTTGAAGAGTTCTGTATTTTAATCTTTTGGCTTCTGCATCTGGTAATTCCAGGAAGACACCTTCAGCCAGATCTGTTGATTCTTTGTTTTGAGAGCTTGTTGAAGCAATTGTGGTCTGTTTCTTTATGTGACTTGATATTGACTGTTGTCTCTGCTCTGTCTATAACTTAATGTATTAGTTTATTTTGTTTGCTTACTGTATCCTAGCTTCTTGCTTTGTTTTATTTTGATATGCCCAAATGGGTTGCTCGAGTGACTAGCTTGATTATTTTCTCCTTTGAAGCTCTGACATCCTGTTCCCAGATGGCTAGAGCTGTTATATGGTTATGAGCTTATAAGGCCATTTACTGTTCTTGTGAGGATTCCGCTCAGGTGTCCAGGTAGCTGATCATCAAGTGTGTGGTACAGGCTCTGTTCTACAGTCTTAGAGGCTCAGAGTGATTGGAGTTAGTACCAGATCCTAGTTGCAGCAAGGGGTCACACTCTGAACAAGTCAGGGAGCTGAGAACTGTCCCCAAGTGTCTGTGCGGAAAGCATGTCCCTGATCCATAGAGTGTACAGGTGATAGGTTTTGGAGAGGGACCTCGGGTATCCAATGCTTTTGGTTGTAAGGACTGGGTGATACCAGTTATCCTTTGACTCCTGTTGCAGGTGGCTGTGTGACCTGAGTGGAGCCACCAGTCCTTAGGTCCCTGATGTGCGTAGGTGAAAAAAAAAGTAGGTGAGGACCCTGTTTAAGAAGCAAAGCAATGTCAAACATCAAACACCCACCTCTCCACTTCACAGCTGAAATGGTTGGAGTCTGCCAACAAGGGTCTGTTTTCCTGAAATATGCCTACACAGGTCCATGCTTTCAGGAAAGTTATTCAAAGTGCATGGACTGTTTATGTCCCCAGTTGGTGGAGCTAGCAAATTATCTTTTCCCCTATTGTGAATTTATTCCTACTCCAAGGCTGGGCGGATGGCTCTGCACACTCGATAGGGCCTATCTCAGGGCCAGGGAAATCAACAGCCACTGCAGCCGGCTTGGAGACTGGGGGCACGTTTCAATATACTCAAGTACTTAGCTTTTGACGGGAGTGCCATTCTTCTCTGGGTCGAAAGGTGTGAGTAGGCTGTGTGGCTGGCTGCTTCTCCCTGAGAAAATTGGCTGAATGCTACCACCAGCCCACCACAGTCACTCCCGGGAATGGTTCCTGAGGGATCCCAGTGACTCAGGTCTCTTAACGGCTCTCCGTTTCTGAATTGTCTCGCCCTCCACCTGCTGCTCAGCTCGTTTTCTAACTTTGCTTTTGATATTCAGGGCTCCTAAAAAAAAAAAATTTTTTTTTTTTTTAGCTTGTCATAAATGTAATCGTTTCACTTGATTTTGGGTCTTTGTTGTAAAAGGGATTGCAGGAAGTGTGTGGTTATTCTGTCAACTTGGCCGAGCCCCCGTTTTTCTTTTTTGATGTGTACATCTATTACTATGAATTGTCCTCTGAGCACTGCTTTTGCTGTGTTCCAAAGGTTTTGGTAAGATGTGCTTTGATTCTCATTTGATTCTAGAAATTTTTTAAAATTTCATCTTTGAATTCTTCTGTCACCCATTGGTTTTTAAGTAAAGTGTTATTTAGTTTCAATATATTTGATTTTTATACCTTGCTCTTCTTGTTATTGACTTAAATTTTTATAGTGTTGTGATCATAGAAAATGGTTTGTATTATTTTGATGCTTTGCATTTTATTGAGGCTGGCTTTGTGAAGTAAAATGTGGTCTGTTGTATAGAATGAGCCATATGCATTGGAAAAGAAGGTATACTTTCCTGCTGTTGGGTGGAGTGCTCTGTATATGTCTATGAGGTCGTTGGTTGATTGTGGCAATTAGGTCTCCTGTATCGTTGGTGAATTTCTTTATAGTTGTTCTGTCCTTCACCACAAGTGGTGTGTTGAAGTCTCCTCCTATTATTGTGGAACTGTCTATTTCTCTTTTCAATACTGTTAGAGTTTTTTTTTTTAAGTAATTTGATGCCCTTTCTTTGGGTAGGAATATATTTATTATGGTTATGTCCTCATGATGGATTGACCCTTTAATCACTAATAATGTCCTTCCTTATCTTTTATGGTGGACTTTGCCTTAAAGTCTTTTATCAGAGATTAATATTGCCACCCCCATTCTGTTTTGGTTATTGCTTGCTTGATAAATACTTTACATCCCTTGATTTGTAATATATTTATGTCTTTTGTCTAAGGTGTGTCTCTTGCAAATAGCATATTGATGGGTCATGTCTTTTTTATCCATTCTGCCACTCTGTCTCTTTACTGGTGCATTTAAGCCATTTACAGTCAGTGTGATTATCAATAGGTGTGTATTTACCACTGTCATTTTGCTGTTTCGTGTGTGTGTGTGTGCATGCATGCATGTGTGCATTGTGTTGAAGATTTCATTGTTCCGCTTAATTTTCTGCAGTGATTTCTTTATGTTTGTGAATTTTTTTCCATTTCTTTTGTTGTTATTGATGGTGTAAATAGTGAAACTTCATGCTTTTCTTCTCTTATTTTAATGATTAGGTTTCTTAGTGATTACCTTGAAATTTACCTTTGTCTTCCTAAGTTTAAAGCTGTCTTTTACTTCTTGATATTGCCTTGACTTTCCATATAAAGTTCTATAACTACAACATTTATCCCCCCCTCCGTTTTTTGATGTTGTCGTCACTTAGAGATTGACTTCTCTGGTTCCCTGTTGTCAGTCTTGTCAAAACCAAACCAAACCCAGTGCTGTTGAGTTTATTCCAACTCATAGCAACCCTATAGGACAGAGTAGAAGTGCCCCATAGAGCTCCCAAGGAGTGCCTGGTGGATTTGAACTGCCGACTCTTTGGTTAGCAGCCGTAGCACTTAACCACTATGCCACCAGGGTTTCCTTCAGTCCTGTAGCTATGTTTTATTTTTGAGAATTCTTTATCAGGGTTGGTGTTTGGATGATACTGACCTGTTTCCTAATATCAGGTTGTTGTCTGATGTTGATGATCTTCTATACCATGGACTACTTATAATATTTCTTGTAAGTTTGGTCTGTTAATTTTATTTTGTTTTTACAAATCACTTTAATATCTGTTTAAGAAAATAACAAATGTTGGAGAGGCTGTGGGGAGAAGGGAACTCTTATAAACTGCTGGTGGGAATGTAAAATGATAAAATCATTTGGGAAAATAACATGGCACTTCCTTAGAAAGCTAGAAATAGAAATACCATAAGATCCTAGCAATCCCACTCCTAGGAACATATCCTAGGCAAATAAGCTGTCACTTGAATAGATACATGTACACCCATGTTCATTGCAGCACTGTTCACAATAGCAAAAAGATAGAAACAACCTAGATGTCCATCAACAAATGAATGGATAAACAAACAGTGATACATACACACAATGGAGTATTATGCAATGATAAAAAAACAACGATGAATCTGTGAAGCATCTCATAGCAGGGATGCATCACAAGGGCATTATGCTAAGTGAAATAAGTGAATCACGAAAGAACAAATATTTTATGAGACCACTACTGTAAAAATTCATGAAAAGTTTTACAAACAAAAAAGAAACAGTCTTTGATGGTTATGAGGGAGGGGAACGGTGGGGATGGAAAAACACTTAATAGAAAATAGGTGAGTGGTAACTTTGGTGAAGGGGAAGACAGTACACAATACTGTGGAAGCCAGCACATTCCATACAAGGCAAGGCCGTGGTAGCTCCATAGACACATCCAAACTCCTTGAGGAACCGAATTATTGGGCTGAGGGCTCTGGGGACCATGGTCTCAGGGAATGTATGGCTAAATTGGCATAACATAGTTTAAAAAGAAAATGTTCTTTTTTTTAATTTTTATTGTGCTTTAAGTAAAAGAAAAATTCAGTCTCACACAAAATCTTATATACACCTTGCTACATACTCCCAGTTGTTCTCCCCCTAATGAGACAGCCTGCTCCCTCCCTCCGCTCTCTCCTTTAGTGCCCATTTCACCAGCTTTTAACCACCTCTACCCTCCCATCTCCCCTCCAGACAGGAGATGCCAACATAGTCTCAAGTGTCCACCTGATCCAAGAAGCTCACTCCTCACCAGCATCCCTCTCCATCCCATTGTTCAGTCCAATCCCTGTATGAAGAGTTGGCTTTGGGAAAGGATCCTGTCCTGGGGTAACAGAAGGTCTGGGTGCCATGACCACAGGGGTCCTTCTAGTCTCAGGCAGACCATTAAGTCTGGTCTTTTTATGAGAATTTGGATTCTGCATCCCACTGCTCTCCTGCTCCCTCAGGAGTTCTCTGTTGTGTTCTCTTTCACGGAAGTCATCAGTTGTAGCTGGACACCATCAAGCTCTTCTGGTCTCAGGCTGATGTAGTCTCTGGTTTATGTGGACTTTTCTGTCTCTTGGGCTCGTAATTACCTTGTGTGTTTGTATTCTTCATTCTCCTTTGATCCAGGTGGGTTGAGACCAATTGATGCATCTTAGATGGCCACTTCCTAGTGTTTAAGACCCCAAACACCACTCTCCAAGGTGGGATGCAGAATGTTTTCTTAATAGGTTTTATTATGCCAATTGAATTAGATCTCCCCTGAAACCATGGTCCCCAGACCCCCACCCCTGCTACACTGGCCTTCGAAGCATTCAGTTTATTCAGGTAACTCCTTTGCTTTTGGTTTAGTCCAGTTGTGCTGACCTTCCCTGTATTGTGTGTTGTCTTTCCCTTTACCTAAAGCAGTTCTTATCTACTATCTAATTAGTGAATACCCCTTTCCCACCCACCCTCCCTCCCTCCCCCTTCTTATAACAATCAAAGAATATTTTCTTCTCTGTTTAAACTGTTCCTTGAGTTCTTATAATAGTGGTCTTATACAATATTTGTCCTTTTGCAACTAATTTCGCTCAGCATAATGCCTTCCAGATTCCTCCATGTTACAAAATGTTTCACAGATTCTTCACTGTTCTTTATTGATGTGTAGTATTCCATTGTGTGAATATACCATAATTTATTTATCCATTCGTCTGTTGATGGGCACCTTAGTTGCTTCCATCTTTTTGCTATTGCAAACAGTGCTGCAGTGCATGTATCTCTAGGATATATTCCGAGGAGTGGGATTGCTGGGTCTTACAGTAGTTCTATTTCTAGCTTTTTAAGGAAGTGACAAATCAATTTCCAAAGTGGTTGTACCATTTTCCAGTCCCACCAGAAGTGTATAAGTATTCCAATCTCTCCACAGCCTCTCCAACATTTATTGTTTTGTGTTTTTTGGATTAATGCCAGCCTTGTTGGAAACCCTGGTGGTGAACTGGTTAAGTGCTACGGCTGCTAACCAAAGAATCGGCAGTTTGAATCTGCCAGGTGCTCCTTGGAACTTCTATGGGGCACTTCTACTCTGTCCTATAGGGTCGCTATGAGTCAGAATCGACTCGAGGGCACTGGGTTTGGGTTTTTTGGGGTTTTTTTGTTGGAATGAGATGAAATCTCATTGTAGTTTTTTTTTTTTTTAATTAAGCTTCAAGTGAACATTTACCATTCCAATCAGTCTGTCACATGTAGGTTTACATACATCTTACTCCCTTCTCCCACTTGCTCTCCCCCTATTGAGTCAGCCCTTACAGTCTCTCGTTTCGTGCCAATTTTACCTTCTTCCCTCTCTCTCTATCTTCCCATCCCCCCTCCAGTCAAGAGTTGCCAACACACTCTCCAGTGTCCACCTGATTTAATTAGCTCACTCTTCATCAGTATCTCTCTCCCCCCCACTGACCAGTCCTTTTCATGCCTGATGATTTGTCTTCGGGGATGGTTCCTGTCCTGTGCCATCAGAAGTTCTGGGGAGCATTGTCTCTGGGATTCCTCTAGTCGCAATCATACCACTAGGTGTGGTCTTTTAATGAGAATTTGGGGTCTGCATCCCATTGGTCTCCTGCTCCCTCAGGAGTTGTCTGTTGTGTTCCCTGACAGGGCAGACATCGATTGTGGCCGGGCACCAACTAGTTCTTCTGGTCTCAGGATATTGTAGGTCTCTGGTTCAAGTGGCCCTTTCTGTCTCTTGGGTTCTTAGTTGTCGTGTGACCTTGGTGTTCTTCCTTTGCCTTTGCTCCCGGTGGGTTGAGACCAATTAATGTATTTTAGATGGCTGCTTGTTGGCATTTAGGACCCCAGGTGCCACAATTCAAAGTGGGATGCAGAGTGTTTTCATAATAGAATTGTTTTGCCCATTGATTTAGAAGTCCTCTCAAACCAAGTTCCCCAGACCCCAGCCCCTGCTTCGCTATCCTTTGAAGCTTTCATTTTATCTCGGAAACCTCTTTACTTTTAATCCTGTCCAATTAGGCTGACCTTCCATGTTTGAGTGTTGTCTTTCCCTTCACCCAAAGCAGTTCCCATCTACAGATTGATCAATAAAAAGCCCTCTCCCTCCCTCCCTCCCTCCCTCCCCCCTTTGTAACCACAAAAGTATGTGTTCTTTTCCGTTTTTTCTATTTCTCAAGATCTTATAATAGTGGTCTTATACAATATTTGTCCTTTTGCAACTGACTCATTTCGCTCAGCATAATGCCTTCCAGATTCTTCCATGTTATGAAGTGTTTCAGAGATTCGTCACTGTTCTTTATCGATGCGTAGTATTCCATTGTGTGAATATACCACAATTTATTTACCCATTCGTCCGTTGATGGACATCTTGTTTGCTTCCAGCTTTTTGCTATTGTAAACAGAGCTTCAATAAACATGGGTGTGCATATATCTGTTTGTGTGAAGGGTCTTGTATTTTTAGGGTATATTCCGAGGAGTGGGATTTCTGGGTTGTATGGTAGTTCTATTTCTAACTGTTTAAGATAACGCCAGATGGATTTCCAAAGTGGTAGTACCATTTTACAACCCCACCAGCAGTGTATGAGAGTTCCAGTCTCTCCGCAGCCTCTCCAACATTTATTATTTTGTGTTTTTTGAATTAATGCCAGTCTAGTTGGTGTCAGATGGAATCTCATCGTAGTTTTAATTTGCATTTCTCTAATGACTAATGATCGAGAGCATTTTCTCATGTATCTGTTGGCTGCCTGAATATCTTCCTTAGTGAAATGTGTGTTCATATCCTTTGCCCACTTCTTGATTGGGTTGTTTGTCTTTTGTGGTTGAGTTTTGACAGAATCATGTAGATTTTAGAGATCAGGCGCTGGTCTGAGATGTCATAGCTGAATATTCTTTCCCAGTCTGTAGGTGGTCTTTTTACTCTTTTGGTGAAGTCTTTAGATGAGCATAGGTGTTTGATTTTTAGGAGCTCCCAGTTATCTGGTTTCTCTTCATCATTTTTGGCAATGTTTTGTATTCTGTTTATGCCCTGTATTAGGGCTCCTAGGGTTGATCCTATTTTTTCTTCCATGATTTTTATCGTTTTAGTCTTTATGTTTAGGTCTTTGATCCACTTGGAGTTAGTTTTTGTGCATGGTGTGAGGTATGGGTCCTGTTTCATTCTTTTGCAAATGGATATCCAGGTATGCCAGCACCATTTGTTAAAAAGACTATTATTTCCCCAATTGACTGACACTGGTCCTTTGTCAAATATCAGCTGCTCATAAATGGATGGATTTATATCTGGATTCTCAATTCTGTTCCATTGGTCAATGTGCCTGTTGTTGTACCAGTACCAGGCTGTTTTGACTACTGTAGCTATATAATAGGTTCTGAAATCAGGTAGGGTGAGGCCTCCCACTTTCTTCTTCTTTTTCAGTAATGTTTTGCTTATCCGGGGGTTCTTTCCTTTCCATATGAAATTAGTGATTTGTTTCTCTATTCCCTTAAAGTATGACATTGGTATTTGGATTGGAAGTGCGTTGTATGTATAAACGGCTTTTGGTAGAATAGACATTTTTACTATGTTAAGTCTTCCTATCCATGAGCAGGGTATGTTTTTCCATTTAAGTGTGTCCTTTTGAATTTCTTGTAGCAGAGTTTTATAGTTTTCTTTGTATAGGTCTTTTACATCCTTGGTAAGATTTATTCCTAAGTATTTTATCTTCTTGGGGGCTACTGTGAATGGTATTGATTTGGTTATTTCCTCTTCGGTGTTCTTTTTGTTGATGTAGAGGAGTCCAAGTGATTTTTGTATGTTTATTTTATATCCTGAGACTCTTCCAAACTCTTCTATTAGTTTCAGTAGTTTTCTGGAGGATTTCTTAGGGTTTTCCATGTATACGATCATGTCATCTGCAAATAGTGATAGCTTTACTTCCTCCTTACCATTCTGGATACCCTTTATTTCTTTGTCTAGCCTAATTGCTCTGGCTAGGACTTCAAGTACGATGTTGAATAAGAGTGGTGATAAAGGGCATCCTTGTCTGGTTCCCGTTCTCAAGGGAAATGCTTTCAGGTTCTCTCCATTTAGAGTGATATTGGCCGTCAGCTTTGCATATATGCCCTTTATTATGTTGAGGAATTTTCCTTCAATTCCTATTTTGGTGAGAGTTTTTATCATAGATGGGTGTTGGACTTTGTCAAATGCCTTTTCTGCATCAATTGATAAGATCATGTGGTTTTTGTCTTTTGTTTTATTTATGTGATGGATTACATTAATGGTTTTTCTGATATTAAACCAGCCTTGCATACCTGGTATAAATCCCACTTGATCAGGGTGAATTATTTTTTTGATGTGTTGTTGGATTCTATTGGCTAGAATTTTATTAAGGATTTTTGCATCTATGTTCATGAGGGATATAGGTCTAAAATTTTCTTTTTTTGTAATGTCTTTACCTGGTTTTGGTATCAGGGAGATGGTAGCTTCATAGAATGAGTTGGGTAGTATTCCGTCTTTTTCTATACTTTGAAATACCTTCAATAGTAATGGTGTTAAGTCTTCCCTGAAGGTTTGGTAGAACTGTGCAGTGAAGCCATCTGGGCCAGGACTTTTTTTTGTTGGGAGTTTTTTGATTACCGTTTCAATCTCTTTTTTTGTTATGGGACTGTTAAGTTGTTCTACTTCTGAATGTGTTAGTTTAGGTAAGTAGTATTGTTCCAAGAATTTATCCATTTCTTCTAGGTTTTCAAATTTGTTAGAGTACAATTTTATGTAGTAATCTGATATGATTCTTTTGATTTCATTTGGTTCTGTTGTGATGTGGTCCTTCTCGTTTCTTATTCGGGTTATTTGTTTCCTTTCCTGTTTTTCTTTAGTCAGTCTAGCCAATGGTTTATCAATTTTGTTAATTTTTTCAAAGAACCAGCTTTTGGCTTTGTTAATTCTTTCAATTGTTTTTCTGTTCTCTAATTCATTGAGTTCAGCTCTAATTTTTATTATTTGTTTTCTTCGGGTGCCTGATGGATTCTTTTGTTGCTCACTTTCTATTTGTTCAAGTTGTCGGGACAGTTCTCTGATTTTGTCTCTTTCTTCTTTTTGTATGTGTGCATTTATCGATATAAATTGGCCTCTGAGCACTGCTTTTGCTGTGTCCCAGAGGTTTTGATAGGAAGTATTTTCATTCTCGTTGCTTTCTAAGAATTTCCTTATTCCCTCCTTGATGTCTTCTATAACCCAGTCTTTTTTCAGGAGGGTATTGTTCATTTTCCAAGTATTTGATTTCTTTTCCCTAGTTTTTCTGTTATTGATTTCTAGCTTCATTGCCTTGTGGTCTGAGAAGATGCTTTGTAATATTTCGATGTTTTGGATTCTGGAAAGATTTGTTTTATGCCCTAATATGTGGTCTGTTCTAGAGAATGTTCCATGTGCGCTAGAAAAAAAAGTATATTTTGCAGCAGTTGGGTGGAGAGTTCTGTATAAGTCAATGAGGTCAAGTTGGTTGATTGTTGTAAGTAGGTCTTCCGTGTCTCTATTGAGCTTCTTACTGGATGTCCTGTCCTTCTCCGAAAGTGGTGTGTTGAAGTCTCCTACTATATATGTGGAGGTGTCTATCTCACTTTTCAATTCTGTTAAAATTTGATTTATGTATCTTGCAGCCCTATCATTAGGTGCGTAAATATTTAATATGGTTATGTCTTCCTGATCAATTGTCCCTTTTATCATTATATAGTGTCCTTCTTTATCCTTTGTGGCGGATTTAAGTCTAAAGTCTATTTTGTCAGAAATTAATATTGCTGCTCCTCTTCTTTTTTGCTTATTGTTTGCTTGATATATTTTTTTCCATCCTTTGAGTTTTAGTTTGTTTGTGTCTCTAAGTCTAAGGTGTGTCTCTTGTCGGCAGCATATAGATGGATCGTGTTTCTTTATCCAGTCCGTGACTCTCTGTCTCTTTATTGGTGCATTTAGTCCATTTACATTCAGCGTAATTATAGATAAGTAAGTTTTTAGTGCTGTCATTTTGATGCCTTTTCATGTGTGTTGTTGGCCATTTCATTTTTCCACATGCTTTTTTGTGCTGAGACGTTTTTCTTAGTAGCTTGTGAGATCCTCATTTTCATAATGTTTAACTTTGTGTTTATTGAGTCGTTACGTTTTTCTTGGCTTTTTTCTTGAGTTATGGGATTGATATTCCTTTTTGTGGTTACCTTTTTATTTACCCCTATTTTTCTAAGTAAAAACCTAACTTGTATCCTTCTATTTCGCCTTGTATCACTCTCCATCTGGCAGTTCAATGCCTCCTATATTTAGTCCCTCTTTTTGATTATTTTGATCGTTTATCTATTGATTTCCATGATTTCCTGTTGTGTGTATTATTTTGTTTATTTATTTATTTTTTAGAATTAGTCTTAATTTGTTTGTTTTTGTGCTTTCCCTGTTTGAGTTGCGTTGATATCAGGACATTCTGTTTTGTGACCTTGTATTGTGCTGGTACCTGATATTATTGGTCATCCGGCCAAACAATCTCCTTTAGCATTTCTTGCAGTCTTGGTTTAGTTTTTGCAAATTCTCTAAACTTGTGTTTATCTGTAAATATGTTAATTTCTCCTTCATATTTCAGAGAGAGTTTTGCTGGATATATGATCCTTGGTTGGCAGTTTTTCTCGTTTAGTGCTCTGTATATGTCGTCCCATTCCCTTCTTGCCTGCATGGTTTCTGCTGAGTAGTCTGAACTTATTCTTATTGATTCTCCCTTGAAGGAAACCTTTCTTTTCTCCCTGGCTGCTTTTAAAATTTTCTGTTTGTCTTTGGTTTTGGCAAGTTTGATGATGATATGTCTTGGTGTTTTTCTTTTTGGATCAATCTTAAATGGGGTTCGATGAGCATCTTGGATAGATATCCTTTCTTCTTTCATGATGTCAGGGAAGTTTTGTGTCAGGAGTTCTTCAACTATTTTCTCTGTGTTTTCTGTCCCCCCTCCCTGTTCTGGGACTCCAATTACTCGCAAGTTATCCTTCTTGATAGAGTCCCACATGATTCTTAGGGTTTCTTCATTTTTTTTAATTCTTTTATCTGATTTTTTTTTCAGCTATGTTGGTGTTGTTTCCCTGGTCCTGCAGAAGTCCCAGTCTACATTCTAATTGCTCGAGTCTGCTCCTCTGACTTTCTATTGCGTTGTCAAATTCTGTAATTTTATTGTTAATCTTTTGGATTTCTACGTGCTGTCTCTCTATGGATTCTTGCAACTTGTTAATTTTTCCACTATGTTCTTGAATAATCTTTTTGAGTTCTTCAACAGTTTTATCAGTGTGTTCCTTGGCTTTTTCTGCATTTATCCTAATTTCATTTGTGATATCTTTAAGCATTCTGTAAATTAGTTTTTTATATTCTGTATCTGATAATTGCAGGATTGTATCTTCATTTGGGAAAGATTTTGATTCTTTTGTTTGGGGGGTTGGAGAAGCTGTCATGGTCTGTTTCTTTATGTGGTTTGATATGGACTGCTGTCTCCGAGCCATCACTGGGAAACTAGATTTTCCAAGTAGTCAGCTGGTGCGCTGGCTCCTAGTTCTGAAAACAGTCGCTGTCTGCCCGTATTTGTTCGTTTTCCGTCTCTAAGTCTGTGCTTGTTGTTCAGAGTTCCTAGATTGTTATGTATGTGATCGATTCCCTTGTTTTTCCGAGTCTTTGTTGCAAGAGGGATCCGCGGTAGCATCCACCTAGTCCGCCATCTTGGCCCCCGCCTACCTCATTGTAGTTTTGATTTGCATTTCTCTACGGCTAATGATCATGAGCGTTTCCTCATGTACCTGTTTACCTGAATGTCTTCTTTAGTGAAGTGCCTGTTCATATCTTTTGACCATTTTTGAATTGGGTTATTTGTCTTTGTGCAGTTGAGTTTTTGCAGTATCATGTAGATTTTAGAGATCAGATGCTGGTCGGAAATGTCAGAGCTAAAAACTTTTTCCCAGTCTGTAGATAATCTTTTAATCTTTTGGTGAAGTCTTTGGGTAAGCATAGCTGTTTGATT
Source organism: Loxodonta africana (assembly GCF_030014295.1). NCBI lineage: Eukaryota > Metazoa > Chordata > Mammalia > Proboscidea > Elephantidae > Loxodonta > Loxodonta africana. The sequence continues at coordinate 73,477,148 of NC_087369.1, forward strand.
TTTTGGAACTGCCATTTATCTAGTTTTTCTTCTACATTCTTAGTAATATTTTGTATACTGTTTATGCCATGTATTAGGGCTCCTAAAGTAGGCCCTATTTTTTCTTCCATGAATCTTTATCATTTTATACTTTACAGTTAGGTATTTAATTCATTTCGAGCTCGTTTTTGTGCATGGAGTGAGGTATGGGTCTTGCTTCAGTTTTTTGCAGATGGATATCCAGTTATTCCAACACCATTTGTTAAAAAGACTGTCTTTTCCCCATTTAACTGTCTTGGGGCCTTCGTCAAGTATTGAATGCTCATAATGTGGATTGGTTTATGACTGGATTCTCAATTCTGTTCCACTGGTCTATGTATCTGTTGTTGTACCAGGACCAGGCTGTTTTGATTACTGTGGTGGTACAATAGGGTCTAAAATCAGGTAGAGTAAGGCCTCACACTTCCTTCTTCTTTTTCAGTAATGCATTTTTTTTTTTTACTTATCCGGGACCTCTTTTCTTTCTGTATGAAGGTGGTGATTTGTTTCTCCATCTCGTTAAAGAAAGTCGTTGGAATTTGGATCGCAATTGCATTAAATGTACAGATCGCTTTTGGTAGAACAGACATTTTTTTAAAAGTGAAGTCTTTCTATCCATGAGCAAGGTATATTTTTTCACTTACGTAGGTCCCTTTTGTTTCTTGCAGAAGTGTATTGTAGTTTTCTTTGTTTAAGTCTTTTGTATCTCTGGTAAGATTTATTCCTAAGTGTTTTATCTTCTTGAGGGCTATTGTAAATGGTATTGATTTGGTGTTTTCCTCTTCGAAGTTCTTTATGTTGGTGTAGAGGAATCCAACTGATTTTTGTATGTTTATCTGGTATCCCAATACTCTGCTGAACTCTTCTATTAGTTTCAGTAGTTTTCTGGAGGATTCCTTAGGGTCTCCTGTGTATAAGATCATCTAGTCTGCAAATAGAGTTAATTCTACTTCTTCCTTACCTATCTGGATGCTCTTTATTTCTTTATCTAGCCTAATTGCTCTGGTTGAGACTTCCAGCACAATGTTGAATAAGAGTGGTGACAAAGGGCATCCTTGTCTGGTTCCTGATCTCAAGGGGAGTGCTTTAAGACTCTCTCCATTTAGGATGATGTTAACTGTTTGCTTTGTATAAATGCCCTTTATTATGTTGAGGAATTTTCCTTCTATTCCTATTTTGCTGAGAGTTTTTATCATGAATGTGTTTTGAACTTTGTCCAATGCCTTTTCTGCACCAATTGATAAAATCATGTGATTCTTGTCTTTTGTTTTATTTATGTTATGGATTACATTAATTGTTTTTCTAATGTTGAACCACCCCTGCATACCTGGTATGAATCCCACTTGGTCATGGTGGATTATTTTTTTGATATGTTGTTGAATTCTATTGGCTAGAATTTTGTTGAGGATTTTTGCATCTATGGTCATAAGGGATATAGGTCTGTAATTTTCTTTTTTTGTGGTGTCTTTACCTGGTTTTGGTATCAGGGATATGGTGGTTTCATAGAATGAGTTTGGTAGTATTCTGTCCTTTTCCATGCTCTGAAATACTTTTAGTAGTAGTGGTGTTAACTCTTCTCTGAATGTTTGGTAGAACTCTGCAGTGAAGCTGTCTGGGCCAGGGCTTTTCTTTTGTTGGGAGTTTTTTGATTACCTTTTCAATCTCTTCTTTTGTTATGGGTCTATTTATTTGTTCTACTTCTGGTTGTGTTAGTCTGCGTAGGTTGTGTGTTTCTAGTAATTCATCCATTTCTTCTAGGTTTTCAAATTTGTTAGGGTACAATTTTTCATAGTAATCTGATATTTTTCTTTTAGTTTTTAGTTGGGTCTGTTGTAATATCACCCATCTTATGTCTTATTTGGGTTATTTGCTTCCTCTCCTGTTTTTCTTTTGTCAATTTGGCCAATGGTTTATCAATTTTGTTCATTTTTTCAAAGAACCAGCTTTTGGTCTTGTTGATTCTTTCAATTGTTTTTCTCTTTTCTATTTCATTTAGTTCAGCTCTAATTTTTATTATTATTATTATTATTGGAGTTTTAGTTTGCTTTTGTCTCTAACTCTAAGGCGTGTCTCTTGTAGGCAGCATACAGACAGATCATGTTCTTTAATCCTTTCTGCCAGTCTCTGTTTCTTTATTGGTGCATTTAGTCCATTTACATTCAGCATAATTATGGATAGGTATGAATTTGTGTGTTGTTGACAGTTTCTTTTTCCCACTTAATTTTATGTGCTGAGAAGATTATCTTTATATATTGTCCTTTCCTCATATTTGTTGTTGTTGATTTTCTTTCTGCTGAGAATCTATTTTTTTCTTGTATTTCATTTTGATGAGTTGTGTAGCTTGCCTCCTTCATGGTTACCTTATTATTTACCCCTATTTTTCTAAAATTAAAACTAAGTTTTATTTCTTTGTATCACTGTATATTCCTCTCTGTATGGAAGTCTATGATTACATTTCTTGTTCCCTCTTTATTGTTTTAATGTTTTCTTCATTTATATAATAACATCTCTGTTTCTCTGTTTTGAGGTTTTTTTTTTTTATCTTGTTTTGTTTTTTGATTTCCCAGCCTGGGTTGACTTCTGCTTGATCTGCCCAGTGTTCTCGTCTTGGGATGACACCTGCTGTTATTGATTTTCTAACCAAAGAACTCCCTTTAGTATTTCTTGTAGTTTTGGTTTTTATGAATTCCCTAAACCTGTGTTTATCTGGAAATGTCCTAATTTCACCTTCATATTTAAGGGACAGTTCTGCTGGATATACGATTCTTGGCTGGCAATCTTTTTCCTCCAATTTTTTAAATAAGTCATCCCATAGCCTTCTTGCCTGAATGTTTCTGCCGACTCATCAGAGCATATTCTTATTGGGTCTCCGTTGTAGGTGACTTTTCATTTATCCCTAGCTGCTCTTAAAATTCTCCTTTTTTATTTCGGTTTCAGAAAGTTTCATCATAATATGTCTTGGTGACTTTCTTTTAACATCTACTTTATGTGGAGTTTGATGAGCATCTTGGATAGATATCTTCTCATCTTTCACAATATCAAGGAAGTTTTCTGCCAATAAATCTTTCACAATTCTCTCTGTATTTTCTGTTATCCTTCCCTGTTCTGGTACTCCGATAGAGTCCCACATGATTCTTAAGGTTTATTCATTTTTTTTTAAGTTCTTTTATCAATTTTTCTTCAAATATGTTAGTTCCAAGTGGTTTATCTTCAAGTTCAGAAATTCTTCCTTCTACTTGCTCAGTTCTGCTCCTCTGACTTTCTATTAACATTGTCTACTTCGGTAATTTTATTGTTAATCTTCTGAATTTCTGATTGCTGTCTGTCTATGGGTTTTTCCAGGTTATTAAGTTTTTCATTATGTTCCTGAATAATCTTTCTAATTTCTTCAATTGCTTTATCTGTGTGTTCCTTGGCTTGTTCTGGGTATTGCCTCATTTCCTTCCTGATGTCTTGAAGGGTTCTGTATATTAATCTTTTGTGCTCTGCCTCCGGTAATTCTAGGAACGCACTTTCATCTAGAAGATCCCTTGATTCTTTGTTTTGAGAGCTTGTTGAGGTGATCATGGTCTGTTTCTTTATGTGATTTGATATTGATTGTTGTCTCGGAGCCATCTATAAGTTATTAGTTTATTTTATGCTTGCTTACTGTGTCATAGCTTCTTGCTTTGTTTTGTTTTGATATACCCAAATGGGTTGCTTGAGTGAGCTAGCTTGATTACGCTCACCTTTGGAGCTCTGACTTCCTGTCCCCAGATGGCTAGAGCTGTTATCAGGTATAACAATCTAGGAGTCCATTCGATTTTCTTGTATGAATTCAGCTCGGGTGTCCAGGTAGCTGATCAGCAAGTGTGTGGTATAGGCTCTGTCCTCCAGTCTTAGAGGGGTGGGGTGATTGGTGTAGGTACCGGTGTCTGGTTGCAGCAGGGGGTCACACTCTGAACAAGGCATGGGGCTGAGAATTGTCCCCCACACGTCTCTGAGGAAAGCCTGTTCCTGTTCCCTAGAGCGTACAGGTGGATGGGTCCTGCAGACCTACCATGGGCACCCAGTGATTTTGGTTGTGAGGACTGGGAGGTACCAGTTATCCTTGGACCCCTGTCATGGGTGGCTGGGTGACCTGAGTGGAGCTACCAGTCCTTAGGCCCCTGATGTGGGTAGGTGAGGACCCTGTTTAACAGGCAAAGCAATGGCAAACATCAAATACCTGCCTATTCACTGCACAGCTGTAACGGACGGAGTCTGCCAACAAGGGCCTATTCTCATGAAATAGGCCCACACAGGTCCATGCAGGGGGGAAAGTTGCTCAAAGCCCACAGACCATTTATGCCTGAACAGGAGCTGCTTCTGTCCTGACCTGCCCCAGTTAGTGGAGCTGGAAAATTATCTTTTTCCAAAAATGCAATTTTTTTCCTTCTCCAAGGCCAGAAGAATGGCTCTAGGTGCTCAACAGTGCCTATTTCAGGTTCAGAGAATTCAGCCGCTGAAGCCAGCCTAGGTGGAGGGGCACAGTAAAATTACACAAGTACTTAGCTTTTACCGATACTGCCATTCTTCTCTGGTTCTGGAGGTGTGAGTAGGCTGTGTGGCTGACTGCTTCTCCCTGAGAAAACTGTGGCTGAATGCTAGTACCAGCCTGCAGCCATCTCTCCAGGAATGGTGCCTGACAGCTCCCTGTTATTGAGGTCAGGTAACTCCTCTCCACTTCTAAACCGTCTCTTCCTCCTCCTTCCCCACTCTTGATTTTCTAAGCTTGCCTTTGAAGCCCAGGGCTCCTAGTTTATCATAAATATACTCGTTTCACCTGTTTTTTCAGGTGTTTGTTGTAAAGAGGGCTCACCGGAAGCATATGTCTATTCTGCCATCTTGGCTCCTCCTGATAATGTTCTTAATAAAGGGCATTTATACAAAGCCAATAGCCAACATCATCCTATATGGAGATAGCCTGAATGCATTCCCCTTGAGATTGGGAACCAGACAAGGACGCCCTTTATTACCACTCTTATTCAACATTGTGTTTCAGGTCCTAGCCAGAGCAATTAGGCTAGATGAAGAAATAAAGGGTATCCAGATTTGCAAGGAAGAAATAAAAGTATCTCTGAAAAAGAACGAAGTGGAAGGCCTCACTCTACCTTAATTTATAACCTATTATACCCCCACAGTAGTAAAAACAGCCTGGTATTGGTACAACAACAAATACATAGACCAATGGAACAGAATTGAGAATCCAGACATATATCCATCCACATATGAGCAGCTGATATTTGACTAAGGCCCCAAACCAAATAAATGGGGAAAAAACAGTCTTTTCAACAAATGATGCTGGAATAACCGGATATCCATCTGCAAAAAATCTGAAACAAGACCCACAGCTCACACCATGCACAAAAATGAGCTTAAAATGATAAAAGACCTAAATATTAAATCTAAAACGATAAAGATCTTGGAAGAAAAAATAGGAACAACGTTAGGAGCCCTAATACATGGCATAAACAGTATACAAAACATTACTAACAACACAAAAGAAAAACTAGATAATTGGGAGCTCCTAAAAACCAAACATCTATGCTCATCCAAAGACTTAACCAAAAGAATAAAAATATTATCTATAGTCTGGCAAAAAGTTTTTAGCTACGACATTTCTGATCAGCATCTGATCTCTAAAATCTACATGATATTGCCAAAACTCAACTACAAAAAGAAAAATAACCTAATTTGAAAAATGAGCAAAAGATATGAACAGACACTTCACTAAAGAAGACATTCAGGTAGCTAAGAGGTACATGAGCAAATGCTCACGATCTTTAGCCGTTAGAGAAATGCAATACCATCTCATACCAACAAGGCTGGCATTAATCCAAAAAACAAAAAAATAATAAATATTGGAGAAGTTGTGGAGAGAACACTTATACGCTGCTGGTGGGAATGTAAAATGGTACAACCACTTTGGAAATTGATTTTGTGCTTTCTTAAAATGCTAGAAATAGACCCTACCATATGATCCAGCAATCCCATTCCTTGGAACATATCCTAGAGAAATAAGAGACTTTACGCTAACAGATATATTCACACCCGTGTTCATTTCGGCACTGTTTACAATGGCAAAAAGATGGAAGCAACCAAGGTGCCCATCAATGGATGAATGGAATGCTATGCATTGATAAAGAACAGTGATGAATCTGTGAAACATTCCATAACATGGAGGAATCTGGAAGGCATTATTCTGAGTGAAATTAGTCAGTTGCAAAAGGACAAATATTGTATAAGACCACTATTATAAGAACTGGCGAAATAGTTTAAACAGAGAAGAAAATATTCTTTGAATGGTTATGGGGGGGAGGGTGGCAGGGAGGGAGAGGGGAATTTACTAATTAGATAGTAGATAATAACCACTTTAGGTGAAAGGAAAGACAACACACAATACAGGCTAGGTCAGCACAACTGGACTAAACCAAAAACAAAGAAGTTTCCTGAATAAACCAAATGCTTCGAAGGCCAGCGTAGCAGCGGTGGGAGTTTGGGGACCATGGTTTCAGGGGACATCTAAATCGACTGGCAGTATAAAATCTATTAAGAAAACATTCTGCATCCCACTTTGGTGAGTGTCGTCTGGGGTCTTGAACACTAGCAAGCCGCCTTCTGAGATGCAACAATTTGTCTCAACCCACCGGGAACAAAGAAGAATCAACACCAAGGACACAAGGTAATGATGAGCCCAAGAGACAGAAATGGTCACATAAACCAGAGACTACATCAGACTGGCAGAATGGACCCAAAAAAAGAGAGTGGAGGGAGGCAGGGGGCTGTATATAAGTTTTTGTGTGAGAGACTGACTTGATCTGTAAACTTTCACTTAAAGCACAATAAAAATTTAATGGAAAAAAAAAGAATGCGCTCTACATTCTAATTTGGGGAGTAGTGTCTGGGGTCTTCAAAGCCTGTGAGCGGCCATCTAGGATACTTCATTGGTCTCACCTCTTTGGGAACAAGGAAGAATGAAGAAAACTAAAAACGCAAGACAGAGATTATTTCAATGGACTAATGGGCCACATCTACCACGGCCTCCACCAGTCTGAGTCCAGTACAGTGAAATGGTGCCCGGCTACCACCACTAATGCTCTAACAGGGATCACCGTAGAGGGTCCCAGACAGAGCTGGAGAAAAATGGAGAACAAAATTCTAACTCAAAAAGAAAAACCAGACTTGCTGGCCTGACAGAGACTGGAGAAACCCTGAGAGCATGGCCCCCAGACACCCTGTCAGCTCAGTAATGATGTCACTTCTGAGGTTTACCCTTCTGCCAAAGATTGAATAGACCCGTGGAACAAAACAAGACCAAAGGGCACACCAGCCCTGGGGCAAGGACTGGAAGGTAGGAGGGAACGAGAAAGCTGGTAATAGGGAATCCAGGGTTGAGAAGGGAGAGTGTTGACATGTTGTGGGGTTGTTAACCAATGTCATACAACAATGTGTATACTAACTGATGAGAAAGTAGCTTGTTCTATAAACCTTTGTCTAAAGTTAAATAAAAAGAATTTTTTTCTGAAATTCCTTTAATATCTGTTTTTCTGGAAATGTCCTCACTTCATCATCATCATCATATTAGAGAGGTAATTTTGCTGGATACATAGGTGTTGGTTGGCAGTTTTTTTTCTTTCAAGGTTGGCTATATGTTATTTTCATTGCCTTCTTGCCTGCCTGGTTTCTGCCAAGTAATCAGAGCTTAGTCTTATTGGTTCCCTTTTGTGGGTGACTTTTAGTTTTTCTTGAGCTGTTTTCAGGATTCTTTCTTGGTTTTTGGTTTTGACAAATTTGACTATCATGTATCTTGATGGCTTTCTTTCGTTGCCTATCCTGTAAGGGGTCTGCTGAGCTTCTTGGATGGTTATCTTCTCATCTTTCATGATAAAAGGGAAGTTTCCTTTTCGTACATCTTTGACAATTCTCTTTGCATTTTCCGTTGCCTCCGCCTATTGTAGAAATCTGATCATGTGTGGATTTTTCCTCTTGATGGTGCCCACATAATTCTTAGGCTTTCTTCATTCTTTTTTTTTTTTCATCAAACAAGTTGTCAAGTGATTTGTCCTCAATTTTGCTAACTCTGTCTTCAGTAATTCAACTCTGCTCCTATATCCTTCTATTAAATTGTCCAATTCTGAGAATTTATTGTTAAACTTTTGGGTTTCTAGTAGCTATTTTTTATGGTTTCTAGCTGACTATTTATTTTGTTGTTTTGTTCTTGTTTTCCTAAATTCATCTATTATCTCATGTCTTAGTTATCTAGTGCTGTCGTAACAGACCACAAGTGACTGTCTTTAACAAATAGAAGTTTATTCTTTCACAGTCTAGTACACTAGAAATCCATAATCAGGACACCAGCTCCAGGGGAAAGCTTTCCCTCTCTGCCTGCTCTGGAGGAAGGTCCTTGTCATCAATCTTCCCTTGTACTAGGAGCTTCTCAGTGCAAGGACCCTGGGTCCAAAGACACACTATTCTGCTGTTTCTTGTTTTTGGGGGTATGAGATCCCCTGTCTCTCTGCTAGCTTATCTCTTTTATATTTCAAAAGAGATTGGTTTGAGACAAAATCTAATCTAGTAGATTGAGCCCTGCCTTCGTAACATAACTGCTGTTAATCCCATCTCATTTTTATCATAGAGATAGGATTTACCACACATAGGAAAATCATATCAGATGACAAAATGGTGGATAATCACACAATACTGGGAATCAAGGCCTCGCCAAATTGATACATTGATATTTTATCAATTGAAATTGAATTGATAAATTGATATTTTGAGGGACACAATTCAATCCATGACAACTTGTGTGTGTTTTTCTTGGTTTTATCTGTGTTTTCCTTAATCTCTTTATTGATCTCTTGGAGAACCCTGTGTATAAGTATTTTAAATTCCTTTTCAGGTAGTTCCATTATCATTTCTTCCTCGAGGAGATAATCTGGTTCTTTATTTTGCTTACTTGCTGGAGCCATCTTGACCTGCTTTTCTACGTGATTTGATATTGCCTGTTGTCTCTGAGGCATCAGGGTGATATTATATTTATTGATTTATTGTATGTTTTTGGTGAATTGATTTTTTGTTTTGTTTTGATATATTTGAGTAGGTGGGGCATGTGTGCTACTCTAGTCCCTAGGCTGGCTGCACTGGAGCTCTCACTACTTAACCCCAGGTGGATGGGGCAGCCTCTGGGTGTGAGAGGTCAATTCTCTGTTTGCTGGTCTTTTGGGGGCAGCTAAGGGTATAAACAGTGCATGTTGCATGCAGGCAGAGACCTATATAACAATTTGAAAAAAAAAAAAAGGCATGTGGTACAAATTACTGTTTTTACAGGGCATTGTATAAAGTTGTGATGAATCAATGTTTTTGGTAAGAAAAATACGGATTTTGATAAAAATTATTTGGGACACATATACCCCTCTGGACTCTGGGGTAAGATTTGGGGGACACATATATCCCTGTGGACTCTGAGGGCAGGATTAGTGGGGTGAGGCAAGAAAAAAAATAGAACCTACAAAAAATTTAAACACACTCAATGATTCAATATGTATGCCATTAATGAGAATATATGGTAACAACAAAAAATTCAAACCAAAATAATTGAATCTTGAAAGAGAAAGACAGTTTTGTTTTTCCAGCACACTGGAATTTTCATCAATTTCGATGTCATTGTTGCATATACAGCTGTATGTGTCCATCCCTCGTACATTCTCATGACACCTCTTTCTGCTTCCACAGACCATTTTTTTTTTTTAGATCCTTACACCTTTGGACATGAATTTCAGGACTGGTGATTTCTGTTTTCTCCCAGACTACTGAATCTGTCTCATTGACACCACTGGAAGGAAATATTAGAAAAGAGGGTTTGCATACTGGATGATAATCTCATTTCAGTCCTGCCTCCTTGAGACAGAGAGAAACAGCGACAGACTATAACAAAAGATCTAGCAGAGATAGACAGAGGCATAAACAGACAGAGACAGGAAAGAAGGACAGATACATAGACAGCCCAACAGAAAGACAGACGGATATACAGAGAAAAGGACAGGTATACAAGGACAGACACACAAAAGGACAGACCAAGACAGATGGAAGTAAATAGAGACGGAGACAGAGAAAGACAAACACGGAACAGGATGGACAAAGACAGGGACAGATTGGGATGGAGACTGTGATCATTAGAGACAGGGACAGGCTGACAGTGTTATGCTAACAGAGCCTGAGAGATATAGACAGAAAGAGAGAAACCTATAGAATGAGAGAAAATCTTCAGAAACAACCTATCTGATAAGGGTTTAATCTCTAAAATATATCAAAACTTCAACAACTCAACAACAAAAAGAAAAACAATCCAATTTAAAAGTGAGCAAAGGACATGGACGGACCCTTCATCAAAGAGGACATTCAAGATGCTAACCAACACATGGAAAGATACGATCATTAGCTGTTAGAGAGATGCAAATCAAAACTACAATGAGATATCATCTCACCCCATAAAAACAGCACAGATATAACAAACAAAAAAACAGAAAATGCTGGCAAGATTGGACCACTCATCCACTGCTGGTGGTATTTTAAAATTGAACAACCACTATGGAAAATGGAATGGCACTTCCACATAAAGCTAGAAATACAACTACCTTATGATCCAGCAATCTCATTTCTAAGTATATACCCTAGAAATCTAATAGCAGTAACACGAACAGGCATATGCACACCTATGTTCGTTGCAGAATTATTCTAAGTGCCCTTCAATAGATGAATGCACAAACAAATGTAATATATATGCACAATGGAATACTACCCACCCATAAAGAATAATGATGAGTCCTTGAAACATCTTATAATGTGAATGAATCAGGAGGACATTATGGTGAGAGAAATAAGTCAATCACAAAAGGAAAAATATTGTATGATCACACTTCCATAAGAAGACAATAATTAATATATATATATGGAGATTGATGCTCATTGTTGGTTGCCAGGGAGCAGTGAGAATGGGAATAGAAAGGGAAGCACTATCTAGATAGCAGACACTTGTTAATTTTGGTGATGGAAATGGTAGCACCAAATGTGGGTGAAGTACACACAGCTTGACCAAAGTAAATGATGTCACTAAGAAGTGCACGAGAGAAAAGAATGGCTTTGGTAAAGGATAAGACAAATATAATTTTGCAATGACACCAACAACCGAAAAATATGTGTATGGTACACAAATACGTATACAGGCATATAAGCATATGAGTATGAACAGGTGGATTCATATGTGTAAATTGATAGAAGTATCTATAGGCATATGTATATACAGGCATGCGTGTGCATGAATGCATGCATATCCATATATACAATAAACCACATAGAGGTCAAAGGTATGGACACTTCTTAGACATAACCAAACTCCTCGAGAGACTGGTTTCCTGGGCTTGACGACTTAGGACCATAGTTTCATGGAACAACTCAGGTAATTGTCATAATATAGTTCATGAGGTGTAGGTTCTACATCCCAATGTGGTGAGTGGTGTCTGGAGTCTTAAAAGCTTGCAAGAGGCCATCTAAGACACAACTGTTGGTCTCTGCTTGTTTGCAACAAAAGAGAAAGAAGGAAACCAGAGACTCAGGAGAAAGTAGTCCATAGGACTACTAGTCTGCATGAACCACGGCCTCATCTACCCTGAGACCAGAAGAACTAGATGGTGCCCGGCTACCATTACTGACTGTTCTGATCAGGGTCACATAGATGGATCTTTATGGAATGGGAAAGAAATGTAGAACAGAATTCACTCACTGGACTGGGTGAGACTAGAGGACTCTCCTAGACTTCCACCCTGAGATATACTTTAAACCTTAAACTGAAATTATCCCTTGAGGTCAGCTTTTAGCTAAATAACAGATTGGCTCATAAAATAGTTTCCTTAAGAAAAATCATTTCTAGGAGACCAAATGGTCTAAAATCACTGTAAAGTGAAGATGAGAAGGTAAGGGGAAAGGAAAACTGGAGGACTGGAAATGATACAACCAGAACAGAATTAATGAGAATAATGACACATTGTGAAACACTGAATAATTTGTGCAGATTGTTAAATAGGAACCTAATTTGCCATGTAAACTTTCACCTTAAACATAATAAAATATTAATTAAAGAGAGAGATGGATTGAAATATATAGAGACAGAAATATACAGTCAGATAAAAATCCACAAATAGAGAAAGAGAGAGAGATAGACAGGGAAAGACAAAGGCAGACAGAGGAAGAGACACACAGAGAAAGACAAAACAGAGAGAGTCATAGATACAGACAGGCATAGACAGAAGAAGAGACAGAAAGACTGAGATAAACAGATGGAAACAGGAAGAGACAATAAGACACAGACAGAGGGACAAAGATAGACAGACTGAGATAAAGACAGAGACAGACAAAGGTAGAGACAAAGAGACAGACACGCAGAGATAGGGATGCAGAGAGAGAGACAGAAAAAGAGAATAGAGACTAGCAGAAACAGGGATGGAGACAGACATACAGTCAGGGAAAGACAGAGACAGATGGGTAAATTCTCATATTTGTTAAGTTCTGCATTGCATACCATAGAGGTACATCTCTTTTGGTGTGGCATTTAGTTTGCTCTCATTTAGTTTGTTTGTATAGCATTATCATGACTATGCATCTTGCCCTGCTTTCTCATTTCTTTACTGAGAGGCTATAAAACAAAGTGAGTGTTAATGTGGGAAGTTTCCCTGCCCCAAAACTTTAAAAGTGAAAAAATAAATATATACTGGATACATGACCTAAGCTGCCAAATGGCAGCAGCCCGCATTTGTGAAAGTTTGAGTGTATTTCAGCTGTCGCTATTTGTACATTATGGAACATCTTTCTATTGGGAACAGCAAAAGACAATTTAAAGACGTAAGCTAGTTGGGTAGGAAAGCAAAAGCAGATCTTTCGGTCAATGTGCATTTTTAGCTATGAAGTCTAAATTTCCCAAGTGAAGATGCCTCTTTTTTGATGAAATGAAATCCTAGCATTCAGTTCAGGAAAAAGTAATTTCAAATTGCTTAGAAAGTTTGTATAAAGGAATTGAAATTATAAAAGAAAATCCCAGAACAAACTTAGTTTTACCCATCTACTGAAACACTACTTCCTCTTCCTCCAACTTTAGTAATTTATAAACATTGAAATGAAATGAGGTTTGAGGTTTATACTTGCTTAGATATACAGAGTGTAAGGCAACACAGAAGCGTCATAAGGTGGGAAGAAAAATGCACAGTGAAGGGCAAACATCAAAGAATGCAACAGTAGCTTCCTGATTGAGCCTGTTCATATTACTGTTATGCAATTGTATCTGTCAAGACTTTGCTGGATAACAAAGGATAAAATTATGGAGAGAAGTATAAACTGGCAAGGAAAATTCTGGTTTCAACTAAGGAAAATATTAAATTTGTTGATTGCTTATAATGCATTTATTTGTTCATTTTGTATTAGCTCTTTTACACCCTTTCCAAGTATGTATTTATTATTTGTATAGATTCATAAAAATATTTCTCAGTTTTTTGACAATATTAACCACAAAAATCACTCAATGAAAACAAGTAGGGCTTTTGGGAAGGGGTGGAAATGGTGGCAGTATTCAAATTAGTAGTAATTAGAAGCTAACACATGCAAATCTTGACTAGTGTACCTCTCTTTTTTGATAAAAAAAACACTTTCTACCTTAACCTTTTGATTATTACTAGCTTGGAATTCCATCTTTTGACCCTGTTTCCAGATGCCATGTAATTTCCATTATAAGTCAAAGCATTCCATTACAGATGCTCTGCCCTTAAGTGAGAAACAGTCTTTCCAAATACAATTTGAAAATAAGTATTTCTGAAGAGCAAGACCCATCAACGTACTTAAAAAGTACTTTCTGGCACAAAAATAATTCAAGAAGGTATGCCACAAAAAACCTACATTTGAATCAAACTGCTTCCTTCCACCCCACCCCCAATATAGGGTGATTATAAAATTTGAAAGGTTTGTTTGGAGTTAAAATGCTAGGAAAATTCAAGTGAAGTCTAATTAACATTAAATTGTTCTTAGGTTGAGTAACAATTAAAAAGAACATCCTTAGTCTGAGTGTTTACATGATGAGAATGAAACTGGTGGTGGTCAGCTCTAAATACACCAATCAAAAGAGAGTTCAAAGTATTTTTAATATTCATTTAATCGAACTACAGTAAAGGTATATTTTTTAAAAAAAGGTACACTAAGAGTAGTAGAGTAGTTAGGCTAAAAGTTTCTAATTCAATCAGTCTTTGTCTTCTCATAAATGATGGAGGGCTGTGGTCAAAGGATGGTAAACCAGGAGGACAGGCAGCCACTTCTAACCATGTGATTGAGTTCTGGAGGCATTTTAGGGGTTTTAAAACTTGTCCTCTCCGTATGTGCTGTAAACAATCTTAAGTGTTCTGGGTTACAACTTAAGGAAACCTCTGATAGAGCTAGCTACCCAAGATGGGCGAGGCCTGTTGGTCCTATATCCAGCGGCTGGCATAAGGAGCATGCTACCTGCCCTTGTTTCCAAGGGCAGGTAGCTGTCCAGTTCTCTAGACTTTTGCCTGAGTTTTCAGTCTGGGCAGTGCCCCTCTGGAGGGAGGTACAGGAAGTTACAGGCCACATACATGGGGAAGATCACCTCTTGGTCCTCCAGGTTCACGACCTCTAGCTCTTGATCCTTTCTCAAGGAAAGCACCTGGTATTCAGTGTCCTTCCTGAACATGGCTCTTCCAGCCCTGTCCAAAGAGGCCAGACGCAGGCGGAACGCGACTTTTCTCTGCCATAGTAAGCTGACCCCGAGGCCACAGGACTTGTTTAGGGCACTGCGCCGGAAAATGATTCGCCGGTTAGTGTAGCACACCACTAGGTCCCAGCCGAAGTTGAAGCCGGCCCACCGCCAGCTGCACTGTTCATCTCTGAGAAGCTGGCCGCCACACCGCATGCTGGTCCTCTCAAGATCAGATACATACACGTTCATGGGCCCGAGATCCCTCGTCTGCTCAGCTCGGAGCAGAGCGAGCCACTGCTCTTTATACACCGGGGTCAGCCATGCAGCAGGGATTAGTGAGTCCTGGTCGAGGACACGGGCAGAAGGCAGGTCACAGATTATGTAGGCAAGCCGCAGCTGCCGGAAGACCGGCACGAAGGCAGTGCCCTGCTCGGTCTCCAGAAAAGGGGCACCCTCCGCCTCCCTCCTTTGCCTGGCAAACCATACGTCAGCGTTCGACAGTAGAGTTCTGCGCGGCCCCCTCCATGTTGGCTGCAGCTGCAGAAACATCCATTTTTTCAGGGTGATGTACACGTCCATCTCCACCTCAAGCACCAAGAGCTCTGAAGAGGCAATGAGTTCTTTCATAAGATCCTTGCTGACTTCTCGCAATAACTCTTCACTACGCTGGGTCATCAGGTTGTCCAGCAGCCACTGGAAGCACATGGTCCTGACACTTTGGAGCCCGTAGCTCTCGGCAGAGTAGTAGTAGCCACACACGGTCTGGGCACCAACCGTTTCCTTCATTACCTCCTCGCACTGCTGAATCAGCTTGTCGAACTGCAGCATGCTGGCTGTGGCCAGGATGGCTATTACTCGGCTGGGCGGGATGAGCACAGCGTCACGGTACAGCGAGCCGAAAGCCTCGTGCAGGGAATCCCGATCGATGTTCTCGTCGGGCATCTGCAGCTCGATCATGTTCATGGTTGTCTCCCGCCAGGCGCCGCTGAACATACTTGAGAAGTAGCCTGACTGGCACAAGTAGACCCTGTGCAAGTTCCACTCCTCCCCCAATGCGCGAATCTGCACGTCGCTGTCCTCCCCCCTCAGGAAGAGTGCCTCGTAAACTGACTCGGACCTGTCCTTCATGCGCTTCCGGCTGGGGGCTTTCTCCAGAGGCCCGCCTGGGCCTATCTTCCGTTTTCGGCCACCCTGACTGGTGGTAGGCCCAGCCTCTTCCAACTCCTCCTCTTCCCCTTCCAGTGGCACTGCTGCTTCGGCTGCTTCCTCCTCTTCCATGACTGCTCCTGGCTGTTCTGGGGCATGCCCCACGCTGCGCCACAGTACTCTACTGATTAGGGCGCCCATGATCCATACCTCAAGGACGCGACCGTCCCCGCACTGGCTCAGTCCAGAGGGCTGCTGGGAACAGTTGACGTACAGCCTCACGTCACCAGGGACGCCAAGCCCCGCCCCAGGGCGGGACAAGGGCATACTGTTAGGGAGGACCTCACTGCGCATGCTTCTGTTCAGAGGCGGTTTCTCGGACGCTCCGTTCGCAGGCAGGTGGGGGCCACCTACCTTCTGTGAATTTCTTCCATTGTTTTCAAGAACACAGCTTGCACTTCCCCCTCTAAAATATTTAGAGATCATTCCTTTTTGGTGAATTAAATCTTGGGCCCAGCTTCATTCTCTAGGGACTTTCTTTTCATTTATTAACGTTTAACACTTTCACATCACTTTAAGCTCTAAAACCATTTTCTGTGATAGAGGTGGTAATTTTTTTCCCAACCTAATGCTTTGCTTTTGAACTTTTTAGTATTTCCAGTTATAGAGATATTTTCAACTCTCGCCGCGTTTGTGTCCAAATCAGCTGCTTTTAGGCTCTTGGCTCCTTTCTCCCTAGACACCCTCCTATTTAGCTTTGGGGGAGATCTTAAGTTCCTAGAATATTCTTTAGCTTTATTTATGTTTTGTTGTTGTTTGTTTATCTGCTTTTCCTCCATCTGTTTGCACATCTTGCACCCTCTGCCTGTAGGAACTTTCCTTGTTATATCACTAGCCAAACACCTATGCATTCCTCAAGATCTGAGACCTGGCTCAAAGATTGCCTCTCTTCACACATCCAAGATGGAGATACCTCCTTTGTCAGTGGCACTCCAATTTAATTTTGATCAAAACTTCTGTGCAAATGGAAGCAGTTTTGTTGTTGTTGCATGTAATTTTCCTTGCTATATTTTCAGTGCTTGGGGCAAGGAATGTAACTTACTTGACAGTGGATCACCAACACCAGGCACCAGATCTACACATAACAGACTTGCAATTAAAAATTTTTTTTGAGGAATGAATGAGATAGTTTTCCACTTTTCAGAAAACGAAGAATAGGAAACACCGCAGAGAAAAGTGTAATAGTCTAGACAAAAGGCATGTTGCACAGGGGTTCTGGATGGGAGAGTAAGTGCAATGATGAGGAGAGAAAAACATTTCTCTGAACCAGTGATATATGATTTATTGAAGAGAAGCAAGTATTAACTGTTGAAGGATTAAAAAAAATTGGGTTTTAATTACTCAGAGAATCCTTGGACACTGAAACATCTCTTAAGTCATTTAGCCCTTCCTGAACTAGAATGTTCCCCAAAGTGTATATTGTAGTTATACATTATATTAAATTTTAAATATTCTCTGTTATGGGACTTTACAGAGTTGTTGGTTAAAAAGATCTAAGTAAATTCTAAAACAGCAAAGCAGGTTGACAGTGTATAAAAGGATAGAGAAAAGGGTGACTTTAGTACTTAATGCCTCAGCCTAAAAAGCTTATCCCCATCTAGATAAAGGGTCCTTCCCAACAGAGTCTACACTGTATTGAGTCTTAAGTTAGTGATGAGAAGAACTATACTTACTTAAAAAAGAAACTGCTCTGGGCAAAAAAGTCAGGAAGAAAATTCAGACGAAGCATAGATTGCAGTCTTTAACAGAAAATAATCAAACATGGACTTGTGGTAGGTGATGTGGAAGGTTTAAAGAAGCAAGTATTTTATCTGGTTTGGATGTGGTCAGGAAGTGAGGATAATAGAGGATAATATTCTGAGTGTATATTTGAAAATACCTTGTGCATAAGAAGGGCAGATTAGAGTAAATCTAAACCTGTAATTGATAAAAATAAAACAAACAAAAATTGTAATCACATATTAACTACAACAAGGGTATATTGTGGGTTGTACGGTGACCTTGTTTTTGTCTGTGCTTATAAGAATATATGAAGTGGCCTTGTTTTGTCTCACTTTATCATGGTCTCAGAGTGACCTTGAAGCTGGTATTCTGTGAGATTGTTTATATACAAGGGAAGACTAACATGTCCTAGCTGCAAATGCCAGGCCAGCTTCTAAGAACACTGAGGCTTAGCTGTGAGCGACATGCTGGTTCCCAGAGGTCAAGAGATTTATTTTTCAGCACCCATAACCCCTATAGCTAAGGAAAGAAGAAGTTGGGCCATAAGACACTGATTCCTGCTATTCGGATTTTCACCGTTGCTGAGATTTTGCTGATCAGGAGTTTGTTCAGAGAAGGTAGTCTGACGTTGGACATGGGTTAGTCTCTCTTGAGCCCTTTGTTACAGGATACACTGTTGAATCCTCTGATGTGACATTGTGTAATAGCATTTAAGACTCTGGATGAGATACATTGGCCAACTGTAGTGCAAGTAATTATAAGACACAAAATGGTTATTCGACCTTGATACATGTCTTATAAAAGCCAGGCAGTTAACTAATTCAGCTGGGTCTGTTTTAGGGTCAAAGACAAGTTTGGGACCATCTTTGCCAGTTGTATTATCCCTGATGTGGAAATTGTAGCACACTAGGATATATGAAGAAGAAGTCAGTTATTTCTTCTGGGAGTGTTTCAAAGAAACTAGTTTTTTGAAACTGGGTTTTCGAACAAATTTTTCTCCAGGGAAACATGATTCACTTGAGGGTTTACTTTTAAATATCTGAAAGTCTCCAACAATTATCCAGAATACACAGCATAAGTTAGCATGTTCCTGGAAGCCTAATGCTTACATAGGAAGTAGTACCCTAATGTGGCACAGATTGTATTCAGAGAATGTTGTTGGTGTTGTTATCGTTGAGTCGATTCGGACTCACGGCGACCCCATGTGGCAGATTAGAGCTACTCCATAAAGTTTTCTTCATAGTGACCTTTCAGAAGCACATCGCAAGGCCTGTCTTCTGAGGTACATCTGGGTGGGTTCAAACTGCCAACCTTCTGGCTGGTGATGGAGCGCTTAACAGTTTGTGCTACCAGGGACTTCTTATTGGCAGTGTATCACTTTTCTGTCACAACAAGAGAAAGCCAATTTTGTGTTCTTCAAGATGGACAGAATAATCAGTTTTTCCAGTCTATCAGGAACAAACTGAATACCATGAACAACCTGACTATCAGGGACACTGTAGCCCCAATATTGGTGCCTACTCCTGGTTGACTATGCCTGGCTGATAGGGTTGTAATGACCTCACCAGAAGTATTTTGTTGATGTGAGGTCAAGATCCAATTTTTGTAAGACTGAAGTTTGGAATTCATGATGTAATGGGAAATTAAGTATCAGAAGTGGCCTGCAAAACTAAATCTACTTTCAGAAGTGTTTAAAAGAATAGCAATTTTTCTGTTTTCTTTTGTTGTTTTATTTTATTTATTTATTTTTTTGGTCAGGAGGACCAGATTGGGAATGTCAGGTCTAGCTTTTTTTTTTTTTTTTTCTTAGTTGGCAGAAGGAGACTATAGAGGGTCAGAATGGTAGGATTTATAAGGGATATCATATTAGTGTCCTAACTACATCAAAATGTAATAATAGGTAAGATTAGCTTTTTTAAAGAGGCAGAAAAAGGTGGTGGAGAATAAGAAAATTAATCTTGCTCTTTCATCTTGTGAGGAAATTGCCCACTTCTGAAGCCTATGACTTCTGGAAGATTGCTAATAACCCTCAGTTTAAAGTCTTCAGATGGAGTAAATATCCAGTAGTCAGGAGGATGTGACGAAAAACATGAATCCAAGGATCAACACCACGGAGTTTTACTGATGCTAGTTGTTAACAGTTCCTCAGAACATCTTCTTTATGGAGGTGCAAGGGCAGATTTTTCTGATGCTTATTTCAGAAGACTTAATCTCCAGGATGCGGATCATGTAAAGGCTGTTTAAGTGGGTGTTTTGGAAGTGCGTTTAATACCTGTGTGATAAAGCCGGGGGCAGCATATGAGTATTTTGAAGTTATTGATCACTTCAGCTCGTAATAGGGTAGAATCTAAAATTGGGGGTGATGTCCCAAATGGCCTGTTTTTAATTATTAAGTAGATAAACTGTGGGTACCCGGTGGTGTTGATCATATAAACGCTAGAGTTAATGGTTTGCTAATTTTAGCTTTAGGATTCCATATTTATGATGGATTAAGTTCATGTTATTGACTGTCTATTTCTAGTTGATCTAATTTTGGTAGATTCAGAAAATCATTTATGTCATCTAAGTTTTCAAATTGTAAGTAATAAAGAAGGGGAGGCAGAGCCAAGATGGCGGAATAGACAAACACTTCTGCCGAGCCCTCTTTACAACAAAGACCCGAAAAAACAAGTGAAACAAGTATATTTATGACAAGTGAGGAGCCCTCAGCATCAAAGGCAAGCTTAGAAAGTGAACTGAGTGGCAGGGGGAGGAAGAGATGGTTCAGAAGTGGAGAGTAGTTACCGGACCTGAATCGAGGGGAGCCCTCAGGCACCATTCCCGGGAGCAGCTGCGGAGGGCTAGTAGTAGCGTTCAGCTGTAGTTTCCTCAGGAAGAAGCAGCCAGCCACACAGCCTACTCACACCTCCAGAACCAGAGAAGAATGGCGCTCTTGGCAAAAGCTAAGTACTTGCATATATTTTAATGCCATCCCCCCAAGCCAGCTTCAGCGGCTGTCTTCCCTGGGCCTGAGACAGGCCCTGTGGAGCACCTAGAGCCATCCTCCTGGCCTTGGAGATGGAATAAATTTGCAACTGGGGGAAAAGATAATTTGCCAGCTCCACTAACCGGTGCAGGTCAGGACAGAAGCAGCTCCTGTCCAGGCATAAACGGTCTGTGGGCTTTGAGTAAATTTCCCTCCTGCATGGACCTGTGTAGGCCTATTTCAGGAGACTAGGCCCTTGCTGGCAGACTCCAACCATTTCAGCTGTGCAGCAGAGAGGTGGGTGTTTGATGTTTGACATTGCTTTGCCTGTTAAACAGGGTCCTCACCTACCCACATCAGGGGCCTAAGGACTGGTAGCCCCACTCAGGTCACCCAGCCACCGGTGACAGGGGTCCAAGGATAACTGGTACCTCCCAGTCCTTACAACCAAAAACATTGGGTGCCCATGGTCCGTCTGCAGAACCCACTCACCTGTACGCTCTAGGGAACAGGGACATGCTTTCCTCAGAGACATGTGGGGGACGATTCTCAGCCCCCTGCCCTGTTCAGTTGTGACCCCCTGCTGCAACCAGATACCGGTACCTACATCAATCACCCCTGCCCCTCTAAGACTGTAGGACAGAGCCTATACCACACACTTGCTGATCAGCTACCTGGACACCCGAGCTGAATTTATACAAGAAAATTGAATGGACTCCTAGATTGTTATACCTGATAACAGCTCTAACCATCTGGGGACAGGACGTCAGAGCTCCAAAGGTGAAAGTAATCAAGCTAGCTCACTCAAGCAACCCATTTGGGCATACCAAAACAAAACAAAGTAAGAAGTGACGACACAGTAAGCAAGCATAAAATAAACTAATACAATAACTTATAGATGGCTCAGAGACAACAATCAATATCAAGTCACATAAAGAAACAGACCATGATCACGTCAACAAGCTCTCAAAACAAAGAATCAAGGGATCTTTGAAATGTAAGTGCATTCCTGGAATTACCAGAGGCAGAGTACAAAAGATTAATATACAGAACCCTTCAAGACATCAGGAAGGAAATGAGGCAATACCCAGAACAAACCAAGGAACACACAGATAAAGCAATTGAAGAAATTAAAAAGATTATTCAGGAACATAATGAAAAATTTAATAAGCTGGAAAAATCCATAGACAAATTGTAAGTAGTAGTGTGCTCCTTAAAAAGATATCCATTATATCTGCAACCATGACCCCTCTTTTATTTCTAACATCTAGCGTTTGTGCATGCTCTCTCTCTCCCAATAACTCTTGCTGGATGTTTATCTATTTCATTACTATTTCCAAACAAACACCATTTGGTTTGCTTGAACTTCTTTATGGATTTTTGTTTTATTTAATTTTGGTAAATATTCCCTCATTCCACATTCTTGAACTTATTCTGTTATTCTTATTTCATATTATGGTTGCTTAGCTCATTAATGTGTGTGGTCTTTCTTCTTTTCTGATATAAGCATTTGGCAGTGTAAATGCCCCTCAAAGTACCACACTGGTGTATTCCACAAGGCTATATGTACTGTTTTCATCATCATTTGGTTTCAGTATTTCTTAATTTGCATTATCGATGATCACAATTAATCACTTACTGATCAAATTTTTCACTTGATTCGGGTTGTGATTTAACATTTTTTAACACTAAGCATGTTGTTTCAGTTTTCCTTTGGTTATTAAATTACAACTTATTTATATTGTTTGGAGAGCATGGTTTACATGCTAATGACTCTTTGATATTTGATGACATATATTTGCGCCAAACATGATCAGTTTTTCTAACTGTTCCATCTGTGCTTCAAAAGAATATGGATTCTCTAATTGCTGAATTTATTATTCTGTACATGCCTATTAGATCAAGCTTTTAATAGGGTTATTTAAATCATCCTCTTTGTTGATATGTCAATGTCAGAGAATTTTGATATTATATAAATATATATACATATCCTTCATAGTTACATACACAATAATTAAAAAATGCCATCTATTCATTGTGAATTCCTGCTTTTATAATTTAAGAATTGAAATCACACATAGCATTGTTCACATTTATTTACTTTTTTTTTTAATTATGCTTTTGGTGAAAGTTTACAGCTCAAGTTAGTTTCTCGTACAAAAATTTACACAAATATCGTTATGCAACCCTAGTTTTTATCCCTATAATACGACACTGGATTTCTACACTGGATTTCCCATCCCCATTCAACCAGCTCCTATCCCTTTCTGCCTTCTCATCTCGCCTCCGGACAGGAGCTGCCTATTTAGTCCCGTGTATCTACATGAACTAAGAAGCACATTCTTCACGAGCATTATTTTATGTTTTATAGTCCAGTCTAATCTTTGGCTCAGGAATGGTTTAGTTCTGGATTAACAGAGAGTCCTGGGGCCATGTCTTCTGGGGTTCCTTTAGTCTCAGTCAGACCATTAAGGCTGGTCTTGTTAACTGAATTTGAGTTTGGCACCCTACTTTTCTCCTGTTCCTTTCATGACTGTCTAATTTCACTCAGCGTAATGCATTCCAGATTCATCCATGTTGTGAGAAGTCTCTCAGATTCATCATTGTTGTTTATTGTTGCATAGTATTCCAATGTGAAAATATACCATAATTTGTTTATCCATTTATCCTTTGATGGGCACCTAGTTTTTTTTCCAACTTTTTGCTATTGTATACAGTGCTGCAATGAATATATCTATTGGTGTGACGGCTCTTATTTCTCAAGGGTATATTCCAAGGAGTGAGATTGCTGGATCGTATGGTACTTGTATGTCTAGCTTTTTGTGGAAGTGACAAATCGGTTTCCAAAGTGGTTGTATTATTTTACATTCCCATCTGCAATGTGCACGTGTTCTGGTCTCTCCACAATCTCTCCAACGTTTATTATTTTGTGTTTTTTGGATTAACGCTAGCCTTGTTGGGGTGAGATGGTATCACATTATACTTCTGATTTGCATTTTTAATGGCTAATGATCGTGAGCATTTCCTTATGTATGTTTTAGCTGCCTGAGTGTCTTCTTTGGTGAAGTGCCTGTTCATATGCTTTGCCCATTTTTTAATTGTGTTGTCTTTTTGTTGCTGAGGTTTTGCAGTATCTTGTGGATTTTAGAGATTAGAACCTGATCAGATTTGTCATAGCCAATTTTTTTTCACAGTGTGTAGGTTGTTTTTTTACTCTTTTGCTGAAGTCTTTTGATGAACATAAGTGTTTCATTTTGAGGAGCTTCCAGATATCTAGTTTCTCTTCCAGTGTTTGTGCATTGTAAGTTAGTTAAGTTTTGAATTCTGTTCATGCCATGTATTAGGGTTCCTAGCATTGTCCCAGATTTTTCTTCCATGTTTTTTATTGTTTTAGATTTTATATTTAGGACTTTGATTCATTTTGAGTTAGTTTTTGTTCATGGTGTGAGGTATGGGTCTTGATTATTATTGTTATTTATTTATTTATTTATTTTTGCAGATGGATATCCAGTTATGTCAGCACCATTTGTTAAAGACACTGTCTTTTCCCCATTAAAAAAATTCGGGCCTTTGTCAAATATCAGGTGCTAATCTGTGGTTGGATTTATGTCTGGATTCTCAATTCTATTCCATTAGTCTATGTATCTCTTGTTGTACCAGTACCAGGCTGTTTTGACTACTGTGGCAGTATAATAGGTTCTAAAATCAGGTAGCATGATGCCTCCCACTTTGTTCTTCTTTAGTAATGTTTTCCTTCTCCAGGGCTTCTCTTTCCATATGAAGTTGGTGATTTGTTTGTTCATCTCATTAAAAGATGTCCTTGGAATTTGGATCGAGATTGCATTGTAGTGTAGATTGCATTGGGTAGAATTGACATTTTCACAATTTTGAGTCTTCCTATCCAGGAGTAAGGTATGTTTTTCCACTTATGTAGGTCTCTTTTGGTTTCTTGCATATGAGACTTGGAACTTTCTTTGTACAGGTCTTTTATGTTTCTGGTTAGATTTATTTCTAAGTATTTTATCTTCTTTGGGGCTACCGTAAATGGTATTGATTTGGTGAGTTACTCTTCGACATTCTCTTCATTGGTGTAGAGGAATCCAACTGATTTTTGTATGTTTAGCTTGTATCCTGTTACTTTGCTGAACTCTTCTATTAGTTCCGATAGTTTTCTTGTGGATTCTTTGGGGTTTTTTTGTGTATAAAATCATATCATTTGGGAATAGGGGTACTTTCACTTCTTCCTTAGCAATTTTGATGCCCTTTATCTCCTTTTCTTGCCTACTTGCTCTGGCTAGGACCTCTAGCACAATGTTGAATAAGAGTGGTTCTGGTTCTCGGGGGGAATGCTTTCAGCCTCTCTCCATTTAAGATGATATTGGCTGTTGGCTTTGAATAAATTCCCTTTATTATTTTGAGGAATTTCTCTTCTTATCCTATTTCGCTGAGAGTTTTTTTTTTTAAATCATGAATGGGTGTTGGACTTTATCAAATGTGTTTTCTTCATCAATTGATAAGACCATGTGGTTCTTATCTTTTGTTTTATTTGTGTGATGTATTACATTAATTTTTTTTCTGATGTTGAACCATCTCTGCATACCTGGTATGAATCCCACTTGGTCATGGTGAATTAGTTTTTGATATGTTGTTGAATTCTATTGGCTAGAATTTTGTTGAGGATTTTTTAATCTAACTTAATGAGGGATATTGGTCTGTAATTTTCTTTTTTTGTGGGGTCTTTACCTGGTTTTGGTATCAAGATTATGCTGGCTTCATAAAATAAGTTTGGGAGAACTCCATCCTTTTCTATGCTCTGAAATACCTTGATAGTAGTGGTGTTAACTCTTCTCTGAAAGTTTGGTAGAACTCCGTCCCGGGCCAGGGCTCTTTATTTGTTGGGAGTTTTTAAATTACCTCTCATAGCTCTTCTTTCATTATAGGTTTATTTAGTTTTTCTACCTCTATTGGTGTTAGTTGGGTAGGTAGTGTGTTTTTAGAGATTTGTCCATTTCCTCTAGGTTTTCGAACTTGTTGGAGTACAATTTTTCATAGTATTCTGTTATAATCCTTTTTCTTTTTTAATTATTATTGTGCTTTAAGTGCAAGTTTAGAAATCAAGTCAGTCTCTCACACAAAAACTTATATACACCTTACTACATAATCCCAATTGCTCTCCCCCTAACGAGACAGTCCGCTCCCTCCCTCCACTCTCTCTTTTCGTGTCCATTTTGTCAGCTTCTAACCACCTCTACCCTCTCATCTACCCTCCAGGCAGGAGATGCCAATATAATCTCAAGTGTCCACCTGATCCAAGAAGCTCACTCCTCACCAGCATCCCTCTCCAATCCATTGTCCAGTCAATCCTTGTCTAAAGAGTTGGCTTTGGTAATGGTTCCTGTCCTGGGCCAACAGAAGGTCTGGGGTCCATGACCACTGGGGTCCTTCTAGTCTCAGTCAGACCATTAAGTCTGGTCTATTTACGAGAGTTTGGGGTCTGCATCCCATTTTTCTCCTGCTCCCTCAGGGGTTCTCTGTCAGGGCAATCATCGGTTGTAGCCAGGCGCCACCCAGCTCTTATGGTCTCAAGCCACTGTACTCTCTGGTTTATGTGGCCCTTTCTGTTTCTTGGGCAATTAATTACCTTGTGTCCTTGGTATTCTTCATTCTCCTTTGATCCAGGTGGATTGAGACCAATTGATGCATCTTAGATAGCCGCTTGCTAGCATTTAAGACCCCAGACTCCTCTCTCCAAGGTGGGATGCAGAATGTTTCCTTACTAGATTTTATTATGCCAATTGACTTAGATGTCCCCTGAAACCATGGACCCCAAACCTCTGCCCCTGTTATGCTGGCCTTTGAAGCATTCAATTTATTCTGGAAACTTCTTTGCTTTTTGTTTAGTCCAATTGTGCTGACCTCGCCTGTATTGTGTGTTGTCTTTCTCATCACCTAAAGTATTTCTTATCTACTATCTGCTAGTGAATACCCCCCTCACCCGCCCTCCCTCCCTGCTCTCATAACCATTCAAAGAATATTTTCTTCTCTATTTAAACTATTTCATGAGTTCCTTTATACTAGTGGTCTTATACAATATTTGTCCTTTTGCAACTGACTAATTTCACTCAGCATAATGCCTTCCAGATTCCTCCATGTTATGAAATGTTTCACAGATTCATCACTGTTCTTTATCGATGCATAGTATTCCATTGTATGAATATACCATACTTTATTTATCCATTCATCCATTGATGGGCACCTTGGTTGCTTCCATCTTCTTGCTACTGTGAACAGTGCTGCAGTAAACATGGGTGTGCATATATCTGTTCACGTAAGGGCTCTTATTTCTCTAGGATATGTTCCAAGGAGTGGGATTGCTGGATCCCATGGTAGTTATATTCCCAGCTTTTTGAGGAAGAGAAAATCAATTTACAAAGTGGCAGTACCATTTTACATTCCCACCAGCAGTGTATAAGTGTTTCAGTCTCTCCACAATTTCTCCAACATTTATTATTTTGTGTTTTTGGATTAATGCCAGCCTTGTTGGAGAGAGATGGAATCTCACTGTAGATCTGATTTTCATTTCTCTAATGGCTAACGATCGTGAGCATTTCTTCATGTATCTGTTAACTACCTGAATGTCTTCTTTAGTGAAGTGTCTGTTCATATCTTTTACCCATTTTTTAATTGGGTTATTTGTGTTTTTGCATTTGAGTTTTTGCAGTATCAAGTAGATTTTAGAGATCAGGTGCTGATCAGAAATGTGATAGCTAAAAACTTTTTCCCTGTCTATAGGTAATCCTTTTCCTCTTCTGGTGTAGTCTTTGGATGAGCATAGGTGATTGATTTTTAGGAGCTCCCAGTTATCTAGTTTTTCTTCTGCCTCGTTAGTACTGTTTTGTGTACTGTTTATGCCGTGTATTAGGGCTCCTAACATTGTCCCTATTTTTTCTTCCATGATCTTTATCGTTTTAGTCTTTATGTTTAGGTCTTTGATCCACTTGGAGTTAGTTTTTGTGCATGGTGTGAGGTATGGGTCTTGTTTCATTTTTTTGCAGATGGATATCCAGTTATGCCAGCACCATTTGTTAAAAAAGACTGTCTTTTCCCCATTTAACTGTTTTGGGGCCTTTGTCAAATATCAACTGTTCACATGTGGTCGGATTTATGTCTGGATTCTCAATTCTGTTCCATTGGTCTACATATCTGTTGTTGTACCAGTACCAGGCAGTTTTGACTACTGTGGCAGTATAATGGATTCTAAAACCAGGTAGAGTAAAGCCTCCCACTTTCTTCTTCTTTTTCAGTAATGCCTTACTTATCTGGGGCCTCTTTCCCTTCCATGTGAAGTTGGTGATTTGTTTCTCCAACTCATTAAAGAATTTCATTGGAAATTGGATCGGAATTGCATTAATTGTATAGATCGCTTTTGGTAGAATAGACGTTTTTTATAATGTTAAATCTTCCTATCCATGAGCAAAGTGTGTTTTTCCACTTACGTCTTTTTTTTTTCTTGCAGAAGCATATTGTAGTTTTCTTTGTATAAGTCTTTTACATCTCTGGTAAGTTTATTCCTAAGTATTTTATCTTCTTGGGGTCTACTGTACATGGTATTGATTTGGTGATTTCCTCTTCGATGTTCTCTTTGTTGGTGTAGAGGAATCCAACTGATTTTTGTATGTTTATCTTGTATCCTGATACTCTGCTGAACATTTCTATTAGTTTCAGCAGTTTTCTTGAGGATTCCTTAGGGATTTCTGTGTATAAGATCGTGTCATCTGCAAATAGAGATAATTTTACTCTTCTTTGCCAATCTGGATACCATTTATTTCTTTATCTAGCCTAATTTCTCTGGCTAGGACCCCTAGCACAATGTTGAATAAGGGTGGTGATAAAGGGCATCCTTGTCTGGTTCCCAATCTCAATGGGAATGCTTTCAGACTCTCTCCATTTAGGGTGATTGTTGGCTGTTGGCTTTGTATAAATGTCCTTTATTATGTTGAGGAATTTTCCTTGTATTCCTATTTTCTGAGAGTTTTTATCATGAATGGGTGTTGAGCTTTGTCAAATGCCTTTTCTGCATCAATGGATAAAATCCTGTGATTCTTGTGTTTTGTTCTATTTACGTTGGATTACATTAATTGTTTTTCTAATGTTTAACCATCTCTGCATTCCTGGTATGAATCCCACTTGGTCATGGTGGATTATTTTTTTGATATGTTGTTGAATTCTATTGGCTAGAATTTTGTTGACAATTTTTGCATCTACGTTCGTGAGGGATATAGGTCTGTAATTATCTTTTTTTGTGGTGGCTTTACCTGGTGTTGGTATCAGCAATATGCTGGCTTCATAGAATGAGTTTGGGAGATTCCGCCCTTTTCTATGCTCTGAAATACCTTTAATAGTATTGGTGTTAACTCTTCTCTGAAAGTTTGTTAGAACTCTGCAGTGAAGCTGTCCCGGACAGGGCTTTTTTTGTTGGGAGTTTTTTGATTACCTTTTCTATCTCTTCTTTTGCTACGAGTCTATTTAGTTGTTCTACCTCTGTTTGTGTTAGTTTAGGTAGGTAGTGTTTCTAGGAAATCATCCATTCCTTCTAAAAGAAAATTCCTTCTAGGTTGTCAAAATTTTTTGAGTCTAGTTTTTCAAGTAATCTGATATGATTCTTTTAATTTTTGTTGGGTCTGTTGTTATATTGCCCATCTAATTTCTTATTCAGTTTATTTGCTTCCTCTCCTGTTTTTCTTTTGTCAGTTTGGCCAGTGGTTTATTGATTTTGTTGATTTTTTCAAAGAACCAGCTTTTGGTCTTGTTAATTTTTCCTATTGTTTTCCTATTTCATTTAGTTCTGCTCTTATTTTTATTACTTGTTTTCTTCTGGTGCCTGAGTGCTTCTTTTGTTGCTCTCTTTCTATTTGTTCAAGTTGTGGGGGTCGTTCTTTGATTTTAGCCCTTTCTTCTTTTTGTATGTGTGCATTTATCAATATAAATTTACCTCTGAGCATTGCTTTTGCTGCGTCTCAAAGGTTCTGATAGGAAGTGTTTTCATTCTCGTTGGAGCCTATGAATTTCTTTATTCCATCCGTCATGTATTATATAATCCAGTCTTTTTTGAGCAGGGTATTGTTCAGTTTCCAAGAGTTGATTTCTTTCCCCTGCTTTTTCTGTTATTGATTTCCACTTTTATGGCCTGATGTTCACAGAAGATGCTTTGTAATATTTCAATGTTTTGGATTCTGCCAAGGCTTTCTTTATGACCTAATGTGTGGTCTATTCTAGAGAATGTTCCTTGTGCACTAGAAAAGAAAGTATAGTTGGTTGCTGTTAGGTGGAGTGTTCTGTACATGTCTATGAGGTAAGTTGGTAAGTGGCATTTAGATCTTCCGTGTCTTTATTGAGCTTCTTTCTGGATGTCCTGTCCTTCACCAAAAGCAGTGTGTTGAAGTCTCCTGCTTTTATTGTGGAGCTGTCTATCTCACTTTTCAATGCTGATAGAGTTTGTTTTATGTATCTTTCAGCCCTGTCATTGGGTGCATAAATATTTAATATGGTTATATCTTCTTGGTAAATTGTCCCATTAATCATTATATAGTGTCCTTCCTTATCCTTTCTGATGGATTTAACTTTAAAGTCTATTTTGTCAGAAATCAATATTGCCACTCCTGCTCTTTTTTGATTGTTGTTTGCTTGATATATTATTTTCCATCCTTTGAGTTTTAGTTCTTTTGTGTCTCTGAGCCTAAGGTGTGTCTCTTGTAGGCAGTATATAGATGGATGTTGTTTTTTAATCCATTCTCCCACTCTATGTGTCTTTATTGGTGCATTTAGTCCATTTACATCCAGGGTAATTATGGATAGGTACGAATTTAGTGCTATCATTTTGATGTCTTTTTTTGTGTGTTGTTGACAGTTTCTTTTTCCCACTTAATTTTATGTGCTGGGTAGATTATCTTTATATATTGTTCTTTCCTATATTCGTTGCTGTTGAGTTTGTTTCTGCTCAGTCTCTATTTTTTTTGATGAGTTAGGTAGTTTGTCTCCTTTGTGATTACCTTATTATTCACCCCTATTTTTCTAAATTTAATCCTAGCTTTTATTTCTTTGTATCTCTATATCTTCCTCTCCATATGGAAGGTGTATGATTGCATTTCTTAGTCCCTGTTTACTGTTTTAATGTTGTTTTCTTTTATATAATAACATCACTGTTATCCTGTTTTGAGCTTTTTTTTTTTTAATCTTGCTTTGTTTTTTTGATTTCCCTGTCTGGGTTGATTTCTGATTGCTCTGCCCAGTGTTCTAGTTTTGGGTTGACACCTGATATTATCAATTTTCTAACAAAAGAGCTCCCTTTAGTATTTCTTGTAGTTTTGGTTTGGTTTTTATGAATTCCCTCAACTTGTGTTTATCTGGAAATGTCCTAACTTCACCTTCATATTTAAGAGACCGTTTTGCTGGATATGTGAGTCTTTGTTGGCAATTTTTTTCCTTGAATTTTTTAGGTAAGTGATCCCATTGCCTTCTTGCCTGCATGGTTTCTGCCGAGTAGTCCGAGATTATTCTTATGGTCTCTTTTGTAGGTGACTTTTCGTTTATCCCTGGTTGCTTTTTTTTCGTTTATCCCTGGTTGCTTTTTTTTCGTTTATCCCTGGTTGCTTTTTTTTCATTTATCCCTGGTTGCTCTTAAAATTCTCTCTTTATCTTAGGTTTTGGCAAGTTTGATTGTAATATGTCTTGGTGTGTTTCTTTTAACATCTACCTTATGTGGAGTTCGATGAGCATCTTGGATCAATATCTTCTTATCTTTCAGGATATCCAGAAAGTTTTCTGCCGACAAATCTTCAACAATTCTCTGTATTTTCTGTCATCTCTCTCTGTTCTGGTACTCCAATCACTCGTAGGTTATTTCTCTTGATAGAGTCCCAAATGATCCTTAAGTGTTTTCATTCTTTTAATATCAGTTGG
The DNA here is from genome assembly GCF_030014295.1 of Loxodonta africana. Classification (NCBI taxonomy): domain Eukaryota; kingdom Metazoa; phylum Chordata; class Mammalia; order Proboscidea; family Elephantidae; genus Loxodonta; species Loxodonta africana. The sequence continues at coordinate 73,508,791 of NC_087369.1, forward strand.
GTGTGTTTTGATATCATCGCTTTCATTTCTTATTCAGGGGTTATTTGCTTCCTGTCCTGGTTTACTTTCATCAGTTTGGCCAATGGTTTATTGATTTTGTTAATCTTTTCAATGAACCAGCTTTTGGTCTTGGTAACTCTTTCAGTTATTTTTCTTTTGTCTATTTCTTTTAATTCTGCTCTAATTCATATTATTTGTTTTGTTCTCGTGCCCAAGAGTTTCTTTTGCTTTTTTCTATTTGTTTGAGTTCTTGGGCTAAGTGTTTGATTCTGGCGTATTCTTCTTTTTGGATGTGTGCATTTATTGCTATAAATTGACCTTTGAACACTGCTTCTGCCATGTCCCAAAGGTTCTGGTAGGATGTGCTTTCATTTTTCATTTGATTCTTTGAATTTCTTTATTCTCATCTTTATTTTTTCTACAGTCCAGTAGTTTTTGAACCGGGTGTTGTTCAGTTTTTTTGTTTGTTTTTTTGTGTTATTGATTTCTACTTTTATGCCTTTATGGTCAGAAAAGATGCTTTGTAATATTTTGATGTTTTGGATTCTGTTAAGGCTTGCTTGTGGCATAATATGCAGTCTATTCTGGAGAATGCTCCATGTGCATTGGAAAAGAAAGTATACTTGGTTACTATTGGGTGGAGTGTTCTGGGTATGTTTATGAGATCAAGTTGGTTGATTGTGGCATTTAGATCTTCTGTGTCTTTATTGAGCTTTTTTCTGGGTATTCTGTCCTTCACTTAAAGTGGTGTGTTGAAGTCTCCTACCCTTAACTGTGGAGCTGTCTGTCTTTTCAATGTATTTACAGTTTGTTTTATGTATTTTGGAGTCTCATCGTTGGGTGTGTAAATATTTAATATGGTTATATCCTCCTGGTATATTGACCCTTTAATCATCATAGAGTGTCCTTTATCCTTTGTGGTGGATTTTGCTTTAAAGTCTATTTTATCAGAGATTAATATTGCCACTCCTCTTTTCTGATTTTTGCTTGCTTGATATATTTTTTGTATCCTTTGAGTTTTATTTTGTTTCTGTCTTTAAGTGTAAGGTATGTCTCTTGTAGGCAGCATATAGACTGGTTGTGTGTTTTATCCATTCTGCCATTCTCTGTCTCTTTATTGGTGCATTTATTCATTTACATTCAGCGTAATTATTGATAGGTGTGAGTTTAGTACTTTCATTTTGATGTATTTTTGTGTGTGTGTGCATCGTTGACAGTTTGATCCATTTAATTTTCTGTGCTGTCATTTTTATTTACATATTTTCTTTTCTTCTTTTTCACTTTTGTATTTGAGTCTTTATGTTTTTCTTTTTTTAATGTGTAAAATATTTACCTCTATTTTTCTAAGTTTAAACCATCTTTTATTTTTTGATATCAATCTGACGTCCTCTCTGTATGAACGTTCTATGACTACATTACTCAATACCTGTTTTTTGTTTTAATGTTGTCATCTCTTACATATTGACCTCTCTGTTTCCCTATTTTCAGTGTTTGAGCTTTGATTTATTTTTGTGACTTCCCTATCTGGGTTGAAATCTGGTCATTTTGTCCTGTGTTCTATTCTTGGGTTGTTACCTGATATTATTAATTTTCTAATCAGAGGACTCTCTTTAGTACTTCTTGTAATTTTTGTTTGGGTTTTACAAATTCCCTAACCTTCCATTTATCTGGAAATGCCCTAATTTTGCCATCATATTTGAGATACAGTTTTGCTGAATATGTAATTATTGGCTGGCATTTTTTTTTCTTTAATGGTTTATATATATCTTCCCATTGCCTTCTTGCCTGCATGGTTTCTGCTGAGTACTCCGAGCTTATTCTAATGGACTCTCCTTTGTAGGTGACTTTTCATTTATCCCTAGCACCTCTTAAAATTCTCTGTTTATCTTTGGTTTTGGCAAGTTTGATTGTACTATGTCTTGGTGACTTTCTTTTGTGATCTATCCTGTGTGGATTTCAATGAGCTTATTGGATAGATATCTTCTTGTCTTTAATGATATCAGGGAAGTTTTCTGCCAATAAGCCTTCAGGAATTCTCTTTGCATTTTCTGTTACCACCCCCACCCCTGCCTTCCTGTTCTAGTACTCCAATCACTCTTAGGTTATTCCACTTGATAGAGTCCCACATAACTCTTAGGGTTTCTTAATTTTTTTAATTCTTTTATCTGACTTTTCCTGAAATAAGTTGGTGTCAAGCATATTATCTTCAATCTCACTAGTTGTGACTTCCATTGCCTCAATTCTGCTCCTATGAGTTTCTATTGAGTTGTCTAATTCTGAATTTTTTTTGTTAATCATTTGAACTTCTGTTTTCTCTCTCTTTGTGGACTCTTGCAACCTGTTAAATTTGTTGTTATGCTCTTGTGTAACCTTCTTAAGTTCCTCTTTTTCTTTGTCTATGTGTTCCTTGGCTTGGTCTTCCTGATGTCTTGAAGAGCTCTGTATATTAATCATTTGAATTCTACCTATGGTAATTCCAAGAAGTTGTCTTCCTCTAGGAGCATTCTTGCTTTTTTGTTTTGGTTGCTTGCTGAAGCCATCATGGTGTGTCTGTTTATGTGATATGATACTGACTGTTGTTCGCGAGGCATCAATAAGTTATTATATTTTGTTATGTTTGCTTACTGTCATGGATTGAGTTTTGTCCACTGAAAATATTTGTTACCTTGGCTAGGTCATGATTCCTTTGTATGATTCTCTACCATTTTATCATCTGACATGATTTTCTGTGTGTTTTAAATCCTATCACTATGCACAGTTATTGATGAGATCTACAAGATTATATAGTGTCTTAAGCCATCTCTTTTGAGATGTAAAAGAGAGAAGTGAGCAGAGAGACACAGTGACCTCATACCACCACAAATGCAGTGCAGGGAGCAGACTGTGTCCATGGGACCTGAGGTTTCTGCACTGAAATGTTCCCAGACCAAGGGAAGGTTGATGACAGGGACCCTCATCCAGAGCCAACAGAGAAGGAAAGCCTTCCCCTGGAGCTGACACCCTTAATTTGGACTTGTAGCCTACTGGAATGTGAGAAAATAAACTTGTCTTTGTTAAAGCCATCCACTTGTGGTATTTCTGTTATAGCAGCACTAGATGACTAAAAGCTAAAAGACACTTACTATGTCCTAGCTTCTTGTTTTGTTTTGATATGCCCAGATGGGGTGGTCGTGTGAGCTACTTTGATTATTGGTGTCTTCAAAGCTCTCACATCTTGTCACCGGGTGGCTAGAGTTGCTATTAAGAATGTGAGGCCAGAAGTCCACTTGCTTTTCTTATATGGATTCACCTCAGGTGTCCAGATAGTCAGTCACTGAGTGCGTGGTGCAGGCTCTTAACTATAGTCCCAGATGAGCAGGGATGATTGGAGTAGGCACAGGTATCTGGCTGCAGTAGGAGGCAACATGCTGAGCAAGGCAGGGGGTTGGTGGGTTCCCCTGAGTGTCTATTTGGAAGGCATGTCCCTGTTCCTTAGACTGCATAGGTGGGTGGACTTTGCAGCTGGACTTTGGGCACTCAATGCTCTTTGCTGTAAGAACTGGGAGGCCCCCCTTATTCCTGGACCCCTGTCTTATGTGGCTAGGTGGAGTGGGTAGAGCCACCAGTCCTCAGGTTCCTGATGTGGGTAGTGAGGACCCTGTTTAATGGGCAGGGTGATGTCAAAAGTCATGAATCTGCCACTCCCCATCAGCTGTTGAAGTTGAAAATAGGCTTTAGGTATATACACTGTTGCATTGTGCTAATGAGGGCCTACAATGTTGAAATGGGCCCACACTGTTCTATGCAGGGGCAAAAGGCATTCAAAGTCTGTGGACCCTTTATGCTGTGCCTAGGCAAATGGGCTGTGCCTGCCCTGAGTTCCCAGCTAAGGAGATTATTTTTTTCCCGTTTGTTAATTTGTTCCCACTCCAAAACCAGGGGAATGGCTCAGGACGTGCGACAGGTCCTCCTTCCAGTCCAGGAGGCACAGCAATCATTGAAGCTGTACTGGGACCTGGAGCAGAGCAGAGAGGGGACAGGTAAATGGAAGAGAGATACTTCCCAAGGGGGTGAAGTGCTTTTTTGATCCACATGGTAGGTTTGAGTTTTGTATTTGTCTTTCACCTACTCAACGCCTCTTCTCCCTGGTTCTGGAGATTTGAGCAGATTCTCCACTGCTCGGTTTCTCCTGATGTGGAAGATACGTCCCAAGCATTGCTGCATGCTGTGGCCCATGTTCACCAGCTGATCCAGCCTGTAGGATGCCTGCTATGTCAGGTCTGGCAAATCCTTGCTGCTTCTGAACTGTTTCTCCCTCCTCCGGCACTCACTCTGACTCTTCAACTTTGTCTTTAATGTTCAGGGCTCCTAGGTTGTCATATATAATTATTTCACTTTTTGGGGGGTCTTTGTTGTAAGAGGGACCACAGGAAGCACCTGACTACTCTGCAGTCTTGACCTCACCCCCACATTCATTTACTTTTAATCTTTCCTTCCCTCTCTCCAAAACATACAAAATTTTGGCATTTTCTAGCTCAGACCTGCATTTGTGAAGCCAAATGAGGAAACAGTTTCATGAGGAGGGATTGATCAATTGTCTCAAATGCAGCTCTTAGGGTCAAGTAATGTGAACACTGGATCATAGGATTTAGCAACATGGAGGTCATTAGTGCCCTTAATAAAAGCAGTTTCAGTGGGATATTGGAGAGACAGCCTGAATGGAATGTGTTTAATTGTGAATGGGAGGAAACACTATGGAGACAGTGAGTATAGAAAAGTATTTAAGGGATGTTTTCCATAAAGGTGAAGAGAGAGTTATTGTTGTAGCTAGAGGCGTAACTGAGAGAAGTCACAGCACATCTGCTAACTGATGAGAAGGATAAAAAATGAAATAAAATTAATGGTATGAGCAAGGGAGAAAAAAGAATTTCTGGAGAAATTTCCTTGGGAAATTGTCAAGAATGTATGGGATCTAGTGAATTAGAATGGAATGACATTAAATAGTAGCCATAAGAGTTCATCCAAAAAAAAAAAAAAAAACTGGAGGAAAAGCAAAGTATTATGCACATAGATGAAGATAGGTGGGGAAGTGTCACAGTGGGAGTTCACAGACATTCTCCTCTAATTGACTCTATGTTAGTAGTGAAATATAAAGCAAGGTCATCAGCTGTGAGTGAGGATAAGAACGAAAGTGATGGAAGTGGGAAAAGAAAGGAAAAGGCATGAAAGTGTCATCCAAGAGAGTGGGAGAGTGATCCTTAATCTAAGAATTTGGAGTATTTGGGTACCAACACAGGCCAATTAAAGCAGATTTTCTGGGCTGAGTTCAGTAATTAGCATTACTAAAAGTTTTTAGATAATTCTAATATGAAGCTCAGGTGGTGCAATGGTTAAGAGCTTAGCTGCTAACTAAAAGGTTGGCAGTTCAAATCCACGAGCTGCTCCTTGGAAACCCTATGAGACAGTTCTACTCTGTCCTACAAGGTTGCCATCAGTTGGAATGGACTCAACAGCAGCAGATTAATATGCACCCAGAGTTGAAAATATTGTGCTAGGGAAAGGTAGTATGATTACCAGGCAGCATTGAAGGCCCATTTGAGATTCATGGTCATGGATTTAAGATGGGAGCATTCAACATGATCGTGTGCCTTTCTGGTAAGGTGCAAGTTTGAAGTAGGTGGATGGTTGATTTAAGCAGAATTGGGCTTTTTCCAGAGAAGTATGACAAATTGAGAGAGATAAACAAGGGATTTAAAGGTGTATGTAAAGGGGGAAGGGTTATAAGAATTGATCACGTTGTTGAAAGTGGGTAAGGAGGGAAGTGAGGACATGAGAAGGCTGAGTGCCACTGAAAAGGTTATAAGACCATTGGCCCTTTGGGGTTGAAGAACTGTCAATTTCAGGGAACTTGTAGGTGAAGGAGAAGATGTATCTACTAGGAGAGTGGAATGCCTGAAATTGAGATGATGAGGGGTTTTAAGATATTGTCGATAACAAAGTCTGGGACAATACTTATCAAGATGGGGTACTTTGGAAATTTGTGGGGGCATTTTTGGTTGTCGAAAGGATGCGGGCACTTCTCCCATTTATTGGGCCAGGGTGAAGTATGTACAGGAAATTCCCTCTTGTTGAAGGATATCCCAGATAGCAGGATGATCAAATGCACCACCAGAAATTCACAGAGGAGAAAAAAAAAACAAAAACATAACCAGATTAGATAGAAACTATCTCCATTTTATATGTGTCTTAGGCTGGGTTCTCTGAAGAATCAAAACCAATAAAGCCAAAAAATGTATATGTAGAGCGATTTATATCAAGGAAATGGCTCATGCAGTTGTATAGGCTGGAACATCCCAAGTCCATGGGTCAGAATAGAGGCTTCTCCTTATTCATGTAGCCACACAGGCTGGCAAACCCAAGATCGGCAGGTCAGACAGCAGGGCTCTTGCTCACAGGCTGTGAAGATCAATGAAACCCAAGATCAGCAGGCAAGACCACAGGTAAGCTGCTAGCTCAAGTCCTGAGAACCGGAGGTCAGACTAACAGGAGCCAGCTGCAAAGCAAAAAGCCCATGAGCTTTGCCAGAATGTCCACTTATATTTGAATGCAGGTCACACGCCCAAGGAAACTCCTTTTTCAACTGATTAGCTACTCACAGCAGATCCCATCATGCAGGTGATCACAATATCATACAACTGCCAAACCACTGAGAATCATGACCCAGCCTAGTTGATGCACAACCTTAACTATCACAACATGTAAAAACACATTATACATTTTTCAGGCTTTTAATATATTCCAACTTTTCTAAGAATGGAATAATAAATGTAAATCAAAAAACATTGCAATTTCTTTTCATAGCTTTATCAATAATCGTTCACTCATTCTGAAAATAGTGTCACCAGCAACAACTTCAACTTGTAGTACTTCACCACACATCTGATTTAATATACTTTTGGAATTCACAGTGATTTTTGTGAACAGGTACAAGGGAAAAAAAAACTTATTTGGCCCTCATTTCAAAAAAGCTTTGGTGCATTTCCTATCTTCTTTGTTACCTGAGTTGCTAGTTGCAGAAGAGTTGTTGCATGTGGTTTTGAGTAATACGGAGAGTCAGACATGCTAGGTTAATTTCCCCAAGGTATATCCCTAATATTTTTTGGAGTGAGAATTTAAATCTATGTCTCTTTTGTTGTGATGTTCACACGCTTTATTCTATTCTATACTGTTTTCCAAGGTACATAGGTGTGAGTTGTAGCCCCATGTGCTTCTCAGATTGAGCAGGTAAATTTCTGAAGCACTGACACCGTTATGGAAACCGGCTACATCAGAATGAACTTATTGCTCTAGTTTTCTTGGATGATGCAATGAATCATGGGGATGGTGTGAGTAGTAATTAAGAATGGGTCTCTGAAATCAGATTGGGTGTATATGAGTCCCAGATTTATGGTTTCCTAGCAATGCAGGGTACTTGAGTGCTGTCTCAGTTTCCTCATCTGTAAAATGAGTAAAATAAGAGTATGTACCTCATAGCATTCTTGTGAGGATGTTTTGACCCAAAACTACTAATGCACTTACAACAGCCCCTGGAAAATAGGAAGTACTCAGCAAGTGTTAGCTATTATTTCTATTTCTATTGATGTTATTTTCATCATCAACATCATCTTAGCTGTCATGATCATTTTAGAGGTTCTAAAATGTACAGGTCTTTTTGGAAGGTGTGGCAGACACTGTCTCCAACATGAGGAATTCTGTTTATCTTTTATTTACTTCCCAAAGCTCTTGTGTACCAGGAGGTAAGCCCGAGAATCAGCTGGTATCTCTTACATAGGAAGTGTATGAAGAGACCTATTTCCAGGAATATACAGAGGGTTGTCCCTAGTAAGAAGAACATTGCCATAGATCTTATTTATACCCTAGCTTCTTCCACTCACTATTGTGCATTCTGGGACTCAAATTTTACCTATCTCAGCATTCACATCTTTCTACCCCCTCCTCAGGTTTTCTTGGACATCAATTCCTATGAAGAGTATCCCCCTGTGCATAAAATGACTTACTGAAAACCCCCTTGTTTTCCTGGAGAACTTCTATCCCTCCTTCAAAACACAACTAAGGGTGGACTTCCTTGAAGATGGCCACATAAGCAGTTTCACACTCCTGGCCTCCTTTAGGATCACCAAGGAAAACAACCAGAAATTTTTAGAACCAGCTTAGTAAGAACGAGGAAAAGCAGTTTTAGGGTTGCGACAAATAATGAACACTGAATCAAGAAAAAGAAGAATCTTAACTGCTAGGAAACCTTTGATTTTCTACTCTTGGTTCCACTCCTACTCTCCATTTCAGCTGGCTTGGCATTTTTTTTTTTTTTTTTGTAAAATTATATATACCACAGCATTTGCCAGTTCAAAATTGTTCCGGTGTACCTCTCAGTGATATCAATTACATCAATCATGTTGTTCAATTATTGCCACTAATGGATGTCAAAGTTACCATTGCCATAAAAAAAAAAAACGAAAAAAAAAATCCCACTGCTTTCCAAACAATGGCTCCCCCTCTGCCCCTCCCTCCTGTCGCCGGCAACCACTAATGATTTTTGGTCTCTATTTGTTTGCCTATTATTGTCATTTCTTGTGTGATCATAAAATGTTTGCCTTTCTGTGATTGACTTATTTCACTCACCATAATGTTTTGAAGTTCATCCATTTTGTAGCATGGATCAGGACTTGAATTTTTAAGTGTTTTGCTGCTAACTGAAAGGTCAGAAGATCAAATTCACCAGCTACTTCCAGGGATAAAAGACCTGGCAATCTGCACCCATTAAATATAAGTTCTAGGAAGGGGCCAAAATGGCTGACTAAGCAGGAGCTTCCACAGAACCCTGTTGCAACAAAGACCTGAAAAAACAAGTGAACTGATTACATCTATGACAATCTATGAACCCTGACCATCAAACACAGAACTAAGGAATCAACCTGAGTGACGGGGGATCGAGAGACCATGCAGAAGCAGTGACTAGTTGCCAAGCCCACACAGTACCTCAGTTCCAATTCCTTGGTGTTGTTCTTTGGTGCATATGTGATGGGGCTGATGGTGGTTTCTTGAAACACGGCAAGCACTGGACTCAGCCATAACTCCCTGAGGCAACCTTGGTGGGACCCAGCCAGCACACACAGGCTACACACTGATCTGAGTGACAGGGGAGCAAGAGACCATGCAGAAGCATCGACTAGTTGTGGAGCCCACGCAGTGCCCCAGCTCTGATTCCTTGGTGCTGTTCTTTGACCTGAATGTGGTGGGGCTGATGGTAGTTTCCTGAGATACGGCAAGCATGGCATTCAGCCCTAAATCTCCGAAGGGACCCACCCAGCACACACACCTCTGGAACATCAGATAAAACAGTGCTCTAGACACAAGATAAGTGATTTTGTCTATTTTACCATGCTACTCTCTCCCATCTATCTGATACCTCCACTCCCTCCCCCAGAAGACTTCATTAATATTCAGATTCCCTGGGCCTGAGATAGAAGTGCACTGCTTTCTTCTAACCCATTCTCCTTGCATGGGAGAAACAGCAAATTAACAAGCACGGGAAAAATGCTTTCCCAAATCCCCTAAACTGGAAGATCAGAGCAGAAGCAGCCCCAGTCCAGGCATAACAGATCTACAGACTTTGGCTTTTACCCCTGCATGGAACCAGGTGGCTATTATAATGTAAAGGCAAACCGTTAGAGGTCTGACTATAATTGTTTCAGCTGAGTGGTGGAAAGGCAGGTTTTGGAGGTCTGATACCACTCTACCTATTAAACAGAGCCCTAACCTACCCACAGCAGGGAGCAGATGGCTGAGGCTCCATCCACACCACCTAGCCACCTGAGAAAGGCGTCTGAGGATAGTGGTGCCTACCAGTTTTTACAGTTATAAGCACTGGGTGCCTAAGGTACAGATACAAAGCGCACCTACCAGAGCACTGTAGAGAAGAGAGACACTCCTTCCTCACTGACACTTGGGTGAAGGCTGTAAGCACCCTCCGATTCTCAGAGTGTGAACCCCTGCTGATATCAGAAACCAGTGTATACAACCATCACCACTAATCATCTAAGATAGTAGGTGAGAGCCTACAGCACACATGAGGTGACCAACTATCAGGACACCTGATATGATCCTATTCAAGAATAGTGAATGGACTCGGGCTCATACACATGGTAACAGGTCTAACCATCTGTTAAAAAGACATTAGTGCTTCAAAGTGTCCAGTAATCAAGTTAGCACACTCTAGTAGCCTACCTGGGTATACTGAGACAAAACAAGAAGACAGGACTCAGTGAGCAAATATAAAATAAATTATTACAATAACTTATAGATGGCTCAGAGAAAGCAGTCGATATCAAATCACATAAAGAAGCACACCACGATTGTTTCTACAACCCCCAAATCAGAGAATCAATATCTCTCCCAGATGAAGATATATTCCTGGAATTGCCAGATGTAGAATACAAAAGATTAATAGACAAAATGCTTCAAGACATAAAGATGACATCAGAAATGAAACCAGGTAATGTACAGAATAAGCAAGGAACACATATATAAAGAGGTTAAAGAAATTAAAAAGCTTATTCAAGAACATAATGAAAAATCTAATAAGCTGCAAGAATCCATAGAGAGACAGCATTCGGAAATTCCAAAGATTAACAATAAAATTACAAAATTAGACAACTCAATAGGAAGTCAGAGGAGCAGAATTGAGGAATTGGAATGCAGAATTGGGGAGATGGAGGATAAAGCAATTGGCACCAATATATTTGAAGAAAAATAACATAAAAGAATTTTTTTGAAAAATGAAGAAACCCTAAGAGTCATGTGGGACTCTATCAAGAAGAATAACTTGCGTGTGATTGGAATTCCAGAACAGGGAGGGATAACAGAAAATACAGAGAGAATTGTTGAAGACTTGTTGGCAGAAAACTTCCCTGATATTGTGAAAGATGAGAAGACATCCAAGATGCACATTGAACTCCACATAAGGTAGATGTTAAAAGAAAGTCACCAAGACATATTATAATCAAACTTGCCAAAACCAAAGATAAAGAGAGAATTATAAGAGCAGCAAGGGATAAATGAAAAGTCACCTACAAAGGAGAGCCAATAAGAATAAGCTCGGTCTATTCGGCAGAAGCCATGCAGGCAAGAAGGCAATGGGATGACATATTTAAAAAATTGAAGGAAAAAAATTACCTGCTAAGAGTCATATATACATCAAAACTGTCTCTTAAATATGAAGGTGAAATTAAGATATTTACAGATAAACACAAGTTTAGGGGAATTTGTAAAAGCCAAACCAAAACTATAAGAAATACTAAAGGGAGTTCTTTGGTTAGAAAATCAATAATATCAGGTATCAACCCAAGACTAGAACACTGGGCAGAGCAACCAGAAGTAAACCCAGACAGGGAAATCCAAAAAACAAACAAGAATATTAAAAAAAAAAACTCAAAACAGGGTAACAGCAAAGTTATTATATAAAAGAAGAGAAGGTTAAAATAATAAAGAGGGACTAAGAAATGTAATCATACACCTTCCATATAGAGAGGAAGAGATGGCAATATAAAGAAATAAAAGTTAGGTGTAAACTTAGAAAAATCGGGGTAAATAATGAGGTAACCACAAAGGAAACTATCCTACTCATCAAAATGAAATACAAGAAAAAAATAGAGACTGAGCAGAGATAAAATTAATAACGAGTATGAGGAAAGGACAATATATAATCTACTCAGCACATAAAATTAAGTGGGAAAAAGAAACTGTTAACAACACACAAAAAAAGATATCAAAATGATAGCACTAAATTCATACCTATCCATAATTACCCTGAATGTAAATCGACTAAATGGGCCAATAAAGAGACAGAGAGTGGCAGAATGGATTTAAAAACACGATCCGTTTATATGCTGCCTACAAGACACACACCTTAGACTTAGAGACACAAACTAAAACTCAAAGGATGGAAAAAAAATATATCAAGCAAACAACAATCAAAAAAGAGCAAGAGTGGCAATATTAATTTCTGACAAAAGAGACTTTAAGGTTATATCCATCATAAAGGATAAGGAAAAACAATATATAATGATTAATGGGACAATACACCAAGAAGATATAACCATATTAAATATTTATACATCTAATGACAGGGCTGAAAGATGCATACAACAAACTCTATCAGCATTAAAAAGTGAGATAGACAGCTCCACAATAATAGTAGGAAATTTCAACACACCACTTTCAGTGAAGGACAGGACATCCAGAAAGAAGCTCAATAAAGACACGGAAGATCAAAATGCCACAATCAACCAACTTGACCTCGCAGACATATACAAAACACTCCACCCAACAAGAGCCAAGTATACATTCTTTTCTAGTGCACATGGAACATTCTCTAGAATAGACCACATATTGGGTCATAAGCAAGCCTTAGCAGAATCCAAAACATTGAAATATTATGAAGTATCTTCTCTGACCATAAGGCCATAAAAGCAGAAATCAATAACATGAAAACCAGGGAAAAGAAATCAAACACTTGGAAACTAGACAATACCCTGTTCAAAAAAGACTGGATTATGGAAGACATTAAGGATGGAATAAAGAAATTCACAGAATCCAATGAGAATGAAAACACTTCCTATCAGAACCTTTGGGACACAGCAAAAGCAGTGCTCAGAGGCCAATTTATATCAATAAATGCACACATCCATGAAGAAAAACAAAAAGGGCCAAAATCAAAGAATTATCCCTACGCCTTGAACAAATAGAAAGAGAGCAGCAAAAGAACCCTCAGGCACCAGAAGAAAGCAAATAATAAAAATTAGAGCTGAACTAAATGAAATAGAAAACAGAAAAACAATTGAAAAAATTTAGAAGACCAAAAGCTGGTTCTATGAAAAAAATCAACAGAATTGATAAATCCCTGGCAACACTGACAAAAGAAAAACAAGAGAGGAAGCAAATAACCCAAATAAGAAATGAGATGAGCGATATTACAACAGACCCAACTGAAATTAAAAGAATCATATGAGATTACTAAAAATGGTATTCTAACAAATTTGAAAACCTAAAAGAAATGGATGAATTACTAGAAACACACTACCTACCTACACTAACACAAAGAGAGGTAGAACAACAAAATAGGCCCATTAAAAAAAGAAGAGATTGAAAAGGTAATCAAAAAACTCCCAACAAAGTAAAGCCCTGCTCCCGATGGCTTCTCTGCAGAGTTCTACCAAACTTTCAGAGAAGAGTTAACACCACTATTACTAAGGGTCTTTCAGAGCATAGTAAAGGAAGGAATACTTCCAAATTCATTCTATGAAGTACCATATCCCTAATACGAAATCCAGGTAAATACACCACAAAAAAAGGTAATTACAGACCTATATCCCTCATGAATGTAGATGCAAAAATCATCAAAAAATTCTAGTCAATGGAATTCAACAACATATCAAAAAAATAATTCACCATGACAAAGTGGGATTCATACCAGGTATGCAGGGACAGTTCAACACTAGAAAAAAAAATTAATGTAATCCACCACATAAATAAAACAAAAGACAAGAATCACATGATTTTATCAATTGATGCAGAAAAGGCATTTGACAAAGTTCAACACTCATTCATGATAAACACTCTCAGCAAAATAGGAATACAAGGAAAATTCCTCAACATAATCAAGGGCACTTATACAAAGCCAACAGCCAACATTACCCTAAAGGGAGACAGCCTGAAAGCATTCCCATTGAGATTGGGAACCAGACAAGGATGCCCTTTATCACTGCTCTTATTCAACATTATGTTGGAGGTCCTAGCCACAGCATTTAGGCTAGATAAGGAAATAAATGGTATCCAGATTGGCAAGGAAGAATAAAAAGTATCTCTCTTTGCAGATAACATGATCTTATACACAGAAAACCCTAAGGAATCCTCAAGAAAACTACTGAAAGAGTTCAGCAGAGTATCAGCATACAAGATAAACATACAAAAATCAGTTGGATTCCTCTACACCAACAAAAAGAATATCAAAGAGGAAATCAAATCAATGCCATTTACAGTAGCCTCCAGAAGACAAACTACTTAAGAATGAATTGTACCAGAGATGTAAAGACTTATACAAAGAAAACTACAGTACACTTCTGCAAGAAAGCAAAAGAGACTTACATAAGTGGAAAAACATACCTAGTTCATGGATACAAAGGTATAATAGTATTAAAATGTCTATTCCGCCAAAAGCAATCTATACATTTAATGCAATTCCGATACAAATCGCAACGACATTCTCTAATGAGATGGAGAAACAAATCCTCAACTTCATATAGAAGGGAAAGAGGCCCTGGATGAGTAAAGCATTACTGAAAAAGAAGAACAAAGTGGGAGGCCTTACTTTACCTGATTTTAGAACCTATTGTACTGCCACAGTAGTCAGAACAGCCTGGTACTGGTAAAGAACAGATATATAGACCAATGAAACAGAATTGAGAATCCAGACATAAATCCAACCACATATGAGCAGTTGATATTTGACAAAGGTCCCAAAACTGTTAAATGGGTAAAAGACAGTCTTTTTAACAAATGGTGCTGGCATAACTGGATATCCATCCTCAAAAAAAAGTGAAACAAGACCCATACCTCAGTCCATGCACTGAAACGAGCTCAAAATGGATCAAAGACCTGAATATAAAATCTAAAACGATAAAGACCATGGAAGAAAAAATACGGACAACGTTAAGAGCCCTAATACATGGCATAAACAGTATACAGAGCATTATTAACATGGCAGAAGAAAAACTAGATAACTGGGAGCTCCTAAAAATCAAACACCTATGCTCATCCAAAGATTGCACCAAAAAAGTAAAAAGACTACCTGCAGACTGGGAAAAGTTTTTAGCTATGACATTTCCGATCAGCACCTCATCTCTAAAATCTACATGGTACTGCAAAAACTCAACTACAAAAAGACAAATAACCCGGTTAAAAAATGGGGAAAAGATATGAATAGACACTTCACTAAAGAAGACATTCAGGTAGGTAACAAATACAAGAGGAAATGTTCACGATCCTTAGCCATTAGAGAAATGCAGATCAAAACTACAATGAGATTTCTTCTCACTCCAACAAGGCTGGCATTAATCCAAAAAAACACAAAAGAATAAATGTTGAAGAGGCTGTGGAGAGATTGGAACACTTACACACTGCTGGTGGGAATGTAAAATGGTACAACCACTTGGCAATTGATTTGGTGGTTCCTTAAAAAGCTGGAAATAGAACAACCATACTATCTAACAATCTCACTCCTCGGAATATATCCTAGAGAAATAAGAGCCTTTACACGAACAGATACATGCACACCCATGTTTATTGCAGCACTGTTTACAATAGCGAAAAGGTGGAAGCAACCAAGGTGCCCATCAACAGATGAATGGATAAAAAAAATATGGTATATTCACGCAATGGAATACTACCCATCTATGAAGAACAGTGAGGAATCTGTGAAACATTTCATAACATGGAGGAACATGGAAGGCATTATGCTGAGTGAAATTAGTCAGTTGTAAAAGGACAAATATTGTATAAGACCACTAGTATAAGAACTTGAGTAATAGCTTAAACTGAGAAGAAAACATTCTTTTGTGGTTATGAGAGGGGGAGGGAGGGAAGGTTGGAGAGGGGTATTCACTAAATTAGATAGTAGATAAGAACTACTTTAGGTGATGGAAAGACAACACACAGTACAGGGAAGATCAGCACAACTGGACTAAAACAAAAGCAAAGAAGTTTCCTGAATAAACAGAATGCTTGAAAGGCCAGCGTAGCAGGGGCAGGGGTTTGGTGACCATGGTTTCAGGGGACATTTAAGTCAATTGGCATAATAAAATCTATTAAGAAAACATTCTGCATCCCACTTTGGAGAGTGGCGTCTGGGGTCTTAAATGCTAGCAAGCAACCATCTAAGATGCATCAATTGGTCTCAACCCACCTGGATCAGGGGAGAATGAAGAACACCAAGGACACAATGAAATTACAAGGCCAAGAGACAGAAAGGGCCACATGAACCAGAGACTACATCATCCTGAGACCAGAAGAACTAGATGGTGCCCGGCCACAACCGATGACTGCCCTGACAGGGAACACAACAGAGAACCCCTGAGGGAGAAGAGGAAAAGTGGGATGCAGACCCCAAATTCCCATAAAAAGACCAGACCTAATGGTCTGACTGAGACTGGCAGGACCCTGGTGGTCTTGGACCCCAGACCCTCTGTTGGCCCAGGACAGGAACCATTCCCGAAGCCAACTCTTCAGACATGGATTGGACTGGACGATGGATTGGAGAGGATGCTTGTGAGGCGTGAGCTTCTTGGATCAGGTGGACATTTGAGACTATGTTGGCATATCCTCCCTGGAGGAGAGATGCGAAGGTAGAGAGGGTTAGAAGCTGGTGAAATGACACAAAAGAGGGAGTGGAGGGAGAGAGCGGACTCTCTCATTAGGGGGAGAGTAATTGGGAGTATGTAGCAAGATGTATATACGTTTTTTGCGTGAGAGACTGACTTGAT
The DNA here is from genome assembly GCF_030014295.1 of Loxodonta africana. Taxonomy (NCBI): domain Eukaryota; kingdom Metazoa; phylum Chordata; class Mammalia; order Proboscidea; family Elephantidae; genus Loxodonta; species Loxodonta africana. Next base: position 73,525,365 of record NC_087369.1, read on the forward strand.
TTATAAACTTTCACTTATAGCACAATAAAAATTATAAAAGGAAAAAAACGAGATTGGGATATCACAACAGATGCAACTGAAATGAAAAGCATCATTCCAGATTACTACGAAAAATTGTACTCTAACAAATTAGAAAAACTAGAAGAAAATGTATGAATTCCTAGAAACACATTGCCTACTAAATTAATACAAACAGAGGTAGAACAACTAAATAGGCCCATAGAAAAAAAGAGATTGAAAAGATAATAAAAGGAAACTCCCAACAACAAAAAAAAACACCCTGGTCCAGAAGGCTTCACTGCACAATTCTACCCCACATTCCTATTCCAGAGCACAGAAAAGGACAGAATACTTCCTAACTCATTTTATGAAGCCAGCATATCCTTAATACAAAAACCAGCTAAAGACACCACAAAAAAGAAAACTACAGACCTATATCCCTCATGAACTTAGATGCAAAAATTCTCAAAAAATTCTAGACAATAGAATTCAACAAAGCATCAAAAAATAGTTCACCATGACTAAGTGGGATTTATATGAGGAATGTAGGGATGGTTCAACATAAGTAAAATAATTCATGTAATCAACCGTATAAATAAAACAAAAGACAAGAACCACGTGATTTTATCAATTGGTGCAGAAAAGGCATTTGACAAAGTCCAACACCATTCATGAAAAAACCTCTCAGCAAAATAGGAATAGAATGAAAATTCTTCAACATAAAAAAGGGAATTTAAACAAAGCCAACAGCCAACATCATCCTAAATGGAGAGATTCTGAAAGCATTCCCCTTGAGAATGGGAACCAGAAAAGGATGCCCCTTATCAGCACTTTTATTCAACACTGTGCTGGAGGTCCTAGCCAGAGCAATTAGGCTAGATAAAGAAATAAAGGGCATCCAGATTGATTAGGACGAAGTAAAAGTATCTCTATTTGCAGATGAGATGATCTTATACACAGAAAACCCTAAAGAAACCCCCAAGAAACTACTGAAACTAATAGAAGAGTTCAGCAGAGTATCAGGATAAAAGATAAACATACAAAAATCAGTTGGATTCCTCTACATCAACACAAAGAACATTGAAGAAGAAATCACCAAATCAATACCACTTACAGTAGCCCCCAAAAGATAAAATACTTAGGAATAAATCTTACAAGAGACGTAAAAGACTTATACCAAGAAAACTACAGTACACTACTGCAAGAAACAAATCAGTTGCAGAAGGGCAAATATTGTAGAAGACTACTATTATAAGAACAGGAGAAACAGTTTAAACAGAGAAAAAAATATTCTTTGATGGTTACGACAGGGGGGAGGGAGGGAGTGAGAGGTGTATTCACTAATTAGATAATCGATAAGTTTTATTTTAGATGAAGGGAAAGACAATACACAGTACAGGAGAGGTCAACACAACTGGACTAAACGAAAAGTAAAGAAGTTTCCTGAATAAACTGAATGCTTCAAAGGCCAGCGTACCAGTTGCAGGGGGTTTGAGGACCATAGTTTCAGGGAACATCAAAGTCAATTGGCTTAATAAAATCTATTAAGAAAACATTCTGCATCCCACTTTGGAGAGTAGCGTCTGGGGCCTTACACGCTAGCAAGCAGCCATCTTAGATGCATCAATTGGTCTCAACCCACCTGGAGCAAGGAAGAATGAAGAACACCAAAGACACAAAGTTATTATTAGCCTAAGAATCAGAAGGACCACATAAAACCAGAGACTACATCAGCCTGAGAGCAGAAGAACTATATGGTGCCCAGCTACAACCAATGACTGCCCTGACAGGGAACACAACAGAGAACCCCTGAGGGAGCAGGAGAGCAGTGGGATGCAGACTTCAAATTCTTGTAAAAAGATACACTTAATGGTCAGACTGGGACTAGAAGGAACCCGGAGGCCATGGTCCCCAGACCTTGTGTTAGCCCAAGACAGAAACCATTCCCAAAGCTATTTCTTCAGACATGGATTGGACTGGAATATGTAATGGAAAATGATACTGGTGAAGGAAGAGCTTCTTGGATCAATAGACACATGAGACTATGTTGGTATCTCCTGTGTGGATGGGAGATGAGAGGGCAGAGGGAGGCAGAAGCTACCTGAATGGACAGGATGAGAGAGCCTGGAGGGAAGAAATGTGCTGCCTCATTAAAGGAAGAGCAATTAGGAATGTATAGCAAGGTGTATGTTAATTTTTGTATGAGGGACTGACCTGATTTGTCAACTTTCACTTAAAGCACAATGAAAATTAATTAACAAAAAAAATAAGGTCTAGGAATCAATTCGATGCCACACAAGAACAACAACATTTTATTGTGTGTACGTACCCTATTTTGTTATCCATTCATCTGTTGATGGACATTCAGTTTGTGTCCACACTTTGCTATTATGACAAGCGCTGCAATGGACTTTGGTGTGCATGTGTCTTTTGTGTATCTGTTCTCATGTCCCTTGGGTATATACCTATGAGTGGGATTACTGGGTCATATGGTAGTTTTAATTTTTTGAGGAACTGACAAACTTTTCCAGAAAGGCTGTATCATTTTGCTTTCCCACCAGCAATGGATAAGAGTCCTAATTTCCCCACATCCTCACCATTTGTTATTTTTATTATTTTTATTTTGTCTTAGCCATTCTAATTGGAGTCGAGTGGAATCTTATGATGGTTTTGACTTGCATCTCTAGATGGCAAAAGACATTGAGCAACTTTTCATGTGTTTGTTGGCTATTTGAATAATCTCTTTGGTGAAATATCTATTCAAGCCCATTCTTTGATAGGGTTATTTGTCTTTTTGCTGTGAGGTTGCAGAAATTTTATATATATGTATTTATATGTATGTATATAGGGATATTAGACCCTTAACACATATATGGTTCCCAAAAATGTTCTAGTAATCTGTAGGTTGTCTTTTCACTATTTTTTTATTAACTTTTATTAAGCTTCAAGTGAATGTTTACAAATCCAATCAATCTGTCACATATAAGTTTACATACATCTTACTCCATATTCCCACTTGCTCTCCCCCTATTGAGTCAGCCCTTTCAGTCTCTCCTTTCTTGACAATTTTGCCAGCTTCCCTCTCTCTCTATCCTCTCATCCCCCCTCCAGACAAGAGTTGTCAACACACTCTCAAATGTCCACCTGATATAATTAGCTCACTCTTCATCAGCATCTCTCTCCCACCCGCTGACCAGTCCCTTTCATGTCTGATGAGTTGTCTTCGGGGATGGTTTCTGTCCTGTGCCAACAGAAGGTTTGGGGAGCACGGCTGCCGGAATTCCTCTAGTCTCAGTCAGAACATTAAGTATGGTCTTTTTATGAGAATTTGGGGTCTGCATCCCACTGATCTCCTGTTCCCTCAGGAGTTCTCTGTTGTGCTCCCTGTCAGGGCAGTCATCAATTGTGGCCGGGCACCAACTAGTTCTTCTGGTCTCAGGATGATGTAGGTCTCTGGTTCATGTGGCCCTTTCTGTCTCTTGGGATCTTAGTTGTCGTGTGACCTTGGTGTTCTTCATTTTCCTTTGATCCAGGTGGGTTGAGAACAATTGATGCATCTTAGATGGCCGCTTGTTAACATTTAAGACCCCAGACGCCACATTTCAAAGTGGGATGCAGAATGTTTTCATAATAGAATTATTTTGCCAATTGACTTAGAAGTCCCCTCAAACCATGTTCCACAGACACCCACCCCTGCTCCGCTGACCACCCCTGCTCCGCTGACCTTTGAAGCATTCATTTTATCCCGGAAACTTCTTTGCTTTTGGTCCAGTCCAATTGAGCTGACCTTCCGTGTATTGAGTGTTGTCTTTCCCTTCACCCAAAGTAGTTCTTATCTACTGATTAATTAATAAAAAACCCTCTCCCACCCTCCCTCCCTCCCCCCTTCGTAACCACAAAAGTATGTGTTCTTCTCAGTTTTTACTATTTCTCAAGATCTTATAATAGTGGTCTTATACAATATTTGTCCTTTTGCCTCTGACTAATTTCGCTCAGCATAATGCCTTCCAGGTTTCTCCATGTTATGAAATGTTTCAGAGATTCGTCACTGTTCTTTATCGATGTGTAGTATTCCATTGTGTAAATATACCACAATTTATTTACCCATTCATCCGTTGATGGACACCTTGGTTGCTTCCAGCTTTTTGCTATTGTAAACAGAGCTGCGATAAACATGGGTGTGCATATATCTGTTTGTGTGAAGGCTCTTGTATCTCTAGGGTATATTCCGAGGAGTGGGATTTCTGGGTTGTATGGTAGTTCTATTTCTAACTGTTTAAGATAACGCCAGATAGATTTCCAAAGTGGTTGTACCATTTGACATTGCCACCAGCAGTGTCTAAGAGTTCCAATCTCTCCGCAGCCTCTCCAACATTTATTCTTTTGTGTTTTTTGGATTAATGCCAGCCTTGTTGGTGTGAGATGGAATCTCATCGTAGTTTTAATTTGCATTTGTCTAATGGCTAATGATCGAGAGCATTTTCTCATGTATCTGTTGGCTGCCTGAATATCTTCTTTAGTGAAATGTGTGTTCATATCCTTTGCCCACTTCTTGATTGGGTTGTTTGTCTTTTTGTGGTTGAGTTTTGACAGAATCATGTAGATTTTAGAGATCAGGCGCTGGTCTGAGATGTCATAGCTGAATATTCTTTCCCAGTCTGTAGGTGGTCTTTTTACTCTTTTGGTGAAGTCTTTTTTTTTTTTTAGATGAGCATAGGTGTTTGATTTTTAGGAGCTCCCAGTTATCTGGTTTCTCTTCATCATTTTTGGTAATGTTTTGTATTCTGTTTATGCCTTGTATTAGGGCTCCTAGGGTTGTCCCTATTTTTTCTTCCATGATCTTTATCGTTTTAGTCTTTATGTTTAGGTCTTTGATCCACTTGGAGTTACTTTTTGTGCATGGTGTGAGATATGGGTCCTGTTTCATTCTTTTGCAAATGGATATCCAGTTATGCCAGCACCATTTGTTAAAAAGATTATCTTTTCCCCAATTCACTGACACTGGGCCTTTGTCAAATATCAGCTGCTCATACGTGGATGGATTTATATCTGGGTTCTCACTTCTGTTCCATTGGTCTATGTGCCTGTTGCTGTACAAGTACCAGGCTGTTTTGACTACTGTGGCTGTATAATAGGTTCTGAAATCAGGTAGAGTGAGGCCTCCCACTTTCTTCTTCTTTTTCAGTAATGCTTTGCTTATCCGGGGCTTCTTTCCCTTCCATATGAAATTGGTGATTTGTTTCTCTATCCCCTTTAAAATATGACATTGGAATTTGAATCAGAAGTGCGTTATATGTATAGATGGCTTTTGGTAGAATAGACATTTTTACTATGTTAAGTCTTCCTATCCATGAGCAAGGTATGTTTTTCCACTTAAGTATGTCCTTGTGAATTTCTTGTAGTAGAGCTTTGTAGTTTTCTTTGTATAGGTCTTTTACATCCTTGGTGAGATTTATTCCTAAGTATTTTATCTTCTTGGGGGCTACTGTGAATGGTATTGATTTGGTAATTTCCTCTTCGGTGTTCTTTTTGTTGATGTAGAGGGATCCAAGTGATTTTTGTATGTTGATTTTATAACCTGAGACTCTGCCAAACTCTTCTATTAGTTTCAGTAGTTCTCTGGAGGATTCCTTAGGGTTTTCTGTGTATAAGATCATGTCATCTGCAAATAGTGATAACTTTACTTCCTCCTTGCCAATCCGGATACCCTTTATTTCTTTGTCTAGCCTAACTGCCCTGGCTAGGACTTCAAGTACGATGTTGAATAAGAGCGGTGAGAAAGGGCATCCTTGTCTGGTTCCCGTTCTCAAGGGAAATGCTTTCAGGTTCTCTCCACTTAGAGTGATATTGGCTGTTGGCTTTGCATAGATGCCCTTTATTATGTTGAGGAATTTTCCTTCAATTCCTATTTTGGTAAGAGTTTTTATCAAAAATGCGTGTTGGACTTTGTCAAATGCCTTTTCTGCATCAATTGATAAGATCATGTGGTTTTTATCTTTTGTTTTATTTATGTGATGGATTACATTAATGGTTTTTGTGATATTAAACCAGCCTTGCATACCTGGTATAAATCCCACTTGATCATGCTGAATTATTTTTTTGATGTGTTGTTGGATTCTATTGGCTAGAATTTTGTTGAGGATTTTTGCATCTATGTTCATGAGGGATATAGGTCTGTAATTTTCTTTTTTTGTAATGTCTTTATCTGGTTTTGGTATCAGGGAGATGTGGCTTCATAGAATGAGTTGGGTAGTATTCCGTCATTTTCTATGCTTTGAAATACCTTCAGTAGTAGTGGTGTTAACTCTTCTCTGAAAGTTTGCTAGAACTCTGCAGTGAAGCCGTCTGGGCCAGAGCTTTGTTTTTGTTGAAAGTTTTTTGATTACCGTTTCAATCTCTTTTTTTGTTATGGGTCTATTTAGTTGTTCTACTTCTGAATGTGTTACTTTAGGTAGGTAGTGTTTTTCCAAGAATTCTTCCATTTCTTCTAGGTTTGCAAATTTGTTAGAGTACAATTTTTCTTAGTAATCTGAAATGATTCTTTTAATTTCATTTGGTTCTGTTGTGATGTGGTCCTTCTCGTTTCTTATTTGGGTTATTTGTTTCCTTTCCTGTATTTCTTTAGTCAGTCTAGCCAATGGTTTATCAATTTTGTTAATTTTTTCAAAGAACCATCTTTTGGCTTTGTTAATTCTTTCAATTGTTTTTCTGTTCTCTAATTCATTGAGTTCAGCTCTAATTTTTATTATTTGTTTTCTTCTGGTGCCTGATGGATTCTTTTGTTGCTCACTTTCTATTTGTTCAAGTTGTAGGGACAGTTCTCTGATTTTGGCTCTTTCTTCTTTTTGTATGTGTGCATTTATTGATATAAATTGGCCTCTGAGCACTGCTTTTGCTGTGTCCCAGAAGTTTTGATAGGAAGTATTTTCATTCTCGTTGCATTCTATGAATTTCCTTATTCCCTCCTTGATGTCTTCTATGACCCAGTCTTTTTTCAGGAGGGTATTGTTCATTTTCCAAGTATTTGATTTCTTTTCCCTAGTTTTTCTGTTATTGATCTCTAGTTTTATGGCCTTGTGGTCTGAGAAGATGCTTTGTAATATTTCGATGTTTTGGATTCTGCAAAGGTTTATTTTATGCCCTAATATGTGGTCTATTCTAGAGAATGTTCCATGTGCGCTAGAAAAAAAAGTATATTTTGCAGCAGTTGGGTGGAGAGTTCTGTATAAGTCAATGAGGTCAAGTTGGTTGATTGTTGTAATTAGATCTTCCGTGTCTCTATTGAGCTTCTTACTGGATGTCCTGTCCTTCTCCGAAAGTGGTGTGTTGAAGTCTCCTACTATAATTGTGGAGGTGTCTATCTCACTTTTCAATTCTGTTAAAATTTGATTTATGTACCTTGCAGCCCTGTCATTGGGTGCATAAATATTTAATATGGTTATATCTTCCTGATCATTTGTCCCTTTTATCATTATATAGTGTCCTTCTTTATCCTTTGTGGTGGATTTAAGTCTAAAGTCTATTTTGTCAGAAATTAATATTGCTACTCCTCTTCTTTTTTGCTTATTGTTTGCTTGATATATTTTTTTCCATCCTTTGAGTTTTAGTTTGTTTGTGTCTCTAAGTCTAAGGTGTGTCTCTTGTAGGCAGCATATAGATGGATCGTGTTTCTTTATCCAGTCTGTGACTCTCTGTCTCTTTATTGGTGCATTTAGTCCATTTACATTCAGGGTAATTATAGATAAATAAGTTTTTAGTGCTGTCATTTTGATGCCTTTTCATGTGTGTTGTTGGCCATTTCATTTTTCCACATACTTTTTTGTGCTGAGATGTTTTTCTTAGTAAATTGTGAGATCCTCATTTTCATAGTGTTTGACTTTATGTTAGTTGAGTCGTTTACGCTTTTCTTAGCTTTTATCTTGAGTTATGGAGTTGTTATACCTTTTTGTGGTTACCTTATTATTTACCCCTATTTTTCTAAGTAAAAACCTAACTTGTATCGTTCTATATCGCCTGTATCACTCTCCATCTGGCAGTTCAATGCCTCCTGTATTTAGTCCCTCTTTTTGATTATTGGGATCTTTTACCTATTGACCTCCATGATTCCCTGTTACGTGTATTTTTTTTAGTTAATCTTAATTTAATTAATCTTAATTTGTTTGTTTTTGTGATTTCCCTATTTGAGTTGATATCAGGACGTTCTGTTTTGTGACCTTGTATTGTGCTGGTACCTGATATTATTGGTTTTCTGACCAAACAATATCCTTTAGTATTTCTTGTAGCTTTGGTTTGGTTTTTGCAAATTCTCTAAACTTGTGTTTATCTGTAAATATCTTGATTTCACCTTCATATTTCAGAGAGAGTTTTGATGGATATATGATCCTTGGCTGGCAGTTGTTCTCCTTCAGTGCTCTGTGTATGTCGTCCCATTCCCTTCTTGCCTGCATGGTTTCTGCTGAGTAGTCTGAACTCATTCTTATTGATTCTCCCTTGAAGGAAACCTTTCTTTTCTCCCTGGCTGCTTTTAAAATTTTCTGTTTATCTTTGGTTTTGGTGAGTTTGATGATAATATGTCTTGGTGTTTTTCTTTTTGGATCAATCTTAAATGGGGTTCAATGAGCATTTTGGATAGATATCCTTTCGTCTTTCATGATGTCAGGGAAGTTTTGTGTCAGGAGTTCTTCAACTATTTTCTCTGTGTTTTCTGTCCCCCCTCCCTGTTCTGGGACTCCAATCACTCGCAAGTTATCCTTCTTGATAGAGTCCCACATGATTCTTAGGGTTTCTTCTTTTTTTTAAATTCTTTTATCCGATTTTTTTCAGCTATGTTGGTGTTGATTCCCTGGTCCTCCAGATGTCCCAGTCTGCTTTCTAATTGCTCGAGTCTGCTCCTCTGACTTTCTATTGCGTTGTCTAATTCTGTAATTTTATTGTTAATCTTTTGGATTTCTACATGCTGTCTCTCTATGGATTCTTGCAACTTATTAATTTTTCCACTATGTTCTTGAATAATCTTTTTGAGTTCTTCAACAGTTTTATCGGTGTGTTCCTTGGCTTTTTCTGCATTTTGCCTTATTTCGTTTGTGATGTCTTGAAACATTCTGTATATTAGTTTTTTATATTCTGTATCTGATAATTCCAGGATTGTATCTTCATTTGGGAAAGATTTTGATTCTTTTGTTTGGGGGGTTGGAGAAGCTGTCATGGTCTGCTTCTTTATGTGGTTTGATATGGACTGCTGTCTCCGAGCCATCACTGGGAAACTAGTTTTTCCAGAAAATCCACTAAAAAAAATGAAGTCATATCCCTATCAGAGTTCTCCCTCTGGCTCAGGCTATTCGGATGTTAATGAAGCCGCCTGGGGAGGGTGGGGGAGGGAACAGAAAGATAGGAGAGTAGCACCTCAGAATATAGCCAGAGTTTCTTGTCTTGCTTGGAATGACTTTTATATCTGAGGTTTCTGCGGGGCGCGTCCCCTATGTGTGCTGGCTGTGTGGAGATTGCCCCTGGGGGGTCTGGCCCGCTGGAGTCAAGGTCAGATCCTCCGCTGCCAGCCCCACGCCCAATGTCAAGGTTCCCCTACTGGGACTGTGTACTCCCGACTCCAAAATCAGTCGCTGCCTCCTGGGGACTCCTCGTCCCGCCAGCCGTGTCACCACACCGCCTCCGAGAACTGGCTGGGCCCCCCCCGGGGTCAGCTCAGGAGAGCGGAGCAGCTCCCCGCGCCTGCGCCGCCACCGCGCGTCCCGGCTGGGATGCCGCTCTCCCCGCTCCAAGACCAGTCGCTGCCCCCCGGGGACCTCCCCCACCAGCCGCGTCGCCGTGCCACCTACGTGAACCGGCTGGGCCCCCCCCGGGTCAGTTCAGGGGGGTGGAGCAGCTCCCCGCGCTTATTCCATGCCCGCGCCCCTCCAAAATCCCGGCGGGACGGTTCCCCGGCTGGAACGCTGCTCTCCCCGCTCCAAGACCAGTCACTGCCTCCTGGGGACTTCTCCCACCAGCTGGGCCGCCACGCCGCTGGCACGAACCGGCTGGGCCCCCTCCCGGAATGAGTTCGGGGGCCAGGGCTTGGCCCCTTGTTTGTGCAGTCTGCCCCCCTGGGCTCTGCCCCAAATCAGGCACCGAAGGTCTCCTTACTGGTACGCTGGCTCCAGGCTCTGAAAACAATCACTGCCTCCCTGTATTTGTTCGTTCTCTGTTTCTAGATCTGTGTTTGTTGTTCAGGGTTCGTAGATTGTTATGTATGTGATCGATTTACTTGTTTTTCCGAGTCTTTGTTGCAAGAGGGATCCGGGGTAGCATCCACCTAGTCCGCCATCTTGGCCCCGCCCTCTCTGTCTTTTCACTTTTTTGATAAAATCTCATCGAACAAAATAATTTTTATGAGGTCCTATTTATTTATTTTGTTTTCTGTGCTCGAGCTTTTATTATCACATCAGAAAATCTATCATTAAAAACTAGGGCTGACTTCCACAAGCCTATATTTTCTTCTAATAATTTTATGTAAAACCATATTTAGACCCTTGATGTATTTTCAGTTTTTTTGTGTATAAGGAGTGAAGCATTGATACTGAGTTTTTCTACATATGGAAATTCAACTTTTTTTAGCACCGTTTATTGAAGAAACTCTACCATCCCCATGGAATGGACTTAGAACCCTTGTAAAAAATAGTTGACCACAGATGCATGGGTTTTTTTCTGCATTCTCAATTATATTACACAGGTCTATGTGTTTATTATTATACCAGTATCAGGCTGTTTTTATTACTCTAACAGTACAATATGTTTTGAAATCAGGAAGTGTGAGTCCTCCTACCTTGTTGTTCATAAAAATTGTTTTAACTCTCCTGGGCATTTTGCCTTTCCATATGAAATTGAGGATTTTTTTTTTACATTCTGCAAGTAAGGCTGTTGTAATTTTTATTGAGATTGTGTTGGATCTATAGATAACTTTGGGTACTATTGGCATCATAACAATATTAACTTCCAATCCATTAGCACGAACCATCTTTCCATTTATTTTTGTTTTCTTTAATCTCCTCAAGCAGTGTTTTATAATTTTCACTGTATAAGTCTTTCAAATCCCTGGTCAATTTTATTTGTAGATATTTTATTCTTTTAGATGCTGTTGTAAATGTAACTATTTTGTTAATTTCTATTTCAGATTTCTCAATGCTAGGGTATAGAAACCCAACTTATTTTTGTGAGTTGACGTTGTACACTGCCATTTTGCTTAATCCCTCTATTTGTTCTCAAGGCTTTCTTGTGGATTCTGTGGGACTTTCTATATTGGATTATGTCATTGGTGAGTAGATATAGTTTTACATATTCTTTTCTGATTTGGATAACTTTTATATCTTTTTCTTGCCTTATTGCTCTGGCTAGGGCTTCCAATACAATACTGAATAGGAATGGTTAACGTGGGAATTCTTGTCTTGTTCCTGATTTCAAAAGGAAAGCTCTAAATTTTTTCCATTGAGTATAATGTTGGCTGTTGTTTTTTCATACATGTCTTTAGTCACATTGAGGAACTTCCCTTCTATACCTATCATGTTGAGTATTTTCATCAATAAACTGTACTGGATTTTGTTAAATGCTTTTTCTGCATCCATAGTATTGATCATGTAGTTCTTTTCCTTTGTTCTTTTGATGTGGTGTATTACATTGATCGATTTTCTAATACTGATCCATCCTTGCATTCCTGGAATAAGTCCCACTTGGTCATGGTGTATGACTCTTTTAATATGCTGTTGGATTTTGATGACTAGTATTTTGTTGAGGATTTTTGCATCTATATCCATAAGGGATAATGGCCTGTAGTTTTCTTTTCTTGTGGTGTCTTTGTCTTGTTTTGTTATCAGGGTTATGTTTGCATAGTAGGATGAATTAGAGAGTATTGCTTCCTGCTTTGTCTTTCAGAAGAGTTTAAACAGGATTGGTGTCAATTCTTCACTAAATGTTGGGTAGAATTCCACAATGAAGCCATGTGGTCCAGAGGATTTTCATTTATTCGAAGATTTTTGAAAACTGATTTCATCTCTTCATTTGTTATGGGTCGGCAGAGATTTTCACTTTTTTTTATTCAGTTTATGTGGATTGTATATGTATAATGATTTGTCCATTTCTCTGAGTTTTCAAGTTTGTTGATGTACAATTGTTAATAGTATCCTGCTATGGTTCTTTTTATTTCTATTGGAACTATTGTATTGTCTAGGCATTCATTTATTGTTTTGGTTATTTTTACCTTTTGTCAGTCTAACTACAGATTTATCAATTTTATTGATCTTTTTAAGGAACAAACTTCTGGTTTTGCTGATTGTCTCCATAGTTTTTCTAATCTCTATTTAATAGATATCAGCTTTGATCTTTATTTCCTTTCTTCTGGTAGCTTTAAACTGTGTTTGGTCTTCTTCCTCTAGTTCCTCAAGTAGTAGATATAGAATATTGATTTGAGACCTTTCTTCTTTTTTAATGTAGGTATTTATTGCTATAAATTTCCTTCAGAGTATTGCCTTGACTGCCTTGATTTCATTTTTGTTGAACTTCAATATCGTTTAATTTCTCTCTTGATTTCTTCCTTGACCCATTGGTTGGTTGATAATGAGTGGTTTAATTTTCACAGATTTTCCTTCTCCTGTAATTTCCAGTATTATTCCTTTGTGGTTGGAAAAGCTAGTTTGTGTAATTTCAATCTTCTTAAATTTGTTGAGGCTTGCTTTTTAAAATAACAATAAATGATAATTATTATTTAATAATAATTATTTTGTTGTTGCTGAATATATACACAGCAGAACACAACCAATTCAACAATTTCTACATGTAAAATTCACTGACATTAATTACATTCTTCAAATTGTGCAACCATTCTTATCCTCCTTTTCATTAGCATAAGCTCACTGCCCCTAAGCTTTCTTTCTAACCTTTGGAGTTGCTGTTGTCAATTTTACCTCATATCGTTTTTTTAAAAGAGTACAGTGCTCAAAGCATTTTTTAGTAATTAAGCTTTTCTTTTGCCGTGTTGTCTAAAGAAGACATCAGGGAAAAATTTTCATTTAAGTCTTAGTGTTTAAAGATCATCTCAGGGCAATAATTTTGGGCGTACATCCAGCTTCAATAGCTCCAGAAAGTCCAGATTCCATGAGAATTTGAAATTCTGTTCCATATTTTCCCCCTTTGATCAGTATTCTTCTCTAGAATCTTTATTCAGAATGTTCAGTGGTAGTAGTGGGACATCGTTGAGATCTGACCTCATGACAAAAGAAGTAGTTGTTTATACAAACAATTAGCCACACATTCCATATCCTCCTCCTATTCCTGACTCTCATTCTTCCTGTGTCACTCCAGGTGAATAAAGACCAATTGTTGTAACTTGGATTACTGCTTGCAAGATTTTACTACCCCAGCATGCACGACAAACTAGGAGATAGAACAGAAGCACTAAATCTGATATTAGGCAAATTAATGGGGATGTCACATGAAACCATGACCCCAAATCTGCAATTCAAGAAACTAAATCCCATGAGATGTTTGGTTGTACATAAGAAGTCTCAACAGCTGCTTTTAAAATTGCTGTTGTTGTTGTAAATATACCTCTATATCACAATATTTGCTCATTCAACTTTTTATAGGTGTACAACTTATTGATATCAATTACATTAATCAGCAACCCTTACCCTTAAGGTGAATTTTTTATCATAAACACTTTCTCCCACCCCAGTAACCAATAATAAACTTTGGTCTCTATATATTTGCCTATTCTTATCTTTTTATATGAGGTCGTACGATATTTATCCTTTAGTGATTGAATTATTTCACTCAGCATAATGTCTTCAAGCTCATTCATGTTGTAGCATGTATCAGAACTTTGTTTCTCTTTATGGCTGAGTAATATTCAATTGTATGTATGTACTACATTTTGTTTATTCATTCATAGGCATTTTGGGTGTTTCCACCTTTTGGCTATTGTGAATAGTGCTGCTTTGACCATTGGTGTAGATATGTTTTTTCGTGTAACTGCATTCAAATCCCTTGGGTATATACCTAGGAATGGGATTGCTGGATCTTACGGTAGTTCTGTTTTTAGTTTTTTTTAATTATACTTTAAATGAAGGTTTACAGAACATACTAGTTTCTCATCAAACAGCTAGTTATTACACACATTCTATGACATTGGTTAACAACCCCACTACATGTCAACACTCTCCTTTACAAACCCTGGGTTCCCTATTACCAGCTTTCCTGTCCCCCCCCACCTTCCAGCCCCTGCCCCAGGGCTAGCACGCCCCTTCAGTCTTGTTTTGTTCCATGGGCCTGTTCAATCTTTGACTGAAGGGTGAACCTCAGGAGTGACTTCATTACTGAGCTGAAAGGGTGTCAGAGGCCATACTTTCAGGGCTTCTCCAGTCTCTGTCAGGTTAGCAAGTCTGGTCCTTTTTGAGTTTGAATTTTGTTCTACATTTTTCCTCAGCTCTATTGTGATCCTTGTCAGAGCAGTCAGTGGTGGTAGCTGGGCACCATCTTGTTGTAATGGACTCAGTCTGGCAGAGGCCACGGTGGATGTGGATCATTAGTCCTTTGGACTAATCTTTCCCTTGTATCTTTAGTTTTCTTCATTCTTCCTTACTCCCGAAGGGGTGAGGCCAGTAGAGTATCCTAGATGGCCGCTCACGGGCTTTTAAGACCCCAGACTCTACTCGCCAAAGTAGAATGTAGAACATTTTCTTTATAAACTATGTTACGTCAATTGAGCTAGATGTTCTCCAAGATCACATTCCCCAGAGACCTCAGCCTAGCAATTCAGTCCCTCAGGGAGTTTGGTTTCATCTATGGAGCTACCATGACCTTGCCTTGTACAGGTTTTGCTGGCTTCCCCAGTATTGTGTACCATCTTACCCTTCACCAAATTTAACACTTATCTATTGTCTATGAGGTGTTTTTCCATCCCCACCCCTCCCCTCCCTCTTAACCATCAAGGATTGTTTCTTTTTGTATGTAAACCTTTTCATGAGTATTTACAGTAGTGGTCTCATGCAATATTTGTTCTTCTGTGATTGATTTATTTCACTCAGCATAATGCCCTCCAGATTGATCTGTATTATGAGATGCTTCATAGATTCGTCATTGTTCTTTATCCTTGCATAATACTCCATTATGTGTACGTACCACAGTTTGTTTATTCATTCATCTGTTGATGGGCATCTAGATTGTTTCCATCTTCTTGCTGTTGTGAACAATGCTGCAATGAACATGGGTGTGCATATTTTTAGTTTTTTTTAGAAACTGCCACACTGTTTTTCACAACAGCTGTACCATTTTGCATTTTGACTAGCAATGGATAAGGGTTCCAGTTTCCACACATTCTCATCAACATTTGTTATTTTCCATCATTTTATCTTAATCACCCTACTGGGAGAGAAATGCTATCTAATTGTGGTTTCGATTTGCATCTCTCTGTTGGCTAATGACATTAAGCGTCTTTTCACGTGTTTGATGGCCATTTGAATGTCCTCTTTGATGAAAAGTCTGCTCAAGTCCTTTGCCCATTTTATGATTGGGTTATCTTTTGGTTGTTAAGTTGATGAAGCTCTATAAACATTTTGGTAATAAAACTTTTATTGTATATATGATTCCTGAAGATATTCTCCCAATTCTTAGCTTGTCTTTATGCTTTTTGGTAAAGCCTTTTCATGAACAAAATATATGATTTTAATGAAGTCCCATTTACTTATTTTATCTTTTGCTGTTAGATGCTTTTCTTACCATGTCAGATTGTTAAAAGTTAGGCTCATCAGCCTTCCCCCTGAAATTTCTTCTTAAAGTTTTCTGGTGTAGAGGCAGGGCCAAGATGGTGCAGTAGTCAGATGTTTCCAGTGGTCCCTCTTACAACAAAGACCCCCTAAAAAGTGAATTGATTATATATATGACAAGCTAGGTGCCCTAAACATCAAAGGAAAAGTTAAGAAATTGGACTGAGCAGCAAGTGGAGGGGGACACTGTTCAGAATCGGTGAGGAGTTGCCAACTGGTTCAGTTGGAACCAGCTCCACTCAGTCCTGGCCCCCTGGTGTGGCCCTGGCAGGGCTGGCAGTAGTGTTCAGGGCATGGTTTTCTTAGCCACAGAAAGCCAGGTGCACAGAGTCTAGTCACTCCTCTGGAATTAGCAAAAAACAGAGCTCTCAGCAAAAGATAAGTGCTTCAGTCTAATTTACGGCACAGAACAAATAGAAGCCCTTTAGGAAGAACTCTTTCCCATTCATACAAATCCTTCTCCCTCTGCCCCAGGCCCCAAGTCAGCTTCAGTAACTGTCAATTTCTCTGGGACTGAGGTACATCCTGCTATACACCCTGAGCCATTCTCCTGGCCTTGGAGAAGAAACAAATTAACGAATGGGAAAAAAATAATCTGCAGGCTCCCCTAGGCTGGGAACTCGGGGCAAAAGCAGCTCCTGTCCAGGCACAAGTGGTCCATGTAGGTGCATTTCAGCAGTAGACCCTTGTAATCATAGTGCAAGGGCATATGTTCCTGAGGTCTGACTTAACTGTTTCAGCTGTGCGGTGGAGAAACAGGTTTTTAATGTTTGACACTGCTCTGCCTATTAAGCAGGGTACTCACATACCCACATCAGAGGCCTAAGGTCTGGTAGCTCCACCCACACCACCTAGCCACCCATGACAGGGGTCCAAGGATAAGTGATGCCTCACAGTCCTTGCAGCTAAAAGCACTGGGTGCCTATAGTATGGCTTCAGAGCCCACGCACCTGTGTGCTCTAGGGAACAGGGATGTGCCTTCCTCACAGACACTCGGAGGAGTGGTTGTCAGCCTCCTGCCTTGCGCAGAGTGTGACCCTGTCCTGCAACCAGAAACCTGTGCATACACCAATCACCACTGTTCCTCTAAGACCATAGGTGAGAGGCTGCACCATACACGTGGTGACCAATTACCTGAATACCTGAGTGAATCCATACAAGAAAAGTGAATGGACTCCTAAGCTCAAATACCTGGTAACAGCTCTAGGCACTTGATGACAGGAGATTAGAGCTTCAAGGGAGCCAATAATCAAGCTAGCTCACTAGAGCAGCCTATTTGGATATATCAAACAAAACTAAGCAAGAAGCTAGGACACAGTAAACAAACAAAAAATGAATTAATACAATAACTTATAGATGGCTCAGAGACATCAGTCAATATCAAATCACATAAAGAAGCAGACCATGATCACTTCAACAAGCTCCAAAAACAACAATCAAGGAACCTTACGGATGAAGATATATTCCTGGAATTACTAGAGGTAGAATACAAAAGAAAAATATACAGAAGTCTTAAAGAGATCACGAAGGAAATCAGGCAAAAAACACAAGCCTAGGAACACACAAATAAAGCAGTTGAGGACATTAAGAAGGTTATTCAAGAGCTTATATGAAAAATTTAATAGGTTGCAAGAATCCATAGACAGCAGTCAGAAATTCAGATTAACAACAAAATTTCAGAATTAGACAACTCAATAGAAAGTCAGAGGAGCAAAACTGAGGAAGTGGAAGCAAGAATTAGTGAGATTAGAGATAAAACAAGTGGCACCAATATATTTGAAGAAAAATCAGGTAAAAGAATTTATAAAAATGAAGAAAACCTAAGAATCTTGTGTGACTCTATCAAGAGAAATAACCTAGCAGTGATTGGAGTACCAGAACAGAGAAGGGTATCAAAAAATACAGAGACAATTGTTGAAGATTTGTCGGCAGAAAATTTCCCTGATATCATGAAATATGAGAAGACATCAAATCAAAATACTCATCGAACCCTACACAAGTTAGATCTCAAAACAAATTCACCAAGACATAATCAAATCTGTCAAAACCAAAGGTAGAGAATTAAAAAAAATTTATTGTGGTTTAAGTGAAAGTTTACAAATCAAGTCAGTCTCCCACACAAAAATTTATATACACCTTGCTATATACTTCTAGTTGCTCTCCCCTTAATGAAACAGCACACTCCTTCATTCCACTTTGTATTTCCCTGTCCATTTGGCTAGCTTCTGACACCATCTGCCCTTTCATCTCCCATCCAGACAGGAGCTACCCACATAGACTTATGTGTCTACTTGCTCAAAGATCATTCTCACCAGTATCATTTTCTATCCCATAGTCCAGTCCAATCCCTGTCTTAAGAGCTGGTTTGGGGAATGTTTCCTGTCTTGGGCTAACAAATGGTCTGGGGACCATGATCTCCAGGGTCCTTCTAGTCTCAAACCATTAAGTCTGGTCTTTTTATGAGAATTTGAGGCCTGCATCCCACTACTCTCCTGCTCCTCAGGGGTTCTCTGTTGTGTTCCCTGTCAGGTCAGTCATCGGTTGTAGACAAGTACCATCTAGTGCTTCTGGTCTTAGGCTGATATACTCTCCAGTTTATGTGGCCCTTTCTGTCTCTTGGGCTCATAATTGCCTTGTATCTTTGGTGTTCTTCATTCTCCTTTGGTTCAGGTGGGTTGAGACCAACTGATGCATCTTAGAGGGTCACGTGCTAGGGTTTAAGACCCCAGATACCACTCTCCAAAGTGGGATGCAGAATGTTTTCTTAATAGATTTTACTATGCCAAGTGACCTAGATGTCCCCTGAAACCATGGTCCCCAAACCCCTGCCCCTGCTATGCTGGCCTTCAAAGCATTCAGTTTATGCTGGACACTGCTTTTGGTTTAGCTCAGTTGTGCTGATCTCTCCTGTATTGTGTGTTGTCTTTTCCTTCACCTAAATTGTTTCCTGCTAGTATCTAATTAGTGAATACACCTCTCCCTCCCTTCCTCCCTCCCCTCTTTCATAACCATCAAAGAATATTTTCTTCTCTGTTTAAACTATTTCTCAAGTTATTATAATAGAGGTCTTATACAATATTTGTCCTTTTCCAACTGACTAATTTCAATCAGCATAATGCCTTCCAGATTCCTCCATGTTATAAAATGTTTCACAGATTCATCAGTGTTCTTTATCGATGTATAGTATTCCACTGTGTGAATATACCATAATTTATTTATCCATTCATCCATTAATGGGCACCTTTGTTTCTTCCATTTTTTTTTTGCTATTGTAAACAGTGCTGTAATGAACATGGGTGTGCACATATCACTTTGTGTAAAGGTTCTTATTTCCCTAGGATATATTCCGAGGAGTGGAATTGCTGGATGGTATGGTATTTTGACTTCTAGCTTTTTAAGGAAGCACCAAATTGATTTCCAAAGTGGTTGTACCATTTTACATTCCCACCAGCAGTGTATAAGTGTTCCAGTCTCTCCACAACCAAAGAGGCATTTTTTAAGAGCAGCTAAGGATAAATGAAAAGCCACCTACAAAGGAGAGTCAATAAGAATGAGCTCAGACTACACGGCAGAAACCGTGCAGGCAAGAAGGCAATGGGATGACTTATATAAAGCCTGGAAGGACAAAAAATTGTCAGCTGGGGAGCATACATCCAGCAATACTGTCTCTCAAATATGAAGGCAAAATTAGGAACTTCCAGATAAACAGAAGTTTAGGGAATTTGCAAAAACAAAACCAAAACTGCAAGAAATACTAAAGGGAGTCCTCTGTTTAGAAAATCAATAACTTCTGATAATAACCCAAGACTAGAACACAGGACAGAACAACCCGATATCAACCCAGACAGGGAAACCACAAAAATAAATCAATATAAATAAATGCTCAAAACAGGGAAAGAGAGGCATAATTATGTAAAAGACAACAACATTAAATCAATAAAGTGGGACTAAAAATGTAGTGATAGATCTTTCATATGGAGAGGAAGTTAAGGCGATATAGAGAGATAAAGTTTGGATTAAACTTAGAAAAATAAAAAAAACCCACTGCCACCAAGTCATTTCTGACTCATAGCGACCCTATAGGACAGAGTATTTAGAAAAATAGAGATAAAAAATAATGTAACCACAAAGGAAACAAAGAATCATACAGATCAAAATAAAATACAAGAAAGATTTACTCAGCAAAAACAAAATCAACAGCAATGAAAAAGAGGAAAAGACAATATATAAAGAAAAACTACTGAGCACAAAAAATTAAGTGGAAAAAAGAAACTATCAACAACACACAGAAAAGGACATCAAAATGACAGCACTAAACTCATATCAATCCATCATTATTCTGAAAAAAGTAAATGTAATAAATGCACCAATAGACAGAGAGTTGAAGAATGGATTAAAAAAAAATAATGTCTATATGCTGCCTATAAGAGACACACCTTAGACTTAAAGACATAAACAAACTAAAACTCAAAAAAAAAAAGAAAATTCTTAAAACTCAAAGGATGGAAAAAAAATATATCAAGCAAACAACAATCAAAAAAGAGCAGTTGTGGCAATATTAATTTCTGATAAAATAGACTTTAAAGTTAAATCTACCACAAAGGATAAAGAAGGACACTATATAAAGACTAAAGGGACAATGTATCAAGAGGGTATTATCATATTAAATATTTACACACCCAATGACAGGGCTTCATGATACATAAAACAAACCCTAACAGCATTGAAAAGAGAGATAGACAGCTCCATAATAATGCTAGGAGACTTCAACACACCACTTTCGGTGAAGGACAGAACATCCAGAAAGAAGATCAATAAAGATGTGGAAGACATAAAGGCCACAATCAAACAACCTGACTTCGTAGACATATACAGAACACTCCACTCAACAGCAGATAAGTATATGTTGTCTTCCGACACACATGGAACATTCTCTAGAATAGACCACGTGTTAGGTCATAAAGCAAGCCTTAAGAGAATCAAAAACATCAAAATATTACAAAGCATCTTCTCTGACCATAAAGCCATAAAAGTAGAAATCAGGGACTTCTGGCCAACATGGTGCCATAGACAAAAGCACCATGCAGTCTCTCCACAACAAATACCCAAAAAACTAAGTAAAAGAGAGACTAACTTCATTCTTGGAACCTGAAGTGTCAAATGAAGCGATAGATATCTCAGCCAAGCACCAAGTGGAATAAGGAAGTGACAGAGGCCGGAGAATGAGGAGAGGTATGTGCGGAGGGCCCCATTGGCTAATGCAGCACAGATCTGCCGTCTTGGATTCCAGTCAGGAATTGGCAGACAGGGAGCACGGGAAAGCAGCTTTGCAGAACTCCCAGTAGTAGATAGAGCATCCGGTAACCAGCAATACATGCTTTCCCACCCCCACATTGTCTCCCTGCTGCTTTACCTCTCCGGAGCTTCCTGGCTGGCTGTGGTGGCTCGGCCGGCCAGAAAGTGCAGTGTCCATGCCTCTTGGATTTGCCCCACCCACATCAGAGATCAGCAGACAGGGAGTATGGGAAAGCAGCTTCACGAAGTTCCCAGCAGGAGACAGAGCACCCGGTAAGGAGTGATATACACTTTATAGACCCCCCATTCCCACCCTTTTGGCCTCCTCTGTTTCCCGCCAGCCACACTCTCTTGGCTGGGAGGCAACTGCTTTGGCCTCAGTCTGTTTGGATTCACCCTGCCCACGCTGGCTGGGACCCTGAGCTGGTGTTGGTTCTTTTCATCTCTTTTGGTTTCTTCTGTGCCTCCTACCACCTCCACCTCCTTTCTCTGGAACTCCTGGCTCTGTGTGCCATCTTTGCTTTTTCTTGAAAGTCTGTAAAGCCACCCTTGACTGGGGAACCACTCCCCTGGCCCGCGACACCATGCTGGTGGGATCCCTGGGGTTTTTTTCCCTTGTTTTTCTTTTTTTCCCTTGTTTTCCTTTGTTCTGTTTGTTTTCTTTTTCTGTTTGCAGCTTGGGAACACTTTGTAGCTGTGGTGCACTGCATGGCTTAGGAACCACTCCCTCAATCTTCACAGCTGCATAGGTGGGATCCCTGGGAGCAATTCTGTTCTTTTTTCTTTTCTCTCTCTTTTTCCTGTTCTGTCTGTCTTCATTTCTCAGTTCTCGTCTCTCTACACTTATCTTCTTTTCCTGTCTCCTGAATACCTGGTGCTGTGTTACATCTATACCCCCTCCAGCCAGGCAACACTGCACAGCCTGGGAGCCACTTCCCTGTTATTAGCAGACCCACCGGTAGGACTCCAGGACTTTTGGGAGCTTTTCTTTTTTTTTTTTCTTTTCCAAATTTGTATCTAGTTATTTTTTCTTTCTTTTCCCTTTTTCTTTTCTCTATTTCTCAGTTTCTCATCTCTCCACTCCATTGGAAAGCTCCCTTAGTACTCTTTTTTTTCTTTGTTTGCTTGTTAGTTTTTGGCTCGTGTTTTTCTCTCCACTTTCCCACACCCCTATTAGCTCCACAAATCACAACCAGCCCCCTCTTTCCTGCCTACCTGCACCGTGCACTGAACATCACACTCCCAAGCAGCACAGACACAGCCTACTGGAACCTGCCCAGCACTGATTCCCAGCCCGCCTGCTGGCCCTAGTACGTGCCACAAAGAACCCATCCCAGCCTTTCCCCTTCAGCTGGACCTGCCCTGCTGTACCATAGCTGAATGACTGACCCTGCCCATTGGACAAGGAGGTGAAAACTATAGTGAGTATAGGCGAGCAAACAATAACAAATGCACAGCCCGACTGCTCAGGCATAACCAAATAAAACAAAAAAACAGGATGAAGCAAACAAATCTACAATCAAGAAAAGAAGAAAATAACTAGTAAATGTCCCAAAGACAGCAGACTATATCAAAACATACAAAAAAACACAAAAGGACAGAATGGGTTCAGTTGGCATCCAAAATAAAACACCAGATGACTTTCCAGTAGAAGAAAAGGCACTAGAACTACATGACAGGGGATTCAAATCTCTAATATTTAGAGCAATCCAGGAGTTGTAGCAAAAAGTAGACAAAAATGAGGAAAAATAAGATACATTTTTAGGAAAGGCTGACAAATTCATGGAAAAAAAGGAACAATTCAGGAAAATAATACAGGAACAAAATGCCAAAATAAATTCACAACTAGAAATACAAAAACAACAATTAGAAATCTAAAAGATAAACAAGATTTCAGAAATGGAAAGTGTCATAGAAGGGCTGAGGAGCAGGTTTGAAATGATGGAAGACACACTCGGCTACAACTCCATTTGAGGAAAAATCAGAATAAAGAACAAAGAAAAATGAAGAAACCCTGAGAATTATATGGGATACAATCAAAGGAAAAAACTGTGAGCAATCAGAGTTCCAGAACAGGGAGAGAAAACAGAAAACACAGAGATCATTGAAGAATTGGCGACAGAAAACTTCCCTAATATCAGGAATGATGAAAATCTGACCATCCAAGAAGCTCAAAGAACCCCATATAGGATAGACCCCAAAAGAAAAATACTAAGGCATATAATCACACTCGCTAAAACCAAAGACAAAGAAAAAATCCTACTAGCAGCTCAAAAAAAAAAAAAAAAAGCAATCCAAGAGTTGAAGCAAAAAGCAGACAAAAATGAGGAAAAAATAGAAAATTTTTGGAAAAAGCAGACAAATTCATGGAAAATAAAGAACAAAAAAATGGAACAATTCAGGGAAGTGATACAGAACAAAATGATAAAATACATTCACAGCTAGAAATCATACAAAAAAAAAGACAATTAGAAATCCAAAAGGTAAACAACAAGACCTGAGAAATGGACAGATTCACAGAAGGGCTGAGGAGCAGCTCTGAAACGATGGGAGACAGAATCAGTGAAAATGAAGACAAACACTTGGATACAACTCTGAGGAAAAAGCAGAAAAAAAAAAAAGAAAAAAAGCGAAAATCCCTGAGAATTATGTGGGATACAATGAAAAGGCAAGAAGGCAATGGGACGACATATATAAAATCTTGGAAGAAAAAAAATTGCCAACCAGGAATAATATATTCTGCAAATCTTTCGTTTAAATAAGATGGTGAAATTAGGACATTTCAGATAAACAGAAATTAAGGGAGTATGTAAAAACCAAACAAAACTTACAAGAATTATTAAATGAAGTCCTTTGGTCTGAGAACAAACAACATCAGACCACAGCCTGAACCTAGGATGCAAGATTGTATCAGCCAGATAAACCAACCTAGGAAATGAAGTCTCAAGGACCATCCAAAACCAAAACAATTGCAACAGGGAGCCAGAGAGACTAATCTATAAATGACAATGACATCAGAACAATAAAAGAGGGAGTAAATGGTATATGTATAGAACATTCTAATGGAGAAGAAGGCAAGGTGATACCAAGTAATATTATACTGATTCAAACCTAGGAAGATAAGGGTAAATTTCAAGATAACCATGAAGAAAGTTAACAAACCTACTCATCAAAATAAAGAAGAAAAACAAAGTCTCAATAAAAACAAAATCTACAAAAACAAAAGGAAGGAAAAAGAAATCCACAAAGAAAAGGGACTCAGCACAGGAGAGTAAGAGGAACAAAGAAAATGTTAGTACTGAAAAAAAAAAAAGCGGTACAAAATGACAGCAATAAACTCATGCCTATCAATAATTACACAGAATGTAAATGGCGTAAATGCACCCCTAAAGAGACACAGAGTGACAGAATGGATTAAAAAAAAAAACAGGACCCATCAATATGCTGTCTACAAAAGATGCACCTTAGAAACAAAGACATAAATTTATTAAAAATCAAAGGATGGAAAAAATATATCAAGCAAATGCCTACCAAAAAAGAGCAGGAGTGGCTATACTAATCTCTGATAAAACAGACTGTAAAATAAAACCCACCATAAAAGACAAAGAATGGCACTATATACTGATTAAAGGATGATCCGTCATGAAGACTCAAACATAATAAATATCTATGCACCCAATGACAGGGTTCCAAAATACATATAACAAACCCTAACAGCACTGAAAAGAGAAAATGACAGTTCCACAATAATAGTAGAAGACTTCAACACACCACTCTCTGTAAAGGACAGAACATCGAGAAAGAAACTCAACAAAGATACAGAAGAGCTAAAGAGCACAATTAGCCAACTTGACCTCATAGACATATATAGAACACTCCATCTAACAGCTGCAAAGTACACATTCTTTTCCAACACACATGGAACATTCTCCAGAACAGACCACATCTTAGGCCACAGGGAAACCCTCAACAAAATCCAAAATACTGAGATAATACAAAGCATCTTCTCTGACTACAATGCCATCAAAGTAGAAATTAACAACAGGAACAGTAAGGAAAAATATTCAATTACATTGAAACTGAATAAAACCCTGCTTAAAAACCACTGGGTAAAGAAGAAACCAGAAACAGAATATAAAAATTCCCAGAATCTAACAAGAATGAAAACACATCATACCAAAAGCTTTGAGGCACAGCAAAGACAGACCACAGAGGTCAATTTATAGCACACATAAAAAAAGAAGAAAGGGACAAAATCAAAACATTAGCTACACAACTAGAACAAATACAAAGAGAAGAGCAAAAAAAGCCCATAGCCACCAGAAGAAAAGAAATAATAAAGACCAGAACAGAAATGAATGAAATAGAGAATAGAAAAACAATAGAAAGAATCAACAAAACCGAAAACTGGTTCTTTGAAAGTATCAACAAAATCGATAAACCTATGGCCAAATTGACCAAGGAAAAACAGGACATAATGTAAATAACTCAAATAAGAAATGAAATGGGGGACATTACAACAGACCCAAATGAAATAGAAAGGATCATAAAAGAGTTATGAAAAACTATACTCCAACAAATTTGAAAACCTGGAGAAAATGGACAAATTTCTGGAGACACACTACCTACCCCCCAAAAAAAAAACACCCAAACTCACATAAAATGATGTTGAAAATCTGAACAGACTGATAACAAGAGAAGAGAATGAAAAGGTAATTTTAAAAACTCCCAACAAGAAAAGCCCTGGCCCAGATGGCTTCACTGGAGAATTCTGCCAAACATTCAGAGAAGAGCTTACCCCAGCACTACTCAAACTATTTCAGAACATTGAAAAGGAAGTGACACTTCCAAATTCATTCTATGAAGCCAGCATAATCCTGATACAAAAACAAGATAAAAACACCACAAAAAAAGAAAGTTACAGACCAATATCCCTCATGAATCTAGATGCAAAACTTTTCAACAAAATTCTTGCCAATAGAATTCAGCATCATATCAAAAAAATAATACACCACGACCAAGTAGGATCCATACCAGTTATTCAAGGGTGGTTCAACATTAGAAAATCAATCAAAATAATCCACCACTTAAATAAAAGGAAAGAAAAGAATCACATGATCACCTCAGATGACCCAGAAAAGGCACTTGACAAAGACAAACACTCATTCCTGATAAAAACTCTCAATAAAATAGTATAGAGGGGAAATTTCTCAACATAATAAATGGCATATATACAAAACCAATGGGCAACATCATTCTTAATGGAGAGAGGGTGAAAACATTCCCCTTGAGAACAGGAACAAGGCAAGGATGCCCTTTATCACCACTCCTATTTAACATTGTGTTGGAAGTTCTAGCTAAAGCAATAAGGCAAGAAACAGAAATAAAGGGCATTCAAATTGGTAATGAAGAAGGAAAACTCTCCCTATTTGTGGAAGATAAGATACTATACATAGAAAACCAAAAAGACTCCGTGAGAAAACTACTGGAACTAATATAAAGATTCAGCATGTTAGTGTGTTACAAGATAAACATACAAAAATAAGTTGGATTCCTATACACCAATAAATAGAATGATGAAAAGGAAATCAGGAAAACAATATGATTTATAATAGCCATAAAAAATAAAATACTTGGGAATAAACCTAACTATGCATGTAAAATTTGTGTTTTTTTATGCATGTAAAAGACGTATACAAACAAAACCACAAAACACTACTGCAAGAAATTAAAAGAGATCTACAAAAATGAAAAAAACATACCATGCTCATGGATAGGTAGACTCAATGTTGTGAAAATGACAATTCTACCCAAAGGGATTTACAAATACAATGCAGTGGCGATCCAAATACCAACAGCATTCTTTAAAGAGTTGATAAAAGGTATCATTAACTTTATATGGAAAGGGAAAAAGCCACAGACAAATAAAGCACTATTGAAGAAAAAGAAAGTAGGAGGACTTGCACTAGCTGACCTCAGAATCTACTATACTGCTATGGTAGTCAGAACAGCCTGGTACGGGTACAACAACAGGCACATTGGCCAAAGGAACAGAAATGAGAACCTGGATGTAAATCTATCCATCTATGGTCACCTGATCCACTACAAGGGCCCAAAGTCCATCAAACAGAGAAAAGACAGTCTTTTTAACAAATGATACTGGCAAAACCAATGTCGACCTGCAAAAAACTGAAACAGGACCCATACCTCACACCACATACAAAAACTAACTCAAAATGGATCAAAGAAGTAAATAAAAAGCCAAAAAATATGAAGTTCGTAGAAGAAAAAATAGGATCAACAGTAGAGGCCCTAACACACGGCACTAACAGGATACAAACCATAACCAACAACACACAAGCTCCAGAGGACAAGCTAGATAACTGGGATCTTCTAAAAAATAAACACACTTATCAAAAGACTTCACCAAAAGTGTAAAAAGAGAACCTACAGACTGGGAAAAAATTTTTGGCTATTATAAATTCAGGCAAAGGTCTAATTCCTAAAATCTACAAGAAAATCCAACACCTCTACAACAAAAAGATAAATACTCCAATTAAAAAATGAGCAAAAGAAATGAGCAGACACTTCACCAAAGAAGACATTCAAGCAGCAAACCAACACATGAGGAAATGTTCACGATCTCTAGCCACTAGAGGAATGCAAATCAAAAAAACGATGAGATATCATCTCACCCCAGCATTACTGGCACAAATCAATAAAACAGGAAATAACAAATGTTGGAGGCACTGCAGGGACATGGGAGCTCTTATGAAATGCTGGTGGGAATGCAAAATGATACAAAAATCTTGGAAAACACTATGGCACTTCTTTAGAAAGCTAGAAACAGAAATACCGTATGATCCAGTTTTTTAGTCATATATCATAGAGAAATAAGAATTGTCACACAAAGAGACGTATGCACACCCATGTTCGTTGCAGCATTGTTCACAATAGCAAAAAGATGGAAACAACCTAGAGGCCCATCAACAGGTGAATGGATAAACAAACTGTGGTACATTCACACAATGGAGTATTATGCAAAGATAAAGAACAACGATGAATGTATGAAGCATCTCACAACATGGATGAATCTGGAGTACATTATGCTGAGTGAAATAAGTCAATCACAAAAGGACAAATATTGTATGAGACCACTACTGTAAAAACTCATGAAAAGGTTTTCATACAAAAAGAAACAATCTTTTATCGTTACCAGGGAGGGGAGGAGTGGGGATGGGAAAACACTTAATAGACAATAGATAAGTGGTAACTTTAGTGAAGGGTAAGAGTACAAAATACTGGAAAAGCCAACACAACCTATACAAGGCAAGGTCATGGTAGCTCCATAGACACATCCAAACTCCCTGAGAGACCAAATTTTTGGCTGAGGACTGTAGGGACTATGGTCTCAGGGAACTTCTAGCACAATTGACATAAAATAGTTTATAAAGAAAATGCTCTACATTCTACTTTGGTGAGTAGTGTCTGGGGTCTTAAAAATCTGTGAGCAGGCATCTAGGATACTCTACTGGTTTCACCCCTTAGGGAGCAAGGAAAAATATAGAAAACTGAAGATAGGAGGTTAAGATTAGTCAAAAGGACTAATGGAACACATCTACCAAGGCCTTCACCAGACCGAGTCCAGTACAACTAGATAGTGCTCAGCTACCGACACTGACTGCTTTGACAGGGATCACAACAGAGGGTTCCAGACAGAGCTGGAGAAAATGGTAGAACAAAATTCTAACTCAAAAGACCAGACTTGGTGGCCTGACAGACACTGGAGAATCCCTTAGAGTATGGCCCTTTGACACCCTTTCAGCTCAGTAAGGAGGTCACTCCAGAGGTTCACCCTTCAACCAAAGATTGGACAGGCCCATAGAACAAATCAAGACTAAAGGGGCACACCAGCCCTGGGGCAGGGACTGGAAGGCAGGAGAGAACAGGAAGGCTGGTAATAGGGAAACCAGGTTAGAGAAGGGAGAGTGTTGACATGTCGTGAGGTTGTTAACCAATGTGATAGAATGATGTGTGTACTAGATGCTTGATGAGAAATTAGTTTGTTCCATAAACCTTCATCTAAATTACAAAAAAAAAAGACCAACCATAAATCCGTGAAACATCTCATAACATGGAAGTCACTGGAAGTCATTATGCTGAGTGAAATTAGCCACTTGCAAAAGGACAAATATTGTATGAGGCCACTATTATAAGAACTCAAGAAAAGGTTTAACCACAGAAGAAAAAATTTTTTGATGGTTACAAGAGTGGGGAGGGAAGGAGAGAGAGGGGTATTCACTAATCAGATGGTAGACAAAAACTATATTAGGCGAAGGGAAAGACAACACACAATACAGGAGAGGTCAGCACAACTGGACTAAATCAAAAGCAGTTTCCTGAATACAACCTAACACTTCAAAGGCCAGAGTAGCAAGGCGGGGTTTGGGGACTATGGTTTCAGGTGACATCTAGGTCAATTGGCAAAACAAAATGTATTTAGAAAACTTTCTGCATCCCACTTTGGTGAGTGACGTCTAGGGTCTTAAACGCTAGCAAGCAGCCGCCTAAGATGCATCGGTTGGTCTCAACCTACCTGGAGCAAAGGAGAATAAAGAAGACCAAAGACATAACTTAAAGATGATCCCAAGAGATAGAAATGGCCACATAAACCAGAGAATTCATCAGCCTGACACGGGAAGAACTATATGGTGCCTGTCTACCACCAATGACTGCCCTGACAGGGAACACAATGGAGAATAAGTGATGGAGCAGGAGAATAATGGGATGCAGAGCTCAAATTCTCGTAAAAAGACCAGACTTAATGGTATGATTGAGACTGGAGGTACCTTGTAGGTCTTGGTCCCCGGACCCTTTGTTAGCCCAAGACTGGAACCATTCCTGAAGCCACCTCTTCAGACAGGGATTGGACTAGAGCATAAGACAGAAAATGATACTGGTGAGGAGTGAGATTTCTGGCTCAAGGAGGCACATGAGACTATGTGGGCAGCACCTGTCTGGAGGGGAGATGAGAGGGTAGAGTGGGTCAGAAACTGGCTGAATGGACACAAAAGTAGAGAGTGAAGAGAAGGAGAGTGCTGTCTCATTAGTGGGAGAGTAACTAGGAGTATATAGTAAGGGGTATATAAATTTTTGTATGAGAGACTGACTTGATTTACAAACTTCCACTTAAAGCTGGTTGAATGAATATGGGGAATACAGGGTGGAGAGGAGGAGTGTGCTGTCTCATTATAGGGAGAGCAGCTAGGAGTACATAGCAAGGTGTGTATAAGTTTTTGTATCAGATACTGACTTGATTTGTAAACTTTCACTTAAAGCAAAATAAATAATAATAAAAATTTATGGTGTTAGTTTTCACATTTAGGTCTATTCAAGTCATTTGCTCATTTTGTAATTGGATTATTTGTCTTTTGCTGTCCGGTTGCCAAACTTTTATATATATATTTTGGTTATTAGATTCTTATCCGGTATATGGCTTCCGAAGATATACTCCAATTGTTAGCTTGTTTTTATTGACTGAATTATATCCCACAAAACTATGTGTTGTAAATCTTAACCTCTATGCTTGTGGTTATAATCCCACTTTTTAAAATTTTTATTGTGCTTTAAGTAAAAGTTTACAAATCAAGTCAGTACCTCATAAAAAAATTTAAACACATCTTATTATATATGCCTAGTTGCTCTCCCCCCTAATAAGACAGCGCACTCCTTCTCACCATCCCGTATTTCTGTGTCCTTTCAGCCACCTTCTGTCCCTCTCTGCATTCTCATCTCCCCTCCAGACATGAGCTACCCACATAGTCTCATGTGTCTACTTGAGACAAGAAGCTCACGCCTCACTAGTACCATTTTCTATTTCATAGTCCAGTCCAATCCATGTTTGAAGAGTTGGCTTTGGGAATGGTTCCTGTCTTGGGCTCACAGAAGGTCTGGGACCGTAAATTCCAGGGTCCTTCTAATCTCAGTCAGACCATTAAGTCTGGTCTTTTTATGAGAATTTGAGGTCTGCATCCCACTGCTCTCCTGCTCCCAGGCATTCTTTGTTGCATTCCCTGTCAGGGCAGTCATCGGTGGTAGCCAGGCTCCATCTAGTTCTTCTGGTCTCAGGCTGATGTAGTCTCTGATAGACGTGGCCCTTTCTGTTTCTTAGGCTCATGATTACCTTGTGTCTTTTGTGTTCTTCATTCTCCTTTCCTCCAGGTGGGTTGAGAAGAATTGGTGCATCTTAGATGGCCCCTTGCTAGTGTTTAAGACCCCAAACACCACTCTCCAAAGTGGGACGCAGAATGTTTTAATAGATTTTATTATGCCCATTGACTTAGATGTCCCATAAAACCATGGTCCCCAAACCCGCATCGCTGATACTCTGGCCATCAAAACATTTGTTTTATCTTGGAAACTTCTTTGCTTTTGATTTAGTTCAGTTGTGCTGACCTCTCCTGTATTGTATGTTGTCTTTCCCTTCACATAAAATGCTTCTTATCTACTGTCTAATTAGTGAATACCCCTCTCCCTTCCTCCCTCCATCCCCACTCTCATAACCATCAAAGAATATTTTCTTCTCTGTTTAAATTATTTCTTAAGTTCTTATAATAGTGGTCTCATACAATATTTGTCCTTTTGCAACTGGTTAATTTCACTCAGCATAATGCATTACAGATGCCTCCATGTTACGAAATGTTTCAAGGATCATCATTATTCTTTATCAATGTGTGGTATTCCATTGTATGAATATGTCATAATTTATTGATCCATTCATCTGTGGATGAGCACCTTGGTTGCTTCTGTCTTTTTCACTGTTGTAAACAGTGCTACAATGAATGTGGGTGTGCATATATCTGTTCGTGTGAAGGCTGTTATTTCTCTAGGATACATTCAAAGGAGTGGGATTGCTGGGTCCTATGGTAGTTCTCCCCACGTGTTTGTCAGTTTGTCGTACTGTTGGGGCTTGCGTGTTGCTGTGATGCTGGAAGCTATGCTACTGGTATTGAGATACCAGTAGGGTCACCCATGGAGGTTTCAGGTGAGCTTCCAGACCAAGACAGACTAGGAAGAAGGACCTGGAAGTCTACTTCTGAAAAGTCTTTGCCAGTGAACCCTTATGAATATCAGGGAACGTTGTCTGATATAGTGCTGGAAGATGAGCCCCCCAGGTTAGAAGGCACTCAAAAGATGACTGGGGAAGAACTGCCTCCTCAAAGTAGAGTCGACCTTAATGATGTGGATGGAGTAAAGCTTTCGGAACCTTCGTTTGCTGATGTGGCAAGACTCAAAATGAGAAGAAACACCTGAAAAAATCCATTAATAATCGGAACGTGCAATGTATGAAGTATGAATCCAGGAAAATTGGAAATCGTCAAAAATGAATGGAACACATAAACATCGATATCCTTGGCATAAATGAGCTGAAATGGACTGGTGTTGGTCATTTCGAATCGGACAATCATATAGTCTACTATGCTGGCAATGACAACTTGAGGAGGAATGGTGCTGCATTCATCCTCGAAAAGAATGTTTCAAGATCTATCCTGAAGTACAACGCTGTCAGTGATAGGGTAATATCCATACGCCTACAAGGAAGACCAGTTAATATAACTATTACTCAAATTTACGCACCAATCACTAGGGCCAAAGATGAAGAAATAGAAGATTTTTATCAGCTGCGGCAGTCTGAAATTGATGGAACATACAATCAAGATGCATCGATAATTACTGGTAATTGGAATGCAAAAGTTGGAAACAAAGAAGAAGGATCAGTAGTTGGAAAATATGGCCTTGGTGATAGAAACAATGCTGGAGATCAAACGACAGAATTTTGCAAGACTAACGACTTCTTCATTGCAAATACCTTCTTTTACCAACATAAACGGCGACTATACACATGGACCTCACCAGATGGAATGCACAGAAATCCAATTGACTACATCTGTGGAAAGAGACTATGGAAAAGCTCAATATCATCAGTCAGAACAAGGCCAGGGGACGACTGTGGAACAGACCATCAATTGCTCCTATGCAAGTTCAAGGTGAAACTGAAGAAAATCAGAGCAAGTCCACAAGAGCCAAAATATGACCTTGAGTATATCCCACCTGAATTTAGAGACCATGTGAAGAATAGATTTGATGCATTGAACACTAGTGACTGAAGACCAGACGAGTTGTGGAATGACATCAAGGACATCATCCATGAAGAAAGCAAAAAGTCATTGAAAAGACAGGAAAGAAAGAAAACACCAAGATGGATGTCGAGGAGACTCTGAAACTTGCTCTCGAACGTTCAGCAGCTAAAGCAAAAGGAAGAATTGATGAAGTAAAAGAACTGAACAGAAGACTTCAAAGTGCGGCTTGAGAAGACAAAGTATTATAATGACATGTGCAAAGAGCTGGAGATGGAAAACCAAAAGAGAAGAACACGCTCGGTGTTTCTCAAACTGAAGGAACTAAAGAAAAAATTCAAGCCTCTACTTGCAATAGTGAAGGATTCTAGGTGGAAAATATTAAACAACGCAGGAAGCATCAAAAGAAGATGGAAGGAATACACACAGTCATTATACCAAAAAGAATTAGTCAATGTTCAACCTTACAGGAGGTGGCATATGATCAGGAACTGATGGTACTGAAGGAAGAAGTCCAAGTTGCTCTGAAGGCATTGGCGAAAAACAAGGTTCCAGGAATTGATGGAAAATCAATTGAGATGTTTCAACAAACAGGTGCAGCGCTGGAGGTGTTCACTCGTCTATGCTAAGAAATATAGAAGATAGCTTCCTGGCCAACTGACTGGAAGAAATCTATATTTATGCCTATTCCCAAGAAAGGTGATCCAACTGAATGTGGAAATTATAGAACAAAACATTAATATCACACACAAGC
This sequence comes from Loxodonta africana, assembly GCF_030014295.1. NCBI lineage: Eukaryota > Metazoa > Chordata > Mammalia > Proboscidea > Elephantidae > Loxodonta > Loxodonta africana. The sequence goes on from NC_087369.1 coordinate 73,559,357, forward strand.
AAAATTTTGCTGAAGATCATTCAAAAACAGCTGCAGCAGTTCATTGACAGGGAACTGCCAGAAATTCAGGCCGGTGTCAGAAGAGGATGTGGAACCAGGGATATCATTGCTGATGTCAAATGGATCCTGGCTGAAAGCAGAAAATACCAGAAGGATGTTTACCTGTGTTTTACTGACTTTGCAAAGGCATTTGACTGTGTGGATCATAACAAATTTTGGATAACATTGCGAAGACTGGGAATTCCAGACCACTTAATTGTGCTCATGAGGAAACTTTACATAGATCAAGAGGCAGTCGTTCAGACAGGACAAGAGGATACTGATTGATTTCAAGTCAGGAAAGGTGTGCGTCAGGGTTGTATTCTTTCACCATACCTATTGGCACTAGTTTTTTTTTTTATTCAATCTGTATGCTGAGCAAATAATACGAGTAGCTGGACTATATGAAGAAGAACAGGGCATCAGGATTGGAGGAAGACTCATTAATAACCTGTGTTATGCAGATGACACAACCTTGCTTGCTGAAAGCGAAGAGGACTTGAGTCACTTACTAATGAAGATCAAAGACCAGTCTTCAGTATGGATTGCACCTCAACATAAAGAAAACAAAAATCCTCACAAGTGGGCCAATGAGCAACATCATGATAAACGGAGAAAAGATTGACGTTGTCAAGGCTTTCATTTTACTTGGATCCACAATCAACAGCCATGGAAGCAGTAGTCAAGAAATCAAAAGATGCATTGCATTGGGTAAATCTTCTGCAAAAGACCTCTTTAAAGTGTTGAAGAGCAAAGATGTCACCTTGAAGACCAAGTTGTGCCTGACCCAAGCCATGGTGTTTTCAATTGCATCAAATGCATGTGAAATGTGGACAATGAATAAGGAAGACCAAAGAAGGGTTGATGCCGTTGAATTGTGGTGTTGGCGAAGAATATTGAATATACCATGGACTGCCAAAGAATGAACAAATCTGTCTTGGAAGAAGTACAACCAGAATGCTCCTTAGAAGCAAGGATGGCAAGACTGCGTCTTACATAATTTGGACATGTTGTCAGGAGGGATCAGTCCCTGGAGAAGGACATCATGCTTAGCAGAGTACAAGGTCAGTGTAAAAGAGGAAGACCCTCAAGGAGGTGGATTGAGACAGTGGATGCAACAATGAGCTCAGGCATAACAACAGTTGTGGGGATGGCTCAGGACTGGGCAGTGTTTCATCTATTGTGCACAGGGTCTCTATGATTTGGAACCGACTCGCCGGCACCTGACAAAAACAACAATGGTAGTTCTATTTCTAGCTTTTTAAGGAACCGCCAAATTGATTTCCAAAGTGGTTGAACCATTTTACATTCCCACCAACAGTGCGTAAGTGTTCCAGTCTCTCCACAACTTCTCCAACATTTATTATTTTGTGTTTTTTGGATTAACGCCAGCCTTTTTGCAGTAAGATGGAATCTCATTGCAGTTTTGATTTTCATTTCTCTAATGGCTAATGATCGTGAGCATTTCCTCATGTATCTTTTAGCTGCCTGGATGTCTTCTTTGGTGAAATGCCTGCTCATATCCTTTGACTATTTTTTAAGCTGGTTATTTGTCTTTTTATTTTTGAGTTTTTGCAGTGTCATGTAGATTTTAGAGATCAGACGCTGATTGGATTTGTTGTAGCCAAAAACTTTTTCCCAGTCTGTAGGTAGTCTTCTTAGTCTTTTGGTGAAGTCTTTGGATGAGCATAGGTGTTTGATTTTTAGGAGATCCCAGTTATCTAGAGTCTTTTCTGGTGTTTTTGCATCGTCAGTAATGTTTTGTATACTGTTTATGGCATGCATTAGGGCTCCTAGAATCGTCCCTATATTTTCTTCCATGATCTTTATTATTTTAGGTTTTATATTTAGGCCTTTGAGCCATTTCGAGTTAGTTTTTGTGCATGGTGTGAGGTTATAGGTTTTAGTTCATTTTTTTGCAGATGTATATCCAGTTATGCCAGCACCGTTTGTTAAAAAGGCTGTCTTTTCTCCAGTTAACTGACTTTGGGCCCTCGTCAAGTATAAGCTGCTCATATGTGGATGGATTTATGCCTGGATTCTCAGTTCTGTTATATTGGTCTATGTATCTTTTGTTGTGCCCATACGAGGCTGTTTTGACTATTGTGGAAGTGTAATATGTTCTAAAATCAGGTGTTGTGAGGCCTCCTGCATTTTTTTCTTTTTCAGTAATGCTTTACTTATCTGGGACCTCTTCCCCTTCCATATGAAGTTGGTTATTTTTTTTTTCCATCTTATTAAAAAACGTCATTGGAATTTGGATGGGAATTGCATTGTATCTGTAGATCGCTTTGGGTGGAGTACACATTTTCACAATGTTGAGCCTTCCCATCCATGAGTGAGGTACGTTTTTTCCATTTATGTAGATCTACGGCACTGGGTTTGGGTTTTAGATCTCTTTTGGTGTCTTGTAGTTTTTTTGTACATGTCTTTTATGTTTCAGGTGAGATTTATTCCTAAGTATTTTATTTTTTTTGGGGGGGGGCTATTGTAACTGGTATTGATTTGGTGATTTCTCTTCGATGTTCTCTTTGTTGGTGTAGAGAAATCCAGCTGATTTTTGTATGTTTAATTTATATCCTGATAGTCTGCTGAACTCTTCTGTTAGTTTCAGTAGTTTTCTTGTGGATTTTTTAGGGTTTTCTGTGTATAAAATCATGTCATCTGCAAATAGAGATACTTTTACTTCTTCCTTGACAATTTGGCTGCCCTTTGCTTGTTTATCTAACCTAATTGCCTTGACTAGGAACTCCAGAAAATGCTGAAAAAGAGCGGTGATAAAGGGCATCCTTGTCTGGTTCCCATTCTCAAGGGGAATGCTTTCAGAATCTTTCCATTTAGGATGATGGTGATTGTTGGCTTTGTATAAATGTGTTTTATTATGTTGAGGAATTTTCCTTCTATTCCTGTTTTGCTGAGAGTGTTTATCATGAATGCTGCTGAACTTTGTCAAATGTCTTTTCTGCATCAATTGGTAAGGTCATGTGGTTCCTATCTTTTGTTGTATTTATATGATGTATTACATTGAATGTTTTTCTAATGTCAAACCATCCCTGTATACTATGTATGAATCCCACTTGGTCATGGTGAATTATTTTTTTGATGTATTGTTGCATTCTATTGGCTAGAATTTTGCTGAGAATTTCTGCATCTAGTTTCATGAGGGATATATTGTGGTGTCTTTACCTGGTTTTCGTATCAAGGTTATGTTGGCTTCATAAAATATTTTTGGGAGAATTCCTTTCTTTTCTATGCTCTGAAATACCTTTACTAGTAGCGGTATTAACTCTTCTATGAAAGATTGGTAGAATTGTCCAGTGAAGCGGCCAGGGCTTTTTTCATTGTTGTTATTGGGAGTTTTTTTTTTATTACCTTTTCAATCTCTTTTTCTGTTATGGGTTTATTTAGTTGTTCTACTTCTGTTAGTGTTAGTTTAGGTAGGTAGTATGTTTCTTGAAATTTGTCCATTTCCTCTAGGTTTTCAAATTTGTTACAGCACAATTTTTCATAGTAATTTGATATGATTCTTTTAATTTCAGTTGGGGCTGTTGTGATATCGTTCATCTCCTTTGTTATTCAAGGTTTTTGCTTCCTCTCCTGTTTTTCTCTTGTCAGTTTGGACAGTGATTTACCGATTTTGTTGATCTTTCCAAAGTACCAGCTTTTGGTATTGTTAACTCTTCCAATTGTTTTTCTGTTCTCTACTTCATTTAATTCTGCTTTAATTTTTGTTTGCTTTCTTCTGATACCTGAGTTGTTCTTTTTTTTGTTCTCTTTCAACTTGTTCAAGTTGTATGCATAATTCTTTGATTTTAGCCCCTTCTTCTTTTTGTATGTGTGCACTTATTACTATAAATTGGCCTCTGAACCCTGCTTTGGCTGTATCCTAAGGGTTCTGATAAGAAGTGTTTTCATTATCATTTGATTTTATTAATTTCTATATTCTGTTCTTAATTTCTTCTATAACCCAGTCATTTTTGAGCAAGGCTTTGTTCAGTTTCCATGTGTTTGATTTTTTTCCTTGCTTTTTCTGTTATTGATATTTAGTTTATGGCTTCATGGTCAGAGAATATGCTTAGTAAAAATTCAGTGTTTTAGATTCTGTTCAGGCTTGCTATATGGCCTAATATATGGTCTATTCTGGAGAATGCTCCATGTACGTTGTAAAAGAAAGTATACTTGGCTGCTTTTGGGTGGAGTGTTCTGTGTATGTCTGTGAAGTCAGTTGGTTGATTGTGGCCTCTAGGTTCTTCTGCGTCTTTATTTGAGCTTCTTTCTGGATGTTCTGTCCTTCACTGAAAGTGGTGTGTTGAAGTCTTCTACTATTATTGTAGAGCAGTCTATCTTGCTATTCAATGCTGTTAGAGTTTGTTTTATGTATGTTGAAGCATTGTCGTTGGGTGTTTAAATATTTATTATGGTTTTATCCTCCTGGTATATTGACCCCTTAATCATTGTATAGTGTCCTTCCTTATCCTTTGTGGTGAATTTAACTTTAATGTCTATTTTGTCAGAAAGTAATATTTCCACTCCTGCTTTTTTTGATTGTTGTTTGCTTGATATTTTTTCCCATCCTTGACCTTTAGTTTGTTTGTGTCTTTAAGTCTAAGGCGTGTCTCTTGTAGGCAGGTATGTCTGTGTATTGGTGCATTCAGAGTAATTAAGGATTGGTACAAGTTTAGTGCTGTCATTTTTATGTGTTATTTTATGTGCTGAGTAGTTTTTCTTTATATATTTTCTTTTCCTTTTTTTCTTTATCATTGATTTTTTTTTTTGCTGTCTTTATGTTTTTCTTGTATTTTATTTTGATGTGTTGGATTGTTAATCTCCTTTTTGTTTACCTTAATATTTACCTCTATTTTTCTAAGCTTAAATTAAACTTTTACCTCTCTATATTGCCTTGACTTCTTCTCGATATGAAAGATCTATGACCACATTTTTAGTCCCTCTTTATTGATTTAATGTTATCTTCTTTTAGATAATGACATTGCTGTTTCCTTGTTTTGAGTGTTTTTTATCTTGATTTATTTTGTGATTTCCCTATCTGTGTTGATATCTGGTTGCTCTGTCCTGTGTTCTAATCTTGGGTTGTTATCTCATGTTACTGACTTTGTAACCAGAGGATCTCCTTTAGTATTTCTTGCAGTTTTGATTTGTTTTTTGCAAATTGCCTAGTTTTGTTTATCTGGAAGTGTTCTAATCACCTTCACATCTGAAAGATAGTTTTGCTGGGTATATTATTCTTGGTTGGCAATTTTTTTTCTTCAAACCTTTATATATGTCATCCCATTGCCTTTTTGTCTGCATGGCTTCCTCTGAGTAGTCCAAGCTTATTCTTATTGACTCTCCTTTGTAGGTGACTTTTTGTTTATCCCTAGCTGCACTTAAAATTCTCTCTTTATCTTTGGTTTTGGCAAATTTAATTACAATATATCTTGGTGACTGTCTTTTGGGATCTACCTTTTATGAGTTTAGATGAGCATCTTGGATAGATATCTTCTCATCTTTACAATATCAGGGAAGTTTTCTGCCAACAAATCTTCAACAATTATCTCTACATTTTCTGTTCTCCCTCTCTGTTCTGGTGCTCTAATCATTCGTAGGTTATTTCTCTTGATAGAGTCCCCTGAAATTCTTAGGGTTGCTTCATTTTTTTAAATTCTTTTATCCAATATTTCTTGCAACATTTTGGTGTCAAGTGTTTTATCCTCAATCTTAATAATTCTGACTTCCATTTCCTCAGTTTTGCTCCTATGACTTTCTATTGAGTTGTCTAATTCTAAATATATTTTTTAATCTTCTGAATTTGTGTTTGCTCTCTCTCTATGGGTTCTTCGAGTGTATTAAATTTGTCACTATGTTCTTTTTAAATTAATTTTTATTGTGCTTTAAGTGAAAGTTTACAAATTGGGTCACTCTCTCATAAAAAAATTTACATACAACTTACTATACACACCTAATTGCACTCCTCCTAATGAGATAGCACAGTCCTTCCCTCCATTCTCCCTTCTCGTGTCCATTCGGGCAGCTTCTGGCCCCCTCTGCACTCCCATCTCCCCTCCAGACAGGAGATGCCTACATAGTTTCACATGACTACATGATTCAAGGAGCTCGTTCTTAACCAGTATCATTTTCCATCCCATATTCCAGTACAATCCCTGTCTGAAAAGTTGGCTTTGGGAATGGTTCCTGTCTTGGGCTAACAGAAAGACTGGTGGCCATGGCCTCAGGGGTCCTTCTAGTCCCAGTCTGACCATTAAGCCAGGTCTTTTTATGAGAATTTGGGGTCTGCATCCCACTGCTCTCCTGCTCCCTCAAGAGTTCTCTGTTGTGTTCCCTGTCAGGGAAGTCACTGGTTGTGGCTGGGCACCATCTAGTTCTTCTGGTCTCGGGCAGATGTAGTCTCTGGTTTATATGGTCCTTTCTGTCTCTTAGGCTCATAATTACCTTGTGTGTTTGGTGTTCTTCATTTTCCTCACTCCCGGTGGGTTGAGACCAATTGATGCATCTTAGATGGCAGCCTGCTAGAGTTTAAGACCCCAGACGCCATTCACCAAAGTGGGATACAGAGTGTTTTCTTCTATGCTGGACTTTGAAGCATTCAGTTTATTCAGGAAACGTCTTTCCTTTTGGTTTAGTCCAGTTGTTTTGACCTCTCCTGTATTGTGTGTTGTCTTTCCCTTTACCTAAAATAAAACTTATCTAATATTTAACTAGAGAAAACTCCTCTCCCTCCCTCCCCCCTCTTGTAACCATCAAAGAATATTTTCTTCTTTGTTTAAATTATTTCTCCAGTTCTTATAGTAATGGTCTTATACAATATTTGTCCTTTTGCAACTGACTAATTTCAGTCAGCATAATGCCTTCCATATTCCTTCAGGTTATGAAAAGTTTCAAAGATTTATCATTGTTCTTTATTGATGCATACTATTCCATTGTGTGAATATACCATAATTTATTTATCCATTCATTTATTGATGGGCACCTTGGTTGCTTCCAACTTTTTGCTATTGTAAACAGTGCTGCAATGAACATGGGTGTGCGTATATCTGTTCGTGTAAAGGCTCTTATTTCTCTAGGATATATTCCAAGGAGTAGGATTGCTGGATGGTGTGTTTTATTACGTTGGTGTGGATGGAGCCTCAGCCCTCAGGTCCCTGCTGTAGGTGGGTGAGGGCTCTGATTAACAGGTAGAGCAGTATCAGACCTCCAAAACCTGCCTCTCCATTGCTCAGCTGAAAAAATTACTGTCAGACCTCTAACAAAATTGCCTTTGCATTATAATAGCCACCAGGTTCCATGTAGGAGTGAAAGCCAAAGTCTGTAGATCTCTTATGCCTGGACTGGAGCTGCTTCTACTCTGATCTTCCAGTTCAGAAGAGTCGGGAAAGTATTTTTCCCCTGTTTGTTAATTTGCTCCTTCTCCCAGGCCAATAGAATGGGTCAGAAAAAGCATGGTGCTTCTATCTCAGGCCTAGGAAATTCAAATGAAGCTGGCTCAGGCAGGGATGGAAGGTGTCAGATAGATAGGAGAGAGTACTTTCAGAAGGAGCTATTTGATCCATGTGGTAAAATAGGCAAAAATCACTTATCTTGTGTCAAGTGCGCTATTTTGTCTCAGATTCCAGACACGTGTGTAGCCTGTGTGAGATTTCCCCAGGGGGCTAGGGCTGCATCCCGTGCTTGCCGTGTCTCAGGGGACTATCATCAGCCCCATCACAGTTGCATCAAAAAATCAGAGCTGTGGTGATACACGGGCTAGGCAACTCGTCGCCGCTTCTGTGTGGTCTCTTGCTCCCTGTCATTCAGGTCCATTCGTTAGTTCTGTGTTTGATGGTCAGGGTTCATAGATTGTCGTATATGCAATCGATTCACTTGTTTTTTTGGTTCTTTGTTGCAAGAGGGTTCAGCAGAAGGTTTTGCCTCTTCAGCCAGCTTGGCTCCGCCCCCATCATTATGTTCTTGAATAACTTTATTTCCTCCACTGCTTTATCTGTGTTTTCTTGGCTTGTTCTGCATTTTGCCTGATCTTCCCTATCTTTTGAAGAGTTTTGCATATTAATCTTTTGTATTCTACTTCTGGTAAATTCCAGGAAAATATCTTCATCTGGAAGATTCCTTGGTTCTTTTTTCTGAGAGCTTGTGAAGCTGTCATGGTCTGTTTCTTTATGTGATTTGATATTGACTGTTGTCTCCAAGACATCTACAAGTTATTGTATTAATTTATTTTTTGTTTCTTACCGAGTTCTAGCTTCTTGCTTTGTTTTGTTTTGGTATGCTCAAATAGTCTGCTCAAGTGAGCTAGTTTGATTATTGGCTCTTTTGAAGCTCTAACTTCCTGGGACCAGAAGGCTAGAGCTGTTACCAGGTATATGAGCTCAGGAGTCCATTCACTTTTGTTGTATGGATTCAGCTTAGGTATCCTGGTAGCCAGTCACTCAATGTGTGGTAAAAGCTCTCACCTACAGTCTTAGAGGAGCAGGGGTGATTGGTATAGGCACAGGAATCTGGCTGCAGCAGGGGGTCACACTCTGTGCAAGTCAGGGGGCTGACAACCATCCCCTGAGTGTCTGTGAAGAAAGCTTGTCCCTGTTCCTTAGAGTGCACAGGTTGGTGGGCTCTACAGCTAGATCATGGGCAGCCAATTCTTTTGGATGTAAGGACTGGGAGGCACCATTTATCCTTGGACCCCTATCGCAGGTGCCTAGGTGGGTTTGGTGGAACCACCAGTCCTCAGGCCCCTGATGTGGGTAGATGAGGACCCTGCTTAATTGGTAGAGCAGTGTCAAACGTCAGAAACCTGGCTCTCCACCACACAGCTGAAAGAGTCAAAGTCAGACCTCAGGCACATACACTGTTGTACTGTGCCAATGATAATCTAAGCTGCTGAAATGGGCCAACACATGTCCATGCAGGGGTGAAAGACATTCAAAATCTGTGGACAGCTTGCACTCGTAATTGGGCAAAGGAGCCACTTCTGCTCTGAGTTCCCAGGTTAGGAGAGCCTGCAGGTTATTTTTCCCCATTTGTTAATTTGTTCCTTCTCTAAGGCTAGGAGACTGGCTTAAGGTGTGCAGCAGGACCTATCTCAGGCCCAGGGAAAGCAACTACCACTGAAGCCACCTTGGGAGCTGGAGCAGAGGAAAGAATATTCAGATAAATGGGAGAGAGTTCTTTTGAAAGGGTGGCTTTTTGGTCTGCACAGTAAATTAGGCACAAGTACTCACCTTTTTCCTAGAGCGCTGTTCTTCGCTGATTCTGGAGGTGTGAGTAGACTCCGTGCCTTTTGCTCTCTCTCCCTGAGGAAACCCTAATGCTACTGCCAGTCCCAGCAAGGTTGTGCCAGGGCATCAGGCCTGCACGGTTCTGGTTGCAGCTGAGTCAGGTCTTGCAACTCCTCCCTCCTTCTGAACCTTCTCTCCCTCCTTCTGCTTCTCAGTCTGATTTCTTAACTTTGCCTTTGCTATTCAGGGCTCCTAGCTTGTCATATACATGATCAATTCACTTGTTTTTTTCCTGGTCTTTTTGTAAGAGGGACCACTGGAAAGGTCTGACTATTCCACCATCTTGGCCCTGCCTCTTGTTCATTCTTTTAGCAGTTCATGGTATATTCATGGTATGTGGTATTTGCCAACACCATAATTCAGCATCAGTTCTTCTTCACTCCTCCTTATTCACTGTCCAGCTTTCACGTGCATATGAGGCTATTGAAAACCTACTATATGCAAATCGTGAGTTCCAATTTTGTTATCTTTGCAGTCAGTCGGTGGTCTGACTGATTCCAATAGAGGGCACTCTGACCCTTTTATTCTACCAACAATGGTGCAGTGCCAGCAGAAGATTGGAGTCTCTTGTCTGAACCTTTCAGAACACCCCTTGACCAAGCGTTCTGTGCAACATGTGTAATCCCCCAATCTTGAAGGAGAAGATCCCCAATGCCTTCTTTGTCACCAGTCAGCTGATCTAGAAAATGGACCACCATTCCCACCTCAGTGGTGGGACTGAGGAATGTTGGGTGTTGGTCAGTTAGTACACATGCTTCCTCTAAGAAAGATCAGCTGCTTCTCCCTTCATATAGCTCTTCTCTGATTGACTTAAATGTCTGATGCACTTCCAGTGGCCCGAAGTAGTTCCAGGAGTTCTATCAGAGGCAATAGATGCTTTGAAAAAGAGGCAGACACTTGCAAATTCTTCATCCACCTTTTTGGTTTTTAGAGCTTAAACTTTTAATATAAATTATCCCGTCCTAGAGCAGACCCTTCAGAGATTCGAACTCTTGAAACTTTATTGCTGACAGTTGTTAAGGTAAATTCCTCCTAATTCTTTCAAGGTGTCTGGAGCCATTTACAAGATTTTTCTTTTTCTCCAGTCATGCCAGGAGCATGGAGGTGGCATTTCCCTGAGTATCCTTGTTCTCCTCAGCTTTTCTGGCTGTCCCCAGACATACATAAGTAAAGAATCTGATATAACAGCTCACCAGAAAAAGCTGTCTTCTTTTAAGGTTCCTTTTTTTTAAAAATTTTATTGTGCTTTAAGTGAAATTTTACAAATCAAGTCAGTCTCTCACACAAAAACTTATATAAACTTTGCTACATACTCCCGGTTGCTCTCCCCCTAATGAGACAGCCTGATCCCTCCCTTCACACTCTCTTTTCCTGTCCATTCTGTCAGCTTCTGACCCCATCTTCCCCCTCATCTCCTCTACAGACAGGAGATGCCAACATAGTCTCAAGTGTCCACCTGATCCAAGAAGCTCACTCCTCACCAGTATCCCTCTCCAACCCATTGTCCAGGCCAATCCCGGTCTGGAGAGTTCCTTTTGGGAATGGTTCCTGTTCTGGGCCAAGAAAAGGTCTGGGGGCCATGACCACCGGGGTCCTTCTAGTCTCAGACAGACCATAAAGTCTGGTCTTTTTACGAGAATTGACAGTCTGCATCCCACTGCTCTCCTGCTCCCTCGGGGGCTCTCTGTTGTGTTCCCTGTCATGGCAGTCATCGGTTGTAGCCAGGCACCATCTAGTCCTTCTGATCTCAGGCTGACATAGTCTCTGGTTTCTGTGGCCCTTTCTGTCTCTTGGGCAAGTAGTTACCTTGCGTCCTTGGTGTTCTTCTTTCTCCTTTGATCCAGGTGAGTTGAGACCAATTAATGCATCTTAGATGGCTGCTTGCTAACGTTTAAGACCTCAGACACCACTCTCCAAAGTGGGATGCAGAATGTTTTCTTAATAGATTTTATTATGCCAATTGACTTAGATGTCCCCTGAAACCATCGTCCCCAAACCCCCACTCCTTCTATGTTGGTCTTCAAAGCATTCAGTTTATTCAGGAAACTGCTTTTGGTTTAGGCCAGTTGTGCTGACCTCCCTTGTATTGTGTGCTGTCTTTCCCTTCAACTAAAGTAGTTCTTATCTACTATCTAATTAGTGAATACCCCCTCCAACCCTCGTTCCCTTCCTGCTTTCATAACCATTATATAATATTTCTTTCTCTGTTTAAGCTACTTCTCGAGGTCTTATAGTAGTGGTATTATACAATATTTCACCTTTTGCAACTGACTAATTTCACTCAGCATAATGCCTTCCAGATTCCTCCATGTTATGAAAGGTCTAACAGATTCATCACTGTTATTTATCGATGCATAGTATTTCGTTGTGTGAATATACCATAATTTATTTATCCATTCATCTGTTGATGGGCAGCTTGCTTGATTCCATCTTTTCGGTATTGTAAACAATGCTGCAATGAACATGGGTGTGCATATATCTGCTCCTGTAAAACCTCTTAATTCTCTAGAATATATTCCAAGGAGTGGGATTGCTGGATCGTATGGGTCTATTTAGTTGTTCGTTTACCTCTGTGTTAGTTTAGGTAGGTACTGTGTTTGTAGGAATTCACCCGTCTCTTCTAGGTTTTCAATCTGCTATGAGTCTTTTAATTTCGGTTGAGTCTGTTGTAATATCACCAATCTCATTTCTTATTCAGTTTATCTGCTTCCTCTCCTGTTTTGCTTTTGTCAATCCAGCCAATGGTTTATCGATTTTGTTGATTTTTTCAAAGAACCAGCTTTTGGTCTTCTTAATTTTTTCAGTTGTTTTTCTGTTTTCTATTTCATTTAACTCTGCTCTAATTTTTGTTATTCTTTTCTTCTCATGCTTGAGGGTTTCTTTTGTTGTTCTCTTTCTATTTGTTCATGTTGTAGGGATAATTCTTTGATTTTGGCCCTTTCTTTCTTTTGTATGTGTGCATTTATTGATAAAAAGTGGCCTCTGATTGTTGCTTTTGCTGTGTCCCAAAGGTTCTGATAAGAAGTGTTTTCATTCTCATTGGATTCCATGAATTTCTTTATTCCATCCTTAATGTCTTTCTAAACCTAGTCTTTTTTGAGCAGGGTATTTATTGTTCAGTTTCCAAGTGTTTCATTGCTTTTCCCTGCTTTTTCTGTTATTGATTTATACTTTTATGGCCTTAAGGTCAGATAAGATGCTTTGAAATATTTCAGTGTTTTGGATTCTGCTAAGGCTTGCCTTATGACCTAATATGTGGTCTATTCTAGAGAATGTTCCATGTGCACTAGAAAGGGAAGTATACTTGGCTGCTGTTGGGTGGGGTGTTCTGTATATGCCTATGAGGTCAGGTTGGTTGATTGTGGCATTTAGATCTTCCGTGTCTTTATTGAGCCTCTTTCTGGATGACCTGTACTTCACCAAAAGTGGTATGTTGAAATCTCCTACTATTATTGTGGAGCTGTCTACCTCACTTTTCAATGCTGCTAGAGTTTATTTTATGTATCTTGCAGCCCTGTCATTGGGTGCATAAATGTTTAATATGGTTATATCTTCTTGTATATTGCCCCTTTAATCATTGCATATTGTCCTTCCTTATCCTTTAGTATGGATTTAACTCTAAATTCTATTTTGTCAGAAATTAACATTGCCACTCCTGCTCTTTTATGATTGTTTTAACTTGATATTTTTTTTCCATTCTTTGGGTTTTAGTTTGTTTGTGTCTCTAAGTCTAAGGCGTATCTCTTGTAGGCAGTGTATAAAAAAAAATTTTTTTTAGACTGTGTTTTTTAATCCATTTTGCCACTCTCTGTCTCTTTATTGGTGCATTTCGTCCACTTACATTCAGCGTAATTATGGATAGATATGAATTTAGCGCTATCATTTTGATGTCTTTTTTTGTGTGTTGTTGATAGTTTCTTTTTCCCGTTTAATTTTATGTGCTGAGTAGATTATATTTCATATTGTCCTTTCCTCATATTCTTTGTTGTTGATTTTGTTTCTGTTCAGTCTCTATATTTTTATTGTATTTTATCGTGATGTGTATGATAGTTTGTCTTCTTTGTGGTTACCTTTTTATTTACCCCTATTTTTCTATATTTAAACCTAGCTTTTATTTCTTTGTATTGCCTTGTCTTCCTCTCCATATGGAGGATCTATGATTACATTTCTTAGTCCCTCTTTATTGTTTTAATGTTTTCTTCTTTTAGATAATAACATTGGTGTTTCCCTGTTTTGTGTGTTTTTATCATGTTTTATTTTTGTGATTACCATATTTTGGTTGACTTCTGATTGTTCTGCCCAGTGCTCTAGTCTTGGGTTGGTACCTGATATATTGATTTTCTAACCAAAGAACTGTCTTTAGTAATTCTTGTAGATTTAGTTTGGTTTTTACAAATTTGCTTAACTTCTGTTTATCTGTAAATGTCCTAATTTCACCTTCATATTTGAGAGACAGTTTTGCTGGATATATGATTCTTGGCTGGCAATTTTTTTCCTTCAGTTTTTTATATAAGTCATCCCATTGCTTTCTTGCCTGCATGGTTTCTGCCAAGTAGTCCAAGCTTATTCTTATTGACTCTCCCTTGTAGGTGATTTTTCGTTTAACCCTAGGTGCTCTTAAAAATCTGTCTTTATCTTTGGTTTTGGCAAGTTTGGTTATAACGTGTCTTGGTGATTTTCTTTTGAGGTCTACCTTATGTGGAGTTTGATGAACATCTTGGATAGATATCTTCTCATTTTTCACAATATCAGGGAAGTTTTCTGCCAACAAATCTTCAACAATTCTCTCTGCGTTTTGTGTCATCCCTCCCTGTTCTGGTGCTCCAATCACTCGCAGGTTATTTCTCTTGATAGAGTCGCACATGATTCTTAAGTTTTCTTCATTTTTTAAAATTCTTTTATCTGATTTTTCTTCAAACATATTGGTGCCAAATGTTTTATCTGAAAGTTCAGAAATTCTAGCTTCCACCTGCTCAATTCTGCTCCTCTGACTTTCTATTCAGTTGTCTACTTCTGTAATTTTATTGTTAATCTCCTGAATTTCTGATTGCTGTCTAGGGATTTTTCCAGCTTATTAAAATTTTCATTATGTTACTGAAGAACCTTTTTAATTTCTTCAACTGCTTTATCTGTGTGTTCCTTGGCTTTTTCTGCATATTGCCTCATTTCCTTCCTGATGTCTTGAAGGTTTCTGCATATTAATCTTTTGTATTCTGCCTCTGGTAGTTCCAGGAAGGCACTTTCATCTAGAAAATCCCTTTATTCATTGTTTTGAGAGCTTGTTGAAGCGATCATGGTCTGTTTCTTTATGTGACTTGATTTTGATTGTTGTCTCAGAGCCATCTATAAGTTATTGTGTTTGTTTATTTTATGTTTGCTTACTGTATCTTAGCTTCTTTCTTTGTTTTGTTTTGATATGCCAAAATGGGTTGCTTGAGTGAGCTAGCTTGATTATTTTTGCCTTTGGAACTCTGACATCCTGGCCCCAAATGGCTAGAGCTGTTATCAGGTATATCAGACTGGGAGTCCATTTACTTTTCTTGTATTAATTCAGCTCAGGTGTCCAGGTAGCTGAACATCAAGTGTGTGGTCCAGGCTCTATCTTACAGTTTTAGAGGTGCAGGGGTGATTGGTGTAGGTACCAGTATCTGGTTGCAGCAGGGGGCCATGCTCTGAACAAGGAAGGGTGTTGAGAATCATCTCCCAAGTGTCTCTGAGGAAAATGTGTCCCCATTCCGTAGACCGTCCAGGTGGGTGTGTTCTGCAGATGGACCGTGGGCACCCAATGTTTTTGGTTGTAAATCTGGGTGGTTCCAGTTATCCTTAGACCCCTTTTGCAGGTGGCTGGGTGACCTGTTTGGAGCCACCAGTACTTAGGCCCCTGGTGTGGGTAGGTGAGGACTCTGTTTAATAGGCAAAGCAATGTCAAACATCAAACACCCACCTGTCCACTGCACCGCTGAACCTGTTGTACTCTGACAACAAGGGCCTATTCTCCTGAAATAGGCCTACACAGGTACATGCAGAGGGGAAAGATACTCAAAGTCCATGGAGCATTTATGCCTGGACAGGAGCTGCTTCTGTCCTGGGCTCTCCCGGTTAGTGGAGCTGGCAAATTATCTTTTCCTGCAATTGCAAATTTATTTGTTCTCCAGGGCCTGGAGGATGGCTCTAGGTGTTCAACAGGGCGTATCTCAGGCCCAGGGAAATCAGCCACCTAAGCTGGCTTGGGAGCCAGTGGTGGGGGGGGGGGGTGGGAGGCACAGTAAAATATACACAAGTACTTAGGATTTGCCGAGAGCGCCGTTTTTCTCTGGTTCTTGAGGTGTGAGTAGGCTGTTTGGCTGGCTGCTTCTCCCTGAGGAAACTGTGCCTGAAAGCTAGTACATGCCCGCCACAGCTGCTCCAGGGAATGGTGCCTGAGGGCTCCCGGTGATTCAGGTCTGGTAACTCCTCTCCACTTCTAAACTGTCTCTTCCTCCCCCGATCCCTCAGTTCATTTTCTAACCTTCCCTTTGATGTTCAGGGCTCCTAGCTTGTCATGAATACACTTGTTTTTTTTGGGCCTTTGTTGTAGGAAGTTTCGCCGGAAGTGTCTGTCTATTCTGCCATCTTGGCCTGCTCCCAAAAGCTAAGTCTTTTTACCCCTGCTCCTGGACTGACAAAGAGCACAGTGTGAGGGCTATGGGGTTCACAAATAAATGTCAAGTGCACAGGGGAAGTAAGGCATAAGGCTCTACGTCAAAGAGGATAAACTTCCCCACTTCATAAGCTTGCTTCAAACTCAGGTTTCAATTAGATGCTGTGGCCCTCTGACTGAATTCCAGTGTTCTGAGTCCATTAGTTCCACCATACTGTTTATTTTATGTTAAGGTTTTTTTTTTTCCTGCAATTGATGTGGGGATGTTCAGTTGCTTCCACTGCCTTCTTGCTGCATCATGGGGGTGATCACATATGACTGCCAAACGACTGTGAATCATGGCCCAGCCAAGTTGGTACAAATCCTAATTATCACTGTCTTCCCCGTGTCAACTTGGCACCTTTTACACGTCTCCTTAAACCATACATAATCTCTGAATAAAGAGAATAATAAACTCATACCTGTGCCTAACACCATGCGACATACACACATACAACTGAAAATGCACTAGCCCTGTTTACATCTTATATTTTTTAAGTGAAGAAAACAAAAATGTTTGAAGCATATATACAAAGCAGAAATACGCACATAACAAGTATCATTCTACTTTTTGCAAATGGTCACATGGTCTTAACTGGTGAACTGAACTACCTTCTCCCACCACCCATTCCGTATTACCTTTGCCCTTAGCAAGGACATCAGCTGGTTGTGGCTATTAGCCTGGTTTGGTGACCCAAACCTGCATTCCTGAAGGGTCTGGGAGATTAGTAGTCATGTCAGAATTGTGTTGCTGTGGTTTTCCATTGACTTTAATCAAAGGGCATGGTAGCACTAAGAGACACCCTAGAGATCTCCTGCATTCTAGACATACTCTTCTTTACCTCCATTATATAGTATCAATCTGATTTCCTCTTGGTAATCAGGATCAATCACACCAGCAAGTATGTTAATGCCCTTCTTTGCTTGTTGATCCAGAGACATAAGGAGCCCAAAGTGGCCACGCGGCATTCTTAGCTTCCAGTTCAATGGATTCAATGATGTGTCTCCAGATGGGAGCATTCCTCCATTGGATACTAAGATCTCTAGTCTTTGGGTTCCATTCCTTTCTCTCACCCACCTAGCCCTGTGCACCAACCCCACTCCTACTCAAGAGGCCATGCTGCACTGCTCGGCTGGATAGTCACTGGGTTGTGGCTTCCCCAGGTTTGTGCCACTGTCACCAACTGGCTCCCTCAGTGTCATTTCATTTATTTTTTGATTGTTGTTTTTTTCCTGTTCTTTTCTTTTTTGTTGTTTCTTCTTTCTCCTTTCCTTTCCTTTCTCCTACCCACCTAGGCTCTGTCTTCCTTCCTCCTTTTGGCAGTCTGTGCTGTACAGCTTGGCTGGAGAGCCTCTTGGTACTTGACCTCCCCATGTCTGCATCGCCCCCACAGGTTGTCTCCCTCAGTACTGCTTTTTTAATTTTTCTTTATCTCTCCCCTGATTGCTTTTCCTTCTCCCTCCCACCTAGGCCCTGTGCTGCCTCCATCCATTCCTGATGGGCTATGCCGTGCCACCTGGTGAAAGAGACATCAGCTTACAGCCATCCCAATTCCACCTTGCCCCCAATGGCCGGCTCCCCCACACCATATTTATTTCTGTTTTGTTGTTGTTTTTATTTTATTTTATTTATTTTGTTGGTTTCTTCTCTCTATGTTCCCCCTTTCCTTTCCTTTCTCCTGCCCACCCATCCCCATGCACTGCCCACGCCCCTTCGCAAAAGACGAAGCCACACTGCTCCACTAGAGAATCACTGGCATGTGGCCCCGCAAGGTTTACCCAAACACACTGGCTGAATCTTACTACACCACCATTTTATTTACTTTTTTCCCTATTTTCCTTCATTTTTTTCCTTTCTGTGTTTTTGTTTTTTGCTTTTGTTTCTCTTCTTTCACTCAACTACTTGGCTCCCCACATGACATCTCTCCCTTCCCTCTTGCCTATCTACACCATGCGACAAACACTGAGCCCCTGAGCAACACTGATTCCATCCCCTGGACCCTGATCTGCACTGCCCCCTCGCCCAGCCCCAATGGCTCAAGTACAAAAGCTACTCATTCCCACTCCTCCACCTCAGCCTCATCTTCCCTGCTGCACCATAGCTGAATGAACGGCCCCTCCCAACTGGACAAGGTGGTGAGAATTACCATGCCCACATTGAAGCAAGCATCATAGCATGCCTAGCCTGCCTACCCAGACATAACCACAAAAAACAAAAAATCAGGATGAAACAAACAAATCTACAATCAATAAATCAATCAATGGAACAGTATCCAGAACCCAGATGAAAATCCATCCACCTATAGTCACCTGATCTTCAACAAAGTCCCAAAGCCCATTAAATGGGGAAAGACAATCTTTTGAACAAATGGTGCTGGCAAAATTGGACATTCATTTGTCAAAAAATGAAACAGGACCCACAGTCACACCATACACAAAAAAAATTCAAAAAGGATCAAATATCTAAATATAAACCAAAAACTATAAAGATCATAGAATTAAAAATAAGATCAATTTTAGAGACCCTAATACATTGCATTAACAGGATACCAAATATAACTTACTATACACAAACACCAGAAGATAAGCTAGATAACCAGGGTATTCTAAAAATTAAACACTTATGGTCACCAAAGACTTCATCAAAAGAGTTAAAAGAGAACCTACAAAATGGGGGAAAATTGGCTATGACAAATCTGACAAAGGTCTAATCTCTAAAATCTATAGAAAAATACAACACCTCTACAACAAAAAGACAAATCATCCAATTAAAAAATGGGCAAAAGATGCAAACTGGCACTTCACCAAGGAAGACATCCAGGTGGCTATAAGACATTGAAGAAATTCTCAGGATCACTAGCCGTTAGAAAAACACAAATAAAAACTTCAATGAGATACCATCTCACCCCAACATTACTGGCACACACACAAAAAAAGAATATTACAAATGTTGGAGAGGCTGCAGGAAGATTGGAACTCTTATGCACTGCTGGTGAGAATGTAAAATGGTACAGCCATTTTGGAAAACGATATGGCACTTCCTTAAAAAGCTAGAAATAGAAACACCATATAGTCCAGCAATATCACTCCTAGGAATATACCCTAGAGAAATAAGGGCCGTCATACAAATAGACATATTCACACCCATGTGTGTTGCAGCATTACTCACAACAGCAAAAAGATGGAAACAACCTAAGTGCCCATCAACAGATGAATGGATAAACAAACTATGGTACATACACACAATGGAATACTACGCAATGGTAAAGAACAATGATGAACTTGAAAAACATTTCACAAAATGGATGAATCTGGAGAAAATTTTGCTGAGTGAAATAAGTCTATCACAAAAGGTCAAATACTGTAAGACACGACTATTATAAAAACTCTCAAAAAGGTTTACACACAGAAGGAAACAATCTTTGATGGCTACTAGGGAAGAGAAGGGTGGGGGAAAACACTAACTAGACAGTAGATAAGTGGCAACTTTGGTGAAGGGCAAGACAGTACACAATACAAGGAAAGTCAGCACAACTTGACCAAGCCAAGGTAAGGTCTTGGAAGCTTTATAGACACATCTAAACTCCCTGAAGGACTGGATTACTGGACTGAGTGGTGGGAACCGTGGTCTCGGGGAACATCTAGCTCAAGTGGCATAACATAGTTTATAAGGAAAATGTTCTACATCCTACTTTTGTGAGTAATGCCTAGGATCTTACAAGCTTGTAAGTGGTCATCTGGAGCAAGGGAAAATGAAGAAAACCAAAGACACAAGGGAAAGATTAGTCCAAAGGACTAATGGGCCACAACCTTCACCATACTGAGCCCAGAACAACTAGGTGGTGCCCAGCTACCACCAGTGACTGCTCTGACAGGGATCACAATAGAGAGTCCTGGACAGAGCTGGAGAAAAATATAGAACAAAATTTTAACTCACGGAAAAGGACCAGGCTTACTGGCCTGAAAGAGGACAACTTTTTAACTCAGTACTGAAGTCCCTCTTGAGGTTCACCCTTCAGCAAAAGATTAGACAGGCCCATAAAACAAAATGAGACTAAATGGCACATCAGCTCAAGTGCAAGGCAGGAGGGGACAGGAAAACTGGTAATGGGGAACCAAGAACCCAAGGTTGAGAAGGGGAGAGTGTTGACATGCCATGGGTTTGACAGCCAATGATTCAAAACAATTTGTGTATTAATTGTTTAATGAGAAACTAATTAGCTCTGTAAATCTTCATCTAAAGTACAAAAAAAAAATTCCTTAAAGGCCAAAAATAAATCAAAAGTATCGAAGATGTAATAGACAACATGATTATACCTATAACTACTAAAATCATTGAACTTATAGTAAAAAACATTCTGGAATGGAAATCCCCAGGTTCAACTCCTTGGTAATTGCTACCAAACTGTTAAAGAAAAGATATATACAAACCCTACACAAACACTTGTAGAAATTTGAAGAGAAGCGTTCAAAACTCATTTTGTGAAGCTAAAATTGTCCTGATAGCAAACCCAGACAAAAACAGTACTAGCTTAGTTTCTTAGTGCTGTTGTAACAGAAATGCCAAAACTGGGTGGCTTTAATGAGCAGAAATTCATTTTCTTACAGTTTAAGAGGCTAGAAGCCCTAATTAAGGACACCAGCTCTAGGGAAAGTCTTTCTTTATGTTATGTCTGAGGGAAGGTCATTGTCTCTTTTCAGGGTCTGTTACTTGGTTCCATGACAATTTTCATGTAGCATGGCATCTATCTCCCCTCAATTTGTGCCTTCTTGTTTCTGAACCAAATCTATTTTTATATCTTAGAAGTGATTGAATTAAGACACACTTTACACTGATACGATCTCATTAACCTTACAAAGAAAACCCTATTCCAAAATGTGATTATATCCACAGCTATAGGGGCTGGATTTACAACACATTTATTTGGGGGACATGGTTCAATGCGTAGCAAATCCCAAAATGGTAATCTACAGCCCATTACTCCTAAAGAACATAGAGGAAAAAATTGCCAAGAAAATACTAGCAAATTTTATCCATCAATATACAAAAAATATTAATACGCCATGACCAAGTGAAGATTATCATAGGGATGCAAGGCTGGTTAAATATTTGGAAATTGCAAAAAACACCTGATCATCTCAGTAAGTACAGAAAAATGGTTTGAAGAAGTGCAACATGCATTCTTGATTAAAACTCTCATCAAATTTGGATTAGAAGGAACTTCTTTAAACTGATAAAATGCCTTAACAAAAAACCTACAGCTTACATCATACTTGAAGTTGAATTATGAAGTTAATTTTCTATAGTCAGGAACAAGGTAGTGATGTCCCTTCTTACTATTTCTATTCAGCATTGTACTTATTTCTAAATGCCAAGAATGGGACATCAAATCTGAAAAACCTCCACATAATGCTGAAATCTTATATAAACATTAACTCAAATTCTATTAAAGATATAAATTAAATGGTAAAATTACTAAACTTTTAAAACTCTCAACAACTAGGAATAAAAGGGAAGTTCCACAATATAATTAAGGATAATTGTGAAAAACCAACAGCGAATATTATAGTCAATGGAGAAAGGTTGAGAGACTTTCCTGTTGACATCAGGAACAAGGATGCCCCCTCTCACCATTTCTATTCAATATTGTATTTGAAGTCCTAGCCAGAACAATAAGGTAAGAAACAAAAATACAAAGTGTCCAAATCATAAAGGAAGAGGTAAAACTATCTCTATTTGCAGATGACATGAAACTGTATATAGAAAATACCAAAGAATTCACAAGAAAGCTTCTAGAGTGGATAGAGGAATTTAGCAAATTTGCAGAATACAAGGTCAACACACAAAAATCACTTGGGTTTCTATGCACCAGCAGGCAATAAAAAATTCGAAAAGGAAACTAAGAAACAATTCTATTTACAACAGCATCTAAAATAAAATGCCTACAAACAAATTTAACCAGGGATATGAGACTTGTACAATAAAAATTAAAAAACATTACAAGAAGAATTTAAAGAAGACCTAACTAAATGGAAAGACATCATGTGTTCATGAATTGGAAAGCTTAATGTGGTTAAGATGCCAATACTACCCAAAGCGATCAGTACATCCAATGTAATCCCCACCAAAATTTTAACAGTCTTCCTTGCAGAAATGGAAAAGCCAATCCCTGATTTCCTATGGAATAGCAAGAGACCCCAGACAGCTAAAGCAATTTTGATGGACAAGAAAGTAAGAGGACTCACACTTCTTTATTTCAAAACATACTGAACAGAGAAGGCAGGGCCAAGATGGTGGAACAGTCATACACTTCCTGTGGCCCCTTGTACAACCAAGACTAGAAAAAACAAGTGAATAGATTTTATATGACAATCTAGGAGCCCTGACCATCAAAGACAAAGTTGAGGAGTCAGACGAGCAGCAGAAGGAGACAGAGACAGTTCAGAAGCAGTGAAGAAGCGCCAGTCTTGAGATAGCTGGCACCCTGTGGGCTGGGTCAGCAGGTGCACGCAGGTTGAGGTGGCAGGTTGAGGTGAGCAGCAGAGCATAGAAAGCCTTTCACAACATCAGGAGAGACTGGGCAGTGGAGAGTCTGCACAAGGCTCTGGAGCCAGGGGAATGCGGCCCTGAATCTGTGTCAGTTAAGTGCAAGCATTTAACCTGCTGTGCAGGATCAAAATAACCCATTTCCCACCAGAACATTTGCAGATGAGAAGCGCCACTTCCCCCTCACCCACCCCCCTCCCTCTTCTGCTCCAACACCACTGTGGCAGTATTCAACAATTGCCATGGCCCCTAAGCTGGAAGTGACGGCCATCATGCCCAATCCAGCAAGAACTTTAAATAAAAAGAAAAAATCTCCAAGTCCCCTAAGCTGGGAACTCAAGACTAACTGTGCCCAAAACAGTCTCTTATCTTCAAAAAATTGCCATGCCCCTTAAGCCAAAAACCCAGGGCAGACACTGCCCCTTTGACTAG
The DNA here is from genome assembly GCF_030014295.1 of Loxodonta africana. Lineage (NCBI taxonomy): Eukaryota > Metazoa > Chordata > Mammalia > Proboscidea > Elephantidae > Loxodonta > Loxodonta africana. The sequence goes on from NC_087369.1 coordinate 73,582,338, forward strand.
GCACTGGCATAAGGGGTCCACAGACTTACACTGCACCTCACCCCTGCCTAGACCTGTGAAGGCCGATTCAATGAATTAGGCCTTCCTTTTTTACCATACAACAGCAAGATATAAAACTAAAGCCTATTTTCAACTGCAGCAGCCAAGAGGGAGTTATGAATTCATAACATTTGACACCACCCTGCCCATTAAGCAGGGTCCTCACCCACCCACGTAAGGGACCTGAGGGCTGACGGATTCACCCATTCCACCTAGCCACACATGATAGGGGTCCAAGGATAAGTAGTGCCTCCCAGTCCTTAAAGCCAACAGCATTGGCTGCCCAACGTGTGGCTGTAAACCCTCACCCCCACCTACACACTGTAGGGACGGGGAAGTGCCTTCCACCCAACCATCAACCATCAGCTCCCTGCCTTGCTCAGCACATAGCTCCCTTGTGTGGGTTTCAATAACTATCTTGGATAGATACCTTCTCGTTGTTCGTGATATTAGGGAAGTTTTCTGTCAACAAATCTTCAATGATTCTCTCTGTGTTATCCGTTTTCCCACCCTGTTCTGGTACTCCAGTCACTCATAGGTCATTTCTCTTGGTACAGTTCCACAAGATTCTTAGGGTTTCTTCATTTTTTTAAATTCTTTTACCTGATTTTCCTTGCATATATTGGTGTCAAGTGTTTTATAGTCAATCTCACTGACTCTGACTTCCATTTCCTCAGTTCTGCTCCTGTGACTTTCTATTGCGTTGTCTAATTCTGAAATTTTTTTGTTAATCTTCTGAGTTTCTGGTTGCCGTCTCTGTATGGATTTTTTCATTCTATTAAATTTTTCATTATGTTCTTGAATAACCTTCTTAATTTCCTCAACTGCTTTATCTGTGTGTTCCTTGGTTTGTTCCGCATTTTGTCTGATCCCCTTCCTGATCTCTTGAAGAGTTCTGCATATTAATCTTTTGTATTCTACCGCTGGTAATTGTAGGAATATGTCTTCATTGGGAAGATTCCTTGATTCTTTGTTTTGGGAGCTTTTTGAAGCAAGCATGGTCTGCTTTTTTATGTGATTTGATATTGACTGGTGTCTCTGAGCTCTCTATAAGTTATTGTATTAATTTATTATATGTTTGCTTACTGTGTCCTAGCTTCTTGCTTTGTTTTGTTTTGATATACCCAAATAGACTGCTAGAGTTAGCTAGCTTGATTATTGGAGCCTTTGAAGCTGTAATGCCCTGTCACTAGATGGCTAGATCTGTTATCAAGTAAAGGAGCCTAGGAGTCCATTCACTTTTCTTGTATGGATTGAGCTCAGGTGGTCTGGTGGTCGGTCACCAAGTGTGTGATGCAGACTGTCGCCTACAGTTTTAGAGGAGTAGTGGTGATTGGTGTATGCACAAGTTTCTGGTTGCAGCAGGGGTCACACTCAGAGCAAGGCAGGGGTCTGACAACCTTCCCCCAAGTGCCTGTGAGGAAGGCAGATCCTTGTTCTCAAGATCGCACAGTTATGTTGGCTCTGCAACTGTGCCATGTGCACCCAATGCTTTTAACTGTGAAGACTGGGAGGAATCACTTATCCTTGGACCACTGTCACCGGTGGCTAGGTGGCATGGGTGGAGCCACCAGTCCTCAGGCCCCTGATGTCGGTTGGTGAGGACTGTGCTTAATAGGCAGAGCAGTGTCAACCGTCAACCACCTGTCTCTCCACCATACATCTGAAGCAGTTAAGTCAGAGCTCAGACACATATACCCTGGCACTGTATCAAATAAGGCCTAGTTACTGAAATGGGGCCACACAGGTACATGCAGGGGTGAAAGGCATTCAGAGTCCTTGGATCATTTGTGCCCAGACAGGAGCCACTTCTGCCCTAAGTTCTCAGCTTAGGGAAAATGGCAGATTATTTTTCCCCATTTGTTAATTTGTTCCTTCTCCAAGGCCGGGGGAATGACTCAGGGCATGCAGCAGAACCTGTCTCAGGCCCAGGGAAATTGACTGTCACTGAAGCTGGCTCGGGGCTTGGGGCAAAGGGAAGAGGGATCATCTAAATGGGAGAGAGTTCTTTTAACAGGGGTGTTTTTTAGATCCATGCACTAAATTAGACACGAGTACTTAACTTTTGCCAAGAGTGCTGTTCTTCACTGATTCCTGAGGCATGAGTAGATTTTGCTGCTTGCTCTCTGTTGCTGAGAAAAATGCATCCAGCACACTATCGCCAGCCCCACCATGGTCATGCCAGGGGATTGGGGCTTAGAGGACCCAGTTCCCACTGAATCTGGTCTGGCAACTCCTTGCTGCTTCTGAAATATCTCTCCCTTCCCCTGCTGCTCAGTCAGGTTTCTTAATTTTGCCTGTGATGGTCAGGGCTCCTAGCTTGTCATATATATAATCATTCATTTGTTTTACTGGGTCTTTTTTGTAAGAAGTACCACTGGAAGCATCTGATTATTCTGGCGTCTTGGACGCGCCCCCTTATCACCACTCTTATTCACCATTGTGCTGGAGGTCCTAGCCAGAGCAATTAGGCTGGATAACCAAATAAATGGAATCCAAATTGGTAAAGAAAAAAACATCTGTATTTGCAGATAATTGGAAATATATACCTTGGTCATGGATAGGAAGGCTCAACATTGTGAAAATGTCTACTCCACACAAAGTGATCTATAGATACAACACAATCCCAAGCAAAATACCAATGATATTTTTTAACAAGATGGAGAAATAAATCAACAACTTCATATGGAAGTGAAATAGGCCCCGGGTAAGTAAAGCATTCCAGTAAAAGAAAAACAAAGTAGGAGGCTTCACACTACCAGATTTTAGAACCTATTATATTGCTACAGTAGGCAAAACAGATATGTAGATATGTAGACCAAAGGAACAAATTTGAAAATCCAGACATATGAGCAGCTGATATTTGCCAAAGACCCAAAGTCTGTTAAATGGGGAAAAGATAGTCTAACAAGTTGTGCTGGCATTAATTTATATCCATCTGCAAAAAAATGAAACAAGACCCATACCCACAGGATGCACAAAAACTAACTCAAAATGGGTCAAAGACATAAGTATAAAATCTAAAACTATAATGATCATGGAAGAAAAAATAGGGGAAATGCTGGGAGCCCTAATGCATGGCATAAACAGTATGCGAAACATTACAAACAACGCAGAAACAGCAGAAGAGAAACTAGATAAATGGGAGTTCCTAAAAATCAAACACTTGTGCTCATCCAAAGACTTCATGAAAAGAATAAAGGGATTACCTACAGACTGAGAAAATTTTTAGGGCATGAGAAATCCGATCAGCATCTGATCTCTAAATTCTACATGATACAGCAAAAACTCAGCAATGAAAAGACAAAATAAAAATAAAAAATGCGGAAAGGATATGAACAGACACTTCACTAAAGAAGACATTCAGGTGGCTAACAGATACATGAGGAAATGCTCACAATCATTAGTCATTAGGGATATAAAAATCAAAACTAGAATGAGATACCATCTCACCCCAACAATGCTGGCATTAATCGAAAAAGCACAAAATAATAATTGTTGGAGAGGTTGTAGGGAGGTTGGAACACTTATACACTGCTGGTGGGAATGTAAAATGGTATAACCACTTTGGAAATCAATTTTTCACTTCTTTAAAAAGCTAGAAATGGAGCTACCATATGATCCAGCAATCCCACTCCTCGGAATATATCCTAGAGAAATAAGAGCCTTTACAAGAATAGATATTTGCAGACCCATGTTCATAGCAGCACTGTTTACAATAGCAAAAAGATGGAAACAACCAAGGTGCCCATCAATGGATAAATGGATAAATAAATTATGGTATATTCACACAATGGAATACTATGCATCGACAAAGAGCAATGATGAATCCCCAAAACATTTCATAACGTGGAGGAATATGGAAGACTTGGAGGAATATGGAAGACATTAGGCTGAGTCAAATTATTCAGTTGCAGAAGGACAAATATTGTACGAGGCCATTATTTTAAGAACTCAAGAAAAAGTTTAAACAGAGAAGAAAACATTCTTTTGATGGTTATGAGGGTGCGGAGAGAAAGAGAGGGGTATTCACTAATTAAATAGTAAGTAAGACCTATTTTAGGTGAAGAGAAAGACAACACACAATACAGGAGAACTCAGCACAACTGGACTAAACAAAAAGCAAAGACATTTCCTGAACACAACCGAACATTTCAAAGGTCAGAGTAACAGGGGCAGGGGTCTGGGGACCATGGTTTCAGGGACATCTAAGTCATGTGGCATAAGAAAATGTTCTGGTTCCCACTTTGGTGAGTGGCATCGGGGGTCTTCAACTCTAGCAAATGGCCATCTAAGATGCATTAATTGGTCTCAACCCACCTGGAGCAAAGGGAGTGAAGAACACCAAAGACATAAGGTAAAGGTGAGCCCAAGAGACAGAAAGGACCACATAAACGAGATACTACGTAAGCCTGAGACCAGAAGAACTCGATGGTACCTGGCTACCACTGATGAGTGCCCTGACAGGGAGCACAGCAGACAATTCCTGAGGGAGGAGGAGAACAATGGGATGCAAACCTCAAATTCTTGTAAAAAGACCAGACTTAATGGTCTGTCTGAGACTAGAAGGACCCCAGAGGTCATGATCCTCAGACCCTTCGTTAGCCCAAGACTGGAACCATTCCTGAAGCCAACTCTGCAGACAGGGATTGGACTGGACTATAAGAAAGAAAACGATACTGGTGAGGTGTGAGCTTCTTGGCTCAAGTAGACACATGAGATTATGTGGGAAACTCCTGTCTAGCAGTGAGATGGAATGGCAGAGGGAGATAGGAGCTGGTTGAATGGACATGGAGAATACAGCGTGGAAAAGAGGAGTGTGCTGTCTTGTTAATGGGAGAGCATCTAGGAGTACATAGCAAGATACGTAAAAGTTTTTGCATGAGAGACTGACTTGACTTGTAAACTTTCACTTAAAGCATAATAAATAAAAAAATATATGTGAGCATCACATAAAAATAAACACTCAAATTTTTTACACACACACAAAAAAAGAGAAGAGTGGCAGTATTAATCTCTGACAAAATAGACCTTAAAGCAAAATTCACAACAAAGGATAAGGAAGGAAACTTTATTTTTAAAGCATCAATACACTAGGAAAACATAACCATAATAAATATATATGCATCCAATGATCTGGCTCCAAAATGCATTAAAAAAAAAACTCTAATAGCATTGAAAAGAGAAATAGATTCACAATAATAGGAGAACACAACATACCACTTCCGGTGAAAGACAGAACATCTAGAAAGAAACTTAATAAGACATGGAAGATCAAAATGCCACGGTCAAGCAACTTGACCTTATAGACATATACAGATCACTCTACCCAACAGTAGCCAATTATACATTCTTTTCCAAGGCACATGGACCATTCTCTAGATTAGACCTCATTTTAGGCCACAAAGCAATCCTTAATGGAATCCAAATCACTGAAATATTATAAAACATCTTCTCTGACAATAAATCCATAAAAGTAGAGGTCAATGACAGAAAAGCAGAGAAAAGAAATAAAACATATGGAAACTGAACAAGACCTTGCTCGAAAACGAATGAGTTATAGAAGAAATCAAGGACAGAATAAAGACATTCATAGGATCAAATGAGAATAAAAACATATCTTGCCAGAACCTTTGGGACACAGCAAAAGCAGTGCTCAGAGGACAATTTACAGCAATAACTGCACACATCCTAAAAGAAGAAAGGGCCAAAATCAAAATATTAATCCTACAACTCAAACAAAGAGAAAGAGAGCAGCAAATGGAGTCTTCGGGCACGAAAAGAATGGAAATAATAAAGATTAGAGCAGAAATAAATGAAATAGAGAATAGAAAAACAATTGAAAGAGTCAATAAGACCAGAAGTGGGTTCTTTGAAAAGATCAACAAAATTGATAAACCATTGGCCAAACTGACAAAATAAAAACAGGAAAGGAAGCAAATAACTCAAATAAGAAATGAGATGTATGATATTACAACAGACCCAACTGTAATAAAAAAGGATCATAAGAGAATACTACAAAACAATGTAAAAAAAACTCCAAAAAATTGAAAACTTAGAGGAAATAGACAAATTTCTAGAAAAACAGTCTAACACAAACTGAGGTAGAAAAACTAAATAAATCTATAACAAAAAAGTGATTGAAGAGGTAAAAAAAAAAAAAAAAACTTCCAACAAAAAAAAGCCCTGGCCCCGATGGCTTCACTGGAGAATGCTACCAAATTTTCAGAGTAAAGTTGACACCAGGACTACTAAAGGTATTTCAGAGCATAGTAAAGGATGGAATACCCCCAAACTCATTTTATAAAGCCAGAATAACCCTGATACCAAAGTCAAGTAAAGAAACCACACACACACACACACACAAAATTACAGACCAATATCCCTCGTGAACACAGACGGAAAAATCTAGCCAATAGAATTCAACAACATATCAAAAAAGTAATTCACCATGACCAAGTGGGATTCATACCAGGTATGTAGGGATGGTTCAACATTAGAAAAACAATCAACGTAATCCATTGCAAAAATAAAACAAAAGATAGGAACCACAGGATATTATCAATTGATGCAGAAAAGGCATTTGACAAAGTTCAACACCCATTCATGAGAAAAACGCAGCAAAATAGGAATAGATTGAACATTCCTTGAAGCAATAAAGGGCATTTATAGAAAGCCAACAGCCAACATCATCCTAAAGGAGAGAGTCTGAAAGCATTCCTCTTCTGAACAGGAATCAGAGAAGGATGTTCTGTATCACCACTCTTATTCAACATTGTGAGGCAGGTCTTGGCAGAGCAATAAGGCAAGAAAAAGAAATAAAGGGCATCCAAACTGGTAAGGAAGAAGTAGAAGTATCCCTATTTGCAGATGATATGGTCTTATATACAGAAAACCCAAAAAAATCCACAAGAAAACTAATGGAACTAATAGAAGATTTCAGCAAAGTTTCAGGATACAAGATAAACATACAAAAATCTACATTAACAAAGAGAATTTTGGAATGGGAGTCACCAAATCAATACCATTTACAATAGCCCCCAAGAAATTCACGTACTTAGTAATAAATCTAACTGGACACAGAAAAGGTTTATACAAAGATAACTACAAGACACTATTGCAAGAAACCAAAACAGACCTACATAAGTCAAAAAACATATGATACTCATGTATAATAGGAAGATGCAATATTGTGAAAATGTCAATTCCATCCAAAGCTATCTGCAGATAAAATGCAATCCCCATTCAAGTTCCAACGGCATTTTTAAACGAGATTGAAAAACAAATCACCAACTTTATATGGAAAAGGAAGAGGACCAGGATAAGTAAAGCATTATTGAAGAAGAATAAAGTGGGAGGCCTCACACTACCTGATTTTACAACTTATTATACCACCCGGTAGTCAAAACAGCCTGGTACTGGTACAACAACAGATACATAGACCAAAGGAACAGAATTGAGAAACCAGACCTAAATCATACATCTATGAGCAGCTGATATTTAAGAAAGCCCCAAAGTCCATTAAATGGGGAAAAGACGGTCTCTTTAACAATTGGTGCTGGCATACCTGGATATCCATCTGCAAAAAAAAAAAGAAACAAGACCCATACGTCATGCCATATACAAAAATCAAATCAATATGGATCAAAGACCTAAATATAAAATCTAAAATGATAAAGATCATGGAAGAAAAAATAGAGACAATGCTAGGAGCTGTAATACATGGCATAAACAGTATGCCCAGCCCAGCCTATAAAAAAAAAAATAGCCTATAGAAACCATAAATAACAATCACAAACACCAGAAAAGAAATTCAATAACTGGGAGCTCCTAAAAATTTAACACTTATGCTTATCCAAAGACTTCACCAAAAGAGTAAAAAGAGTACCTACAGACTGGGAAAAAGTTTTTGGCTATGTGAAATCCAATCACCATCTGATGTCTAAAATCTAAATGATACTTCAAAAACTCAACACCAAAAAACAAATAACCTGATTAAAAAATGGGCAAAGGTTATGAACAGACACTTGACTATAGAAGACATTCAGGTGGCTAACAGATACATGAGGAAATGCTCACTATCATTAGCCATTAGAGAAATGCAAATCAAAACTACAGTGAGATACCATCTCACCCAAACAAGGCAGGCAGTAATCCAAAAATCACAAAATAATCAAAGTTGGAAAGGTTGTGGAGAGACTGGAACACTTATGTACTGCTGGTGGGAATGTACAATGGTACAACCACTTTGGAAAATGATTTGGCGCTTCCTTAAAAATCTTTTTTTTTTTTTTAAATCTAGAAATAGAAGTACCATAGGATCCAGCAATGCCACTCCCTGGAATATATCCTAGAGAAATAAGAGCCCACACATGTTCATTGCAGTACTGTTTACAATAGTAAAAAGATGGAAACGACCTAGGTGCCCATCAACAGACAAATAGATAAACAAATTATGGTACATACACACAATGGAATACTACACAAGGAAAAAGAATAATGATGAATCCACAAATCATCTCACAACATGGATGAATCTGGAGGGCATTATGCTGAGTAAAATTAGTTGCAAAAGGACAAACATTGTATGAGGCCCCTATTATAAGAACTCAAGAAAAGGTTTAAATACAGAAGACAGCATTCTTTGATGGTTAAATCTTTGTTGTTTTTGTTAGGTGCCTACAACTTGGTTCTAACTTATAACAACCTTATGTATAACATAAACCACTGCCCGGTCCTGCATGATCTTCACAACTGTTGCTCTGTTTGAGCTTATTGTTGTAGCCACTGTGTGAATCCATCTAGTTGAGGACCTTCCTCTTTTTTGCTGACACTCTACGAAGCATGATGTTCTTCTCAAGGGACTGATCCTTCCTGGTTACATGTCCAAAGTGTGTGAGAAGTCTCACCATCCTCACCTCTAAGGAGCATTCTGGCTGTACTTCTTCTAAGACTGATTTGTCCATTCTTCTGGCAGTCCATGGTATATTCAATATTCTTCATCAACACCGTAGTTCAAAGGCATCGATTTTTCTTCAGTCTTCCATATTCAATGTCCAGCTCTCACATGCGTATGAGGTGATTGAAAATATCATGGTTTGTGTCAGGTGCACATTAGTTCTCAAAGTGACATCTTTACTCTTTAATACTTTAAAGAGGCCTTTTGCTGGAGGTGGAGTCAACATAGCACCCTAGACAAATGCATAATACTGTCCCTCTGCAGCAAAGACCCAAAAAAACTAAGTTAAACAGATACAAATGTCAATCCTGGAAACCTAAGTGTCAAATGAAGGGATAAATAACTAGATCAAACATCGAATGGAAGAAGAAAATGAAGGAAAACAGAATGAGGAGAGATACGGAGTTGAAGTTCCTTGCAAACTAATACGGCACAATGTCGCAATCTTGGAGCATAGCCAACAATGACCCCAGACAGGGAGCGTGAGGAGGCAACTTCATGGAGCTTCCAACAGGAGACAGATCACCTGGTGTCATGGATTTAATTGTGTCCCCCTAAAACATGTGTCAACTTGGTTAGGCCATGATTCCCAGTATCGTGTGGTTGTCCTCCATTTTGTGATTTTCCCGTGCTGTAAATCATAGTCTCTGCCTGTGGTTAAAGAGGGTTAGGGTAGGATGTAACACCCTTGCTCAGGTCACACTGTAAAGGGAGTTTCCCTGGGGTGTGGCCTGTACCACCTTTTATCTTACAAGAGATAAAAGGAAAGAGAAGCAAGCGGAGAGTTGGGGACCTCATGCCACCAAGAAAGCAAAGCTGGGAGCAGAGTGCATCCTTTGAACCTGGGGTTCCTGCACAGAGAAGTTCCTAGTCCAGGGGAAGATTGATGGCAAGGAACTTCTTCCAGATCTGACAGAGAAAGCCTTCTCCTGGAGGTGGCACACTGAATTTAGACTTCTAGCCTACTGGACTGTGAGAAAATAAATGTCTCTTTGTTAAAGCCATCCACTTGTCATATTTCTGTTATAGTGGCACTAGATAAATAAGACACCTGGTAACCAGAGAAACATACTTTCCCACCCCTCACCCTTCTCCCCTGTATACCACTCCCACTCCTTCCCAATGGGCCATGCCACGCAACTAGGCTAGAGACCTACCAGCCCATCATCACCTCCAGTCCACCAAACCCCCACCCACTGGCTCCTGCTCTGCCATTTTTCCCTTTCTTCCATTTCTATGTCCCTCCCACCTAGCGCCATATGCCACTCTTACCTACTTGCCTATGGTGCAAGCTGCAATACTCAGGTAGAGAGCTACAAGTCTGCCATCACTCTAGGTCTGCCCCATTCCCATCTCCCAGCTTCTGCAATGCCATTTTTTCCCTTTCTTCTTTTTCATTCTCCCTCCCACCTAACGTTGTGTGCCATCTCTACCCTTTTCCACTGGGCCATGCCACACTGCCATGGTTAAAGAGCTACCTGCCTGCTGTCACACAGACTCCCCACGCCCTCACCTGCTGGATCCTGCTGTGCCATTTTTTCCATTTCCTCCTATGGTTTTTCCCTCACATCTAGCTCCATACACCATCTCCACCCCTTCAGGTCAGGCCATGCTGTGCTGCCTTGGCCAGAGAGCCGCTGGCCTACCACCACCCCAGGTACACCCTCCCCTACTCACCAGCTCCTTTTGCACCTTTTTTTCCCCCATTTCTTCCTTTTCTTTCTCCTTCTTACTTAGGCCCATACATCATCTCTATTCCTTCTTGCTGGACATCAACACATTGCCACCAGTAGGAAGCCACCAGACTCCTGCAAGTCTGGGTCTGCCATGCGCCCATCTGCCAACTCCCACCATGATATTTTTTCCCTATCTTCCTTTTCTTTCACCTTCCCATCTAGCCTCATACATCAACTTCCCCTTTCCCGCTGGCCACAACAACTGGATTCCCATTTTTCCTTTCTCTTTATTTTCTTTTTTTCCCCAACCTAGTCCTGTACACCACCCCACTTTCTGTGAGTCCTTGCCATGCCACTTTGACTAGATCATCCCTGGCTGAGGCGTGCCATCACACCAGGTATGCACTGCCCCTCCCATCCTGCTAATCGACAAGCTGTTGAATGGTGGGAAATGAGCCTGTACCACTCCTCATCTGAAATTCCTACCTATCTGGCAAGGGGCTGTGAACACTCTCACGCCTCTGGACCAAGATCAGGAGGCAAACACTGCCTGCCCGGTCTGCCCTCATCCACCTTGCCAAACCAGCGTACAGTGAAGCAGTCTCACCCAGCCTACAGATACCCTGTCCAGCTGGTCAAAGTGATGAGAGCTATCATGCTCATAGATGAGCAAGCAGAAAAAAAAAGCATGCCTGGTCCACTCACCCTGATATATGAAAAAAAAAAGAAGCAGGACAAAACAAATGAACATGCAATCAATAAATAAAGAAAATCATACCTTAATGTCTTGGAGATAGCAGAAAATATCAAAACATAAAAAAGCAGGACAAGATGGCTCCAGCAAATGACCAATATAAAGACTCAGATGGCCTTTGGTAGAAGAAAAGTGAGTGGAAGTACCTGAAATGGAATTCAAAAGAATAATATTTAGGGGTCTCCAAGAAATCACGAAAGAGATCAAGAAAACACAGACAAAACCAATGAAAACATAGCCAAAATCAAGAAAAACACAGAACAATCAATAGAAGAATTCAGGAAAATAACACAAGAACAAAATATCAAAATAAACAATTAGAAATCATACAAAATCAGTAATTAGAAATCTAAAGAAAAACAACAAATTTCAGAAATGGACAACCCAATAGAAGGTTTTAGGAGTATATTTGAAACAATGGAAGACAACCAGTGAGACTGAAGACAAATCCATGGACGTCACTTTGAGGAAAACTCAGAAAAAAAGAATGAAGAAAACCTAAGAATTACGCTGAGTGAAATTAGTCACAAAATCACAAATATTGTATGAGACTACTATTACAAAAACCCAAGAAAAGGTATACACAGAGGAAAAAATAAAAGCAATCATTGATGGTTATGACGGAGGGGAAGAGTGGTGAGGGGAAATCACTAACTAGATAGTAGACAAGTGTTAACTTTAGTGAAGGAAAAGAGAACACTCTATAAAGGGGAAAACAGCACAACTTGACCAAGGCTAAGTCATTGAAGTTTCCTAGACACATCCAAACACCTTGAGGGACCAAGTTACTGGGGCTGAGGGCTGGGGACCATGGTCTCAAGGGACATCTAGGTCAATTGGCATTACATAGTTCATAAAGAAAATGTTCTACATCCAACTTTGGTGAATAGCATCTGGGGTCTTAAAAGCTTGTGAGCGGCCATATAAGATACAGCTATTGGTTCCTTCTCTTCCATGACAAAGGACAATGAATGAAACAAAAGACAAAGGGAAAATATCCCCAAGGACTAATGGATCACATGAACCACAGCCTGAACCCCAAAGAACTAGATAGTGCCTAGCTAACACCACCGGCTGCTCTAACAAGGTTCACAATAGAGGATCTTGGACAGAGAGGGAGAAAAAAGTAGAACAAAATTCAAATTCACAATAAAAGACCAGACTTATTGGTCTGACAGAGACTGGAGGAACCGCTGAGACTATGGCCCCTGCTCACCCCGCTAACTCAGAACTGATGCCACTCCTGAAGTCCACATATCAGCCAAAGATCAGACAGGCCTATGAAACAAACAATAACACACGTGAGTAATATGCTTCCTAGTTCAATCAAGTAAAGGAGACCAAATGGGAAACACCTGCCCCAAAGTAAAGACAAGAAGGCAGAAGAAACAGGAAAACTGGACAAATGGACATGAAGAACCCACTGTGGATAGCAAAAGGGGGAGCGTGCTGACACTTTGTGGAGATTCAACCAATGTTACAAAACAATTTGTGTATGAATTTTTGAGTAAAAACTGATTTGTTCTGTAAAGGCTCAGCTAAACCACAACGAAAAAAAAAATCTAATGCCCCAATGTCAACAAAAAAGTACTAGAAATACTAAGAAATGGAAACAATAACTAACACAAATGAAAATGAGGTGGGTGGAGACACTTTCTATGGAAGCACAATTAATAAATAAAATGGAAGAATGTAATACTAGTAAACAAGCTCCTTGAATTAAATGAAAACATACACAAATAACTAAATTATCAAAATAATGAATGGAAAGAAAAAAGAATGCAAACAAAGAGATAGAAAGTATAAAAAGAAAACAGAGAAATACTGAAACTGAAAGAGACAAAACTGAAATTAAAACTTCAATGAAAGTTTTGAAAAAGAGTTGGACAGGCAGAAGACAGGATCAGCAATCTGGAAGATAAGGTAACTGAAATATTAGAGACCAGAGGCCAAAGAACAATAAATGAAATGACTCAACAACACTGAACATAGTTTAATGAGACTCTGGGAAAACATCAAGTGAACCAAAATATGTATCATGGAAATTTCAGGAGAAGGAAGAGCGAAAGGATTAGAAAAATCTTAGAAGAAATAATGGCAGAAAACATCCCAAGCCTGAGAAAGGACATAAAATTAGATACCCAAGAAACTCAACAAATTGAGTGCTGATTTCTCCTCAGAAATATTGGAGGTCAGAAGGTAATGGAATGATATTCTTAAAGTGCTGAAAGAAAGGAATTGTCAACTAAGAATATTACATACAGCAAGGATAAGCTTCAAAAATGACAGTGAAATAAAGAAATTCAAAAACCAACAGAAACTGCAAGAATACTTCTCCACAAGATCACCCCTGAAAGGAATACTAAAAGGATCCTTTCAGACAGGATAGAAAGGACATTAAAAAGAAACATGAATTCACATGCTGAAAGACCTTGAGTAAAGGAAATTTCATAGGCAAAAATACAGAAAAAATTTAAGATATTCTTACATGATAACTGGAAGAGTTATGACATTCCTACCTTATAAAGACATTAGAAAAACAATCAGTGTAATCCACCACACTAAAAAAAAAAAAAAGAACCACATGATCTTATCAATTGATGCAGAAGAGGTATTTGACAACGTCCAATACCCGTTCATGATAAAAACTCCCAGCAAAATAGGAATAGAAAGAAAATTCCTCAACATAACAAAGGGCATTTATACAAAGCCAACAGTCAACATCATTCTAAAAGCAGAGAGTCAGAAAGGATTTCCTTGAGAATGGAAACCAGACAAGGATGCCCTTTATCTCCACTCTTATTCAACATTTTGCTGGAGGTACTAGCCAGAGAAGCTAGGCTAGATACAGGAATAAAGGGCATACAGCTTGGTAAGGAAGAAGTAAAAGTATCTCTATTTGCAGATGACATGATCTTATATGCAGAAAACCCTACAGAATCCTCAAGAAAACTGTTGAAACTAATAGAAGAGTTCAGCAGAGCATCAGGATACAAGATAAGCATGCAAAAATCAGTTGGAGTCCTCTACACCAACAAAAAGAACATCGAAGAGGAAATCACCAAATTGATAACATTTACAGTAGCCCCTAAGAAGATAAAATACTTAAGAATAAATCTTACCAGAGATGTAAAAGACCTATACAAAGAAAATTACAGGACACACTACTGCAAGAAACCAGAAGAGACCTACATAAGTGGAAAAACATACCTTCCTCATGGATAGGAAGACTAAACATTGTGAAAATGTCAATTCTACCCCAAGCTATCTGTAGATACAATGCAATCCCGATCCAAATTCCAATCACATTTTTTAATGAGATGGAGAAAGCAATCACCAACTTCATATGGAAAGGGAAGAGGCCCGGATAATTAAAGCATTACTGAAGAACAAAGTGGGAGGTCCCACATTACCTGATTTTAGAACCTATTATGCCACCATTTGGAAACCCTGGTGGCATTGTGGTTAAGTGCTACAGCTGCCAACCAAAAGGTTGGCTGTTTGAATCCATCAGGCGCTCCTTGGAAACTCTATAGGGCAGTTCTACTCTGTCCTATAGGGTCATTATGAGTTGGAGTCAACTCGACGGCAATGGGGGTCTGTGTGTGTGTGTGTGTGTATACCACCACAGTACCACAGTAGTCAAAACAACCTGATACAGGTACAAAAACAGACACAAAAACTAATGGAACAGAATTGAGAATCCAGACATAAATTCATTCACCTGTGAGCAGCTCATATTTGACAAAGGCCCAGAATCCCTTAAATGGGGAAAAGACAGTCTCTTTAACAAACAGTGCTGGCATAACTGGATATCCATCTGCAAAAAAATGAAACAAGACCCATACCTAACACTATGCACAAAAACTAACTCAAAATGGAACAAAGACCTGAATATAAAATCTAAAGTGATAAAAATCGTGGAAGAAAAAATAAGGACAATGTTAGGAGCCGTTATACATGGCATAAACAGTATACAAAACATTACTAACAATGCACAAACATCAGAAGAGAAACTAGACAACTGAGAGCTCCTAAAAATCAAACAATTGTGCTCATCCAAAGACTTAACCAAAAGAGTAAAAAGACAACCTACAGACTGGGAAATAAATTTTGGCTATGACAAATCCGATCAGTCTCTAATTTCTAAAATCTACAAGATACTGTATAACTTCAAAAACAAAAAGACAACCCAATTAAAAAACGGCCAAAGATATGAACAGGTACTTCAGCAAAGAAGACATTCAAGAAGCTAACAGATACATGAGGAAATGTTCACACTCTTTAGCTATTACAGAAATGGAAATCAAAACTACAATGAGATACCATCTCACCCCAACAAGGCTGGCATTAATCCAAGAAACACAAAATAATAAATGGTGGAGAGGCTGGAACACTTATACACTTCTGGTGGGAATGTAAAATTGTACAACCACTTTGAAAATCAACTTGACAGTTCCTTAAAAAGCTAGAAATAGAAATCCCATAAAATACAGCAATCTCACCCCTTGGAATATATCCTAGAGAAATAAGAGCCTTCACACAAATAGATATATGCACACCCATATTCATTGCATCATGGTTTACAAAGGGAAAAAGATGGAAACAACCAAGATGCCATTAATGGATGAATGGATGAACAAATTATGGTATATTCACACAATGGAATACTACACAAGATAAAAAACAACCATAAATCTTTGAAACATCTCATAACATGGAGGAATATGGAAGGCATTATGCTGAGTGAAATTAGCCAGTTACAAAGTGATAGATCTTGTATGAGACCACTATTATAAGAACTCAAGAAAAGGTTTAAACACAGAAGAAAACAATCTTTGATGGTTACGAGGGTGGGGAGGGAGAAAGAGGGGTATTCACTAATTAGTAGACAAGAGTTATTTTAGGTGAAGGGAAGACAACTGACAATACAGGGGAAGTCAGCACAATTGGACTAATCCAAAACGTAAGAAGCTTCCTGAATACAAGCAAACACGTCAAGGGACAAAGTTGCAGGGGTAGGGGTTTGGGGACCATGGTTTCACGGATCATCTAGGTCAATTGACATAACAAAGTGTATTAAGAAAACGTTCTGCATCCCACTTTGCTGAGTGGTGTCTGGGGTCTTAAAAGCTAGCAAGCGGCCATCTAAGATGCATCAATTGGTCTCAACCCACATGGAGCAAAAGAGAATGAAGAACACCAAAGACTCAAGGTAAATAGGAGCACAGGAGAAAGAAAGTGCCACATTAACCAGAGACTCCATCAGCCCGAGACCAGAAGAACTAGATAGTGCCCATCTACCATAAATGACTGCCCTGACAGGGAACACAACAGAGAATCCCTGATGGAGCAGGAGAAAAGTGGGATGCAGACATCAAATTCTAGTAAAAATACCTGACTTAATGGTCTGACTGAGACTAGAGGGACTCCAGAGTTCATGGCCTCTGGACTCTCTGATTTTAGTTTAACCCAAAACTAAAATCATTCCAGAAGCCAACTCTCAGACAAAGATTACACTGGAGTATAAGACATAAAATGATACTGGTGAGAAGTGTGCTTTCTAGCTCAAATAGACACGTGAGACTATGTGGGTAGCTCCTGTCTGGAGGCAAGATGAGAAGGCAGGCAGGCACAGGAGCTGGTTGAATGGACACGGGAAATACAGGGTGGAGAGAACGAGTGTGCTGGCACATTGTAGGGAGAGAAACTAGGGTTATATAGCAAGATGTATATAAGTTTTTGTATGAGAAACTGACTTGAATTGTAAACTGTCACTTAAAGCACAATTTAAAAAAATCAGTTGAGTTTTCATACATCAGAAATGAACAAGTTGAAAAGAAAATTAACAAAACCATCCCATTTACAATAGTATCTAAAAGAATAAAATACCAAGAATAAATGTAACCTGGAAGTGAAAGGCTTATACATAGAAAACTTAAAAAAAAATTACTAAAACAAATTAAAGTTGAAATTAATAAATTTAAGAACATTCCATGATCATGGATCAGAAGACTCAATATTATCAAGATGTCAGTACTACCTAAAGCAATCTATAAATTCTATGTAATCCCATAGAAATTTCCAACGGCCTTTTCAGAAGTGGAAAAGTCAACCCTCAAATTTATATGGAATTGAAAAGGGCCCCTAACAGACAAAGCAATCTTAAAGAAGAAGAAAATAGGAGGACTTTCAATTCCTGATCTCAAAACATTACAAATTACAGTGATCAGAACAGTCTGGTCTTGGTAGGGTGACAGACATATCGACAAATGAAATAGAATCAAAAGGCCCAAATTAATGCATACATCTATAGCCAACTAATCTTCAACATCGGTGTTAAATCCATCAAATGGGTAAAAAAAAAATAGTTTCTTTAATAAATACTGCTGGGACAACTCGATTTCCATATGCAAAAGAATGAAGATATACCCCTATCTCATAACATATACAAAAATGAACTCAAAATGGATAAAAGACCTAATTGTACAACCTAAAATCATAAAATTCTTAGAAAAAATTGTCAGAGCACTGCTTAGAGACCTAGTCCTCAACAACAGATTCTTACACATGACTCAAAAGGCATAGGCACAAAAGACAAAATAGATATCATCAAAGTTAAAGACTTATGTACATCAAAGTACTTTGTCAACAAAGTGAAGAGACAGTCTATAGACTGGGAGAAAAATTTCGAGAGCTAAATAATGGAAAAGGGCCTAATATTCAGAATATATAAAATACTTCTACGAATTAACAATAAAAAACCAAACAACACAATTGAAAAATGGCTGAAAGATCAGAATAGATATTTCACCAAAGAGGATATTCAAATGGCCAATCGACACTTGAAAAGATGCTCAACATCATTAGGCATCAGAGAGACACAAATCGAAATCACAATGAGATACCACATCATCCCCACTAGGAAGGCTAAGATAAGAAAACAAAAAAAAGAATAACAAAAAATAGAAAATAACAAATGTTGGTGAAGTTGTGGGGAAATCGAAACTGTTACCCATTACTAGTGGGAATGCAGAATGGTACAGACATTGTGGAGAACAGTATGATGGCTCCTCCAAAAACTAAAAGTAGAACTACTATATGATCCAGCAATCCCACTCTTAGGTATATACCCAAAGGACTTGAGGGCAGTAATACAGACACATGCACACCGATGTTCACTGCAGCACTGTTTGTAATAGCCAAAAGGTGGTGTGATGGTTAAGATTGTGTGTCAGCTTGGCTGGGCCGTGATTCTCAGTGTTTTGGCAGTTGTATAATGTTGTGATCACTTCCCCGTTGAAATTTAACATGTGACCACCCCCATGATGGAATCTGCTGAGTGGTACCATGGGGGTGGGACTGTGGCAGCTCACCACCCCCTCAGCATTCATCTCTCTGCCTTCTGCCATCTACTCCTTCCTGCTCGCCTTGCGAAGGTCATTGGCTTGTTCTGGATCCAGCAGCTGTCTCTTGTCTGACCTCTGGTTCTTGGGACTTGAGCTAGCAGCTTACCTGTCCATCTTGGGATTCATCAGTCTTCATTGTCTGCAAGCAAGAGTCCTGCTCTCTGACCTGCCTATCTTGGGTTCGCCAGCCCCTGCAGCTAAGTGACTCAGGAGAAACCTTGAGGTCTTGCCTGTTGACTTTTGGGATTCCTCGACCATCACAATCTGTGAGCGGGATCCCTGCTCTCCAACCTGCTGGTCTTGGCTTCACCAGCTTTTGCAGCTCTGTGAATTGGGAAAGGACTCTATCCTGATCCAAGGACTTGGGACCTTCCAATCCCTATAATCACATGAGCTGTTTCCTTAATATAAATCTCTCTCTATATATTTATATGCATTACTGGTTTTGCTTCTCTAGAGAACCCAGCCTAAGACAACTGGTACCGAGAGAGTGGGGCATCGCTCTAACAGATACCTAAAATGTGGAAGCATTTTTGAAACTATGAGTGGATAGAGTTGTGACAGTGGCAAAGGACCAGTGAAGCAGAGAACGTACAGCAGTAGAGAAGCAGCAACAGCAGAGAACCACCAGCAGCAGAACAAGGAGACCAGTGAGAGATGACGCTGAAACCGATCTATGGAGTGAGAGCTGAGTGCCTGTGTGCAGGAGGCTTTCTGGCAGAGTGGGGGTGCCTCGGGACACTTATCAGTGGAGACACAGAGCTTTGGAACACTTACCCCGGCAGGGCAGATGCAGCCGTGAGGCCTGAGGAGCTAACAGGCCAAGAACCCAGGAAGCAAAACCTGAAGAGATAACACAAGAAGCTGAGCTGACTCTGTCTCAAAAGGTATGGCCATGATCTCAGGGGTTTCAAACAGTAGAGCCATGACCTCTGGTGTTTCTAAGGGTGGAGTTGCCACTCAGATGGAAGAGGAGAACAGTGTGCCTAAAGCTGAGGGAGCAGAGTTGCTTTTCCAGTGGTCCTGGAAGGTGGAGTTGAAGCCCAGGGCCTTGACTCAGAATCCAGAGATTGTAGCCAATACCTAGAGGCTGGAGGTCAGGGTTATTGTGTAAATTGTCTCAGAGAACGGATAATTATTTTCAAAGTTTTGAGGGCTAATGTAATATGTTCTGCTGACTTGCTTGCTGCCTGTTATGCCTTCTTTCATTTCAGTTTTTTCTATTTGTAATGGAAATGTCTAGCTTGTGCCTGTTCTGCCATTGTACCATTGGAAGCAGATAACTTGTATTCTAGATTTCACAGATGAAGAGGAATTTTTGGATTTGGGGCTTGCAGTTAAGACTTTTGCTATGATATGATGGGGTAAATATGTTTTGCATGTTGTAAGAATGTGATTTGGGGGGGTCAAAGGGTGGAATGTCATGGATTGAATTATGTCCCTCCTAAAACGTGTGTAGCCACTTGGTTAGGCCATGATTCCCAGTATTGTGTGGTTGTCCTCCATTTTGTGATTGTAATTTTATGTCAAGAGGATTAGGGCGGGATTGTAACACCACCCTTACTCAGGTCGCTTCCCTGATCCAAGGTAAAGGGAGTTTCCCTGGGGTGTGGCCTGCACCACCTTTTATCTCTCAAGAGATAAAAGGAAAGGGAAGCAAGCAGAGAGTTGGGAACCTCATACTACCAAGAAAGCAGCACCAGGAGCAGAGCACATCCTTTAGACCTGGGGTTCCTGCGCCTGAGGAGGTCCTCGACCATGGGAAGATTGAGGACAAGGACCTTCCTCCAGAGCCGACAGAGAGAGAATGTCTTCCTCTGGAGCTGACGCCTTGAATTTGGACTTTTAGCCTACTTTACTGTGAGGAAATAAATTTCTCTTCGTTAAAGCCATCCACTTGCGGTATTTCTGTTATGGCAGCGCTAGATGACTAAGACAGGCTGAAACAGCCCCAATGTCCATCAATGGATGAACGGATAAACAAAATATGGTACACACATACAATGTGATACTACTCAGCCAAAAAGAGAAATTAAGTATTGATATATGCTACAACACGGATGAAACTTGAAGACATTATGCTGAGTGATGTAAGTCAATAATGAAAAGACAAACACTGTATGATCTCACATAAAACGACAAGATTAGGCAAATATACAGAGATTAAAGTTTATTAGTGCATATCAGGGTTGGCAGGGACGGGGAGAAGTGGAGCAATTTATTTGAGAAGTAGCGAGTTTCTGTTTATGGTGATAGGAAATTTGGTACAGATTAAGAATAATAGTTGAATAACCCATTAATGCAATTGATATTACTAAGCTGTACACCTGAAAAATGTTGAAATGGCAAATGTGTTAAATATATATATATATATATACCAAAAAAAAAAAGCACCTAATGATATTGCTTATGTGCAACCAAACACCTCATGGGATTCATTTGGAGATTAAGGGTCATAATATCATGGGACACCTCAGTCAATTAGCTTAGTGCTGTTTTTCAGTGCTTCTGTTATACCTCCTAGTTCATTGTGTAGTGTCTGTGGTCTTAAAGGCTTGCATATGGCCATCCAAGGTACAACAATTGGTCTGTATTTATCTGGAGAAACAGAAGAAAAACTAGAGTCAGAAATAAAATGAGCAAATGGAATGTGTGGCTAATTGCATCCATAACAACTGCCTCCTTTTCTTTCTCTTTTTAAAAAAGTTGTATTGTGTTTGAGGTGAAAGTTGACAGCACACATTAGTTTCTCATTCAAAAATTTATACACAAGGAGGTGGGGCCAAGATGGTAGTCAGACGCTTCCAGTGATCCCTCTTACAACAGAGGCCTGAAAAAACAAGTGAATCAATTATATATATGGCAAGCTAGGATCCCTGAATATCAGACTGAGTGGCAAGGGGAGGGAGAGATGGATCAGAAGCAGTGAGGAGTAGCTGGACCTGACTTGGTGGGAACAGTTGCCCCCCAGCCCCGATCCACTGGCACAACCATGGCGGGTTGGTGGTAGCTTCCAGGACATGGCTTCCTTAGCCACAAAGAGCCAGTGGTACAGTGTCTACTCATGCCTCTGGAAGCAGCAAAAAACAGCGCTGCCAGCATAAGTGATTGCATCTAATTTACTGCTCGGATCTAAGAGCTCCCCTTTTGAAAGAACTTTCTCCCATTTATCTGATCCCTCCTCCCTCTACCCCGAGCTGGCTTCAGTGACAGACGATTTTCCTAGAACTGAGATAGGTTCTGCTGTGCACCCTGAGCCATTGTCAAGACCTTGGAAAAGGAACAAATTAACAAATTGGGTAAAATAATATGCCAGCTCCCCTAAACTCAGAAATTGAGGCAGAAGTGGCTCCTGTCCAGGTGCAAGTGGTCCACAGACTTTGAATGCCTTTCACACCTGCATAGACCCATGTGGCCCCATTTCAGCAGCTAGGCCTTTGTTGTTATACTGCAAGGGTGTGTGTGCCTGAGGTCTGCCTTTCATTGTTTCAGCTGTGCAGTGAAGAGGCGGGTTTTTGACACTTAACACCACTCTGCCTATTAAGCAGGGTCTTCAGGTACCCACGTCAGGGGCCTGAGGACTGGTGGCTCCACCCATGCCACCCAGCGACCTGTGACAGGGATCCAAGGATAAGTCGTGCCTCCCACTCCTTACAGTTAAAATCACTGGGTGCCTATGTTATGGCTGCAGAGCCTACCAACATGTGCAGTCTAGAGAACAGGGACACGCCTTCTTCACAGACACTCAGGGGAAAGTAGTCACACTCCTGCCTTGCTCAGAGTGTGACCCCCTGCTGCAACCAGAAACCTGTGCATAAACCAAACACCACTTCTCCTCTAAGATTGTAAGTGAGAGCCTGCACCACACACTTGGTGACTAACTACTGGGACACCTAAGCTGAATCCATACAAAAAAAAATGAATGGGCTTCTGGGCTCACATAATTGGTAACAGCTCTAGCTATAGGGTGACAGGACATTAGAGCTTCAAAAGGATCCAATAATCAAGTTAGCTCACTTGAGCAGCCTATTTAGGTATATATATAAAAAGCAAGAAAATAGGACACAGTAAGCAAACTTAAAATAAATTAATGCAATAACATATCGATGACTCGGAGACACCAACTGATATCAAATCACATAAAGAAGCAGACCATGATCATTTCAACAAGCTCCCAAAACAAAGAATCAAGGAGTCCGCTGGATGAAGATGTATCCTGGAATTACCAGAGATAGAATACAAAAAATTAATTATACAGAAATCTCCAGGAGATCAGGCAAAATGCAGAACAAGCCAAGGAACACACAGATTAAGCAGCTGAGGAAATTAACAAGGCTATTCAAAAGCATAATGACAAATTTAACAGGTTGCAAGAATCCACAGAGAGTCAACAATCAGAAGATTAGCAATAAAATTTCAGAATTAGACAACTTAGTAGAAAGTCAGAGAAGCAGAGTTGAGGAAAAGGAAGTAAGAATTATGGAGATCGAAGATAAAACACTTGGCACCAATATATTCAAAGAAAACTCAGATAAAAGAATTAAAAAAAATGAAGGAATCCTAAAAGTCATGTGGGACTGTATCAACAGAAATAACCTATGAGACACTGCATTACCAGAACAGGGAGGGAGAACAGAAAATACAGAGAGAATTGTTGAAGATCTGTTGGCAGAAAACTCCCCCGATATCATGAAAGATGAAAAGATAACTATCCAAGATGCTCATCAGACACCATGCAAGGTAGATCCCAAAAGAAAGTCACCAAGAAATATAATCAAACTTGTAAAACCAAAGATAAAGAGAGAATTTTAAGAGCAGCTAGGGATAAACCAAAAGTCACCTACAAAGGAGAGTCAATAAGAATAAGCTAGGACTACTCAGCTGAAACCATGCAGGCAAGAAGGCAATGGGATGACATACATAAAGCCTTGGAGGAAAAAAAATTGCGAGCCAAGAATCATATATCCAGCAAAATTTTCTCTCAAATATGAAGGCGAAATTAGGACATTTCCAGATAAACAGACGTTTAGGGAATTTTCAAAAAGCCAAACCAAATCTACAAGAAATGCTAAAGGGAGTACTCTGGTTGGGAACTCAATATCATCAGACAAAAACCCAACACTAAAACACAGGACAGAGAAACCAGATATCAACCCAGATACAGAAAACACACAAATAAATCAAGATTAAAAAAAAAAAAAAACACTCAAAACATGAAAAAGAAATGTCATTATGTAAAAGATGACAACGTTAAATCAATAAAGAAGGACTAAAAAATGTAGTCAGATCTTTCATGTGGAGAGGATGTCAAGGCAATATAGGGAGATAGAAGTTTGGAGTAAACATAGAAAAATAGGGGTAAATAATGAGGTAATCACAAAGGAGAGTAACAGTCCAAAATAAAAAAAACTAGAAAAACATAGACTCAGCAAAAACAAAATCAACAAAAGAGGAAAAGACAACTTATAAAAACTACTCACCACAAAAAATTAAGTGGAAAAAGAAACTGTCAACAACACACACAAAAAAAGACATCAAAATGACAGCACTAAATTCATACCTATCCATAATTACACTGATTATAAATGGACTAAATCAACCAATAAAGAGACAGAGAGTGGCAGAATGGATAAAAAAAATCATCCTTCTACATGCTGCCTAAAAGAGGCACATTTTAAAATTAAAGACACAAAGAAATTAAAGCTCAAAGGATGGAAAAAAATACATCAAAGAAACAACAATCAAAAAAGCAGGAGTGGCAATACTAATTTCTGACAAAATTGACATTAAAGTTAGATCACCACAAAGGATAAGGAAGGACACTATATAATGATTAAAGGGAAAATATACCTGGAGGATATTAAGATATTAAATGTTTACACACCCAATGACAGGGCTTCGAGGTACATAAAACGAAATCTAACAGCTTTGAAAAGTGAAATAGACAGCTCCAAATTAATAGTAGGAGGCTTCAAAACACCACTTTCAGTGGAGTACAGAACATCCATAAGAAGCTCAATAAAGACACAGAAGATCTAAATGCCACAATCAACCAACCTGACCTCATAGACATATACAGAACACTCCACCCAACAGCAGACAAGAATACTTTCTTTTCCAATGCACACAGAACATTCTCTAGAATAGACCACATATTAGGTCACGAAGCAAGACTTAACAGAATCCAAAACTTCGAAATATTATAAAGCATATTCTCTGACCACAAAGCCATAAAACTAAAATTCAATAACAGAAAAAGGAGGGAAAGGAAACACACAGAAACTGAACAACACCTTTCTCAAAAACGACTGTGTTATAGAAGGAATTAAGGATGGAATAAAGAAATTCATAGAACACAATGAGAATAAAAACACTTCCTACCAGAATCTATGGGACACAGAGAAAGCAGTGCTCAGAGGTCAATTCATAGAAATAAAAGCACACACACAAAAAGAAGAAAGGGCCAAAATCAAAGAATTATCCCTATGACTTGAACAAATAGAAAGACAGCAACAAAAGAAACCCTCAGGCACCAGAAGAAAGCAAATAATAAAAATTAGATCAGAATTAAATAATAGAGAACAGAAAAACGATTGAAAGAGTTAACAAGACCAAAAGCTGATTCTTTGAAAAGATTAACAAAATCTATAAACCATTTGCCAGACTGACAAGAGAAAAACAGGGGAGGAAGCAAGTAACCCGAATAAAAAATGTGATGGGTGATATCACAAGAGACCCAACAGAAATTAAACGAATCATAACAGAATACTAAGAAAAATTGTACTCTAACAATTTGAAAACCCAGAAGAAATGGACAAATTTCTAGAAATACGCTACCTACCTAAACTAACACAAACATAAGTAGAACAACTAAATAAACCCCAAACAAAAGAAGAGATTGAAAAGGAAACTTAAAAAACCCCAACAAAAGAAAAAGCCCTGGTCCTGATGGCTTCATGGGAGAGTTCTACCAAACTTTCAGAGAAGAGTTAACACCACTACTACTAAAGGCATTTCATAGCACAGAAAAGGACGGAATACTCACAAACTCTTCCTGTGAAGCCAACATTTCCCTGACTCTAAAGCCAGGTAAAGACACCACAAAGAAAGAAAATTACAGACCCATATCCCTCATGAATTTAAACGCAAAAATTCTCAACAAAATTCTAGCTGATAGAACTAAACAACATTAAAAAAAATAATGATTCATCATGACCAAGTGGGATTCATACCAGGTATGCAGGGATGGTTTAACATTAGAAAAACAATGTAATCCATCACATAAATAAAACAAAAGACAAGATCCACATGATCTTATCAACTGATGCTGAAGAGGCATTTGATGAAGTCCAACACCCATTCATGATAAAAAAAACTCTCAGCAAAATAGGAGTAGGAGGAAAACTCCTCAACATAATAAAGGGCATTTATACAAAGCCAACAGCAAACATCATCCTAAATGGAGAGAGTCTGAAAGTATTCCCCTTGAGATAGGGAACCAGACAAGGATGCCCTTTATGACCACTCTTATTCAATGTTGTGCTGGTGGTTCTAGCCAGAGCAATTAGGCTAGATTAAGAAAGAAAGGACATCCAAATTGGCAAAAAGTAAAACTATTTCTAATTGCAGATGACATGATCTTATTCGAAGAAAACCCTAAAGAATCCTCAAGAAAACTACTCAAACCAATAGAAGAGTTCAGAGTATTGGGATACAAGATAAACATACATAAACCAGTTGGATTCCTTCACACCAACAAAGAGAACTTTGAAGAGGAAATTACCAAATCTATACCATTTACAATAACCCCCAAGAAGATAAAATACTTGGGAATAAATCTAACCGGAGATGTAAATGACCTTTACAAAAATTACAAGACACCACTGCAAGAAACCAAAAGAGAATTATATAAGTGGAAAAACATACCTTGGTCATGGATAGGAAGATTCAACATTGCAAAAATGTCTATTCTACCCAAAACAATCTATAGATACAATGCAAACCCAATTCAAATTCCAATAACTTTTTTTAATGAAAAGGAGAAACAAACCACCAACTTCATATGGAGAGGAAACAGACCCCGAATAAGTAGATTATTACTGAGAAAAGAAGAACAAAGTGAGAGGTCCCACACTACCTGATTTTAAAGCCTATTATACTGCCACAGTCATCAAAACAGCCTGGTACTGATACGACAACAGATACATAGACCAACGGAACAGAATTGAGAATCCAGACATAAATCCATCCTCATATGAGCAGCTGATATTTGACAAAGGCTCAAAATCAATTAAATGGGGAATAGATATTCTCGTTAATAAATGTTGCTGGCATAACTGGATATCCACCTGCAAAAAAATGAAACAAGACCCATACCTCACACCATGCACAAAAACTAACTCAAAATGGATCAAAGACCTAAATATAAAATCTAAAACGATAAAGATCATGGAAAAAAAACAGGGAGAACACTAGGAGCCCTTATACATGGCATAAGCAGTATACAAAACATTACTAACAATGCAGAAGAGAAACTACAAAACTGGGCTCTCCTAAAAATCAAACACCTATGCTCGTCCAAAGCCTTTACCAAAAGAGTAAAAAGATTTCCTACAGACTGGTAAAAAGGTTTTCCCTAGGACAATTCTGATCAGCGTCTTATCTCTAAAATCTACGTTATATTGCAAAAACAAAAAGACAAATAACCCAATTTAAAAATGGGCAAAGGACATGAATAGACACTTTACCAAGGAAGACATTCAACAGGCTAACAGATACACAGGGAAATGCTCAGGATCATTAGCCATTAGAGAAAAGCAAATCAAAACTACAATGAGATACCATCTCACCGCAACAAGGCTGACATTAATCTAAAAAACACAAAATGATAAATGTTTCAGAGGTTTTGGAGAGACAAACACACTGTTGGTGGGAATGTAATGTGGTACAACCACTTTGGAAATCCATTTGGCGGTTCCTTAAAAAGCTAAAAATAGTACTACCACACGATCCAGCAACTCCACTCCTTGGAATATATCCTAAAGAAATAAGAGCCTTCACAGGAACAGATATATGTCCACCCATGTTCACTGCAGCACTGTTTACAATAGCAAAAAGATGGAAGCAACCAAGGTGCCCGTCATTGGAGAAATGGATAAACAAATCATGGTTATTCACATAACGGAATACTACGCGATGTTTAAGAGTAACGATGAATTCGTGCAACATCTGATAACAAAGAGGAATCAGGAAGGCATTATGCTGAATTTAGTCAGTTGCAAAAGAATAAATATCGTATGAGACCGCTACTATGAGAACTCAGGGAAAAGTTGAAAAACAGAAGAAAATATTCTTTGATGGTTACAAGGGTGGGGTGGGAGTGAGAGGGGTGTTCAATAATTGGATAGGAGATAAGAACTATTTTATGTGAAGGGAAAGACAACACACAATACAGGAGAGGTCAGCACGACTGGACTGAACCAAAAGCAAAGAAGTTTCCTGAATACCACCGAACGCTTCAAAGGCCAGAGTAGCAGGGATGGGGGTTTGGGGACCTTGGTTTCAGAGGACATCTAGGTAAACAGGCATAACAAAATATATTAAGAAAACATCTGCATCCCAGTTTGATGAGAAGCATCTTGGGTCTTAAACTTTAGCAAGTGGCCATCTAAGATGCATCAATTGGTCTCAACCCACCTGGAGCAATGGAGAATGAAGAACACCAAAGACATGTGGTAAAGATGAGACCAAGAGACAGAAAGGGCCACATAATCCAGAGACTCCATCAACCTGAGACCAAAAGAACTAGATGGTACCACCGATGAATGCCCTGACAGGGAACACAACAGAGAATCCCTAATGGAGCAGGAGAAATATGGGATCAGATCTCAAATTCTCATAAAAAGGCCAGGCTTAATGGTCTGAGTGAGACTAAAGAGACCCTGGAGGTCATGGTCCCCAGACCCTTTGTTAGCCCAAGAGTGAAACCATTCCCAAAGCCAACTCTTCAGACAGGGATTGGGCTGGACTATAAGACAGAAAATGATGCTGGTGAGGAGTGAGCTTCTTGTCTTAAGTAGACACATGAGACTATGTGGGCAGCTCCTGTCTGGGGGTGAAATGAGAAGGCAGAGGGGGACAGGTGCTGGTTGAATGGACACAGGGAATACAGGGTGGAGAGGAGGAATTTACTGTTTCATTAGGGAGAGAGGAGCTAGGAGTACATATCAAGGCGTTTATAACTTTTTGTATTAGAGACTGACTTCATTTGTAAACTTTCATTTAAAGCACAATAAAAAATGTATATATACATAATATTGTATTGTGGCATTTGTTGCAATTGCCACAATGTGTCAGCACCCTCCGCCTTTCCCTTTCCACCCTGGTTTCTTCCTGTCCATTCATCCAGTTTTCCTGTCCCTTCCTGCCTTCTAGTCTTTACTTATGCAGGTCTTGCCCATTTGGTCTCCACTGCTTGATTTAACTAAAAAGCACTTTCATCTGTCTAATCTTTGGCTGAAAGGTAACTTTGGGAGTGGCTTCATTTCTGAGTTAGCAGGGTGTCGGGGGACTGTAGTGTTAGGGGTTTCTCCAGTCTCTCTCAGACCAGTAAGTCTGGTCTTTCATGTGAATTTGATTTTTTTTTCTACATTTTTCCTCTGCTCTGTCTGGGAACCTCTATTGTGATCCCTGTCAGAGTGGTTGGTGATGACAGCCCAGCACCATCTAGTTCTTCTGGGTTCAGGCTACTGGAGGCTGTGGATCATGTGGTCCATTAGTCCTTTGGATCAATATTTTCCTTGTGCCTTTGGTTTTCTTTATTCTCCTTTTCTCCAGACGTGATGGGACCAATAGATGTATCTTAGATGACCGCTCACAAGCTTTTAAGACTCCAGGTGCTACTCATCAAAGTTGGATGTAGAACATTTCTTTATGAACTATGTAATACCAGTTAACCTAGATGTTCCTTAAGACTGTGATCCCCAGCCGTTAGCCCCAGTAACTCGGTCCTTCAAGGTGTTTGGATGTGTCTAGGAAGCTTCAATGACTTAGCCTTGGTCAAGTTGTACTGACTTCCCCTATGTTGTGTTTTGTCTTTCCCTTCACCAAAGTTAATACTTGTATATTATCTAGTTCTGACTCAATACCAAGGGATGTTTATGTACTATCTAGTTAGTGATTTCCCCTTCCCACCCCTACCCTCCATCACAACCATAAAAGTTTTTTTTTTCTGTGTGTAAACCTTTTCTTGAGTTTTTATTGTAGAGGTTTCATACAGTATTTATCTTTTTGTGATTGATTTATTTTACTCAGCATAATGCCCTTCAGGTTCATCCGTGTTGTGAGATGTTTCATGGATTCATCATTGCTCTTTATCTTGCTTATTATTCCATTGCGTGTATGTACCATAATTTGTTTATCCTTTCATCTGTTGATGGGCACTTAGCGTGTTTCCATCTTTTTTCTATTGTGCACAATTCTGCAAAGAACACGGGTGTGCATATGTCTATTCGTGTGATGGCTCTTATTTCTCTAGGATATATTCCTGGGAATAGGATTGCTGGATCGTAAGGTATTTCTGTTTCTAGCTTTTTAAGGGGGCACCATTTCATTTTCCATAGTGGTTGTACCATTTTATATTCCCACCAGCACTCCATAAAAGCAGTGCATCTCCCTACAACCTCTCCAAATTTTTTTATTTTCTCTTTTTTGATTCATGCCCCTAATGTCAGGGTGAGATAGTATCTCAGCGTAATTTAAAATTTTTTTTTATTTTGCTTTAAGTGAAAGTTTATAAATCAAGTTGGGCTCAAATACAAAAATTTATAAACACCTTGCTATATACTCCTAATTGCTCTCCCCCGAGACAGCACACTCCTTCCCTCCTCTATTTCTTTTCGAGTCCATTCAGTCACCTTCTGACACTCTCTACCCTCTCATCTCCCTTTCAAACAGGAGATGCCAACATAGTCTCATACTTGATCCAAGAAGCTCATTCTTCACCAGTTATCATTGTCTATCCCTTAGTCTAGTCCAATCCCTGTCTGAAGAATTAGCTTTACGAAAGGTTCCTGTCTTGGGCTAAGAGAAGGTGTGGGGACCATGACCTCCGGGGTCATTCTAGTCTCAGCCAGACCATTAGGTCTGGTCTTTTACGAGAATTTGGGGTCTGCATCCCACTGCTTTCCTGTTCCCTCAGGGGTTCTTTGTTGTGTTCCCTGTCAGGGTAGTCATCGGTTGTAGCCCGGCACCATCTAGTTCTTCTGGTCTCAGGCTGATGTAGTCTCTGGTTTATGTGACCCTTTCTGTCTCTTGGACTCATAATTACCCTACGTTTTTGGTGTTTTTCATTCTCCTTTGCTCCAGGTGGGTTGAGATCAATTGATGCAGCTTAGATGGCCGCTTGCTAGTGTTTAAGACCCCAAACGCCGCTCTTCAAAGTGGGGGGCAGAATGGTTTCTTAATAGATTATATTATGCTGATTGACTTAGATATACCCTGAAACCATGGGCCCCAAACCCCTGCCCCTGCTATGCTGGCCTCTGAAGCATTGAGTTTATTCAGGAAAATCTTTGCTTTTGGTTTAGTCAGTTGTGCTGACCTTTCCTGTATTGTGTGTTGGCTTTCCCGTCACCTAAAATAGTTCTTATCTACTATCTAATTAGTGAAAGCCCCCTCCCTCCCTCTTCCCCCCTCTCTTAACCATCAAATAATATTCTCTGTTTAAACTAATTCTTGAGTTCTTATAACAGTGCTTTTATACAATATTTGTCCTTTTGCAGCTGACTAATTTCACTCAGCATAATGCCTTCCAGATTCTTCCATGTTATGAAATGTTTCACAGATTCATCATTGTTCTTTATCTCGATGCAAAATATTCCATTGTGTAAATATACCATAATTTATTTATCCATTCATAAATTGATGGGCACCTTGGTTGCTTCCATCTTTTCACTATTTTAAACAGTGCAGCAATGAACATGGGTGTGCTTATATCTGTTCTTCTAAAGGCTCTTATTTCTCTAGGATATATTCCAAATAATGGGATTGCTGGATCGTATGGTAATTCTATTTCTAGCTTCTTAAGGGAGTGCCAAAACGATTTCCAAAGTGGTTGTACCATTTTACATTCCGACCAGCAGTGTATAAGTGTTCCAGTCTCTCCACAACCTCTCCAACATTTATTATTTTGTGTTTTTTGGATTGATGCCAGCCTTGTTGGAGTGAGATGGAATCTCATTGTAGTTTTGATTTGTATTTCTCTAATAGCTAATGATCGTGAGCATTTCCTCATGTATCTGTTAGCTACATGAATGTCTTCTTTAGTGAAATGTCTATTCATACTCTATGCCCATTTTTTAATTCGCTTGTCTTTTTGTTGTTGGGTTTTTGCAGTATTATGTAGATTTTACAGATCAGATGCTGATCGGAAACGTCATAGCTAAAATCTTTTTCCCATTCTGTAGGTAATCTTTTTGCTCTTTTGGTGAAGTCTTTGGATGAGCATAGGTGTTTGATTTTTAGGAACTCCCAGTTATCTAGTTTCTCTTCTGCATTGTTAGTGATGTTTTGTATACTGTTTATGACATGTTTCAAAGGGAGTCTCCTAACGTTGTCCCCATTTTTTCTTCCATGATCTTTATCGTTTTAGATTTTATATTTAGGTCTTTGATCCATTTTGAGTTAGTTTTTGTGCATGGCGTGAGGTATGGGTCTTGTTTCATTTTTTTGCAGATGAATATCCAGATATGCCAGTATCACTTGTTAAAAACAATGTCTTTTCCCCTTTTAACTGACTTTGGGCCTTTGTCAAATATGTGCTTGTGCTCCTTGGAAACTCTATGGGGCAGTTCTAGTCTGTCCTATAGGGTCGCTATGAATCGGAATGGACTCAACGGCACTGGGTTTTTTTTTCTTTTTTTTGGATAGATCTCTTTTGGTTTCTTGCAGTAGTGTCTTGTAGTTTTCTTTGTACAGGTCTTTTACATCTCTGGTAAGATTTATTCTCAAGTATTTTATCTTCTTGGGGGCTACTGTAAATGGTACCGATTTGGTGATTTCCTCTTCAATGTTCTTTTTGTTGGTGTAGAGGAATCCAAGTGATTTTTGTATGTTGATCTTGTATCCTGATGCTCTGCTGCATTCTTTTATTAGTTTCAGTAGTTTTCTTGAGGATTCCTTATGGATTTCTGTGTATAAAATCATGTCATCTGCAAACAGAGATACCTTACTTCTTCCTCACCTATCTCAATGCCCTTTATTTCTTTATCTAGCCTAATTGCTCTGGCTAGGACCTCCCACACAATGTTGAGTAAGAGTTGTGATAAAGGGCATCCTTGTCTGGTTCCCGATCTCAAGGGGAATGCTTTCAGACTCTCTCCATTTAGGATGATGTTGGCTGTTGGCTTTGTCTAAATGCCCTTTATTATGTTGAGCAATTTCCCTTCTTTTCCTATTTTGCTGAGAGTTTTTATCATGAATGGGTGTTGAACTGTGTCAAATGCCTTTTCTGCATCGATTGATAAAACCATGTGGTTCTTGTCTTTTGTTTTATTTATTTGATGGATTACATTGATTGTTTTTCTAATGTTAAACTACCCCTGCATACCTGGTATGAAACCCACTTGATCATGGTCCTTAGTGTAGTTTTGATTTACATTTCTCTGATGGCTAAAGATCCGGAGTATTTCCTCAGGTGTCTGTTAGCTGCCTGGATGTCTTCTTTGGTGAAAAGTCTGTTCATATCCTTTGCTCATTTTTTAATTGGATTATTTGTCTTTTTGTTATTGAGTTGTTGAAGTATTTTATGGGTTTTAGAGGTTTTACTCTCATCAAACATTTTGTAGTCAATAAAAATTTATTCCCAGTCTCTAAGTTCTCAGCTTTACTGTTTTGATGAAGTCTTTCGATGAGCATAGGTGTTTAATTTTTAGGAGCTCCCAGTTATCTGGATTATCTTCTAGTATTTGCACATTTTTATTTATCATTTTTATCCTCTTTATTTCATATATTGGTGCCCTCGTGTTGCCCCTATTTTTTCTTCCGTGGTCTTTATTGTTTTACATTTTGTATATAGGTCTTTGATACATTTTGAGTTTGTTTTTGTGTATGATGTGATTTACAGGTTCTGTTTTATTTTTTTACAGATGGACATCCAGTTTCATGAGCACCATTTGTTTAAAAGACTGTCTTTTCCTCATTTAGTGAACTTTGGTCTTTTGTCAAAGATCAGCTGATCATAGGTGGATGGATTTACATCTGGCTTTTGATTCTGTTCCACTGATCTAAGTGTCTGTCATTGTACCAGTGCCAGGCTGTTTAGACTATTGTGGATGTATAGTAGGCTCTGAGATCAGGTAGTGTGGAACCTCCAATTTTGTCAATTTTCTTCAGCAATGCTTTGCTTTTCCAGAGCCTCTGTCCATTCCATATGAAGTTGGATGTTATTGTCTCCAGCTCATTCAAGACTGTTGTTGGTATTTGGATTGGAATTGCTTTATATCTGTAGACCACGTTGGGTAGAATTGACATTTTCACAATGTTGAGTATTCCTATCCTTGAGCATGGTATGTTTTTCCATTGATGTATGTCTGTTTTGATTTCTTGCAGTAGCATTTTGTAGTTTTCTGTGTATAGGTCTTTTACATTCCTGGTTAGATTTATTCTTAAATATTTTATCTTTTTAGGGGCAACTGCCTCCTTTTCCATGAGATCAGAAGAACTGGATGGTGCCTGAGTACTATTACCAAATGTTGGATTAAAAGTTCTATAGAAGAATCTTGATCAAAAGGGGAGAAAATGACCAAGATCATTTCAAATTCTCAAGGAATTAAGATTTTCTGGAGCCATTGAGGCTTTGATGAACTCTGAGAACTATTGTCCTAAAAAGGTGATCATTAAATCTTAAACAAAAATATTCCCTGGCATCATCTTTAAAACAAACCATGATTTAGTTGAATTAGTAGATAGTGTCTGCCTCTTCTTGTCTATCGGTACTGTGCACTGAGTACCACACCCTGAGTGTTAGCAATGTGGTCCCCCAGGCCCCACCCTGCACTGGCTCCCAGCCCCACCCCATTGCCCCATTTCACACAACAAACTACCCATCCTTGCTCTTCCACCCCTGCTGGACCCACTCTGCTGCACTATAGCTGAGTGACCACAGGCAAGCAAGAAACAAAAGACAGCCAGCCCGCCAGCCGAGACATAACAAAATAAAAAAGGAAGAGAAAACAATCAAATCTACAATCAATAAATGAACAAAATAATTCCTGAATGTCCCAGAGACAGTAGACAATATCAAAACATTTTTTTTAAAAAAGGACAGGATGGGTCCAGAAAGCAAGAAAAATAAAACACTGGATGACATCCTGCTAGAAGAAAAGGCACTGGAATGACCTGATAGGGAATTCAGAATTCTAATATTCAGGGTACTCCAACAGAGGAAGGAAAATGCAGACAAACATAAGGAAAAATAGACAAAAATCATGGAAAATGCAGACAGAATCATGGAAAAGGCAGACAAAACAATGGAAGAAATCAGGAAAATTATAAAGGAACAAAATTTCAAAAAAAAATAAACAACTAGAAATGACACAAAAACAGCAATTGGAAATAAAAAAGACAAACTACAAGATTTCAGAAATAGTGCAGTTGAAGCTTTTAGGAGCAATTTGAAACAATGCAAGATAGGATCACAAAATTGAAGACAAATCCTTGAATACCACTTTGTTTGAGGAAAAATCAGAGAAAAGAATAAAAAAAAATGAAGAAACCCTGAGAACCATGTGGTATACAATGAAAAGCAAAAATTTGCATGTGATTTGAATTCCAGAACAGGAGGAGAAAACAGAAAACACAGAGAGAGCCATTGAAGATTTGCTGATGGAAATCTTCCCTGATGTTATGGAAGACAAAAAGCCGATTATACAAGAAGCTCAATGAACCCCAAATAGGATAGGCCCCAAAAGAAAAACACCAAGACACAATTATAAACACCCTTGCTAAAACCAAAGACAGACTCCCGGGAGCAGTTCAAGAAAAATGAAAAGTCACATACAGAGGAGAAACAGTAAGACTAAGCTCTAATTTACTCGGCAGAAACCATGCAGCAAGAAAACATGCAAAACCTTGCTCAAATACGATGGCAAAATTAGGAATATGTAAAAACCAAACCAAACCTACAAGAATTATTAAAGGGAGCCCTTCAGTTACAGAACCAACAACATTGGATGAAAACCTGAATCTAGCACATAAGAAAGCATCAGCCAGATATCAACCTAGATAATGAAATCTCGAGGATAAAACAAAACTAAAAAATTTACAGCAGGGAACCAGAGACGTCAATCTGTAAATGACAAAAATGTCAGAAAAATAAAAAAAGAGAATAAATAGTGGAAGTATAGAAATTTCAAATGGAGAGGAAGTCAAGGCAAAATCAAGTAATAAAAGACTTGTTTAAACTTAGAAAGATAGGCAAAATTTCAAGGTAACCACAGTCTCATTAAACACAAAATCTGCAAAAATGAAACAATCAAAACACAAACAAAAGAAATTCAGCACAGAAGAGTGAGAAACAAAGAAAACAACAGCACCACAAAAAAGCACTACAAAATCACAGCAATAAACTCACACCTATCAATTATCCCACTGAATGTAAATGTCTTAAATGTACTCATAAACAGAGACTGACAGAATGGATGGAAAAAACGGACCTATCAATACACTATCTACAAGAAACATTCCTTAGAAACAAAGACATAAATATATTAAAGAGCAAAGTATGAAAAAAGATATATCAAATAAACAGCTACCAAAAAAGAGTAAGAGTGGCAATACTAATCTCAGATAAAATAGACTTTAAAACAAAATCCACCATAAAAGGCAAAGAAGGGCATTATATATTGATTAAAGGAACAATCTATCATGAAGACATAACCATAATAAATATCTATGCACCCAAAGACAGAGTTCCAAAACATACAAAACAAACTCTAACAGCACTGAAAAGAGAAATTGATAGTTCTACAATAACAGCAGGAAACTTCAGCACTCCACTCTCCGTAAAGGACAGAAGAGCTAGAAAGAAACTGAACAAAGATATACAAGATCTAAAGGCCACAATCAATCAACTTGACCTCGTAGACATATACAGAACACTCCACCAAACAGCAGCAAAGTGCACATTCTTTTCCAAATTTCATGGAACATTCTCCAATATAGACTACATCTTAGGTCACAAAATCTAAAACATTGAAATAATACAAAGCATCTCCTCTGATTGCAATGCCATCAAAGTAGAAATTATCAACAAGAACAGCAAGGAAAAAAATGAAATACATGGAAACTGAATAACACCCTGCTTAAAAAACCACTGAATAATAGAAGAAATGAAAGACAGAATTAAAAAAAAAAAAATCCTAGAATGGAAAACACATCATACCAAAACCTTTGGGACACAGCAAAGGCAGTGCTTAGAGGTCAATTTATAGCAATAGATGCACACGTCAAAAAAGAAGAAAGGGACAAAATCAAAACATTAGCTACTGCCTTAGTCATCTAGTGCTACCATAACAGAAATACCAAAGTGGATGGCTTTAACAAAGAGAAATTTATTTTCTCACAGTCTAGTAGGTTACAAGTCCAAATTCAGGGCACCAGCTCCAGGGGAAGGCTTTCTCTCTGTGTCAGCTCTGGAGTAAGGTCCTTGTCCTCAAACTTCTCCTGGTTGGGGAGCTTCTCAGATGCAGGGACCTTGTGTCCAAAGGATGCGCTCTGCTGCTGGTGTTACTTTCTTCGTGGTATGAGGTTCCCCTGTATCTGCTTGCTTCTATCTTTTATATCTCAAGAGATTGTCTGAAGACACAGTCTAATCCTGTAGGTTGAGTCCTGCCTCACTAACACAACAGTCACCCATCCTCCCTCATTAACATCACAGAGGCCGGATTTACAAACACATAGGAAAATCACACCATGCCTGGAATCATGGCCCAGCGCAATTGATACACATATGTTTTGGGGGACATAATTCAACCTATGATATTCTGCCATTTGGCTGCCAAAAAATCACATTCTTGCAACATGCAAAACATATTCACTGCATCATCTCATAGCAAAAGTCTTAACTCCAAGTTCAAAATCCAAAAATTCTTCTTCATCTGTGAAATCTATAACACAAGTTATCTGCTTCCAGTGGTACGATGGCAGAACAGGCACAAGCTAGACATTTCCATTACAAATGGGAGAAACCGAAGGGCACCAAGCAAGTCAGCAGAACACATTACATTACCCCTCAGAGCTTTGAAAATAATCCTCTGTTCTCTGAAACAATTTATACAATGGCCCTGCCCTCCAGACTCTAGGTATTGGCTTCACTCTCTGAATTCTCAGTGGAGGCCCTTAGGCCCTGGGCTTCAGCTCCGCCTTCCAGGTCCACTGGGACAGCGACTCTGCTCCCTCGGCTTTAGGTGCACCACTTTCCTAGTCCATCTGAGTGGCAACTCCATCCTTAAAAACACCAGAGGCCATGGCTCCACGCTTTGAAGCCCCTGAGGTCATGGCCATACCTCTTGAGACTGAGGCACCTCAGCTTCTTGTGTTGTCTCTTTAGCTTCTGCTTCTTGGTTTACTTGGCCTCTCAGCTCCTCATGCCTCATGCCCACTTCTACCCTGTTGGGGCAAGTGTTCCAAAGTTCTGTAGCTCCACCGATAAGTGCCTGGAGGCACCCCAATCCGCCAGGAAGCCCACTGTGCACAGGTACTCAGCTCTCTTGCTCCGTGGGTCAGCTCCAGTGCCACCTAACACTGGTCTCCTGGTTCTGCTGCTGCAGGTTCTCTGCTGTTGCCATTTCTCTGCCACTGTAGGTTCTCTGCTGCACTTGTTCTCTGCCACTGTCACAACTCTATCCATTCACAGTTTCAAAACTGCTTCCACATTTTAAGTATCTGTTAGAGGAGCACCCCACTTTCTTGGCACCAAATTCTTAGTCATCTAGTGCTGCCGTAGCAGAAATACCACAAGTGGATGGCTTTAACAAAGAGTAATTTATTTTCTCACAGTCTAGTAGGTTATAAGTCCAAATTCAGGGCATTGGCTCCAGGGGAGGGCTTTCTCTCTCTGTCAGCTCTGAAGTAAGGTCCTTGTTCTCAAACTTTCACTGGTCGAGGAGCTTCTCAGGTGCAGGGACCCTGTGTCCAAAGTACGTGTTCTGCTCCTGGTGCTGCTTTCTTGGTGGTATGAGGTTCCCCTGTATCTGCTTGCTTCTATCTTTTATATCTCAAGAGATTGTCTGAATACACAGTCTAATCCTGTAGGTTGAGTCCTGCCTCACTAACACAACTGCCACCCATCCTCCCTCATTAACATCACAGAGGCAGGATTACAACATATGGGAAAATCACTGGATACCAGGACTCATGGTCCAGCCCAATTGATACACACATTTTTGGGGGAACATAATTCAATCTATGACAGCTACACAACTTGTACTTGAACAGATAGAAAGAGAACAGCAGAAGAAGTCCACAAACACCAGAAGATAGGAAATAGTAAACATCGAAGCAGAATAAGTTAGAGAAAAAATAGAAAGAATCATCAAAACCAAAAGTTGTTTCTTTGACAGGATCAACAAAATTGACAAATCATTGGCCAAATTGACAAAAGAAAACAGGAGAGGACACAAATAACCCAAATAAGAAATGAAATTGTGGATATTACAACAGACCTAACTGAAATAAAAAGGATCATAATAGAATACTATGA
This sequence comes from Loxodonta africana, assembly GCF_030014295.1. Taxonomy (NCBI): domain Eukaryota; kingdom Metazoa; phylum Chordata; class Mammalia; order Proboscidea; family Elephantidae; genus Loxodonta; species Loxodonta africana. The sequence continues at coordinate 73,621,936 of NC_087369.1, forward strand.
AAAACAATACTTCATCAAATTTGAAAACCTAGAGGAAATGGACAAATTTCTACCTAAACTAACCTAAACTAAACTAACGCAACCTGGAGTTGAAAATCTGAACAGACCCATAGCAAGAAGAGATGGAAAAGGTAATTAAAAAAAAAAAAAAACTCCCAAACAAATAAAACCCTGGCCCTGATGGCTTCACTGGAGAATTCAAACAATCGGAGACAGCTTACACCAGTACTACTGAAACTATTTGAGAACACAGTAATGCAAGGGATATTTCCAAATTCATTCTATGAAGCCCACATAACTATAATACCAAAACCAGGCAAAGACACCACAAAAAAAGAAAATTACAGACTAATTTCTCTCATGAATGTAGGTGCAAAAATTCTCAAAAAATTCCAGCCAGTGGAATTCAGCATCCTATCAAAAAAATAACACACCATGACCAAGTGGGATTCATACCAGGTATGCAAGTATGGTTCAACATTAGAAAATCAACTAACATAATCCACAACATAAATAAAATAAAAGAATCATATAATCATCTCCATCGACATAGAAAAAGCATTCAACAAAGTCCAACACCTGTTCCTTATAAAAACTCTCCATAAGCTAGGTACAGAAGGGAAATTCTTCCCCATAATAAAGCGAATCTATACAAAACCAACAGCCAACATCATTCTTTTTTTCTCTTTTATTGTGCTTTTTTTTTAAGTGAAAGTTTACAAATCAAGACAGTCTCTCACATAAAAACTTATATACACTTTGCTACATATTCCCAATTACTCTCCCCCTAATGAGACAGCCTGCTCTCTCCCTCCACTCTCTCTTTTTATGTCCAATTTGCCAGCTTCTAACCCCCTCTACCCTCTCATCTCCCCTCCAGGCAGGAGATGCCGACATAGTCTCAAGTGTCCACCTGATCCAAGAAGCTCACTCCTCACCAGCATCCCTCTCCAACCCATTGTCCAGTCCAATCCATGTCTGAAGAGTTGGCTTTGGGAATGGTTCCTGTCCTGGGCCAAGAGAAGGTGTGCGGGCCGTGACCACCAGGGTCCTTCTGGTCTCAGTCAGACCATTAAGTCTGGTCTTTTTATGAGAATTTGCGTTCTGCATCCCACTGCTCTCCTGCTGCCTCAGGAGTTCTCTGTTGTGTTCCCTGTCAGAGAAGTCATTGGTTGTAGCTGGGCACCATCTAGTTCTTCAAGTCTCAGGATGATGTAGTCTCTGGTTCATGTGGCCCTTTCTGTCTCTTGGGCTTGTAATTACCTTGTAATTACCTTGTGTCCTTGGTGTTCTTCATTCTCCCCTGATCCAGGTGGGTTGAGACCAATTGATGCATTTTAGATGGCTGCTTGCTAGCGTTTAAGACCCCAGACGCCACTCTTCAAAGTAGGATGCAGAATGTTTTCTTAATAGATTTTATTATGCCATTGACTTAGATGACCCCTGAAATCATGGTCCCCAAACCCCTGCACCAGCTATACTGGCCTTAGAAGCATTCAGTTTATTCAGGAAACTGCTTTTGGTTTAGTCCAGTTGTGCTGAACTCCCCTGTATTGTGTGTTGTCTTTCCCTTCACCTAAAGTAGTTCTTATCTACCAACTAATTAGTGAATACCCCTCTCCCACCGTCCCTCCCTCCCTCTTCTCGTAACAAAAGAATGTTTTCTTCTCAGTTGAAACTATTTCTCAAGTTCTTCTAATACTGGTCTTATACAATCTTTGTCCTTTTGCAACTGACTAATTTCACTCAGCATAATGCCTTCCAGGTTCCTCCATGTTATGAAAGGTTTCACAGATTCCTCACTGTTCTTTATTGATAGGTAGCATTCCTTTGTGTGAATATACCATAATTTATTTATCCATTCACTCGTTGATAGGCACCTTAGTTGTTTCCATCTTTTTGCTCTTGTAAACAGTGCTGCAGTGAACATGGGTGTGCATATATCTGTTTGTATAAAGACTCTTATTTCTCTAGGATATCTTCTGAGGAGTGGGATTGCTGGATCATATGGTAGTTCTATTTCTACGTTTTTAAGGAAGTGCCAAATCGATTTCAAAATGGTTGTACCATTTGACATGCCCACCAGCAGTGTATAAGTGTTCCAATCTCTTCACAGCCTCTCGAGCATTTATTATTTTGTGTTTCTTGGACAAATGCCAGCCTTGTTGAACTGAGTTGAAATTTCATTGTAGTTTTGATCTGCATTTCTTTAATTGCTAATGATCGTGAATGTTTCCTCATGTATCTGTTAGCTACCTGAATGTCTTTATTGAAGTGTCTATTCATATCTTTTGCCCATTTTTAATTGGGTTATTTGTCTTTTTGAAGCTGAGTTTTTGCAGTATCATGTAGATTTTAGAGATCAGGTGCTGATCAGAAATGTATAGCTAAAAACTTTTTCCCAGTCTGTAGTTAGTCTTTTTACTCTTTTGCTGAAGTCATTGGATGAGCGTAGGTGTTTGATTTTCAGGAGCTCCTGGTTATCTAGTTAGTCTTCTGCACTCTTAATAATGTTTTGTATGCTGTCTATGCCATGTATTAGGGCTTCTAACATTGTTCCTATTTTTTCATCCATGACCTTTATCATTTTAGATTTTATATTTAGGTCTTCTATCCATTTTGAGCTCGTTTTTGTGCATGGAGTGAGGTATGGGTTTTGTTTCATTTTTTGCAAGATGGATATCCAGTTATGTCAGCACCATTTGTTAAAAAGAATGTCTTTTCCCCATTTTACTGTTTTGGGGTCCTTTGTCAAATATGAACTGCTCATATGAGGATGGATTTATGTCTGGATTCTCAATTCTGTTCCACTGGTCTATGTATCTGTTGTTGTACCAGTACCAGGCTGTTTTAACTGCTGTGGCGGTCTGTTTCTAAAATCAGGTAAAGTAAGGCCTCCCACTTTGTTTCTTCTTTTTCAGTAATGCCTTATTTATCTGGGGCCACTTTCCCTTCCATAAGAAGTTGGTGATTTGGATTGGAATTGCATTAAATGTATAGATTGCTTTTGGTAGAATAGGTATCTGTATAATGTTAAGTCTTCCTATCCATGAGAAAGGTACGTTTTTCCACTTATGTAATTTTTTTTTTTTTAAGTCTCTTGGTTTCTTGCAGAAGTGTACTGTAGTTTTCTTTGTGTAAGTCTTTTACATCTCTGGTAAGATTTATTCCAAAGTATTTTATCTTCTTGGGGGCTACTGTAAATGGCATTGATTTGGTGATTTCCTCTTCGATGTTCTTTTTGTTGGTGTAGAGGAATCCAACTGATTTTTGTATGTTGATCTTGTATCCCGATACTCTGCTGAACTCTTCTATTAGTTTCAGTAGTTGTCTGGAAGATTCCTTTGTTTTTTTGGATTTCCCTGTCTGGGTTGACTTCTGGTTGCTCTGCCCAGTGTTCTATCTAGTCTTGGGTTGATAACTGATACTATTGATTTTCTAACCAAAGAACTCCCTTTAGTATTTCTTGTAGTTTTGGTTTGGTTTTTACAAATAACCTAAGCTTGTGATTATCTTGAAATGTCCTAATTTCACCTTCATATTTAAGAGACAGTTTTTTGATCGATATATGATTCTTGGCAGGCAATTTTTTTTTCTTCAATTTTTTAAATATTTCATCCCATTGCCTTCTTGCCTGCATGGTTTCTGCCAAGTAGTCCAAGTTTATTCTTATTGGCTCTCCTTTGTAGGTGACTTTTCGTTTGTCCCTTGCTGCTCTTATAATTCTCTCTTTATCTTTGGTTTTGGCAAGTATGATTATAATATGTCTTGGTGACTTTCTTTTAACATCTACCTTATGTGGATTCGATGAACATCTTGGATATTTATCTTCTCACCTTTCACAATATCAGGGAAGTTTTCTACCAACAAATCTTCAACAATTCTCTTTGTATTTCCTGTTATCCTTCCCTGTTCTTGTACTCCAATCACTCATAGGTTATTTCCCTTGAGAGAGTCCCACATGATTCTTAAGGTTTCTTCATTTTTTTTAATTTTTTATCAGATTTTTTCTTCAAATATATTAGTGCCAAGTGATTTATCTTCGAGTTCAGAAATTCTGGCTTCTACTTGCTCAGTTCTGCTCCTCTGACTTTCTATTGAGTTGTCTACTTCTGTATTTTTATGGTTAATCTTCTGAATTTCTGATTGCTGTCTGTCTATGGATTTTTCCAGCTTATTAAACTTTTCATTATGTTCCTGAATAATCTTTCTAATTTCCTCAGTTGCTCTATGTGTGTGTTCCTTGGCTTGTTCTGCGTATTGCCTCATTTCCTTCCTGATGTCTTGAAGCATTCTGTATATTCAACTTTTGTATTCTGCATCTGGTAATTCCAGGAATGCACTTTCATCTAGAAGATCCCTGGATTCTTTGTTTTGAGAGCCTGTTGATGTGATCATGGTCTGTTTCTTTATGTGACTTGATATTGACTGTTGTCTCCAAGCCATCTACAAGTTATGGTATTAGTTTATGCTTGCTTACTGTGTCATAGCTTCTTGCTTTGTTTAGTTTTGGTATACCCCTATGGGTTGCTTGAGTGAGCTAGCTTGATTATTTTCACCTTTGGAGCTCTGACGTCCTGTCCCCAGATGGCTACAGCTGTTATCAGGCATACCAGTCTAGAAGTCCATTCAGTTTCCTTGTATGAATTCAGCTCAGGTGTCCAGGTAGCTGATCATCAAGTGTTTGGTACAGGCTCTATCCTATAGTCTTAGAGGGGCAGGGGTGATTGGCGTATATACTGGTAGCCGGTTGCAACAGGGTGTCACGCTCAAGGCAGGGGGCTGAGAACCGACCCCCGAGTGTCTCTGAGGAAAGCATGTCCCTGTTTACCAGAGTGTGCAGATGGACCATGGGCACCCAACATTTTTCATTGTAAGGACTGGGAGGTATCAGTTACCTTTGGACCCCTGTTGCAGGTGGCTGGGTGACCTGAGTGGAGCTACCAGTCCTTAGGTCCCTGATGTGGGTAGTTGGGGATCTTGTTTAATAGGCAAAGCAATGTCAAACATCAAACACCGACCTCTCCACCACATGGCTGAAATGGTTGGAGTCTGCCAACAAGGGCCTATTTTCCCGAAATAAGCCCACACAGGTCCATGCAGAAGGGAAAGGTGCTCAAAGTCCACGGATGGCTTATGCCTGGACAGGAACTGCTTCTGTCCTGAGCTCCCCCAGTTAAGGGAGCTAGCAAATTATCTTTTCCCCAAATGCAAATTTTTTTTCCTTCTCCAAGGCCTGGAGGATGGTTCTGGGTGCTCAACAAGGCATATCTCAGGCCTAGGGAATTCAGCTGCTGAAGCTGGTTTGCGGGTGGGGCGGGGGCGTGTTAAAATATTCACAAGTACTTAGCTTTTGCCAAGAGTGGTGTTCTCCTCAGGTTCCGGAGGTGTGAGTGGGCTGTGTGGCTGGCTGCTTCTCCCTGAGGAAACTGTGGCCAAACACTAGTACCAGCCCGCCGCCGCCACTCTGGGAATGGTGCCTGAGGGCTCCCGCCTTTCAGGTCCAGTAACTCCTCTCCACTTCTGAAAGGTCTCTTCCTCCACCTGCCCCTCAGTTCATTTTCTAAGCTTGCCTTTGAAGCTCATGGCTCCCAGCTTGTCACAAATATACTCGTTTCACTTGTTTTTTCAGGTCTTTTTTGTAAAGAGGGTTCGCCAGAAGCATATCTCTATTCCACCATCTTGGCTCTGCCTCTCATCATTTTAATGGGGAGAGACTGAAAACTTTCCCCTTTAGAACAGGAACAAGACATGGATGCCCTTTATCACCACTCCTATTTAACATTGTGCTGGTAGTCCTAGCTATAGCAATAAGGCAAGATGATACGGTATGGTATTGTATGTAGAAAACCTAGAGGACTCCACAAAAAAACTACTGGAACTAATAGAAAGATTCAGGAGAGTAGCAAGATACAAGATAAACATACAAAAACCACTTGGATTACCATAAACTAAAAAAGACAACTACAAAAAAGAAATCAGGAAAACAATACTATTTATAATAACCCCTAAAAAAATAAAATACTTAAGAATAAATCTAACCAAGGATATAAAATACCTATACAAAAAAAAAACTACAAAACACTATTGGGAGAAACCAAAATAGACCTACATAAATGGAAAAACCATGCTTATGGATAGGTAGGCTCAACATTTTGAAAATGTCAATGCTATCTAAAAAATCTAAAAAATAAAAAAATTTCTAAAGCAACCTACAAATACAATGCAATTCCAATCCAAATAAAAACGACATTCTTTAAAGAGATGGAAAAAACTAATCACTAACTTTATTTGGAAAGGGAAGAGGCCCCGAATAAGTAAAGCACTACTGAAGGAGAAGAAATAAGTAGGAGGACTTGCACTAAGTGACCTCAGAACATGCTATACAGTTACTGCAGTTAAAACAGCCTGATACTAATAAAACGACAGACACATTGACCAGTGGAACAGAATTGAGAACCCAGATGTAAACCCAACCACCTATGGTCACCTGATTTTGACAAAGGCCCAAAGTCCATCAAATGGTGAAAAGACAGTCTTTTTAACAAATGGTGCTGGCAAAGCTGGGTGTTCATCTGCAAAAAAATGAAACTGCAGCCATACCTCATACCATAAACAAAAACTAATTCAAAATGGATTGAAGACCTAAATATGAAACCCAAAACTCTGAAGATCATAGAAGAAAAAATAGGGTCAACTCTAGAGGACCTTATACACAGCCTTATCAGGATACAAACAATAACTAAAAACCCACAAACACGAGAAGATTAGCTAGATAACTGGAATCTTCTAAAAATTAAACACTTATGCTCATCAAAAGACTTCACCAAAAGAATAAAAAGAGAATCCACATACTGGGAAGAAAAAATTTGGCTGTGATAAATCTGACAAAAGTTTAATCTCTAAAATCTACAGGAAAATCCAACATCTTTGCAACAAAAAGACAAATAATTCAATAAAAAAATAGGCAAAGGATATGAACAGAAACTTCACCAAAGAAGGCACTCAAGTGGCTAACAGATATTTGAGTAAATGTTCGCAATCAGTAGCCACTAAGAGAAACACAAATCAAACCACAATGATATACCATCTCACCCCGACATTACTGGCACAAATCAAAATAACAGAAAATAGTAAATGTTGGAGAGGCTGCGGGGAGATTGCAGCTCTTATGCACTGCTGGTGGGAATGAAAAATGGCACACCCATTTTTGAAAACAATATGGCGGTACCTTAAAAAGCTAGAAATAGAAATACCATTTGATCCAGCAATCCTTCTCCTAGGAATACATCCTAGAGTAATAAGAGCTGTCACATGTATAGACATATACACACCCATGTTCATTGCAGCATTGTTCAGAGTAGCAAAAAGATGGAAACAACCTATGTGGCCATCAACAGATGAATGGATAAACTATGGTATATACACACAATGGAGTACTATGGGAAGATAAAGAAAAATGATGAATGTGCGAAGCATCTCACAACATGGATGAATCTGGAGGGCATTATACTGAGTGAAATAAGTCAATCAAAAAAGGAGAAATGTACGATACCAGTACTCTAAAAAACTCATGAAAGAGTTTACTCACAAAAACAAATCATCTTGGATGTTACGAGGGACGGGAAGGGTGGGGAGGGAAAACCAGTAACTAGATAGTAGACAAGTGTTAACTTTAGTGAAGGGAAACACAACACACAATATAGAGGTCATGGAAGCCCCCCATAAAAAAATAGACACATCCAAACTCCCTAAGGGGCCAAATTACTGGGCTGAAGGCTGTGGGGACCATGGTCTTTGGGAACATCTAGCTCAATTGGCATAACATACTTTATAAAGAAAGTGTTCTACATTCTGCTTTGGAAAGCAGCGTCTGAGGTCTTAATAGCTTGTGAGGGATCGTCTAAGATGCTCCACTGATCTCACCCCACCTGCAGCAAGGGAGAATGAAGAAAACCAGAGACACAAGGGCAAGACTGGTCCAAAGGACTAATGGACCACAACTGCCAGAGCCTCCACCACACTGAGTCCAGCACAAATGGATAGTGCCCAGTTATCTCCACTGACGGCTCTGACAGGGATCACAATAGAAGGTGCAGGACAGAGCTGGAGAAAAATGTAGAACAATATTCTAACTCACAAAAGAAAAAAAAAATAAAGACCATATTTACTGATCTTACAGAACTGGAGAAACCCAGAGATTCTGGCTCTCAAACACCCTTATAGCTCAGTAATGAAGTCACTCCTGAGGTTCACCTTTCAACCAAAGATTAAACAGCCCCATAAAACAAAATGAGACTAAGCGGGCACACCAGCCCACAGGCAAGGAAGAGAAGGCAGGAGAGGACAGGAAAGCTCATAATGGGGAACCCAAGGTCGAGAAGGGGAGAGTATTGACATGTCATAGGGTTGGCTACCAATGTCACAAAACAGTATGTGTACTAATTGTTTAATGAGAAACTAATTTGCTCTGTAAACTTTCACCTGAAGTACAATAAAAAGAAATTTAAAAAAGAATAAGTGAACTAATACTTCCTGATCTCAAAACACATTATAAAGCTACAATAAACAAAACCAATGATACTGGTATGATGATAGACATTCAAAGAAATTGAATAGAATTGAGACTGCAGAGATAAGCACGCACATCTATGGTCAGCTGATCTTCAACAAGGGTGCTAAATCTACCCACTGCAGAAAGAATAGTCTCTTCAGTAAATGATGCCGGGGCAACTGGATTTCCACATGCAAAATAATGTAGTTGGAACCGCAACTAACATTGCATATGAAAACTAACTCAAAATGGAACGAACGCCTAAATGAACGACAGAAAACCATAAAACTCTTAGAAGAAATCATAGTGGTAATGTTTTGGTGCATGGGCTTCAACAATATATTTATAGATAAGACACCAAAAGCAGAAGTAACAAAAGAGAAAAAGGATAAATAAGACCTCATCAAAAAAAAAAAAAACTTTTCTACATCAAAGGACTTTATCAGCAAAGCGAAGAGGCAACCTACAGGCTGGGAGAAAATCTTTGGAAACCATATAGCAGACAAGTACTTAATATACAGAATATTTAAAGAACTACAACTTAACAAGAGTAAGACAAAAAATCAAAATATGGGCAAAGGTTTGAATAGGTATTTCACCAAAGAAGATATACATACGGCCAAAAAGCACATGAAAAGATGATTAACCTCAATACCCATTAAAAAAATCCCACTGCCATGCAGTCAGTTCTGACTCGTAGCCATTAGAGAGGCAAATCAAAACCACAATGAGATAACCTCTTCATCCACACTAGGATTGCTAAGATAAAAAAAAGAATAGAAAACAACGAATGTTGGCAAAAATGTAGAGAAATTGGAGCCCGTGTTGATTGCTGGTGGGAATACAAAATGGAACAGCTGCTACGGAAAAATGGTGATTCCTTAAAAAGTTAAACACAGAACTACCATATGACTCTGCAAGTCTACTCCTAGGTATATACCCAAGAGACTTGAAAGCAGCAACTGGAACAGACACATGTATACCAATATTCATTGCAGCACTATTCACAATAGCCAAAAGATGGAAACAATTGAAATGTCCATCAACAGGTGAAAGGATAAACAAAATGTGGTATATATGTACAATGGAACAGTACCCAGCCATAAAGAGAAATGAAGTCCTGACATACACTACAAAATGGATAAACCCTGAAACATTACCCTAAGTAATTCAATCACAAAAGGACAAATGTGTGATCTCACTCATGTGAAATGTCTACTATAGGCAAATAGAGACCAAAGTTTATTAGTGCTTATCAGGAGTGGGAGAGAGGGGAAGAGGGGGAAGCATTGTTTGGAAAGCACTGAATTTCTGTTGAAGATTTTGGTAATGGTTATTTTGACGGTTGCACAAATTTGATTAATTAGCGTGACTAAAGTGTACAAGTGAAAAATCTCAAATTGGCAAAATGTGTTACATATATCTTTACAACAATTAAAAAAAAACCTATCTACACGTATAATGGTGCACTGGTAAATATTCAACAAATGGGGAGGAGGAGTGTAATTTGTAGCAGGTACCAATATCTCTGGCCTAATTTCTCCCACCATGCACTGATTTCAGGTTACTGATACGATGGCACTGAATGTGGAATTGGGAAGAGACATGCAATAGCACACCATTTACAATGCTTTTACCATACAGATAAATAGATGTAGGCAACTGTAAGAGCAAATATTAATAGTAAAATGTAATAAAATAATTATGAAATCATGGATTTGAGTACTAACTACCTTTAGCATTAGTACAATTTATTTAGTTGTAAGTTTATATAATTTAATATTTATTAATAGTTACGTTTAACAACTGATACAAAATTCCTAAAAATTTAATAATCGCCCCTCACCCACCACTTCTAGCCAGCTCTAGCACACTACAAACTTCGCTGTATCATTAAAAAATGCTTGGGAGGCTTTCTTCCCCACTATAACATTCTGTAACACGGTGGAATTGAATTGAAAGCACTTAGAGAGCATCCATACAGTGAAATGAAGTAAATTGTAACTACTTTTCATACATGATAGGTTGATTCTGGACATGAATTTCTCCAGGTGTATCTTACTGTTTACCTAAACCTTTATACCCCGTCCCTTTCTCTTTTGGCTTTCTTTCTGTCTTTATTTCTGTTTTCTGTTCTGTCTTCTTTCCTCCTGCTCTCCCTCCTTCCTTCTTTTCTCCCCATCTCTTTTTCCTTCCCCTCCTCCTCCTCCTCCTTCTTCTCTCCCTCTCCTTCATTCTTTTTAACATAGACTGTATTTTATGACAAGATATTTACAGCATCAATCAGGAATAATTAATCCTGAAGTCCTTTTAAAAAAAAAAAGTCCTTTACATTAACTAAATAACGAATTGGTTAGCCGCTTATGGTTTATAATACATTTCTTACATAAATTATCCTATTTAATTGCCACAACAACCCTATTAGGTAGACAGGAAAGATATTACTATTTCCTTTTTACAGACAATAAGACTAAACCTCAGGGAGGTGAAGTGTTTTCTCCAGGGCTGCACAGCCCAAGAGTCAAACCCAGACCTTCCGACTTCAGAAACTGGCTCTTTCTAATCCTTCAGTCAGTCTCTAAACCCTCAGTTAATTTCTTTATGTCGCCTTGACTTCTTCTCCATAGGAAAGATCTATGACTACATTTTTAGTCCCTCTTTTTTTTTTTTTAATGTTGTCATCTTTTACATAATGATGTCTCTGTTTCCATGTTTTGAGCATTTTAGCTTTGACTTTTTTTGTGATTTCCCTGTCTGGGTTGATATCTGATTGCTCTGTCCTGTGTTTTAGTTTTGGGTTGTTATCTGATGTTATTGACTTTCTAACTGGAGGAATCCCTTTAGTATTTCTTGTAATTTTGGCTTGGTTTTTTGCAAATTCCCTAAACTTCTGTTTGTCTGGGAATGTCCTACTTTTGCCATCATATTTGAGAGAGAGTTTTACTGGATATAGAATTCTTGGCTGGCAATTTTTTTTCTTCAAGTCTTCATGTATGTCATCCCATTGCTTTCTTGCCTGCATAGTTTTGGCTGAGTAGTCCGATCTTAGTCTTATTGACTCTCCTTTGTAGATGAGTTCTTGTTTATTCCTAGCTGCTCTTAAAATTCTGTTTATCTTTGGTTGTGGCAAGTTAGATTATATAATATGTCTTGGTGACTTTCTTTTGGGCTCTACATTGTGTGCTGTTTGGTGAACATCTTGGATAGATATCTTCTCATCTTTCACAATATTAGGGAAGTTTTCTGAAAACATATCTTCAACAATTATCTCTGTATTTTCTGTTATCCCCCCCCCCCGCCCCCGTTCTGGTACTCCAGTCACTCATAGGTTATTCCTCTTGATAAAGTCCCAAATAATTTTAGGGTTTCTTCATGTTTTTTTTAATTCTTTTATCTGATTTTTCCTCAAATATGTTGATGCCAAGTGCTTTATCTTCAGTCTCACTCATTGTGACTTCCATTGCCTCAATTCTGCTCTTATGACTTTCTATTGAATTGTCTAACTGAAATTTTATTGTTAATCTTTTGAATTTCTGTTTGCTGTCTCTCTATGGATTCTTGTAGCCTATTAAATTTGTCATTATGATCTTCTCTAATCTGCTCAAGTTCCTCTAATGCTTTGTCTGTGTGCTGCTTGGGTTGTTCTGTGTTTTGCCTGATCTCCTTTCCGATCTCTTGAAGAGTTCTGTGTATTATTTTTGTATTCTACCTCCAGTAATTCCAGGAAATTTCCTTCATCTGGAAGATTTCTTGATTCTTTGTTTTGGGAGCTTGCTGAAGCCATTGTGGTCTGCCTCTTTATGTGTTTTGATATTGACTGTTGTCTCTGAGCCATCAATATGTTATTGTATTTATTTATTTAATGTTTGCTTACTGTGCCCTAGCTTCTTGTTTTGAAATGCCCAAATAGGCTCTCAAGTGAGCTTGTTTGATTATTGGCACCTTTGAAACTCTAACATCCTGTCACCAGGTGGTTAGAGTTGTTACTAGGTACGTAAGCCCAGGTGTCCATTCACTTTTCTTATATGGATTCAGCTCAGGTATCCAGACAGTCAGTCACAAAGAGTGTGGTGCAGGCTCTTACACTCCTAGATGAGCAGGGGGATTGGTGTAGGCACAGGTATCTGGGTGCAGTAGGGGGTCATGTGCTGAGCAATGCAGGGGGCTGACAACTGCCCTGAGTGTCTGCGAGGAGAGCTTGTTCCTGTTCCCTAGACTGTGTAAATGGGTGGGTTTTGCATCCAGACTATGAACGCCCAATGCTGTTGGCTGTAAGGACTGGGAGGCACCACTTATTCTTGGACCCCTGTGGTGAGTGGCTACATGTCATGGGTGAAGCCACCAGTCCTCAGGCCTCTGATGTGGGTAGGTAAGGACCCTACTTAATAGGCAGAGCAGTGTCAGATGACATGAACTTGCTTCTCCACCATGTAGCTGAAACAATTGAAGTTAGACTTCAGGTATATACCCTGTTGCACTGTGCTAATGAGGGCCTACGCTGTTGAAATGGGCCCACAAAGGTCTATGGAGGGGTAAAAGTCATTCAAAGTCTGCAGACCTCTTATGCCTGTGCCTAGACAAAGGAGCTGTTTCTGCCCTGAGTTTCCTGCTTAGGGGAGTTGGCAGATTTTTTTTCCCTGTTTGTTAATTTGTTCCCTCTCCAGGGCCAGGAGAATGGCTCAGAGTGAGTGCAGGGTCCTTCTTCCCACCCTGGGGATGCAGCCAGCTAGGACCCAGTGCAGAGCGGGAAGGGAGCAGGTAAGTGGGTGAGAGGTTTTTCCCAAAGGGGTATTTTTGGATAGCGGTAAGTTAAACCCATATTGTTATCATTTCCCAATTATGCATTTTCTGGAGGGTTGAGCAGACTCCCCACTGTTCATCCTCCCCTGATGTGGAAATGCTTCCAGAATGCCTCTGCTTGCCTCACTGTGCTCATGGCAGCACCAGAATCAGCCTGTGGGGTGCTAGTTCCCGTCCTGTCAGGTCTGGCAAATCTTTGCTGCTTCTGAATGGTTTCTCCCCGCCCCCCCCCCCCCGAGCTCAATCTGATTCTTCAACTTTGCCTTTGATGTTCAGGGCTCCTAGCTTGTCATATATAATCTATTCACTTGGGTTTTTTTTTTAATCTTTGCTGTAAGAGGGACCGCAGGAAGCATCTGACTACTCTGCCACCATCTCTAAACCCTCAGTTAAGAGTGCACTGAAGATTGAAATAATATTGCCTATATATTTTGAATCCTTTACTGCCATCCATAGTATCACCAGAGTCACCCTGGCTTTTGTCATGAATTCTTCACAGGGTATGGGAAGGGTGGGCATTCTGGCTGCTATTTTATAGATTTCATTTTATTATTTCTGCATACATTTTATTGGATTTATGTTGCCTTTTTTTTTGGACAGTTAGCACTTAGGAGATGCTGGAAAAGATGGGCCAGAGAAGGCACAAAATTGATAAGGTCCTCCTTTCCATTCATCCCAAGTGCCTTTCAAACAGTAGCTGAGTAGGAGGGGCCCTGAGGAATTTCCCACCTCTCCTAAGACTGCCAACTTGTTTACTCCTCATATCAGATAATATTAGCACCTTTTATTATGGCCCTAGACAGGCTGCTTTCTTGGATTCATTTTGTGGCTGAACCAGCAGGAAAATATTCTATTTTTAAAGATGAGTCCATTTATCAGACCATACACTTTAAACATGAATTGAGCTCTATTTCATTGACAGCTATTAAACGGTAAGATAGAAAAAAAAATATGTTTTGCAGGATGGATGGAGAGCAGTATGAAAGAAATCAGAGATAGTTTCAATAGAAACCATCTTCAATACAAAGATGATTTCAATAAAAATAATAAAAAGTCTCAGAATAGTAAAGCTTATGCTTGAACTTTAACTCATATGGTATTATTACTACAAAGCATTTCTTAGTTCATAAAATACACACAAACTGGTAAAGTTGAATAGATCTCCATGATGGTCCCAAAGCACTTTCTCATACATCATAAAAACAACAATAGGTGTGTGAGAGGACACATTCAGTTTAACTCATTGAATCTAGTTAGCATCTTCTTTGTGTCTGACACTGTGATAGGACTGTAAGAAAGGATGTAGTCCCCTCGTGAAAAACAAAGGCATAGATTTAATCCACAAGTACACATTGGCCCTTTATGCATTCAGCTCTATTCTAGGCACCATGGTTCTCTTAAGCTTTAGTGAACTTAGAATCTGGTTGGCAGTAATAGTGAGACAGAAAATCTTACACACGAGAAAGGTTTACCTAGGAGAACAAGGAAAAAGTGAAGAAAGGCTTTGGATGGGAATGGGCATGACAGATACGGGAAGCAGCAAGAGGAGCTATCTGGACATGAAAACAAGAGCCATTGAAGATGTCGTAGGAGTGGCCTTGTGGGGACATGGAGAACATAGTGAACAAGCAACCGGAGGGCCAGAAGAGCCAAGGAATTTTCCTGTCTCTGCGCTTACTAAGTTGGTGGCCTTGGTTAGGTTTTTTTTCTTTAATTTTTTTTATATTTTGGTGAAATATATATAAAAAAATTTGCTCTTTCAACCATTTTTAGAGTACAATTGAATGACATTAATTACTTTCACCTTGTTGTGTAACTATCACCATTGTTACCAGAGTTTTTCCTCACTCTTATTAGAAACCCATTGCCCTTTAAACAATATCTCCTCCTTCCCTCTCTCACCCAGCCCTGGTAACCACTAATGAGCTGTGGTCTCTATGCATTTGCCTTCCGAGATATTTCATTTAAGTGGTATCATGCAGTATTTGTCCTTTTATGACTGGCTTATTTTACTCAGCATAATGTTTCCAAGGTTCACCCATGTTGTAGCATGTAACAGGACTTCATTTCTCTTTATAGCTGAATAATATTCCATTGCATGTATATACCACATTTTGTTTACCCATTCATCTGTTGATGAACACTTCGGTTGTTTCTACCTTTTGGGTATTGTGAATAGTGCTGCACTGGTATACAAGCATCTGTTTGCATTCCTGCTTTCAGTTCTTCTGGGTATATGCCTAGGAGTGGAAATGCTGGATCATATGGTAATTCTATATTCAACTTTTTGAAGAACTGCCACACTGTTTTCCACAGTGGCTGCACCATTTTAAAATCCTACCCACAATGAGCGAGAGTTTGTTTCTCTGTGTCCTTGCCAACAATTGTTATTTTCCATTCCTCTGATCATAGCCATCCTAGAGGGGGTGAAGTGATATCTCATTGTGGTTCTGATTTACATATCCCTAAATAACTCATTGTTGAGCACCTTTTCATGTAGCTCATTGGCCATTTTTGTATGTACTTTTGTGAAAATGTCAATTCAAGTCCTTTGCCTGTCTTTAAATTGGGTTTTTGTCTTTTTTGTTGTTGACTTGTAGGAGTCTTTTTTATCTTATGGATATTAAACCCTTATCAGATATATGGTTCCCAAATATTTTCTCCCACTCTTGATGTATATTTTTTAAAAATAATTTTTATTGTGCTTTAAGTGAAAGTTTACAAATCAAGTCAGTCTCTCACATATAAACTTATATACACCTTACTACATACTCCCATTTACTCTCCCCCTAATGAGTCAGCCCACTCCCTCCTTCCAGTCTCTCCTTTCGTGACCATTTTGCCAGTTCCTAACCCTCTCTACCCTCCCATCTCCCCTCTAGACAGGAGATGCCAACACAGTCTCAAGTGTCCACCTGATACAAGTAGCTCACTCCTCATCAGTGTCTCTCTCCAACCCATTGTCCATTCCAATCCATGTCTGATGAGTTGTCTTCGGGAATAGTTCCTGTCCTGGGCCAACAGAAGGTTTGGGGACCATGACTGCTGGGATTCTTCTAGTCTCAGTCAGACCATTGAGTCTGGTCTTTTTATGAGAATTTGGGGTCTGCATCCCACTAAAAAAAAAGTGTTTTTTTTTTTTTTTTTTATCCCACTGTTCTCCTGCTCCCTCAGGGGTTCTCTGTTGTGCTCCCTGTCAGGGCAGTCATCGGTTGTGGCTGGCCACCATGTAGTTCTTCTGGTCTCAGGATGATGTAAGTCTGTAGTTCATGTGGCCCTTTCTGTCTTGGGCTCATAATTACCTTGTGACCTTGGTGTTCTTCCTTCTCCTTTGATCCAGGTGAGTTGAGACCAATTGATGCATCTTAGATGGCTGCTTGTTAGCATTTAAGACCCCAGATGCCACACTTCAAAATGGGATGCAGAACGTTTTCTTAATAGAATTTATTTTGCCAATTGACTTACGTGTCCCTTGAAGCCATAGTGCCCACACCCCCGCCCTTGCACCGCTGACCTTCGAAGCATTGAGTTTATTCAGGAAACTTCTTTGCTTTTGGTCCAGTTCAGTTGAGCTGACCTTCCCTGTATTGAGTGTTGTCCTTTCCTTCACCTACAGTAGTTCTTATCTACTATCTAATCAGTAAATAACCCTCTCCCACCCTCCCTCCCTCCCCCTTCTCGTAACCACAAAAGAATGTGTTCTTCTCAGTTTAAACTATTTCTCAAGATCTTATAATAGTGGTCTTATACAATATGAGTCCTTTTGCAACTAACTGATTTCACTCAGCATAATGCCTTCCAGGTTCCTCCATCTTATGAAATGTTTCACAGATGCCTCACTGTTCTTTATCGATGTGTAGTATTTCATTGTGTGAATAGAACATAATTTATTTATCCATTCATCCATTGATGGACACTTTGGTTACTTCCAGCTTTTTGCTATTGTAAACAGTGCTGCAATAAACATGGGTGTGCATATATCTGTTCGTGTAAAGGCTCTTATTTCTCTAGGGTATATTCCAAGGAGTGGGATTTCTGGGTTGTATGGTAGTTCTATTTCTAACTGTTTAAGATATCGCCACATAGATTTCCAAAGTGGCTGTACCATTTTACATTCCCACCAGCAGTGTATAAGAGTTCCAATCTCTCCACAGCCTCTCCAACATTTATTATTTTGTGTTTTTTGGATTAATGCCAGCCTTGTTGGAGTGAGATGGAATCTCATCGTAGTTTTAATTTGGATTTCTCTAATGGCTAATGATCGAGAGGGTTTTCTCATGTATCTGTTAGCTGCCTGAATATCTTCTTTGGTAAAGTGCGTGTTCATATCCTTTGCCCACTTCTTGATTGGGTTGTTTGTCTTTTTGTGGTTGAGTTTTGACAGAATCATGTAGATTTTAGAGATCAGGTGCTGGTCGGAGATGTCATAGCTGAAAAATTTTTCCCAATCTGTAGGTGGTCTTTTTACTCTTTTGGTGAAGTCTTTACATGAGCATAGGTATTTGATTTTGAGGAGCTCCCAGTTATCTGGTTTCTCTTCGTCATTTTTAGTAATGTTTTGTATTCTGTTTATGCCTTGTATTAGGTCTCCTAACGTTGTCCCTATTTTTTCTTCCATGATCTTTATCATTTTAGTCTTTATGTTTAGGTCTTTGATGCACTTGGAGTTAGATTTTGGGCGTGGTGTGAGGTATGGGTCCTGTTTCATTTTTTTACAAATTGGTATCCAGTTATGACAGCACCATTTGTTAAAAAGACTATCTTTTCCCCAATTAACTGACACTGGGCCTTTGTCAAATATCAGCTGCTCATATGTGGATGGATTTATATCTGGGTTCTCAACTCTGTTCCACTGGTCTATGTGCCTGTTGTTGTACCAGCACCAGGCTGTTTTGACTACTGTGGCTGTATAATAGGTTCTAAAATCAGGTAGAGTGAGGCCTCCCACTTTGTTCTTCTTTTTCAGTAATGCTTTACTTATCCGGGGCTTCTTTCCTTTCCATATGAAGTTGGTGATTTGTTTCTCCATTACATTAAAAAATGTGGCTGGAATTTGGATCGGAAGTGCATTGTATATATAGACGGCTTTTGGTAGAATAGACATTTTTACTATGTTAAATCTTCCTATCCATGAGCAAGGTATGTTTTTCCACTTAAGTAGGTCCCTTTTAGTTTCTTGCACTTGTACTTTGTAGTTTTCTTTGTATAGGTCTTTTACATCTTTGGTAAGATTTATTCCTAAGTATTTTATCTTCTTGGGGGCTACTGTGAATGGTATTGATTTGGTAATTTCCTCTTCAATGTTCTTTTTGTTGATGAAGAGGAATCCAAGTGATTTTTGTATGTTTATCTTATAACCTGAGACTCTGCCGAACTCTTCCATTAGTTTCAGTAGTTTTCTGGAGGATTCCTTAGGGTTTTCTGTGTATAAGATCATGTCATTTGGAAATAGAGATAATTTTACTTCTTCCTTGCCAATCCAGATGCCCTTTATTTCTTTGTCTAGCCTAATAGATCAGGCTAGGACCTCTAGCACAATTTTGAATAAGAGCGGTGATAAAGGGCATCCTTGTCTGGTTCCTGTTCTCAAGGGAAATGCTTTCAGGCTCTCTCCATTTAAAATGATATTGGCTGTTGGCTTTGTATAAAGATGCCCATTATTATGTTGAGGAATTTTCCTTCAATTCCTATTTTGCTGAGAGTTTTTATCATGAATGGGTGTTGGACATTGTCAAATGCCCATTCTGCATTAATTGATAAGAACATGCGGTTTTTTTTCTTTTGTTTTATTTATATGGTGGATGACATTAATGGTTTTTCTAATATTGAACCAACCTTGCACACCTGGTATAAATCCCACTTGGTGTGGTGGATTATTTTTTTGATATGTTGTTGAATTCTATAGGCTAGAATTTTGTTGAGGATTTTTGCATCTATATTCATGAGGGATAGCCCAGAAAACCACCCAGTGACTTCGAGTAGGTCTGTAATTTTCTTTTTTTGTGGTGTCTTTACCTGGCTTTGGTATCAGGGATACGATGGCTTCATAGAATGAGTTAGGTAGAATTCTATCATTTTCCATGTTTTGAAATACCTTTAGTTCTTGTGGTGTTAACTCTTCTCTGAATGTTTGGTAGAACTCTGCAGTAAAGCCATCCGGGCCAGGGCTTTTTTTTTTGGGGGAGTTCTTTGATTACGTTTTCAATCTCTTTTTTTGTTATGGGTCTATTTAGTTGTTCTACTTCTGATTGTGTTAGTTTAGGTAGGTAGTGTTTTTCTAGTAATTCATCCATTTCTTCCAGGTTTGCAAATTTGTTAGAGTACAATTTTTCGTAATAATCTGAGATGATTCTTTTAATTTCAGCTGGGTCTGTTGTGATACTGCCCATCTCATTTCTTATTCGGGTTATTTGTTTCCTTTCCTGAATTTCTTTAGTCAGTCTGGCCAATGGTTTATCAATTTTGTTAATTTTTTCAAAGAACCAGCTTTTCGCTTTGTTAATTCTTTCAATTGTTTTTCTGTTCTCTGATTCATTTAGTTCGGCTATAGTTTTTTTTATTTGTTTTCTTCTGGTGCCTGATGGATTCTTTTGTTGCTCACTTTCTATTTGTTCAAGATGTAGGGACAGTTCTCTGATTTTGGCTCTTTCTTCTTTATGTATGTGTGCATTTATTGATATAAATTGACCTCTGAGCCCTGCTTTTGCTGTGTCCCAGAGGTTTTGATAGGAAGTGCTTTCATTCTCATTGCATTCTATGAATTTGTTTATTTTTCTCCTTAATGTCTTCTATAACCCAGTCTTTTTTGAGCAGGGTATTGTTCAGTTTCCAAGTATTTGATTTCTTTTCCCTGATTCTTCTGTTATTGGTTTCTACTTTTATGGCCTTGTGGTCTGAGAAGGTACTTTGTAATATTTTGATGTATCGGGTTCTGCAAAGTTTTGTTTTATGACCTAATATGTGGTCTATTTCTAGAGAATGTTCCATGTGCGCTAGAAAAAAAAAGCATACTTTGCTGCTCTTGGGTGAAGTGTTCTGTATAAGTCTATGAGGTCAAGTTGTTTGATTGTAGCAATTAGATCTTCCGTGTCTCTATTGAGCTGTCTGGAAGTCCTATCCTTCTCTGAAAGTGGTGTGTTGAAGTTTCCTAATATAATCGTGGAGGTGTCTATCTCACTTTTCAATTCCGTTAAAGTTTGTTTTATGTACCTTGCAGCCCTGTCATTGGGTGCATAAATATTTAATATGGTTATATGTTCCCAGTAAATTGTCCCTTTAATCATTATGTAGTGTCCTTCTTTATCCTTTGTGGTGGATTTAACTTTGAAGTGTGTTTTGTCAGAAATTAATATTGCCACTCCTGCTGTTTTTTGATTGTTGTTTGCTTGATATATTTTTTCCATCCTTTGAGTTTTAGTTTGTTTGTGCCTCTAAGTCTAAGGTGTGTCTCTTGTAGGCAGCCTATACACAGATCGTGTTTCTTTATCCAGTCTGAGACTCTCTGTCTCTTTATTGGTGCATTGAGTCCATTTACATTCAGTGTAATTATAGATAACTATGAGTTTAGTGCTGTCATTGTGATGCCTTTTTGTGTGTATTGTTGACAATTTCATTTTTCCAGTTACATTTTTGTGCTGAGAAGTTTTTCTTTGTAAATTCTGTTTCTCATTTTCATAGTAGTTTGAATTTATGTTTGCTGAGTCGTTATGTTTTTCTTGGTTTTTATTTTGAATTATGGAATTGTTAGATCTCTTTGTGGTTACCTTAATATTTCCCCCTATTTTTATAAGTAAAAACCTAAACTTGTATTGTCCTGTATGTCCTTGTTTTCCTTTCCATATGGAATATCTATGCCTCCTGTATTTAGTCCCTCTTTTTGATTAATGTGATCTTTTACATAATGACCTCAATGATTCCCTGTTTTGAGCATTTTTTTCTTTTTAAAATTAATCTTATTTTGTTTTTGTGATTTCCCTATTTGAGTTGATATCAGGATGTTCTGTTCTGTGACCTTGTGTTGTGTTGGCATCTGATATTATTGATTTTCTGACCAAGCAATTTCCTTTAGCAATTCTTGTAGCTTTGGTTTGGTTTTTGCAAATTCTCTAAGCTTGTGTTTATCTGTAAATTTTTTAATTTCACCTTCATATTTGAGAGAGAGATTTTTGCTGGATATATGATCCTTGGCTGGCAGTTTTTCTCCTTCAGTGCTCTGTGTATGTCATCCCATTGCCTTTTTGCCTGCATGGTTTCTGCTGAGTAGTCTGAACTTATTGATTCTCCTTTGTAGGTGACTTTCCTTTTCTCCCTGGCTGCTTTTAAAATTTTCTCTTTATCTTTGGTTTTGGCAAGTTTGATGATAACATGCCTTGGTGATTTTCGTTTTGGATCAGTCTTATATGGGGTTCAATGATCATCTTGGATAGATAACCTTTTGTCTTTCATGATGTCAGGGAAGTTTTCTGCCTACATATCTTCAACTATTCTCTCTGTATTTTCTGTTATCCCTCCCTGTTCAGGAACTCCAATCACATGCAAGTTATTCTTCTTGGTAGAGTCCCACATGATTCTTAGGGTTTCTTTTCTTTTTTAAAATTCTTTTGTCGTTTTTTTTTTTCGTATTGGTGTCAGTTGCCTTATCCTCCACCTCCCCCACTCTACATTCCAATTCCTCGATTCAGCTCCTCTGTCTTCTTATTGATTTGTCTATTTCTGTAATTTTACTGCTAATCTTTTGGATTTCTGGATGCTGTCTCTCTATGGATTCTTGCAGCTTATTAATTTTTCGACTATGTTCTTGAATAATCTTTTTGATTTCTTCAACTGCTTTTATCAGTGTGTTCCTTGGCTTTTTCTGTAGATTGCCTTATTTCATTTCTGAGCTCATCCTAATGTCTTGAAGCATTCTGTATATTAGTTTTTATACTCTGCATCTGGCAATTCCAGGATTGTATCTTCATTTGGGAAATATTTTGATTCTTTAATTTGGGGAGTTGTAGAAGCAATCATGGTCTGCTTCTTTATGTGGTTTGATTTTGACTGCTGTCTCTGAGCCATCTATAAGATATTGTCATGATTTATTTTATATTTGCTCACTGAGGCTTATCTTGATTTTTTTTCTATATACCCAGATGGGCTACTAGTTTACGCTCTCTTGATTGTTGTAGCCTTTGAATCCCTTATGTCCTATTACCAGCTGGTTTGGGCATTTACCAGATATATAAGCTTAAGAGTTCATTTACTATTCTTGAATAGAATCAGCTTAGGTGTTCTGATTTTGGGTCACGAGGTGTGGTGTAGGCTGTCACCTATTAACTTAGAGGAGTAGTGGTGATAGTTGGGTGCACCAGATTCTAGTAGTGGAAGGGGGTCACACTCCAGGGAGGGGAGGATGCTGACAGCCTCCCCCCACTTGCCAGTGAGGTAGGTGTGTCTCTATTCCTAAAGCACTTTGGTGGGTGGGCTCTGCAGCTCTACCTTAGGCACCCAATGCTTGTATCTCTAAAGATTGGCAGGCTTCAGTATCCTCAGACCCCTTTGGCAGGTGGCTAGGTGGTTTGGATGGAGCTTCAGCTCTCAGTTCCCCTTTGTGGATCAGTGAGGGTTCTGTTTAACAGGTATAGATATCAGACCTGGAAAACTTGTCTTTCCAGTGTTCCACTAAAACAATTACAGTCGGATCTCTATCAGAATTGTCTTTGCATTATAATAGCTACCTTTTTACCTGTAGGGATGAAAGCCAAAGACTGTTGATCCCATATGCTTGGCTGGAGCTGGTTCTGTATTTTTATTCCAGTTTAGGGAAGCCAGGGAAGGATTTTTCGTCCCTCGGTTGTTAGTAGTTGCTTCTCTCAGGCCAGGAGAATGGGTTAGGAAAAAAAAAAAAAAAACGCAGGGCACTTCAATCCCTGGCTGAGAAAATTCCAATGTTAATGAAGCTGCCTGGTGCAGGGAGGGGAGGGATCAGATAGATAGGAGAGAGTAGCACCCAGCAATATGGACAAAGTTACTTATTTTGCTTGGTGATCGCTGTTTTATCTGAGATTCCTGAGGGGCATGTAGCCTGTGTGTGCTGGCTGGGTAGAGATTGCCCCTGAGGGTCAGGTCTGCATCCCGTGCTTGTGCTGTCTCAGAAGCCCTGGTCAGCTCCTCAGCTCCCAGTCCAAAGCCCAGCACCAAAGTTCCCCAGCTGGGACGCCACACTCCAGGCTCCAAAACCAGTTGCTGCCTGCCGGTGATTTCTCCTCCTTTCAACTGTTTCATTGTGCTGCCTGCATGTGCTGGCTGGGCTTCCCCTGATGTCACTCGAGTGGGCTAGGCCTGCATCCCGTGCTTGCGCCATCTCAGAAAGCCGTGCTCAGCTACCCTGCACCTAGTCCAAAGCCCAGCACCAAGGTTTTCTGACTGGGACGCTGGCTCCAGGCTCCGAAAACAGTCGCTGCTTCCCTGTGGCTGCCCTTTTTCCTATCAGCAGTGTCAGTATGCAGCCTGCTTGAGCGGGCTGAGTCCCTACCTAGGTTACTCCAGGGGGCTAGGGGTTAGGGCTGTGTCCTGTGCCTGCCCTGCCTCAGCAAGCCACAATCAGCCCCACCACTTGGCACCAGGGAACCATGAGGGCTCAAGGCTGTGGAGCGGGATGCAAGTTACAGAGGTGGTTGCTGCTTAGAGGAGTGGATTTTTACTCCCCTGTCACTCAGGTAAACTCTTTAGATCTGTGTTTGTTGGTCAGGGTTCGTAGATTGCCATGTATGTGATCGATTCACTTGTCTTTTGGAGTCTTTGTTGCAAGAGGGATCTGTGGTAGCTGCTACCTAGACAGCCATCTTGGCCCCCCTCTGGTTAGGTTTTTTAGCTGCTTATCTTATTCACTGTCATGTGAAGATATGGATAGTAGCCTGCTGCTCTTATATTTGTTATAAAAACTACAAGAGAAGATGCCTGAGAAGTGTGTTTTTAAAGAGTAAAATCAAAATCAAGACCCTTTCTTCCATGCCATGCTACACCAGCATAGTAAAGAAAATACTCCCAAGTCTGCAGCAGGGTGCATTTTCTAGCCTGCTGCCAGCATTAGATTACTTCACAGGGGAAGGCAGGTGGTGGTGGTAGAAGTGATTAGTTGAAAGGAAGGCAATTTTTGCCCCTGAAGAAGACCAGGCCTGGGAGTCTGAACACAGGGTTGACATGTCAGTCCTGAGTGAGGTGTTTCTTGGGTTCTCTGCCGTTATATGTGGGAGCATGACCTTTCTGGGAAAGGTCCCTGTCCTCCGACATCGTATGAAACAAGTGGCCAAACCACGCAGCTTGGTGGAAAGATTCCTGGCTCTGGAGTGAAACCTACCTGGAATCAGATTTTGGTGTGCACCCTACTCTAAATATGTGACCTTAAGCAAGTAACTTCCTGTCTCTATACCTCAGTTCCCTCTTCTGCAAAACTGAGGTAAAAATAGCACCTGCCTTGCCTCATTTAAAGACAGAGTGGTTGCAAAGATCAGATGCACAGTATGTGAAAGTTCTTTGTAAACTCTGAAGTGATAGGCCAACTCTTCTTATTTCTATTATTGATAAATGAAAAATGTTTTATGACCAGATAATACCTATTAGTTTAACATACTGTGTCTTCACTTTAGAAAGGTTATATTTCAGAGAGCTAGCTGTGCCTTCGTATGGCATCAGCACTGCAGTTAAAAAATAAAAATTTTTTAATGCAGTTAGGCACAAATTATTAAGTTTTCTATGTAATTAAAGTGGAGCCCTAATTTAGGATGAAGATCACAGTCAACAGTCATTTAAACACACACACAGAGAACAGTTTTGATCTGCAATCAATTATTCCCTCAGCTCTCTTTTACTCTGCCTGATCATGTGTATAGAGAACGCTGACCTCAATAGGGTTTTCAGAATACTCTACTTGAAAAAGTGTTCCTACTCACTTTCACTACATTTTACCTAGTCTGGATGAGCCTACATGAGTTTAGTGTGTTCTCAGTACTAGCATTCTAGCCCTGGCAGGCTTCATCTGTCCCTCTGAGGGAAACAAATAGCAGGTGTTGCCTCATTTTGTTTCGATTCAAGTAACACAAAATATCTTATCCACATCAGGGGCACTCAAAGGGTTGGAAGAGGAGGAGGGTTTTGTGAGATGGCATTTAGAGTGCACTTGGAGGGCAGTGAGTCCTTCCAACTAAGGGAGAGATATGAAGGGTGGGCTCCCTCTTCACATCAACTCAAGGGAGAGTGTCTTCAAGGAGACCACACACTGGAGCATCAACTTTGCCCCCTCTCCAGGATGGACTAAGCTGTACTGTGATGTGGCTGTAGGAGATCCAAGCATAGCAAGCCTGCCATGCTTAGCCCTGCCTCTGAGTTCAAGCACCCCTCTAGTGCTCAACTGAGATGTCACCACAGAGGCCACTGTTAGGTTCTAGTCCTGTTGCTCCTGGAGACTGCCCAGGCCCCTCAGTGAGTCTCAGAGCAAGGCCAGAAGGTCCTTGGCCCCCAACCTATAACCCGCCCTGAGCTAGGCCACAGCCTTGTGAGACCGCTTCTCCCACCCTCACCCCCTCAACCAATGAAGGCCAACTTTGTCTCATTCTCTGCTAAAAAGAAGGAGAGACTCATGAGTGAGATGGGAGAGGCCACACCCATGCAGTGGCTGCCTCAGTCTCCCCACAAGCTGTGCAGAAGCACCTAGTGTCCTTGGGAGGTGGAGACCCTCCCTGGGCCCTCGTTGTAGGCAACCTCAGAGAGGACCCTGTCTCCAAGGCCACCACTGCTGTGGGTGCCAAGGAAAAGGCACCAAAGACGTTTATCACCCAGAGAGTTTGAGGCACAGTCAAGTGGTTTAAAGTGAAGAATGAGTATGGTTTCATCAACAGGCATGATACCTAGGAAGATGTTTTCGTTCACCAGATGGACATCACTCGGAACAACCCTCACAAGTGCTAATGCAGCGTGAGTGACGGTGAGACCGTGGAGTTCGACGTGGTGCAGGGTGAGTGGGGCACTGAGGCTGCCAAAGTGACCTGCCCAGAAGATGCCCCAGTGGCGGGAAGCCAACATGCAGCCAACCGACCCCGCTTCCACAGTGGCTTCTACACCCACTGCCACGCACCACTGCACGACCCCCGGGGCACCAAGGATGAGAAGGAGAGCAAACACAAGGAGAACAACCACAAGGAGGGCAGAGGCAAGAGCTTCATTGTGTGCTTCGCTAAGGCCCAGAGCCTGAGGCACTGCCTGTTCAGCTGCCCCCAAGACCAGAGCCTGAAGCCTCTACCCCACCAGTGGATGGTGGGCCACCCAGCTGCCTGGTCCCTTCATGGCCATAGGGCCCGAGGGTACCTACACAAAGATAGGAACGAGGCCCCAGCTACTTGCTGAGTAGCCCTAGGGGCCTGGGCACAGCTCCCATGCAACCTTCACCAGATGCCTCAAAAGATCTGGAGTTGGAGGAGAAGGAGCATGAGACCCCACTGAGCTGTGGATCCTACAGCCCGAACAACCCATGCCACCTCCGGCAGCTGGCGCCTGGAACCCAGACCCAACACCCCCAGAAGGGGCCTGCTGAATCCTCCACTTCTCCTGCTGTGGCTGATGTGGAGGACACCAAGGCCATGAATGTCACCTCTGCTCTCCTGGCCCAGTAACAGCCTGGCTCCCTCTCCAGGGGCTCCCTTCCAGGGCTGCATGTGATGTCCCCCTAGGGGAGATGATATCCCCAAAGGATACGGTATCTACAATTTTTTTTATGCCCTGAGAAAAATGCATGCCCCCTCTCCCAAGGTTTGAGATAAGCTACAAGATCTGTTGTTGTTGTTAGGTGCTGTCGAGTCAATTCTGACTCATAGTGACCCTATGCACAACAGAACGAAACACTGCCCAGTCCTGAGCCATCCTTACAATTGTTGTTATGCTTGAGCTCATTGTTGCAGCCACTGGGTCAATCCACCTTGTTGAGGGTCCTCCTCTTTTCCGCTGACCCTGTACTCTGGCAGGCATGATGTCCTTCTCCAGGGACTGATCTCTCCTGACAACATGTCCAAAGTATGTAAGACGCAGTCTCGCCATCCTTACCTCTAAGGAGCATTCTGGCCTCACCTCTTCCAAGACAGATTTGTTCGTTCTTTTGGCAGTTCATGGTATGTTCAATATTCTTCGCCAACACCACAATTCAAAGGTGTCAATTCTTCTTCGGTCTTATTCATTGTCCAGCTTTCACATGCATATGATGTGATTGAAAATACCATAGCTTGGATCAGGCACACCTTAGTCTTCAGGGTGACATCTTTGCTCTTCAACACTTTGAAGAGGTCCTTTGCAGCAGATTTACCCAATGCAACGTGTCTTTTGATTTCCTGACTGCTGCTTCCATGGCTGTTGATTGTGGTTCCAAGTAAAATGAAATCCTTGACAACTTCAATCTTTTCTCCGTTTATCATGATGTTGCCCATTTGTCCAGTTGTGAGGATTTTTGTTTTCTTTGTGTTGAGGTGTAATTCATACTGAAGACTGTGGTCTTTGATCTTCATTTGTAAGGGCTTCAAGTCCTCTTCACTTTCAACAAGCAAGGTTGTGTCCTCTGCATAATGCAGGCTGTTAATGAGTCTTCCTCCAATCTTGACGCCCAGTTCTTCTTCATATAGTCCAGCTTCTTGTATTATTTGTTCAGCATATAGATTAAATAGGTATGGTGAATGAATACAACCCTGATGCACACCTTTCCTGACTTTAAACCAATCAGTAGCCCCTTGTTCTGTCTGAACAACTGCCTCTTGATCTATGTAAAGGTTCCTCATGAGCACAATTAAGTGTTCTGGAATTCCCATTCTTCGCAGTGTTATCTATAATTTGTTATGATCCACACAGTCAAATGCCTTTGCATAATCAATAAAACACAGGTAAACATCCTTCTGGTATTCTCTGCTTTCAGCCAGGATCCATCTGACATCAGCAATGATAACCCTGGTTCCACGTCCTCTTCTGAAACTGGCCTGAATTTCTGGCAGTTCCCTGTTGATACACTGCTGCAGCTGTTTTTGAATGATCTTCAGCAGAATTTTGCTTGCGTGTGATATTAATGATATTGTTCTATAATTTCCACATTCGGTTGGATCACCTTCCTTGGGAATAGGCATGAGTATGGATCTCTTCCAATCAGTTGGCCAGGAAGCTGTCTTCCATATTTCTTGGCATAGACAAGTGAGCACCTCCGGCGCTGCATCTGTTTCCTGAAACATCTCAGTTGATATTCCATCAATTCCTGGAGCCTTGTTTTTCACCAATGTGTTCAGAGGAGCTTGGACTTCTTCCTCAGCACCATCAGTTCCTGATCATATGCTGCCTCTTGAAATGGTTGAACATCAACTAATTCTTTTTGGTATAATGACTCTGTTTATTCCTTCCATCTTCTTTTGATGCTTCCTGCATCATTTAATATTTTCCCCCATAGAATCCTTCACTGCTGCAACTTGAGGCTTGAATTTTTCCTTCAGTTCTTTCAACTTGAGAAACACTGAGTGTGTTCTTCCCTTTTGGTTTTCCATCTACAGCTCTTTGCACATGTCATTATAATACTTTATTTTGTCTTCTCGAGAGGCCCTTTGAAATCTTCTGTTCAGTTCTTTTACTTCATCAATTCTTCCTTTTGCTTTAGCTGCTCGACGCTGAAAAGCAAGTTTCAGAGTCTCCTCTGACATCTCTCTTGGTCTTTTCTTTCTTTCCTGTCTTTTCAATGACCTCTTGCTTTCTTCATGGATGATGTCTTTGATGTCATTCCACAACTCGTCTGGTCTTCAGTCACTAGTGTTCAATGCATCAAATCTATCCTTCAGATGGTCCCTAAATTCAGGTGGAATATGCTCAAGGTCATATTTTGGCTGTCATGGACTTGCTCTGATTTTCTTCAGTTTCACCTTGAACTTGCATATTAGCAATTGATGGTCTGTTCCACAGTCAGCCCCTGGCCTTGTTCTGACTGATGATCTTTTCCATCGCTTCTTTCCACAGATGTAGTCAGTTTGATTTCTTTGCATTCCATCTGCGAAGTCCATGTGTATAGTCACCGTTTATGTTGGTGAAAGAAGGTATTTGCAATGAAGAAGTCGTTGGTGTTGCAAAATTCTATCATTTGATCTCCAGCATTGTTTCTGTCACCAAGGCCATATTTTCCAACTACTTATCCTTCTTCTTTGTTTCCAACTTTTGCATTCCAATCACCAGTAATTATCAATGCATATTGATTGCATGTTCGATCAATTTCAGACTGCAGCAGCTGATAAAAATCTTCTATTTCTTCATCTTTGGCCCTAGTGGTTGGTGCGTAAATTTGAATCTGTATGCATCTAAATTTCCTCTTACCCTCTACCTTGGTAGTTTCAGTTAAAATGCACACACACACACACACACACCCTTAACTTTGAATCTATGATTTTTAGAGATCTGACCAGGACTGCACTTATTATTCTCTGTCCCCAAGTGAATTAATTGAACTACTTTAAAAAATGATTTTTATTTTTAGGTAATGCTAAATTTTAAAGGCTTACTGTAGACTAATGAAACCTGAAAATTATCTGATATTGAAGATTAACATTGCTGTGTAGTATTACTCATCTGAGTGGTCAATTTCTCAATCAATCACTTCACGTTTTTTAAATCTGTTATCACTATTGTCTAAAATGTGTGGGGGTTTGTTGTTTTTTTTTAATGCCTCCCAGCATTTAGTTGTATTGAGATGAGTTTTTTTCAGCCCAGTTTTGGAAGCAGTTTTAGCAGACAGCATATCTACTGTTCCTTTTACAAATCATGATTTTAAAACTATTTTTCAACACAGGTGTTTAACTTCTCAGGATATTCAAAAGGATTAGTATGCATGGGAAAGGAAGGGTCCCAGTCACTTTCTTCCTCATCCTCCTTGAATGCCCTGCCATTTGATCAATAAGTCGGGAGGTAGGGGCAACAGTGTAAGAAAAGTGAGGCCCAACTGCCTGCACTTAGTGCTGTTAAAAAATAATAAAAATTCATAGAAATTGAAACAACAGATTATTCAACATGCCTCTAAGGAGCCCATTCCAACTCCAAAAAAAAAAAAAAAGCAAATGGCTCTAAGTAGGCTAGTTACAATGAGACTTATAAAAGAATAATAGGAAGAGGAATAGAAGTTAGACCTCTGGCTAATCTTAATATGATTTATGAAACCCTGTCCTCCCCCTTTTACTGAGATCAACTGATATCAGGTCATAAGGTGATCTCTGGCCTGGCTGTTAAAATTTTAGTTTTGTGGGTAAGAAAAAAAAACCTTAAAATCAAAGTAAGATGTCACTATTTTTTCTGTTTGACACTGCTTAGGTACTCTGAGACAAAACACAAAAATCTGAGCACAACACCTTGATATGTCAAAAATAGGTCCTTTGAAGACAGAATTGGCCTCATCTGTATTTTTTCTTTTAATGGATTAAATCTAGGCACATTTAATATTAAAAAATGGGCATGGAGACTTTTATTGTGCTAATAAGAAACATCTATTCGGTAGTTGCCATCTGGGTTCCTTGTTGAGGTCATCCAGGGGCCCGGAGGAAAATCCCTGGAAGATAAGCACAGCATGTGAGATTCAGCCTACCTCATCCCTTACTCCATCGAGCAAAGAATTTCACAGTGGGAATGCCTTCCCTACCCTTGTTTTCATTAGAGCATAAGGTGGGGTTGTTGGGAGGTGGGAGGGGATGAGGTTGGATGGAGTTGAGGGTGGGTGGAAGGTTAATATGTTTGCAACCAACAAAGTTCTTTACACCTTAATTTTACGTATTAAAATAATTGAATTATCAGTAGCAAAATGAAAGCCTTGGGATATTTGCATAAATGTTGAGGAATTGTACACTACATTGTAGACTAGCATAAAAGATTTAGAGAGTGAATATTTAATCAGTAACTATGGCAAAGCATCCTCAATTAATATGAGTGGAAACAGCGTCCATTAGTCATTCAGCAAATATTTGAGCATCCACTTGTGCCAGACACTCTGGTGAAGAAGGTGGTCTCTGTTCTCAAGGTCCTCATAGTCAAGTTGAGAAAAAGACAAGGAAACTGGCAATGACAACAAAATGGAGTGAGTGCTCTGGTGGAATTAACAGGGGATGTGAGAGGAAGCACAGGCAACCCAGATATGGACAGGTTTGGTTCCAGGTTGAGGTAACCACCTTGGGCAAAGAGTTTGCTATTTGGATACTTGAATTTAAAACTGTATCTAGCAATCACCACAAATCAATCTAGGATTTTATATAATATCATACACAGAGCTCAGATTTGATATTTTAAAAGTATGATAAAGAAATGTCAACGTATGGCTAGAAGTTGCTCCTCCAGGCTCTGAAGCCAGTGCACTTCCCACCTTGCCAGCTGACTTCTTAAGAGACTAGTGCTGTGCACCTAAAATCACTAAGCACAAGAGTTTGTACTGAAACACAGCATGGACAGAATAGGAGAAGACTTGAAGTGAAAGTGAAATGGTTATGATTAGGAAATAACTCAGATCCATCCCAGATGCCCTCCCATGCCAAATAACTGGCACGGATATATTTAAAGAAAATTCTTTCCATATACGTATGCCGGGTTCACAGGCTTCCCCTGATGTGCAAAATGTGTGCATCAGGAGACCATGTATTGGTCAACCTGGCCATAGAGGGTTGCTTTAGGGGAATGGAGGCCATAAAAGGCCAGACTAAGGAATCTGAAAATTTCCCTGCTCATAAAAGAATAATTTATTTTATAAGTATCAGCACAAAACTGGTTCTTTTGAGGTGGAGGTTAAAGATGTCCCAAATGGGCAACTTTTTCAAGATGCTATACTACTTCTATCACTATTGTCAACTACTCCCTCTCACCTCAGTACTCTCCCTTCTGTCTTTGGGTTCCCTAATCCTATGCAACATCTCACAGAACTCACATACTATATAAAGGAAATGGCTCACATGGTTGTGGAGGCTGGGAAGTGCCAAACTCGATGGTCAGGTGTAGGCATGTCCTGACCGATGTGGCTGCAGGGGCTGATGAACCCAAACTGGCAGTTCAGATCACAGGCTGCTGGCTCACAAGTTTGTGGAATCTGGCAAGTCAGGTCACATGATAGGCCACCGGCCCAAGGGACTGTGGAGGCTGGTGGGTCCCAGAATTTGCAGGTCAGACAGCAGGCCTCTGGCTTGAGTCCCAAGTGCCTGAGGTCAATTGATCGTGAACTGGAAGCAGGATCCAGATGCAGAGAAAGAGAGAGCCTCACCAGGACAAACATGTGTATCTTAGATGCAGGAAAAGGTGTAACTTTAGTAAGGGCGGGACTTGAGTCACACCCTGTACAAATCTTGCCTCATCAACATGTAAAGGTCAGGACCCACAACACATAAAATGAAGGACAACCACACAATGTTGGGAATCGTGGCCTAGCCATGTTGACATATAACCCCAACCATCACTGGTTCTATATATCTTATTTGCATAGTCCCACTCAATCATTGTGTGTGAGTCACAAAGACCATGGCTAGAAGGGCCATATTAAGTAATCCACTACACTGCAGCTCACAAAGAGCCTGAGAGGATCCATTAAGTGGAACTGACTTGGTAAAATTGAAGGCTGGAAGAATTGAAGAGTACAAAGGCTAGATACAAAGGCCCTGTCTAGGGGTGTATACATTTAACTGAAAGCAGGAATGTTTTGCTTGTTTCCCAACTGCTCCAGGGTGTAGGTACACTTAAGGGCAACTCCAACAGAAACAAAAGGGCATCACTTAAGACATAACAGAAATGCCTAAGTTGTCTCCAGACAACTTTGGCTAGAATGCTAGGTAGACAGATAGATGATAGATAGACAGACAGACAGACAGACAGACAGACAGACAGACAGACAGATAGATAGATAGATAGATAGATAGATAGATAGATAGATAGATAGATAGATAGATGAATGATAGATGATGGATGGATGGATGGATGGATGGATGGATGGATGGATGGATGGATGGATGGATGGATGGATGGATGGATGGATGGATAGATAATCAGTCAATCAATCTTTTTTGCAGCTAAGGTGGATCACTTCATCGGGTCCACTTTATGTAGGCTGGCACAGTATCACAGGCTGCAATTTGTGCTGAATTTTTCTCTTCTTTGTTTCCAGCTAGGCTTTCTAACTCTTGCTCTACATACCATAGTTGCTCCCACACTATCACTAACTGGCTTCAAAAAGTTTTCTGTTTTCTTTTTCCGGAAGGAGGTAAGCATTGTGAAGGAAGGGATTAAGAAAGGTAGAATTTAGATAGGTAGGACTGCCTCAGCTTATTTCCCACTGTCTTGGCTTCTTTGTGCTGTTATAAAAGAAGTACCACAAGTTGGTGGCTTTAACGAACAGATTTTTTTTCTCACAGTTTATGAGGCTAGAAGTCTGAATTCAGGGTGCCAGCTCTAGGGGAAGGCCCTCTCCATTCACTCTGGTGAAAGATCCTTGTCTCAGTTTCTCTAGCGTTCTTCTGGGCATTCCTTGGTGATCTCTATGTGGCATCTATCTTGCCCATCCCTGCTTGCCCGTGAGCCAAATCTGCTCCTTTTATATCTCAGTGGTGATTGCCTTAAGACACACTCTGCATTGATATGGCCTCATTAACACAACAACAACAACAACAACAAAAACAACACAAACCTCATTCCCAAATCACATTACATCCACATGTAGAGGGATTAGGATTCAAACACATAGTTTGGGGGACACAATTCAATCCTTTACACTCCTTCTCATGAATTCACAGTTAAATTTAACTTATACAAGCCTCAAATGTGTTTCCTAAATACCAGGGTCTAAAACAAACAAACAATCAAAACTGAACTCAAGAAATTATGTCAGAAGAGGATATGTTTACAAATTTGGGAATAGTAAACAACTTACTAAACATGACACAGAAATAAAAACCCATACAAAAACAATTGATAAACTTGACAACACAAGTGAAGATTGCAGAAATGACAAATGTTCTGTTCTGTTACCTAAATACTTAAAAAAAATACCACTGTAAAATTAGTTAATTAATTAAATTGCCTTTAAAGAAAAGAGACTCAGAAAACACTGGTAAAAGTCAAGGTACAGACAAGGTGGTCTTGCTGAAGAATTTTTTTTTAAATATCTTTTTTTTTCCTTGGACTGCAGGAATCTAAACTCCAAACATTCAGCCAGGATAGGGGCTAGGGTGTCGTAGTGAGTACCTAGGTATCTCAGACACTTGCACCTTGAGGGACAACATTCTGTTTCAAAACCCCTTTTCTGGAATCTTTGAAGAGGCCCATGCAGGCACCATTTTCAAAGGCCAGTAACTCCTCTGCCCCAACCAATAACCAGCAGAAAATTCAGCAAAGATTATAAGCATGAAGTTTCCTTTGAAAGAACTACAAATAGCCTAGGAATTTATGGAACCTTACCCAATTACCCTCAAAAGAGAGCAATATACCTTCAAATAATTGGAAGAAAAAAATTATCCTTCGTAATATCAAAGATTTAGAAATGTGACAAAAGAAAGATCGCCTGATACTTGTCCAAACTGACATTGATTCTTGGAGACCAAAAGCATTACCATGGCTCTGCTGTTACCACTGATATTTATGTGTTCCAGGTTAAAAAAAATGGCGGCTTTGCCCAGGTCCAGATTATAGTGGCCATGGGCCCATCTGGCAGTTATAACCTGATCCTACCAATGCCAGTAAATTTCCATTAGTGCCTTAAACCAGCACAAGTCAGATTTGGTCCACCCCACGTGCACAGAAGAGCCAGCTGTGACCATCAGTTGACCTCAACAGAGGACGCAGCAGCAGGTGGAGGAAGGAAAATCATTACCCAGACCCTATTTCAAAGCCCTGCTTCCCCATAGCTCGGGGAGTTGGATCTGAGGCAACTTCTTCCTGGCTCCTTGCTCTGCACATTACAGTAAGTTACTTTCTCTTTCTCAAAGACTAGTGTCCAGATCATTGGCAAGTCTGAGCGTGATGGACAAGGACCCATCTTTCCAGGTTCAGCAACACGGTCTTTTCCCTGACCCCCAAACGTATAATTAAAATGGACATATTTGGTAGTTGAAGTCCTCACAGTGGTTCCTTGGCCTGTGTGGCAAGAGTTATAGTAGTGGGGGTGTCAAGTAGAAGCCTCTGACACTGCCCATCCGCTGGCAAAGATAGTTAAATAATAATAATAATAGCATCCCAACGGGAATGGCAGAGACTGGTGGTATTCTTAAAGACTTAAAGGATGTGGAAGTGATAGTCTTGGTCCACATCATTTTGCCATTTAATTTACTAGTTTATCTTCTACACTCCTACACAAACCAGTTTTTTCCTGGAAGGTGCCTCTGAATTACCGCACACTCAACTGAATGATATCCTCATTCATGGCAGCTGGGCCTGATGTGGCATGTTTGCTAGAACAATTGATACAACTTCAGGTACACAGTGTGCTACTACTGATCTGATGAAAAAGTTGTTTTGCGTTCCTGTAAGGAAGGAAGTTCAGAAGCAGTTTCCATTCATAGGGGATTGACAAAAGCAGATATGTATGATTTTCTCCCAGGGCTATATTAGCTTTCCATACCTCAGAAATGACTCAACGGCAACAGATTTGGTTTGGCATAATACACAGGCAGTCCTTGTGATATGGGCAAGATCCATTTTTAAGTGTGTCTTTACGAATTTGTAGGTAAGTCAGAACAGATGCATACAGTTCTTATTTAGCCTTACTTTTTTTTTTAGTGCAAGATAAGGCTCAAATCCTTTTCAATGATTTAAAAGTTGCACATGCAGCAAGTGAAGGTGATTGTAATGAAGATATTGTTGCAAGTAGGGGTTGTTTCTGTTCCTTAGAAGCAAGGATGGCGAGACTATGTCTCACATACTTTGGACAAGTTATCAGAAGGGACCAGTCCCTGGAGAAGGACATCATGCTTGGTAAAATAGAGGGTCAGTGAAAAAGAGGAAGACCCTCAAGGAGATGGATTGATACAGTGGCTGCAACAATGGGCTCAAGCACATCAACAATTGTGAGGATGGCACAGGACCAGGCAGTGTTTTGTTCTGTTGTGCATAGGATCCCTGTGAACCAGAACCGACTTAATGGCACCTAACAGCAACAACAACAGGGGTTGTTTCAATCGCTTCAAAGTGAGGGAAAATTTACATAACATTAAGAGGCAAGTTAGAGTTGTCCACAAGTCAGGCATTCATATCCTGGGACTTACTGTAGTCTGAAGAGAATTATACTACCTGAACATTCTGAAGAATGTCACACTGTTTTTCTATATTGATGAAATTTTGTATATTAGACCCAATGAGCAATAAGTGTCAAGTGTGTTGGAATTTTTAGTAAGACACATGCACTTCAGAGTGTGGGAGATAAACTATACAAAGATCGAGGGGCCTGTATAATCAGTGCAGTTTTTTATGGAGGCACCCTGGGTTTATGCTAAGATAACCCCTACAAAGTAAACAACAAATTATTTCATGTTATAATTCCCAGCACATTATTATTGGCAGGGCACATTGAATTCAGGAATACCATTCTGATGTATTTACGGAGTGGCATGGAAGGTTGCTGAATTTGATGAAACGGTGCTGAAGCAGGACAAGGCTGTGGTTCAGGCAGCCCTTCAGCTTGGGCTGTATCAATTTACAGATGTTATGGTGTTATAGGAAACCCTGGTGGCATAGTGGGTAAGAGCTAAGTCTGCTAACCAAGAGGTTGGCAGTTCAAATCCACCAGGTGCTCCTTGGAAACCCTATGGGGCAGCTCTACCGTGTCCTTAGGGTCGCTGTGAGTCAGAATTAACTCGATGGCAACAGGTTTGTTTTTTTTTGGTTTATGGTATTAGAAGTATCTGTATCTGTAGGTGGAAACCCTCATGGTGTAGTGGTTAAGTGCTACGGCTTCTAACCAAAGGGTCGGCAGTTCGAATCCACCAGGAGCTCTTTGGAAACTCTATGGGGCAGTTCTACTCTGTCCTATAGGGTTGCTATGAGCCAGAATCAACTCGATGGCACTGGGTTTGGTTTGGTTTGGTATCTCTAGGTGAAAAAGAAGATCCCCGGTGGCGCAGTGGTTAAGTGCTCAGTTGCTGTCATGGATTGAATTATGTCCCCCCAAAAATGTGTGTATCAACTTGGTTAGGCCATGATTCCCAGTATTCTGTGGTTGTTCTCCATTTTGTGATTGTAATTTTATGTTAAAGAGGATTAGGGTGGGATTGTAACACCACCCTTACTCAGGTCACCTCCCTGATCCAGTGTAAAGGAAGTTTCCCTGGGATGTGGCCTGCACCACCTTTTATCTCTCAAGAGATAAAAGGAAAGAGAAGCAAGCAGAGAGTTGGGGACCTCATAGCACTAAGAACACAGCACCCGGAGCAAAGTGTACCCTTTGGGCCCGAGGTCCCTGTGCCTGAGAAGCTCCTCAACTGTGGGATGATTGAGGACAAGGACCTTCCTCCAGAGCCAAACACAGAAAGAAAGCCTTCCCCTGGAGCTGGCGCCCTGAATTTGGACTTATAATCTACTAGACCGTGAGAAAATAGATTTCTCTTTGTTAAAGCCATCCACTTGAGGTATTTCTATTATAACACCATTAGATGACTAAGGCACTAACAAAACGTTGTCAGTTCAAACCCAACAGCTCCTCCACAGGAGAAAGCTATGGCAGTCTGCTTCCTTAAACATTACAGCCTTGAAAACCCTGTGCGGAAGTACTACTTTGTCCTGTAGGGTTGCTATGAGTCATAACTGACTCTATGACAATGGGTTTTTGGTTTGGTGATGAAATATGACACTGTGGAGTTCATACAAAGTCCCAATATGACAATCACAATGTACATTGCTAGGGTTCTGGAGAAAGGTTGACTATAGCATTAAAAAAGAGCTCCCAGTATGCTACTGGGCCCCAGTAGAGAAGGAGCAACTCATCATGGACATCAGAGGACCTTGTGGCCAGAGCTATCATGACCTGCATTCTATCAGATCAACCAAGTCACAAGGTCAGGCAGGCCCAGCAGCAATCCATCATAAGAAGAAAACGGTACATGCAAGATAAGACAGAAGCAGAAGAGTAGAACTCTCCCATAGTGTTTCCAAGGAGTGGCTGGTGGATTTGAACTGTCCCATAGGGTTTCCAAGGAGTGGCTGGTGGATTTGAACTGCCAACCTTTTGGTTAGCAGCCAAGTTCTTAACCATTGCGCCACAAGGGTTCCAAGACGTAGTTTGGTAGTAAGATGATGATGTGATCACTTCCATGATGAGATTTGACATAATATGATAACCTCCATGATGGAATCAGCTGTGAGTAACCAATCAGTTGAAAGGTAGTTTCCTTGGGGGTGTGGCCTGCATCCAATATAGGTGGACTCTCTGGCAAGCCTCTTGGGCTTTTGCTTGCTTTGGATTCTGCAACTGGCTCTTGTTCATCTGACCTCTAGTTCTTGGGACTTGAGCTAGCAGCTTTCCTGCTGTCTTGCCTGCCAATCTTGGGATTCATCAATCTTTGCAGCCTGTGAGCCAGAGCCCTGCTGCCTGACATGGCGATCTTGGGTTTGTCCTCCCCTGCAGATACTTGAATCAGGAAAAGTCTCCAGCCTGACCCATGGAATTGGGACGTTCCAGCATCTGCAACTGGGTAAACATTTCTTTGACATAAATCTTTATATATGTACATATATGCTTTATTGGTTTTGCTTCTATAGAAAACTCAGCCTAAGACATTTGGTACTGAGAGTGGTTCTAGAGAAACAAAAATGTAATGACGAGTTTTCTAAATTGGTTCTCAAGTCTGGTTAGTCTTAAAGATGTTGAAGACTCTGTTTCTAGTGGTACGCAAGGGACTGCTAATCCATGGTATGAGGTGGCAATAGAAATATGCAAAATATCACTACCAGTAGATCAGGTATTTGAGGAAGGCAAGGCTCTGTGTGACTGCATGTTTGATACCTC
This sequence comes from Loxodonta africana, assembly GCF_030014295.1. NCBI lineage: Eukaryota > Metazoa > Chordata > Mammalia > Proboscidea > Elephantidae > Loxodonta > Loxodonta africana. Next base: position 73,661,277 of record NC_087369.1, read on the forward strand.
TCCACAATTTTGTCATAATAAGTATAAGGGAGTTGGTTGGTTGGTCCTACTTTTGCTAGACAAAGCTATGAAAGAAAGAGGTGCGTTCAGGGCTTCAGAGTCAAAGTTAAGGACCGCACAAATGACCTCAAAGTTTTCACTTGTGCCTTGAAAGAAAGCCTTATTTATTATAGTAACAGAGCTGATATTGCCAAAACCCAAATCCAGAGTCTTACCGTGAGAGTGGTCGAATTACAATTCCCACTGAACCCCCAACTTTGAGTGATGTCTGAAGTTAAAGTGAGGTCATTGATTGGGAATAAATGGGATCCTGAAACTTGGGATGGAGACATACGGGCAGATAATAAGGAAGCTGGGGACATTGTGCACTTAAATTCCATTGAATCACTCCCGCCAACAGAACAAGTCCTCTCACTCCCATCTAAAGAGATTACTCCATGTTTGTCTGTTTAAGCCACCCTCCCCAGTAAAACCATTAGTCCTTCCACCCCCATCTGATGAGATTAACCCAGCTGTGTTAGAAAAGCCTTTGTCTGAATCATTACCTGGGGCATTGCCTGAGGCAGATGCCTTACAAGACACTGGTGAATGTTCTCAAAACACAACACCACTACCCATTTTGGCTTCTAGACCTATAACTACACTTAAGTCCCTACGAGCTCCAAATGGTGAAATATGAAGTGTGATCCAGGAGGAGGTATGCTAGACTCCAAAAGAACTGCTTGACTTTTTTAATATGTACAAACAGAAATCTGGGGCATATATGTGGGAATGGCTATTAAGGGTGTGGGTTAATGGTGCAAGAAACGTAAAGATGGATCAGTCCTTGTTTGTTGACAGGAGTCCAATAAGTACAGATTCTTCACTCAGTGTTTCAGCTTGAGAGGTTAGGAAAGGATCTAATTGTTTGGTTGGGTCACTGAAGCATGGATTACACTGTGGCCTTCATGAAATCAAGTTAAAATATCAGACCTGCCTTGGTATATTGTAGAAGAAGGTACTCAAAGGCTTAGAGAAATTAGCATATTAGAGTGGATTTGTCAGGTAAGACCCACAGACCCACACATAGAATGTCCGGAGGATGCAACTTTTACCAAAACAGTGAGGAATAAATTTGAGAAGGAAGTCCCAGCATGCTTGAAGGCTGCCTTGTTTGCTATTTTATATAAGTCAGATTTGACCATGGAAGCTGCCCTAACTGAGTTAAGACACCTCACTAAAAAGGGGTTGATTGAATGCCATAATAGTAGTGGCCAAGTGTCAGCACTCAATTGAGAAAGACAAGGTGGGTGTGGTTACTGTAGTGGCCAAAGGAGTCAAAGCAGTAACAGTATAGTCTGACTGGTGTGGACTTATGGTGTTGGATACTTAGTTATGGTGTCCTAAGGGGTAAAATAGGAATTCTACTAAATACTTACCTGATCTGTACAAGCAGAATTCTAGGTCTAATGGGTCTCACTCAAATCTCCAGAATAGAGAATGGAGAGTCACGGCCCTTCAATCAATTCCAGTTTACAGACACGCAACCCCTTGAATGAAGGGGCCAGGTCCCCTGGCAGGACTCCATTATACTTCCAAAAACTTACACTGCTAATCATTCTCCCAGCCTTCCTCAAACAGATCTACAGCCTTTTACTACAGTGACTGTTCACTGGGGAAAAAGAAATAATAAGAATATGGGGACATTGCTGGATACTGACTCTGAAGTGACACTAATTCCAGGAGACCCAAAATGTCACTGTGGCCCACCAGTCAGAGTGAGGGCGTATGGAGGTCAGGTTATTAATGGAGTTTAAGCTCATATCCATCACACAGTATGTCCAGTGGGTTCCTGAACTCATCCTGTAGTGATTTCCCCACTTCCAGAATACATAATTGGAATAGATATACTCAGCAGCTGGCAGAATCTTGCACTGGATCCCTGACAAATGGAGTAAGGGCTATTATGATAGGAAACGCCAAGTGGAAGCCATTAGAACTGCCCCTACCTAGGAAAATAGTACACCAAAAGCAATATCACACTCCTGGAGGGATTGCAGAGATTATTGCCACCATCAAGGACTTGGGGGATAAGGGGGTGGTGATTCCCACCACAGCCCCATTCAACTCTCCTATTTGGCCTGTGTGAAAAACAGATGGATTTTGGAGAATGACAGTAGATTATTGAAAACTTAACCAGGTGGTGACTCCAACTGTAGCTGCTGTTCCACATGTAGTTTCATTGCTTGAGCAAATTAATACATCTCTCCTGGCACCTGGTATGCAGTTATTGATCTGGATAATGCATTTTTCTCCATACCTGCTTTGGAGGACCACCAGAAGCAGTTTGCCTTCAGCTGGCAAGGACAAAAATACACCTTCAGTGTCCTGCCTCAGTGCTATATCAACTCCTCTGCTCTATGTCATAATTTAGTCTGCAGGGATCTTGATCAATTTTCCCTTCCACAAGACATCACACTGGTCCATTACGTTGATGACATTATGCTGACTGGACCTAGTAAGGGAGAAGTGTCAATGAATCTGGGCTGACTGGAAAGACAACTGCGTGCTAGAGTGTAAGAAATTAATCCAACAAAAATTCAAGCACATTTGGCTTCAGTGAAATTTCTAGGGGTTCAGTGGTGTAAGGCATGTCAAGATACCCTTCTGAAGTGAAGGATATGTTATTGCATCTGGCACCTCTCACAACTATAAAGAAGTTGAACCCTAATGGGCCTCTTTGAATTTTGGAGGCAACATTTCCATCATTTGCCTGTGCTACTACAGCCTATTTATCAAGCGACTCAAAAAGCTGCTGGTTTTGAATAATAATAAAAAAAAAAGAATGGGGCCCAGAAAAAGAAGACTCTGTAACAGATCAGGCTACCATGAAAGCCATTCTGCTATTGAGCCATATGATCTGGCTGATCGAATGGTGCTTGAAGTGTCAGTGGCAGATAGAGACTCTGTTTGGAGTCTCAACAAAAAAAAAAAAAAAGAAAGAACATTGCTGTCGAGTCAATTCCAACTCATATGAACCCTATAAGACAGAGTAGAACTACCCCATAGAGTTTCCAAGGAGTGCCTAGTGGATTCAAACTGCCAACGTTTTGGAAGTCTGTGGCAGGCCCTTATTGGTGAATCACAGTGCAGACCCTTAGGATTTTGGTGGCAAACCCCTGCCATTATTCTCTGAAGATAACTACTCACCTTTGAGAAACAGCTTTTGGCTTGTTACTGGGCCTTAGTAGAGACTGAATGCTTAACCGGGGGCTGCCAAGTCACCATGTGGCCTTAGCTGCCCATCATGAACTGGGTGTTGTCTGACCCACAGAGCCGTAAAGTTGGACTTGCCCAGCAGTACTCCATCATTAAATGGAAGGCACAAGTTACATGTGGAAGTGGCCCCAATGCCCATGGTCTCCACTCCTGTCACATTGTCTTTCATTTCTCAGTCTGCATCCATGACCTCATAGGGAGTTCCTTATGATCAGTTGACTGAGGAAGAGCTAACTCGTGTCTGGTTTATGAATAGTTCTGTGCAATGTGCAGGCACCACTTGAAAGTAGACAACAGAAGCACTACAATCCCATTCTGGGAACTCCCTGAAGGATAGTGGTGAAGTGAAATTTCCGAATTGGCAAAACTTCATGCAGTGCACTTGATTGTTCACTTTGCTTGGAAGGAGAAATGGCCAGGTGTGTGATTGTATACTGATTCATTGGCTGTGGCCAGTGGTTTGGCTGGATGGTCAGGGACTTGGAAGGAACATTAGAAAATTGGAGACAAGGAGGTCTGGGAAAAGGTATGTGGATAGACACCTCTGAATGGGCCAAAGAAATGAATGCTCACCATAAGGTGACCTCACCAGAGGAGAATTTTAACAATCGAGTGGATAGAATGACAAGTTCTGTGGAAACTAGTCACTCTCTTTCTCTAGCCACTCCTATCATTGCCCAATGGGCTCATGAACAAAGTGGCCATGGTGGCAGGGATGAAGGTTATGCATGGGCTCAGTAACATGGACTTCCACTCACCAAGACTGACTTGGCTAAAACTAATGCTGAGTGCCCAATCTACCAGCAGCAGAGGCCAACACTGAGTTTCCAATACGACATCATTCCTCGAGGTGATCAGCCAGTAACCTGGTGGCAGGTTGATTACATTGGACTGCTTCCATTATGGAAAGGGCAGTGTTTTGTTCTTATTTGGAATAGACATTTACTCTGGATATGGATTTGTCTTCCTTGCATGCAATGCTTCTGCCAAAACTACCACCCATGGACTTACAGAATGCCTTATCCTCTGTCATGGTATCCACACAGCATAGTCTCTGATCAAGGGACTCACTTCACAGCAAATAAAATGCAACAATGCACCCATGCTCATGGAATTCACTGGTCTTACCATGTTACCCATTATTCTGAAGCTTCTGGCTTGATAGAACAATGGAATGGCCTACTAAAGACACAGGTATGGCACCAACAAGGTGGTAATACATTTTGGGGTTGGGGCAATGTTCTCTCAGAGGCTTTATACGCTCCAAACCAGTGTTGAATATATGATGCTGTCTTTCCCATAGCCAGGATTCAAGGATCCAGGAATCAAGGAGTTGAAATGGGAGTGACACCGCTCACTATTACCTCTAGTGACCCACTCGCAAAATTTTTGCTTCCTGTCCCTGAGACCCTATGCTATGCAGGTCTAGAGGTCTTAGTTTCAAGGAGCAGAATGCTCCCACCTGGAGAGACATCACTGATTCCGTTGAACTAGAAGTTAAGAATGCCACCTAGCCACTTTTTTGTCCTTATGCCTCTGGATCAACAGGCAATGAAGGGAGTTACCATACTGGCTTGTGTGACTGATTCTGATTAAAAATTTACCAAGAGGAAATAAAATTGATATTACATAATGGAGGTAAAGAAAATTATGTCTGGAATGCAGGATATCCCTTAGGGTGTCTCTTAGTATGAAGGTTTGGGTCACCCCACCAGGCAAAGGGCCACAACCAACTGAGTTGCTTGCTGAGGGCAAAGGGAACACAAAATGGATAGTAGAAGAAGGTAGTTCTGAATACCAGTTATGACCACATGACCAGTGGCAGATGAGTACTGTAATTGTTATGAATATTTCTTTCTTGTATGTGTGCATCATATGTTTTTGTTTTCTTCAGTTATAAAATACAAGATGTAAACAGGGCTAGTGCATTTTTGGTTGTATGTGTGTTAGTTGTATCATATTAGGTGCAAATATGACTTTATAATTATCTCTCTTAAGAGATTATATATGGTTTAAGGAGATGTGTACAGGTGCCAAGTTGACAAGAGGTGAACTATAAATGTTAAGGTTGTGTGTCAACTTGGATGGCCCATAATTTCTCCATGGTTTGGCAGTTATAATGTAGTTTGGCAGTCCTATAATGATGAGATCACCTCCAAGATGAGATTTGATATAATGTGATCACTTCCATGATGGATATGATGTGAGTAGCCAGTTATTTGAAGGGGAGTTTCCTCGGGGCTGTGGCCTGCATCCAATATAGGTGGAATTTGTGGCAAGCCTCATGGGCTTTTGCTCACTCTGGATCCCGCAGCTGACCCCTGTTTGTCTGACCTCCAGTTCTTGGGCTTGAGCTAGCAGCTCACCTGATGTCTTGCCTGCCAATCTTGAGATTCGTCAGACTTCACAGCCTGTGAGCCAGAGCCCTGCTGTCTGACCTGCCGATCTTGGGTTCACAAGCCTCCGCAGCTACATGAATCAGGAGAAGACTCCAGTGTAACCCATGCACTTGGGTTGTTCTGGCCTTTACAACCGCGTGAGCCATTTCCTTGATATAAATCTTTCTCTCTATATATATTTATACACTTTACTGGTTTTACTTCTCTAGAGAAGACAGCCTAAGACACTATCTCATCATGGTCACTTCACCTGCTTAAAATAATTACTGCAATTAAAGGCTGTCAATATTTCAATTATGGGTCAGGTGTTATAAAAAAAAATCACCATGGATACAAATGTAATATGTATTGAAATTGTGAGGCATAGTTGTAAAATAGCCTTGAAACCATCAACATTTTATTTGGAAATTATTACTTTTGAGGCAAGAGTCAGTGTTTCTGGATTTATTTTACTGACAACTTGTCAGGCCATGATTAAAGCAGTTACTGAATATGGCCTGTCATTCCTAGGAAATGGGAAAGAGTTGTCTTAAAGAATGTAGCAGCCTTCGTCATCACTAAATTGTCATGTGGTTTCACTGATTAGGCAAAAATCAAAGTAAATTTCTTTCATGTGACCCCCCGTCATCTAAATTCATGTATCAATATTTGCACTCAGTAAAGATATTTATCTTATTCTCCTTTGATTCCCACTTACATATACAGTATACACCTTCTCTGTCTGTCGTCTCTCTCTCCCTTTCTCCTTCTCTCCTTAATTTACTGCTACTGTGAAAGTTATTTGATGGGAAAAATTAGATGCATTCACATTTGTTTGGTGGGATAACATCTAAGACAGTGTGATGATGAGGAATAAGCACCCTTCCACCATTCGTTATGCAAATACAACTACAGATTGCAGACTCTTCTTCCCTGAATAGCTCACCTTCCTTGCTTGCTTTGACCCTTTTCTAGAGGAAACTGACCAGTTGGAACCCTCAACCACTACAGATATCCCTCCCTACGATTTTCTGAGCCCACTTCATGGGCAGTAAATCTTTTCACTCTCTTCTCCTAAGGAGATATGATTTCAAAAATTGTCTCTGTCATGTTCCCCTTGGTGAAATAAGTAAATAAAGCACAATTTTATCATAGTAGATTACTTTGAGTAGAGGACTCACCTGATTGCTTCACACAAATTGTTTCATTTAATGAATATATATGATTAATGAAATAACAAAAAAAAATTTTTTTTAAACCAAGATAAACTTTGCAGAAGACCCAATTTATGACAAATTCCTACAGAAATGTTGTAGCTCATATGAATTTTCTTGGTCCCAAATGTGTCAGGCTCACACACAGGACAAGGCCAGGCCAAGGCCAAGGCCAAGGTCTGACTGATTTGACTGGCAAAGACACAAAAAGCCACACCCCAGGGTATACTGGAACCAACATACCAGAGTAAGAAGCTCCACACTCTTGTACTCCACGGCAGAGAAAAACAAGGAGAAAATAATAGTAGTCTTGTCAGCATTCTGGTGAACAGTTGGGGGATCACAGTAGCCAGGTGAAGGCTTGTCAGAATGATAGGAAGACACTGAGTCTTTTTTTTTGTTTGTTTTTTTATACCAGCTTGGGCACCAAGCTCACACTAGCTTGGAAGCTGACTTGAGGCGATAGACACATTTACAGCTTGGGATCTTCATCCCAGGTTCTGGAGTGAACACAGCACACCTTAATATCAAAGTATGGTGTTTGCCTGTTTGAATAAGTCTAATGCCTATCTAAAGGACTACACCAAAACACTTGTCTTGGATTTATCCATCTTTGAGTTTGCTAAGGGTGGAGCAGAGGCAGGCATAAACTGAGGCACTACAAGATGAATTGAGAAGACCGAGGCTGCCTGACAAAGAAAAGATAGAAATTGAGATGCTAGGGTCAAAACTCCAGGCGAAATGAAGGCTTTTCAAGGCACCTGAATGAGAATAATTCACAGCATCACATGCATTCCCACAACAAGACATATGCCCAGAAAGGTCTGAGTTAATTCTAAGATTTCTCTTTGGGTAGATCCTTCTACTCACTCTAAGCCTGGTTCAAGATTGCTCCAGGACAGAGTCACTTTGTAAAGACTACAAGAGAACATTTTTTTTTCCTCAGTGATTTTTTCCGTTTGTTTCTGCCAAACAAGTTCAGAAATGTCACTAAATGAATGGACTACCATAGCCTTTTTCAAAAGAAAAATTCGAATAATGAGTAAATTGAAGTTAACAAGGTTTATTGAGTGAGAAGCTATTCATGAACAGGGAACATCCAAAAAGAGCTTGGTCAAGCAGTGAAAGTTCAAGGTTTCTAAAGAGAGTTATGGGATTTCCAGTAGAGAATTTACAATGTTTTGGTCTTAGGTACGTTTTTGATTGAAGGGAGAGCTTTTGAAAACAGAATCTTTCAGTCATTGATTTCATATGTATACTTATCTGATGAGAATTGGTTGTCTCTGGTATGGTGAGTCAGAAACATTTTTAACTGTCAAGTTGTTCTTTTAGGAAGGTCTCTGCAGTTAAAACACTTTGAAAACTTGTTACTGTTCTGGCAAGGTTTGCACCTGACACAAATGACCATTTTGATTTATTGGTCTTGGAAAGGTCCAAACCTAGCCCAAAAGGTCATTTTTTTGTTTTGTTTTTATATAATAGCCCCCCTTTTTAGTCATTCTTCCAACTCTTAGTTAGAAATTTGACCAACTAGAAATCTTGGTCACCAACTCAGGAAGTTGTTGTCCATGGTTAGTTGTCATGAGCTAATTTTATTTTTATAGTTTCAGTTGGAGCAGTTCATCTAGTGTTATCTTTTTGTGAAAGTCTTCTGGTAACTGCAATTACCTCTGGAGGTCTGTTGGACTTTTTGTCAGAAAGGATGTCAGTTTCCCTGCCAAGAACAAGAGAGTCAAATAGTTCAGTCTTACCATACAAGGGAAAAGTCATCCTCCGTGTCTCACTATTTTTGTTGTTCTACTCTGTCCTATACGGTCGCTATGAGTAGGAATTGACTCGATGGCACTCGTTTTTTTTAAATCAAATATAAAACATTGTAATTGGAGAATATAAGAAGCATTGAGTATATAGTCTAGAAACCAAGTTAGTACAAGACATAAATTGTGACAATAATAAGCAAGTAAAACATAATTATCCTAATATTTTCCCCAAATTCTATTAAACCATGATCCAAGTCCAGGTATGATAACTGTCCTTGAAAATTTTTGGGTTGTCCAGTCCGGATAATTATTTATAATTTTTACTTAAGTAGATTTATATTGTTAGTTACCTGTCCATATTAATTTACATGAAAGCACCGTTGTCCACTAATTATAACACATGCTCTTCCTTGTTGGCCTGTGAGAGCATGTAGATTTTATGATTTTGTAAGTCTCCAGAAGCTAAACCATTCTTATCAAAAAGTCTCTGCAGTCAGAACACTTTAAAAACTACCTGTTGTTCTGTCAAGATTTGTACCTACCCAGTGTTTTTTTTTTCTTTGCTTAACACCTTCAACAATTGAAAACAAGAGGAAAGGAGAAAGGGAGAGAGAGAGAGAGAATGAAAGAAAGAAAAATCTACCAAACCTTAAGGAGGAGATAGAATCTGTTTTTGAAAACTACCACATTATACTATTCAAATGTCTCATTTTCAATAAAAAACATCACAAGATGTACAGAGAAACAAGAAAGAGAGGCCTGTTCAAAGCAACAAAATAAACCACCAGAAACCATCCTTGGGCAAGGTCAGACTTTTTTTTTTTTTATTGTGCTTTAAGTGAAAGTTTACAAATCAAGTCAGCCTCTCCTACAAAAACTTGTATGTACCTTGCTGTGTATTCCTAGCTGCCCTCCCCATAATGAGACAGCACACTCCTCCTCTCCACCCTATATTCCCCATGGCCGTTCAACCACCTCCTGTCCCACTCTGCTTTCTCGTCTTACCTCCAGACAGGAGCCGCCCACATAGTCTCATGTCTCTACTTAAACCAAGAAGCTCTCTCTTCACCAGTATCATTTTCTGTCTTATACTCCAGTATAATCCCTGTCTGAAGAGTTAGCTTTGGGAATGGCTCCAGTTGGGCTAACAGAAGATCCAGAAACCATGACCTCTGGGGTCCCTCTAGTCTCAGTTAGACCATTAAGTTTGGTGTTTTTATGAGAATTTGAGGTTTGCATCGCACTGTTTTGCTCCATCATAGACTCTCTGTTGTGTTCCCTGTCAGGAAAGTCATCGATTGTAACCAGGGACCATCTAGTTCTGCTCTCAGGCTGATGTAGTCTCTGGTTAATGTGGCCTTTTCTTTCTCTTAGGCTCATAATTACCTTGTGTCTTTGGTGTTCTTCATTCTCCTTTGCTCCAGGTGGGTTGAGACCAATCGATGCATCTTAGTTGACCGATTGCTGGCTTTTAAAACCCCAGACGCCACTCACCAAAGTTGGGATGCAGAATGTTTTCTTAATAGATTTTTTTATGCCAATTTACCTAGATGTCCTCTGAAACCATGGTCCCCAGACCCCCGTCCCTGCTACTCTGCCCTTTGAATCATTCGGTTGTATTCAGGAAACTTCTTTGCTTTTGGTTTAGTCCAGTTGTGCTGACCTCTCCTGTATTGTGCGTTGTCTTTCCCTTCACCTAAAGTAGTTCTTCTTTACTATCTAATTAGTGAATATCCCTCTCCCTCTCTTTCCACCCTAGTAACTATCAGAAAGAATATTTTCTTCTCTATTTAAACTTTTTCTTAAGATCTTACAATAGTGGTCTCCTACAATATTTGTCTTTTGCAGCTAATTTCACTCAGCATAATGCCTTCCAGATTCCTCCATGTTATGAAATGTTTCACAGATTCATCATTGTTCTTAATCCTTGCATAGTATTCCATTATTTGAATATACCATAATTTATTTATCCATTCATCCATTGATGGGCACCTTGGTTGCTTCCAACTTTTTGCTATTGTAAACACTGCTGCAATGAACATAGAAAAAAATACATGGGTGTGCATATATCTGTTAGTGTAAAGGCTCTTATTTCTCTAGGATATATTCTGAGGAGTAGTATTGAGGGATTGCATGGTACTTCTATCTCTAGCTTTTTAAGGAAGTGCCAAATTGATTTCAAAGGTGGTCGTACCATTTTACATTCCCACCAGCAGTGTATAAGTGTTCCAGTCTCTCCACAACCTCTCCAACATTTACGATTTTGTGCTTTTTGGATTAATGCCAGCCTTGTTGGAGTGAGATGGTATCTCACTGTAATTTTTACTTGCATTTCTTTAATGGCTAAGACTGTGATCATTTCTTCATGTATCTGTTAGCTGCCTGAATGTCATCTTTGGTAAAGTGCTTGTTCATATACTTTGTCCATTTTTTAATTGGGTTATTTGTCCTTTTGTTGTTGAGTTTTTGCAGTATCATGTAGATTTTAGAGATCAGACACTGATCGGATTTGTCTTAGCCAAAAACTTTTTCCCAGTAGGTAGGTAATCTTTTTGCTCTTTTGATGAAGTCTTTGAATGAGCATAGGTGTTTGAATTTTAGGAGCTCCCAGTTATCTACTTTCTCTTCTGGTGTTTCAGCTTTGTTAGTGAAGTTTTATATACGGTTTATGCCATGTATTAGAGCTCCTAAGATTTTCCCTATTTCTTCTTCTATGATCTTTATCCTTTTCGATTTTATTTTGAACCTTTGATCCATTTTGAGTTAGTTTTTGTGCATGGTGTGAGGAATGATTCTTGTTTCTTTTTTTTTCAGATGGCTATACCAGCACCATTTGTTAAGGAGACTGTCTTTTCTCCATTCAACAGATTTTGGGCCTTTGTCAAATATCAGCTGCTCGTATGTGGGTGGAGTTATGTGTGGATTCTCAATCCTGTCCCATTGGTCTATGTATTTGTTGTTGTACAAGTACCAGGCTGTTTTGTCTACTATGGCAGTATAATATGATCTAAAATGAGGTAGTGTGATGCCTCCTATGTTGTTCATCTTTTTCAGTAATGCTTTATATATCCACAGCCTCTCTTCCTTCCATATGAAGTTGGTGATTTGATTCTCCATTTCATTATAAAATGTCATTGGAATTTGGATCGGGGTTGCATTGTAGCTATAGATCTGTTTGGGTAGAATAGACATTTTTACAATGTTGAGTCTTCCTATCCATGAGCAAGATATATTTTTCCACTTATATAGGTCTCTCTTGGATTCTTGCAATAATGTCTTGTAGTTTTCTTTATATACGTCTTTTATGTCTCTGGTTAGATTTATTCCTATGTATTTTATCTTCTTGGGGACTATTTTAAATAGTATTGATTTGGTGATTTCCTCTTCAGCTTTCTCTTTGTTGGTGTAGAGGGATCCAACTGATTTTTTTATGTTTATCTTGTATCCTGACACTCTGCTGAACTCTGCTATTAGTTTCAGTAGTTTTCCTCAGGATTCTTTAGGGTTTTCTGGAAGGGAGTTGAGAGGGCAGAAGTGGCCAGAAGCTGCCCAAACAGACACCAGGAGAGAGAGTAGAGAGAAGTCTGTGCTATCTCATTCGGGCAAGAACATTTAGGAGTGTATAGCAAAGTGTATGTAAATTTTCGTATGAGAGACTGACCTGATTTGTAAACTTTCACTTAAAGCACAATAAAAATTAATTAAAAAAAAAGTCTTGTATTCTAGAAGTCCAAGGTCAGAGCATCAGCTGCAGAGGAAGGCTTTTTGTCTCTATTGGCTTTGGAGGGAAAACTTTGTCATCCATCGTCTCTTGGTCTCGGAGCATCTCACCACAGGAACCTCAAGTCCAAATGACACGCTGTACTCCAGGAGCTGCTTTCTTGGTAGTATGAATATTTCAACTCTTTGCTTGCTTCCCTTTCCTTTTATCTCTTGAGAGATAAAAGGTGGTGCAGGCCACACCCAGGAAAACTCCTTTTACACTGGATCAGGGATGGGACCTGGTAAAAGTGTTATGATCCCATCTTAATCCTCTTTAACATAAAATTAAAATCACAAATTGGAGGAAACCCAGAGAATGCTGGGAATCATGGCCTAACCAAATTGATACACACATTTTTGGAGGGACATAATTCAATCCATGACATCATCCCATTGACTTCTTCACTGCATGGTTTCTGCTGAGTAGCCCAAGCTTATTTTTATTGACTCTTCTTTGTAGTTGACTTTTCATTTATCCCTAGCCACTCTTAAAATTCTCTCTCATCTTTGGTATTGGCAAGTTTGATTATTATATGTCTTCATGACTATCTTTTGGGATCTACCTTATGTGGAGTTCGGTGAGCATCTTGGATAGGTATCTTCTCATCTTTCACAATATCAGGGAAGTATTCTTCCAACACATATTCAACAATATCTTTGTATTTTCTGTTCTCCTTCATTGATCTGGTACTCCAATCACCGGTAGGTTATTTCTCTTTTTAGAGTCCCACCTGTTTCTTAGGTTTTCTTCATTTTTTTTTAATTCTTTTATCTCATTTTTCTTTAAATATATTGGTACCAAGTGTTTTATCTTCAATCTTACAACTTCTGACTTCCGTATCCTCAATTCTGCTCCTCTGACTTTTTTTGAGTTGTCTCATTCTGAAATTTTATTGTTAAACTTCTGAATTTCTGATTACTGTCTCTGTATGGTTTCTTGCAGCCTATTAAATTTTTCATTATGTTCTTGAATAACATTCTTAATTTCCTCGAGTGCTTTATCTGTGTGTTCCTTGCCTTATTCTGTGTTTTGCCTAATCTCCTTCTTGACCTCTTGAAGAGTTCTGTATATTGATCTTTTGTATTCTACCGCTGGTAATTCCAGAAATATATCTTCATCTTTGAGAGTCTTTGATTCTTTGTTTTGGAAGCTTATTGAAGAGATCATGGTCTGCTTCTTTACGTGATTTGATATTGATTGCTGTCTCCAGGCCATCAAAAGTACGGTATTAATTTATTTTATGTTCACTTACTGTGTCCTAGCTTCTTTGTTTTGTTTTGATACACCCAAATAGGCTGCTTGAGTGAGCTAGCTTGATTATTTTCACCTTTGAAGCTCTAATGTCTTGTCACTAGATGTCTAGAGCTGTTACCAGGTATATGAGCCTAGGAATCCATTCACTTTTCTTGTATGGATTCAGCTCAGGTGCCCAGGTAGTCAGTCGCCAAGTGTGTGGTACAGACTCTTTCCTATAGTCTTAGAGGAGCAAGTGTGATTGCTGTAAGCATAGGTTATCTGGTTGCAGCAGGGGGTCATGCTCTGAGCAAAAATCCCCAGTGTGTCTGTGAGGAAAGTGTGTCCCTGTTCACTAGAGCACACAGGTGGGTGGGTTCTCTAGCCAGACAATGCGCACCCAATACTTTTGTCTGTAAGGACTGGGAGGCACCATTTATCTTTGGACCACTGTCGCAGGTGCCTAAGTGGCATGGGTGGAGCCACCAGTCCTCAGTCCCCAGTTGTGGGTAGATGTGGACCCTGCTTAGTAGGCAGAGCTGTGTGAAACATAACAAACTTTCCTCTCCACCATATAGCTGAAACAGTTGAAGTTAGACTTCAGGTATATACCCTGTTGTACTGTGCTAATGAGGGCCTACGCTATTGAAATGGGCCCACAGAGGTCCATGCAGGGTGAAACTTATTCAAAGTCCATGGACCTCTATGTCTATGCCTAGGCAAAGGAGCTGTTTCTGCCCTGAGTTTCCATCTTAGGTGAGCTGGCAGATAATTTTTTTCCCCTCTGTTTCTTTCTTTTTTTTTTTTAATAACTTTTATTAAGCTTCAAGTGAACGTTTACAAATCCAATCAGTCTGTCACATATAAGTTTACATACATCTCACTCCCTACTCCCACTTGCTCTCCACTTCTTGAGTCAGCCCTTTCAGTCTCTCCTTTCTTGACAATTTTGCCGGCTTCCCTCTCTCTCTATCCTCCCATCCCCCCTCCAGACAAGAGTTGCCAACACAATCTCAAGTGTCCACTTGATATAATTAGCTCACTCTTCATCAGCGTCTCTCTCCCACCCGCTGACCAGTCCGTTTCATTTCTGATGAGTTGCCTTCGGGGATGGTTCCTGTCCTGTGTCAACAGAAGGTCTGGGGAGCATGGCCGCCGGGATTCCTCTAGTCTCAGTCAGACCATTAAGTTTGGTCTTTTTATGAGAATTTGGGGTCTGTATCCCACTGATCTCCTGCTCCCTCAGGGGTCCTCTGCTGTGCTCCCTGTCAGGGCGGTCATCGATTGTGGCCGGGCACCAACTAGTTCTTCTGGTCTCAGGATGATGTAGGTCTCTGGTTCATGTGGCCCTTTCTGTCTCTTGGGCTCTTAGTTGTCGTGTGGCCTTGGTGTTCTTCATTTTCCTTTCCTCCAGGTGGGTTGAGACCAATTGCTGCATCTTAGATGGCCGCTTGTTAGCATTTAAGACCCCAGACGCCACATTCCAAAGTGGGATGCAGAATGATTTCATAATAGAATTATTTTGCCAATTGACTTAGAAGTCCCCGCAAACCATGTTCCCCAGACCCCCGCCCTTTCTCTGCTGACCTTTGAAGCATCCATTTTATCCCGGAAACTTCTTTGCTTTTGGTCCAGTCCAATTGAGCTGACCTTCCATGTATTGAGTGTTGTCTTTCCCTTCACCTAAAGCAGTTCTTATCTACTGATTAATCAATAAAAAACCCTCTCCCACCCTCCCTCCCTCCCCCCCTCGTAACCACAAAAGTATGTGTTCTTCTCAGGTTTACTATTTCTCAATTTCTTATAATAGTGGTCTTATACAATATTTGTCCCTTTGCCTCTGACTCATTTCGCTCAGCATAATGCCTTCCAGGTTCCTCCATGTTATGAAATGTTTCAGAGATTCGTCACTGTTCTTTATCGATGTGTAGTATTCCATTGTGTGAATATACCACAATTTATTTACCCATTCATCCGTTGATGGACACCTTGGTTGCTTCCAACTTTTTGCTATTGTAAACAGAGCTGCAATAAACATGAGTGTGCATATATCTGTTTGTATGAAGGCTCTTGTATCTCTAGGGTATATTCCCAGGAGTGGGATTTCTGGGTTGTATGGTAGTTCTATTTCTAAAGTGTTTAAGATAACGCCAGATAGATTTCCAAAGTGGTTGTACCATTTTACAATCCCACCAGCAGTGTATGAGAGTTCCAATCTCTCCGCAGCCTCTCCAACATTTATTATTTTGTGTTTTTTGGATTAATGCCAGCCTTGCTGGTGTGAGATGGAATCTCATGGTAGTTTTAATTTGCATTTCTCTAATGGCTAATGATCGAGAGCATTTTCTCATGTATCTGTTGGCTGCCTGAATATCTTCCTTAGTGAAATGTGTGTTCATATCCTTTGCCCACTTCTTGATTGGGTTGTTTGTCTTTTTGTGGTTGAGTTTTGACAGAATCATGTAGATTTTAGAGATCAGGCGCTGGTCGGAGATGTCATAGCTGAAAATTCTTTCCCAATCTGTAGGTGGTCTTTTTACTCTTTTGGAGAAGTCTTTAGATGAGCATAGGTGTTTGATTTTTAGGAGCTCCCAGTTATCGGGTTTCTCTTCATCATTTTTGGTAATGTTTTGTATTCTGTTTATGCCTTGTATTAGGGCTCCTAGGGTTGTCCCAATTTTTTCTTCCATGATCTTTATCATTTTAGTCTTTATATTTAGGTCTTTGATCCACTTGGAGTTAGTTTTTGTGCATGGTGTGAGGTATGGGTCCTGTTTCATTTTTTTGCAAATGGATATCCAGTTATGCCAGCACCATTTGTTAAAAATAGAATCTTTTCCCCAGTTAATTGACACTGGTCCTTTGTCAAATATCAGCTGCTCAGACGTGGATCGATCTATGTCTGGGTTCTCAATTCTGTTCCATTGGTCTATGTGTCTGTTGTTGTACCAATACCAGGCTGTTTTGACTACTGTGGCTGTATAATAGGTTCTGAAGTCAGGTAAGGTGAGGCCTCCCACTTTCTTCTTCTTTTTCAGTACTGCTTTTCTTATCCGGGGCTTCTTTCCCTTCCATATGAAATTGGTGATTTGTTTCTCCATCCCCTTAAAATATGACATTGGAATTTGGATCGGAAGTGCGTTAAATGTATAGATGGCTTTTGGTAGAATAGACATTTTTACTATGTTAAGTCTTCCTATCCATGAGCAGGGTATGTTTTTCCACTTAAGTATGTCCTTTTGAATTTCTTGTAGTAGAGCTTTGTAGTTTTCTTTGTATAGGTCTTTTACATCCTTGGTAAGATTTATTCCTAAGTATCTTATCTTCTTGGGGGCTACTGTGAATGGTATTGATTTGGTTATTTCCTCTTCGGTGTTCTTTTTGTTGATGTAGAGGAATCCAAGTGATTTTTGTATGTTTATTTTATAACTTGAGACTCCGCCAAACTGTTCTTTTAGTTTCAGTAGTTTTCTGGAGGATTCCTTAGGGTTTTCTGTGTATATAATCATGTCATCTGCAAATAGGGATAACTTTACTTCTTCCTTGCCAATCCGGATACCTTTTATTTCTTTGTCTAGCCTAATTGCCCTGGCTAAGACTTCCAACACGATGTTGAATAAGAGCGGTGATAAAGGGCATCCTTGTCTGGTTCCCGTTCTCAAGGGAAATGCTTTCAGGTTCTCTCCATTTAGAGTGATATTGGCTGTTGGGTTGGCTTTGCATAGATGCCCTTTATTATGTGGAGGAATTTTCCTTCAATTCCTATTTTGGTAAGAGTTTTTATCATGAATGGGTGTTGGACTTTGTCAAATGTCTTTTCTGCATCTATTGATAAGATCATGTGGTTTTTGTCTTTTGTTTTATTTATGTGATGGATTACATTAATGGTTTTTCTGATATTAAACCAGCCTTGCATACCTGGTATAAATCCCACTTGATCAGGGTGAATTATTTTTTTGATGTGTTGTTGGATTCTATTGGCTAGAATTTTGTTGAGGATTTTTGCATCAATGTTCATGAGGGATATAGGTCTATAATTTTCTTTTTTTCTAATGTCTTTACCTGGTTTTGGTATCAGGGAGATGGTGGCTACACAGAATGAGTTGGGTAGTATTCCGTCATTTTCTATGCTTTGGAATACCTTCAGAAGTAGCGGTGTTAACTCTTCTCTGAAAGTTTGGTAGAACTCTGCAGTGAAGCCGTCCGGGCCAGGGCTTTTTTTTGTTGGGAGTTTTTTGATTACCGTTTCAATCTCTTTTTTTGCTATGGGTCTATTTAGTTGTTCTACTTCTGAATGTGTTAGTTTAGGTAGGTAGTGTTTTTCCAGGAATTCATCCATTGCTTCTAGGTTTTCAAATTTGTTAGAGTACAATTTTTCGTAGTAATCTGAAGTGATTCTTTTAATTTAATTTGGTTCTGTTGTGATGTGGTCCTTCTCGTTTCTTATTCGGATTATTTGTTTCCTTTCCTGTATTTCTTTAGTCAGTCTAGCCAATGGTTTATCAATTTTGTTAATTTTTTCAAAGAACCAGCTTTTGGCTTTGTTAATTCTTTCAATTGTTTTTCTGTTCTCTAATTCATTTAGTTCAGTTCTTAATTTTTATTATTTGTTTTCTTCTGGTGCCTGATGGATTCTTTTGTTGCTCACTTTCTACTTGTTCAAGTTGTAGGGAGAGATCACTGATTTTGGCTCTTTCTTCTTTTTGTATGTGTGCATTTATCGATATAAATTGGCCTCTGAGCACTGCTTTTGCTGTGTTCCAGAGGTTTTGATAGGAAGTATTTTCATTCTCGTTGCTTTCTATGAATTTCCTTATTCCCTCCTTGATGTCTTCTATAACCCAGTCTTTTTTCAGGAGGGTATTGTTCATTTTCCATGTATTTGATTTCTTTTCCCTAGTTTTTCTGTTCTTGATTTCTAGTTTTATTGCCTTGTGGTCTGAGAAGATGCTTTGTAATATTTCGATGTTTTGGACTCTGCAAAGGTTTGTTTTATGACCTAATATGTGGTCTATTCTAGAGAATGTTCCATGTGCGCTAGAAAAAAAAGTATATTTTGCAGCAGTTGGGTGGAGAGTTCTGTATAAGTCAATGAGGTCAAGTTGGTTGATTGTTGTAATTAGATCTTCTGTGTCTCTATTGAGCTTCTTACTGGATGTCCTGTCCTCCGAAAGTGGTGTGTTGAAGTCGCCTTCTATAATTGTGGCGGTATGTATCTCATTTTCAATTCTGTTAAAATTTGATTTATGTATCTTGCAGCCCTGTCATTGGGTGCATAAATATTTAATATGGTTATGTCTTCCTGATCACTTGTGCCTTTTATCATTATATAGTGTCCTTCTTTATCCTTTGTGGTGGATTTAAGTCTAAAGTCTATTTTGTCAGAAATTAATATTGCTACTCCTCTTCTTTTTTGCTTATTGTTTGCTTGATATATTTTTTTCCATCCTTTCAATTTTAGTTTGTTTGTGTCTGTAAGTCTAAGGTGTGTCTCTTGTAGGCAGCATATAGATGGATCGTGTTTCTTTATCCAGTCTGTGACTCTCTGTCTCTTTATTGGTGCATTTAGTCCATTTACATTCAGCGTAATTATAGATCAATAAGTTTTTAGTGCTGTCATTTTGATGCCTTTTTATGTGTGTTGTTGACAATTTCATTTTTCTGCATACTTTTTTGTGCTGAGGCGTTTTTCTTAGTAAATTGTGAGATCCTCATTTTCATAGTGTTTGACTTTATGTTAGTTGAGTCGTTACGTTTTTCTTGGCTTTTATCTTGAGTTATAGAGTTGTTACACCTTTTTGTGGTTACCTTATTATTTACCCCTATTTTTCTAAGTAAAAACCTAACTTGTATCGTTCTATATCGCCTTGTATCACTCTCCATATGGCAGTTCAATGCCTCCTGTATTTAGTCCCTCTTTTTGATTATTGTGATCTTTTACCTATTGACTTCCATGATTCCCTGTTATGTGTATTTTTTTTAATTAATCTTAATTTGTTTGTTTTTGTGATTTCCCTATTTGAGTTGATATCAGGATGTTCTGTTTTGTGACCTTGTGTTGTGCTGATATCTGATATTATTGGTTCTCTGACCAAACAATATCCTTTAGTATTTCTTGTAGCTTTGGTTTGGTTTCTGCAAATTCTCTAAACTTGTGTTTATCTGTAAATATCTTAATTTCGCCTTCATATTTCAGAGAGAGTTTTGCTGGATATATGATCCTTGGCTGGCAGTTTTTCTCCTTCAGTGTTCTGTATATGTCGTCCCATTCCCTTCTTGCCTGCATGGTTTCTGCTGAGTAGGCTGAACTTATTCTTATTGATTCTCCCTTGAAGGAAACCTTTCTTTTCTCCCTGGCTGTTTTTAAAATTTTCTGTTTATCTTTGGTTTTGGTGAGTTTGATGATAATACGTCTTGGTGTTTTTCTTTTTGGATCAATCTTAAATGGGGTTCGATGAGCATCTTGGATAGATATCCTTTCGTCTTTCATGATGTCAGGGAAGTTTTGTGTCAGGAGTTCTTCAACTATTTTCTCTGTGTTTTCTGTCCCCCCTCCCTGTTCTGGGACTCCAATCACCCGCAGGTTAAAAGAGTCCCACATAATTCTTAGGGTTTCTTCATTTTTTTAAATTCTTTTATCTGATTTTTTTTCAGCTATGTTGGTGTTGATTCCCTGGTCCTCCACATGTCCCAGTCTGCATTCTAATTGCTCGAGTCTGCTCCTCTGACTTCCTATTGCGTTGTCTAATTCTGTATTTTTATTGTTAATCTTTTGGATTTCTACATGTTGTCTCTCTATGGATTCTTGCAACTTATTAATTTTTCCACTATGTTCTTGAATAATCTTTTTGAGTTCTTCAACAGTTTTACTGGTGTGTTCCTTGGCTTTTTCTGCAGTTATCCTAATTTCATTTGTGATATCTTTAAGCATTCTGTAAATTAGTTTTTTATATTCTGTATCTGATAATTCCAGGATTGTATCTTCATTAGGGAAAGATTTTGATTCTTTTGTTTGGGGGGTTGGAGAAGCTGTCATGGTCTGCTTCTTTAAGTGGTTTGATATGGATTGTTGTCTCCGCGCCATCACTGGGAAACTAGTTATTCCAGAAAATCCGCTAAAAAAATGCAGTCAGATCCCTATCAGAGTTCTCCCTCTGGCTCAGGCTATTCGGATGTTAATGAAGCCGCCTGGGGAGGGTAGGGGAGGGAACAGAGAGATAGGAGAGTAGCACCTCAGAATATAGCCAGAGTTGCTTGTCTTGCTTGGAATGACTATTATATCTGAGATTCCCGTGGGGCGCGTCGCCTACGTGTGCTGGCTGTGTGGAGATTGCTCCCGGGGGTCTGGCCTGTTGGAGTCACGGTCAGATACTCCGCTTCCAGCCCCACGCCCAGCATCAAGGCTCCCCTACTGGGACGGTGCACTCTCGACTCCAAAATCAGTCGCTGCCTCCTGGGGACTTCTCATCCCTCCCGCCGCGTGGCCGTGCCACCCTCGCGAACCAGGTGGGCCCCCTCCCGGGGTTAGTTCAGATGGGTGGAGCAGCTCCCCGTGCTTGTGCCGTGACCGAGTGTCCTGGCTGGGACGCTGTTCTCCCCGCTCCAAAACCAGTCGCTGCCTCCCGGGGACTTTTCCTACCGGCTGCGTCCCACGCCGCCCGCGCGACCCAACTGGGCCCCTTCCCGGGGTTAGTTCAGGGGGGTGGAGCAGCTCTCCGTGTTTATGGCATACCTGCGTCCAGTCCAAATCCCGGCGAGACGGTTCCCCGGCTGGGATGCTGCTCTCCCTGTTCCAAGACCAGTCACTGCCTCCCGGGGACTTCTCCTACCGGCTGTGTCCCACGCCGCCCACGGAACCGGCTGGTCCCCCTCCCGGGGTTAGTTCAGGGGGGTGGAGCAGCTCTCTGTGCTTGTGCCATACCTGACTGGTACGCTGGCTCCAGGCTCTGGAAACAATCGCTGCTTCCCCGTATTAGTTCGTTCTCCGTCTCTAAATCTGTGTTTGTTGTTCAGGGTTCGTAGATTGTTATGTATGTGATCGATTCACTTGTTTTTGCATGTCTTTGTTGTAAGAGGGATTCGAGGTAGCGTCTGCTTAGTCCGCCATCTTGGCTCCGCCTGAGGCTTGATTTTTGATCATGGATTCTTAGATATGACAACAAAAGCTCAAGCAAAAAATGACAACTAGATAAACTTGAATTTATCAAAATTAGAAATTTTGTACATCAAAGGACTTTGTTAATAAAGCAAAGAGGCAACCTACAGAATGGGATAAAATATTTGGTAACCATATAGCTGATAAGGGTTTAATATTCAGAAAATAAAAAGAACTCCTATAACTCAACACAAAAAGACAAGCAATTCAACCAAACCTGGCCAAAGGGCTTGAATGGACATTTTTACTAAGATGATATACAAATGGCCAAAGGCACATGAAAAAATACCCAACCTCATTAGCGATCAAGAAGATGCAAACCGAAACCACAATGAGGTACCACTTAGCCCACAAAAGGATGGCACAGTATCAGATAAATAGGAATTAGTAAGTGTTGGTGAGGATGTGGAGAAATTAGAACCCTCATCTATTGGTGGAGGAATTGTAAAATGGTTCAGCTGCTGTGGAAAACAGTTTAATTGTTACTCAAAAGGTTAAGCATAGAATTACCATATGACCTAGCAATTCCACTCCTAGGTATATACCCAACGGAATTGAAAGCAGGTACAACAAACGCCAATGTTCATTGCAGCATCATTACTCACAAAAGCTAAAATGTGGAAACAACCCAAGATGAATGGATACACAAAATGTATATCCATTCCAAACCATAAAACCAAACTCGTTGGCGTCAAGTCAGTTCAGAATCATAGTCACCTTATAGGACAGACTAAAACTGCTGCATAGGATAGCCAAGGCTGTAATCTTTATGGGATCAGACTGGCACATCTTTCTTCCATGGAGCAGCTGGTGGGTTCAAACCGCCAACCTTTCTGTTAGCAGTCAAGTGCCACCAGGGCTTCTTGTACAGTGGGATATAACTTAGCCATGAAGAAATATGAAGTTCTGAACTGTCACGGATTGAATTATGTCCTCCCTAAAATGTGTGTATCAATTTGGCCGGGCCATGATTCCCAGTATTGTGTGGTTGTCCTCCATTTTGTGATTGTAATTTTATATTAAAGAGGATTAGAGTGGGATTATAACACCCTTACTAAGGTAGCAACCCTGATACAATTTAAGGGAGTTTCGCTGGGGTGTGGCCTGCACCACCTTTTACCTTACAAGAGATAAAAGGAAAGGGGAGCTAGCAGAGAGGGAGGACTTCATATCACCAAGGAAGCAATGCCAGGAACAGAGTGTGTCCTTTGTACCCAGAGTCCCTCAGCAGAGAAGCTCCCAGTTCAGGGGAAGATTAATGAGAAGTCTGACAGAGACAGAAATCCTTCCCCTGAAGCTGACACCCTGAATTTGGACTTTTAACCTACTTTACTCTGAAGTAATAAATTCCTCTTTGTTGCAGTCATCCCTTATGGTATTTCTGTTATAGAAGCACTAGATAACTAAGACAAGAATCTTGATACAGCATGGATTAATCTTGAAGACATTATGCTGAACATAATAAGTGAAACATAAAAGAATAAATATTATATGATTTCATTGATACTACATATCTAGAAAAGGCAAATTCATAAAGGAAAATGTTCATTATTTGCCAACAGGGGCTGGGAGAACTGTGAAATGGGGAGTTATTACTTAAAGAGTGCTGAGTTTTTATGTAGCAGGATGGTGATACTCCATGAAATTTGGAGGACCATGGAATGGAGCGTTTTGATTTGAATTGTGTCCCCTAAAAAGAAATATTAAAGTCCTAACCCCTTTACTATAAAATAACCCTGTTTGGAAATAGGGGTTTTCTTTTTTAATGTTAGTGATGTCATACCACAATAGAGTGAGTTCCAAATCAAATCACTTCTGAGTGGTAGCTTATAAAAAAGGAAGTATAGACAGAGACACACACACAAAGGAGATTCCAATTGATGCCCAAGCATATATATGCAGCAATGGAATGCCAAGGATTACACCAGTCACCATAAACCAGGAGTAATGCCCACAGAAAGAACAAACATGAAATAAGCCATGATTTGGACTTTCAGCATCAAGAACTTCAAGGAATCTAGTTTCTGTTCTATAAAGCTACCCACTTGTGGTATTTTTAGTTGTGGCAGCACTAGGTAACTAGATAGGTGGAAAAAAATTTTCTTGTAAATAGTAACCAAAAGGGAGCTGGGGTGATTATACTTATATCAGACAAAACAAACTTTAAGTCAAAATCTCTTACAAAAGGCAAAGAAGAAACCGTAAAATGATACAGGGATGAATTCATCTAGAAATCCTTGGTTTAATTATTAGCCTTATTCCTAAGTATTTTATTCTTTTAGATGTCATTGTAAGAGGATTTTTATTTTTTAATTTTCATTTTCAGATTATTCATTGCTGGTGTACAAAATTTGTTTATTAGCTCCAATACCTTCTTGTGTTTTTTTTTTTTGAGGGGGGGCGGGAGTTTCTCTATACATAGTATCATGCCATCTATAAATAAAGAGAAATTTCTTATTCTTTTACTATTTTGATGCTTTTACTTCTTTTTCTTGTAAAATTGCTCTGGGTAGAGCTTCCAGTACAATTTGAATAGCCATAGTGAAAGCAGGTATCCTTGACTTTTCCCTGATCTTAGGAGTAAAACTTTCAGTCATTCCCATGCTATATGATTTCACTTTGAGTTTTTTGTTTTCTCATAAGTGGTCTTTGTCATGTTAAGGAATTTCTTTTCTATTCTTATTTTTTTCCTTTGAATTCTTTTTTTTATTGTATTTTAAATGTACTTTTTAAATTGTATTTTAAATTTTATATATTTTGACTTACAGAGCAAATCAATTTCTTATTAAATAATTAATACACATATTGCTTTGTGACATTGGTTGCCAGCCCCACTACAAGTCAACACTCTCCCCTTCTTGGCCTTGGGTTCCCCGTCACCAGCTTTCCTGTCCCCTCCGGCCTTCTTGTTCTTGCCACTGGGCTGGTGTACATACTTAGTCTCCTTTTGTTTTATGGGCCTGTCTAATCTTTGGCTGAAGGGTGAACCTCAGGAGTGACTTCAGTATAGAGATAAAAGGGAGTCCAGGGGCCATATTTGGGGATCTCCAATCTCCATCACACTGGTAACTCTTGTCTTTTATTTTATTTTTTTTGTGAGTTAGAATATTGTCCTATGCTTTTCTCCAGCTCTATCTGGGACCCTCTATTGTGATTCCCATCAGAGCAGTTGGTGGTGGTAGCTGGGCACCATCTAGTTTTGCTGGACTCTCTCTGGAGGAGGCTGTGGTACTTGTGGTCCATTAGTCCTTTGGACTAATATTTCCTTGGTGCCTTTGGTTTTCTTCTTGTTCCAGATGAACTGAGACCAGTGGAGTATCATAGATGGCCACTCACAAGCTTTTAAGACCCTAGATGCTACTCACCAAAGAAGGATGTAGAACATTTTCTTTATAAACTATGTTATGCCAATTGAGCTAGATGTTCCCCAAGACCATGGTCCCCGGCCCTCAGTCCAGTAATTTGGTCCCTCAGGGATTTTGGATGTCTCCATGGAGCTTCCATAACCTTGCATTGGTCAAGTTGTACTGGCTTCCCCAGTATTGTGTACTGTCTTACACTTCACCAAAGTTACCACTTATGTATTGTATATTTAGTGTTTTTCCTCCCCCACCCCTCCTCTCCCTCATAAAAATCAAAGACTTTCTTTTCGTGTGTAAACCTTTCCATGAATTCTTATACTAGTGATTTCATACAATGTTTGTCTTTTCGTGATTGACTTATTTCACTCAGTGTAATGCCCTCCAGATTTATACATATTGTGAGATGTTTCAGAGATTCATCATCGTTCTTTATCATTGCTTAGTATTCCATTGTATGTGTTCACCATAGTTTGCTTATCCATTCATCTGTTGTTTCCATATTTTTGCTATTGTGAGTAATGCTGTTATGAAGATGGGTGTGCCTATGTCTATTTGTGTGACCAATCTTATTTTGCTAGGATATATTCCTAGCAGTGGGATTGCTGGAATCATATGGTATTTCTATTTCTAGCTATTTAATGAAGGGCCATAACATTTTCCAAAATGGTTGTACCATTCTGCATTCCCACCAGCAGTGCATAAGAGTTCCAATCTCCAGGCAGCCTCTATAACACTTGTTATTTTCTGTTTTTGTTTTTTTTTTTTGATACGTGCCCATAATGTCGGGGTGAGATTGTATCTCATTGTGCCTTTTATTTGCATTTCTCTAATGGTTGGTGATCGTGAGCATTTCCTCATGCGTCTGTAGCCACTTAAATATCTTCTTTGGTGAAGGGTCTGTTCATTTCCTTTGCCCATTTTTTAATTGGATCATTTGCTTTTTGTTGTAGAGATGTTGGGTTTTCCTGTAGATTTTAGAGGATTAGACCTTTGCAGGATCTGTAATAGCCAAATTTCTTTTCCCAGTTTGTAGGTTCTCTTTTTACTCTTTTGGTGAAGTCTTTGGATGAGCATAAATTTTCAATTTTTAGAAGATCCAATTTATCTAGTTTATCTTCTGGTGTTTGTGCATTGATAGTTATGGTTCATATTCTGTTAATGCCAAGTATTAGGGCCGCTAGCATTGATCTATTTTTTCATCTATCATTTTTAGTGTTCTTGGTTTTATATTTGGTTCTTTGATCCATTTTGAAGTGGTTTTTTTGTATGGTATGAGGTATGGGTACTGTTTCTTTTCTTTCTTTTTTTTTTTTTTTTTGCAGATGAACATCCAGTTTTGCCAGCACCCTTTGTTAAAAAGACTGTCTTTTCCCCCATTTGACAACTTTGGGTCTTCGTTGAAGATTAGATGGGTTTACATCTGGCGTCTCAATTTTGTTCCTTGGTCAAAGTGTCTGTCATTGTACCAGTAACAGGCTGTTTTGACTACCGTAGCTGTACAGTAGTTTCTGAGGTCAGGTAGTGAGAGTCCTCCTACTTTATTGTTCTTCCCGAATAGTACTTTACTTACCCAGGACCTTTTCCCTTTCCACATAAAATTAATGATTAATTTTTCATCCCTTTAAAGAATGCTGTTGATATTTGGATTGGGATTGCATTGTATTTGTAGATTGCTTGGGGTAGAATTGACATTTTCAGACTGTTGAGTCTACCTATCCATAAGCATGGTATTGTTTTTCCATTTAAGTATGTCTCTTTTTGGTTTCTTGAAGTAGTGTTTTGAAGTTTTCTTTGTACAAGTCTTCTACATCCCTGGTTAGATTAATTCATAAGCATTTGATTTTTTTAGAGACTATTATAAATGGTATTGCTTTCCTAATTTCCTTTTCATAGTTCTCTTTATTTGGTGTTCTGGAATCCAACTGATTTTTGTGCATTTATCTCATATTCTAACATTCTCCTGAATCTTTCTATTAGTTCCAGTAGTTTTCTCGTGGAATCTTTTGTGTTTTCTATGTACGGTATTATGTCACCCAAAAATGGGGCAATTTTGCTTCTTCCTTACCAATTTGGATGCTCTTTATATATTTTTCCTGTCTTACTACTCTAGGTAGGACTTCCAGCACAATGTTAAATAGGAATGGTGATAAAAGGCAGCCTTGTCTTGTCCTATTCTTAAGAGGAATGTTTTCAGCCTCTCTCCATTAAGAATGATGTTGGCTGTTGGTTTTGTATAACTCCAAAAAAAAAAAAAAGGGAAAAGAAAAAACCAAGCTCATTGCCTTTGAGTCCTTTCTAACACAAAGCGACCCTGTAAGACAGAGTAGAACCACCCCATAGGGTTTCCAAGAACTAGCTGGAAGATTAGAAGTGCTGACCTTTTGATTTTCAGCTGTAGTTCTTAACCACTTTGCTACCAAGACTCCTGGTTTTCTGTAGATGCCCTTTATTAAATTGAGGAATTTCCCTTCTATATCTAATTTACTGAGAGTTTTTTTTTTTTATCTGGAATGGGTGTTGGACTTTGTCAGATGCCTTTTCTAAGTTGATTAAGAAGCTCACGTGATTCTTTTATTTATGTGGTGGACTCCGTTGTTTGATTTTCTAACTTTGAACAATCATTGCATACCTAGTATGAATCCCACTTGGTCTTGGTGCAGTATTTTTTGATATGATGCTGAATTCTATTGGCTAGAATTTTGCTGAGAAATTTTGCATCTATATTCATGAGAGATACTGGGATATTGGTCTGTAAGTTTCTTTTGTGTGGTGTCTTTACCTGGTTTTGGTATCAGGGTTATGCTAGCTTCATAGAATGAATTTGGAAGTATTGCTTCCTTTTCTGTATTCTGAAATAGTTTGCATAGTACTGGTGCAAGCTATTCTCTCAATGGTTGGTAGAATTCTCCAAAGAAGCCATCTGGGCCAGGGCTTTTTTATTTGTTGTTGGGAATATTTTTCGTTACCTTTTCAATCTCTTCTCTTGTTATGGGTCTGTTCAGATTTTCAACATCATTTTGTGTTAGGTTGGCTAGGTAGTGTGTTTCTAGAAATTTTTCCATTTCCTCCAGGTTTTCAAATTTGTTGGAGTATAGTTTTTAATGATTACATAATGCCCTTCTTTGTCTTTTACGGTGGATTTTGTTTTAAAGTCTATTTTATCAGAGATTAGTATTGCCACTCCTACTCTTTTTTTGCTAACGGTTTGCTTGATTTTTTTTCCCTATCGTTTGATTTTTAATAAATTTATGTCTTTGTTCCTAAGGTGTATCTCTTGTAGACGACATATTGATGGATTTTTTTTTAAATCCATTCTGTCACTCTCTGTTTCTTTATGGGTGCATTTAGTCCATTGAAGTTCTGTGTAATTATTGATAGGTGTGAGTTTATTGCTGTCATTTTGTTGTGCTTTTTTGTGGTGCTGAGGTTTTCTTTTTTCCTCTTACTTTTCTGTGCTGAATTCCTTTTGTCCGTGATTTTTTTCATTTCTTTTGTTATTGTAGTTGTTTTTTTACTGAGACTTCATAGTTTTCTTCTTTATTTTGATGAGTAAGTTTGTTAGCTTTCTTTGTGATTACCTTGAAATTTACCTTTATCTTTCTGCGTTTGAACCAGTCTACTATTACTTGGTATTGATTTGCCTTTCTCATCATTAGGAAATTGTATACCTACACCATGTATTCCCTATTATTTTTCTGAAGTTGTTGTCATTTACAGATTAACCTGCCTGGTTCCCTATTGTAAATCTTTTGGTTTTGAATAGTACTTGAGAGTTCATTTCCTAGGTTGGTATCTGGGTGGTGCAATCTTGGGTCCTAGATTCAGGCTGTCATCTAATTTTGTTTCTTCTCAAACCAAAGGACTCCCTTTAACAATTCTTGTAAGTTTGGTTTGGTTTTACGTATTCCTTAAACTTCCGTTTATCTGGAAATGTCCTAATTTCACCATCATATTTGAACGAGAGTTTTGCAGGATATATTATTCTAGGTTGGCAATTTTTTTTCTTTCAATGTTTTGAGTATGTCATCCCCTGTCCTTCTTGCCTGCATGGTTTCCGCCAAGTAATCAGAGCTTAGTCTTATTGTTTCCCCTCTGTATGTGACTTTTCATTTTTCTCTGGCTGCTCTCAGCATTCTTTCTTTTTCTTTGGTGTTAGAGAAAGATTATGATATATCTTGATGATTTTCTTTTGGGGTCTATCCTATATGGTGTTGTTTGAGCTTCTTGGATGGTCAGCTTTTCATCTTTCATGATATTAGGGAAATTTTCTGTCAGCAATTCTTTTATGATCCTCTCTGGGCTTTCCGTTTTCTCCCTCTGTTCTGGAACTCTGATCACTCACCAATTTTTGCTTATCGATTGTATCCCACATCATTCTTAGAGTTTCTGCATTTTTTTCCTGATTTTTCCTCAAATTCCTCAATTTCACTGATGTTTCTTCCATTGTTTCAAACCTGCTCCTCAGACCTTCTATGACACTATCCATTTCTGAAACTTTGGTGATCTTTTGGATTTACTATTGTTTTTGTCTGATTTCTCACTGTGAATTTAATTCAACATTTTGTCCCTGTATCATTTTCCTGAATTCTTCCATTGTTTTGTCTGTCTTTTCCATGATTTTATCTGCATTTTCCATGAATTTGTGCATTTTTTCCTCATTTTTGTCTGCTTTTGCATCAACTCCTCAATAGCTCTGAGTATTAGAGATTTGAATTCCCTATCAGGTATTTCCAGTGCCTTTTCTTCTACTAAATTGTTATTTGGTATTGTATTTTGGATGCCTACTGGAACCATCCATCTTTTTTTTTTTAGCATGTTTTGATATTGTCTGCTGTCTTTGAGACATTCCGTAGCTATTTTCTTTGTTTATTGATTGTAGATTTGTTTGTTTCACCCCGCTTTTTTTGTTATGTCTGAACAGGCAATCTATGTGTTTTTTTGTTGTTTGCTCATCTGTGGGCATGATACTTTTCACCTCCTTGTCCAAAGGGCAGGGCCAGTCGCTCAGCTATGGTGCAGCAGGGCAGGTCCAGCTGAACGGGAGGGGCTGGTTTGCATTTTTTGTGGCATGTACTGGGGCTGAGAAGGGTGGCCAAAGGTCAGATTCCAGTAGGTCGTCTCTGTGCTGCTTGGGATGTGATGTTCAGCACATGGTGCAGATAGGCAGGAGGGAGGGGGGAAATTGTGTTGTGTGGAGCTAAGTTGGTTATAGGAAAGAAGAGAGAGACGAGAGAGAAACAGAAGTCAAAAAAAAATGCTGAGGGAGTGGAGAGACAAGAAACTGAGACATGAAGAAAAAGAAAAAGAGAAAAAAATGAATAAATTTTTTAAAAATTCCCCCAGGGATCCCACCAGCAACTAGGCAAGTGGCTCCCAGGCCTCGAGGCACATACTGTCTAGAAAGGGCGGAGATGGCACACAGCACTAGGCATTCGGGAAACAGGAAAAGAAGGAAAGTAGAGAGAGGTGCAAAATAAAGAAAATAAAGAAGAAAAAGAGAAAAGAAAAATAAATAAATAAAACAGAAAAAGAAAGCAGAAATGCCCCCAGGGATCCCACCATCAACCAGGGAAGTGGCTCCCAGGCCTCAAAACACAGCCAGTCTAGAAGAGGAGGAGATGGCACACAGCTCCAGGTATTCAGGAGGCAGGAAAAGAAGGAATGTAGAGAGAGTAGAGAAACTGAGCAATGAAGAAAGTAAAAAGGACAAAGAAAAAAGAAAATAATAATAATGAAAATAAAATATATAAATGCCCCCAGGGATCCCACCACGCAGCTGCACAGACCCTGGAAGTGGCTACCAACCCTCTCAGTACAGCAAGACTAGAAGGGACAGAGATGAAACACAGCACCAGCTATTCAGGAGACAACAAAAGAAGGTAAGTAGAGAGAGACGAGAAACCAAGAAATGAAGAAAAGCAAAAAAGAAAGAGAAAACAAACAAAATGTCCCCAGGGATTCCACTCGTGTGGCAGTGCAGATGGAGGAAGCAGTTCCCACAGCCTGTCAAAAGGAAGCAAAGATGGCATACAGAGCCAGATGTTCATGAGAAAGGAAGGGAAAGAGGTGAGAGGGAGGGGGAAAAAAAGCAACATCAGCAGCAAAGAAATGTCACTGAAGGAGCCGGCTGGTGTGGGCAGGGTGAATCCAAGTGGCATGGAGCCAGCATCTCCCGGCTGAGTGACCTCAGCATGCTGGGAAGCAGCAGAGGCTGAGAACAGGGAAAAAGGGTGGGGGGTGGGAAAGCATGTGTCACTGGTTACTGGATGTTCTGTCTCCTGTTGGGAGCTCTGTGAAGCTGCTTTCCCGTATTCCCTGCCCTCTGATCATTCAACAGGAGTTCAAGATGGCAAATCCATGCTGCGTTAGCTGATGGGAGACCTCTGCTCGTATCTCTCCTTGCTCTGTTCTCTGTCAGTTTCTTATTCCATTCAGTGCTTGGTTGAGTTCTTTATCTCTTTATTTGGTGCTTAGAGTTCCAGGATTGACATTTGTTTCTGTTTTACTTAGTTTTTTGGGTTTTTGCTGTGGAGAAACAGTGTGGTGCTTCTGTCTATAGTGCCATGTTGGCTCTGCCTCCTCTGCTCAAGAATGGTTTTGATGGTTTATTTTGTTACTTTGATGGTCCATCCTTTCCTGTTTCTCTGTATGTCTTGTGATTTTTTTTTGTTGTTGTTGAAAATAAGACATTTGAATAGTGTGATAGTTTTCAAAATCAAATTCTACCCCTTCCTCAGTGTTAGCTGGGTTCTCTCTCTTTCTTTCTTTCTTTCTTTCTTTCTTTCTTTCTTTCTTTCTTTCTTTCTTTCTTTCTTTCTTTCTTTCTTTCTTTCTTTCTTTCTTTCTTTCTTTCTTTCTTTCTTTCTTTCTTTCTTTCTTTCTTTCTTTCTTCCTTCCTTCCTTCCTTCCTTCCTTCCTTCCTTCCTTCCTTCCTTCCTTCCTTCCTTCCTTCCTTCCTTCCTTCCTTCCTTCCTTCCTTCCTTCCTTCCTTCCTTCCTTCCTTCCTTCCTTCCTTCCTTCCTTCCTTTCTCCCTCCCTCCCTCCCTCCCTCCCTCCCTCCCTCCCTCCCTCCCTCCCTCCCTCCCTTCCTCTCTCCCTCCCTCCCTCCCTCCCTTCCTTCCTCTCTCTCTCTTTCTCTCTTTCTCTCTCTCTCTCTTTCTGTCTTTCTCTCTCTCTCTCCATCCCTCCCTCCCTCCCTCCCTCCCTCCCTTCCTTCCTTTCTGCTTTCCTCTTATTTTCAATTGTAAGTGTTAAGTAAAAACCAAAATGACCATTGGGCCATGTACAAAATTTGACAGAACAATAGGTAGCTTTTAAAGTGTTTTAACAGCAGAGACTTTTTTGATAAGAACAATTTAGCTCCTAGAGTCTTACAAAATGATAAATGCTTACATGTTCTCACAGCCAAACAAGGCAGAACATGTGCTATAGTTAGTGAACAATGTTTTTTTTTATGTAAACTGATCTGGACAGGAGACCAACAATCTAATAGACTTAAGTAACAATTACAAATTATTCTTTAGATTGGACAAGCCCAAACTTTTCAATTGATAGATATCATACCTGGCCTTGGATTGTTATTTAATGGACTTTGGGGAAAATATTAGAATAATTATGTTGTATTTGATTGTTATTTTCATGATTTATATCTTCTTCATGCTTTGTACTAATTTGCTTTCTAAGCTATGTACTCAAGGCTTATTCCATTTCGCAATTAATCAACAATGCTTCATCTTCAATTTCAGGTACAAAAATAATGAGAAACTGAGGGTGACTTTTCTCTGGTAAGATGAGTCTGAGCTATACATGCTGGTTTGATCCCTTGTTCTAGGAAGGAAACTTGAACCCTTTCTGACAGTCCAACAGACCTCCAGAGCCTTAAATGTAGTTGAACAACCATCAATAGACTTCCAGATAAAGCCAAAGCTAGACGAAAGAGCTAACATTGCCCCATCTATAAAAATAAAATCAGCTCAAGACAACTATCGATGGACAATGACTACCTGAGTTGGTGACCAAAATTCCTAGTTAATCAAACTTCCAACTAAGAGATGGAAGAATCACCAAATGGAGGGACTGCTTAATAAGAAACTTAAATGGCCGTTAGTGTCCAGTTCAGACCTTTACAAGAATAATAAGTAAAAATGGTTATTTGTGTCAGGTACAAATCTTGCCAGAACAATAGAGGGCATTCAAACTGTTTTAACTGCAGAGACTTTCCAAAAAGAAAACTTGACAGTTAAAAACATTTCTAACTTGCCATGATGGACACTACCAATTCCCATGAGACAACTATACCCATGAAATCAAGGACAGAAATACTCCTGTTATCTATAGCTCTCCTTTCAATTAAAGATGCAACTAAGACTCAAACATTGTGACTTCCTTACTGGAAATTCCATAGCTCCCTTACAAATTCCTGAGCTTGCACTGCTTAAACATGCAAATTTTGGAATATCCCTGTTCATGAACATACTGTAATAGACTCACTAATCAAATTTTTCTACTGAAAAAGGTTATGATGTTCCATTCACTTAATGACTATTCCAAACTGGTTGGCAGAAACAAATGGGGAAAACAATCATTGAGGAAAAAAAGAAATCATATGTAATCTTTACAAAATGGCTCGCTCCTGGGGCAATCCTGAACCAGGCTGATAGTGAGTACACTGATCCACCTAAAGAGAAAATTTAGGATTACCTGTGATCTTTCTCTCTTTTTTTTTTTTCTGGGCATGTGTCTTGCCTTTGACATGCATGTGGCTCTCTGAATTATTCACACTCTGGTGCATTTAAATGCCTTAATTTCCGTTGGAGTTTTGACCTTGGCATCTCAATTTCCCTCTTTTGTGACGGGCAGCCTTGATCTTCTCAGTTCACCTTCCTGTGCCTCAGTCTATGCCTGCCACTCTTCCACCCTTAGTGAACTCCCAGGTGAACAAAGCAGAGATAAGTGTTTTGCTTTAGTCCTTTAGATAGACACTAGACTGATTCAAACAGGCAAAAATCATACTTTATTAATAAGGTGTACTGTGCTCACTCCAGAACCAAGGAGTAAGATTCCAAGCTGTAAGTGTGGCTATCACATCAAGTCAGCTTCCAAGCCAGGGCAAGGGTGGTTTTCAAGCCAATATTAAAAATAAATCTCAGTGTCTTCCTACCATTCCAACAAGCCTTCACCTCACTGTGATCCCTCAACTGTTCACTAGAGTTTAAAGAAGGCTACTGTTATTTTATGCTTGTTTTTTCTCCCTAAGGGAGGACAAGTGTGTGATGCTTCTTACTCTGCTATGTTGGTTCCAGAGTCCTGGGGCATGGATTGTTGTATCTTTGCCAGTAAAATCGGCCAGGATTTGGCCTTGTCCTTGTCCTGTGTGTGAGGTTGGTGTATTT
Source organism: Loxodonta africana (assembly GCF_030014295.1). Taxonomy (NCBI): domain Eukaryota; kingdom Metazoa; phylum Chordata; class Mammalia; order Proboscidea; family Elephantidae; genus Loxodonta; species Loxodonta africana. The sequence continues at coordinate 73,695,792 of NC_087369.1, forward strand.
GGAACCAAGAAAATTCATAAGAACTACACTAATTTTGTATGAATTCCTCATAAATTGGGCCTTTTCCAAGGGTTATGTTGGTTTATCCTTGGTCATTTCATTAATCATATATATTCATTAAATGAAACAATTTGTATTAAGTACTCAGGTAAGATCCCTGCTCAATAAAGTAATCTGCTATGATAAAATAAAATTGTACTTCATTGACTTATTGCACTATAGAAAACATGACAGGGACAATTTTGAAATCATATCTCCTTAGAGGAAGAGAGAGCAAGAATTTATTGTCTATGAATTGGGTTCATAAAATTGTAGAGAAGAATATCAGTAGTGGGTGAGAGTTCCAGTTGGTCAGTTTCTTCTAGAAAAGGGTCAATGCAAGAAAAGTGAGCTACCCAAGGAAGAGGAAAGAGTGTACAATCTGGGGTTCTAGTTCCATAAACGGTGATGGAAGGGTGGTTATTCCCCATCATGGCACTGTCTTAGATGCTATACCAGCGAAAAAAGGTGAATACAATTGGCCTTTTCCCATCACCTAACCTTCATAGTGGTAGTGAATTGGAGAAAGAGAGGGTGTATACTGTATGAATATGTGGAAATAAGAGGAGAATAATATAAATATCCTATACAGTGCAGATACTGATACATGAATTTAGGTGATGGGGGATCACAAAAAATGTTTATTCTGATTATGCCCAATTAGTGAAATCACTTGTTAATTTGCTGATAATGAAGGCTGCTATTTTTTTAAGATATCTTTTTCCCATTTTCTGGGAATGACAGGCCATATCAAGTAATGGGTATAATCATGGCCTGACAAGTTATTAGTAAGAGAAATACAGAAACTCTGGCTTTTGTCTCACAAGTAATAATTTCAGAGGCAGAGTCAAGATGGCAGAGTAGACAGACGCTTCCGGCAATCCCTCTTACAACAAAGACCTGAAAAACCAAGTGAAACAATTATATTTATGACAAGCTAGGAGCCCTGAACACCAAAGGCAAAGTTAGAAAATGGACTGAGTGGCATGGGGAGAGAGAGGTGATTCAGAAGTGGAGAGGAGTTGCCGGACCTGAGTCACTGCGATCCCTCAGGCACCATTCCCAGGAGTGGCTATAGTGGGCTGGTGGTAGCGTTCAGCTGCAGTTTTCTCAGGGAGAAGCAGCCAGCTACACAGCCTACTCACACCCCTGGAACCAGAGAAGAACGGTGCTCTCAGCAAAAGCTAAGTGCTTGCGTATATTTTGCTGCACCCCCGCCCCATGCTGGCTTCAGAGGCTGTTGATTTCTCTGGGCCTGAGATAGGCCCATCTGAGCACCCTGAGCCATGCTCCCAGACTTGAAGAAGAAACAAATTCACAATTGGGGGAAAAGATAATTTGCTAGCTCCACTAACCTGGGGAGCTCAGGACAGAAGTGGCTCCTGTCAGGCATAAATGGTCCATGGACTTTGAAGACCTTTGCCCCCTGCATGGACTTGTGTGGGTCTATTGCAGGAAAATAGGCCATTGCTGGCAGACTGCGACTGTTTAAGCTGTGTGGTGGAGAGGTGGATGTTTGAAATTTGACATGGCTTTGCATATTAAACAGGGTCCTCACCTACCCGCATCAGAGGCCTAAGGACTGGTGGCTCTACTCTGGGTACCCAGCCACCTGTGACAGTGGTCCAAGGATAACTGATACTTCACAGTCCTTACAGCTAAAAGCTCTGGGTGCCCATGGTCCATCTGCAGAACCCACCCAGCTGTATGCACTGGGGAACAGGGACGCACTTTCCTCAGAGACACTTGGGGGATGGTTGTCAGCCGTCTGCCTTTTTCAGAGCATGACTCCCTGTTACAAACAGATACCAGTACCTACAACAAACACCCTTACCCCTCTAAGACTGTAGGACAAAGCCTGTACCACACACTTGATGACCAGCTACCGGACACTTGAGCAGAATCCACACAAGAAAAGTGAATGGACTCAGAAGCTCATATACCTGATAACAGCTCTAGCCATCTGGTGACAGGATGTCAGAGCTCCAAAGGCAAAAATAATCAAGCTAGCTCTCTCAAGCAGCACATTTGGGCATATCAAAAGAAAAGAAAGCAAGAAACTAGGATACAGTAAGCAAATATAAAATAAACCAATACAACAACTTATAGATGGCTTAGAGACAACAGTAAATAACAAACCACATAAAGAAACAGACATTATCCCTTCAACAAGCTGTCAAAACAGAAAATCAAAGGATCTTCTGGATGAAGGTGCCTTTCTGGAATTACTGGATGCAGAATTCAAAAGATTAAGCTACAGAACTCTTCAAGACATCAGGAAGGAGATCAGGCAATATGCAGAACACTCCAAGGAACACAGAGATAAAACAGTTGAAGAAATTAAAAAGGTTATTCAAGAAAAATTTAATAAGCTTCAAGAATCCATAGACAGCAATCAGAAATTCAGAAGATTAACATTAAAATTACAGAATGAGACAACCCAGTAGAAAGTCAGAGGAACAGAATCGAGCAAGTGGAATGCAGAATTGATGACCTTCAAGATAAAGCACGTGACACCAATATATTTGAAGAAAAATCAGATAAAAGAACTTAAAAAAAATGAAGAAAACTTCAGAATCATGTGGGACTCTATCAAGAGAAATAACCTACGAGTGATTGGAGTGCCAGAACAGGGAGAGATAACAGAAAATACAGAGAGAATTGTTGAAGATTTGTTGGCAGAAAACTTCCTTGATATTGTGAAAGATGAGAGGATATCAATCCAAGATGCTCATCCAACTCCACATAAGGTAGATTTTAAAAGAAAGTCACCAAGACGTATTATAATCAAACTTGCCAAACCAAAGATAAAGAAAGAATTTTGAGAGCAGCTAGGGATAAACAAAAAGTCACCTACAGGACAGTCAATAAGAATAAACTCGGACTACTTGGCAGAAACCACGCAGGCAAGAAGGCAATGGGATGACTCATATAAAGCATAAACTGAAAGAAATTGCCAGCCAAGAATCATATATCCAGCAAAATTGTATCTCAAATGTGAAGGTGAAATTAGGACATTTCCAGATAAACAGAAGTTGGGGATTTTCTGAAAACCAAACCAAAACTAGAAGATATACTACAGGGAGTTCTTTGGTTAGAAAATCAATAATATCAGTTATCAAATCAAAGAACACTGGACAGAGCAATTAGATGTTAACCAAGTCGGGAAAATCAAAAAAATAAATGAAGATAAAAAAATGCTCAAAACAGGGAAAAAGCGATGACATTAAAAAAAAAAGAAGACATCATTAAAATAATAAAGAGGGGGGAGGTGGAGCCAAGATGGCTGACTAGGTAGACGCTACCTCAGATCCCTCTTGCAACAAAGACTCGGAAAAACAACTGAATCAATCACATACATGACAATCTACAAACCCTGACCATCAAACACAGATTTAAAGAGTTGACCCGAGTGACAGAGACTGAGAACGAACAGCCATGGGGAAGCAGCGACTGTTTTTGGAGCCTGCAGCCAGCGTCCCAGTCAGGAAACCTTGGCGCCAGGCTTTGGACTGGGCGCAGGGGAGCTGAGCAGGGCATCCTGAGATGGTGCAAACACGGGATGCAGCCCTATCCCCATGAACTGACCTCGGGGGAAGCTCAGCCAGTGCACGCAGGCAGCGCAGCGATGCGGCTGACAGGAAGAGAAGTCACAAGGAGGCAGTGACTGGTTTTGGAGCCGGGAGTGTGGCGTCCCTGCCAGGGAACCTTGGCGCTGGGCTTTGGACTGGGAGTGGAGGAACTAACCATTGCTTCTGAGACAGGGCAAGCACGGGACGTGGGCCTGAACCACGGGGGCAATCTCTACCCAGCCAGCGCACACAGTTGCCGTGTCCCTCAGGAATCTCAGATAAAACAGTCATCCCAAGCAAGATAAGTAACTTTGTCTATATTCCGGGGTGCTACTCTCTCGTATTTATGTGAACCCTCCCCTACCCTTCACAGGCGGCTTCATTAACATTGGAATTTCCTGAGCCAGTGAGTGAACTGTGCTGCGGTTTTCCTTTTTTTTTTTTTGGTCTTTCCTAACCCATTCTCCTGGCCAGAGAGAAGCAGCTACAAAAAACCCAGGGACCAAAAATCCTTCCCTAATTGGACTAAAAACACAGAACCAGCTCCAGCCAAGCATATGTGATCCACAGTCTCAGGCTTTCATCCCTACAGGGAATAAGGTGGCTATTATAAATGCAAAGGAATTTCTGATAGGGATCTGACTGTAATTGCTTTAGTGGATTACTGGAAAGACAAGTTTCCCAGGTCTGATATCTCTGCATATACAACAGAGCACTCACTGACACACAACAGGGAACTGAGGGATGAAGCTCCCCCCAGACCACCTAGCCTCCTGCCTTAGGGGTCTAAGGATGTGACACCTACCAATCTGTAGAGGTACTTGCATTGGGGGCTTAAGGTACAGCTGCAGAGCCCACCTACCTCACTGGCACTTGGGGGAAGCCTGTCAGCATCCTGCCCCCCCTGGAATGTGACCCCCTGCTGCTACTAGAATCTGGTGCACACAACTATCACCACTACTTCTCTAGGTGAATAGGTGACAGTCTCACCACACACTTGATGACCCAAAATCAGATTCTAGTCAAGAATAGTGAATGGAATCTTAGGCTTATATATCTGGTAACAGCCCAAACCAGCTGGTAATAGGACATAAGTGAGTCAAGGGCTGCAACAATCAAGACAGCACAATCTAGTAGCCCATCTACATATGTTAAAAGAAAACAAAACAAAATAGACTCAGTGAGCAAATATAGAATAAATCACTACAATATTTTAGTGATGGCTCAGAGACAGCAGTCCATATCAAACCACATAAAGAAGCAGACTATGATTGCTTCTACAACTCCCCAAAGTAAAGAATCAAAATATTTCCCAAATGAAGACACAATCCTGGAATTGTCAGATACAGAATATAAAAAACTAATTTACAGAATGCTTCAAGACATCAAGGATGACCTCAGAAATGAAATAAGGCAAACTGCAGAAAAAGCCAAGGAACACACTGATAAAGCAGTTGAAGGACTCAAAAAGATTATTCAAGAACATAGTGGAAAAATTAATAAGTTGCAAGAATCCATAGAGAGGCAGCATTCAGTAATCCAAAAGATTAACAATAAAAATACAGAATTAGACAACGCAATAGGAAGTCAGAGGAGCAGACTCAAGCAATTGGAATGCAGAGTGGGAGATCTGGAGGAAAAGGGAATTGACACCAATATAGCTGAAAAAAATCAGATAAAAGAATTTTAAAAATTGAAGAAACCCTAAGAATCATGTGGGACCCTATCAAGAAGAATAACTTGTGTGTGATTGGAGTCCCAGAACAGGGAGGGAGGACAGAAAACACAGAGAGAATAGTTGAAGATCTGTTGGCAGAAAACTTCCCTGACTTCATGAAAGACGAAAGGATATCTATCCAAGATGCTCATCGAACCCCATATAAGATTGATCCCAAAAGAAAATCACCAAGACATATTATCATCAAACTTACCAAAACCAAAGATAAAGAGAAAATTTTAAAAGCAGCCAGGGATAAAAGAAAGGTCTCCTACAAAGGAGAATCAATAAGAATAAGTTCAGACTACTCAGCGGAAACCATGCAGTCAAGAAGACAATGGGATGACATATATAGAGCACTGAAGGAGAAAAACTGCCAGCCAAGGATCATATATCAAGCAAAACTCTCTCTAAAAAATGAAGGGGAAATTAAAACATTTACAGATAAACACAAGCTTAGAGACTTTGCAAAAACAAAACCAAAGCTACAAGAAATACTAAAGGAAATTCTTTGGTCAGAAAACCAATAATATCAGATACCAGCACAACACAAGGTCACAGAACAGAGCAGCCTGATATCAACTCAAATAGGGAAATCACAAAAGCAAATTAAGATTAATTAAAAAAAATGCTCAAAACAGGGAATCATTGAAGTCAATATGTAAAAGGTCAAAATAATCAAAAAGAGGGACTAAATACAGGTGGCATAGAACTGCCATATGGAGAGGAATACAAGGCTATATAGGACAATACAAGTTAGGTTTTTACTTAGAAAAATAGGGGCAAATATTAAGGTAACCACAAAGAGGTATAACAACTCCAAAATTCAAAATAAAAAACAAGAAAAACATAACGAGTCAGCAAACATAAAGTCAACTACTATGAAAATGAGGAACACACAATTTACAAAGAAAAATATCTCAGCACAAAAAACTAACTGGAAAAATGTAATTGTCAACAACACACATAAAAAGGCATCAAAATGACAGCACTAAACACATAAAAAAAAAACCCACATACTTACCTATAATTACACTGAATGTAAATGGACTAAACGCACCAAAAAAGAGACACAGAGTCTCAGACTGGATAAAGAAACACGATCCGTCTATATGCTGCCTACAAGAGACACACCTTAGACTTAGAGACACAAACAAACTAAAACTCAAAGGATGGAAAAAAATATATCAAGCAAACAATAAGCAAAAAAGAGCAGGAGTAGCAATACTAATTTCTGACAAAATAGACTTCAAAGTTAAATCCACCACAAAGGATAAAGAAGGGCACTACATAATGATTAAAGGGACAAATGATCAGGAAGACATAACCATATTAAATATTTATGCACCCAATGACAGGGCTGCAAGATACATAAAACAAACTTTAAGAGAACTGAAAAGTGAGATAGACACCTCCACGATTATAGTAGGAGACTTCAACACACCACTTTCCGACAAGGACAGGACTTCCAGTAAGAGGCTCAACAGAGACACAGAAGACCTAATTGCTACAATCAACCAACTTGGCATCATTGACTCATACAGAACAATCCACCCAACTGCTGCAAAGTATATTTTGTTTCTAGGGCACATGGAACATTCTCTAGAATAGACCACATATTAGGTCATAAAACAAACCTTAGCCGAATCCAAAACATCGAAATATTACAAAGCATCTTCTCAGACCACAAGGCCATAAAAGTGGAAATCAATAACAGAAAAATTAGGGAAAAGAAATCAAATACTTGGAAACTGAACAATACCCTGCTCAAATAAAAACTGGGTTATACAAGACATTAAGGAGGGAATAAAGAAATTCATAGAATGCAACGAGAATGAAAACACTTCCATTAAAACTTCTGGACACAGCAAAAGCAGTGCCCAGAGGTCAATTTATATCAATAAATGCACACATACAAAAAGAAGAAAGAGCCAAAATCAGAGAACTGTCCCTACAGCTTGAATAGAAAGTGAGCAACAAAAGAATCCACCAGGCACCAGAAGAAAACAAATAATGAAAATTAGAGCTGAACTAAATGAATTAGAGAACAGAAAAACAATTGAAAGAATTAACAAAGCCAAAAGCTGGTTCTTCGAAAAAATTAACAAAATTGATAAACCATTGGCCAGACTGACTAAAGAAATACAGGAAAGGAAACAAATAACCCGAATAAGAAACGAGAAGGACCACATCACAACAGACCCAAATGAAATTAAAAGAATCATATCAGAATATTACGAAAAGGTATATTCTAACAAATTTGCAAAACTTGAAGAAATGGATGAATTCCTAGAAAAACACTACCTACCTAAACTGACACAATCAGAACAACTAAATAGACCCATAACAAAAAAAGAGATTGAAACGGTAATCAAAAAACTCCCCCCCCAAAAAAAACCTGACCTGAACGGCTTTACTTCGGAGTTCTACCAAACATTCAGTGAAGAGTTAACACCACTACTACTAAAGGTATTTCAAAGCATAGAAAAAGATGGAATACTACCTAACGCATTCTATGAAGCCACCATATTTCTGATACCAAAGCCAGGTAAAGACACCACAAAAAGTAAAATTACAGACCTATATCCCTCATGAACATAGATGCAAAAATCCTCAACAAAATTCTATCCAATAGAATTCAACAACATATCAAAAAAATAATCCACCACGACCAAGTGGGATTTATACCAGGTATGCATTTCTGTTTGTTTATGCAAGGCTGGTTTAATATTAGAAATACCATTAATGTAATCCACCATATAAATAAAACAAAACACAAAAACCACATGATCTTATCAATTGATGCAGAAAAGGCATTTGACAAAGTCCAACACACATTTATGATAAAAACTCTCAGCAAAATAGGAATTGAAGGAAAATAACTCAACATAATAAAGGGCATCTATACAAAAAAAATTTTTTTTTTAATACAAAGCCAACAGCCAACATCATTCTAAATGGAGAGAGCCTGAAAGCATTTCCCTTGAGAACGGGAACCAGACAAGGATGCCCTTTATCACCGCTCTTATTCAACATTGTGCTAGAGGTCCTAGCCAGAGCAATTAGGCTAGACAAAGAAATAAAGGGCATCCGGATTGGCAAGGAGGTAGTAAAATTATCTCTATTTGCAGATGACATGATCTTCTACACAGAAAACCCTAAGGAATCCTCCAGAAAACTAATAGAAGAGTTTTGCAGAGTCCCTGGTTATAAGACAAACATACAAAAATCACTTGGATTCCTCTACATCAACAAAAAGAACATCGAAGAGGAAATCACCAAATCAATACCATTCACAGTAGCCCCCAAGAAGATAAAATACTTAGGAATAAATCTTACCAAAGATATAAAAGACCTATACAAAAAAACCTACAAAGTACTAGTGCAAGAAACTAAAAAGGACCTACTTAAGTGGAAAAACATACCTTGCTCATGGATAGGAAGACTTAACATAGTAAAAATGTCTATTCTACCAAAAGCCATCTATACATACAATGCACTTCTGATCCAAATTCCAATGACATTTTTTAATGTGATGGGGAAAAAAATCACCAACTTCATATGGAAGGGAAAGAAGCCTCGGATAAGTAAAGCATTAATGAAAAAGAAGAAGAAAGTGGGAGGCCTCACTCTACCTGATTTCAGAACCTATTATATAGCCACAGTAGTCAAAACAGCCTGGTACTGGTACAACAACAGACACATAGACCAATGGAACAGAATTGAGGACCCAGAATTAAATCCATCCACATATGAGCTGCTGATATTTGACAAAGGCCCAGTGTCAGTTAATTGGGGAAAAGATAGTCTTTTTAACAAATGGTGCTGGCATAACTGGATATCCATTTGCAAAAGAATGTAACAGGACCCATACCTCACACCATGCACAAAAACTAACTCCAAGTGGACCAAAGACCTAAACATAAAGACTAAAACGATAAAGATCATGACCGAAAAAAATAAGGACAACGTTAGGAGCCCTAATACAAGGCATAAACAGAATACAAAATATTACTAAAAATGACGAAGAGAAACCAGATAACTGGGAGCTCCTAAAAATCAAACACCTATGCTCATCTAAAGACTTCACCAAAAGACTAAAAAGACCACCTACAGATTGGGAAAGAATTTTCAGTTATGACATCTCTGACCAGGGCCTGATCTCTAAAATCTATATAATTCTGTTAAAACTCAACCACAAAAAGACAAAAAAAAAATCAAGAAGTGGGCAAAGGATATGAACATGCACTTCACCAAAGAAGATATTCAGGCAGCCAACAGATACATGAGAAAATGCTCTCGATCATTAGCCATTAGACAAATGCAAATTAAAACTACGATGAGATTCCATCTCACTCCAACAAGGCTGGCATTAATCCAAAAAGTACAAAATAATAAATGTTGGAGAGGCTGTGGAGAGATTGGAACTCTTATACACTGCTGGTGGGAATGTCAAATGGTACAACCACTTTGGAAATCTATCTGGCGTTTTCTTAAAAAGTTAGAAATAGAACTACCATACAACTCAGAAATCCCACTCCTCGAATATACCCTAGAGAAATAAGAGCCTTCACACAAAGAGATATATGCACACCCATGTTTATTGCAGCTCTGTTTACAATAGCAAAAAACTGGAAGCAACCAAGGTTTCCATTCAACGGATGAATGGTTAAATAAATGGTGGTATATTCACACAATGGAATACTATGCATCGATAAAGAACAGTGACGAATCTGTGAAACATTTCATAACATGGAGGAACCTGGAATGCATTATGCTGAGTGAAATTCGTCAGAGGCAAAAGGACAAATATTGTATAAGACCACTATTATAAGATCTCGAGAAATAGTATTAACTGATAAGAGCACATACCTTTGTGGTTATGAGGGGGGGAGGGAGGGAGGGTGGGAGAGGGTTATTTACTGATTAGTTCGTAGATAAGAGCTACTTTAGGTGAAGAGAAGGACAATACTCAATACATGGAAGGTCAGCTCAACTGGACTGGACCAAAAGCAAAGAAGTTTCCAGGATAAACTGAATGCTTCAAAGGTCAGCGGAGCAAGGGCGGGGGTTTGGGGATTATGGCTTAAGGGGACTTCTAAGTCAATAGGCAAAATAATACTATTATGAAAACAGTCTGCATTCCACTTTGAAATGTGGCGTCTGGGGTCTTAAATGTTAACAAGCGGCCATCTAAGATGCATCAATTGGTCTCAACCCACCTGGAGCAAAGGAGAATGATGAACACCAAGGTCACACGATAATTATGAGCCCAAGAGACAAAAATGGCCACATGAACTAGAGACTTACATCATCCTGAGACCAGAAGAACTAGATGGTGCCCGGCCACAACTGATGACTGCCCTGACAGGGAGCACAACAGAGAACCCCTGAGGGAGCAGGAGAACAGTGGGATGCAGACCCCAGATTCTCATAAAAAGACCAGACTTAATGGTCTGACTGAGACTAGAGGAATCCCGGTGGTCACGGTCCCCAAAGCTTCTGTTGGCCTAGGACAGGAACCATTCCCGAAGACACCTCATCAGACATGGAAGGGACTGGACAATGGGTTGGAGAGAGATGCTGATGAAGAATGAGCTACTTGTATGAGGTGGACACTTGAGACTGTGTTGGCATTTCCTGTCTGGAGGGGAGATGTGAGTGTAGAGAGGGTTAGAAACTGGCAAAATGTGTCACGAAAGGAGAGACTGGAAGGGCTGATTCATTAGGGGGAGATTAAGTGGGAGTATGGAGTAAGGTGTATATAAGCTTATGTGTGACAGACTGACTTGATTTGTAAACGTTCACTTAAAGCTCAATAAAAATTATTAAAAATAATAAAGAGGGACTAAGAAATGTAGTCATAGGTCTTTCATAGGGAGAGGAAGACAAGGCAATATAAAGAAATGAAAGTAAGGTTTAAACTTAGAAAGATAGGGGTAAATATTAAGATAAACACAAAGGAGACTGACTATCCTACTCATCAGAAAAAAACACAGGAAAAAAATAGAGACTCATGAGAACCAAAATCAAAAACAACGAGTAAGAGGAAAAGAAAATATATAAGGATAAACTACTCAGTACAAAAAATTAAGTGGGAAAAAGAAACTGTCAACTACACACACAAAAAAGACATCAAAATGACAGCACTAAACACAAATTAATTACCCTGAATGTTAATGGACTAAATAGACCAATAAAGAGGCAGAGAGTGGCAGAATGAAGAAAAAAACACGATCCGTCTATATGCTGCCTACAAAAGACAAACCTTAGATTTAGAGACACAAACAAACTAAAACTCAAAGGATGGAAAAAATATATCAAACAAACAACAATCAAAATAGCAGGAGTGGCAATATTAATTTCTGACAAAATAGACTTAAAGTTAAATCCACTACAAAGGACAAGGAAGAAAACTATATAATGATTAAAGGGACAATATACCAGGAGGATATAACCATATTAAATATTTATGCACCCAATGACAGAGGCTGCAAGATACATAAAGCAAACTCTCTCAGCATTGAAAAGTGAGATAGACAGCTCCAGAATTATACTAGGAGACTTCAACACACTACATTCGGTGAAGAACAGGACATCCAGAAAGAAGCTCAATAAAGACACTGAAGTTCTAAAGGCCACAATCAACCAACTTGACCTTACACACATATACAGAAAACTCCACCCAACAGTAGCCAAGTGTACCGTCTTTTCTACTGCACATGGAACATTCTCTAGAAGAGATCACATATTAGGTCATAAAGCAAGGCTTAGCAGAATCCAAAACATCGAAATATTACAAAGCATCATCTCAGACCATAAGGCCATAAAAGTAGAAATTAATAACAGAAAAAGCTGGGGAAAGAAATGAAACACTAGGAATCTGAACAATACCCTGCTGAAAAAAGACTGGGTTATAGAAGACATAAAGGATGGAATAAAGAAATTCATAGAATCCAATGAGAATGAAAACATTTCCTAACAGAACCTTTGGGACAGAGTGAAAGCCATGCTCAGAGGTCAATTTATATCAATAAATGCACACATACAAAAAGAAGAAAGGGCCAAAATCAAAGAATTATCCCTACAACTTGAACAAATAGAAAGAGAGCAACAAAAGAAACCTTCAGGCACTAGAAGAAAGGAAATAATAAAAATCAGAGCAGAACTAAATGAAATAGAAAAACAATTGAAAGAATTAACAAGACCAAAAGCTGGTTCTTTGAAAAATTTAACAATATTGATAAACCTTGGCCCAATTGAAAAAAGAAAAACAGGAGAGGAAGCAAATAAACTGAATAAGAAATGAGATGGACTATATTAAACAGACCCAAATGAAATTAAAAGAATCATATCAAATTTCTATGACAAATTGTACTGTAACAATTTTGAAAACCTAGAAGAAATGGATGAATTCGTAGAAACACACTGCCTACCTAAACTAACACAAGGAGAGATAGAACAACTAAATAGACCCATAACAAAAGAAGAGGTTGAAAAGGTAATCAAAAAACTCCCAGCAACAGAAACAGCAAAAAAAAAAAAAAAAAAACCCTGGCCCAGACGGCTTCACTGCATAGTTCTACCAAACATTCAGAGAGGAATTAACATCACTACTACTAAAGGTATTTCAGAGCATAGAGAAGGATGGAATACTCCCAAACTCATTGTTTGAAGCCACCATATCCCGAATACCAAAACCAGCTAAAGACACCACAAAAAAAGAAAATTAAAGGCCTATATCCCTTGTGAACTTAGATGCAAGATTCCTGAACAGAATTCTAGCCAATAGAATTCAACAACCTATCAAAAAATAATTCACCATGATCAAGTGGAATTCATACCAGATACACAGGGATGGTTCAACATTAGAAAAACAATTCATATAATCCATCATATAAATAAAATAAAAGACAAAAACCACATGATTTTATCAATTGATGCAGAAAAGGCATTTGACAAAGTTCGACACCCATTCATGATAAAAACTCTCAGCAAAATAGGAATATATGGAAAATTCCTCAACATAATAAGAGGCATTTATGCAAAGCCAACAGCGAACATCATCCTAAATGGAGAGAGTTTTAAAGCATTCCCCTTGAGAAAGGGAATCAGACAAGAATGCTCTTTATCACCACTCTTATTCAACATTGTGCTGGAGGTCCTAGCCAGAGCAATTAGGCTAGATAAAGAAATAAATAGCATCCAGGTTGGTAAGGAAGAAGTAAAACTATCCTTATTTGAAGATGGCATGATCTTATACACAGAAAACCCTAAGGAATCCTCAAGAAAACTACTGAAACTAATAGAAGAGCTCAGCAGAGGATCAGGATACAAGATAAACATACAAAAATCAGTTGGATTCCTCTACACCAAAAAAAAAAAAATTTTTGAAGAAGAAATCACCAAGTTAAAAGCATTTACAGTAGCCCCAAAGAAGAAAAAATACTTAGGAATAAATCTTACCAGAGATGTAAAAGACCTATACATAGTAAACCACAAGACACTACTGCAAGAAACCAAAAGAGACCTACATAAGTTGAAAAATATACCTTGCACATGGATAGGAAGACTTAACATTGTAAAAATGTCTATTCTACCAAAAATAATTTGTAGATACAATGCAATTCCGATCCAAATTCCAACGACAGTTTTTAATGAGATGGAGAAACAAATCGCCAACTTCATATGGATGGGAAAGAGTCCCCAGATAAGTAATGCACTCCTGAAAAAGAAGAACAAAGTGAGAGGCCTCACTCTACCTGATTTTAGAACCTATTATACTGCCACAGTAGTCAAAACAGCCTGGTACTGGTACAACAACAGATACATAGACCAGTGTAACAGAGTTGAGAATCCAGACATAAATCCATCCACGTATAAACAGCTGGTATTCAACAAGGCCCAAAGTCAGTTAAATGGGGAAAAGACAGTCTCTTTAAGAAATGTTGCTGGCATAACTGGATATCCACCTGCAAAAAAATGAAACAAGACCCACACCTCACACCATGCACAAAAACTAACTCAAAATGGATCAAAGACCTAAATATAAAACCTAAAATGATAAAGTTCATGGAAGAAAAAATAGGGACCATGCTAGGAGCCCTAATACATGACATAAACAGTATACAAAAGATTACTAACAATGCAGAAGGTAAACCAGATAACCGGGAGCTCCTAAAAATCAAACACCTATGCTCATCCAAGGCTTCACCGAAAGAGTAAAGAGATTACGTACAGATTGGGAAAAATTTTTTAGCTATGACATTTCTGATCAGCATCTGATCTCTAAATCCTACATAATACCACAAAAACTCAACTCCACAAAGACAAATAACCCAATTAAAAAATGGGCAAAGGGTATGAACAGACACTTCACTAAAGAAGACATTCAGGTAGCTACCAGATAGATGAGGAAATGCTCAGGATCATTAGCCATTAGAGAAATGCAAATCAAAACTACAATGAGATTCCATCTCACTCCAACAAGGTAGGCATTAATCCAAAAAACAGAAAATGATAAATGTTGGAGAGGTTGTGGAGAGCCTGGAACACTTATACACTGCTGGTGGGAATGTAAAATGGTACAACTGCTTTGGAAATCGATTTGGCCCTTCCTTAAAAAACTAGAGGTGGAATTGCCATACCATCCATCAATCCCACTCCTTGGAATATATCCTAGAGAAATAAGAACCTTTACACAAACAGATACATGCATGCCATGTTCGTGGCAGCACTGTTTACAGTAGCAAAAAGATGGAAGCAACCCAGGTGCCCATCAATGGATGAATGGGTAAATAAATTATGGTATATTCACACAATGGAATATTACGCATTGAGAAAGAACAATGATGAATCCATGAAACATTTCATAACATGGAGGAATATGGAAGGCATTATGCTGAGTGAAATTAGTCAGCTGCAAAAGTTTAAGACCACTATTATAAAAACTCAAGAATTAGTTTAAACAGAGAATATTTTTTGGTAGTTATGAGAGGGGGTAGGGAGGGTGGAAGGGAGAAGGGTTTTCACTAATCAGATAGTAGATAAAAAGTATTTTAGGTTAAGGGAAAGACAACACCCAATACCGGAGAGGTCAGCACAACTGGACTAAACCAAAAACAGTTTCCTGAATAAACTTAAAACTGAAGTCCAGGATAGCAGGGCGGGGGTTTGGGGACCATGGTTTTAAGGGACATCTAAGTCAATTGGCATAATAAAATCTATAAAGAAAACATTCTGCATCCCACCTTGAAGAGTGGCGTCTGGGGTCTTAAACGCTAGCAAGTGGCCATCTAAGATGCATCAATTTGTCTCAACCCACCTGGACTAAAGAAGAATGAAGAACACCAAAGACATATGGTAGTTATGAGCCCAAGAGGCAGAAAGGGCCACATAAAGCACAGACTAGTTTAGCCTGAGACCAGAAGTACTAGATGGTGCCTGGCTACAACCAATGACTGTCCTGATGGAACAAAAGAAAGAACCCCTGAGGGAGCAGGAGAGCAGTGGGATGCAGACCCCAAATTCTCATAAAAAGACCAGACTTAATGGTCTTTCTAGGACTAGAAAGACCCCGGAGGTCATGGTCCCCAGACCTTCTGTTAGCCCAAAACAGGAACCATTCCCAGGGTCAACACTTCAGACAGGCATTGGACTGGGCTATTGGATAGAAAATGATACTGGTGATGAATGAACTTCCTAGTAGACTCATGAGACTATGTTGGCATCTCCTAACTGAAGGGGAGATGAGAGTGTAGAAGGGGTCAGAAGCTGGCCTAATGGACACGAAAAGAGAGTGTAGGGAAGGAGTGTGCTGTCTCATTAGGGGGAGAGCACTTAGGAGTAATAGCAAGGTGTTTATAAAATTTTGTATCAGAGTCTGACTTGATTTGTAAACTTCCACTTAAAGTACAATAAAAGTTTTAAAAAGTAATGATTTCCAATTATGAAGGTTGCAAGGCTATTTTACAACTATGCTTCACAATTTCAGTACATGATACATTTATATACATGGTGATTTACATTTACAACACCTGGTCCATAATAGAAATAGTGTCAGCCTTTAACTTAGAGTATTTATATTTAAGCAAATGAAGGGATCATGTTGAGATCATATTCACATCAATTATTTATTATGACAGTTAAAAATTTAAAGCTAATTTTGAATAATGTCACACGGAGGCAACAATTTATGTTGGGCCACTTCGTCTCAAATATTCAGTTTAAACTGCAGAGCATCTGCACTATTCATGAAATATAGGAAGTCACCAATTCTACAGCTTTTAAAAAATAAATATAAGGAAAACAACCGATGATATAATTTGTCTTCTACCCTGACTTTAACTCAACTGCCCTTAAGTCATATATGATTATAACTAGACTTAGAATCGTATATCAAAACAGGGCTTTTAACAACATTGTAATGACACTTGGAGTGATCTATTTTAGGAAGCCCCATTCTGTTGCATGGTGTTGTCAGAAGGAGTGGTTAAAGAAGACCCTTACTCCTAAATACGGTGGTGTTTCCTTCTGCAGGAACTTTTTTCTGTATCCGAAAAGAGAAATTATTTACAGAATTATGAAAATACCTCTCTGGTGGGTATTAGCACGTGCTACAAAGACTTTCATGTTTTTTTACCCATAGGTCTATCCACGTGCCTCTTCACTAGACCTTCTTGTCCCTGAATTTCCAACCTTTCTCCTCCCAGGCCCTGGGCCAAACAGGGTAACCATTTGCCACCGCCTGTGATTTAGTGTATAGTCTTACTTGGGTCACTTTTCTTTCCACACCAAGTGGACGACCAGGTGTACTGCCCAATACTCTTCTAATGGAAGGATTTTTCCTCACCACTGTACTTCAGGGACATCCCTGAGTAGGGGTGTAGTGTAGCAGCAATCTGTTTCCAACATGTACATGCAGAACAAGCCAATCCATTTGTGAACCAACATCAGCATTTATTCTTTGTGAGACACTCATGAGTAACACCTCACATGACCAGAGGTGAGAACTGAAGGACAGGCATCCATGCAGCACTGGTGTGTGATAATAGGGGTCTGGTTTACTACTTGTGCTTTCTGCTCCTGCTTCTGTCTTACCTTGCATGCACCATTTTCTTCTTATGATGGATTGCTGCTGGGCCTGCCTGACCTTGTGACTTGGTTGATCTGACAGAATGCAGTTCATGATAGCTCTGGCCACTAGTTTCCCTGATGTCCATGGCCAGTTGCTCCTTCTCTACCAAGGCCCAGTAGGATGCTAGGAGCTCTTTTTCAATACTATAATCAGCCTTTCTCCAGAACCCTAGTGGTATACATTTTTTTTTAATAACTTTTATTAAGCTTCAAGTGAACGTTTACAAATCCAGTCAGTCTGTCACATATAAGTTTACATACATCTCACTCCCTGCTCCCAATTGCTCTCCCCCTCTTGAGTCAGCCCTTTCAGTCTCTCCTTTCTTGACAATTTTGCCGGCTTCCCTCTCTCTCTATCCTCCCATCCCCCCTCCAGACAAGAGTTGCCAACACAATCTCAAGTGTCCACCTGATATAATTAGCTCACTCTTCATCAGCGTCTCTCTCCCACCCGCTGACCAGTCCCTTTCATGTCTGATGAGTTGTCTTCGGGGATGGTTCCTGTCCTGTGTCAACTGAAGGTCTGGGGAGCATGGCCGCTGGGATTCCTCTAGTCTCAGTCAGACCATTAAGTTTGGTCTTTTTATGAGAATTTGGGGTCTGTATCCCACTGATCTCCTGCTCCCTCAGGGGTCCTCTGCTGTGCTCCCTGTCAGGGCAGTCATCGATTGTGGCCGGGCACCAACTAGTTCTTCTGGTCTCAGGATGATGTAGGTCTCTGGTTCATGTGGCCCTTTCTGTCTCTTGGGCTCTTTGTTGTCGTGTGGCCTTGGTGTTCTTCATTTTCCTTTGCTCCAGGTGGGTTGAGACCAATTGCTGCATCTTAGATGGTCGCTTGTTAGCATTTAAGACCCCAGACACCACATTTCAAAGTGGGATGCAGAATGATTTCATAATAGAATTATTTTGCCAATTGACTTAGAAGTCCCCACAAACCATGTTCCCCAGACCCCCGCACATGCTCTGCTGACCTTTGAAGCATTCATTTTATCCCAGAAACTTCTTTGCTTTTGGTCCAGTCCAATTGAGCTGACCTTCCATGTATTGAGTGTTGTCTTTCCCTTCACTTAAAGCAGTTCTTATCTACTGATTAATCAATAAAAAACCCTCTCCCACCCTTCCTCCCTCCCCCCCTTGTAACCACAAAAGTATGTGTTCTTCTCAGGTTTACTATTTCTCAAGATCTTATAATAGTGGTCTTATACAATATTTGTCCTTTTGCCTCTGACTCATTTCGCTCAGCATAATGCCTTCCAGGTTCCTCCATGTTATGAAATGTTTCAGAGATTCGTCACTGTTCTTTATCGATGCGTAGTATTCCATTTTGTGAATATACCACAATATATTTACCCATTCATCCGTTGATGGACACCTTGGTTGCTTCCAACTTTTTGCTATTGTAAACAGAGCTGCAATAAACATGGGTGTGCATATATCTGTTTGTATGAAGGCTCTTGTATCTCTAGGGTATATTCCTAGGAGTGGGACTTCTGGGTTGTATGGTAGTTCTATTTCTAACTGTTTAAGATAACGCCAGATAGATTTCCAAAGTGGTTGTACCATTTTACATTCCCACCAGCAGTGTATGAGAGTTCCAATCTCTCCGCAGCCTCTCCAACATTTATTATTTTGTGTTTTTTGGATTAATGCCAGCCTTGCTGGTGTGAGATGGAATCTCATGGTAGTTTTAATTTGCATTTGTCTAATGGCTAATAATCGAGAGCATTTTCTCATGTATCTGTTGGCTGCCTGAATATCTTCTTTAGTGAAATGTGTGTTCATATCCTTTGCCCACTTCTTGATTGGGTTGTTTGTCTTTTTGTGGTTGAGTTTTGACAGAATCATGTAGATTTTAGAGATCAGGCGCTGGTCGGAGATGTCATAGCTGAAAATTCTTTCCCAGTCTGTAGGTGGTCTTTTTACTCTTTTGGAGAAGTCTCTAGATGAGCATAGGTGTTTGATTTTTAGGAGCTCCCAGTTATCGGGTTTCTCTTCATCATTTTTGGTAATGTTTTTTATTCTGTTTATATCTTGTATTAGGGCTCCTAGGGTTGTCCCAATTTTTTCTTCCATGATCTTTATCGTTTTAGTCTTTATGTTTAGGTCTTTGATCCACTTGGAGTTAGTTTTTGTGCATGGTGTGAGGTATGGGTCCTGTTTCATTTTTTTGCAAATGGATATCCAGTTATGCCAGCACCATTTGTTAAAAATAGTATCTTTTGCCCAGTTAATTGACACTGGTCCTTTGTCAAATATCAGCTGCTCATACATGGTTCGATCTATGTCTGGGTTCTCAATTCTGTTCCATTGGTCTATGTGTCTGTTATTGTACCAATACCAGACTGTTTTGACTACTGTGGCTGTATAATAGGTTCTGAAGTCAGGTAAGGTGAGGCCTCCCACTTTCTTCTTCTTTTTCAGTACTGCTTTTCTTATCCGGGGCTTCTTTCCCTTCCATATGAAATTGGTGATTTGTTTCTCCATCCCCTTAAAATATGACATTGGAATTTGGATCGGAAGTGCGTTAAATGTATAGATGGCTTTTGGTAGAATAGACATTTTTACTATGTTAAGTCTTCCTATCCATGAGCAGGGTATGTTTTTCCACTTAAGTATGTCCTTTCGAATTTCTTGTAGTAGAGCTTTGTAGTTTTCTTTGTATAGGTCTTTTACATCCTTGGTAAGATTTATTCCTAAGTATCTTATCTTCTTGGGGGCTACTGTGAATGGTATTGATTTGGTTATTTCCTCTTCGGTGTTCTTTTTGTTGATGTAGAGGAATCCAAGTGATTTTTGTATGTTTATTTTATAACCTGAGACTCTGCCAAACTCTTCTTTTAGTTTCAGTAGTTTTCTGGAGGATTCCTTAGGGTTTTCTGTGTATATAATCATGTCATCTGCAAATAGGGATAACTTTACTTCTTCCTTGCCAATCCGGATACCTTTTATTTCTTTGTCTAGCCTAATTGCCCTGGCTAAGACTTCCAACACGATGTTGAATAAGAGCGGTGATAAAGGGCATCCTTTTCTAGTTCCCGTTCTCAAGGGAAATGCTTTCAGGTTCTCTCCACTTAGAGTGATATTGGCTGTTGGCTTTGCATAGATGCCCTTTATTATGTTGAGGAATTTTCCTTCAATTCCTATTTTGGTAAGAGTTTTTATCATGAATGGGTGTTGGACTTTGTCAAATGCCTTTTCTGCATCAATTGATAAGATCATGTGGTTTTTGTCTTTTGTTTTATTTATGTGATGGATTACATTAATGGTTTTTCTGATATTAAACCAGCCTTGCATACCTGGTATAAATCCCACTTGATCAGGGTGAATTATTTTTTTGATGTGTTGTTGGATTCTATTGGCTAGAATTTTGTTGAGGATTTTTGCATCAATGTTCATGAGGGATATAGGTCTATAATTTTCTTTTTTTGTAATGTCTTTACCTGGTTTTGGTATCAGGGAGATGGTGGCTTCATAGAATGAGTTGGGTAGTATTCCGTCATTTTCTGTGCTTTGGAATACCTTCAGAAGTAGTGGTGTTAACTCTTCTCTGAAAGTTTGGTAGAACTCTGCAGTGAAGCCGTCCGGGCCAGGGCTTTTTTTTGTTGGGAGTTTTTGGATTACCGTTTCAATCTCTTTTTTTGTTATGGGTCTATTTAGTTGTTCTACTTCTGAATGTGTTAGTTTAGGTAGGTAGTGTTTTTCCAGGAATTCATCCATTTCTTCTAGGTTTTCAAATTTGTTAGAGTACAATTTTTCATAATAATCTGAAATGATTCTTTTAATTTCATTTGGTTCTGTTGTGATGTGGTCCTTCTCATTTCTTATTTGGGTTATTTGTTTCCTTTCCTGTATTTCTTTAGTCAGTCTAGCCAATGGTTTATCAATTTTGTTAATTTTTTCAAAGAACCAGCTTTTGGCTTTGTTAATTCTTTCAATTGTTTTTCTGTTCTCTAATTCATTGAGTTCAGCTCTAATTTTTATTATTTGTTTTCTTCTGGTGCCTGATGGATTCTTTTGTTGCTCACTTTCTATTTGTTCAAGTTGTAGGGAGAGATCACTGATTTTGGCTCTTTCTTCTTTTTGTATGTGTGCATTTATCGATATAAATTGGCCTCTGTGCACTGCTTTTGCTGTGTCCCAGAGGTTTTGATAGGAAGTATTTTCATTCTCGTTGCTTTCTATGAATTTCCTTATTCCCTCTTTGATGTCTTCTATAACCCAGTCTTTTTTGAGCAGGGTATTGTTCATTTTCCAAGTATTTGATTTCTTTTCCCTAGTTTTTCTGTTATTGATCTCTAGTTTTATTGCCTTGTGGTCTGAGAAGATGCTTTGTAATATTTCGATGTTTTGGATTCTGCAAAGGTTTGTTTTATGACCTAATATGTGGTCTATTCTAGAGAATGTTCCATGTGCGCTAGAAAAAAAAGTATATTTTGCAGCAGTTGGGTGGAGAGTTCTGTATAAGTCAATGAGGTCAAGTTGGTTGATTGTTGTAATTAGATCTTCCGTGTCTCTATTGAGCTTCTTACTGGATGTCCTGTCCTTCTCCTAAAGTGGTGTGTTGAAGTCTCCTACTATAATTGTGGAGGTGTCTATCTCACTTTTCAATTCTGTTAAAATTTGATTTATGTATCTTGCAGCCCTGTCATTGGGTGCATAAATATTTAATATGGTTATGTCTTCCTGATCACTTGTCCCTTTTATCGTTATATAGTGTCCTTCTTTATCCTTTGGGGTGGATTTAAGTCTAAAGTCTATTTTGTCAGAAATTAATATTGCTACTCCTCTTCTTTTTTGCTTATTTTTTGCTTGATATACTTTTTTCCATCCTTTGAGTTTTAGTTTGTTTGTGTCTCTAAGTCTAAGGTGTGTCTCTTGTAGGCAGCATATAGATGGATCGTGTTTCTTTATCCAGTCTGTGACTCTCTGTCTCTTTATTGGTGCATTTAGTCCATTTACATTCAGGGTAATTATAGATAAATAAGTTTTTAGTGCTGTCATTTTGATGCCTTTTTATGTGTGTTGTTGAGAATTTCAGTTTTCCACATACTTTTTTGTGCTGAGGCGTTTTTCTTAGTAAATTGTGAGATCCTCATTTTCATAGTGTTTGACTTTATGTTAGTTGAGTCGTTACGTTTTTCTTGGTTTTTATCTTGAGTTATAGAGTTGTTATACCTTTTTGTGGTTACCTTATTATTATTATTATTTTTATTATTTACCCGTATTTTTCTAAGTAAAAACCTAACTTGTATTGTTCTATATCGCCTTGTATCACTCTCCATATGGCAGTTCAATGCCTCCTGTATTTAGTCCCTCTTTTTGATTATTGTGATCTTTTACCTATTGACTTCCATGATTCCCTGTTATGTGTATTTTTTTTTAATTAATCTTAATTTGTTTGTTTTTGTGATTTCCCTATTTGAGTTGATATCAGGACGTTCTGTTTTATGACCTTGTGTTGTGCTGATATCTGATATTATTGGTTCTCTGACCAAACAATATCCTTTAGTATTTCTTGTAGCTTTGGTTTGGTTTTTGCAAATTCTCTAAACTTGTGTTTGTCTGTAAATATCTTAATTTCGCCTTCATATTTCAGAGAGAGTTTTGCTGGATATATGATCCTTGGCTGGCAGTTTTTCTCCTTCAGTGTTCTGTATATGTCGTCCCATTCCCTTCTTGCCTGCATGGTTTCTGCTGAGTAGTCAGAACATATTCTTACTGATTCTCCCTTGAAGGAAACTTTTCTTTTCTCCCTGGCTGCTTTTAAAATTTTCTGTTTATCTTTGGTTTTGGTGAGTTTGATGATAATATGTCTTGGTGTTTTTCTTTTTGGATCAATCTTAAATGGGGTTCGATGAGCATCTTGGATGGATATCCTTTCGTCTTTCATGATGTCAGGGAAGTTTTGTGTCAGGAGTTCTTCAACTATTTTCTCTGTGTTTTCTGTCCCCCCTCCCTGTTCTGGGACTCCAATCACCCGCAGGTTATCCTTCTTGATAGAGTCCCACATAATTCTTAGGGTTTCTTCATTTTTTTTAATTCTTTTATCTGATTTTTTTTCAGCTATGTTGGTGTTGATTCCCTGGTCCTCCACATGTCCCAGTCTGCATTCTAATTGCTCGAGTCTGCTCCTCTGACTTCCTAGTGCGTTGTCTAATTCTGTTATTTTATTGTTAATCTTTTGGATTTCTACATGTTGTCTCTCTATGGATTCTTGCAACTTATTAATTTTTCCACTATGTTCTTGAATAATCTTTTTGAGTTCTTCAACAGTTTTATCAGTGTGTTCCTTGGCTTTTTCTACAGTTATCCTAATTTCATTTGTGATATCATTAAGCATTCTGTAAATTAGTTTTTTATATTCTGTATCTGATAATTCCAAGATTGTATCTTCATTAGGGAAAGATTTTGATTCTTTTGTTTGGGAGGTTGGAGAAGCTGTCATGGTCTGCTTCTTTAAGTGGTTTGATATGGATTGTTGTCTCCGAGCCATCACTGGGAAACTAGTTTTTCCAGAAAATCCGCTAAAAAAAAATGCAGTCAGATCCCTATCAGAGTTCTCCCTCTGGCTCAGGCTATTCAGATGTTAATGAAGCTGCCTGGGGAGGGTGGGGGAGGGAACAGAGAGATAGGAGAGTAGCACCTCAGAATATAGCCAGAGTTGCTTGTCTTGCTTGGAATGACTATTATCTCTGAGATTCCCGTGGGGCGCGTTGCCTATGTGTGCTGGCTGTGTGGAGATTGCCCCTGGGGGGTCTGGCCCGTTGGAGTCATGGTCAGATCCTCTGCTTCCAGCCCCACACCCAGCGTCAAGGCTCCCCTACTGGGACGGTACACTCTCGACTCCAAAATCAGTCGCTGCCTCCTGGGGACTTCTCGTCCCTCCAACCGTGTGGGCGTGCCACCTCCAAGAACCAGTTGGGCCTCCTCCCGGGGTTAGTTCAGATGGGTGGAGCAGCTCCCCGTGCTTGTGCCGTGACCGAGTGTCCCGGCTGGGATGCTGTTCTCCCTGCTCCAATACCAGTTGCTGCCTCCCGGGGACTTCTCCTACGGGCTGCGTCCCACGCCGCCCGCGCGACCCGGCTGGTCCCCTTCCCGGGGTTAGTTCAGGGGGGCGGAGCAACTCTCTGTGTTTATGGCGTACCTGCATCCAGTCCAAATCCCTGCGGGACGGTTCCCTGGCTCGGACGATGCTCTTTCTGCTCCAAGACCAGTCACTGCCTCCCGGGGACTTCTCCTACCGGCTGCGTCCCACACCGCCCGTGGAACCGGCTGGTCCCCCTCCCGGGGTTAGTTCAGGGGGGTGGAGCAGCTCTCTGTGCTTGTGCCGTACCTGACTGGTACGCTGGCTCCAGGCTCTGGAAACAATCGCTGCTTCCCCGTATTAGTTCGTTCTCCGTCTCCAAATCTGTGTTTGTTGTTCAGGGTTCATAGATTGTTATGTATGTGATCGATTCACTTGTTTTTCCGTGTCTTTGTTGTAAGAGGGATCCGAGGTAGCGTCTGTCTAGTCCGCCATCTTGGCTCTGCCTCCTAGTGGTATACATTCTGATTATCATATTGGGACTTTGCATGAACTCCACACAGTGTCTTATTTCACCACCAAACCAAAAACCCACTGCCATCTAGTTGATTCCAACTCATAGTGACCCTATTGGACAGAGTAGAACTGTCCCATAGGGTTTCCAAGGCTGTAGTCTTTAAGAAAGTTGACTGCTACATCTTTCTCCTATGGAGTGGCTGTTGGGTTCAAACAGCCAACCTTTTGGTTAGCAGCTGAGGGCTTTACCATTGTACCACCAGGCCTCCTCTATTTCACCAACAAATACCATAGAGTCTACAAGTTGGTATGATCCAAACAAAAAACAAAAAAAACCAAACCCAGTGCTGTCGAGTTGATTCAACTCATAGCGACCCTATAGGACAGGGTAGAACTGCCCCATAGAGTGTCCAAGGAGCGCCTGGTGGATTTGAACTGCTGACCTTTTGGTTAGCAGCCATAGCACTTAACCACTATGCCACCAGGGTTTCTGGCCCAAACGGAAGGGCTGCCTTAACCGCTGCCTGGTAATACTTCAGCACCTTTCCATGCAATGGACTATACTCACATCTGGCAACCTTCCATGCCACTCAGTAAATGGGTTAGAGCAGTACTCCCAGAATCCAGAGATCCCTGATGATAATCATGTGCTGGATATTGTAAGATGAAATAATTTGTTCTTTACTTTGTGAGGAATATCTCTGCATAAACCCAGCTGACCTCCTAAAAACTGCACTGATGATACAGGTCCCTGGATCTTTGTATAATTATCTCCCACAATCTGGAGGGCATGTGTCTTACCAAAGCTTCAAACACACTTGAGACTTCTTGCTCACTGGGTCTAATAAACAAAATTTCATCAATACATAGAAGCAGTGTGACATTCTTCAGAATATTCAATTAGTACAATTCTCTTCAGACTATGGCAAATCCCTGGGTACGAATATCTGACTTATATACAACTCTTACTTGCCCTTTAATGATATGTAAATTTGCCCTCACTTTGAAGTGACTGAACTAACCCCTACTTGCAACAAAGTATTCATCACAATCACCTTCACATGCTGCATGTGAAGCTTTTAAATCATTGGAAAGTCTTCGAGCCTTTACTTGCATTAAATTAAGACTAAATTAGACATATGCAGCTGTTCCCACTTACCTACAAATTCCTA
Source organism: Loxodonta africana (assembly GCF_030014295.1). Classification (NCBI taxonomy): domain Eukaryota; kingdom Metazoa; phylum Chordata; class Mammalia; order Proboscidea; family Elephantidae; genus Loxodonta; species Loxodonta africana. Next base: position 73,721,967 of record NC_087369.1, read on the forward strand.
CGGATACACCTAGTAATGGATCTCATTGGTAAACCAGGGACTGCCTGTATATTATGCCAGAGGTCTGGAAAATTAACACAACCCTGGGACGAAACCATATATGTGTACGTGTAAACATTCTGTATGAATGGAAACTGTTTCTGAACTTCCTTCTTTACAGGAATGGAAAACAACTTATTCACCATGTTAATAGTTACATACCCTGTATCTAAAGTTGTATCAATTTGTTCTAGCAAAGGTGCCACATCAGGTCTGGCTGCTGTAAATGAGGATATCACTTTGTTGAGTGTGAGGTAATCCAATAGCATATTCCAATAAACAATTGGCTTGTCTAGGAGTATAGGAGATAAACTAGTAAATTAAATGGCAAAATGATAGGGACCGTTACTACCACTTCCACATCCTTTAAGTCTTTAAGAAAGCCACTAATCTGCCATTCCCATTGATACAAAATTATTATTTTTTAACTTACTACCTTTGCCAGTGAATGAGCAATGCCAGAGGCTTCTACTTGCCATACCACTACTATAGTTGTTGGCACACAGTCAAGGGACCAGTGTGAAGACTTCAGCTACCAAACATGTACATGCCAATTTCAGTATACACTGTGGATCAGGGAAATGACTGCCAGGTGGGCCCATGACCCTAGTGGACACACTATATTCTAGACCTTGGCATAGTCTCCGTTATTATTATTTTTAACCTGGAACACATAAACATCAACTATAGCAGAGCCATGAAAATGCTTTGCATCCTCAGGAATCAATGTCAATTTGGACCACTATCAGCCAATCTGTCTTTTATCACATTTCTAAATCTTTGACACTATAAAGGATAATTTTTTCTTCCAATTATTTTAAGGTGCATTGCTCTCTCTTGAGAGCAAATGAATATGGTTCCATAAGCTTCTAAGAGAACTTCGTGTTTATAATCTTTGCTGAGTTTTCTGCTGGCTGTTGGTTGGGGTAAGGGAATTGCTGACATTTTAAAATAGTGCCTATATGGACCTCTTCAAAGATTCCAGGCAAAGGGTTTTGAAACAGAATCATGTCCCTCAGTGTACAACTGTCTAAGATACCCAGGTACTCACCATGACACCCAAGTCATGCTCCTTTTACATCTCAGAAACGATTGGCTTACGACACACCCTGCACTGATGTGTCCTCATGAATACAACAACAAAAACAACAAAATCCTTATTCCCAAATAGTATTACATCCACATGTATAAGGGTTAGGGTTCCAACATGTACTTTGGGAGACACAATTCAATCCAAGTTTGGGGTCTAGACTCATTCAATCCAAGGCGGAAAAAAATTTTTTTTAAAATCCTTCTTCAGCAAAACCACATTGTTTGTGCTTTGACTTTTATGGGTGTTTTCTGAGTCTCTTGTTTTACAGGGATTTTAATTAACTTCTTAGTTTTACTGTGGTAAGTATATAGGTAACAGAACCTTTGCCATTTCTACAATCTTCACCTGTGTTGTCAAGTTTCTCAATTGCTTTTGTATGGGTTTTGATCTCTGTCATATTTAGTAAGTTCTTCATTATTCCCAAATTTGTTAACATGTTCTCCTCTGCCATAATTTCTTGGATTCAATTTTGGTTGTCGTTTGTTTTAGACCCTGGTATTTAGGAAGTACATGTGAAGCTTTTATAAGTTAATTTAACTTGGAATTCATGGGGAGGGGTGTAACGGATTGAATTGTGTCTCCCAAAATGTATATTGGAATCCTGACCCTTATTCATGTGGATGTAATACCATTTGGAAACAAGGTTTTTTTTTTTTTGTGTGTGTGTGTGTGTTAATGAGGACATATCAGTGCAGGGTGTGTCTTAAGCCAATCACTTTTGAGATTAAAAAAAAGGAGCAGATTTGACATGGGGGCAAGATAGATGCCACATGGAGATCAGGAAGGAATGCCCAGAAGAATGCTAGGGAAACTGAAACAAGGATTTTTTTCCAAGAGTGAATGGAGAGAGCCTTCCCCTAGAGCTGACACCCTGTATTCAGACTTCTAGGTTCCTAAACTGTGAGAAAAAAAATCTGATTGTTAAGGCTACCAACTTGTGGTACTTCTTTTATAACAGCATTAAAATGCAGAGCCAAGATGGCAGAATAGACAGACACTTCCAGTGAGCCCTCTTTACAATGAAGATCCAAAAAAACAAGTGAAACAAGTATATTTATGACAAGCTAGGAGCCCCGAGCATCAAAGGCAAGCTTAAGTTGGTACTTCTTTTATAACAGCATTAAAACGCAGAGCCAAGATTGCAGAATAGACAGACACTTCCAGTGAGCCCTCTTTACAATGAAGATCAAAAAAAACAAGTGAAACAAGTATATTTATGACAAGCTAGGAGCCCCGAGCATCAAAGGCAAGCTTAGAAAATGAACTGAGGGGCAGAGGGAGGAAGAGGCTGTTCAGAAGTGGAGAGGAGTTACTGGACCTGAATCACGGGAAGCCCTCAGGCACCATTCCCAGGGTGGCAGCGGTGGGCTGGTACTAGCGTTCGGCCGCAGTTTCCTCAGGGAGAAGCAGCCAGCCACACAGCCTACTCGCACCTCTGGAAACAGAGAACAGTGCTCTTGGCAAAAGCTAAGTACTTGCCTATATTTTACCGTGCCCCCTGCCCCCAAGCCAGTTTCAGTGGCTGAATTCCATGGGCCTAGAGCCATCCTCCTGGCCTTGGAGAAGGAAAAAATTCACAATTGGGGGAAAAAGATAATTTGCCAGCTCCACTAACCAGGGGAGCTCAGGACAGAAGCAGCTTCTATCCAGGCATAAATGGTCTGTGGACTTTGAGTACCTTTCCCCTCTGCATGGACCTGTGTGGGGCTATTTCAGGAGAATAGGCCCTTGCTGGGAGACTCCAACAGTTTCAGCGGTGCGACATAGAGTTGGGTTTTGATGTTTGACATTGCTTTGCCTATTAAATAGGGTCCTCACCTACCCACATCAGGGACCGAAGGACTGGTAGCTCTACTCCGGTCACCCAGGTACCCATGACAGGGGTCCAAGGATAACTGGTACCTCCCAGTCCTTAAAACCAAAAATGTTGGGTGCCGATGGTTTGTCTGCAGAACCCACCCACCTGTACTCTCTAGGGATCAGGGACATGCTTTCCTCAGAGACACATGGGGGATGATTCTCAGCCCCCTGCCTTGTTCAGAGTGTGACCCCCTGCTGCACCCAGATACTGGTACCTACACCAATCACCCCTGCCCCTCTAAGACTGTAGGTCAGAGTGTGTACCACACACTTAATGATCAGCTACCTGGACACCTGAGCTGAATTCATACAAGAAAAGTGAATGGACTCCTAGACTGATACACCTGATAACAGCTGTAGCCATCTGGGGACAGGACGTCAGAGCTCCAAAGGTGAAAATAATCAAGCTAGCTCACTCAAGCAACCCATTAGAGCATATCAAAACAAAACAAAGCAAGAAGCTATGGCACAGTAAGCAAGCATAAAATAAACTAATATAATAACTTATAGATGGCTCGGAGACAACAGTCAATATCAAGTGACATAAGGAAACAGACCATGATCGCCTTAACAAGCTCTCAAAACAAAGAACTAAGGGATCTTCTAGATGAAAGTGCATTCCTGAAATTACCAGAGGCAGAATACAAAAGACTAATATACAGAACCCTTCAAGATATCAGGAAGGAAATGAGGCAAAATGCAGAACAAGCCAAGGAACACACAGATAAAGCAATTGACGAAATTAAAAAGATTATTCAGGAACGTAATGAAAAATTTAATAAGCTGGAAAAATCCATAGACAGACAGCAATCAGAAATTCAGAAGAGTAACAATAAAATTACAGAAATAGACAACTCAAATAGAAAGTCTGAAGAGCAGAATTGAGCAAGTGGAAGGCAGAATTTCTGAACTTGAAGATAAATCACTTGGCACTAACATATTTGAAGAAAAATCAGATAAAAGAATTTAAAAAAATGAAGAAACCTTAAGAATCATGTGGGACTCTATCAAGAGAAATAACCTACCAGTGGTTGGAGTACCAGAACAGGGAGGGATAACAGAAAATACAGAGAGAATTGTTGAGATTTGTTGGCAGAAAACTTCCCTGATATTGTGAAAGATGAGAAGATATCTATCCAAGATGCTCATCGAACTCCACATAAAGTAGATCTTAAAAGAAAGTCACCAAGACATATTGTAATCAAACTTGTCAAAACCAAAGATAAAGAGAGAATTTTAAGAGCAGCTAGGGATAAACAAAAAGTCACCTACAAAAGAGAGCCAATAGGAATAAGCTCGGACTACTTGGCAGAAACTATGAAGGCAAGAAGGCAATGGGATGACTGACATAAAAAATTGAAGGAAAAAAATTGCCTGCCGAGAATCACATATCCAGCAAAACTCTCTCTTAAATATGAAGGTGAAATTAGGACATTTCCAGATAAACACAAGTTTAGGGAATTTGTAAAAACTAAACCAAAACTACAAGAAATACTAAAGGGAGTTCTTTGGTTAGAAAATCAATAGTATCAGGTATCAATCCAAGACTAGAACACTGGGCACAGCAATCAGAAGTCAACCCAGACAGGGAAATCAAAAAACAAGGCAAGATAAAAAAAAAAAAAGCTCAAAACAGGGTAACAGTGATGTTATTATGTAAAAGAAGGCAATATTAAAACAATAAAGAGGGATTAAGAAGTGTCATCATAGGTTGTCCATATGGAGAGGAAGATAAGGCGATACAAAGAAATAAAAGTTAGGTTTAAATTAAAAAAAAATTTTTTTTTAAATTTAGAAAAAGAGGGGTAAATAACAGCACTAAAAAACTAAGACAATGGGAAATAAGCTGAGGAGGTGCTCCCTATTTAGCTTCTGCCTTTCTTAATCCCTTCCTTCACAATGCTCTCTTCCTTCCAGAAAGAAAAAAAAAAAACTTTTCAAACCAGTCAGTGATAGTGTGGGAACAGCTATGGTATGTACAGCAAGAGTTAGAAAGCCTGACTGGAAATAATGAAGAGAAAAAGTCAGTCCAAATTGGAGCCTGTGATAGTGTGCTAGCCCACATAAAGGGGACCAAATGGAGTGATTAACATTATCTGCAAAATGCAATTCACTTGATACCATGAGTCAGAGGAGAGCAGTGGACTGCTGTTGAGGTTTCTGTTTCAGATTCATGCTCTGCCTTTCTCCTTAGAAGGCAAAGAAACTCATCTCCTTGACACCATGACATCATAACCCACTGCTGTCAAGTCGATTCCAACTCATAGTGACCCTATAGGACAGAGTAGAACTGCCCCATAGAGTTTCCAAGAAGCGCCTGGCGGATTTGAACTGCTGATTTCTTGGATAGCAGCCGTAGCACTTAACCACTACGCCACCAGGGTTTCCCATGACATCATATTCAATTATAATAGGGCATAAGGAGGGTCTGGAATGATACCTTTAACATGCAAACAGAATTCTTACCCACACTGTCTGGAAACATTGCCTAACCACCAAGGGCATCAAATAAAGCCTTCTATTAAAGGATTTGAGGTGGAGCAAGTCAACTTTCAATGGCTCAAATAGAGAAAGCTTATCAATTCACATCATCAGACAAGGGAACCTGGTAATATGTGATACACAAACAGTAATGAAAGAGAGGGAAGAGGGTTAGCATGAAGATGAAAGATTGATTATCTACTTTCCTAGCTACCTACCTACCTGTCTACCTATCTCTCTCTCCCTCCCTCTTTCTCTCCCTCTCTCTCTCTCTATCATCTATCTATTTATCCAAAATTGTCTGGAGAGGGCTCAGGCATTTCTCTGTTATGTCTTAAGTGATGCCATTTTGTTCCTGTTGGAGTTGCCCTTAAGGATACCTAAATCCTGGAGCAGTTGGGAAACAAGCAAAACATTCCTGCTCTCAGTTAAACATATACATCCCCAGATATGGGCCGATGTATCCTGACTTTGTAACCTTCATTTATTCCAGCCTTCAATTCCACCAAGTCAATTCCACTTAATATATCCTCTCAGGCACTTTTGTGAGCATGGAAAACTTCAGATTCCCTAGTCTGGCCTTTTATGGCCTCCATTCTCCCAAAGTGAACACTCTATGGCCAGGCTGACCAATCCATGGTCTCCTGATGCACACGATTTGCACATCAGGGGGAAACCTGTGAATCCAGCATATGCATACGAAAATCATTTTCCCTAAGTATATCCATGCCAGTTATTTGGCAAGGGAATGCATCTGGGGGGAATCTTAGTTATTTCCTAATCATACCAGTTTCAGTCTCACTTCACATCTTCTCCCATTCTATCCATCCTGTGCTACACTACAAATTATTATGCTTAGTGATTTTGGGTGCACTGTGCTTGTCTCTGAAGAAGTCAGCTGGCATGGTGAGAAGTGCAATGGCTTCAGAGTCTAGAGGAGCAACTTCTATCCATATGTTAACATTTCTTTATCCTACTCTTGTAGCTTTTAAAGTATCAAAGCTGAGCTCTGTCTGTGACAATATAAAAAAACCCTAGATTGATCTGTTTGATTGCTAGATACAGATTTAAATTCAAGTATCCAAATAGCTAAGACTTTGTCCAAGGTGGTTCCCTCAGCCTGGAACTGACCCTGCCCACATCGGGGTTGCCTGTGCTTCCTCTCACATCCTGTCCTAATTCCTCCAGAGTACTCACTCCATTGTGTTGTCATTACCAATTTCCATGTTTCTCTTTCAACTAGACTTTAGGAACCTTGAGAACAGGGACCATCTTTTTCACCAGACTGGCTGGGATAAGTAGATGCTCAAATATTTGCTGAATGACTAATGGACACTGTTTCCACTCAAACTAAATTGAGGATGTTTAGCCATAATTAGTGATTGAATATTCACTCTCCAAATCTCTTATGCTAGTTTACAATGTAGTGTACAATGTCTCAACATTTATACAAGTATTCCAAGGCTTTGATTTTGCTACTTATAATTCAATTATTTTAATCTGTAAAGTGAAGGTTTAAAGACCTTTGTTTTGTTTTGTTTGCAAACATATTAACCTTCCTCCCACACTCAACCCCACGATACCCTCAACCCCTCCCCATCTCCCACCCAACAACCATAACTTATGTTCTAATGAAAACCAGAATAGGGATGACATTCCCAGTGTGAGAGGCTTTGTTTGATGGGGAAAGGGCTGAGGTAGGTTGAACCAAACATGCTGTGCTAATCATTCTAGGGATCCTCTACAGAGCCCCTGAATGACCTCAACTGGGAGCCCAAATGGTAACTACTGACTAGATGTTTCTCGTCAGCTCTAGAAATACAATGAAGATCTCCATGCCCATTTTAAATATTTAAATAATACTAGATTTAACCATTAAAAGAAAAAAAATACAGATGAAGCCAATTCTGTTTCCAAAGGGCCTATTTTTTTGATGTGTCGTGGAGTTTCTTTGAGATTTTTGTGTTTTGTTTCACAGTACCTAAGCAGTGTCAAAGAGAAAAATTAGTAACAGACGTCTTACATTGATTTGAAGCTTTTTTTATCCACAAAACCAAATTTTTAGCAGCCAAGCCAGAGACCAACTTGTGATCTGATATCAGTATAAGGGGAAGAACAGAATTAGATATAACATGGTAAGATTAGCCAATGGTTGATCTTCTATTCTTCATCCCCCTACTCTCTTTATAAACGTCAATGTAATAGCCTACTTTGAGCCATTCTTTTTCTTTTTTAATCAGAATGGTCTCCCTATAGGCATATAGAATAACTGCTCAAATAAACCTTGTGTTTCAATTTATATGAATTTTTTTATTATTTTTAAGAACACTAAGTGTGGGTCTCCCACATGTCTGTCAGTTTGTCATACTGTGGGGGCTTGTCTGTTGCTGTGATCCTGGAAGCCATGCCACAGGTATTCAGATACAAACAAGGTCACCCATGGCAGACAGGTTTCAGCTGAGCTTCCAGACTAAGACAGACTAGGAAGAAGGACTCCGTAGTCCACTTCTGAAAAAAATTAGCTAGTGAAAACCTAATGAATAGGAGCAGAACATTGTCTAATATAGTGCTGGAAGATGAGCCCACTAGATTGGATGGCACTCAAAAGATGACTGGGGAAGAGCTGGCTCCTCAAAGTAGAGTTGACCTTAATGACATGGATGGAGTAAAGCTTTCAGAACATTCATTTACTGATGTGGCATGGCTCTAAATGAGAAAACAGCTGCAAATGTCCATTAATAATCAGAATGTGGACTGTATGAAGTATGAATCTAGGAAAACTGGAAATCATCAACAATGAAATGGAACACATAAACCTTGATGTCCTAGGCATTAGTGAGCTGAAATGGACTGGTATTGGCCATTTTGAATTGGACAATCATATGGCCTACTATGCCAGAAATGACAACTTGAAGAGGATTGGCATTGCATTCATGGTCAAAAAGAACATTTCAAGATCTATCCTGAAGTACAGCGCTGTCAGTGATAGGATAATATCCATACACCTACAAGGAAGACCAGTTAATATGACTATTATTCAAATTAACACACCAATGACTAAGGCCACAGATTAAGAAATTGAATATTTTTACCAGCTTCTGCAGCCTGAAATTGATTGTACATGCAATCAGGATGCATCGATAATTCCTGGTGATTGGAATGCAAAAGTTGGAAACAAAGGAGGATCCATAGTTGAAAATATGGCCTTGGTGATAGAAAGAATGCCAGAGATTGCATGATACAATTTTGCAAGACCAATGACTTCTTCACTGGAAATATCATTTTTCACCAGCATAGACGGTGACTATGCACTTGTACCTTGCCAGCTGGAATACACAGGAATCAAATCAACTATGTCTGTGGAAAGAGATGATGGAAAATCTCAATATCATCAGACAGAACAAGGCCAGGGGCCAACTGTGAAACAGACCATCAATTGCTCATATGCAAGTTCATGTTGAAACTGAAGAAAATTACAACAAATCCACGTGAGCCAAAGTACGAACTTGAGTACATCCCACCTGAATTTAGAGACCACATCAAGAATAGATTTGACGCGTTGAACACTAACAACTGAAGACCAGTCGAGTTTTGGAAGGATATCATTCACGAAGAAAGCAAGAGGTCATTAAAAACAAGAAAGAAAGAAAAGACCAAAATAGATGTCAGGAGACACTCTGAAATATGCTCTTGAACGTAGAGTAGCTAAAGCAAAAGGAAGAAATGGTGAAGTAAAAGAACTGAACAGAAGATTTCAAAGGACCTCAAGAAGACAAAGTATTATAATGACATGTGCAAAGAGCTGGTAATAGAAAACCAAAAGAGAAAACATGCTCAGCATTTCTCAAGCTGAAAGAACTGAAGACAAAATTCAAGACTCGAATTGCAATAGTGAAAGATTCCATGGGGAAAATATTAAAGGATGCAGAAAGCATCAAAAGAAGATGGAAGAAAAACACAGAGTCATTATACCAAAAAGAATTGGTTGATGTTCAACCATTTCGAGAGGTAGCATATGATCAGGAACTGATTGTACTGAAGGAAGAAGTCCAAGCTGCACTGAAGACTTTGGTGAAAAACAAGGCTCCAGGAACTGACAGAATATCAATTGTGATGGTTCAACGCACTGGAAGCGATCATTCATCTATTTTAAGAAATTTGGAAGACAGCTACCTGGCCAACTGACTGGAAGAGATCCATATTTATGCCTATTCCCAAGAAAGGTGAACCAACCCAATGCAGAATTTTCAAACAATATCATTAATATCACATGCAAGCAAAATTTTGCTGAAGATCATTCAAAAGCAGGTGCAGCAATATATCAACAGAGAACTGCCAGATATTTAGGCCAGACTCAGAAGAGGACGTGGAACCAGGGATATCATTGCTGATGTCAGGTGGATCCTGGCTGAAAGCAGACAATACCAGAAAGGTGTTTATCTGTGTTTTATTGACTATGCAAAGGCATTTGACTCCGTGGATCATAAAAAAATTATGGATAACAATTGCAAAAAATGGGAACTCCATAACATTTAATTGTGCTCGTGAGGAACCTGTACATAGATCAAGAGGCAGTAGTTCAAACAGAACAACGGAAAACTGCATGGTTTAGAGTCAGGAAAATTGAGTGTCAATGTAGTATCCTTTCACCTACCTATTCAATCTGTATGCTGAGCAAATAATCTGAGAAGCTGGACATTATGAAGAAGACTGGGGCATCAGGATTGGTGGAAGACAGATTAACAACCTGTGTTATGCAGATGACACAACCTTGCTTGCTGAAAATGAATAGTACTTGAAGCACTTACTGATGAAGATCATAGACCACAGCCTTCAGTATGGATTGCACCTCAACATAAAGAAAACAAAAATTCTCACAACTAGGCCGATAAGCAACATCAAGAAAAACAGAAAAGATTGAATTTGTCAAGGATTTCATTTTACTTTCGCCCACAAGCAACACCCATGGAAGCAGCAGTCAAGAAATCAAGAGATGCATTGTGTTGGGCAAATCTACTGCCAAAGACAGTCTTTAAAGTGTTTAAAAGCAAAGATGTCACCTTGAAGACTAAGGTGAGCCTGACCCAAGCCATGGTATTTTCAATCTCATCATATGCATTTGAAAGCTGGACAATAAGAAAGACCAAAGAATTGACACCTTTGAATTGTGTTGTTGGCAAAAAATATTGAATATACTATAAACTGCCAAAAGAACCAACAAATCTGTCTTGGAAGGAGTACAACCAGTATGCTCCTTAGAAGCAAGGATGGTGACACTGCATCTTACATACTTTGGATGTGATATCAGGAGGGATCAGCCTTTGGAGAAGAGCATTATGCTTGCTAAAGTAGAGGGTGAGTAAAAAAGAAGAAGCCCCTCAATGAGGTGGACTGACACAGCAGCTGCAACAATGGCCTCAAGCATAACAAAGATTGTGAGCATGGTGCAGGACTGGGCAGTGTTTCATTCTGTAGTACAAAGGGTCACTATGAGTCAGAACAAACTCAACAGCACTTAACAACAAGTGTGTGTAGGATGACCTCCCTTTCCTTATAGTGTTGCCCCTTCCCTTGACTTACTGTTCAAATGCCAGGGCATTCAAGGAGGATGAGGAAAAAAGCGTCTTGGACAGTTCTTCCTTTCCCATGCATACTAATCCTTTTAAATATTCGGAGAGGTTAAATTCCTATGACCCAAAATAGTTTTAAAACCATGACTTGTGAAAGAAAGAGTAGATATGCCGTTTGCTAAAACTGCTTCCAAAAAACCCCATCTCAATACAAGTAAGTGCTGGGAGGCATTAAAAACAAACAACAACAATAAAACCCCACACATTTTAAACAGCAGTGATAACAAAACAGCATGAGGTGATTTATTGAGAAATTGACCACTCAGGTGAGTAATATCACACAGCAATGTCAGATAATCTTCAATATGAGGTAATTTTCAGGTTTCATCAGTCTCCTGTATGCCTTTAAATTTTAGCTTTACCTAAAAATTAAAAAAAAAATCGTTTTTAAAGTAGTTCAATGAATTCACCTGGAGACACAGAATAATAGCTGCAGTGCTGGCCAGATCTCTAAAAATCTTAGATTCAGAGGTAGGGGTGTGTGTGTGTGTGTGTGTGTATGTTTTAACTGAAACTACCAAGGCTGAGGGTAAGAGGGAATTTAGATGCATACAGATCTTGTAGTTTGTCTCAAACCTTGGGAGAGGGGGCTTGTATTTCCCTCAAGGCACAAATCTAATAATGTGGGTGTTGCTAGCATGTCCTTTGGGGACTGAATCTCACCAAAGGATGTCATCTCCCCAAGAGGACATCACCTGCAGCCCTGGAAGGGAGCCCCTGGGGAGGGAGCTGGGGTGTACTGGGCCAGGACACCAGAGGTGACTTTAATGGCCTTGGTGTCTTCCACATCAGCAGCACTGCTTTTCTCAAACAGAACAGAATTGGAGGTTTCAGCAATCCCCTTCCTGATCTCATCAACTCCTCCCTGGGGGTGTTGGGCCAGGGTGCCAGGCACCAGCTGGGGGTTGCAAAGCAGGTTGCTAGGGCAGCAGGATCCACAGCCCAGCAGGGTCTTCTGCTGGAGACCACCTGCCATGCCCCCCCACCTTGTTCTGGGACTTCAGCTCCTCTGAGGAATCTGGTGAGGGATGCAGGAGAGCTGTGCCTGGGCCCCTTGGACAACTCAGTGTGTAGCTGGGGCTGGGTCCCTGTCTTTGGGCACTCTCAGGCCCTGTGGCCATGGAGGGACAGGACAGGTGGGCTGCTCCCCGTCCACTGGTGGGCTGGAGGGGCCACGGGTGGCAGGCCATGGGTGGTGCCCCGCAGAAAGTGCCTCAGGCTCTGGTCTTGGGGGCGGCTGGAGGGGCAGCACCTGGGGTTCTAAGTCCCTGCCAACCACACATTGAAGCCCTTGCCTCTGCCCTTCTTGTTGTCTTTGTCCTCCTCCTCCTTGTTCTTGGTGACCCGGGGGTCGCGTGGGGGTGCAAAGTGGAGTATGTAGAAGCCCTTGCGGAACCAGGGATGATCAGCTGCATATTGGCTGCCCTCCACTGGGGCGCCATCTGAGCCGGTCACGTTGGCGGCTTCTGTGCCCCGCTCGCCCTGCACCAGGTCGAACTCCACAGTCTCGCCGTTGCCCACGCTGCGTTGATACTTGCGAGGGTTGTTCCGGGTGATGGCTGTCTGGTGAACATACACATTTTCTTGGGTATCATGCCTGTTGATGAAACCGTACCCATTCTTCATGTTAAACCACTTGACAGTGCCTCGCACCCTCTTGGCAATCACTCTCTTTGGCGCCTTTCCATTAGTGCCAATGGCTGCGGGGGCATTGGAGATGGTGTCCCCTCTGAGGTTGCCTGCAACGAGGGCTCTGGGAGGGTATCCACCTCCCAAAGACACCAGGTGTTTCTGCGTAGCTTGTGGGGAGGTTAAGGCAGCTGCCTCGGTGGGAGTCGCCTCTCCCATCTCACTCATGAGGCTGTCCTTGTTTTCCTTTCACAAAGAATCTGAAGCAAAGTTGGCCTTCGTTGGATGGGAGGGTGGGGGTGAGGGAAACCTCACAAGGCAGCGGCCTAGCTCAGGGAGGGTCGCAGGTCAAGGGCCAAGGACTTTCTGGCCTTGTTCTGAGATTCACTGAAGGGCCTGTGCAGTCTCCAGGGGCAACAGGACTGGAACCTAACAATGGCCTCCGAGATGACATCTCAATGGAGTCCTAGAGTAGGACTTGAGCTGGGAGGCGGGGCTAAGCTTGGTTGGATTGCTCTGCTCACAGCTCCTCTCCCCACATCACACACACACACAAAAATACAGCTTAATTCATCCTGGAGAGGGGGCATAGTTGCATAGTTGCTGCTCTAGGGAGTAGTCTTCTTGAAGACCCTCTCCCTTGAGTTGATGTGAAGAGGGAGCCCACCCTCTGTGTCTCCCCCTTAGTTGAGAGAACTCACTTCCTTCCAAGTGCAGTCTAAATATCATCTGGTAGAACCCTCCTCCTCTTCCAACCCCCTGTGTGCCCTACATGTTGCTAAGATATTTTGTGTTACATGAGTTGAAAGAACATGACAGCCGCATAGAATTAAGGCCCAAGCAGAGACACCTGCTGTTTGTTTTCCTCAGTAGGACAGAGGAAGCCTGCCAGGGCTAGAATGCTAGTACTGAGAACATACTAAACTCATCAGACTATGGTGAATGTAGTGAAGGTGAGTGGCAATACCTTTGTAACTAGAAAATTCTGAAAACCCTATTGAGATCAATGCTTTCTGTACACCTGATAAGGCAGAGTTAGAGGGAATTATTGATTGCGGATCAAAACTGTTGTGTGTGTGTGTGTCTTTTTAAATGGCTGTTCACTCTGTGATCTTCATCCTAAATTGGGATTCCACTTTTATTATATAGAAAACCTAAGAATTCACAGCTAACTGCAGAGGTGATACTGTACTAAGGCGCATCTAAAAAAAAAATTTTTTTTTAGAAGTTCTCTGAAATATAACCATTCCGAAGTCATGACACAGTATGTTAAACTAATAGATATGAACTGGTCATAAAACAGTGTTTCCATTTATCAATAATAAAAAAATAAGGAGGATTGGCCTAGCACTTTAGAACTTACAAAGACCTTTCACATGCTGTGCTTCTGATCTTTACATCTACCCTGTCTTTAAATGAGGCAAAGCAGGTGCTGTTTTTACTTCAGTTTTGCCAATGAGGGAATGGGGGCCAGAGACAAGAAGTGGCTTTCTTTCCCAGTCAGTAGGTTGTCTTTTCACCTTTTTGATAAAGTCCTTTGATGAACAAAAATATTTACTTTTTATGAAGTACCATTTATCTATTTTGTCTCTTTCTGCTCATACTTCTTTGTCATATCTGATAATCCACCATTGAAAACAAAGCCCCACAGCCAAGTCCTTATATTTTCTTCTAAGAATTTTATGGTTTTAGTTTACACAATTAGGCCTTTGATCCTTTTTGAGCTGGTTTTTGTGTATGATGTGAGGCATGTGTATGATTCTTCTGCATATGGAAATACAATTTTGACCAGCACTGTTTATTGAAGAGACTCTTCCTTCCCCATTGAATGGACTTAGCAACCTTGTCAAAAATCAGCTAACCATGTATGTATAGGTTCATTTCTGGGCCTTGAATTCTATTTCATTGGTCTATGTGTCTATTGTTATGCGAGTACCAGGCTATTTTGATTAGCTGTATAATATGTTTCTAAATCAAGAAGTGTGAGTCCTATTTCCTTCTTCTCTTTAAACATTGGTTTAGCTTTTTGGGCCCTCTTGCCATTCCATATAAATTTTCTGCAAGGAAGACTGTTGGACTTTTGATAGGGATTGCTTTGAATATATAGATTGCTTTGGGTAGTATTGACTTCTTAACAACATTAAGTCTTCCAATTCATGAACACAGAATATCTTTCCATTTATTTAGGTCTTCTTTAGTCTCTTTCAGCAGTTATAATTTTCATTGTATAAATCTCATATCCTTAGTTAAATTTATCTCTAAGATTTTATTCTTTTAGAAGCTATACTAAAAGGAATTCTTTTCTTATCTTCATTTTCAGATTTCTCATTGCTGGTTGGTTTATAGAAACCCAACTGATTTTTGTATGTTGACCTTGTATCCTGCAACTTTGCTAAATTCCTCTGTTTGTCCTAGAAGTTTTCCTGTGGATTCTTTGGTGTTTTCTATATACAGGATCATGTCATCTGCAAATACAGATGGTTTTGCATCTTTTAGTAAATGCTAAATTATATAAAATTGCAATTAAGGAGCAGGCAGAGCAAGACAACAGTGTAAGCAGTCTCACATCCTGACCCCCCAAAACTATTATAGAAAAAAAGCAAGTATCGAAAAAAATAAATAGCCTCAGAACTCTGGAGAGCTGATAAAGGAATGCAGGATCAAAGAGAACACTTAATCAAGTAAATGGTAACATAATGATTGTGGGAGAATAGAGATTCACAGGTCATCATCACCCACTCTCTTCCTAAGCACAGCATGACCATTTGGTGGCAGCTGGTGCAGAATGCAATGATCCAGAGTTCCCAAATAGTCAGGCACCATTGAAAACATCACAGGTAGAAAAGCCTTTGTATCCAGACCTGGAAAGGACGCCTAGGTACATGGCAAATCTGGAGCCATGTGAGGCCCAGGAGAGAGTGGCATCCAATGTGCAAAGTGACCTGGACCCTGAAAGCAGTCAGGCCCCAGTGAAGGAGTAGTGGGCAGAAAAGCCTGATAATACAGAACTAGAAGGGGTCATTTTTGTGCACAACAAATCTGGGACTATATGAGGCCTGGAAGGGCACAGTATGTGGCTCATGGTGAGAACTGGACCCTGCAAACAGTCAAGCCCTGGTGAATTCATGGGCAGGAAAGCCTCTATACCCAGACTAGAAATGGTGCCTAGGCACAAGGTAAATATGGGGCCATGTGAGTCCTGGTTAAGCGTCAATCTGGCATGCAATGGGACAAGGACCCTGCAAATAGTCAGGCCCAGTGAAGGTGCAGCGGGCAGAGAAATCTGAGAACACAGACCTAGAAGGCCAACTTGGCTTACAGCAAAACTGGGGCCATGTGAGCACCAGGATGGAGTGGCATGTGTTGAGGGGTGAGACCCATATTTGCAAAAGATAGGCATCAGAAGTAGAAAAACCTCTACATGCAAACATACCAAGGACTTCTTGAGCTCCTCCCCAAGACTGGCTTAGAGAGGTGTACATCTCCATTCTTCCCCAACAGTTAAAGTGAAAGAAAAAAAAGATATAAAATAAAACAAATAAAGTGTTGAAACTGACTAATTCAGAACTCTGGAAATCAACTCAAGAGATAAGCCACCTGGCCAAAAGCTGAAGGCTCCTCTTTTTCCCTCTGTATAACGTGGGAACCCCTCTCACCCATCACAAAAAAAGAAAATTACAGACCAATATCCCTCATGAATATAGAAACAAAAATATTCAACAAAATTGCGGCAAACAGAACTGAACAACATGTTAAGAAAATTATACACCATGACCAAGTGAGATGCAAGAGTGGTTCGACATTAGAAAATCAATTAATGTAATACACCACATAAATAAAACAAAGGAAAAGAACTACACGATCATCTCAAAAGATGTAGAAAAGGCATTTGATAAAACCCCATGCCATTTCCTGATAAAAACTCTCATCAAAATAGGAAAAGAAGGAAAATTCCTCTACATAATTAAGGGCATACATGAAAAAAAAGAAAAAAAAAACAGTCAACATTATACTCACTGGTGAAAGACTGAGAGCCTTCCCCATGAGAACAGGAGTGAGACAAAGATGCCCACTGTCATCCCTCATATTTAGTATTGTACTGGAAGTCCTACCCAGAGCAATAAGGCAAGGAAAAGAAATAAAGAGAATTCAAATCGGAAAGGAAGAAGTAAAAGTGTCAGAGATAGGGAGTCAGGTGTTTCCAGTGATCCCTCTTACAACAAAGACCCCAAAAATAAGTGAAACAATTATATATATGACAAGCTAGGAGCCCTGAACATCAAAGGCAAAGTTAGGAAATTGGACTGAGTGACAAGGGGAGGAAGAGATGGCTCAGGAGTGGCAAGGAGTTGCTGAACCTGACTAGGTGGGAACCAGAATCCCTCAGGCATGATCCTTTGGAGCCACCCCAACGGAGCTGGCGGTAGCATTTGGGATGTGGTGTCTTCAAGGATAGAAAGCAAGCCGCAGTCTACTCACACCTTCAGAACCAGAGAAGAATGGCACTCTCGGCAAAATTAATTACTGGCGTTTATTTTACTATACCCCCAGCCCCCAAGCCGGCTTTAGTGGCTGTTGATTTCCCTGGATCTGACGTACATCCTACCGAATGTCCTGAGCCATTCTCCTGGCCTTAGAGAAGGAATAAATTGACAACTGGGAGAAAAGATAACCTGAAATAAAGACAAAATTGTCAAAGATTTGTTGGCAGAGAAGTTCCCTGATATCGTGAAAGGTAAGAAGGTCTACCTTATGTGGAGTTCAATGTGCATCTATCCAAGATGCACATTGAACTCCACATAAGGTAGATCTCAAAAGAAAGTCACCAAGACATATCATAATCAAACTTGCCAAAACCAAAGATAGAGAATTATAAGAGCAGCTAGGGGTGAACGAAAAGTAACCTACAAAGGAGAGCCAATAAGACTAAGCTCGGACAACTCAGCAGAAACCATGCAGGCAAGAAGGCAAGGGAATGACTTATATAAAGCATTGAAGGAAAAAAAATTGCCAGCCAAGAATCACATATCCAGCAAAACAGTCTCTCAAATATGAAGGCAAAATTACGACATTTCCAGACAAACAGAAGTATACGGGATATGTGAAAACCAAGCCAAAACTAGAAATACTAAACGGAGTTCTCTGGTTAGAAAATCAGTAATATCAGATATCATCTCAACACTAGAACAGAGGATAGAGCAGCCAGTTATCAACCCAGATAGAGAAATCATAAAACTAAATCAAGATAAAAAAACACTCAAAATGGGGAAACAGAAATGTCATTATGTAAAAGGTGACAACATTAAAACAATAAAGAGGAACTAAAAAATGTAGTCATAGATCTTTCAGATGAAGAGGAAGTCAAGGTAATATAAAGAAATAACAGGTGTCAGCTTAGAAAAATAGGAGTAAATATTATGGTAACCACAAAGGAGCCTAACAACCCTACATATCAAAATAAAATACAAGAAAAAGATACTCAACAAAAACAAAATCAACAACAACGAATAAGAGGAAAAGACAATATACAAAAATAAACTACTCAGCACAAAAATAAAGTGGAAAAAAGAAACAGTCAACAACACACAAAAAAAGACATCAAATGACAGCACTAAACTCATAAAAAAAAAAAAACTCATACCTATCCATAATTACGCTGAATGCAAATGGATTAAATACACCAATAAAGAGACAGAGAGTGGCTGAATGGATTTAAAAAAAAGGATTCCATTTATAAGATGCCTACAAGACACACAATTTAGACTTAAAGGCACAAACAAACTAAAACTCAAAGAATGGAAAAATATATGTCAAGCAAATAGCAATCAAAAAAGAGCAGAAGTGGCAATATTAATTTCTGACGAAATAGGCTTTAAAGTAAAATCCAGCACCAGGGATAAGGAAGGACGCTATATAATGATTAAAGGGACAATATTTTTTTATACCAGGAGGATATAACCATATTAAATATCTGTGCACCCAATAACATGGCTTCAAATTACATAAAACAAACTTTAACAGCATTGAAAAGTGAGACAGCTCCACAATAATAGTAGTAGACTTCAACACACCACATTCGGTGAAGGACAGAACATCCAGAAAGCAGCTCAATAATGACACGGAAGATCTAAGTGCTACAATCAACCACCTTGACCTCATAGACATATACAAAATACTCCACCCAACAGTAGAAAACTATACTTTCTTTACTAACACACGTGGGACATTCTCTAGAATAGACCACATATTAGGTCATAAAGCAAGCCTTAACAGGATCCAAAACATAATTGGAAAAATATACCTTGTTCATGGATAGGAAGACTCGACATTGTGAAAATGTCAATTCTACTCGAAGTGATCTACAGATACAATGCAATCCCAGTTCAAATTCCACTGACATGTTTTCATGAAATAGAGAAAAAAATCACCAGTTTCATATGGAAAAGGAAGAGGCCCTGGATAACTAAAGTATTACTGAAGTAGAACAAAGTGGGAGGCCTCACACTGCCTGATTTTAGAACCTATTTTACTGTCAAGGTAGTCAAAATGGCCTGTACTACAACAACGGACACATGAACCAAAGGAACACAATTGGGAATCCAGATGTAAATTTACCAACCTATCAGTAGCTGATATTTGACAAAGGCCCAAAATCAGTTAATTGGGGAAAAGACAGCCTCTTTAATAACCAGTGCTTGGATAACTGGATATCCAACTGCAAAAAAATGAAACGAGACTCTTTCCTCACACCATGCACAAAAACTAACTAAAAACTGGATCAAAAACATAAATATAAAATCTAAAAATATGAAGATCATGGAAGAAAAAAAATAAGGAAAATGCTAGGAGCCCTAATACATGGCATAAACAGAACACAAAACATTACTAACAGTGCACAAATGCCAGAGGAGAAACTACATAACTGGGAACTGCTAAAAATCAAACACTCATCAAAAGGCTTCACAAAAAGAGTAAGAGACAACCTACAAACTGGGAAAAAAATTTGGCTACGACATATCCAATCAGGGTGAAATCTCTGAAGTCTGCAAGATACTACAAAACCTCAACAACAAAAAGTCAAATAACCCAGTTAAAAAATGGGCAAAGGATATGAACAGGCATTTCACCAGAGAAGACATTCAGGTGGCTAACAGATATATGAGGAAATGCTCACAACCATTAGCCATTAGAGAAATGCAAATCAAAACTGCAATGAGAGACCATCTTGTCCCAAGAAGGCTAGCATTAATCCAAAAAAACACAAAATAATAAATGTTGGAGAGGTTGTGGAGAGACTGGAACACTGATACACTGCAGGTGGGAATGTAAAATGGTACAACCACTTTGGAAATAGATTTGTCACTTCTTTAAAAAGCTAGAAATAGAAGTACCATATGGTCCAGCAATCCTACTCCTTGGAGTATATCCTAGAAATAGATATATGCGCACCCATATTCATTGCAGTACCATTCACAGTATCAAAAAGATGGAAACAACCTAGGTGCCCATCAATGGACAAATGGATAAACAAACTATGGTACATTCACACAAAGGAATACTACACAACGATAAAGAATAACTATGAACTCACAAAACATCTCATGACATGGATGAATCTGAAAGGCTTGCTGAGTGAAATTGGTCAGTTGCAAAAGGACAAATATTTTATGAGACCACTATTATGAGAACTCAAGGAAAAGTTTAAACACAAAAGAAAATATTCTTTGATGGTTACCAGGGTGGGGAGGGAGGAGGAGGGGTATTCACTAACTAGATAGTAGACCTGAATTATCTTAGGTGAAAAGAAGGACAACACACAATACAGGGGATGTCAGCACACCTAGACTAAACAAAAAGCTAAGAAGTTTCCAGAATACAACCAAATGCTTTGAGGGACAAAGTAGTATGGGTGCGGGTCTGGGAACCATGGTTTCAGGAAACATCTAGGTCAGTTGGCATAACAAAGTTTATTAAGAAAATGTTCTGCATCCCACTTTCAAAAAAATTTTTATTGTGCTTTAAGTGAAAGTTTACAAATCAAGTCAGTCTCTCACACAAAAACTTACATACACCTTGCTATATACTCCCAATTGCTCTCCCCCTAATGAGACAGCCCACTCCCTCCCTCCACTCTCTCTTTTCATTTCTGGTGTCCCTTTCACCAGCTTCTAACCCCCTCTACCCTCTCATCTCCTCTCCAGGCAGGAGTTACCAATATAGCCTCAAGTGTCCACCTGATCCAAGAAGCTCACTCCTCACCAGCATCCCACTCCATCCCATTGTCCAGTGCAATCCATGTCTGAAGAGTTGGCTTTGGGAATGGTTCCTGGCCTGGGCCAACAAAAGGTCTGGGGGCCATGACCACTGGGGTCCTTCTAGTCTCAGTCAGACCATTAAGTCTGGTCTCTTTATGAGAATTTGGGGTCTGCATCCCACTGCTCTCCTGGTTCCTCAGGATTTCTCTGTTGGGTTCCCTGTCAGGGCAGTCATCCATTGTAGCCGGGCACCATCTAGTTCTTCTGGTCTCAGGCTGATATAGTCTCTGGTTTATGTAGCCCTTTCTGTCTCTTGGACTTGTAATTCCCTCGTGTCCTTGGTGTTCTTCGTTCTCCTTTTGGTCCAGGTGGGTTGAGAGCAATTGATGCATCTTAGATTGCAGCTTCTAGTGTTTAAGACCCCAGACTCCTCTGTCCAAAGTGGGATGCAGAATGTTTTCTTAATAGATTTTATTATGACAGTTGACATAGATATCCCCTGAAACCATGGTCCCAAACCCCTACCCCTGCTACACTGGCCTTCGAAGCATTCAGTTTATTCAGGAAACTGCTTTTAGTTTAGTCCAGTTGTGCTGACCTCTCCTGTATTGTGTGTTGTCTTTCCCTTCACCTAAAATAGTTCTTGTCTACTACCTAATTAGTGAATACCCCTCTCCATCCCTCCCTCCCCCCTCTCGTAACCATCAAAGATTATTTTCTTCTCTGTTTGAACTGTTTCTCGAGTTCTTATAATAGTGGTCTCACATAATGTTTGTCCTTTTGCAACTGACTAATTTCACTCAGCATAATGCCTTCCAGATTTCTCCATGTTATGAAATGTTTTACAGATTCCTCACTGTTCTTTATTGATGCGTAGTATTCCATTGTGTGAATATACCATATTTTATTTACGCAATCATCCATTGATGGGCATCTTGATTGCTTCCGTCTTTTTGCTTTTGTAAACAGCGCTGCAATGAACGTGGGTGTGCATGTATCAATTTGTGTAAAGGCTCTTATTTCTCTAGGATATATTCCAAGGAGAGGGATTACTGGATCATATGGTAATTCTATTTTTAGCTTTTTAAGGAAGCACCAAATTGACTATATAAGTGTTACAGTCTCCACAACTTTTTCAACAGTTATTATTTTGTGTTTTTTGGATTAATTGCAGCCTTGTTGGAGTGAGAATCTCGTTGTAGTTTTGATTTGCATTTCTCTAATGTCTGATGTTGTGAGCATTTCCTCATGTATGTGTTAGCTATCTGAATGTCTTTTTCAGTGAAGTACATGTTCATATACTTTGCCCGTTTTTGAATTGGGATATTTGTCTTATTGTTGTTGAGTTTTTACTGTATCATGTAAATTTTAAAGATCAGATGCTGATTGGAAATATCATAACTAAAAACTTTTTCCCTGTCCGTAGGTACTCTTTTTAAGCTTTTGGTGAAGTTCTTGGATGAGCATAGGTTTTTGATTTTTAGGACCTCCCGCTTACCTAGTTTCACTTCTGCATTGTTAGTAATGTTTTGTATACTGTTGATGCAACGTATTAGTGCTCCTAGAGTTGTCCCTATTTTTAATCCCATGCATGATCTTTATCTTTTTAGATTTTATATTTAGGTTTATTATCCATTTTCAGTTCCTTTTTGTGCATGGTGTAAGGTATGGGTTTTGTTTCATATTTTTACAGATGGATATCCAGTTATGCCACCACCATTTGTTAAAAAGACTGCCTTTTCACCATTTAACTTACTTTGGGCCTTTGTCAAATATCAGCTGCTCATATGTGGATGGATTTATGTCTGGATAGTCAATTCTGTTACACTGATCTATGTATCTGTTGTTGTACCAGTACCAGGCTGTTTTGACTACTGTGACAGTATAATATGTTCTAAAATCAGGTAGTGTGAGGCTTTTGTCCTTTTTCAGTAATGCTTTACTTATCCAGAGCCTCTTTCCCTTCCATATGAAGCTGGAGATTTGTTTCTCCATCTCGTTAAGAAATGTCCTTGGAATTTCGATAGGAATAGCATTGTATCTATAGATTGCTTTTGGTAGAATAGACATTTTTACAATGTTAAGTCTTTGTATCCACAAGCAAGGTATGTTTTTCCACTTATGTAGGTCTCTTTTGGTTTCCTGCAGTAGTTTCTTGTAGTTTTCTTTGTATAAGTCTTTTACATCTCTGGTAAGATTTATTCCTAAGTATTTTATCTTCCTGGGGGCTACTGTAAATGGTATTGATTTGGTGATTTCTTCTTCAATGTTCTTTTTGTTGGTATAGAGGAATTCAACAGATTTTCGTATGTTTATTTTGTATCCTGATACTCTGCTGAACTTTAGTTTCAGTACTTTTCTTGAGGATCCTTTAGGGTTTTCTGTATATAAGATCATGTCATCTGCTAATAGAGATACTTTTATTCTTCATTACCAATTTGGATGCCCTTTATTTCTTTATCTATCCTAATTGCTCTGGCTAGGACATCCAGCACAATTTTGAATAAAGGACATCCTTGTCTGGTCCCCGATCACAAGGGGAATGCTTTCAGACTCTCTCCATTTTGGAAGATGCTGGCTGTCGGTTTTGTATAAATACCCCTTATTATGTTGAGGAATTTTCCTTCTATTCTTATTTTGCTGAGAGTTTTTATCATGAATGGGTTTCGAACTTTGTCTTTTCTACATCAATTGATAAAATCATGTGGTTCTTGTCTTTTGTTTTATTTGTATGATGAATTACATTGATTGTTTTTCTAATGTTGAACCATCCCTGCATACCTGATATGAATCCCACTTGGTCATAGTGAATTATTTTTTTGATTTGTTGTTGAATTCTATTAGCTAGAATTTTGTTGATGATTTTTGCATCTAAGTTCATGAGGCATATAGGTCTCTAATTTTTTTTTTTTTTTTTTGATGTCTTTACCTGGTTTTGGTGTCAGGGATATGCTGGCTTCATAGAATGAGTTTCAGAGTATTCCATCCTTTTCTATGCTCTGAAATACCTTTAGAGGTAGGGTGTTAACTCTTTTCTGAAAGTCTGGTAGAATTTTCCATTGAAGCCATCCGGACCAGGACTTAATGTTGTTGAGAGTATTTAAATTACCTTTTCAATCTCTTCTTTTTTTATGGGTTTATATAGTTGTTCTACCTCTGTTTGTGTTAGTTTAGGTAAGTAGTGTGTTTCTAGAAACTCATCCATTTCTTCTAGGTTTTCAAATTTGTTGGCGTACTATTTTCATAGTAATCTGATATGATTCTTTTAATTTCAGTTGGGTCTGTTGTGATATCACCCATCTCATTCTTATTCAGGTTGTTTCCTTCCACTTCTATTTTTCTTTTGTCAGTTTGGCCAGTGGTTTGTCAATTTGTTCAGAAGACCCCTTTCTGGTCTTGTTAACTCTTTCAGTTCTTTTTCTGTTCCCTATTTCATTTAATTCTGCTCCAATTTTTATTATTTGTTTTCTTCTGGTGCCTGAGGGTTTCTTTTGTTGCTCTCTTTCTATTTTTTCAAGTTGTAGGGATAATTCTTTGATTTTGGCCTTTTCTTCTTTTTTATGTGTATGTTTATTGATATTAAATTTGACCTCTGAGCACTGCTTTCTCTGTGTCTCAAAGGTTCTGGTAGAAAGTGTTTTCATTCTCATTGGATTCTATGAATTTCTTTATTCTATCCTTAATGTCCTCTATAACCCAGTCATTTCTGAGCAGGGTATTGTTCAGGTTCCAAGTGTTTGATTTCTTTTCCCTGCTTTTTCTGTTGTTGATTTCTACTTTTATGACCTTATAATCAGAGGAAAAGCCTTGTAATATTCCAATGTTTTGGATTCTGCTAAGACTTGCTTTACGATGTAAAATGTGATCTATTCTAGAGAATGTTCCATGTGCACTAGAAAAGAAAGTATACTTGGCTGTTTTTTGGTACAGTATTCTGTATATGTCTGTGAGGTCAAGTTGGTTGACTGTGGCATTTAGACTTTCCGTGTCCTTCCATAACCTTTCGGGTGGATTTAACTTTAAAGTCTGTTTTGTCAGAAATTAATATTACCATTCCTGCTCTTTTTTGATTGCTGTTTGCTTGACATATTATTTTCCATCCTTTGAGTTTTAGTTTGTTTGTGTCTCTAATTCTAAAGTGCGTCTCTTCTAGGCAGCATATAGATGGTCATATTTTTTATCCATTCTGCAACTCTCTGTCTCTTTATTGGTGCATTTAGTCCATTTACATTTAGAGTAATTATGGATAGGTATGAGTTTAGTGCTGTCATTTTGATGTCTTTTTTTTGTGTTGTTGCCTGTTTCTTTTTCCCACTTAATTTTTTCTGCTGAGTAGTTTATATACTGTCTTTTCCTCTTATTTGTTGTTGTTGATTTTGTTTCTACTGACTATTTTTTTGTGTGTGTATTTTATTTTGATGAGTAGGATTGTTAGTTTTCTTTGTGGTTATCTTAATATTTACCCCTATTTTTTAAACCTAACGTTTATTTCTTTATATCACCTTATTCTTCTCCATGTGAAAGATCTATGACTGCATTTCTTAGTCCCTCTTCATTGTTTTAATTTTGTTTTCTTTTACATAATGACATTGTTCCCTGTTTTGAGCATTTTTTAATCTTGATTTATTTTTGTGATTTCCCGGTCTGGCTTGACATCTGGTTGCTCTGCCCTGTGTTCTAGTATTGAGTCGATACCTGATATTTTTTATTTTCTAACTAGAGAACGCCCTTTAGTATTTCTTGTAGTTTTGGTTTGGTTTTTACAAATTCCCTAAACTTCTATTTATATGGAAATGTCCTAATTTTGCCTTCTTTTTTGAGAGAGTTTTGCTGGATATATGATTATTGGCTGGCAATTTTTTTCCTTCAATGTTTTATGTAAGTCATTCAATTTCTTTCTTGCCTGCATGGTTTCTGCAGAGTAAAAAAGTCTGAGCTTATTCTTATTGACTCTTCTTTGTAGGTAACTTTTTGTTTATCCCTAAAAAAAAAAAAAAAAAGCCGTCCCTAGCCACTCCGAAAACTGTCTCTTTTTGTTTGGTTTGGCAAGTTTGATTATAATATGTCTTGGTGATTTTATTTTAAAATCTACCTTCTCTGGAGTTCGATGAGCATATTGGGTAGATATCTTCTCATCTTTCATGATATCAGGGAAGTTTTCTGCCAACAAATCTTCAACAATTCTCTCTGTATTTTCTGTTATCCATCCCTGTTCTGGTACTCCAACCACTCATAGGTTATTTCTCTTGATAGAGTCCCACAAGATTCTTAAGGTTTCTTCCTTTTTTAAATTCTTTTATCTGATTTTTCTTCAAATATGTTAATGTCAAGTGATTTATCTCTTGAATCTTAGGGTCTTCATTTTTTTTAAGCTCTTTTATTGGAAATTTCTTCAAATGTATTTCTGCTATGTGTTTTATCTTCAGTCTCACTAATTCTGCCTTCTACTTCCTCAGTTCTGCTCCTCTGACTTTCTATTGTGTTGTCTAATTCTATAATTTTATTGTCAATCTTCTGAATTTCTGATTGCTGTCTCTCTATGGATTCTTGCAGCTTATTAAGTTTTTCATTGTGTTCTTGAATAACCTTTTTAATTTCTTCAACTTCTTTATCTGTGTGTTCCTTGGCTTGTTCTGCATTTTGCCTGATCTCCTTCCCGATGTCTTGAAGAGTTCTGTATATTAATCTTTTGTATTCTGCATCTGGTAATTCCAGAAAGGCACCTTCATCCAGAAGATCACTTGATTCTTGGTTTTGAGAGCTTATTGAGGCAAACATGATCTGCTTCTTTATGTGATTTAATATTGACTGTTGTCTCTGAGCCATGTATAAGTTATTGTATTAATTCATTTTATGTTCGCTTACCATATCCTAGGTTCTTGCTTTGATTTTTTGATACGCCCAAATTGACTGCTTGAGTAAGCTAGCTTGATTATTTTCACCTTGGTAGCTCTGAAGTCCTTTCACCAGCTGGCTAGAGCTGTTATCAGGTATATGAGCCTCGGGGTCCATTCACTTTTCCTATATGGATTCAGCTCAGGTGTCCAGGTAATTGGTCATCAAGTGTGTGGTACAGGTGCTGTCTTACAGTTTTAGAGGGGCAGGGGTGATTGGTGTAGGTACAGGTATCTGTTTGCAGCAGGAGGTCATGCTCTGAACAAGGCAGGGAGCTGACAACCGTCCTCTGAGTGTCTGTGAGGAAAGTATGTCCCTGTTTCCTAGAGCACACAGGTGGGTGGGTTCTGCAGACAGACCATGGGCACCCAATGCTTCTGCTTGTAAGGACTGGGAGGTACCAGTTATCCTTGAACACTGTTGTGGGTGGCTAGGTGATGAGGGTCGAGCCACCAGTCCTCAGGCCCCTGATGTAGGTAGGTGAGGAGCCTGTTTAATAGGCAAAGAGGTATCAAACATCAAACACACACCTCTCCAACGCACAGCTGAAACAGTTGCAGTTTGCCAACAATGGCTTATTTTCCTGAAATGGGCCCACACAGGTCCATGCAGGGGGGAAAGTTAGTCAAAGTCCATGGACAGTTTGTGCCTGGACAGGAACAGCTTCTGTCCTGAGCACCGCAGCTTAGTGGAGCTCACAGATAATCTTTTCCAACAATTGTGAATTTATTCCTTCTCCAAGCCTGGGAGAATGGCTCCGAGCACTTAGCAGGATCTATCTCGGGCCCAGTGATACTGACAGCTACTGAAGCCGGCTTGGGTGCTAGAGGCACATTAAAATATATGCAAGTAACTTAGCTTTATCCGAGAGCGTTGTTCTTCTCTGATTCCGGAGGTGTGAATAGGCTATGCTCCTGGCTATCTCTCCCTAAGGAAACTGCATCAAGAACACTACTGCCAGCCCATGGAATAGCGTCTGAGGTCACTCCATGGAATGGTGCCTGAGGGTTCCCAGAGATTCAGGTCCAGCAACTCCTTTCTCTTCTGAACTGTCTCTCCCTCCCCCTGCAACTCAGTCTGTGTTCTAACTTTGCTTTTGATATTTAGGGCTCCTAACTTGGATTTTTGTTTTTAACTTGGATTATTTGTCTTTTTGTTCTTGAGGTTTTGCAGTAACTTGTACATGTCAGAGACTAGACGCTGATCGGATTTGTTGAAGCCAAATTTTTTTCCCAGTCTGTAGGTTGTCTTTTTACTCTTTTGATGAAGTCTTTGGATGTGATTACTTGATTTGATTTTTAGGAGCTCCCAGTTATCTACTTTCTCTTTTTGTGTTTTCGCGTTGTTAGCAATGTGTTGTATACTGTTTATGCCATATATTAGGGCTCCTAGCATTGTCTGTATTTTTTCTTCCATGAGCTTTATCATTTTAGATTTTATATTCAGGTCTTTGATACATTTTGAGTTAGTTTTTGTGCATGATGTGAGGTATGTGTTTTGCTTCTTTTTTTTGCAGATGGATATCCAGTTATACCAGCATCATTTGTTAGAGACTGTCTTTTCTCTGCTAAATGGACTTTGGGCCTTTGTCAAATGTCTGCTGTTCATAGGTGGATGATTTTATGTCTGGATTCTCAATTCTGTTGCATTGGTCTCTGTATCTGTTGTCATACCAGTACCAGGCTGTTTTGACTACTGTGGTGGTATAATATATTCTAAAATCACGATGTGTGAGGCCTCACACTTTTTTCTACTTCAGTAATGCTTTATTTACCCAAGGCCTTTTCCCTTTCTTAGGAAGTTGGTGATTTATTTCCCCATCTCGTTACAAAATTGCCATTGGAATTTGGATTGGGACTGCATTGTATCTACAGAACGCTTTTGGTAGGATAGACATTTTCACAATGTTGAGTCTTCCTATTCACGAGCACAGGATTTTTTTGACTTATGTAGGTCTCTTTTGATTTCTTGCATTAGTGTCTTGTAGTTTTCTTTGCATAGGTCTTTTACATCTCTGGTTAGATTTATTTCTAAGTGTTTTATCTTCTTGGGGGCTATTGCAAATGGTATTGATTTGGTGAATTCCTCTTGGATGTTCTCTTTGTCAGTGTAGAAGAATCCAACTGATTTTGTATGTTTATCTTGTATCCTGACACATTGCTGAGTTCTATTAGTTCCAGTAGTTTTCTCGTGGATTCTTTAGGATTTTCTGTGTATAAGCTCATACCTGCAAACAGAGATACTTTTACTTCTTCCTTACCAATCCAGGTGCCCTTTATTTCTTTTTCTAGCCTAGTTGCTCTGGCTAGGACCTCCAGCACAGTGTTGAATGAGAGGGATGATAAAGGGCAAGTTTGTCTGGTTTCCGTTCTCAGGCGGAATGTTTTCAGACTCTCTCCATTTAGGATGATGTTGGCTGCTGGCTTTGTATACATGCCCTTTATTATCATGAGGAATTTTCCTTCTATTCCTATTTTGCTGACAGTTTTTATCATGAATGGGTGTTGGGATTTGTAAAATGCCTTTTCTGCATCAGTTAGTAAGATCATGTGGTTCTTCTCTTTTGTTTTACTCATGTGATGGATTACATTGATTGTTTTTATAATGTTGAACCATGCCTGAATACCTGGTATGAATCCCACTTGGTCATGGTGAATTTTTTTTCATATGTTGTTGAATTTTATTGGCTAGAATTTTATTGATGATTTTTGCGAGTGTCTTCATAA
Organism: Loxodonta africana; assembly: GCF_030014295.1. NCBI lineage: Eukaryota > Metazoa > Chordata > Mammalia > Proboscidea > Elephantidae > Loxodonta > Loxodonta africana. The sequence continues at coordinate 73,751,575 of NC_087369.1, forward strand.
GGGATATTGGTCTTTAATTTTCTTTTTTTGTGGTGTCTTTACCTAGTTTTGGTATCAGGGTTATGCTGGCTTCGTAGAATGAGTTTGGGATTATTTCCTCCTTTTCTGTGCTCTGAAATACCTTTAGTAGTAGTGGCGTTAACTCTTCTCTAAAAGTATGGTAGAACTGTCCACTGAAGCTGTCAAGGCTAGGGCTTTTTTGTTGTTGTTGAGTTTTTTTTAATAATTTTTATTGTGCTTTAAGTGAAAGTTTACAAATCAAGTCAGTCTGTCACATGTAAGCTTATATACACCTTACTCCATACTCATATCTACTCTCCCCCCAATGAGTAAGCCCACTCCCTCTCTCCAGTCTCTCCTTTCGTGACCCTTTTGCCAGTTTCTAACCCTCTCTACCCTCCAATCTCCCATCCAGACAGGAGACGTCAACACAGTCTCAAGTGTTCACCCAGTACAAGTAGCTCACTCTTCATCAGCAACTCTCCCCAGCCCATTGTTCAGTCCCTTCCATGTCTGATGAGTAGTCTTCGAGAATGGATCCTGTCCTGAGCCAACAGAGGATTTGGGGACCACGGCCTCCGGGATTCTTCTAGTCTCAGTCAGACCATTAAGTATGGTCTTTTTATGAGAATTTAGGGTCTGCATCCCACTCTTCTCCTGCTCCCTCAGGAGTTCTCTGTTGTGCTCCCTGTCAGGGCAGACATCAGTTGTGGCCGGGCACCACCTAGTTCTTCTGGTCTCAGGATGATGTAGGTCTCTGGTTCATGTGGCCCTCTCTGTCCCTTGGACTCATAGTTATTGTGTGACCTTGGTGTTCTTCATTCTCCATTGATCCAGGTGGGTTGAGACCAATTGATGCCTCTTAGATGGCCGCTTGTTAGCATTTAACACCCCAGTCGCTACACTTCAAAGTGGATTGCAGAATGTTCTCATAATAGAATTATTTTACCAATTGACTTAGAAGTCTCCTGAAGCCATAGTTCCCAAACCCCTACCCTTGCTCCGCTGACCTTTGAAGCATTCAGTTTATCCCGGAAAATACTTTGCTTTTGGTCCAGTCCAGTGGAGTTGACCTTCCCTGTGTTGAGTATTGTCCTTCCCTTCACCTAAAGTAGATCTTATCTACTAACTAATCAGTAAATAACCCTCTCCCACCCTCCCCCATCTCGTAACCACAAAAGAATGGGTTCTTCTCAGTTTATACTATTTCTCAAGAACTTATAATAGTGATCTTCTGCAGTATTTGTCCTTTTCCATCTGGCTAATTTTACTCAGCATAATGCCTTCTAGGTTCCTCCATGTTATGAAATGTTTCACAGATTCATCACCGTTCTTTATCGATGCCTAGTATTCCACTGTGTGAATGTACCATAATTTATTTAACCATTCATCTATTGATGGACACCTTGGTTGCTTCCAGCTTTTTGCTATTGTAAACAGTGCTGCAATAAACATGGGTGTGCATATATCTGTTCGTGTAAAGGCTCTTATTTCTCTAGGGTATAATTCGAGGAGTGGGATTTCTGGGTTGTATGGTAGTTCTATTTCTAACTTTTTAAGAAAATGCCAGATAGATTTGCAAAGTTGTTGTACCATTTGACATTCCCAACAGCAGTGTATAAGAGTTCCAATCTCTCCACACCCCCTCCAACATTTATTATTTTGTGCTTTTTGGATTAATGCCAGCCTTGTTGGAGTGAGATGGAATCTCATCGTAGTTTTAATTTGCATTTCCCTAATGGCTAATGATCGAGAGCATTTTCTCCTGTGTCTGTTAGCCGCCTGAATATCTTCTTTAGTGAAGTGCGTGTTCATATCCTTTGCCCACTTTTCGATTGCGTTGTTTGTCTTGTTGTGATTGAGTTTGAACAGAATCATATAGATTTTAGACATCACGCACTGGTCGGAGATGTCATAGCTGAAAATTTTTTCCCAACCTGTAGGTGGTCTTTTTACTCTTTTGGTGAAGTCTTTAGATGAGCATAGGTGTTTGATTTTTAGGAGCTCCCAGTTATCTGGTTTCTCTTCGTCACTTTTAGTAATGTTTTCTATTCTGTTTATGCCTTGTATTAGGGCTCCTAAAGTTGTCCTTTTTTTTTTCCACAATCTTTATCGTTTTAGTCTTTATGCTTAGGTCTTTGGTCCACTTGAAGTTAGTTTTAGTGCATGGTGTGAGGTATGGGTTCTGTTTCATTTTTTTGCAAATGGATATCCAGTTATGCAAGCACAATTTGTTAAAAAGCTTATCTTCCCCCAATTAACTGACACTGGGCCCTTGTCAAATATCAGCTGCTCATATGTGGATGGATTTATATCTGGATTCTCAATTCTGTTCCATTGGTCTATGTGCCTGTTGTACCAATACCAGGCTGTTTTGACTACTGTGGCTGTATAAGGTGTTCTAAAATCAGATAGAGTGAGGCCTCCCACTTTCTTCTTCTTTTTCAGTAATGCTTTACTTATCCAGTGCTTCTTTCCCTTCCCTATGAAGTTGGTGGTTCGTTTCTCCATCCCATTAAAAAATGTCATTGGAATTTGGATCGGAAGTGCATTGTATGTATAGATGGCTTTTGGTAGAATAGACATTTTTACTATGTTAAGTCTTCCTATCCATGAGCAAGGTATGTTTTTCCACTTATGTAGGTCCGATTCAGTTTTTTGCATTAGTACTTTGTAGTTTTCTTTGTATAGGTCTTTTACATCCTTGGTAAGATTTATTCCTAAGTATTCTGCTATTTTTTTTTATTCTACCATCTTTGGGGCTACTGTGAATACTATTGATTTGGTGATTTCCTCTTCGATGTTCTTTTTGTTGATGTAGAGGAATCCTAGTGATTTTTGTATGTTTATCTTGTAACCTGAGACTCTGCCGAAGTCTTCTATTAGTTTCAGTAGTTTTCTGGAGGATTCCTTAGGGTTTTCTGTGTATAAGATCATGTCATCTGCAAATAGAGATAATTTTAATTCTTCCTTGCCAATCCGGATGCCCTTTATTTCTTTGTCTAGCCTAATTGCTCTGGCTAGGACCTCTAGCACAATGTTGAATAAGAGTGGTGATAAAGGGCATCCTTGTCTGGTTCCCGTTCTCAAGGGAAATGCTTTCAGGCTCTCTCCATGTAAAATGATGTTGGCTGTTGGCTTTGTTGAATGCCCTTTATTATGTTGAGGAATTTTCCTTCAATTCCTATTTTGCTGAGAGTTTTTATCATGAATCGTTGTTGAACTTTGTCGAATGCCTTTTCTGCATCAAATGATAAGATCACGTGGTTTTTGTCTTTGGTTTTATTTATATGGTGGATGACATTAATGGTTTTTCTAATATTAAAGCAACCTTGCATAAAAAAAAAAAAAGCATACCTGGTATAAATCCCACTTGGTCGTGGTGGATTATTTTTTTGATATGTTGTTGAATTCTATTGGCTAGAATTTTGTTGAGGATTTTTGCATCTATGTTCATGAGGGATATAGGTCTGTAGTTTTCTTTGATTGTGGTGTCTTTACCTGGTTTTGGTATCAGGGAAATTGTGGCTTCATAGAATGAGTTAGATAGTATTCCATCATTTTCTTTGCTTTGAAATACCTTTAGTAGTAGTGGTGTTAACTCTTCTCTGAAAGTTTGGTAGAACTCTGCAGTGAAGCCACCCGGGCCAGGGCTTTTTTTTTGTTGCGAGTTTTTCGAGCACCTTTTTAATCTCTTTTTTTGTTATGGGTCTATTTAGCTTTCTACTTCTGATTGTGTTAGTTTAGGTAGAGTGTTTTTCTAGGAATTCATCCATTTCTTCTGGGTTTGGAAATTTGTTAGAGTACAATTTTTTGTAATAATCTGACATGATTCTTTTAATTTCAGTTGGGTCTGTTGTGATGTGGCCCATCTCATTTCTTATTCGGGTTATTTGTTTCCTTTCCTGTAATTCTTTAGTCAGTCTGGCCAATGGTTTATCAAATTTTGATAATTTTTTCAAAGAACCAGCTTTTGGCTTTGTTAATTCTTTCAATTGTTTTTCTGTTCTCTAATTCATTTAGTTCAGCTCTAATTTTTATTATTTGTTTTCTTCTGGTGCCTAATGGATTCTTTTGTTGCTCTCTTTCTATTTGTTCAAGTTGTAGGGACAGTTCTCTGATTTTGGCTCTTTCTTCTTTTTGTATGTGTGCATTGATCGATATAAATTGACCTCTGAGCACTGCTTTTGCTGTGTCCAAGAGGTTTTGATAGGAAGTATTTTCATTCTCGTTGCTTTCTATGAATTTCCTTATTCCCTCCTTGATGTCTTCTATAACCCAGTCTTTTTTGAGCAGGGTATTGTTCATTTTCCAAGTATTTGATTTCTTTTCCCTAGTTTTTCTGTTATTGATCTCTAGTTTTATTGCCTTGTGGTCTGAGAAGATGCTTTGTAATATTTCGATGTTTCAGATTTGGCTAAGGTTTGTTTTAAGACCTAATATGTGATCTATTCTAGAGAATGTTCCATGTGCACTAGAAAAAAAAACTATACTTTGCAGCAGTTGGGTGGAGTGTTTTATATGTCAATGAGGTCAGGTTGGTTGATTGTAGCAATTAGGTCTTCCGTGTCTCTATTGAGCTTCTTACTGGATGTCCTGTCCTTCTCCAAAAGTGGTGTGCTGATGTCTCCTACTATAATTGTGGAGGTGTGTATCTCACTTTTCAGATCCGTTCAAGTTTGTTTCATGTATCTTGCAGCCCTTTCATTGGGTGCATAAATATTTAATATGGTTATATCTTCCTGACCAATTGTCCCTTTTTATCATTATGTAGTGTCCTTCTTTATCCTTTGTGGTGGATTTAACTTTAAAGTCTATCTTGTTAGAAATTAATATTGCTATTCCTGCCCTTTTTTGCTTATTCTTTGCTTGATATATATTTTTTTAATTTTTATTAAGCTTCAAGTGAACATTTACCATTCCAATCAGTCTGTCACATGTAGGTTTACATACATCTTACTCCCTTCTCCCACTTGCTCTCCCCCTATTGAGTCAGCCCTTACAGTCTCTCGTTTCGTGCCAATTTTACCTTCTTCCCTCTCTCTCTATCTTCCCATCCCCCCTCCAGTCAAGAGTTGCCAACACACTCTCCAGTGTCCACCTGATTTAATTAGCTCACTCTTCATCAGCATCTCTCTCCCCCCCACTGACCAGTCCTTTTCATGCCTGATGAGTTGTCTTCGGGGATGGTTCCTGTCCTGTGCCATCAGAAGTTCTGGGGAGCATTGTCTCTGGGATTCCTCTAGTCGCAAACATACCATTAGGTATGGTCTTTTAATGAGAATTTGGGGTCTGTATCCCATTGGTCTCCAGCTCCCTCAGGAGTTGTCTGTTGTGCTCCTGACAGGGGAGACATCGATTGTGGCCGGGCACCAATTAGTTTTTCTGGTCTCAGGATAATGTAGGTCTCTGGTTCATGTGGCCCTTTCTGTCTCTTGGGTTCTTAGTTGTCGTGTGACCTTGATGTTTTTCCTTTGCCTTTGCTCCAGGTGGGTTGAGACCAATTGATGTATCTTAGATGGCCGCTTGTTGGCATTTAGGACCCCAGGCGCCACAATTCAAAGTGGGATGCAGAGTGTTTTCATAATAGAATTATTTTGCCAATTGACTTAGAAGTCCCCTCAAACCAAGTTCCCCAGACCCCAGCCCCTGCTCCGCTGACCTTTGAAGCTTTCATTTTATCCCGGAAACCTCTTTGCTTTTAATCCAATCCAATTAGGCTGACCTTCCTCGTATCGAGTGTTGTCTTTCCCTTCACCCAAAGCAGTTCTTATCTACAGATTGATCAATAAAAAGCCCTCTCCCTCCCTCCCTCCCTCCCTCCCCCCTTTGTAACCACATAGTATGTGTTCTTCTCCGTTTTTTCTATTTCTCAAGATCTTATAATAGTGGTCTTATACAATATTTGTCCTTTTGCAACTGACTCATTTCGCTCAGCATAATGCCTTCCAGATTCCTCCATGTTATGAAATGTTTCAGAGATTCGTCACTGTTCTTTATCGATGCGTAGTATTCCATTGTGTGAATATACCACAATTTATTTACCCATTCATCCGTTGACGGACATCTTGGTTGCTTCCAGCTTCTTGCTATTGTAAACAGAGCTGCAATGAACATGGGTGTGCATATATCTGTTTGTATGAAGGCTCTTGTATCTCTAGGGTATATTCCGAGGAGTGGGATTTCTGGGTTGTATAGTTGTTCTATTTCTAACTGTTTAAGATAACGCCAGATGGATTTCCAAAGTGGTTGTACCATTTTACAATCCCACCAGCAGTGTATGACAGTTCCAATCTCTCCACAGCCTCTCCAACATTTATTATTTTGTGTTTTTTGGATTAATGCCAGTCTAGTTGGTGTGAGATGGAATCTCATGATAGTTTTAATTTGCATTTCTCTAATGGCTAATGATCGGGAGCATTTTCTCATGTATCTGTTGGCTGCCTGAATATCTTCTTTAGTGAAATGTGTGTTCATATCCTTTGCCCACTTCTTGATTGGGTTGTTTGTCTTTTTGTGGTTGAGTTTTGACAGAATCATGTAGATTTTAGAGATCAGGCGCTGGTCGGAGATGTCATAGCTGAAAATTCTTTCCCAGTCTGTAGGTGGTCTTTTTACTCTTTTGGTGAAGTCTTTAGATGAGCATAGGTGTTTGATTTTTAGGAGCTCCCAGTTATCGGGTTTCTCTTCATCATTTTTGGTAATGTTTTGTATTCTGTTTATGCCCTGTATTAGGGCTCCTAGGGTTGATCCTATTTTTTCTTCCATGATCTTTATCGTTTTAGTCTTTATGTTTAGGTCTTTGATCCACTTGGAGTTAGTTTTTGTGCATGGTGTGAGGTATGGGTCCTGTTTCATTCTTTTGCAAATGGATAGCCAGGTATGCCAGCACGATTTGTTAAAAAGACTATTATTTCCCCAATTGACTGACACTGGTCCTTTGTCAAATATCAGCTGCTCATACGTGGATGGATTTATATCTGGGTTCTCAATTCTGTTCCACTGGTCTATGTGCCTGTTGTTGTACCAGTACCAGGCTGTTTTGACTACTGTAGCTGTATAATAGGTTCTGAAATCAGGTAGGGTGAGGCCTCCCACTTTCTTCTTCTTTTTCAGTAATATTTTGCTTATCCGGGGGTTCTTTCCCTTCCATATGAAATTAGTGATTTGTTTCTCTATCCCCTTAAAGTATGACATTGGTATTTGGATTGGAAGTGCGTTATATGTATAAATGGCTTTTGGTAGAATAGACATTTTTACTATGTTAAGTCTTCCTATCCATGAGCAGGGTATGTTTTTCCACTTAAGTATGTCCTTTTGGATTTCTTATAGCAGAGTTTTATAGTTTTTTTTTGTATAGGTCTTTTACATCCTTGGTAAGATTTATTCCTAAGTATTTTATCTTCTTGGGGGCTACTGTGAATGGTATTGATTTGGTTATTTCCTCTTCGGTGTTCTTTTTGTTGATGTAGAGGAATCCAAGTGATTTTTGTATGTTTATTTTATAACCTGAGACTCTTCCAAACTCTTCTATTAGTTTCAGTAGTTTTTTGAAGGATTCCTTAGGGTTTTCCATGTATACGATCATGTCATCTGCAAATAGTGATAGCTTTAGTTCCTCCTTACCAATCTGGATACCCTTTATTTCTTTGTCTAGCCTAATTGCCCTGGCTAGGACTTCAAGTACGATGTTGAATAAGAGCGGTGATAAAGGGCATCCTTGTCTGGTTCCCGTTCTCAAGGGAAATGCTTTCAGGTTCTCTCCATTTAGAGTGATATTGGCTGTTGGCTTTGCATAGATGCCCTTTATTATGTTGAGGAATTTTCTTTCAATTCCTATTTTGGTAAGAGTTTTTATCATAAATGGGTGTTGAACTTTGTCAAATGCCTTTTTTGCATCTATTGATAAGATCATGTGGTTTTTATCTTTTGTTTTCTTTATGTGGTGGATTACATTAATGGTTTTTCTGATATTAAACCAGCCTTGCATACCTGGTATAAATCCCACTTGATCAGGGTGAATTATTTTTTTGATGTGTTGTTGGATTCTATTGGCTAGAATTTTGTTGAGGATTTTTGCATCTATATTTATGAGGGATATAGGTCTAAAATTTTCTTTTTTTGTAATGTCTTTACCTGGTTTTGGTATCAGGGAGATGGTAGCTTCATAGAATGAGTTGGGTAGTATTCCGTCTTTTTCTATGCTTTGAAATACCTTCAATAGTAATGGTGTTAAGTCTTCTCTAAATGTTTGGTAGAACTCTGCAGTGAAGCCGTCTGGGCCAGGACTTTTTTTTCGCTGGAAGTTTTTTGATTACCGTTTCAATCTCTTTTTTTGTTATGGGTCTATTTAGTTGTTCTACTTCTGAATGTGTTAGTTTAGGTAGGTAGTATTGTTCCAAGAATTTATCCATTTCTTCTAGGTTTTCAAATTTGTTAGAGTACAATTTTACGTAGTAATCTGAAATGATTCTTTTAATTTCATTTAGTTCTGTTGTGATGTGGTCCTTCTCGTTTCTTATTCGGGTTATTTGTTTCCTTTCCTGTTTTTCTTTAGTCAGTCTAGCCAATGGTTTATCAATTTTGTTAATTTTTTCAAAGAACCAGCTTTTGGCTTTGTTAATTCTTTCAATTGTTTTTCTGTTCTCTAATTCATTTAGTTCAGCTCTAATTTTTATTATTTGTTTTCTTCTGGTGCCTGATGGATTCTTTTGTTGCTCTCTTTCTATTTGTTCAAGTTGTCGGGACAGTTCTCTGATTTTGGCTCTTTCTTCTTTTTGTATGTGTGCATTTATTGATATAAATTGGCCTCTGAGCACTGCTTTTGCTGTGTCCCAGAGGTTTTGATAGGAAGTATTTTCATTCTCGTTGTTTTCTAAGAATTTCCTTATTCCCTCCTTGATGTCTTCTATAACCCAGTCTTTTTTCAGGAGGGTATTGTTCATTTTCCAAGTATTTGATTTCTTTTCCCTAGTTTTTCTGTTATTGATCTCTAGCTCATTGCCTTGTGGTCTGAGAAGATGCTTTTAATATTTCGATGTTTTGGATTCTACAGAGATTTGTTTTATGACCTAATATGTGGTCTATTCTAGAGAATGTTCCATGTGCACTAGAAAAAAAAGTATATTTTGCAGCAGTTGGGTGGAGAGTTCTGTATAAGTCAATGAGGTCAGGTTGGTTGATTGTTGTAAGTAGGTCTTCCGTGTCTCTATTGAGCTTCTTACCGGATGTCCTGTCCTTCTCCGAAAGTGGTGTGTTGAAGTCTCCTACTATAAATGTGGAGGTGTCTATCTCACTTTTCAATTCTGTTAAAATTTGATTTATGTATCTTGCAGCCCTGTCATTAGGTGCATAAATATTTAATATGGTTATGTCTTCCTGATCAATTGTCCCTTTTATCATTATATAGTGTCCTTCTTTATCCTTTGTGGTGGATTTAAGTCTAAAGTCTATTTTGTCAGAAATGAATATTGCTACTCCTCTTCTTTTTTGCTTATTGTTTGCTTGATATATTTTTTTCCATCCTTTGAGTTTTAGTTTGTTTGTGTCTCTAAGTCTAAGGTGTGTCTCTTGTAGGCAGCATATAGATGGATCGTGTTTCTTTATCCAGTCTGAGACTCTCTGTCTCTTTATCGGTGCATTTAGTCTATTTACATTCAGCGTAATTATAGATAAATAAGTTTTTAGTGTTGTCATTTTGATGCCTTTTCACGTGTGTTGTTGGCCATTTCATTTTTCCACATGCTTTTTTGTGCTGAGACTTTTTCTTAGTAGCTTGTGAGATCCTCATTTTCATAATGTTTAACTTTGTGTTTGTTGAGTCGTTACATTTTTCTTGGCTTTTTTCTTGAGTTATGGAATTGATATTCCTTTTTGTGGTTACCTTATTATTTACCCCTATTTTTCTAAGTAAAAACCTAACTTGTATCCTTCTATATCGCCTTGTATCACTCTCCATCTGGCAGTTCAATGCCTCCTATATTTAGTCCCTCTTATTGATTATTGTGATCGTTTATCTATTGATTTCCATATTTTCCTGTTATGTGTATTATTTTGTTTATTTATTTATTTTTTATAATTAGTCTCAATTTGTTTGTTTTTGTGCTTTCCCTATTTGAGTTGCGTTGATATCAGGACGTTCTGTTTTATGACCTTGTATCGTGCTGGTATCTGATATTACTGGTCATCAGGCCAAACAATCTCCTTTAGCATTTCTTGCAGTCTTGGTTTAGTTTTTGCAAATTCTCTAAACTTGTGTTTATCTGTAAATATCTTAATTTCTCCTTCATATTTCAGAGAGAGTTTTGCTGGATATATGATCCTTGGTTGGCAGTTTTTCTCGTTTAGTGCTCTGTATATGTCGTCCCATTCCCTTCTTGCCTGCATGGTTTCTGCTGAGTAGTCTGAACTTATTCTTATTGATTCTCCCTTGAAGGAAATCTTTCTTTTCTCCCTGGCTGCTTTTAAAATTTTCTCTTTATCTTTGGTTTTGGCGAGTTTGATGATAATATGTCTTGGTGTTTTTCTTTTTGGATCAATCTTAAATGGGGTTCGATGAGCATCTTGGATAGATATCCTTTTGTCCTCCATGATATCAGGGAAGTTTTGTGTCAGGAGTTCTTCAACTATTTTCTCTGTGTTTTCTGTCCCCCCTCCCTGTTCTGGGACTCCAATCACTCACAAGTTATCCTTCTTGATAGAGTCCCACATGATTCTTAGGGTTTCTTCATTTTTTTTAATTCTTTTATCTGATTTTTTTTCAGCTATGTTGGTGTTGTTTCCCTGGTCCTCCAGAAGTCCCAGTCTGCATTCTAATTGCTCGAGTCTACTCCTCTGACTTTCTATTGCGTTGTCTAATTCTGTAATTTTATTGTTAATCTTTTGGATTTCTACGTGCTGTCTCTCTATGGATTCTTGCAACTTATTAATTTTTCCACTATGTTCTTGAATAATCTTTTTGAGTTCTTCAACAGTTTTATCAGTGTGTTCCTTGGCTTTTTCTGCATTTATCCTAATTTCATTTGTGATATCTTTAAGCATTCTGTAAATTAGTTTTTTATATTCTGTATCTGATAATTCCAGGATTGTATCTTCATTTGGGAAAGATTTTGATTCTTTTGTTTGGGGGGTTGGAGAAGCTGTCATGGTCTGTTTCTTTATGTGGTTTGATATGGACTGCTGTCTCCGAGACATCACTGGGAAACTAGATTTTCCAGGTAATCAGCTAAAAAAAATGCAGTCAGATCCCTATCTGAATTCTCCCTCTGGCTCCGGGTATTCAGATGTTAATGGAGCCGCCTGGGGAGGGTGGGGGAGGGATCAGAGAGCTATGAGTGTAGCACCACAGAATATAGAGCTGAACACCGCGTTCACGCTCCGCCCCTGTCCGCCAAAATCCAGGTGGGACTGGTCCCCAGCTGGGAAGCTGCTTTCCGTGCTCCGAGACCAGTCACTTCCCCCTGGGGACTTCTCCCTCTGGTGCGCGGCACTGCTCGTGCGAACTGGGTGGTCGTTTCCCGCACGAACGGGTGGGCCAGCCCCCAGGGTCTATTCAGGCGAATATAATTGGACCCCGCGGTCACGCCCCGCACGCGCGTGTGCCCAAATCCCAGCGGGACGGCACCCCAGCTGGGACGCTGCTTTCCCCGGTCAGGGACCAGTCACTTCCTCCCGGGGACTTCCCCTTCCAGAGTGCCTCACTGCACGCGCGAATTGGGTGGGCGTCACCCGCACGACCAGGTGGGCGCGCCCCCTGGGTCAATTCAGTGTAATAAAATTTTACCCTGCGCTCACGCCCCGCCCGCACGCATGCCCAAATCCCAGCGGGAGGACACCCCGGGTGGGACGCTGCTTTCCCCTCTCGGAGACCAGTCACTTCCTCCCGGGGACTTCTCCCTCCGGTGCGCTGTGCCACACGCGGACTGGGTGTGCATCTCCCCGCACGAACGTGTGGGCCCCATCCCGGGGTCGCTTTAGGGAAATATAGCTGACCCCCCCCCCGCTCGCGCCCCGCCTGCTTCCCGCCAAACTCCCGGCGCGACGGCTCCCTGGCTGGGATGCTCTTCTCCCCACTCCCAGATCAGTCACTGCCTCCCGGGCGCTTCTCCCTCCGGCTGCGCCGCTACGCTGCCTGCGCCAACCAGCTAGACTTCCTCCCGGGATGGGTTCGGGGGGGAAGGGCTGGGCCCCCCTTCTGTGCCGTCTGCCCCCCTGGGCTCTGCCCCAGATCGGGCTCCGAAGGTCACCTGCCTGGTACGCTGGCTCCTAGTTCTGAAAACGGTCGCTGTCTGCCCGTATTTGTTTGTTTTCCGTCTCTAAGTCTGTGCTTGTTGTTCAGAGTTCGTAGATTGTTATTTATGTGATCAATTCCCTTGTTTTTCCGAGTCTTTGTTGCAAGAGGGAACCACGGTAGTGTCCACCTAGTCCGCCATCTTGGCCCCGCCCCTGCTTGATATATTTTTTCCATACTTTGAGTTTTAGTTTGTTTGTGTCTCTAAGTCTAAGGTGAGTCTCTTGTAGGCAGCATATAGACAGATCGTGTTTCTTTATCCAGTCTGAGACTCTGTGTCTCTTTATTGGTGCGTTTAGTCCATTACATTCAGCGTAATTATAGATAAGTATTTGTTTAGTGAGGTCATTTTGATGCGTTTTTCCGTGTGTTGTTAACAATTTCATTTTTCCAGTTACTTTTTTGTGCTGAGACATTTTTCTTTGTAAATTGTGTGTTCCTCATTTTCATAGTATTTGACTTTACATTTGCTGAGTCGTTATGTTTTTCATGGTTTTCATTTTGAGTTATGGAGTTGTTATACCTCTTTGTGGTTACCTTAATATTTACCCCTATTTTTCTAAGTAAAAACCTAACTTGTATTGTCTTATATCGCCTTGTATTCCTCTCCATATGACAGTTCTATGCCACCTGTGTTTAGTCCCTCTTTTTGATTATTATGATCTTTTGCATATTGTTTTCAATGATTCTCTGTTTTGAGCATTTTTTTTTAAATTAATCTTAATTTGTTTTTGTGATTTCCCTATTTGAGTTGATATCAGGACGCTCTGTTCTGTGACCTTGTGTTGTGCTAGTATCTGATATTATTGGTTTTCTGACCAAACAATTTCCTTTAGTATTTCTTGTAGCTTTGGTTTGGTTTTTGCAAATTCTCTAAGCTTGTGTTTATCAGTAAATGTCTTAATTTCGCCTTCATATTTCAGAGAGAGTTTTGCTGGATATATGATCCTTGGCTGGCAGTTTTTCTCCTTCAGTGTTCTGTATATGTCGTCCCATTCCCTTCTTGCCTGCATGGTTTCTGCTGAGTAGTCTGAACTTATTCTTATTGATTCTCCCTTGAAGGAAACCTTTCTTTTCTCCCTGGCTGCTTTTAAAATTTTCTCTTTATCTTTGGTTTTGGCGAGTTTGATGATAATATGTCTTGGTGTTTTTCTTTTTGGATCAATCTTAAATGGGGTTCGATGAGCATCTTGGATAGATATCCTTTCGTCTTTCATGATGTTAGGGAAGTTTTCTGTCAGGAGTTCTTCAACTATTTTCTCTGTGTTTTCTGTCTCCCCTCCCTGTTCTGGGACTCCAATCACTCGCAGGTTATCCTTCTTGATAGAGTCCCACATAATTCTTAGGGTTTCTTCATTTTTTTTAATTCTTTTATCTGATTTTTTTTCAGCTATGTTGGTGTTGATTCCCTGGTCCTCCAGATGTCCCAGTCTGCATTCTAATTGCTCGAGTCTGCTCCTCTGACTTCCTATTGCGTTGTCTAATTCTGTAATTTTATTGTTAATCTTTTGGATTTCTACATGCTGTCTCTCTATGGATTCTTGCAACTTATTAATTTTTCCACTATGTTCTTGAATAATCTTTTTGAGTCCTTCAACAGTTTTATCAGTGTGTTCCTTGGCTTTTTCTGTAGATTGCCTTATTTCCTTTCTTAGGTTATCCCTGATGTCGTGAAGCATTCTGTAAATTAGTTTTTCATATTCTGTATCTGGCAATTTCAGGATTGTATCTTCATTTGGGAAAGATTTTGATTCTTTAGTTTGGGGAGTTGTAGAATCAATCATGGTCTGCTTTATGTGGTTTGATATCGACTGCTGTCTCCGAGCCATCACTAAGATATTGTAGTGATTTATTCTATATTTGCTCACTGAGTCTTATCTTCTTTTGTTTTCTTTCAACGTACGTAGATGGGCTACTAGATTGCTCTGTCTTGATTGTTGTAGCCCTTGACTCACTTATGTCCTATTACCAGCTGGTTTGGGCTGTTACCAGATATATAAGCCTAAGAGTCCATTCACTATTCTTGACTAGAATCTGATTTTGGGTCATCAAGTGGGTGGTGCAGACTGTCACCTATTCACCTAGAGAAGTAGTGGTGATAGTTGTGTGCACCAGATTCTAGTAGCATTAGGGGTTCACACTCCAGGGGGAGCAGGATGCTGACAGGCTTTCCCCAAATGTCGGTGTGTCTCTATTCCTAAAGCACCTTGGTAGGTGGGCTCTGCAGCTGTACCTTAGGCACCCAATGCAAGTACCTCTACAGATTGGTAGGTTTCAGCATCCTCAGACCCCTAAGGCAGGAGGCTAGGTGGCCTGGGGGGAGCTTCAGCCCTCCGTTTCCTGTTGTGGGTCAGTGAGGACTCTGTTGAATACGTGGAGATATCAGACCTGGGAAACTTGTCTTTCCAGTAATCCGCTAAAGCAATTATAGTCAGATCCCTATCAGAAATGCCTTTGCATTTTAATAGCCACCTTGTTCCCTGTAGGGATGAAAGTCCACGACTGTGGATCACATATGCTTGGCTGGAGCTGGTTCTGTGTTTTTAGTTCAATTAGGGAAGTATTTTTGGTCTCTGGGTTTTTGTAGCTGCTTCTCTCAGGCCAGGAGAATGGGTTAGGAAAAGACGAAAGAAAGAAAGAAAGAAAGAAAGAAAGAAAGAAAGAAAGAAAGAAAGAAAGAAAGAAAGAAAGAAAGAAAGAAAGAAAGAAAGAAAGAAAGAAAGAAAGAAAGAAAGAAAGAAAGAAAGAAAGAAAGAAAGAAAGAAAGAAAGAAAGAAAGAAAGAAAGAAAGAAAGAAAGAAAGAAAGAAAGAAAGAAAGAAAGAAAGAAAGAAAGAAAGAAAGAAAGAAAGAAAGAAAGAAAGAAAGAAAGAAAGAAAGAAAGAAAGAAAGAAAGAAAGAAAGAAAGAAAGAAAGAAAGAAAGAAAGAAAGAAAGAAAGAAAGAAAGAAAGAAAGAAAGAAAGAAAGAAAGAAAGAAAGAAAGAAAGAAAGAAAGAAAGAAAGAAAGAAAGAAAGAAAGAAAGAAAGAAAGAAAGAAAGAAAGAAAGAAAGAAAGAAAGAAAGAAAGAAAGAAAGAAAGAAAGAAAGAAAGAAAGAAAGAAAGAAAGAAAGAAAGAAAGAAAGAAAGAAAGAAAGAAAGAAAGAAAGAAAGAAAGAAAGAAAGAAAGAAAGAAAGAAAGAAAGAAAGAAAGAAAGAAAGAAAGAAAGAAAGAAAGAAAGAAAGAAAGAAAGAAAGAAAGAAAGAAAGAAAGAAAAACTGCAGGGCAGTTCACTTTCTGGCTCAGGAAATTCCAATGTTAATGAAGCCGCCTGCGAAGGGGAGGGGAGGGTTCAGATACATAGAAGAGAGTAGCACCCTGGAATATAGACAAAGTTACTTATCTTGCTTGGGATGACTGTTTTATCTGAGATTCTGGAGGGAGACAGCGCGTCGACTTTGTGCGCTGGCTGGTTAGAGATTGCCCCCGAGGATCAGGCCTGCTTCCTGTGCTTGCGCTGTCTCAGAAGCCACGGTTAGTTCCTCTGCTCCCAGTCCAAATCCCAGCACCAAGGTTCCCTGGCTGGGACGCTGCACTCTGGGCTCCAAAACCAGTCGCTGCCTCCCGGTGACTTCTCCTCCTGTCAGCCGCGGCGCTGCGCTGCCTGCATGCACTGGCTGGGCTTCCGCCGAGGTCGGTTCAGAGGGCTAGGGCTACTCCCTGTGTTTGCGCCATCACAGGATGCCGTGCTCAACTCCACTGCGTCCAGTCCAAAGCCCAGCGCCAAGGTTTCCTGCCTGGGACGCTGGCTCCAGGCTCTGAAAACAGTCGCTGCTTCCCCGTGGTTGTTCGTTCTCAGTCTCTGTCACTCAGGTCAACTCTTTAGATCTGTGTTTGATGGTCAGGGTTCGTAGATTGTCATGTACGTGATCGATTCACTTGTTTTTCCAAGCCTTTGTTGCAAGAGGGATCTGAGGTAGCTTCTACCTAGTCAGCCATCTTGGCCCCTAGTCAGCCATCTTGGCCCCCCCATCTCATTTCTTACTTGGGTTATTTGCTTCATCTCCTGTTTTGTTTATTTATTTATTTTTCCAGTTTGGCTAATGGTTTATTGATTTTCTTGTTCATCTCACAGAACTAGCTTTTGGTCTTATTAACCCTTTCGACTGTTTTTCTGTTTTCTATTTCATTTCATTCTGCTCTAATATTTATTGTTTGCTTTATTCTGGTGCCCAAGGGTTTTTGTTTTTTGCTGCTCTATTTTGTTCATTTTCTTTTTAGATGTGTGTGTTTATTGCTGTAAATTGACTTCTGAGCACTGCTTTTGCTTTTGTCCCAAAGATTCTGGTAGGAAGTGTTTTCATTCTTATTTGACTGTATGACTTTCTTTATTCTGTCTTTAATTTCTTCTATAACCCAGTCTTTTCTGAGCAAGGTGTTGTTCAGTTTCCATGTGTTTGATTTTTTCCCCTTGCTTTTACTGTTATTGATTTCTACTTTTATGGCTTTATGGTCAGAAAAGATGCTTTGTAGTATTTCAATGTTTTGGATTCTCTTAAAACTTGCTTTATGACTTAATATGTGGTCTATTCTGGAGAATGTTCCATGTGTGTTGGAAAAGAAAACATACTTAGCTGCTGTTGGGTGCAGTGTTCTGCATATGTCTATGAGGTCAAGTTGACTGATTGTGGCATTTAGGTCTTCTGTGTCTTCATTGAGCTTCTTTCTGGATGTTCTGTTCTTAACTAAAAGTTGTGTGTTGAAGTCTCCTACTATAATTGTGGAGCTATTTGCTCTTTTTAGTGCCATTAGAAAGTTTCTTTTATGTATTTTTGAGCCCTCTGATTGGATGTATAAATATTTTTTACGGCTATATGCTCCTGGTATATTAACCCTTATAGTGTCCTTTCTTATCCTTTGTAGTGAATTTTACTTTGTCTATTTTGTCAGAAATTAATATTGCCACTCCTCTTTCTTGATTGTAGTTTGCTTGATATATTTTTCCTATCCTTTGAGTTGTAGTTTGTTTGTGTCTTTAAATCTAAGATGTGCCTTGTGTAGGCACCCTATAGATGGATTCCCATTTTTAACCATTCTGTCACTCTCTGTCTCTTTAGTCCATTTACATTCAGCATAATTATGGATAAGCATGAGTTTAGTGCCGTCATTTTAATGTATTTTGTGCGTGCTGTTGACATTTTTTTTTTTGCTTAATTTCCTGTGCTGAGTAGTTTTTCTTTATATATTGTCTCTTCCTCTTTTTCATTTTGATTTTGTATTTGCTTAGTCTATATGCTTTTCTTTTTTAAAAATTTTGATGTGTAGGATTGTTAGTTTCCTTGGTGGTTACCTTAATATTTGCCCATATTTTTCTAAGTTTAAACCAAATGTTTATTTCTTTATATTGCCTAGACTTCCATTCCATATGAAAGACCTATGACTACCTTTTTTGAGTCTCTCTTTTTTGAATTAGTGTTGTCATCTTTTACATAATGTCATCTCTGTTTTCCTGTTTTGAGCATATTTTTATCTTGATTTATTTGTGGATTTCCCTATAAGGGTTGATATCTGGTTGCCATGTCCTTTGTTCTACACTTGGGTTATTATTTTATGTTATTGATTTTCTAACCAGAGAACTCTGTTTACTATTTCTTGTAGTTTTAGTGTGGTTTTTGCAAATTCCCTAAACTTCTGTTTATCTGTAAATGTCCTAATTTCACCTTCATATTAGAGAGACATTTTTCTGGATATAAGATTCTTGGCTGGAAATTTTTTTCCTTCAAGGCTTAATATATGTGATCCCATTGCTTGCTTACCTGCTGACTAGTCTGAGCTTAGTCTTACTGACTCTCCTTTGTAGGTGACTTTTCGTTTGTCCCTAGCCACTCTTAAAATTCTCTCTTTGGTTTTGGCAAGTTTGTAATATGTCTTAGTATCCTTCTTTTGGCATCTACCTTGTGTGGGTTTTGATACACATCTTGTATAAATATCTTCTAATGTTTCACCATATCAGGGAAGTTTTCTGCCAACAAATCTTCAACAATTCTCCGTGTATTTTTTGTTATCCCCTCCTGATCTGGTACTCCAATCACTGGTAGGTTATTCCTCTTGATAGAGTCCCACATAATTCTCAGGGTTTCTTCATTTTTTTTTTAATTCTTTTATCTGATTTTTTTCTCAAATATCTTGGTATCAAGTGCTTTATCTTCAATCTCACTAATTCTGACTTCCATTGTCTCAATTCTGCTCCTCTGACTTTCTATTGAGTTGTCTAATTCTGAAATGTTACTGTTAATCTTCTGAATTTCTGTTTGTTGTCTCTCTATGGATTCTTGCAGCCTATTCAATTTCTCAATATGCTCCTTTCTAATCTTTTTATGTTCCTCTAATGCTATGTCTGTGTGTTCCTTGGCTTGTTCTGTGTTTTACCAGATCTACTTCCTGATCTCTTGAAGTTGTTCTTAGGTACCGTCGAGTCGGTTGCAACTCACAGTGACCTTATGCACAACAGAGCAAAACCCTGCCCGGTCCTGTGCCACCCTTACAATTATTTTTATGCTTGAGCTCATTGTTGCAGCCACTGTGTCAATCCACCTCATTGAGGGTCTTCCTCTTTGCTGCTGAGCCTGTACTTTCCCAAGCGTGATGTCCTTCTCCAGGGACTGATCCCTCCTGACAACATGTCCAAAGTATGTAAGATGCAGTCTTGCCATCCTTGCATCTAAGGAGCATTCTGATTGTACTTCTTCTAAGACAGATTTGTTCGTTCTTTTGGCAGTCCACAGTATATTCAATATTCTTCGCCAACACCACAATTCAAAGGCGTCAGTTCTTCTTTGGTCTTCCGTATTCATTGTCCAGCTTTCACATGCATACGATGAGACTGAAAATACCATGGCATGGGGCAGGCGCACCTTAGTCTTCAAGGTGACATCTTTGCTCTTCAACACTTTAAAGAGGTCCTTTGCAGCAGATTTACCCAGTGCAATGCGTCTTTTGATTTCTTGACTGCTGCTTCCATAGCTGTTGATTGTGGATCCAAGTAAAATGAAATCCTTGACAACTTCAATCTTTTCTCCGTTTATAATGATGTTGCTCATTGGTCCAGTTGTGAGGATGTTTGTTTGATTTATGTTGAGGTGCAATCCATACTGAAGGATATGGTCTTTGATCTTCATTAGTAAGTGCTTCAAGTCCTCTTCACTTTCAGCAAGCAAGGTTGCATCGTCTACATAACCCAGGTTGTTATTGAGTCTTCCTCCAATCCTGATGCCCTGTTCTTCCTCATATAGTCCAGCTTCTCGATTTATTTGCTCAGCATACAGATTGAATAGTTATGGTGAAAGAATACTACTCTGATGCACACCTTTCCTGACTAAACCAATGAGTGTCCCCTTGTTATGTCCGAACAACTGCCTCTTGATCTATGTAAAGGACCCTCACAGGCACAACTAAGTGTTCTGGAATTCCCATTCTTCACAATGTTATCCATAATTTGTTATGATCCACACAGTCGAATGCCTTTGCATAGTCAATAAAACACAGGTAAACATCCCTCTGGTGTTCTCTGCTTTCAGCCAGGATCCATCTGACATCAGCAATGATATTCCTTGTTCCACGTCTTCTTCTGAAATTGGCCCGAATCTGGCAGTTTCCTGTTGATATACTGCTGCAGCTGTTTTTGAATAATCTTCAGCAAAATTTTGCTTGCATGTGATATTAATTATATTGTTCAATAATTTCCACATTTAGTTGGATCACCTTTCTTGGGAATAGGCATAAATATGGATGTCATCCAGTCAGTTGTCCAGGAAGCTGTCTTCCATATTTCTTGGCATAGACTAGTGAGCACCTCCAGTGCTGCATCTGTTGGTTGAAACATCTCAATTGGTATTCCATCAATTCCTGGACCCATGCTTATGTGGCCAATGCCTTCAGAGCAGCTTGGACTTCTTCCTTTAGTACCATCGGTTCCTGATCATATGCTACCTCTTGAAATGTTTGAACATCAACGAATTCTTTTTGGTATAATGACTCTGTGTATTCCTTCCATCTTCTTTTGATGCTTCCAGTGTTGTTTAGTATTTTCCCCATAGAATCCTTCACTGTTGCAACTCGAGGCTTGAATTTTTTCCTCAGTTCTTTCAGCTTGAGAAATGCCGAGCTTGTTCTCCCCTTTTGGTTTTCCATCTCCAGGTCTTTTCACATATCATTATAATACTTTTTCTTCTCGAGCCACCCTTTGAAATCTTCTGTTCGGTTCCTTTATTTCATCAACTCTTCCTTTTGCTTTAGCTGCTCAACATTTGAAATCAAATTTCAGAGCCTCCTCTGACATCCATCTTGGTCTTTTCTTTCTTTCGTGTGTTTTCAATGACCTCTTGCTTTCTTCATGTATGACGTCCTTGATGTCATTCCACAAGTTGTCTGGTCTTCAGTCTCTAGTGTCCAGTGCGTGAATCTATTCTTGAGGTGGTCTCTAAATTCAGGTGGGATATACTCAAGGTCATATTTTGGCTGTCGTGGACTTGCTCTGATTTTCTTCAGTTTCAGCTTAAACTTGCATATGAGCAATTGATGGTCTGTTCCACAGTCAGCCCCTGCCCTTGTTCTGACTGGTGATATTGAGCTTTTCCATTGTCTCTTTCCACAGATACATCAATTTGATTTTTGTTTGTTCCATCTGGTGAGGTCCATATGTATACTCGCCGTTTATGTTGGTGAAAGAAGGTTTTTGCAATGAAGAAGTCATTGGTCTTGCAAAATTCTATCATTCGATTTCTGGCATTGTTCCTATCACCAAAGCCATATTTTCCAACTACTGATCCTTCTTTGTTTCCAACTTTCCCATTCCAATCACCAGTAATTATCAATGCATCTTGATTGTATGTTTGATCAGTTTCCAACTGCAGCAGCTGATAAAAATCTTCAATTTTTCATCTTTGGCCTTAGTGGTTGGTGCGTAAATTTGAATAGTAGTCATATTAACTGGTCCCCTTCTTAGGTGTATGGATATTATCCTATCACTGACAGCATTGTACTTCAGGATATACCTTGAAATGTTCTTTTTGACGATGAAAGCAACACCAATTCCTCTTCATGTTGTCATTCCTGGCATAGTAGACTATATGATTGTCTGATACAAAATGGCCAATACCAGTCCATTTCAGCTCACTAGTGCCTAGAATATCAATGTTTATGCTTTCCATTTCATTTTTGATAATTTTCAATTTTCCTAGGTTCATACTTTGTACACTCCACATTCCAATTATTAATGGATGTTTGTAGCTGTTTCTTTTCATTTTGAGTCATGCCAAATCAGCTAATGAGGGTCTTGAAAGCTTTAGTCTATCCACGTTATTAAGGTTGACTCTACTTTGAGGTGGCAGCTCTTTCCCAGTCATCTTCTGAGTGTCTTCCAACCTGGGGGGTTCATCTTCAAGCACTATATCAGACAATGTTCTGCTACTATTTATAAGGTTTTCACTGGCTAATACTTTTCAGAAGTAGACTCCTTGGTCCTTCTTCCTAGTCTTTCTTAGTCTGGAAGCTCAGCTGAAACCTGTCCTCCATGGGTGACCCTGCTGGCATCTGAATACCAGTGGCATAGCTTCCAGCATCACAGCAAGACGCAGGCTCCCACAGTAGGACAAACTGACAGTCATATGGGGGATCTCTTGAAGATTTCTGTATTTTAATCTTTGGTACTTACCTCTGGTAGTTCCTGGAAGTTTTCTTCATCTGGAAGATCTCTTGGGTATTTGTTTTGGGAGCTTGCTGAAGCCATCATGGTCTACCTCTTTATGTGATTTGGTATTTACAGTTGTCTCCCAGCCGTCAGTAAGTTATTGTATTAATTTATTTTATGTTTGTTTACTGTGTCCTAGCTTCTTGTTTTGTTTTATTTTGATATGCCCATATAGGCTGCTCAAGTGAGGTAGTTTGATTATTGGGATATTTGAAGCTCTAACCTCCTGTAAGCAGGTGGTTAGAGCTGTTACCATGTTTATGAGCCTAGGAGTCCCTTCAGTTTTCTTGTATGGTTCAGCTTAGTTGTCCTGGTACTCATTCACCAAGTGTGTTGTGCAAGCTCTAACCTACAGTCTCAGACGAGCAGGTGTGATTGGTGTAGGCACAGGTATCTGGCTGCTGTATGGGGTCTCATGCTGAGAAAGGCAGGGGAGTGACATCCCCAATTGAGTGCCTGTGAGGAAAGCATGTCCCTGTTCCCTACAGTGCCTAGGTGGGTGGTTGTGGCATCCGGGCTGTGGGTACCCAGTTCTGTTGGTTGTAAGGACTGGGAGGCACCACTTATCTTTGGACCCCTTTTGAGGGTGGCTAGGTGGTGTGGGTGAAGCCACCAGTTCTCAGACCCCTGATGTGGTTAGCTGAGGACTATGCTTAATAGGCAGAGTGGTGTCAAACATCACGAACTTGCCTCTCCACTATATAGCTGAAACACTTGCAGTTAGACTTCATGTATGTCACCTGTTGTACAGTGCTAATGAGGGCCTATGTTGTTGAATGGGCCCACGCAGGTCTATTCAGGAGTGAAAGGCATTTAAATTGCAGGGATCGCTTATGCCTTTGCCTAGGCAAAGGAGCTGTTTCTGCCCTGAGTTCCCAGCTTAGGAGAGCTGGCAGATTATTTTTTCCTCCTGTTTGTTAATTT
The DNA here is from genome assembly GCF_030014295.1 of Loxodonta africana. Classification (NCBI taxonomy): domain Eukaryota; kingdom Metazoa; phylum Chordata; class Mammalia; order Proboscidea; family Elephantidae; genus Loxodonta; species Loxodonta africana. Next base: position 73,774,514 of record NC_087369.1, read on the forward strand.
GTTCCTTCTCCATGGCCAGAAGGATGACTCAGGGCACGTGACAGGTCTTACTTCCAGCCCAGGGACAGCAGCTATCACTGAAGCCAGCTTGGGACCTGATGCAGAGTGGGGAGGGGTCAGTTAAATGGGAAAGAGTTTTATCCAAAGGGTTGTTTTTTGGTCTGCATTGTAGATTAGACACAAGTAATTATCTTATGCCTAGGGGGCAGCTTTTCCCTGATTCTGGAGGCATGAGTGGACTCTTTACCACTCAGTCTCTACCAATATGGAAAGCGCATCCTGAATGTCACTTCTCGCCTCACCATGCTTCCACCAGAGGATCCAACCTGCAGAGTGCCAGTTTCTGCTGGGTCAGGTCTGGCAACTCCTCACTGCTTCTGAAACATTTCTCCCTTCCCCTGACATTCAGTCCATTTCCTCAACTTTGCCTTTGATGTTCAGGGCTACTAGATTGTCATATGTAGTTGATTTACTTGTTATTTTGGGTCTTTGTTGAAAGAGAGACCACTGGAAGTGTCTGACTCCTCACTCCATCAACTTGGCCCCGTTTCACCCATTTTTTTAATTGGTTTGTCTTTTTGTTATTGAAGCCTTAAAGTATTTTGTGGATTTTAGAGATTAGACTCTCGTCATATATATTGTAGCCCCCCCCCCCAAAAAAAGGCCCTAGTCTGTATGTTCTCGTTTCCACTCTTTTGGAGAAGATTTTTTATTTTTGCCAGACATATTCTTTATTTTAGTGTTTAAATTTGAAAAATGAAGACCAGAAATGTCAGAAAGTACATAAAGAATATTGAAGTATCAACATTCTTGTGCAAATGCAGTAATACATTTACCCTAGGGAATGAAATTAAGCAGAGTCTCAACTTTAACTGTTTTTCTTGACATTTTTGTGTGTAATTTTGTAAGTGTGATATTGCTCTAGTAACTCCTTTTGGAGAAGAAAGCTATCATATCAGTTTTTATAAAGTACACCTTTAATGGAGAGTCATTTTATCCCCAAGGCTACAGTGATTTGACTATAGATATTACAAAAATGCTAAAGCAAAGTTTATATTTTGTCTGGTCCTCTTATACGGGAGGATGTTGAAATTTATCTCTTCAGTAAGTAATACAGATATTTCAGTTAATGTAATAAATTTTCTCAGAGTGTATTAATTATGACTCTGACTGTTTCAATAGTTTTATATTTGTTTTTCTAAATAATCGTTTTTCCTTCTGATCCTTTTTTCAATAATTTTTGTTGTGCTTAAAGTGAAAGTTTACAAATCAAGCCAGTCTCTCACACAAAAACCCATACACAACTTGCTCCATAATCCCAATTACATTCCCCCCCCATGAGACAGCCTGCTCCCTCCTTCCACTCTCGCTTTTTGTGACCATTTTGCCAGCTTCTAAGCCCCTATACCCTCCCATCTCCCCTCCAGGCAGGAGACGCCAACATTGTCTCAAGTGTCCACCCGAACCAAGTAGTTCACACCTCACCAGCATTTCTCTCCAACCCATTGTCCAGTCCAATCCATGTCTGAAAAGCTGGCTTCAGGGATGGTTCCTGTAGTGGGCCAACAGAAGGTCTGGGGGCCATGATCACCGAGGTCCTTCCAGTCTCGGTCAGACCATTAAGTCTGGTCTTTTTATGAGAATATGGGGTCTGCATCCCACTGTTCGCCTGCTCCCTCAGGGGTTTTCTGTTGTGTTCCCTGTCAGGGCAGTCATCGATTGTGACCAGGCACCATCTAGTTCTTCTGGTCTCAGGATGATGTAGTCTTTGGTTCATGTTGCCCTTTCTGTCTCTTGGGCTCGTTATTGCATTGCATTCTTGGTGTTCTTCACTGAGCTTTTATCCAGGCTGGTTGAGACTCATTCATGCATCTTAGATGGCCGCTTGCTAGCATTTAAGACCCCAGATGCCACTCTTCAATGTGGGATGCAGAATGTTTTCTTAATAGATTTTATTATGCCAATTGACTTAGATGTCTCCTGAAACCATGGTCCCCAAACCCCTGCCCCTGCTATGCTGACCTTTGAAGCATTCAGTTTATTCAGGAAACTGCTTTGCTTTGGTTCAGTCCAGTTGTGCTAACCTCCACTGTGTTGAGTGTTGTCCTTCCCTTTACCCAAAGTAGTTCTTGTCTACTGTCTATTTAATAAATACCACTCTCCCACCCCGCCCGCCCTCCCCTGTCTCGTAACCACAAAAGACTGTGTTCTTCTCAGTTTAAACTATTTCTCAAGATCTTATAATAGTGGTCTTATACAATATTTGTCCTTTTGCAACTCACTAATTACACTCAGTATAATGCCTTCCAGGTTTCTCCATGTTATGAAATGTTTCACAGATTCCTCGCTGTTCTTTATCTATACGTAGTATTCGATTGTGTGATATACCATAATTTATTTATCCATTCATCATTGATGGGCACCTTGGTTGCTTCCATGTTTTTGCTATTGTAAACAGTGCTGCAAAAAACATGGGCGTGCATATATCTGTTCGTGTAAAGGCTCTTATTTCTCTAGGATATATTCCAAGGAGTGGGATTGTTGGGTCGTATGGTTGTTCCATTTCTAGCTTTTTAAAAAAAAATTTAAGGAAGGGTCATACAGATTTCCAAAGTGTTAGTACCATTTTACATTCCCACCAGCAGTGTATAAGTGTTTCAAGCTCTCCACAGCCTCTCCAACATTTATTATTTTGTATTTTTTGGATTAGTGCCAGCCTTGTTTTTTTTTGTTGGAGAAAGATGGAATCTCATTGTAGTTTTGATTTGCATTTCTCTAATGGCTAATGATCAAGAGCATTTCCTCATGTATCTGCTAGCCACCTGAATGTCTTCTTTAGTGAAGTGCCTGTTCATATTCTTTGCCCATTTTTTAATTGGGTTGTGTGTCTTTTTGTGGTTGAGTTTTAGCAGAGTCATGTAGATTTTAGAGATCAGGCGCTGGTCGGAGATGTCATAGCTGAAAATTTTTTCCCAGCCTGTAGGTGGTCTTTTACTCTTTTGGTGAAGTCTTTAGATGAGCATAGGTGTTTGATTTTTAGGAGCTCCCAGTTATCTGGTTTCTCTTCAGCATTTTTAGTAATGTTTTGTATTCTGTTTATGCCATGTATTAGGGCTTCTAACGTTGTCCTTATTTTTTCTTCCATGATCTTTATTGTTTTAGATTTTATGTTTAGGTCTTTGATCCATTTGGAGTTAGTTTTTGTGCATGGTTTGAGGTACGGGTCTTGTTTCATTTTTTTTGCAGATGGGTATCCAGTTATGCCAGCACCATTTGTTAAAGAGACTATCTTTTCCTTAATTAACTGACACTAGGCCTTTGTCAAATATCAGCTGCTCATATGTGGATGGATTTATATCTGGATTCTCAATTCTGTTCCATTGGTCTATGTGTCTGTTGTTGTACTAGTACCAGGCTGTTTCGACTACTGTGGCGGTATAATAGGTTCTAAAATCAGGTAGAGTGATGCCTCCCACTTTGTTCTTCTTTTTCAGTAATGCTTTACTTATCTGGGGCCTCTTTCCCTTCCATATGAAGTTGGTGATTTGTTTCTCCATCACATTAAAAAATGTCGTTGGAATTTGGATCGGAAGTGCATTGTACATATAGATGGTTTTTGGTAGAATAGACATTTTTACAATGTTAAGCCTTCCTATTAATGGCCAAAGTATGTTTTTCCACTTACGCAGGTCCCTTTTGGTTTCTTGCAGTAGTACCTTGTAGTTTTCTTTGTATAGGTCTTTTACATCTTTGGTAAGATTTATTGCTAAGTATTTTATCTTCTTGCGGCTACCTTGAATGGTATTGATTTGGTGATTTCCTCTTCAATGTTGTTTTTATTGATGTAGAGGAATCCAACAGATTTTTGTATGTTTATCTTGTAACCTGATACTCTGCTGAACTCTTCCATTAGGTTCAGTAGTTTTACACAGAAAACCCTGTGTAAAAGATCATGTCATATGCAAATAGAGATAATTTTACCTCTTCCTTGCCAATCTGTATGCCCTTTATTTCTTTGTCTAGCCTAATTGCTGTGGCTAGGACTTACAGCACAATGTTGAATAAGAGTGGTGATAAAGGACATCCTTGTCTGGTTCCCGTTCCAAAGGGAAATGCTTACAGAATCTCTCCGTTTAGGATGATGTGGGCTACTGGCTTTCTAGTGCCCTAAAGTTCGTTTAGGAATTTTCCTTCTATTCCTATTTTGCTGAGAGTTTTTATCGTGAATGTTTGTTGGACTTTGTCGAATGCCTTTTCTGCGAAAATTGATAAAATCATGTGGTTCTTGTCTTTTATTTATGTGGTGGATTACATTAATTGTTTTCTAATATTGAACCATTCTTGCATACCCAGACCCCACACAGCACATACCTGGTATAAATCCCACTTGGTCATGGTGGAATATTTTTTTGATATGTTGTTGAATTCTATTGGCTAGGATTTTGTTGAGGATTTTTGCATCTATGTTCATGAGGGATATAGCTCTGTAATTTTCTTTTTTTGTGTTGTCTTCAGATGGTTTGGTATCAGGGTTATGCTGGCTTCATAGAATGAGTTTGGTAGTATTCCATCCTTTTCTGTGCTTTGAAATACCTTCAGTAGTAGTGGTGTTAACTTTTCTGTGAACTTTTGGTAAAACTCTGCAGTGAAGCCGTCAGGGATGGGGCTGTTTTTTTGTTGGGAGTTTTTTGATTACCTTTTCAATCTCTTCTTTTTTTATGGGTCTATTTAGTTGTTCTGCTTCTGTTTGTGTTAGTTTAGGTAGGTAGTGTGTTTCTAGGAATGCATCCATTTCTTCTAGGTTTTCAAATTTGTTAGAGTACAATTTTTCATAACAATCTGATATGATTCTTTTAATTTCTGTTGGGTCTATTGTAATATCACCCATCTCATTTCTTATTCAGGTTATTTGCTTCCTTTCCTGTTCTCTTTTGTCAGCTTGGCCAATGGATTATCAAAGTTGTTGATTTTTTCAAAGAGCCATCTTTTGGTCTTGTTAATGCTTTCAATTGTTTTTGTTTTCTATTTCATTTAGTTCCGCTTTAATTTTTAGTATTTGTTTTCTTCCAATGCCTGAGCCTTTCTCTTGTTGCTCTCTTTCTATTTGTTCAAGTTGTAGGGACAGTTCTTTGATTTTGGGTCTTTCTTCTTTATGTATGTGTGCATTTATTGATATAAATTGACCTCTGAGCACTGCTTTCTCTGTGTCCCAAAGTTTTTGATAGGAAGTGTTTTCAGTCTTGTTGAATTCTATGAATTTGTTACCATCTTAATGTCTTCTATAACCCAGTCTTTTTTGAGCAGGGTATTGTTCAGTTTCCAAGTATTTGGTTTATTTTCCCTGGTTTTTCTCTTGTTGATTTCTACTTTTATGGCCTTATGATCTGTGAAGATGCTGTGTAATATTTCGATGTTTTAGATTCTGGAAAGCCTTGTTTTATGACCTAATATGTGATCTATTCTAGAGAATGTTCTATGCTCACTAGAAAAGAAAGTATACTTTGCAGCTGTTGGGTAGAGTGTTCTGTATATGTTTATGAAGTCAAGTTGGTTAATTGTAGCAATTAGATCTTCCATGTCTCTACTGAGCTTCTTACTGGATGTCCTATTCTTCACTGAAAGTGGTGTATTGAAGTCTCCTACTATAATTGTGGAGATGTCTATCTCACTTTTCAATTCTGTTAAATTTTTTTTATAAATCTTGGAGACATATCATTGGGTGCATAAATATTTAATATGGCTATATCTTCCTGGTAAATTGTCCTTTTAATCATTATGTAGTGTCCTTCTTTATCCTTTGTGGTGGATTTAACTTTAAAGTCTATTTTGTCGGAAATTAATATTGCTACTCCTGCTCTTTTTTGATCGTTGTTTGCTTGATATATTTTTTTCCATCCTTTGAGTTTTAGTTTATAAGTGTCTCTAATACTAAGGTGTGTCTCTTGAGGCAGCATATAGATGGATCATGTTTTTTTTATCCAGTCTGCAACTCTCTGTCTATTTATTGGTGTATTTAGTCCTTTTACATTTAGCACAATTATAGATAAGTATGAGTTTTGTGCTGTCATTTTGATGCCTTTTTTGTGTGTTGTTGACAATTTCATTTTTCTACTTACTTTTTTGTGCTGAGAAGTTTTTCTTTGTAGAATGTGTATTCTTCCTTTTCATAGTAGTTGAATTTGTTTTGGCTGAGTAGTTATTTTTATCTTGATTTTATTTTGAAGTATGGTATTTTTAGACCTCTTTGTGGTTACTTTAATATTTACCCCTATTTGACTAAGTAAAAACCTAACTTGTATCACCCTATATCGCCTTGGTTTCCTCTCCATATTTAAGATCTATGCCTCCTGTATTTAGTCCCTCTTTTTTGACTATTGTAATCTTTTACATAATGACATCAATGACTTCCTGTTTTCAGCAATTTTTTAAATTAATCTTATTTTTTTTTTGTGATTCCCTATCTGACTTGATATCGGCATGTTTTGTTCGGTGACCTTGTGTTGTGTTGGTATCTGATATTGATTTTCTGACCAAAGAATTTCCTTTAGTAATTCTTCCAGTTTTGGTTTGGTTTTTGCAATTTCTCTAAACTTGTGTTTATCTGTAAATGTCTTAATTTCACCTTCATATTAGAGAGAGAGTTTTGTTGGATATATGATTCTTGGCTGACAGCTTTTCTCTTTCAGTGCTGTATATATGTTATCCCATTGCCTTCTTGCTTGCATGCTTTCTTGCCAAGTAGTCTGAATGTATTGATTCTCCTTTGGAGGTGACTTTTCGTTTGTCCTTAGCTGCTTTTAAAATTTTCTCTTTATCTTTGGTTTTGGCAAGTTTGATGATAATATATCTTGGTGATTTTCTTTTGAGATCTATCTTATATGGGGTTCAATGAACATATTGGATAGATACGCTTTCATCTTTCATGATGCCAGGAAACTTTTCTGCCAACAGATCTTCAGCTATTCTTTCTGTATTTTCTGTTATCCCTCCCTGTTATGGAACTCCAATCACACGCAAGTTATTCTTCTTGATAGAGTCCCACATGATTCTTAGGGTTTCTTCATTTTTTTTAATTCTTTTATCTGATTTTTCTTCAACTATATTGGTGTCAATTGCCTTGTCCTCCACCTCCCTCACTCTGCATTCCAGTTCCTTGATTCTGCTCCTCTGACTTCCTATTGAGTTATCTAATTCTGTAATTTTATTGTTAATCTTTTGGATTTCTGAATGCTGTCTCTGTATGGATTCTTGCAGCTTATTAAATTTTTCACTATGTTCTTGAAGAGTCTTTTTGATTTCTTCAACTGCTTTATCTGTGTGATCTTTGGCTTTTTCTTTAAAACCAAAAAAAAAATTTTTTTTTTCTTTAGATTGCCTTATTTCATTTCTGAGGTCATCCCTGAAGTATTGAAGCGTTCTGTATATTAGTTTTTATATTCTGCGTCTGGCAATTCCAGGATTGTATCTCCATTTGGGAAAGATTCTGATTCTGTGATTTGGGAGTTTGTAAACCCTGGTGGCATAGCGGCTAAGTGCTATGGCTGCTAACCAAATGGTCGGCAGTTCAAGTCCTCCAGGCACTCCTCGGAAACCCTATGGGGCATTGCATAGGGTCGCTATGAGTCGGAAATGACTCAGTAGCACTATTAGGAGCAATCATGGTCTGCTTCTTTATGTGATTTGATATCATCTGCCATCTATGAGCCATCTATAAGACACTGTAGTGGTTTATTTTATATTTGCTCACTGAGGCTTATCTTCTTGTTTTGTTTCAATACACCCAGATGGGCTACTAGATTGCTCTAATTTGATTGTTGTAGCCTTTGAATCACTTATGTCCTGTTACCAGCTGGTTTGAACTGTTACCAGATATATGGGCCTATGAGTCCATTCACTATTCTTGAATAGAATCAGCTTAGGTGTCCTGATTGTGGGTCACCTAGTGTGTGGTGTAGTCTATCACCTATTAACTTAGAGGAGTAGTGATGATGGTTGTATGCACCAGATTCTAGTAGCGGCAGAGGGTCACAGACCAAGGAGGGCAGGATGCTGACAGCCTTTCCCTGCATGTCAGTGAGGTGGGAGTGTCTCTGTTTTCTAGAGCACTCTGGTGGGTGGGCTCTGCAGCTGTACTTTAGGCACCCAATGTTTGTACCTCTAAAGATTGGTGGGCATCACTATCCTCAGATCCCTTTAGCAGGTGTGCTAGGTGGTGTGGGTGGAGCTTCAACCCTCAGTTCCCTGCTGTGGATCAGTGAGGGCTCTGTTTAATAGGTAGAGAGGTATCAGACCTCCAAAACTTGCCTTTTCACTGCTCAGCTTGAACAATTACAGTCAGATCTCTATCAGAATTGCCTTTGCATTATAATAGCCACCTGGTTCCCTGTAGGGATGAAAGCCAAAAACTGTGGCTCTCTTATGCTTGGCTGGAGCTGGTTCTGTATTATTATTCCAGTTTAGGGACATCAGGGAAGGATTTTTCTCCCTGATTGTTAATTGCTGCTTCTCTCAGGACAGGAGAATGGGTTGGGGAAAAAAACCCACAGAGCACTTCACTCCCTGGCCCAGGGAATTCCAATGTTAATGAAGCCAGCTGGGGCAGGGATGGGCAGGATCAGATAGATAGGAGAGGGTAGCCCCTGAAGGTTAGGGCTGCGTCCTGTGCTTGAGCAGTCTCATGAAGCTGTGATCATCTTCTCTGCACTTAGACCAAAGCCCAGCACCAAGGTTTCCTGGCTGGGTTGGTGCGCTCCAGGCTCTGAAACCAGTTGCTGCTTCCCCATGGTTTCTCGTTCTTCTGCCACCTGTGTGGGTGTGCAGCCTGCATGTGCTACCTGTGTCCCCTCTGAGGTTACTCCAGGGGGTTAGGGCTGCGTCCTGTGCTTGCCCGTCTCAGTAAGCTGTGATCAGCCCCACCACTCTGGCTCCAGGGAACTGTGAGGGCTCAAGGCTGTGGCATGGCAAGCCAGCTCCAGAAACAGGTGCTGCCTCATCACGTGGCTTTTCACTCCCCTGTCACTCAGGTCAACTCCTTAGTTCTGCGTTTGATGGTCAGGGTTCGTAGATTGTCATGTATGTAATCGGTTCATTTTTTTTTTGAGTCTTTGCTGCAAGAGGGATCAGCAGAAGCTTCTACCTAGTCAGCCATCTTGATCCTGCCTCCCCTGTCTCGTTTTTGATGTGTGCTTTTATTGCTATAAATTGACCTCTAAGCACTGCTTTTATTGTATCCCAAAGGTACATGTGTTTTCATTCTTGTTTGATTGTATGAATTTTTTTTGTTCCACTTTTATTTCTTCTATTACCCAGCAGTTTTTAAACAAGGTGTTGTTCAGTTTCCATGTGTATGATTTTTTCCTTCCTGTTTCTATACTTGATTTCTACTTGTATGGCATTATGATCAGTGAAGACAGTTTGTCTCAATGTTTTGGATTTTGATAAGACTTTCTTTGTAGCCTTAAATGTGGCCTATTCTGGAGAGTGTTCTATGTGCTGTGGAAAAGAATGTATTACTTTGCTGTTGTTGGGTGGAGTGTTCAGTATATGTCTATGAGGTCGAATTAGTTTATTGTGACGTTTTAATCTGTATCTTTGTTGAGTTTATGTCTGTACATTCTGTCCTTTACCAAGAGTGGTGTGTTGAAGTCTCCTACTATTTTTTTTAATCCTGTTTGAGTCCGTTTTATATATTTTGGAGCCATGACATTTTGGGTGCGTATATGTTTATTATGGTTGCTTTCTCCTGGTGTATTGACCCTTTTAATCATTATATAGTGTCCTTCCTCATCCTTTATGGTGGATTTTGCTTTACAGTCTATTTTATTGGAAGTTAATATTGCCTCTCCTGCTTTTTTATTTTTTTGATTATAGTTGGCTTGATATATTTTTTCCTTCCTTTTGTGTCTGAAGTATGTCTCTTGTAGATGGTGTATAGATGGATAATGCTTTTTTATCCACTCTGCCACTCTCTGTTTCTGTACTAGTGCATATAGGCCAATTACACTCAGTGTAATTGTTGATAGGAACGATTTTTTTTTCTTATGAGTTTACTTCTGTCGTTTTGGGTTTTGTTTATTTGTTTGTTTTTGTGGTGTTGACAGGTTCTTTGTTCTGCTCAGTTATCTGTGCTGAGTTCTTTTGGTTTATATATTTTCTCTTCATCTCTTTCATTATCGTTGATTTTGTGTTTGCTGAGAATTTATGTTTTTCTTCTTGTTTATTTTGATTGGTAGATTTGTTAATTTCCTTTGTGGTCTCCTTGAAGTTTATCTTTATTTTTCTAAGTTTAAACCTGTCTTATTTTTTTTTCTTGATATTGCTTTGAATTACACTCCATATGGAAATTCAATGACTACAAATTTTATTCACTTTTTTTGGTCACTGTCGTTTATATACTGACTTGTCTGGTTCCCTATTTTCAGCCTTTTATTTTATTTTTGTGAATTCCCTGTATGGGTTGGTATCTGGTTGATCTGTCCTGTGTCCTAGTCTTGGATTATTGTCTGATGTTGTCAGTTCTCTAAACAGAGAACTCCCCCTAATATTTCTTGCAGTTTTTGGTGTGATTTTTACATATTCCCTTATTTTCTGTTTATCTGCATATGACCTAATTTCATTATCGTATTTGAGGGAAAATATTGCTGGATATATAATTCTGGGCTGGCATTTTTTTTTCCCTTCAAGGCTTTGTGTATCTCATTCCATTGCCTTCTTGTCTGCATGGTATCTGCTTAGTAATCATAAACCAAAAACCAAAACAAAAACCTATTGCCATTGAGTCAATTCTAACTTATAGCAACCTTATAGCACAGAGTAGAACTGCCCCATAGGGTTACCAAGGACCACCTAGTGGATTCAAACTGCCATCCTTTTGGTTAGCAGCTGTAGCACTTAACCACTACACCATCAGGGTTTCTGCTTAGTAATCATAGCTTAGTCTTACTGGTTCTACTCTGTATGTGACTTTTTGTTTATCCTTAGCTGCTTTCTGGACTCTGTATTTGGTTTTTGAAAGTTTCATTATGATTTGTCTTGGTAAATTTCTTTTGGGTCTGTCCTGTATGGGATTCATTGAGCTTCTTGCATAGATATCTGCCAGTAAATCTTCAACAATTCTCTGAGTTTTCCATTTCCCTCCTCACCCCCATTGAGGTATTCTGATGACTTGTAGGCTTTTCCTCTTAATAGTATTCCATGCAATTCTTACACTTTCTACATTTTTATTCATCTCTTTTTATGATTTTTTTCTTCAAATAAATTGGTGTCAAGGGATTTGTCTTCAATCTCACTAATTCTGACTTCCATTGTCTCAATTCTGCTCCTATGACCTTCTATCGAGTTGTCCAATTTTGAAATTTTATTGTTAACCATTTGGATTTCTTTTTGTGAGCATGTTTTTTTTAATTTTTTGAATTTGAAATGATTGCCTACTGTAAAATATTTGAATAAAATACAAAATAATTTAAACAAGAAATAGTTTATTTTATCAAGACTATTTTAGGAGGCGGAGCCAAGATGGTGGAATAGACAGACACTTCCGGCGAGCCCTCTTTACAACAAAGACCAGAAAAAAAAGTGAAACGAGTATATTTGTGACACACTGGGAGCCCTGAGCTTCAAAGGCAAGCTTAGAAAACAAACTGAGGGGCAGGGGGATGAGAAACTGTTCAGAAGAGAAGAGGAGTTACTGGACCTGAATCGCGGGAGCCCTCAGGCATTATTCCCAGAGTGGCTGTGGGGGGCTGGTACTAGCGTTTGGACAGTTTCCTCTGGTAAAGCAGCCAGCCACACAGCCCACCCACACTTCTGGAAACTGAAGAGAATGGCGCTCTTGGCAAAAGCTAAGTACTTGCATATATTTTAATACCCCTCTCACCTGCAAACTGGCTTCACTGGCTGAATTCTCTGGGCCTGAGATAGACACTGTTGAGCACCTAGAGCGATCCTTCCAGCCTTGGGGAAGGAAAAAATTTGCATTTGGGGGAAAAGATAATTTGCTAGCTCCACTAACTGGGGTCCTCAGGACAGAAGTAGCTCCTGTGCAGGCATAAACCATCCGTGGGCCTTGAGCAACTTTCTCTTTTTCATGGACCTGTGTGGGCCTATTTTGGGAGATTAGGCCCTTGTTGGCAGACTCCAACCATTTCAGCTGTGCAATGGAGAGGTCGGTGTATGATGTTTGACATTGCCTTGCCAATTAAACAGGGTCCCCACCTACCCACATCAGAGACCTAAGGACTGGTAACTCCACTCTGGTCACAAGCCACCCGCGACAGGGGTCCAAAGATAACTGGAACCTCCCAGTCCTTATAACCAAAAATTTTTGGTGCCAATGGTCCATCTGCATAACCCACCTACCTGCACACTGCAGGGAACAGGGGCGCACTTTCCTCAGAGACACTTGGGGGTAGGATCTCAGCCTCCTGCCTTGTTCAGAGCATGATCCCTGGCTGCATTCAGATACTGGTATGTACACCAATCACCCCTGCCCCTCTAAGACTGTAGGACAGAGCCTGTACCACACATTTGATGATCAGCTACATGGACACCTGAGCTGAATTCATACAAGAAGTGTGAATGGACTCCTAGACTGATATACCTGATAACAGCTCTAGCCAGCTAGGGACAGGATGTCAGAGATCCAAAGGTGAAAATAATCAAGATAGCTCACTCAAGCAACACGTAAGGGTATACCAAAATAAAACAAAGCAAGAAGCTATGACACAGTACAAAACCCAGTACCCTATACAACACAGTAAGCAAGCAGAAACTAATACAGTAACTTATAGATGGCTCGGAGACAACAGTCAATATCAAGTCACATAAAGAAACAGACCATGATCACCTCAACAGGCTCTCAAAACAAAGAATTCAGGGATCTTCTAGATGAAAGTTGCATTCCTGGAATTACCAGAGGCAGAATACAAAAGTTTAATATACAGAAACCTTCAAGACATCAGGAAGGAAATGAGGCAATAAGCAGAACAAGCCAAAGAACACACAAATAAAGCAATTGAAGAAATTAGAAAGATTATTCAGGAACGTAATGAAAAGTTTAAAAAGCTGAAAAAATTCATAGGCAGGCAGCAATCAGAAATGCAGAAGGTTAACAATAAAATTACGAAAGTAGACAACTCAAGAGAAAGTCAGAGGAGCAGAATTGAGTGAGTAGAAGCTAGAATTTCTGAACTCGAAGATAAATCACTTGGCAGTAATATATTTGAAGAAAAATCAGATAAAAGAATTTAAAAAAATGAAGAAACCTCAAGGATCACTTGGGACTCTCTCAAGAGAAAAAACCTAGGAGTGATTGGAGTACAAAAACAGGGAGGGATAACAGAAAATACAGAGAGAATTGTTGAAGATTTGTTGGCAGAAAACTTCCCTAGTGTCATGAAAGATGAGAAGATATCTATCCAAGATTCTCATCGAACTCCATATAGTGACGATCTTAAAAAAAGAAAGTCACCGAGACATATTATAATCAAACTTGCCAAAACCAAGGGAAATTATAACAGCAGCAAGGGATAAATGAAAAGTCACCTACAAATGAGAGCCAATAAGAATAAGCTCGGACTACTTGGCAGAAAACATGCTGGCAAGAAGGCAATGGGTGACATATTTACAAAATTGAAGGAAAAAAATTGCCTGCCAAGAATCATATATCCAGCAAAACTGTCTCTTAAATCTGAAGGTGAAATTAAGACATTTCCAGAAAAACACAAGTTTAGGGAATACGTAAAAACAAAATCAAAGCTGCAAGAAATACTAAAGGGAGTTCTTCAGTTAGAAAATCAATAATATCAGGCATCAACCCAAGACTAGAACACCGGGCAGAGCAACCAGAAGTCAACCCAGACAGGGAAATCCAAAAAAACAAAGCAAGAATATAAAAAAAGCTCAAAACAGGATAACAGAGATGCTATTAAAAAAAAAAAATTATATAAAAGAAGACAACATTAGAAGAACAAAGAGGGACTAAAAAATGTAATCATACACATCCATATGGAGAGAAAGGTACGGCGATACAAAGAAATAAAAGTTAGGTTTAACTTTAGAAAAATAGGGGTAAATAATAAGGTAACCACAAAGGAGACAAACTACCCTACTCATCCAAATAAAATACAAGAAAAAAATAGAGACTCAGCAGAAACAAAATCAACAACAAATATGAGGAAAGGACAATATATAAAGAAAATCTACTCAGCACATAAAATCAAGTGGGAAAAAGAAACTGTCAACACCACAAAAAAAAGACATCAAAATAAGCACTAAATTCGTACCCATCCATAATTACCCTGAAAGTAAATGAACTAAATACACCAATAAAGAGACAGAGAGTGGCAGAATGGATTAAAAAACAAGATCTGTCTATATGCTGTCTACAAGAGATACACCTTAGAGACACAAACAAACTAAAACTGAAAGGTTGGAAAAAATATATCAAACAAACAACAATCAAAAAAGAGCAGGAGTGGCAATATTAATTTCTGACAAAATAGACTTAAAAGTTAAATCCATCAGAAAGGATAAGGAAGGACACTATATAATGATTAAAGGGACAATACACCAAGAAGATATAACCATATTAAATATTTATGCACCCAATGACAGGGCTGCAAGATACATAAAACTAACTCTGTCAGCATTGAAAAGTGAGATAGACAGCTCCACAATAATAGCAGGAGACATCAACACACCACTTTCCATGAGGTACAGGACATCCAGAAAGAAACCGAATAAAGACATGGAAGACCTAACTGCTGCAATCAACCAACTTGTCCTCATAGACCTATACAGAACACGCCACCCAACAGCTGCAAAGTATACTTTCTTTTCTAGTGCGCATGGAACATCCTCTAGAATAGACCACTTATTAGGTCATAAAGCAAGCCTTAGCAGAATCCAAAACATTGAAATATCAAAAAACATCTTCTCTGACCATAAGGCCCTAAAAGTGGAAATCAATAACAGAACGCAGGGAAAAGAAATCAAACACTTGGAAACTGAACAATACCCTGCTCATAAAAGACTGGATTGTAGAAGACATTAAGGATGGAATAAAGAAATTCAGAGAATCCAATGAGAATGAAAACACTTCCTATCAGAACCTATGGGACACAGCAAAAGTGGTGCTCAGAGGCCAATTTATATCAATAAAGGCACACATCCAAAAACAAGAAAGGGCCAAAAACAAAGAATTATCCCTACAACTTGGAACAAATAGAAAGAGAGCAACAAAAGAAACCCACCAGCAGCAGAAAAAAACAAATAATAAAAATTAGAGCTGAACTAAACGAAATAGAAAACAAAAACAATTGAAAGAACTAACAAGAACAAAAGCTGTTTTTTTTGAAAAAATCAACAAATTGATAAACCACTGGCCAAACTGGCAAAAGAAAAACAGGAGAGGAAGCAAATAACCCAAATAAGAAATGAGATGGGCGATATTACTGAAATTAAAAGAATCATATCAGATTATTATGAAAAATTGTACTCAAACAAATTTGAAATCCTAGAAGAAATTAATGAAATCCTAGAAACACACTACCTAACTAAACTAACACAAACAGAGGTAGAACAACTAAATAGACCCAAAACAAAAGAAGAGATTGAAAAGGTAACCAAAAAACTCCCAACAAAATAAAAACTCTGGTCCGGACGGCTTCACTGCAGAGTTTTACCAAACTTTCACAGAAGAGTTAACATCACTACTACTAAAGGTGTTTCAGAGCATAGAAAAGGATGGAATACTACCAAACTCATTCTACAAAGCCACCATATCACTGATACCAAAACCAGGTAAACACACCACAAGAAAAGAAAATTATATACTGTGTTCCTCATGAATGTAGATGCAAAAATCCTCAACAAAATTCTAGCCAATACAATTCAACAATATTCAAGAAAATAATTCACCATGACCAAGTGGGATTCATACCAGGTATGCAGGGATGGTTCAACATTAGAAAAACAATTAATGTATTCCACCACATAAATAAAATAAAAGACAAGAATCACATGATTTTATCAATTGGTGCAGAAAAGGCATTTGACAAAGTTCAACACCCATTCATGGTAAAAACTCTCAGCAAAATAGGAATAGAAGGAAAATTCTTCAACATAATAAAGGACATTTTTTTTTTATACAGAGCCAACAGCCAACATAACCCTAAATGGAGAGAGCCTGAGAGCATCCCCACTGAGAAAAGGAAGCAGACAAGGATGCCCTTTATCACCACTATTTTTCAACATTGTTTTTTTTTATTATTCAACATTGTGCTGGAAGTCCTAGCCACAGCAATTAGGCTAGATAAAGAATTAAAGGGCATCCAGATCAACAAGGAAGAAGTAAAATTTTCTCTATTTTCAGATGACACGATCTTATACACAGAAAACCCTGAGGAATCGTCCAGAAAACTACTGAAACTAAGAGAAGAGTTCCCCAGAGCATCAGGATACAAGATTAAAAAAAAAATAAGATAAACATACAAAAATCAGTTGGATTCCTCTATAACAACAAAAAGAACATCGAAGAGGAAATCACCAAATCAATGGCATTTGAAGTAGCCCCCAAGAAGATAAAATACTTAGGAATAAATCTTACCAGAGAAGTAAAAGACTTATACAAAGAAAACTACCGTACACTGCTGCAAGACAGCAAAGGAGACTTACATAAGTGGAAAAACGTACCTTGCTCATGGATAGGAAGACTGAACATTATAAAAATGTCTATTTTACCAAGAGCGATCTATACATTTAATGCAATTCTAATCCAAATCCCAACGACATTCTTTAATGAGATGGAGAAACAAATCAACAACTTTATATGTAAGGGAAAGAGGCCCCGGATAAATAAGGCATTACTGAAAATGAAGAACAAAGTGGGAGGCCTTACTTTACCTGATTTTAGAACCTATTATATCACCACAGTAGTCAAAACAGCCTGGTACTGGTACAACAACCCATACATGGACCAATGGAACAGAACTGAGAATACAGACATAAATCCATCCACATATGAGCAGTTGATATTTGACAAAGGACCCAAAACAGTTAAATGGGGAAAAGACAGCCTTTTTAACAAATGGTGCTGGCATAAGTGGATATCCATCTGCAAAAAAATGAAACAAGACCCATGCCTCACTCCATGCACAAAAACAAGCTCATAATGGATCAAAGACCTAAATATAAAATCTAAAATTATAAAGATCATTGGAGAAAAAATAGGGACAATTTTAGGAGCCCTAATACGTGCATAAACAGTATACAAAACATTACTAACAATGCAGAAGAAAAACTAGATAACTGGGAGCTCCTAAAAATCAAACGCACGCTCATGCAAAGACTTCACCAAAAGAGTAAAAAGGCTACCTACAGACTGGGAAAAAGTTTTTAGCTATGACATTTCCGATCAGCGTCTGATCTCTAAAATCTACGTGATACTGCAAAAACTCAACTACAAAAAGACAAATAACCCTATTTAAAAATGACAAAAGATATGAATAGATACTTCACCAAAGAAGACATGCAGGTAGCTAACTGATATATGAGGAAATGTTCACGATCATTAGCCATCAGAGAAATGCAGATCAAAAATACAATGAGATTTCATCTCACTCCAACAATGCTGGCATTAATCCAAAACACACAAAATAATAAGTGTTGGAGAGGCTGTGGAGAGATTGGAACACTTATACACTGCTGGTGGGAATGTAAAATGGTACAACCACTTTGGAAATCAATTTGGCTCTTCCTTAAAAAGCTAGAATTAGAACTACCATACGATCCAGCAATCCCACTCCTTGGAATATATCCTAGAGAATAAGAGCCTTTACAAGATCAGATGTGTGCACACCCATGTTTATTGCAGCACTGTTTACAATAGCAAAAAGATGGAAGCAACCAAAGTGCCCCTCAATGGATGAATGGATAAATAAATTATGGTATATTCACACAGTGGAATACTACACATTGATAAAGAACAGTGATGAATTCGTGAAACATTTCATAACATGGAGGAACCTGGAAGGCATTATGCTGAGTGAAATTAGTCATATGCAAAAAGACAAATATTGTATAAGACCACTATTATAAGAACTTGAAAAATAGTTTAAACTGAGAAGAAAACATTCTTTTGTGCTTATGAGAGGAGGGAGGGTGGGAGAGGGGCATTCACTAATTAGTAGATAAGAACTACTTTAGGTGAAGGGAAAGACAGCACACAATACAGGGGAGGTCAGCACAATTGGACTAAACCAAAAGCAAAGAAGTTTCCTGAATAAACTGAATGCTTCAAAGGTCAGTGTAGCAGGGGCAGGGGTTTGGGGACCGTGATTTCAGGGGACATCTAAGTCAAGTGGCATAATTAAATCTATTAAGAAAACATCCTGCATCCCATTTTGAAGAGTGGCTTCTGGGGTCTTAAATGCTAGCAAGCAGCCATCTAAGATGCATCAATTGGTCTCAACCCACCTGGATCAAAGGAGAATGAAGAACACCAAGGACACAAGGTAATTACAAGCCCAAGAGACTGAAAGGGCCACATGAACCAGAGACTACATCACCCTGAGACCAGAAGAACTAGATGGTGCCCAGCTATAATGGCTGACTGCCCTGACAGGGAACACAACAGAGAACCCCTGAGGCAGCAGGAGAGCAGTGGGATGAAGACCCCAAATTCTCATAAAAAAAAAAAAAGACCATACTTAATGGTCTGACTGAAACTGGAAGGACCCTGCGTGTCATGGCCCCCAGGCCTTCTGTTGGCCCAGGACAGGAACCATTCTCGAAGCCAACTCTTCAGACATAGATTGGACTGGACAATGGGTTGGAGAGGGATGCTGGTGAGGAGTGAGCTTCTTGGATCAGGTGGACACTTGAGACTATGTTGGCATCTCCTGCCTGGAGGGGAGATGAGAGGGTAGAGAGGGTTAGAAGCTGGCGAAATGGACACGAAGAGACTGGAGGGAGAGAGCGGGCTGTCTCAGGGAGAGTAATTGGGAGTGTGTAACAAGGTGTATATAAGTTTTTATGTGAGAGACTGACTTGATTTGTAAACTTTCATTTAAAGCACAATAAAAGTTATAAAAAAAGACTTTTACACATTAACTTATATTTTCAAACATCTAATGCTTTTGATGTTATTCATTCTTCTTAACTTATAAAGAATTATAGATATTAATAGACTTCCAAATTTAAATAAGAAATATTGGATTCTTGGATTTTTTTCTTTTATTGTACTTTAGATGAAGCTTTACAGAGCAAATTTGCTTCTCATTAAACAATTAATATACATATTGTTTTATGATATTTGTAGTCAATCCCACAACATGTCAACACTCTCCCCTTCTCTCCCCCATTACCAGCTTTCCTGTTCCCTCCTGCGTTCGTGTCCTTGCCTTTGGACTGGTGTGCCCATTTAGTCTCATTTTTTTTTTCTTTTTTATGGGCCTGAGTAATCTTTGCCTGAAGTGTGAAGCTCAGGAGTGACTTCATTAATGAACTAACAGCATATTCAGGGGCCATATTCTCAGAGTTTTTCCACTCTCTGTCAGACCAGTAAGACTGGTCTTTTGTGTGTGTGTGTGATTCAGAATTTTGTTCTACATTTTTCTCCAGCTCTGTTCGGGACATTCTGTTGTGATCCATGTAAGAGCAGACAGTGGTGCTAGCTGAGCACCATGAAGTTGTGCTGGACTCAGTCTGGTGGAGGCTGTGGTACCTGTGGTCCATTAGTCCTTTGGACTAATCTTTCCCTTGTGTCTCTGGTTTTCTTCATTCTCCCTTGCTCCAGACTGGGTGGAGTATCTTAGATGGCCACTCACAAGCTTTTAGGACCCCAGATGCTACTCACCAAAATAGAATACAGAACATTTTCTTTATAAACTATGTTATGACAATTGAGGTAGATGCTCCTCTAGAGGATGGTCTCCACAGCCCGCAGCCCAGTAATTTGGTCCCTCAGGGAGGTAAGATGTGTCTATGTAGCTTCCATGGCCTTGCCTTTGACAAAATGTTCTGGCTTCCCCATCAAAGATTATTTTTGTGTAAATCTTTTTGAGTTTTTATAGTATTGGTCTCCTACAGTATTTGTCCTTTTGTGGTACACTTATTTCACTCAGCCTAATGCCCTCCAGATTCAACCATGTTGTGAGATGCTTTGCAGATTCATCATTGTTCTTTATTGTTGCATAGTATTCCATTGTGTGTATGTACAATTTGTTTATTCATTCACCTGTTGATGGGCACCTAGGTTGTTTCAGTCTTTTTGCTATTGTGAATAATGCTGCAATGAACATGGGTGTGCATTTGTCTATTCATGTGACAGCTCTTCTTTCTCTAAGATCTATTCCTAGGAGTGGGATTTCTGGATCATGTGGTATTTCTATTTCTAGCTTTTTAAAGAAGTGCCATATTATCTTCCAAAATGATGTGCTAGTATACCATTTTACATTCCCACCAACACTGCATAAGATTTCCAATCTCCCTGCAGCCTTTCCAACATTTGTTATTTTCTGGTTTTTGATATGTGTCAGTAATGTCAGGGCGAGATGCTGTCTTATTGTGGTTTTGATTTACATTTCTTTTTTTTTTTAATAGTGATATTGAGCATTTCCTCATGTGTCTTTTAGCCTTCTAAATGTCTTCATTGGTGAAGTGTCTGTTCATATCCTTTGCCCTTTTTAAAATTGGATTGTCTTTTTGTTGTAGAGATTTTGGATTTTCCTGTAGATTTCAGAGATTAGAACTTTGTCACATTTTTCATAGCCACAATTTTTTCCCAGTCTGTAGGTTCTCTTTTTACTCTTTTGCTGAAGTCTTTTGATGAGCCTAATTGTTTAATTTTTACAAGATCCCAGTTGTGTAGCTTATCTTCTGGTGTTTGTGTATTGTTAGTTATGGTTCATATCCTGCTCATGCCGTGTATTAGGGCTTCTAGTATTTATCCTATTGTTTCATCCATGATCTTTATAGTTTTGGGTTTTATGTTTTGGTCTTTGATCCATTTTGAATCAGTTTTTGTGTATGGTGTGATGTATGGGTTCTGTTTCATTTTTTGCAAATGGAAATTCAGTTTTTCCAGCACCATTTGTTAAAAAGACTGTATTTTCACCATTTAATGGACCTTGAACCTTGGCAAAGATCAGGCGACCATAGGTAGATGGATTTACATTTGGATTCTCAACTCTGTTCCAATGGTCAATATGTCTGTCTTTGTACCAGTACCATGCTGTTTTGACTACTGTAGCTTTGTAGTTCTGAGGTCAGGCAGTGCGAGTCCTTCTACTTTATTCTTCTTCAATAGTGCCTTACTCATCCGGGGCCTTGTTCCTTTCCATATAAAGTTAATAATTAGGTTTTCCATCTCAGTTAAGAGATGTTTGGGTCGAGAGTGCATTGTGTTTGTAGATTGCTTTGGGTAGAACTGACATTTGCACAATGTTCAGTCTACTTATCCATGAGCGTGGTATGGTTTTCCATTTATATAGGTCTCTTTTATTTTCTTGCAGTAGTGTTCTGTAGTTTTCTTTGTATAGGTATTTTACATCTGTGGTTAGATTTATTTCTATGTATTTTATCTTTTACAGACTATTATAAATGGTATTGTTTTCCTGATTTCCTTTTTGTCATTCTCTTTATTGGTGTATAGGAATCCAACTGATTTTTGTACATTTATCTTATATCCTGCTAATCTGCTGAATTTGTTAGTTCCAGTAGTTTTCTCATGGAGTCTTTTGTGTTTTCTAGGTATCGTATCATGTCATCTGCAAATAGGGACAGTTTTACTTCTTCATACCAATTTGGATGTTCTTTTTCTTGCCTTATTGCTGTTGCTAGGACTTCTAGCACAATGCTGAACAGGAGTGGTGATAAAAGGCATCCTTGCCTTGTTCCTGTTCTTAAGGGGAATGTTTTCAGCCTTCTTCATTAAGAATGATGTTGGCTGTTGGTTTTGTACAGATGCCCTTTATCACATTGAGAAATTTCTATTCTATACCTATTTTATTGAGAGTTTTTATCAGGAATGGGTGTTGGACTTGTTGAATGCCTTTTCTGCATTAACTGAGATGACCATGGGATTCTTTCGTTTTATTTATATGATGGATTACATTGATTGATTTTCTAATGTTGGCCTATCCTTACATATCTGGTATGAAACCCAATTGGTCATGATGTATTTTTTTTGATATAATGCTGAATTGTATTGGCTAGAATTTTGCTGAGAATTTTTGCAACTATATTCATGAAAGTTAATGATATTGGTCCATAATTTTTTTTTTTTTTTTTTTGCCTTTCCCTAGGTTTTGTTATCAGGGTTATGCTGGCTTCATAGAATGAGTTTGGGAGCATTCCATCCTTTTCTATGCTCTGAAATACCTTTAGTAGTAGTGGCGTTAATTCTTCTCTGAATGTTTGGTAGAATTCTCCAGGGAAGCCGTCTGGGCCAGGGCTTTTTTTTTTTTTTCGGTTGAGAGTTTTTTTTTTTTTTTTTAATTACCTTTCAAATTTCTTCTCTTGTTATGGGTCTGTTCAGATTTGCCATTTCAGTTTGGCTAGGTAGTGTGATTCTAGAAATTTGTCCATTTCCTCTAGGTTTTCAAATTTGTTGGAGTATAGTTTTTCATAGTACTCTGTTATCATACTTTTTATTTCAGTTCAGTCTGTTGTAAAGGTCCCCCATTTCATTTCTTATTTGGGTTATTTGCATCCGTTTTTCTTTTCTAAATTTGGCCACTGGTTTGTCGATTTTTCTGAACCTTTCAAAGAACCAACTTTTGGTTTTGTTGATTCTTTCTATTGCTTTTGTTTTCTATTTCATTTATTTCTGCTCTGATCTTTATTATTTCCTTTCTTCTGGTGGCTGTGGGCTTCTGCTGTTTTCTTTCTGTTTGAATTGTGTAGCTAATGTTTTGATTTTGTCCCTTCTTTTTTGATATGTGCATTTATTGCTATAAATTGATCTCTGACCACAGCCTTTGCTGTGTCCCAAAGTTTTGGTATGATGTGTTTTCATTCTCATTTGATTCTAGGAATTTCTTTTATTCCATCTTTGATCTCTTCTATTACTCAGTGTTTTTTAAGCAGGGTGTTATTCAGTTTCCATGGATTTTTTTCCCCCTTGCTCTTCCTTTTATTAATTTTTACTTTGATCATGTTGTGATCATAGAAAAAAAAAAGCCGCTTTTTATTATCTCATTGTTTGGGATTTTGTTGAGGGTTGCTTTGTGGCCGAAGATGTAGTCTATTCCGGAGAACATTACATGTACTTTGGAAAATAATGTGTACTTTGTTGCTGTTGGGTGGAGTGTTCTATATATATCTATGAGGTCAAGTTGCTTGATTGTGGTATTTAGATCTTCTGTATCTTTGTTGAATTTCTTTCTAGATATTTTGTCCTTTATTAAGAGCGGTGTGTTGAAGTCTCCTACTATCATTGTGGAAATGTCAGTTTTTCTCAGTGCTGTCAGAGTTTGTTTTGCATATTTTGGAGCCTGTCATTAGGTGTGTAGATATTTATTATGCTTATGTCTTCATGATGGATTGTCCCTTTAATCAGTATATAATGCCCATCTTTTTCCTTTATGGTGGACTTTCTCTTAAAGTCGGTTTTATCTGCTCTTTTATGGTAGCTCTTTGCTTGATATATTCTTTTCTTCCTTTGATTTTTAATGAAATTATGTCTTTGTTTCTAAGGTGTGTCTCTTGTAGACAGCATATTGATGGATCCTGTTTTTTTATCCATTCTGTCACACTCTTTCTCTTTATGAGTGCATTTAGACCATTTACATTCAGTTTGATTACTGATAGGTGTGAGTTTGTTGCTACTATTTTATACTGGTTGTTTTTGTAGTGTTGACATTTTCTTTGCTCTTCTTACTGTCCTGTGCTGAATTCCTCTTGTTTGTTTCTTTGTTTTGTTTTTATAGAGTTTGTGTTTCTGAGGCTTTAATTTTTTTCTTTATTTTGATTAGTAGGTTTGTTGACTCTTTGTGGTTACCTTGAAATTTGTCCTATCTTCCTCAATTTAAATCAGTCTCTTTTTACTTACTATTGCCTTGACTTTCTCACCATTTGAATGTTCTATACCTACATCATTTATTCCCTCTTTTATTGTTCTGATGTTTTTGTCATTTACAGATTAACCTCTCTGGTTTTCTGTTGTAAATCATTTGTTGTTGTTGTTAGGTTCCGTCAAATTGGTTCCAACTCATAGCGACCCTATGCACAACAGAACAAAACACTGCCCGCTCCTGAGCCATCCTTACAATTGTTGTTATGCTTGAGCCTACTGTTGCAGCCACTGTGTCAACCCATCTCGTTGAGGGTCTTCCTCTTTTCTGCTGACCCTGTACTTCACCAAGCATAATGTCCTTCTCCAGGGACTGATCCCTCTTGACAGCACATCCAAAGTATGTAAGACACAGTCTCACCATCCTTGCTTCTAAGAAGTGTTCTGGTTGTACTTCCTCCAAGACAGATTTTCTTCATTCTTTTGGCAGTCCATGGTATATTCAATATTCTTCACCAACACCACAATTCTTCTTCAGTCTGCCTTATTCATTGTCCAGGTTTCACATTCATAAATCATTTAGTTTTCTTTTATCCTTGAGAATTAATTACTTAGATTGGTATCTGGCTGATGTGATCTTGCATCACAGATTTAGGCTGTTGTCTTGTTATTGGTTTTCTAACCAGATGGTTCCCTTTAATAGTTTTTGTAAGTTTGGTTTGGTTTCTACATATTCCCTTAATTTCTGTGTATCTGGAAATTAGGATTTCACCATTATATTTGAGTGACAGTTTTGCAGGGTATATGACTCTTGACTGGAAATTTTTTTTCTTTCAAGGTTTTATATATGTCATCCCATTGCCTTCTTACCGGAATGGTTTCTGCAAAGTAACCTTTGCTTAATCTTATTGTTTCACCTCTGTATGCGACTTTTCATTTTTCTTGAGCTGCTCTCAGGATTCTTTCTTTGTCTTTGGTTTTATGGAGTGTGATTATGATACGTCTTTGCCATTTTCTTTTGAGGTCTGTCTTATATGCAGTTTGTTGAGCTCCTTGGATGGTCAGCTTTTTGTCCTTCATGAAATGAGTGAAGTTTTCTCTCAGCAATTTTTCAATGATACTCTCTGTGTTTTCCATTTCCTCCCCCTATTCTGGAACTCTGATCACTCATAAATTTTTGCTTTTGATTGTACCCCACATTGTTCTGAGTTTCATCATTTTTCTTCATTCTTTTCTCTGATTCTTCCTCAAGCAAAGTGGTATCTGTTACTGCCAATTGCAGGTTCGTGCCGCCTGCTGCAAAGCCAATTCTGAGACAGGAGGAGGTAAGCAGCAAGAGGGCTTTATTGAATACTGGTATACAAGAGACAGAGAGGGTTAAATTTCTTTCAAATTCTTTCTAAAGTAGAGGACTAATTGGAGGATTTTTATAGGAGAAGTTCAGTGTTTAGAGGTTTTCAGGAATGTTGGTTTTTCCTTGAGGTAGACACATTGATAAAGTGATCTATTATTGAAGTCCTGCAAGTCCCTGCATGTCATCCTGGAGTCCTGCAAGTCCCTTCACACCGTCCTGGTTTCTGTCACAAGATGGATCTAAGCTTTGTTCAGCTACCTTGGTTTTGTGTGTGTGTTTTTTTCCCTTGGGAGAGGAACATAGTTTAATCAACAGCTAAAAATTGATTACCTTATTCTTCTTTATAGAAACAATCATGAGACAGATTTCAGAGCAAGTAATTGTTTCAAAAACTAGAAATTAATCACAGTTTATACATCTATACTAAAACACTAGAAATATATTTTCTGTACTTCAATACTAAAACACCAAAAGAAACATATTTTCTCTACTTCAGTATCCAAGGATTTGTCTTCAACTTTGCTGATCCTGTCTTCCGTTGTTTCAGACTTGTTCCTAAAATCTCTACAGCACTGTCCATTTCCGAAATATTGTTGTTTATCTTTTGGCTTTCTAATTTTTGTTTTTGTATAATTTCTAGTTGTGTGTTTGACATTTTTTTCCTGTATTATTTTCCTGAATCCTTCCATTGTTTTGTGTGCCTTTTCTAATGATTTGATCTATTTTTTTCCTTATTTTTGTCTGCTTTTTTCTGTCATCTCTTGGATAACCCTGAATATCATAGATTTGAATTCCCTACCAGGTAGTTCCAGTGCGTTTTCTTCTACCAGGAGGTCATCTGGTGTTTTATCTTGGACACCTTCTAGAACCATCCTGTCCTGTTTTTGTTTTGTTTTAATATGTTTTGATATTGTCTGCTGTCTTTGGGACTTTCAGTAATTATTTTCTTTGTTTATTGGTTGTAGATTTGTTTGTTTTAGCTTGCATTTTGTTTTATTTGGCTATGTCCGGGCAGGTGGGCTGGACATTCTTTGTTGTTTTCTAATCTGAGGTCATGATACTTCTCACCACCGTGTCCAATGGGCAGGGCTGGTTGCTCAGCTATGGTGCAGCAGGCCAGGTCCAGCAGAGGGGAGGGGCAGTGACAGGTCTTTTGCTGCATGTACCTGGGCCAACAGGATGGGGCTAGGGAACAATGCAGGACAGGGTCTGGTGGTCTGCACCTGTGCTGCTTGGGGGTGCAGTGCTCAGCATTTCATCCAGATAGGCAGGAAGGAATGGGAGGAAGTGTTATGTGGAGCTAAGTGGTTGTGGGGAAGAAGAGAGAGAAACAGAAACCACAAACAAAGAAAGATCCTTTGGGAGCCTACCATTGGAGTGATGCAGACTCAGGGAAGCTGTGTTCTGGTGAATTTATATCCAGGTGGTATGGCACAGCCCATCAAGAAGTGGTGGATTTGGTGCACAAGGCTAGGTGGGGAGGATAAAGGAAAGGAAGGAAGGGGGAAGAGCTAAGAAACTGAAAGGAAAAAGAAAAGAGAGAAAGGCACACATGGCCCTGTGTTCAGGAGAAAGGAAAGGAAGGAAAATGGAGAGAGACAAGAAACCAAGGGATAAAAAAATCCAGGCCATCTGGAAGAAGGAAAGCATAGAGAGACAAGAAACTGAGAAAAAGGAACAAAAGAAATTAAAAAAGAGAGAAAAAACAAAAATTGCCCTGAGGAAGCCCACTGGAAACTGCTCCACAGCTGAGTAGCACTGCACACCATGTCAAGAAGGAGTAGAGATGGCACATGGTGTCAGGTGTTTGGGAAAAGGGTAAGGAAGGAAAGTAGAGATGAACAAGGAACCGAGAAAAGAGAAAATAATAATAATAACTTTAAAATGTCCCTAGGGAGACCACAGGCATGGCAACTCAGACCAGGGAAGTGGCTTCCCAGCCAAGCAGTGCTGTGCAGCCCATCAAGAAGGAGCAGAAATGGCAGATGGTGCTAGGTGTTCGTGAGAAAAGAAAGAAAGGAGGTGAGACAGAGATTATAAGCCAAAAGAAAAAACAACAACAGCAAAAAAAAAAAAAATGGCACTGAAGAAGTTGGCCAGTGGGAGTGGGGCTAATCCAAGTGGCAAGGAGCTGGCTTCTCCCCAGCCAAGGGACCATGGCCCACCAGAAAGAGGCAGAAGCCATGCAGGAAGAAGAAATGTGGGGGGTAGAAAAGTGTGTATCCCTGATTACCGGGTGCTCTGTCTCTTGCTGGGGGTTCAGTGAAGATGTCTTCCTGTACTCCCTGTCTGCTGTTCTTGGTGACTGAGGGGTCCAAGATGGCAAATCTATGCCATGTTAGCTGATAGGGCACCTCCACTCCATAGCTCTCTTTGTTCTCTGTCAGTTTCTTATTCCGTTTGGTGTTTGGATGAGTTCTTTATTCCTTCATTTGACTCTTAGAGCTCCAGGATTGACGTTTGTATCTGTTTTACTTAGTTTTTTTGGTCTTTGCTGCAGAACGATGGCATGGTGCTTCTTTCTATAGTGCCATGTTGTCTCTAATCTTTTGGATTTCTAGTTGCTGTTTTTTTATGGTTTCTTCAGCCTGTTTATTTTGTTGTTTTGTTCTTGTATTGTTTTTCTGAATTCTTCTATTGCTTTGTTTGTGTGTTCCTTGGTTTTGTCTGTGGTTTGCCTGATTTCCTTCTTGATTTCTTGGAGAACTCTGTATATTAGTCTTTTGAATTCTTCATCCGGTTGTTTCATTGCCTTATCTTCCTCCAGAAGGTTTTCTGATTCTTTATTTTGTTCACTTTTTGGATCCATGTTGTCTTGCTTCTTTATGTGATCTGATATTGACTGTTGTCTTCTAGGCATCAATAAGTTATTATATTTGCTGTATTTTCGTTTACTGCATCCTGAATTTTTGTTTTGTTTTGATGTGTCCAAGTAGGCTGGGCCTGTGTACTACTCTGTTCGTTAATCTGGTCTCATTGAAGCTCTCACCCCATGTCTTCAGGTGGTCAGAGCACCTACTAGGTGTGTAAGCCCGGGAGTCTGTTCACTGTTCTTGTGGGGGTGCTGGAGATGTAGGTGGTATTTTTGGCTGTGGGTGCAGGAGGTGTTCTCCCTGGTCATTGGATTGGGTGTTCTGTTTGTGCTCTGCCTATTACTTCTTTGTCAGGGTGCAGTTGTCTGGGCCATTAGTCATGAAGTGTGTGTTGCTGAGACTCTCACCTACAGTCCTGGGTAGGTAGGGTTGAGTGGGGGTGTTTGGAGCAGGCACCAGCCTCTGGTTACAGTGGGGGTGATGTGAGGGCAAAGGAGGAGGCTGTCAAATGGTCCTGTGTGCCTGGATGGAGGGTGTGCCCCTATCTGCTAGAGCGCTTAGTTGGGGGGGTAGTGAAGCCAGTCTTTGGGTGTCCAGTGCTTTTGACCTGAGGGATTGGGGGCACCACTGAGTCTCAGGCCCCTGTCATGCATGACTAGATAAAGTGGGTGGTACCAGCGATCCTCAGGCACCCAGTGAGAGTGGATAAGTCTCTTTCTTAGGGGACAGGGTGGTGTTGAATGTCACAAATCTGCAGCACCCACTTGGCTACTGCAGGTGAAAATAGACTTCAGGTGGATGCCCTGGTCTACTATCAAATGGGGCAGCTCACTAGTCCCCTAATAAAAAAAAAGTCTTTCTTTTCAGATACTGGAGCGAATAGAATCTGCCATTTTCTTTTCGTACCAAATACTGGAATCTTTTGATAATGTATCTATGAGCTAGATCATAATCCTCATTATAGAAATGAAGACATTTAGACTCAGAGAGGGAAAATGTTTTATACTAACACACAACTATTACATGGAGAACTCTGGATTTGACTTGAATCTAATTACTTCCCAATCAATGCTTTTTTTATGGCATTTTTAACCCAAGCGCTAGAGAAGGTGCAGATTGGTGGATGCAAAGGCTTTGATAATGTTCTACTTCTTAAATTTAGTTGAGGGTTAATGTGCATTCATGTTGCTATTATGTTTCATTTACTGCATAAAAAATAGAAGAATGACAGGCCATTAGGCTTGTTCAGTGCCTGGCATGGAATAGGTGCTCAGTAAATTCCAAATAATGAATGAATGAACAGGTTAACCAAGGATATTTCTTATAATTGAGGGTGGGAAGGAGGAGGATTGGCACCAAGGTGCTCTGAGACAGGTACATGGCTTTGGGTGTTTCTACTGGTTCATAGTAGAATACCAGCCAGTGGCTTGGAATATGAGGACCAAATGAATTTCTGGGGGAGAAGACTAATGAACGTGAAATCAGGAAAACTGGGATATAAGACAGAGAATTATTCTCTGTAGAAAGCAAGAGTCTGACTATGAATGTCAAAGCAGTCAGCCTACAGACTTGAAAACCATGATAGAGGGAAATATTGGACAAAAGTAGAGCTCAGAAGCCTGAGTAAGGAGGATAGGGTAGTAGGAAGATTACTGGCTGTGTGTTCTGTCAGTCTCAGTTTGTTCATCTACAAAAGAGAGATAATACTTACGTTATGAGAATTCAGAGAGGTAATGTATGTTAAGTACCTAGTAGCACAGTGTTAGCAGACTGAAGTTATTCAACAAATGGTGAAAGAATAGTATGCGTGTCCTATGTCTACTTCCTCACCTTTTGTTCACTCCTCAACCTTCTCCACTTGGGCTCCACTGGCACTACTCTTACTCAAGTTACTGATTATCTCCATGTTGCCAAAGCCTGTGGTCATGTCTCTGGCCTTATCTTACTATATATCACTGCCCTTTTTGAGGATGATGTCCTCTCATTTCTTCTCAAATATCTCTCCTCTTTAGTTTCTGTGAGGTAACTCTCATTTCACCTGGTTTCCCTTTTCTTATTTAGACAACTCATTTTCAGACTCTTTTATGGATCCCTCTTCTCCCTTTTCTAATCGCCTATTAAACTTTTATGTTTCATAGCATTCCCTCAATGACCCCATTGATCTTTCCCTTTACATTACATCTTTTTATACTGTGGTAAAAATGTATGTAATGAATATACTTCTTAAGTAGCCACATCAGCTCCTATGGTTGAATGTCTAAGGGGTATACTAATGAGTAAAGTAACCACCTTTGTGGAGTTTATATTCTAGTGGGGGAAAACAAAATAACAAAATAAACACATTAATGCTAATGTAATGAAAGGTTGTGAACTATACCAAAGAAAAATAAATCAGGTAAGTTGATAGAAAGCTATTGAAGAGGAAGGGTTTTGATTTTAAATAGGATAATATGTGAAGGCTTCTAAGATTACATTTGGGGAGATACCAAAATGAAATAAGGGAGATAAACAAGCTGTTATCTAGAAAAAGAATGTTACAGGCAGAAAAAAAACTGATTTCCATCAAGTCGATTCTGATTCATAGTGGCACTGTAGGACAGTGCAGAACTGCACCTACAGGGTTTCTAAGGCTGTAAATCTTACAGAAGCAGACTACCACTTTTTTCTCCTGAGGAGCACCTAGTGGTTTGAAACGCCAACCTCTCAGTTAGCAGTTGAGTGCTTATCCACTGCATCACCAGGGCTCTCATTAAAAACAGAGGGTATAAGAATGTAAAGACTCTGAAGCAGGAACATGCTTAGATCATTCTAGAAACAACAAGGAGCCAATGTAGATAAAGTAGAGTTGGAAGGATGTGGGGGTAAGGAGAGGATGCAGATGAGGTTGAAGAGATAAGAAGGGGTCAGATCATGCATGGCCTTGTAGGCCATGGTAAGGAGTTTGGATTTCATTTTATTTTTTACTGAAATATATTCTACATTTAGAAAAGTGCACATATTATAAACACACAACTAGATTTAAAAAGAGACATAATATTACCAGCACCCCAAAAGATCCTCTGTGTTCTCTTTCAATCAATACCCTTCCAAAGGTAACCGCTGTTCTTATTTCTACCACTATAGATTAGTTTTACCTGTTTTTGTACTATAGTAAAATGAAAGCATACATATGTACTCTTTCATCTGGCTTCTTTTAGTCATTGTATTTATGAGGGTCATTCGTGTTATTGCATGTAATTTTAATTCATTAATTGATGTTGCTGTACAGTATGTTATATAAATATGCTACAACTTAATTACCTACTGCTATTGACGAGCATTTGGTTTACAGTTTGAAGGAGCATTTGGTTTACAGTTTGAAGGAGCATTTGGTTTACAGTTTGAAGCTGTTATTAATAGTCCTGATATAAATATTCTAGTATATTTCTTTTGGGTGAACATATCTATGCATTCATATTTGGTATGTACCTGGAAGTGGAATTTCTGGGCCATAGGCAAGTATATGTTTTGATTAGGTAGGCTGTCCCAGTTTTCCAAAGTAGTTATACAAATTTACACTCCCACTGGCAGTGTATTTAAGTTCTGATTGTCCTACACCCTTGCCAACTTTTGACATTTTTTGCCTTATTCATATTAGCTATTCTAGTGCCTGCACAGTGATATCTTCCTGGCTTTTATTTGCATTTCCTTGATGATTAATGAGGTTAACAACCCTTTCATATGTTTATTTGCAATTTGGGAATCTTTCGTGAAGTGTCTTTTAAACCTTTTGTCATTTTTTTATTTTGTGTAGTCTGTTTTTATTAGTGATTTGCAGAAGTTTTTTTTATATATATTTATATATTCTTAGTTTGAGTCCTCTGTTT
This sequence comes from Loxodonta africana, assembly GCF_030014295.1. Lineage (NCBI taxonomy): Eukaryota > Metazoa > Chordata > Mammalia > Proboscidea > Elephantidae > Loxodonta > Loxodonta africana. The sequence continues at coordinate 73,806,560 of NC_087369.1, forward strand.
TGGATTCTATTTTATTTTGAGTACAATAAGTAGTCACTGAAGGGTTTTCAGCAGGTATGTGACATGTTATCATTTATGTTTATAAATATCTTTGACTGCTGTGTAAACAATATATTTTTTTAAGGGGATTTGGTACACTGAATAATGACCCCGAAGATATACAAGCCCTAATTTCTGGAACCTGTGAACGTTATCTTATATGAGAAAAGGCTTTACATATGTGATTAAGTTAAAGATCTTAAGGTGAGTATATCATCCTGCATTATCTGGGTGGACCCTAAATATAATCATAAGTGTCTTTATAAAAGGGGAGCAGACGGCAATTTCACTACAGAAGATGAAGGCAATGTGACCATTGAAACAAAATGCTAAACTACAGGCTTTGAAGTGGCAACAAGCCAAAGAATGCAAGGAAATGTATCTGAGATGCTGGAAAAGTCAAGGAAAAAGATTCTTTCCTGGAGCTTCTAAAGGGAGTATGGCCTTGCTGACATCTGGACTTTGGCCCGATGAACTAATTTTGGATTTATGACCTTGGGAATTGTAAGAAAATTAATAAATGTGTGTTTTTTCAAGTTCTCAAGTTTGTGGTAATTTGTAACAGAAGACATAGGAAAGCAACACAGGCAGTAAAGGTGAAGGAAAAATGAACAATTTTTTAGGCTATTGCAGCAATCCAGGAGACAGATGATACAATCTTAACCACTATTTGAAAGTAGTAGATTTGGTGAGAAGCAGTCCAATTGTGGATATAGTTTAAAGGTGAGAGCTGGTAAATTCCTGATGGATTGGATGTAGGGAATGAGAGGAAATGAGAACAGGTCCAGGTTTTTAGAACTGAGCAACTGAATGAATGGTGGTAACATATGATGCACTGGTAAACACTATGGGAAGGAAACATTGGAATGGGTAGAATTTAGCATTAGATATAGGACATATTATGTTGAAATGCCTATTAAGCTATAAATAAAGATGTTTAACAGTAGTTGTAGAGCTGATCCTGGAGTTCAGAGGAGAGGTTGGGAATGGAGATTGAAATTTGGGAGACATTAGCATATGGATGGTACTTAAAGCCATGGGCCTGGACATAACAACCTTCTTGCTGGTTCACTCCCCATGGTTATCAAACAGGATCCTCTACTTAACCTGTTCAAAGCTGAAATAAACGTCTCCTCCCAATTCTTCTTCTCTTCCAGAGCTCTTTTTCTCAGTGAACGATGTCTCCATCCACTAGTAATCAAAGCCAAGAAAATGGCAGTTGTCCTACACTGGTCTTTTTTTCCCCACTCCCTACATTCAATCAATTACCAGTTTTGCTCATTTTAGCTTGAAGTAGCTCTTGAATCCATCCTTTCATCTAGTAGGTCAGGCCCTTTTCATATCTTGCCAGGGCCATTGCAATAGCATCTGAAATGTTTGCACTGCCTCTAGCCAATGCCTTCAAATCCACACTGCTCACTGCTGCTAAAGAGATTTCTCTAAAAAGAATACATCTTTATATAATTCCTCTACTCCAAATTCTTCAGTGATTCTCCATTGCTCTTTTATTCATTCTGTCATTAAAAAACTATTTATTGGCTATCCACTGTGATGGTTAATTTTATGTGTCAACTTGGCTAGGCTATGGTGCCCAGTTATTTGGTAAAACAGTAGTGTTGTTGTCTGCCATCAAGTCAATTCTGACTTATGTTGACTCCATCTGTGCAAAGTAGAATTACACTTTTTAGGGTTTCAAGGACGTGACCTTTTGGAAGCAGATCATCAGGCCTTACTTACAAGACAGCTCTGGATGAGTTTGAACTGTCAACCTTTTGGTTAAGAGTCTAGTACTTAAACATTTGAGCCACCCAAGGACTCCTAAAATACACTAGTCAAGTTGCTATTATAAAGTAGTTGCTTGCAATTAAATCAGTTGTTCTCAAGTAAAGATTACCTTCCATATTGTAGGTGGGCCTCAATCAATCAATTGAAGACCTTGAGAGCAAATAAGGAGTTTTCCTAGTGTGTGTTTTGCCCCCAGACTATAAATAGACATTTTGCCAGAACATTCTTACTCTTCAGTCTTCTTGTCACCTGACCTATAGATTTTGGGACAAAAGTTTGCAGGAGTCTTCAGCCTGATGCCTGATCTATGGATCTTAGATTTGTCAGCCCCCTACAATTACATGAGCCAGTTCCTTGAAATAAATCTCTCTCTCTGGCTTTCTCTAGAAAACCCTAATTAACACACCCACTAGCATTCAGATACAATACTTGGCATGGGGGACACAAAGGTGAGAAAAATCTGCTTTCATGGAGCTCACAGTGAATAAAGTCTGAATTAATTACCAGAAGATACAAACCCTTCTGTAACCACGATACTTTCCATTTCTCTAACATGTATGTTTTATTGCCCACCTTCACTTATCCTTGCATCCCAGCCATATCAATCTTGTTGCAGTTCCCTTTAGGGCTCATGATTTCTATATCTTTTCTTCTGTACATGTTATCCTCTCTACTTGTAACACATTTTCTACCCCTTCTCCATCTTGTTAACACTTGATCTTCTTTAAGGGTTTCCCCTCTAAGAAGCCTTTGCTGACTTGTTCTCCCATGTTATCCCCTGGCAGCCTATGCACACCTCTATCCTAACGCTAACCATATTTGTTGAAGTCATTTTATTAACTGAATGTCACTCCCACTCCTCCTTAAATACTTTGAGAGTAGAGCTCATTCCTTATTCATATCTGTATTCCCAGTACACATCACAGTGAAAGGCAAAAATAGAATTGTTCTTTAGGGCATTAAAACTAATTCCAGTTCAGTGATGGGGATGGGACTTTCATGGTATATGCCAATCTGAGCCTGGGGCTTTTCCAGGGAGTGAGTGGAAATGAGCATTAAGGTTGTGGCTCAAGATTGCAACTGTCTGGATTTGAGGATATCAGGGACTGAGTATCATATGTTATGAGCCTAGTATGGGCAAGGGACTGTGCTGGTGATGTAGTATGATCTGCTAGGTCTTGCAAGGGATCCAGAGAGCTATAATTTTGCGCCCTCAGAAAGTATAATTTTAGCTGAGGAAAAAAACAAATATGAGACCAGAAGAAATGGATGGTGTCTGGCTAACATTACTGAACATTTTGATCAAAGATCCTATAGAAGAACCTTGATCTAAAAGGGGAAAATGTAGAAAAGAATTTCAAATTCTCCTGAACTGCAGACTTTCTGGAGTCATGGAGGCTGGCTGAACCCCTTAAGCTATTGCCCTGACATAATATTTAAACTTTAAACCAAAAATATCCCCCTAAAGCCTTCTTAAAACCCAACAATAGGAGAGGAGTGGAGTGAAGATGGTGGAATAGCCAGACACTTCGTGGTGTCCCTCTTACAACAAAGACATGAAAAAACAAGTGAATTGGATATATATGACAATCTAGGAACCCTGGTCATAAAAGACACAGCTGAAGAATCAGACTAAGTGGGAGGTGGAAGGAGAGACAATTCAAAAACAGTGGAAATGCGGAATTACAGATTGTGGGATCACTGATGTCCTGATAGCTAAATTGGCATAGTGCACACAGGCTGAGGCAAGCAGCAACATCCCAAGCCAAAACCCACCCCATCTGGTACAGCTAATCTGCATGCACCTCCAGCACCAAACAGGAGCAACACCAGAACTGTGAGCACTCCCTCCCCCAACCATTCCCCTCCCTGCTCAGACACCAGTCCTGCAGTATTCAACAATGCCACACCCCTAAGCCAGAAACTCACAGCTGGATCTGGAGGCACCAGCTCCTTCCTCCAGCAACTGGCATAGGAGGTTCATGGACTTGCAGCACCCTTCACCCCCATTATTTACCCCCACCACAATTACTTGTGGGCCTATCCGAAGGTTTTCATGCTCTCATTAGAAAAACATGGCAGGGCATTCACCTGAAGCCAATTTTCACCTACAGCAGCCAAGTGGGAGCTGCATATTTGTGACATTCAACAGCATCCTGAGAAGGGGCCTCACCAACCCACACTGGGAGCTTGAGGGCCAGCTTTACCACCCACTCAGTCTAGATGCCCATGACAGGGGCCTGAGAATTAGTGTTGCCTCCCAATACCTCGAGCCAATGGAACTGCCTATGAACTAGCTGCACTACCCCCCTACTATGTGCTTTAGTGGACAGGGGCACATCCTCCATCTGGGCAACTGGGGGCAGCCAACAGCCCCTGCCTTGACCTGCATATCACCTCCCTTTTCAACCAGAGACCTGTGCCTTCTCCAAACACACCCAAGCAGCCCTGTCCACCTAGGAGTGTAGGTGAGAGTCTCCACATCACATTCTTGGTGACCAACGACCTAGGCACCTGCAACCCAAACAACCATACACCCCGCAAAAGCAATCAACAGACTCCCAGGCTCACATGCCAAGCAGCTGCTCAAACCACGTGTTCCACTGGTCTATGTATCTGTTGTTGTACCAGTACCAGGCTGTTTTGACTACTGTGGTGGTATGATAGGTTATAAAATCAGGTAATGTGAGGCCTCCCACTTTGTTCTTTTTCAGTAATGCCTTATTTATCCGGGGTCCTTCCCTTCCATACGAAGTTGCTGATTTGTTTCTCCATCTCATTAAAGAATGTCATTGGGATTTGGATTGGAATTGCATTAAATGTATAGATCGCTTTTGGTAGAATAGACATTTTTATAATGTTAAGTCTTCTTATCAATGAGCAAAGTATGTTTTTCCACTTATGTAGGTTTCTTTTCGTTTCTTGCAGTAGTGCCTTGTAGTTTTCTCTGTATAAGTCTTTTATATCTCTGGTAAGATTTATTCCTAAGTATTTTATCTTCTGGGGGCTACTGTAAATGGTATTGATTTGGTAATTTCCTCTCTGATGTTCTTTTTGCTGGTGTAGAGGAATCTGATTTTCGTATGTTTATCTTGTACCAATTACTTTGCTGAACTCTTCTATTCAGTAGATTTCTTGAGGATTCCTTAGGGATTTCTGTATATAAGGTCATGCCATTGGCAAATAGAGATACTTTTACTTCTTCCTTGCCAAGCTGGATGCTCTTTATTTCTTTATCTAGCCTAATTGCTCTGGCTAAGACTTCCAGCACAATATTGAATAAGAGAGGTGATAAAGGGCATCCTTGTCGGGTTCCCAATATCAAGGGGAATGCTTTCAGGCTGTCTCCATTTAGGATGATGTTGACTATTGGCTTTGTGTAAATGCCCTTTATTATGTTGAGGAATTTTCCTTCTATTCCCATTTTGCTGAGTTTTTATCATGAACGAGTGTTGAACTTTGCCAAATGCCTTTTCTGCATCAATTGATAAAATCATGTGATTCTTGTCTTTTGTTTTATTTATATGATGGATTATATTAATTGTTTTCCTAATGTTGAACCATTCCTGCATAAAAGAAAAAAATTTTTTTCTTTTATACCTGGTATGAATCCCACTTGGTCATGGGGAATTATTTTTTTGATATGTTGTTGAATTCTATTGGCTAGAGTTTTGTTGAGGATTTTTGCATCTCAGTTCATGAAGGATACAGGTCTGTAATTTTCTTTTTTTGTGGTGTCTTTTTACCTGGTTTTGGTATCAGGGATATGCTAGCTTCATAGAATGAGTTTGGGAGTATTCTATCCTTTTCTATGCTCTGAAATACCCTTAGTAGTAGTGAGGTTAACTCTTCTCTGAAAGTTTGGTAGAACTCTTCAGTGAAGCCGTCCAGGCCAGAGCTTTTTTTTTTTTTTTGGTGAGTTTTTTGATTACCTTGTCAAACTCTTCTTTTGTTATGGGCCTATTTAGTTGCTCTACCTCTGTTTGTGTTAGTTTAGGTAGGTAGTGTGTCTCTAGGAATTCATCCATTTCTTCCAGGTTTTCAAATTTGTTAGAGTACAATTTTTCATATTAATGATATGATTCTTTTACTTTCAGTTGGGTCTGTTGTAATGTCACCCATCTCATTTCTTATTTGGGTTATTTGCTTCCTTTCCTGTTTTTCTATTGTCAGTTTGGCAAATGGTTTATCGATTTTGTTGATTTTTTTTAAAGAACCAGCTTTTGGTCTTCTTAGTTCTTTCAATTGATTTTCTGTTTTCTATTTCATTTAGTTCTGCTCTAACTTTTATTATTTGTTTTCTTCTGGTTCCTGTGGGTTTCTTTTGTTGCTCTCTTTCTATTTGTTCAAGTTGTAGGGATAATTCTTTGTTTTTGGCCCTTTCTTCTTTTTGAATGTGTGCATGTATTGATATAAATTGACCGCTGAGCACGGTTTTCACTGTGTCCCATAGGTTCTGATAGGAAGTGTTTTCATTCTCATTGGATTCTCTGAATTTCTTTATTCCATCCTTAATGTCTTCTATAATGCAGTCTTTTTTGAGCAGCGTATATCAGTTCCCCTGTGTTTAGTTGTTTTTCCCTTTTTTTCTCTTATTGATTTCTACTTTTTTGGCCTTATGGTCAGAGAATATGCTTTGTAATATTTCAGTGTTTTGGATTCTACTAAGGCTTCCTTTATGATCCAATATGTGAACTGTTCTAGAGAATGTTCCATGTGCACTAGAAAAGAAAGTATACTTGGCTGCTGTTGGGTGGAGTGTTCTGTGTATGTCTATGAGGTCGGTTGGTTTATTGTGGTGTTTAGATCTTCCGTGTTTTTATTGAGCTTCTTTCTGGGTGTCCTGTCCTTCACCAAAAGTGGCGTATTGAAGTTTCCTATTAATATTGTGGAACTATCTCACTTTTTTTATACTTTTATTGTGCTTTAAGTGAAAGTTTGCAAATCAAGTCAGTTTCTCACACAAAACTTATACACACGCTGCTTCACACTCCCAATCGCTCTTCCCCCAATAAGCCAGCCCACTCCCTCCCTTCACTCTCTCTTTTCCTGTCCATATCGCCAGCTTCTAACCCCCTGCACCCTCTCATCTCCCCTCCAGGCAGGAGATGCCAACATAGTCTCAAGTGTCCACCTGATCCAAGAAGCTCACTTCTCACCAGCATCCCTCTCCAACCCATTGTCCAGTCCAATCCCTGTCTGAAGAGTTGGCCCTGGGAATGGTTCCTGGCCTAGGCCAACAGAAGTTCTGGGGCCCTGACAACCGGGGTCCCTCTAGTCTCAGCCAGACCATCAATCCTGGTCTTCTTATGAGAATTTAGGGTCTGCATCCCACTGCTCTCCTGCTTCCTCAGGAGTTCTCTGTTGTGTTCCCTGTCAGGGCAGTCATCGCTTGTAGACGGGCACCATCTAGCTCTTCCTGTCTCAGGCTGATGTAGTCTCTGGTTTATGTGGCCCTTTCTGTCTGTTGGGCTCGTAATTACCTTGTGTCCTTGGTGTTCTTCATTCTCCTTTGATCCAGGTGGGTTGAGACCAATTGATGCATTTTTGATGGCCGCTTGCTAGTATTTTATTTAAGACCCCAGATGCCTCTGTCCAAGGTGGGGTGCAGAATGTTTTCTTAATAGATTTTATTATGCTAATTGACTTAGATGTCCCCTGAAACCATGGTCCCCAACCCCCCCCCCCGCTACTCTGGCCGTGGAAGCATTCAGTTTATTCTGGAAACTTCTTTGCTTATGGTTTAGTCCGGTTGTGCTGACCTCGCCTGTATTGTGTGCTGTCTTTCCCTCCACCTAAAGTAGTTCTTATCTACTATCTAATTAGTGAATACCCCTCTCCCACCCTCCCCCCCAATAACCATCAAAGGATATTTTCTTCTCTGTTTAAACTATTTCTCGTGTTGTTATAATAGTGGTCTTATACAATATTTCTCCTTTTGCAACTGGCTAATTTCACACAGCATAATGCCTTCCAGATTCCTCCATGTTATGAAATGTTTCACAGATTCATCACTGTTCTTTATCGATGCATACTATTCCATTGTATGAATATACCATAATTTATTTATCTATTCATCGGTTGATTGGCACCGTGGTTGCTTCCAACTTTTTGCTATTGTAAACAGTGGTGCAATGAACATGGGTGTTCATGTATCTATTTGTGTAAAGGCTCTTATTTTTCTAGGATATATTCCAAACAGTAGGATTGCTGGATCCTATGGTCTTTCTATTTCTAGTTTTTTAAGGAAGCACCAAATTGATTTCCAAAGTGGTTGTATCATTTTACATTCCCACCAGCAGTGTATAAGTGTTCCAATCTCTCTACAACCTCTCCAACATTTATTGTTTTGTGTTTTTTGGATTAATGCCAGCCTTGATGGAGTGAGATGAAACCTCATTGTAGTTTTGATTTGCATTTCTCTAATGGCTAATGATTGTGAACATTTCCTCATGCATTTGGTAGCAACCTGAATGTCTTCTTTAGTGAAGTGTCTGTTTATATCTTTTGCAAGTTTTTAATTGGGTTATTTGTCTTTTTGTAGTTGAGTTTTAGCAGTATCATCTAGATTTTAGAGATGAGGCCCTGATCGGAAATGTCATAGCTAATAACTTTTTCCCAGTCTGTAGGTAATCTTTTTACTCTTTTGGTGAAGTCTTTGGATGAGCATAGGTGTTTGATTATTAGGAGCTCCCAGTTATCTAGTTTTTCTTTTGCATTGTTAGTAATGTTTTGTATACTGTTTATGCCATGTATTAGGGCTCCTCACGTTGTCCCTATTTTTTCTTCCATGATCTTTATCGTTTAGATTTTATATTTAGGTCTTTTATCTATTTTGAGCTAGTTTTTGTGCATGGAGTGAGGTATGGGTCTTGTTTCATTTTTTTTGCAGATAGATATCCAGTTATAACAGCACCATTTGTTAAAAAGAATGTCTTTTCTCCCGTTTAACTTTTTGGGGCCTTTGTCAAATACCAACTGCTCATATGTGGATGGATTTTTTGTCTGGATTCTCAATTCTGTACCATTGGTCTATATATCTGTTGTTGTACAAGTACCAGGCTGTTTTGACTACAGTGTTGGTATAATAGTTTCTAAAATCAGGTAGAGTAAAGCCTCCCACTTTGTTCTTGTTTTTCAGGAACACCTTATTTATCTGGGGCCTCTTTCCCTTCCACATGAAGTTGGTGATTTGTTTCTCCATCTTATTAAAGAATGTCTTTCGAATTTGGATCGGAATTGCATTAAATGAATAGATAGCTTTTGGTAGAAAAGATATTTTTATAATGTTAAGTCTTCGTATCCATGAGCAAGGTGTGTTTTTCCACTTATGTAGGTCTCTTTTAGTATCTTGCAAAAGTGTTTTGTAGTTTTCTTTGTATAAGTCTTTTACATCTCTGGTAAGATTTATTCCTAAGTATTTTATGTTCTTGGAGGCTAGTGTAAGTGGCATTGATTTGGTGATTTCCTCTTTGATGTTCTTTTTGTTGGTGTAGAGGAATCCAACTGATTTTTGTATGGTTATCTTGTATCCAAAAAAATTTTTTTTTTAATCTTGTATCCCAGTACTCTGCTGAGCTCTTCTATTAGTTTCAGTAGTTTTCTTGAGGATTCCTTAGGTTTATCTGTGTATAAGATCATGCTGTCTTCAAATAAAGATAGTTTTACTTCTTCCTTAACAATAAAAAAAATTTTTTTATTATTATTATTTTTTTATTGGTTAGGATGCTCTTTATTTCTTTATCTAGCCTAATTGCTCTGGCTAGGACCTCCAGCACAATGTTGAATAAGAGCGCTGATAAAGGGCATCATTCTCTGGTTCCTTATCTCAAGAGGAATGCTTTCAGTCTTGCTCCATGTAGGACGACGTTGGTTATTTACTTTGTATAAATGCCCTTTATTATGCTGAGGAATTTTCCTTCTATTCCTATTTTGCTGAGAGTGTTTATCATGCATGGGTGTTGGACTTTGTCGAATGCCTTTTCTGCATCAATTGATAAGATCATGTGATTCTTTTGTTTTATTTATATGATGGATTACATTAATTGTTTTTCTAATGTTGAACCATCCCTACTTACCTGGTATGAATCCCACTTGGTCATGGTGAATTATTTTTTTGATATGTTGTTGAATTCTATTGGCTAGAATTCTGTTCAGGAATTTTGCATCTAAGTTCATGAGGGATCAAAAAAAACCATGAGGGATATAGATCTACAATTTTCTTTTCTTGTGGTGTCTTTACCTGGTTTTGGTATCAGGAATATGGTGGCTTCATAGAATGAGCTTGGTAGTATTCCGTCTTTTTCTGTGCTCTGAAATACCTTTAGTAGTAGTGGTGTTAACTCTTCTCTGAAAGTTTGTTAGAACTCTGCTGTGAAGCCATCCTGGCGTGGGCTTTTTTTTGTTGGGAGTTTTTTTGATTACCTTTTCAATCTCTTCTTTTGTTATGGGTCTATTTAGTTGTTCTACCTCTGTTTGTGTAAGTTTAGGTAGGTAGTGTGTTTCTACAAATTCATCCATTTCTTCTAGGTTTTCAAATTTCTCAGAGTACAATTTTTCATAGTAATCTGATATAATTCTTTTACTTTCAGTTGGGTGTGTTGTACTATCGCCCATCTCATTTCTTATTTGTGTTATTTGCTTCCTTTCCTGTTTTTCTTTTGTTGGTTTGGCCAGTGGTTTATCAATTTTTTTTATTTTTTCAAAGAACCAGCTTTTGGTCTTGTTATTTCTTTCAATTGTTTTTCTCTTTTCTATTACATTTACTTCAGCTCTAATTTTTATTATTTGTTTTCTTCTGGTGCCTGGGGGTTTCTTTTGTTGTTCTTTTTCTATTTGTTCAGGTTGTATGGGTAATTCTTTGGTTTTCACCCTTTTTTCTTTTTGTATATGTGCATTTGTTGCTTTAAATAGACCTCTGAGCACTGCTTTCGCTGTGTCCCAAAGGTTCTGATGGGATGTGTTTTCATTCTCATTGCACTTTATGAATTTCTTTAGTAATCCAGTCTTTTTTTGAGCAAAGTATTGTTCAGTTTCCAAGTGTTTGATTTCTTTTCCCTGCTTTTTCTGTTATTGATTTCTACTTTCATGGCCTTATGGTCAGAGATGCTTTGTGATATTTCAATTTTTGGGATTCTGATAAGGCTTGCGTTATGACCTAATATGTGGTCTATTCTAGAGAATGTTCCATGTGCAGTAGAAAAGAAAGTATACTTGGCTGCTATTAGGTCGAGTATCCTGTATATTTCTATGAGGTCAAGATGGTTGATTGTGGCATTTAGATCTTCCGTGTATTTATTTAGTTTCTTTCTGGATGTCTTGTCCTTCACCGAAAGTGGTGTGTCGAAGCCTCGTACTATTATCGTGGAGCTCTCTATTCAATGCTGATAGAGTTTGCTTTATGTATCTTGCAGCCCTGTCATTGGGTACATAGATATTTAATATGGTTATATCTTCTTGGTATGTTGTCTCTTTAATCATTATTTAGTGTCCTTACTCATCCTTTTTGATAGATTTAACTTTAAAGTCAATTTTGTCAGAAATTCATATTGCCACTCCTGCTCTTTTTTAATTGTTGTTTGCTTGATATATTTTTTTCCATCCTTTGAGTTTTAGTTTGTTTGTGTCTCTAAGTCTTAGGCGTATCTTTTGTAGGCAGCATATAGACGGATCATGTTTTTTAATCCATTCTGCCACTCTCTGTAACTTATTGATGCATTTAGTCCATTTACATTCAGTGTAATTATGGATAGGTATGAATTTAGTGCTATCATTTTGATTTTCTTTGTCTGTTGTTGAAATTTTCTTTTTCCCACTTAATTTTATGTGCTGAGTAGATTATCTTTATATATTGTCCTTTCCTCATATTTGTTGTTGTTGATTTTGTTTCTGCTGAGTCTCTTTTTTTAATTTTATTTTGTTGAGTAGGATAGTTTGTCTCCTTTGTGGTTACCTTATTATTTACCCCATTTTTCTAAATTTAAAAAAAGGTAACTTTTATTTCTTTGCATCACCTTTTTTTCCTCTCCATATGGAAGATCTATGACTACTTTTCTTAAAAAAAAAAAAAATTTTTTTAATAGTACCTCTTTATTGTTATAATGTTTTCTTCTTTTACATAATAACATCATTTTTCCCCCGTTTTGAGCTTTTTTTTAAAATCTTGCTTTGTTTTTTTTTATTTCGCTGTGTGCGTTGACTTGTGATTGCTCTGCCCAGTGTTCTAGTCTTGGGTTGATACCGGATATTATTCATTTTCTAACCCAAGAGCTGCCTTTAGTATTTCTTGTAGTTTTGGTTTGGTTTATATGAATTTACTAAACTTGTGTTTATCTGGAAACGTCCTAATTTCACCTTCATATTTAAGAGACAGTTTTGCTGGAATATGATTCTTAGTTGGCAATTTTTTCCTTAAATTTTTTATATAAGCCATCCCATTGCCTTCTTGCCTGCATGGTTTCTGCCAAGTAGTCCGAACTTGTTCTTATTGACTCTCCTTTGTAGGTGACTTCGTGTATCCCTAGCTGCTCTTAAATTTCTCTCTTCGTCTTTGGTTTTGGCAAGTTTGATTTTTAATATGTCTTGGTGACTTTCTTTTAAGATTTACCTTATGTCAAGTTCGATGAGCATCTTGTATAGATATCTTCTCATCCTTCATGATATCAAGGAAGTTTTCTGCAAGAAAATCTTCAACAATTTTCTCTGTATTTTCTGTTGTCCCTCCCTCTTCTAGTTCTCCAATTAAAAAAAAAATTTACTCGTAGGTTATTTCTCTTGATAGAGTCCCACATAATTCTTAAGGTTTCCTCATTTTTTTAAATTCTTTTATCTGATTTTTCTTCAAATAAGTTAGTGCCAAGTGATTTATCTTCAAGTTCAGAAATCCTGCCTTCCACTTACTCAATTCTACTCCTCTGACTTTCTCTTGAATTGTCTATTTCTGTAGACAATTGATTGCTGTCTATCTTTGGATTTTTACAGATTATTAAATTTTTCATTAGGTTCCTGAATAATCTTTTTAATTTCTTCAATTGCTTTATCTGTGTGTTCCTTGGCTTCTTCTGCATTTTGCCTCATTTCCTTCCTGATGTCTTGAATGGTTCTATATATTAAACTTTTGTATTCTGTCTCTGGTAATTCCAGGGATGTACTTTCTTCTTGAAGATATCTCGATTCCTTGTTCTGAGAGCTTGTTGAGGCAATCACAGTCTGTTTCTTTATGTGACTTGATATCGACTGTTGTCTTCGAGCCATCTATAAGTTATTGTATTAGTTTATTTTATGTTTCCTTACTGTGTCGTAGCTTCTTGCTTTCTTTTCTCTTGATATGCCCAAATGGGTTGCTTGAGTGAGCTAGCTTGATTATTTTCACCTTTGGAGCTCTGACGTCCTGTCCCAGATGGCTAGAGCTGTTCTCAGGTATATCATTCTAGAAGTCCATTTACTTTTCTTGTATGAACTCAGCTCAGGTGTCCAGGTAGCTGCTCATGCATTGTGTGGTACAGGCTCTGTCCTACAGTCTTAGAGGGGCAGGAGTGATTGGTGTAGGTACCAGTATCTGTTTGCAGCATGGGATCACACTCTGACCAAGACAGGGAGCTGAGAATCGTCCCGCACATGTCTCTGAGGAAAGAGTGTCCTTGATCCGTAGAACACACAGGTGGGTGGGTTCTGCAGTTGGACCATGGACACCCAATGTTTTTGGTTTTTAAAGAGTGGGAGGTACCAGTTATCCTTGGCCCCTGTCATGGGTGGCTGGGTGACCTGAGTGGAGCTACCAGTCCTTAGGCCCCTGAAGTGGGTATGTGTGGACCCTGTTTAATAGGGAAAGCAATGTCATACATCAAACACCCACCTCTCTGCCGCACAGTTGAAACGGTTGGCATGGGCCATTTATGCCTGGACAGGAGCCACTTCTGTCTTGAGCTCCCCCAGTTAGTGGAGCTGGCAAATTATCTTTTCCCCAAAATGCAATTTTTTTTTCCTTCTCCAAGGCTGGGAGGATGGCTCTAGGTACTCAACAGAGCATATCTCAGGCCCAAGGAATTCAGCCGCTGAAGCTGGCTTGGGTGTGGGCAGGGAGGGTGGGTGCAGTAAAATTTACACGAGTACTCAGTTTTTTTTTTAGTAACTTTTATTAAGCTTCAAGTGAACGTTTACAAATCCAATCAGTCTGTCACATATAAGTTTACATACATCTCACTCCCTACTCCCACTTGCTCTCCCCCTCTTGAGTCAGCCCTTTCAGTCTCTCCTTTCGTGACAATTTTGCCAGCTTCCCTCTCTCTCTATCCTCCCATCCCCCCTCCAGACAAGAGTTGCCAACACAATCTCAAGTGTCCACCTGATATAATTAGCTCACTCTTCATCAGCGTCACTCTCCCACCCGCTGACCAGTCCCTTTCATGTCTGATGAGTTGTCTTCGGGGATGGTTCCTGTCCTGTGCCAACAGAAGGTCTGGGGAGCATGGCCGCCGGGATTCCTCCAGTCTCAGTCAGACCATTAAGTTTGGTCTTTTTATGAGAATTTGGGGTCTGTATCCCACTGATCTCCTGCTCCCTCAGGGGTCCTCTGCTGTGCTCCCTGTCAGGGCAGTCATCGATTGTGGCCAGGCACCAACTAGTTCTTCTGGTCTCAGGATGATGTAGGTCTCTGGTTCATGTGGCCCTTTCTGTCTCTTGGGCTCTTAGTTGTCGTGTGGCCTTGGTGTTCTTCATTTTCCTTTGCTCCAGGTGGGTTGAGACCAACTGCTGCATCTTAGATGGCCGCTTGTTAGCCTTTAAGACCCCAGACGCCACATTTCAAAGTGGGATGCAGAATGATTTCATAATAGAATTATTTTGCCAATTGACTTAGAAGTCCCCTCAAACCATGTTCCCCAGACCCCCGCACTTGCTCCCCTGACCTTTGAAGCATTCATTTTATCCTGGAAACTTCTTTGCTTTTGGTCCAGTCCAATTGAGCTGACCTTCCATGTATTGAGTGTTGTATTACCCTTCACCTAAAGCAGTTCTTATCTACTGATTAATCAATAAAAAAACCCTCTCCCACCCTCCCTCCCTCCCCCCCTCGTAAACACAAAAGTATGTGTTCTTCTCAGGTTTACTATTTCTCAAGATCTTATAATAGTGGTCTTATACAATATTTGTCCTTTTGCCTCTGACTAATTTCGCTCACCATAATGCCTTCCAGATTCCTCTATGTTATGAAATGTTTCAGAGATTCGTCACTGTTCTTTATCGATGCGTAGTATTCCATTGTGTGAATATACCACAATTTATTTACCCATTCATCCATTGATGGACACCTTGGTTGCTTCCAACTTTTTGCTATTGTAAACAGAGCTGCAATAAACATGGGTGTGCATATATCTGTTTGTATGAAGGCTCTTGTATCTCTAGGGTATATTCCCAGGAGTGGGATTTCTGGGTTGTACAGTAGTTCTATTTCTAACTGTTTAAGATAACGCCAGATAGATTTCCAAAGTGGTTGTACCATTTTACATTCCCACCAGCAGTGTATGAGAGTTCCAATCTCTCCGCAGCCTCTCCAACATTTATTATTTTGTGTTTATTGGATTAATGCCAGCCTTGCTGGTGTGAGATGGAATCTCATGGTAGTTTTAATTTGCATTTCTCTAATGGCTAATGATCGAGAGCATTTTCTCATGTATCTGTTGGCTGCCTGAATATCTTCTTTAGTGAAATGTGTGTTCATATCCTTTGCCCACTTCTTGATTGGGTTGTTTGTCTTTTTGTGGTTGAGTTTTGACAGAATCATGTAGATTTTAGAGATCAGACGCTGGTCTGAGATGTCATAGCTGAAAATTCTTTCCCAATCTGTAGGTGGTCTTTTTACTCTTTTGGAGAAGTCTTTAGATGAGCATAGGTGTTTGATTTTTAGGAGCTCCCAGTTATCGGGTTTCTCTTCATCATTTTTGGTAATGTTTTGTATTCTGTTTATACCTTGTATTAGGGCTCCTAGGGTTGTCCCAATTTTTTCTTCCATGATCTTTATCATTTTAGTCTTTATATTTAGGTCTTTGATCCACTTGGAGTTAGTTTTTGTGCATGGTGTGAGGTATGTGTCCTATTTCATTTTTTTGCAAATGGATATCCAGTTATGCCAGCACCATTTGTTAAAAAGGCTATCTTTTCCCCAATTAATTGACACTGGTCCTTTGTCAAATATCAGCTGCTCATACGTGGATGGATCTATGTCTGGGTTCTCAATTCTGTTCCATTGGTCTATGTGCCTGTTGTTGTACCAGTACCAGGCTGTTTTGACTACTGTGGCTGTATAATGGGTTCTGAAGTCAGGTAAAGTGAGGCCTCCCACTTTCTTCTTCTTTTTCAGTAATGCTTTGCTTATCCAGGGCTTCTTTCCCTTCCATATGAAATTGGTGATTTGTTTCTCTATCCCCTTAAAATATGACATTGGAATTTGGATCGGAAGTGCGTTAAATGTATAGATGGCTTTTGGTAGAATAGACATTTTTACTATGTCAAGTCTTCCTATCCATGAGCAAGGTATGTTTTTCCACTTAAGTATGTCCTTTTGAATTTCTTGTAGTAGAGCTTTGTAGTTTTCTTTGTATAGGTCTTTTACATCCTTGGTAAGATTTGTTCCTAAGTATCTTATCTTCTTGGGGGCTACTGTGAATGGTATTGATTTGGTTATTTCCTCTTCGGTGTTCTTTTTGTTGATGTAGAGGAATCCAAGTGATTTTTGTATGTTTATCTTATAACCTGAGACTCTGCCAAACTCTTCTATTAGTTTCAGTAGTTTTCTGGAGGATTCCTTAGGGTTTTCTGTGTGTAGGATCATGTCATCTGCAAATACAGATAATTTTACTTCTTCCTTGCCAATCCGGATGCCCTTTATTTCTTTGTCTAGCCTAATTGCCCTGGCTAGGACTTCTAGCACGATGTTGAATAAGAGCGGTGATAAAGGGCATCCTTGTCTGGTTCCCGTTCTCAAGGGAAATGCTTTCAGGTTCTCTCCATTTAGAGTGATGTTGGCTGTTGGCTTTGCATAGATGCCCTTTATTATGTTGAGGAATTTTCCTTCAATTCCTATTTTGGTAAGAGTTTTTATCATGAATGGGTGTTGAACTTTGTCAGATGCCTTTTCTGCATCAATTGATAAGATCATGTGGTTTTTGTCTTTTGTTTTATTTATGTGATGGATTACATTAATGGTTTTTCTGATATTAAACCAGCCTTGCATACCTGGTATAAATCCCACTTGATCAGGTTGAATTATTTTTTTGATGTGTTGTTGGATTCTATTGGCTAGAATTTTGTTGAGGATTTTTGCATCAATGTTCATGAGGGATATAGGTCTATAATTTTCTTTTTTTTGTAATGTCTTTACCTGGTTTTGGTATCAGGGAGATGGTGGCTTCATAGAATGAGTTGGGTAGTATTCCGTCATTTTCTGTGCTTTGGAATACCTTCAGAAGTAGTGGTGTTAACTCTTCTCTGAAAGTTTGGTAGAACTCTGCAGTGAAGCCGTCCGGGCCAGGGCTTTTTTTTCTTGGGAGTTTTTTGATTACCGTTTCAATCTCTTTTTTTGTTATGGGTCTATTTAGTTGTTCTACTTCTGAATGTGTTAGTAAAGGTAGGTAGTGTTTTTCCAGGAATTCATCCATTTCTTCTAGGTTTTCAAATTTGTTAGAGTACAATTTTTCATAATAATCTGAAATGATTCTTTTAATTTCATTTGGTTCTGTTGTGATGTGGTCCTTCTCATTTCTTATTTGGGTTATTTGTTTCCTTTCCTGTATTTCTTTAGTCAGTCTAGCCAATGGTTTACCAATTTTGTTAATTTTTTCAAAGAACCAGCTTTTGGCTTTGTTAATTCTTTCAATTGTTTTTCTGTTCCCTAATTCATTTAGTTCAGCTCTAATTTTTATTATTTGTTTTCTTCTGGTGCCTGATGGATTCTTTTGTTGCTCACTTTCTATTTGTTCAAGTTGTAGGGACAGTTCTCTGATTTTGGCTCTTTCTTCTTTTTGTATGTGTGCATTGATCGATATAAATTGGCCTCTGAGCACTGCTTTTGCTGTGTCCCAGAGGTTTTGATAGGAAGTATTTTCATTCTCGTTGCTTTCTATGAATTTCCTTATTCCCTGCTTGATGTCTTCTATAACCCAGTCTTTTTTCAGGAGGGTATTGTTCATTTTCCAAGTATTTGATTTCTTTTCCCTAATTTTTCTGTTATTGATCTCTAGTTTTATTGCCTTGTGGTCTGAGAAGATGCTTTGTAATATTTCGATGTTTTGGACTCTGCAAAGGTTTGTTTTAGGACCTAATATGTGGTCTATCCTAGAGAATGTTCCATGTGCACTAGAAAAAAAAGTATATTTTGCAGCAGTTGGGTGGAGAGTTCTGTATAAGTCAATGACGTCAAGTTGGTTGATTGTTGTAATTAGATCTTCCGTGTCTCTATTGAGCTTCTTACTGGATGTCCTGTCCTTCTCCGAAAGTGGTGTGTTGAAGTCTCCTACTATAATTGTGGAGGTATCTATCTCACTTTTCAATTCTGTTAAAATTTGATTTATGTATCTTGCAGCCCTGTCATTGGGTGCATAAATATTTAATATGGTTATGTCTTCCTGATCGCTTGTCCCTTTTATCATTATATAGTGTCCTTCTTTATCCTTTGTGGTGGATTTAAGTCTAAAGTCTATTTTGTCAGAAATTAATATTGCTACTCCTCTTCTTTTTGCTTATTGTTTGCTTGATATATTTTTTTCCATCCTTTGAGTTTTAGTTTGTTTGTGTCTCTAAGTCTAAGGTGTGTCTCTTGTAGGCAGCATATAGATGGATCGTGTTTCTTTATCCAGTCTGTGACTCTCTGTCTCTTTATTGGTGCATTTAGTCCATTTACATTCAGGGTAATTATAGATAAATAAGTTTTTAGTGCTGTCATTTTGATGCCTTTTTATGTGTGTTGTTGACAATTTCATTTTTCTGCATACTTTTTTGTGCTGAGGCGTTTTTCTTAGTAAATTGTGAGATCCTCATTTTCATAGTGTGTGACTTTATGTTAGTTGAGTCGTTACGTTTTTCTTGGCTTTTATCTTGAGTTATAGAGTTGTTATACCTTTTTGTGGTTACCTTATTATTTACCCGTATTTTTCTAAGTAAAAACCTAACTTGTATTGTTCTATATCGCCTTGTATCACTCTCCATATGGCAGTTCAATGCCTCCTGTATTTAGTCCCTCTTTTTGATTATTGTGATCTTTTACCTATTGACTTCCATGATTCCCTGTTATGTGTATTTTTTTTAATTAATCTTAATTTGTTTGTTTTTGTGATTTCCCTATTTGAGTTGATATCAGGACGTTCTGTTTTGTGACCTTGTGTTGTGCTGATATCTGATATTATTGGTTCTCTGACCAAACAATATCCTTTAGTATTTCTTGTAGCTTTGGTTTGGTTTTTGCAAATTCTCTAAACTTGTGTTTGTCTGTAAATATCTTAATTTCGCCTTCATATTTCAGAGAGAGTTTTGCTGGATATATGCTCCTTGGCTGGCAGTTTTTCTCCTTCAGTGTTCTGTATATGTCGTCCCATTCCCTTCTTGCCTGCATGGTTTCTGCTGAGTAGGCTGAACTTATTCTTATTGATTCTCCCTTGAAGGAAACCTTTCTTTTCTCCCTGGCTGTTTTTAAAATTTTCTGTTTATCTTTGGTTTTGGTGAGTTTGATGATAATATGTCTTGGTGTTTTTCTTTTTGGGTCAATCTTAAATGGGGTTCGATGAGCATCTTGGATAGATATCCTTTCGTCTTTCATGATGTCAGGGAAGTTTTCTGTCAGGAGTTCTTCAACTATTTTCTCTGTGTTTTCTGTCCCCCCTCCCTGTTCTGGGACTCCAATCACCCGCAGGTTATCCTTCTTGATAGAGTCCCACATGATTCTTAGGGTTTCTTCATTTTTTTTATTTCTTTTATCTGATTTTTTTTCAGCTATGTTGGTGTTGATTCCCTGGTCCTCCACATGTCCTAGTCTGCATTCTAATTGCTCGAGTCTGCTCCTCTGACTTCCTATTGCGTTGTCTAATTCTGTATTTTTATTGTTAATCTTTTGGATTTCTGAATGCTGTCTCTCTATGGATTCTTGCAACTTATTAATTTTTCCACTATGTTCTTGAATAATCTTTTTGAGTTCTTCAACTGTTTTATCGGTGTGTTCCTTGGCTTTTTCTGCAGTTATCCTAATTTCATTTGTGATATCTTTAAGCATTCTGTAAATTAGTTTTTTATATTCTGTATCTGATAATTCCAGGATTGTATCTTCATTTGGGAAAGATTTTGATTCTTTTGTTTGGGGGGTTGGAGAAGCTGTCATGGTCTGCTTCTTTAAGTGGTTTGATATGGATTGTTGTCTCCGAGCCATCACTGGGAAACGAGTTTTTCCAGAAAATCCGCTAAAAAAAAATGCAGTCAGACCCCTATCAGAGTTCTCCCTCTGGCTCAGGCTATTCAGATGTTAATGAAGCTGCCTGGGGAGGGTGGGGGAGGGAACAGAGAGATAGGAGAGTAGCACCTCAGAATATAGCCAGAGTTGCTTGTCTTGCTTGGAATGACTATTATCTCTGAGATTCCCGCGGGCGCATCGCCTATGTGTGCTGGCTGTGTGGAGATTGCCCCCAGGGGGTCTGGCCCGCTGGAGTCACGGTCAGATCCTCCTCTTCCAGCCCCACGCCCAGCGTCAAGTCTCCCCTACTGGGACGGTGCACTCTCGACTCCAAAATCAGTCGCTGCCTCCCGGGGACTTCTCATCCCTCCAGCCGCGTGGGCGTGCCACCCTCGCGAACCAGGTGGGCCCCTTCCCGGGGTTAGTTCAGATGGGTGGAGCAGCTCCCCGTGCTTATGCCGTGACCGAGTGTCCCGGCTGGGAGGCTGTTTTCCCTGCTCCAATACCAGTTGCTGCCTCCCGGGGACTTCTCCTATCGGCTGCGTCCCACGCCGCCCACGCACGACCCAACTGGGCCCCTTCCCGGGGTTAGTTCAGGGGGTGGAGCAGCTCTCCGTGTTTATGCCGTACCTGCGCCCAGTCCAAATCCCGGCGAGACGGTTCCCCGGCTGGGACGCTGCTCTTCCTGCTCCAAGACCTGTCACTGCCTCCCGGGGACTTTTCCTACCGGCTGCGTCCCACGCCGCCCGCGGAACTGGCTGGTCTCCCTCCCGGGGTTAGTTCAGGGGGGTGGAGCAGCTCTCTGTGCTTGTGCCGTACCTGACTGGTACGCTGGCTCCAGGCTCTGAAAACAATCGCTGCTTCCCCGTATTAGTTCGTTCTCCGTCTCTAAATCTGTGTTTGTTGTTCAGGGTTCGTAGATTGTTATGTATGTGATCGATTCACTTGTTTTTCCGTGTCTTTGTTGTAAGAGGGATCCGAGGTAGCGTCTGCCTAGTCCGCCATCTTGGCTCCGCCCCGAGTACTCAGTTTTTGCCGAGAGAGCCTTTCTTCTCTGGTTCTGAAGTTGTGAGTACGCTGAGTGGCTGGCTGCTTCTCCCTGAGGAAACTGAGGCCAAAGGCTAGTACCAGGCTGCCGCTGCCGCTCTGAGAATGATGTCAGACCGCTCCCCGCTATTCAGATCTGGTAACTCCTCTCTGCTTCTGAACCGTCTCTTCCTCCCCCTGCCCCTCAGTTCATTTTCTAAGGTTGCCTTTGATGCTCAGGGCTCCTAGCTGGTCATAAATATACTCTTTTCCTTTGTTTTTTCAGATCTTTGTTTTGAAGAGAGCTCACCAGAAGCATCTGTCTATTCCACCATCTTGTCTCTGTCCTATCTCACTTTTCAATGCTGATTGTTTTATGTATCTTGCAGCCCTGTCATTGGGTGCATAAATATTTAATATGGTTATATCTTCTTGGTATATTGTCGCTTTAATCATTATATAGTGTCCTTACTTACCCTTTATGATGGATTTAACTTTAAAGTCTATTTTGTCAAAAATTATTGCCACTTCTGCTCTTTTTTGGTTGTTTGCTTGATATATTTTTTTTCCATCCTTTGAGTTTTAGTTTGTGTCTCTAAGTCTAAGGTGTGTCTCTTGTAGGCAACATATAGACTGATCATGTTTTTTTAATCCATTCTGCCAGTTTCTGTATCTTATTGGTGCATTTAGTCCATTTGCATTCAGTGTAATTATGGATAGGTATTTTCTTTATGAATTTAGTGCTATCACTTTGATGTCCTTTTTTGTGTGTTTTTGACTGTTTCTTTTCCCACTTAATTTTATGTGCTGAGTAGATTACCTTTATATATTGTCCTTTCCTCATATTTGTTGTTGATTTTGTGTCAGCTGAGTCTCTATTTTTAATTCATTTTATTTTATTTTGATGTGTAGAATAATTTGTCTCCTTTGTGGCTACCTTATTATTTACCCCTATTTTTCTAAATTTAAAGGTAACTTTTATTTCTTTGTACTGCCTTGTCTTCCTATTCATACGGAAGATCTATGACTACATTTCTTAGTCCCTCTTTATTGTTTTAATGTTGTCTTCTTTTACATAATAACATCGCTGTTCCCCTGTTTTGAGCATTTATTTAATCTTGATTTATTGTTGGGATTTCCCTGTCTGGGTTGACTTCCGATTGCTCTGCCCAGTGTTCTAGTCTTGGATTGATACCCGATACTGTTGATTTTCTAACCAAAGAACTCCCTTTAGTATTTCTTCTAGTTTTGGTTTGGTTTTTAAGAATTCACTAAACTTCTGTTTATCTGGAAATGTCCTAATTTCACCTTCATATTTGAGAGACAGTTTTGTTGGATATAAGATTCTTGGCTGGCAATTTTTTTCCTTCAATATTTTATATAAGTCATCCCATTGCCTTCTTACCTGCATGTCTTCTGCCAAGTAGTCTGAGCTTATTCTTATTAACTCACCTTTGTAGGTGACTTTTCATTTATCCTAGCTGCTCTTAAAATTTTCTCTTTATCTTTGGTTTTGACAAGTTTGATTACAATATGTCTTGGTGACTTTCTTTTAAGATCTACCTTATGTGAAGTTCGATGAGCATCTTGGATAGATATCTTCTCATCTTTCACGATATCAGGGAAGTTTTCTGCCAACAAATCTCAACAATTCTCTCTGTATTTTCTGTTATCCCTCACTGTTCTGGTTCTCCAATCACTCGTAGATTATTTCTCTTGAAAGAGTCCCATATGATTCTTAAGGTTCCTTCATTTTTTAAATTCTTTTATCTGATTTTTCTTCCAATATGTTAGTGCTAAGTGATTTATCTTCAAGTTCAGAAATTCTGTCTTCCACTTGCTCAATTCTGCTCCTCTGACTTTCTATTTAGTTGTCTACTTCTGTAATTTTTTTGTTAATCTTCTGAATTTCTGATTGCTATCTCTTTATGGGTCTTTCCAGCTTTTTAAATTTTTTATTATGTTCCTGAATAATCCTTTTGATTTTTTCAATTGCTTTATCTGTGTGTTCCTTGTCTTGTTCTGCACATTGCCTCATTTCCTTCCTGATGTCTCGAAGGGTTCTGTATATTAATCTTTTGTATTCTGCCTCTGGTAATTCTAGGAAGGCACTTTCATCTAGAGATCCCTGGATTCTTTGTTTTGAGAGCTTGTTGAGGTGATAGTGGTCTATTTCTTTATGTGGCTCGATATTGACTGTTGTCTCCTTGCCACCTATACGTTTTTGTATTAGTTTATGTTCACTTACTGTATCATAGCTTCTTGCTTTGTTTTCTTTTGATATGCCCAAACAGGTTGCTTGAGTGAGCTAGCTTGATTATTTTCGCCTTTGGCGCTCTGACGTCCTGTCCCCAGATGCCTAGAGCTGTTATCAGGTATATCAGTCTTGAAGTCCATTCACTTTTCTTGTATTAATTCAGCTCAGGTGTCCAGGTACCTGCTCATCATGTGTGTGGTACAGGCTCTGTCCTGCAGTATTCAAGGGGTGGGGGTGATTGGTGTAGGTGCTGGTATCTGGTTGCAGCAGGGGATCACACTCTGAACAAGGCAGGGTGCTGAGAATCATCCCTCACCTGTCTTTGAGAAAAGAGTGTTCCTGTTCCCTAGAGCATACAGGTGGGTGGGTTCTGCAGACAGACCATGGGCACCCAATGTTTTTGGTTGTAAGGACTGGGAGGTACCGGTTATCCTTTGACCCGTGTCATGAGTGGCTGGATGACCTGAGTGGAGCCACCAGTCCTTAGGCCCCTGATGTGGGTAGGTGAGGACCCTGTTTAATAGGCAAAGCAATGTCAAACATCAAACACCCACCTCTCCACCGAACAGCTGAAATGTTTGGAGTCTGCCAACAAGGGCCTATTCTTCTGAAATTGGCCCATACACGTCCATGCAGAGGGTAAAGGTACTCAAAGTCCATGCCTGGACAGGAGCCACTTCTGTCCTGAGCTCCCCCTGCTGTTAGTGGAGCTGGCAAATTATCTTTTCCCCTAATTGCAAATTCATTCCTTCTCCAAGTCCTGGAGGATGGCTCTAGGTGCTCAACTGGACCTATCTCAGGCCCAGAAAATCAATTGCCAAAGTGGGCTTGGGAGCAGGGTGTGGGAAGGGCATGGTAAAATATATGCAATACTTAGCTTTTGCCGAGAGCACCCTTCTTTTCTGCTTTCGGAGGTATGAGCAGGCTCTGTGGCTGGCTGCTTCTCCCTGAGGAAACTGCGGCCAAATGCTAGTACCAGCTCTCCACAGCCTCTCCCGGGAATGGTGCCTGAGGGCTCCTGGCGATTCAGGTCTGGTAACTCTCTCCACTTCTGAACCTTCTCCTCCTACCCCTGCCCCTCAGTTCATTTTTTAAGCTTGCCTTTGATGTTCAGGGCTCCTAGCTTGTCAGAAATATACTTGTTTCACTTTTTTTTCCAATCTTTGTTTTAAGAGGGCTCACCGGAAATGTCTATTCTGCCGTCTTGGCTCCGCCTCTCCAGAACATTTTCTTAATACACTTTATTATGCCTATTGACCTAGATGTCCCCTGAAACCATGGTCCCCAGACTCCTGCCCCAAAATTAATAAATTGAAAAAAAGATATCCTGAGAGCCAAGTAAGTAATACATACAACGGGTGGTTCATGTATATCTTCCCCATACTCCAGGAGTAATTTTCCACTACCATTTTAATCAGGAAGCCTCATTGTTCACATACAGCCCTCTCCACAGCCTATCAGCCAGATTCTTTTGGAGGGAGACAAGGGCATTAATAAAACCAGGAGGCAGTAAAGCTTGAAGAGGCAATTCCCAGGGTGGTTGGGTACATCTGTCTTGAGATCATTGAATTAACATCCTTGCCAATTGGCTTGTTCTTAAAAGTTTTTAAGGTACAAGAACACTTGTTTCAAATTCTCCAAACTCCATCAGAAACGTGACACATGGTAAACCTTCATTGTCAGCCTCTTATATGCAAAAGCAGTCAGAGAGTCACAGAATGGAAACTTTTGGACTTGTAGAAAAGGAAATCACCTTCTGCTTTTTTTATTATCTGTTAAGGGAAAGGTAACTGTTGCTCTATTCTATTACACGGACATCCCAGAATGTAAAAGACAAAACCCAAAAGTTGGGATAAACAAAGATCAATAAATGAGATTAATGTCTTGAAGTGTAGGGGATAGGCATTGTGAACCACAAGCAGAATGTGAGTAGGCAACACATTGTAGTCATTAAAAAAGCCAAAACTATGGTAGGATATGGAAAACAATTGGGCAGGCAATAATCAGTTGCAAAAGCATGCAATGACATAACTGGAAGGGATCAGTTACAGATTTGGGAGACCGGGGCCCAGGATGGCCAGGGAAAGAGTACTTGTCCGAGGCCTAAAGGTAACTTAGCAACAGAATCAGGCCTAAAACCTGGGACTTTTCACTCACTGTCCTGTGTTTATTATGCCAAGTAATTCATTTGGTGTATATTCTTCTTTACTCAAAGCTTTGTAAGAGTGCTGTGTCCAGTCTTGGCCCCCAAGTTTTCCAAAAAGTACATGAAAATGAACCAGAAAAAAAATAAACAAAAGGCAGGCCTGATTTAAGGGACTACAAATAATATATCTGAGAATTTACAGGAATTTAAGTTACTCTACTTGTTACTTGGAAATAGAAAGAAGAAAGAGAAATTGTAGGCTTTTTTATATATATATACATATTTGAGGGGGTTGTAGAAGGGGCATCCACAATAGGAACCACAAATGGGATGGAGTGGGACGGGACCCAGCTGAATTTGGCACAGGAACCGGAGAGTGTAGTCTTGTACCTATAGGTAACACAGCTGTGAAGAACTGGGAAAGACTGAGGCAGGAGGGATGGGCTGATACTGACATTTCCTCTCATCCTTCTTTACACTACTTGACCCTGTCTGATTAGTAGCTAGTTTTCCAAATTCTTGTAAAACAGATCATTGATTTCCAATTCTGAGACCAATAGTAACACCAGGTTGTCTGTCAGCATGATACACAATTCTAAAAATAACCACCTAGGGGCAGTTCATGAGCCCTGGTGGCACAGTGATTAAAGCGTTCAGCTGCTAACCAAAAAAGGTCAGCAATTTGAACTCACCAGCTACTCCACAGGTAAAGGTTGTGGCAGTCTGATTCCGTGAAGATTTTCAGCATTGGAAACCCTATGGGCAATTCTATTCTGTCTTATAGGGTCACTATGAGTCGGAAATGACTTGATAGCAGTGGAAGTAAAGGGAATTTCCGTCTATGTTCTCCCAGGTCCCTGACACAACTGTTTTTGGATGGCACAAGGCATCACTGGCACCATATCCCTGATAGCTCTGTCTTAACTACAGCTTTCTCCTTACTTCTCTTGGACTAGCTAGCTCTCTTAATCAGTGAGATAATGTCTTAGTTACCTAGTGCTGCTATAACAGAAATACCACAAGTGGGTAGCTTTACCAAGCAGAAATCTATTTTCTCACAGGTCAGGAGACTGGAATTTTGAATTCTGGGTGCCAGCTCTAGGAGAAAGGCTTTCTCTCTCCAGCAGCTCTGGGGCAAGCTCATTGTATCTTCTCAGGTTCTGTTTCTTCATTCCTTGATGATCTTCATGTGGTGTGGCATCTATCTTCCCCCAGCTCTGCTTCTTTACTTCTTTTTTAATATGTTCTTTTAAATCTCAAAAGAGATTAAGACACACCTTACACTAATATCACATCATTAATGTAACAAAGAAAACCCTATCCCCACATGGAATTATAACCACAGATATAAAACCCTTTGCCATCTAGTTGATTCCAACTCATAGCAAGAGCAACCCTATAAGACAGGGTAGAACTGCTCCACAGGGTTTCCAACACTACCATATTGTAATGCAAATAACACGTGCCTTTTACTTTTGTTTGCCAAAGATGCTCTCCCTTCATGAGGTGTTTTCTTAAGTGCGCTATGCTAATTTTTTTTTTACAGAAACATGTAAACGAATTGGCATAGTGGCACTTATGTAAATACCTCATGGGGGTAGGGCGCCGTTAACAATAAAAACAGAATGGGCATTTTATTTGTGTTAAAATATCAGTCTTTTCAGAGGCAGACTGCCACATATTTTTCATGTGGAGTTTTTGGCAAATTCAAACTTCCAAACTTTCAGTTAGCATCCAAGCATTTAACCATTGCGCCACCAGGACTCCTTACCACAGGTATGTGGGTTACAATTTACAATGTAATATTTTTGAGGTGCACAATTCAATCCATAAACAGTAGTATCACTGGATAATGGAGCTTAATCACTTAATTTATTTAAACCTCATTCCAATGAGTCTGGTGACTAGAATAGCAAATGGTCGATGCCTGCAAGAATCAAGAGTTTTTTAAAAAAAACAACTTAAAGAAATTGAAACCTAAGGATTAATGTATATGCATATAAGGAGACCATTCTAATTCCAAACAAAAAGTAAAAGGTTTAAAGTTAGGAGAGTTACAATGAAGCTTGTAAAGAGAAGAGGAGGGAGAAGAATAGAAGATCAACTATTGCCTAATTTTAACATGACTGATTGAATGATGCCCTCCCCCTTTACTGAGATCAACTGATGTCTAGTCACAAGGCCGTCTCTGGCCTGGCTTTTAAAAATTGTTTACCCTTCACATAACTGTTGCCTTGAGATCTTTTGAAATATAAATTAAGCCCACTGTCTTTTTTAAATTAAATCATGAGGTAATTGTTTTATTTACTGATTGTCTTAGGTTGGGTTCTCTAGAGGAGCAAAACCAGTGGAGTGTGGGTATATATATATATATATGTATATGTAATGGCTCACACAGCTGTGGACGCTGGCAAGTCCAAAATCTGGATCAGGCTGACAGCTGAAGGCTTCTTCTGACTCACATGGTTGCAGGGGATGATGAACCCCAAATCTGCAAATCAGACAGCAGGCTGTTGCCTCACTAGGCTGCAGGAGCTGGCAAATCCCCAAAACTGCAGTTCAGGTGGGAGGCTGCTGGCTCATGTTTCAAGAACAGCAGGTCAGAGAATGACTCAGACGCAAGACTGAAAGGAAACAAGCTTTGCCAGAACATCCATATACACTGGATGCAGGCCACATCCCCAAGAAAACTCCACTTTCAACTGAATGACTTCTCACATCAGATCACAAAATGGAGGATGATTACATGATATCTGCTAAACCACTGAGATTCATGGTCTAACAAATTTGACACATAACTTTAACGATTACAGTCTATCCTTTGTCAACACATCTCCTTAAACCATACATAATCTCTAAATAAAGACTATTATAAAGTCCTACTTGCACCAAACATGATAAAACTAATATGTGTACAATTGAAAATGCACTACCCTGGTTACAGCTTATATTTTATAATAAATAATGGAAAAACAGAGGCAATAATATATATATACACACACACATACACGTAAAATAAAACAAGGAAGAAATACTCATAACAACTACAGTCCTCGTTTCTAAAACTGGTTACATGGTCATAGCTTGTATTTAGAACTATCTCCTTCCACCAGCCATTCTGTATTCCCTTTTCCCTAAGCAAACACCTCAGTTGGTCATGGTTCTTTACCTGGTAGGGTGACCCAAACCTTCTTTCTTGGACCATTAGTAATCATGTCAGAATTGGGTTGCTGTAGTTTTCCAATAACTTTAATCATAGGACATGGTAGTACTAAGAGATATCCTAAGGGATCTCCTGTATTCCAGTCTCCTTTACCTCCTGATTACTTAATATCAATCCAATTTTCCTTTGGTAATCAGGATCAGGAAGCCCTGGTGGCATAGTGGTTAAGTGCCACAGCTGCTAACCAAGAGGTAGGCAGTTCAAATCCACCAGGCGCTCGTTGGAAACTCTATCTGGCAGTTCTACTCTGTCCTACAGGGTCGCTATGAGTCGGAATCGACTCGACAGCAATGGTTTGGTTGTTGGTTGGTTAATCAGGATCAATCATACCAGCCAATACGGTAACTCCCATCTTTGCCCGTTGATCCAGAGGCATGAGGAGCCCAAAGTGGCTGGGTGGCATTATTAACTTCCAGTTCAATGGAATAAATGTTGTGTCTCCTTGTAGGAGTATACCTCTCTTTGGAAGTAAGACCTCTAGACCCACAGAACATGGGGTTGTGGGGACAGGAAGCAAAAATTTTGAGGGTGGGTCACCAAGGCAAATAGCAAGTGGTGCCACTCCTATTTCCACCCCTTGTTTCCTGGACCTGTGAATCCTGGCTATGGGAGAAACGACACCATATACCGGATACTGGTTTAAAGGATATACAGTCTCCTGGATAACATTGACCCAACTCTGTAAGGTATTGCAGCTTAACTGGAGCATTAATTATGTCTTTAGAAGGCCATTCCATCATTATATCCAGCCAGCTGCTTCAGAATAATGGGAAACATGGTAAGACAAGTGAATTCCATAAACATGGGCCATTGCTGAACTGCATTTGTTGTGAAGTGAGTTCCTTGTTCCAAGACAATGCTCTGTGGGATACCATGACAGTGGTTAAGTCATTCTGTAAGGCCACAAATGGTAGTTTTAGCAGAAGCATTGCATGCAGGGAAGACAAATACATATTCAGAGTAAGTATCTATTACAGTAAGGAAAAATGCTGCCCTTTCCATGACAGAAGTGGTCAAAGGTAATCAATCTGCCACCAGATTGCTGCCTGATCACCTCGAGGAATGATGCCATATTGGGGATTCAGTGTTGGTCTCTGCTGCTGGCAGTGGCTGTAGCCAAGTCATCCTTGGTGAGTGAGGTTATTATGAGACCATGCATAACCTCCATCCCTGCACCATGGCCACATTGTTCATGAGCTCATTGGGCAATTGCAGTTGGGGCTGAGGGAAGACACTAACTGGTATCCACATAAAGCAACATCCTATCCACTTGATTGTTAAATTCTCCTCTGCCAAGGCCACCCTTTGGTGAGCATCATGGATAGAATTGTGTCCCCCCAAAATGTGTGTCAAATTGGTTAGTCCATTATTCCCAGTATTGTGACTGTCCACCGTTTTGTCATCTGATGTGATTTTCCTATGTCTTGTAAACACTGCCTCTATGATGTTAATGAGGCAGAATGAGAGGCAGCTATGTTAATAAGGCATGATTCAATCTATAAAATTAGGCTGTGTCTTAAGCCAATCTCTTTTGAGATATAAAAGAGAGAAATGAGCAGAGAAACATGGGGAACTCATGCTACCAAGAAAGAAGCACCAGGAGCATAGTGCGTCCTTTGGACCGAGGGCCCCTGTGCTTAGAAGCACCTCAACCAGGGAGGGGAAGCTTGATGGTAAAAAACCTTCCTCTAGACCCAATAAAGAAACCCTTCCCCCTAGCTGAAACCCTGAATTTGGACTTCTAGCCTCCTAGAAGGTTTTCATTGGCTAATTATTTTCAGAAGTAGACCACCAGATACTTCTTCCTAGTCTGTCTTAGTCTGGAAGCTCATCTGAAACCTGCCTGCCATGGGTGACCCTGCTGATATTTGCATAACGGTGACATAGCTTCCAGGATCTCAGCAACATACAAGCTCTCACAGTAGGACAAACTGACAGACACTCAGGGGATCTGGTGGTCTACTTCTGAAAATAATGGAAGAGATTCGTATTTATGCCTATTTCCAAGAAAAGTGATCCAACCAAATCCAGTAATTGTAGAACAATATCATTAACATCTCATGCAGGCAAAATTTTGCTGAAGGTCATTCAAATGTGGCTGCAGCAGTATATCGGCAGGGAACTGCCAGAAATTCGAGCCAGATTTAGAAGTGGACATGGAACCAGGGATATCTTTGGTGATGTCAGATGGATCCTGGCTGAAAACAGACAATACCGGAAAGATGTTTACCTGTCTTTTATTGACTATGCTAAGGCATTCAACTGTCTGGACCATAATAAATTATGGATAACATTGTGAAGAATGGGAATTCCAGAACACTTAATTGTGCTCATGAGAAATCTGTACTTGGATCAAGAGGCAGTCGTTTGAACAGAGCAAGGGGATACTGCATGGTTTAAAGTCAGGAAAGGTGTGCGTCAGGGTTATATCTTTTTACCATACCAATTCAGTCTGTATGCTGAGCAAATAATCTGAGAAGCAGGACTATATGAAGAAGAACAGGGCCTCAGGACTGGAGGAAGACTCATGAACAGATGACACAACCTTGCTTGCTGAAAATGAAGAGGACTTGGAGCCTTACCAATGAAGATCAAAGACCACAGCCTTCGGTATGGATTACACCTCAACATAAAGAAAACAAAAATCCTCACAACTGGACCAATAAGCAACATCATGATGAATGAATAAAAGATTGAGGTTAATAATTTCATTTTATTTTGATCCACAGTCAACACCCATGGAAACAGCAGTCAAGAAATCAAAAGACACATTGCATTGGGCAAATTGCCTGGAAAAGACCTCTTTAAGGTGTTGAAAAGCAAAGATGTCACCTTGAGGACTAAGGTGCCCCTGACCCAAGCCATGGTGTTTTCAAGTGCCTCGTATGCACGCGAAAGCTGGACAATGAATAAGGAAGACCGAAGAAGAATTGAAGCCTTTGAATTGTGGTCTTGGAGAAGAATACCGAATATACCATGGACTTCCAAAAGAATGAACAAATCTGTCTTGGAAGAAGTACAATCAGAATGTTCCTTAGAAGCAAAGATGACAAGACTACGTCTTACATACTTTGGATATGTTGTCAGGAGGGATCAGTCCCTGGAGAAGGACATCCTTGGTAAAGTAGAGGGTCAGCAAAAAAGAGGAAAACCCTCAAAAGATGGATTGACACAGTGGCTGTAGCAGTGGGCTTAAGCATAGCAACTATTGTGAGGATGGCGCAGGACCAGGCAGTGTTTCCTTCTGTTGTGCATTTTAGGGTCACTTTGAGTCAGAACCAGCTTGACGGCACCTAACAACAAAAACAACAATCCTCCTGGACTGTGAGAGAATAAATTTATCTTTGTTAAAGTCATTCACGTGTGCTATTTCTGTTATAGCAGCACTACATAACTAACACAGTGTTCATTCACATGAGACAAATATCTTCACCTCTTTGGCACATTCAGAGAGGTCTATCCACATGTCTCTTCACAATATCTCCTTGTCACTAATTTTTCTGTCATGTTCCTTCAAAGTCCCTTACCAACCAGCTAAACAATTGGCTAGAACCCATGAATCAGTATACAATTTGCCATCTGGCCGTCTCTCCTTCCAAGCAAAATGAACAACCAGGTACACTGTTCAGAGTTCTGCCCACTCAGGGGACTTCCCTTCACTATTGTCATTCCTGATGGCCCAGAAAGGGGTTGTAATACTGCCACTTTCCACTTCCGAGTGGTGCCTGCGTATTGCACAGAACAATCTGTAAACCAAGCATGAGTTTTCTCTACCTTAGCTAACTGATCATAAAGGACTAACCATGAGGCCACAGATGCAGACCTGGAGAAGGAATGTAAAGTGAAAGGAGTGGGAAGCATGGGCTACTTCCTCGTGTAAATTACTTGTGCCTCCAATTTCTGCTCAAGCCTAATATTGTACGTACCACTTCCCTTTAATAATGGAGAGTTGCTGTACACGTCTGACTTTATGACTCTGTGGGTAAGACAACACATAGTTCAAGATGGGTAGCTCAGGCCACATGGTAACTTGGTCATGGTCAACTGCTCAGTCTCTACTAAGGCCCAATAACAAGCCAAAATCTGTTTCTCGAAAAGAGCACAGTTATCTGCAGAGGATGGCAGGGCTGTGCTCTAAATCCTAAGTTTGTGCTGTGATTCAAAAACAAGAGACTGCAAAGACTACAAACAGTGTTTCTATGTGCCACTGACAGTTCAAGAACCATTGGATCAGCCAGATCATATGGCCTAAGTGACAGAGCACTTG
This sequence comes from Loxodonta africana, assembly GCF_030014295.1. NCBI lineage: Eukaryota > Metazoa > Chordata > Mammalia > Proboscidea > Elephantidae > Loxodonta > Loxodonta africana. The sequence continues at coordinate 73,839,733 of NC_087369.1, forward strand.
TACAGCAGCCTGAACCTATTACAGAGTCATTGTTTGTTCTGGGTCCCATCCAAAATTAGTTGCTTTTTGTGACACTTGGTAAATAGTCCAGAGTAGCACATCCAAATGAGGAATATGTTGCCTCCAAAATCCAAACAGGCCAAACAGGTATTGTGCCTCCTGTTTAGTTGTGGGTGGGGCCAGATATGACAACATGTCATTCACATTAGAAGGAATATCTCAACATGCCCCACACCATAGGACCCCTAGAAATTTCACTGCAGTGTATGGTGTCTAAATTTTTTTCAGATTAATTTTCCACCATCTAGCATGCAACTATCTTAACGATAAGTCTATAGTCAATTTTACTTCTTTCTTACTAGGTCTAATCAGCATAATGTCATCAATGTAATTGACCAATATAACATCTTGTGGAAGGAAAAAGCAATCAAGCACCCTTCGGACTATATTACAACATAGTGCTGGAGAATTGATATACCCCAGAACTGGACAGAAAAGGTGTATTACTGACCTTGCCAGCTGAAGGCAAACTGCTTCTGGTGATCCTCCAAAATCAGAACCCAGAAAAAAGACATTGGCCAGATCAATAACTGCATACGAGGTACCAGGAGATGTATCAAATTGCTCAAGCAATGAAACCACATCTGGAACAGCAGCTGCAATTGGAGTCACCAAATTGTTATGTTTACAGTAATCTACTGTCACTGTCCAAAATCCATCTTTTTTTTTTTTTTTTGCCCCAGTCCAAATAGGCAAGTTGAAAAGGGATGTGGTAGGAATCACCATCCCTGCAACCTTCAAGACCTTGATGGTGGCCAAAATCTCAGCAGTTCCTCCAGAAATATGATATTGGTTTGGGGTTACTATTTTCCTAGGTAAAGGCAGCTCTGATGGCTTCCATTTGGCTTTTCCTACCATAATAGCCCTTACTCCTCATGTCAGGGATCCAATGTGGGGATTCTGTTAGTTGCTGAGTCTTTCTATTCCTATTATGCATTCTGAGACTTGGGAAATCACTACAGGATGAGCTCGGGGATCTACAGGACCTGCTGTGAGGAGGACCTGAGATATTGTTGTTATTAGGTTCCCCACTGGGTGGGCTCTGACTCATAGCAACACAACAGAACACAACACTGCACCACCATCCTTAATCATTGCTATGTTTGAGCCCGTTGTTTCAGTCAGTCTGTCAATCCAACTTGTTGTAGGTCTTTCTCTTTTTTCCTGACCCTCTACTTTACCATTGATGATGGAAAAGCTTGATATCATCACTCAGAACAAGACTAGGGCCCACTGTGCAAGTTCAAGCTGACGTTGAAGAAAATTGGAACAAGTCCATAAGAGCCAAAGTATAACCTTGGGTATACCGCACCTGAATTTAGAGACCATCTTAAGACATTGAACACAAACGACTAAAGACAAAATCAGTTGTGGAATGTCATACATGAAGAAAGCAAGAGATCATTAAAAAGACAGGACAGAAAGAAAAGGCCAAAATGGGTGTCAGAAGAGACTCTACAAATTGCTATTGAAAGTAGAGTAGCTAAAGCCAAAGGAAGAAATGATGAAGAAAAAGGGCTGAATGGAAGATTTCAAAGGAGGTTCAAGAAAAAAAGTAAAGTAGCATAATGAAAAAAGCAAAGATCTGGAGATACAAAGCCAAAAGGGAAGAACACACTCCATATTACTCAAGCTGAAATAACTGAAGAAAAAATTCAAGCCTCAAGTTTAAATATTGAAGGATTCTACAGGGAAAATATTAAATGGTACAAGAAGCATCAAAAGAAGATGAAAGAAATATACAGAGTCACTGTACCAAAAAGAATTGGTTGATGCTCAACCATTTCAAGAGGTAACGTATGATCAAGAACCGATGGTACTGAAGGAAGTTTCAAGCTGTAGTGAAGGCACTGGCGAAACACAAGGCTCCAGGAATTGATGGAATACCAATTGAGATGTTTCAACAAACAGATGCAGCACTGGAGTTTCTCACTTGTCCAAGCCAAGAAATTTGGAAGATAGCTACCTGGCCAACTGACTGGAAGAAATTCATATTTGTGCCCATTCCAAAGAAAGGTGATCCAACAGAATGTGGAAATTATCAAGCAATATCATTAACATCACATGCAAGTAAATTTTTTCTGAAGATCATTCAAAAGTTTTGCAGTACTACATCAACAGGGAACTGCCAGAAATTGAAGCCGGATTCTGAAGAGGATGTAGAACAAAGTATATCATTGCTGATGTCAGACGAATCTTGGCTGAAAGCAGAGAATACCAGAAAGATGTTTACCTGTGTTTTGTTGACTATGCAAAGGTATTCAACTGTATGTATCATAACAAATTATGGATAACATTGCAAAGAATGGGAATTCCAGAACATACTTAGTTGTGCTCATGAGACACGTGTACATAGATCAAGAGGCAGTGTTCGAACAGAACAAGTGGATATTGTGTGGTTTAAAGTCAAGAAAGCTGTGCATCAGGGTTGTATCCTTTCACCACGCTTATTCAATCTGTATGCTGAGCAAATAATCTGAGAAGCTGGACTATATGAAGAAGAATGGGGCATCATGATTGGAGGAAGACTCATTAACCACCTGCTATATGCAGATGGCACAGCCTTGCTTGCTGAAAGTGAAGAGGACTTGAAGCACTTACCGATGAAGATCAAATACTACAGAGTTCAGTATGGATTACACCTCAATATAAAGAAAACAAAAATCCTCACAACTGGGCCAGTAAGCAATATCATGACAAACAGAGAAAAGATTGAAGTCGTCAAGGATTTCATTTTACTTAGATCTACAATCAATGACCATGGAAGCAGCAGTCAAGAAACAAATGATGAATTGCATTGGGAAAATTTGCTGAAAAAGACCTCTTTAAAGTGTTAAAAAAGCTAAGATGTCACTTTAAGGACTAAGGTGTACTTGACCCAAGCCATGGCGTTTTCCTTTGAGTCATATACATGTGAAAACTGGACAATGAATAAGGAAGACTGAAGAAGAAATGATGCCTTTGAATTGTGGTGTTGGTAAAGAATACTGAATATATCATGGACTGCCAGAAGAAGTCCGAACAAATCTGTTTTGGAAGAAGTACAGCTGGAATGCTCCTTAGAAGCAAGGATGGAGAGACCTTGTTTCACATACTTTGGACATGTTATCAGGAGGGACCAGTTCCTGGAGAAAGACATCATGCTTGGTAAAGTAGAGGGTCAGGGAAAAAGAGGAAGACCCACAATGAGATGGACTGACAGTAGCTGCAACAATGGACTCAAACATGGCAACGATTGTGAGGATGGTGCAGGACCGGACATTGTTCTGCTGTACATAAGATCTCTATAAGCTGAAACTGACTCAATGGCTCTTAACTGACTGGAGAGCACCTAACATCAATTGCTTTAGCTTGAGCCAGGTGCACCTTAGTTCTCAATGTGACATCTTTGCTTTTCATCCCTTTAAAGAGATCTTTTGCAGAAGATTTGTCCAATGCAATACATCATTTAATTTCTTGACTGCTGCTTTCCATGGTCATTGATTGTGGATCCAAGTAAAATGAAATCATTGGAAACTTCAACCAGACACTTAAGACAACTAGATAACTAAGGTTCTGTCTTGGATATCTATTGCTACTATAACAGAAATGCTACAAGTGGAATGCGCTAATAGAATTTTATTCTCTTACACTTTAGGAGACTTGAAGTCCAAATTCAGGGTGCCAGCTCTGTCGGCTCTTGGAGAAGATCCCTGTCATCAATCTTCCTTTAGTCTATGAGTTTCTCAGCTCGGGGACCTAGGGTCCAAAGGATGTGCTCCACTCCTGGCTCTTTCTTCTTGGTGATAAAGAAGTTCCTCTCTCTCTGTTCCCTTCTCCTTTTATCTCTTGTATGATAAAAGGTGGTGCAGGCTACACCCAAGAGAAACAATCCTTCATCAAATCAGGGCTAAGACTCCTTTAATAAGCTGACCTCCATAATCCCCTAATCTGACTGGTGGTTCACAGTGATGTTGTGGGAGTCCTGGAATTAGTGTCAATTTAGAGCCATTGTCCAGTAATGCCTGAAAAGTCTGATTATTTCCTTTTTCCCAATGAACAGTACTCAACTAGAAGGCTGTAGATACCTTTGGGGAAGGTTGGGGGAAAGATTAACAATACATTTTTAGCGGTATTCCTCAAGGGACCAGGCCTCCTTTTTATTCAAGGGGTTGTGGGTCTGTAAACTGGCTCAAGTCTGGGAAATTATTAAGGGGCCTTGACTCACTATTCTGGCGATTCAAGTTAGACTGCAGTTCACTTTACCTAGAATTCTTCTGCTTGTTAAAATTCAAGTAAGTATATAAGTATATTTTCCATCTATTTAACTCCTAGGGACACCATGACTTAGTAGCCAACGCCATAAGTCTATATGAGTCAGACTATTCCGGTTACTGCTTTGACTCTGCTGTCCATAACAGTAACCACACCTACGTTGTCTTTGGCGATTAAATGCCACCACCTGGCCCCTACTTCCCTGGGGTCCAATCATCCCAATTGTAGTTAGGTGTCTTAATTCAGTTAGGGCAGTTCCCACTTCAAATCTGACTTACATAAAATAGCAATCACAACAGTCTTCAAAGATGCTGGGGACCCCTTCACAAATTTGTTCCTCACCGTTGTGCTTAAAAGTATGTCCTCCAGACACTCCTGTGGTTCTAAGCTGATAAATTCACTCTAACATGCCAAAATCCCTAAGCCTTTGGATGCATTCTTCATCAGTATACCAAGGCAGGTCCAACATTTCAACTTGATTTAGTGTAGGCCACCAATTATTTCATACTTCAGGGAACTAACCAAATAAACTATTAGATCTTTTTTTAATCTCTGGAGCCAAAACATTGAACAAAGAATCTGTGCTTAGTGGGCCCATATCAATACACTCAGACCAATTTAACTTATGTTCCTTCCACCATTATCCCAAACCCTTAATAGCCATTCCCATCCATGTTCCCTAGGTTTCTGTTTCTGTATATTAGAAAAATCAATCAGTTCTTTTGGAGTGTAGCATGCCTTGTCCTCAGTTACACTTTGTACTTCACCTCTTAGGGCTCACTAAGACTTAATTATAGTTATAGGTCTAGAAGTAAAAATGGGTGGTGGGGGTGGGTCCTGAGTACATTCAACATTGTCTTGTAAGGCATCTGCCTCAAGTGATGTCTCAGCCAACACCCTAGGGGCTGCTCCAGGCAGTATCTCAAAGAATCTTGAGGCACATCTGGGTTAATCTCCTCAGATGAGGGTGGAAGGGATAAGAATATTACTGGGGAAAGGGGCTCTACAGACAAAGGTGGAGTTGCCACTTTAGATGGGAGTTAGAGGGCTGGTTCTGCTGGCAGGAGAGATTCAACTGAATTTAGAATATCATTGTTCACCTCTTCCTGATTATCTGATCCATTCGTCCCCATACTGAGTTTTAGGGTCCCATTTCTTCCTAATCAATGTTATCGCTTTAACTTCAGACACCATTTGCAGTTGGTAATTCAATTGACATTGTAATTCAGCCACTCTTACGATAAGACTCTGGGTTTGGTTTTTGGCAATATCAGCTCTGTTATTACAAGAAATAAGACTTTCTTTCAGGGCACAAGTGGCAACTTTGAGGTCTTGTGCGTGTGCTTGAGTTGCTACTCTGAAGCTTTGAACTCATCCTATTGTTTCACCACTTTTCAAGCAAAAGTAGGACGAATCAGCCAGCTTCCTTGTATTTCTAATTCTCACAAAAATGTAGAAAAGTGTCAAATATGTAATTACCCAGAGCTCTGTCTCTCACAAACTCTTGATCCAGTGGTGTTGATATTTTGCATATTTCTATTGCCACCTCACACCAAGGATTATCAGTGCAGTCTTTACTACTGGAGGTAGTGTCATCAGCTCCTTTAAGACTACCCAGGATTGAGAACCAATTCAGAAAACACGAACTTAGAGTTTTGTTCCCCTAGAACCACTCCCGGTACCAAATGTCTTAGTCTGGGTTCTCTAGAGAGCAAACAAGTGATATATATATATAGAGAGAGAGAGAGATTTATTTCAAGAAAATGGTCCACTTAGTTGTGGAGGCTGGAAAGTCCCAAATCCATGGATCTGGCATCAGGTGAGAGGCTTCTCCTGACTCACATGTTTGAAGGATCTGACAAACTCAAGTTCCGCGGGTCAGACAGTAGGCTGCTGGCTCATGTCTCAAGAATCAGAGGTCAGAGGATGACAAGCTGGATACTGATTAAGAGAAAATGGGCTTTTCCAGAACATCTGTATACATTGGATGGAGGCCACAATCCAAAAGAAATTCTCCTTTCAACTGATTGACTGCTCACATCAGATCACAAAATGGAGGATGGTTACATAATATCTGCCAAGCCACTGAGAATCATGGATTAGCCAAGTTGACACGTAACCTTAACCATTACACTGCTCTTCCAACAGGGAAGAAAAGTAGATTGGCAACTTTGGATAAAGGGAAAAAAAGCCCAGTGAAACCACAGACAGGATTAATTTTGGGTCAGGAATCTTTACAGTTAATATTTGGTTTCCTGGATAAGAAAAAAAAAACTTAAAATCAAAGTAAGATGTTCGTTATCAAATTTTCTTTTTGACACAGGGCTTCTTCCTTGTTTCAGGGATCTAGTGTATAGCTTTACACACTGAAGCAATTTCCATCTCATTGATGGTACTGCCATGCCACTGTCCTGGTCTTGGATAAGATTAGGCTTAAGGACAAGCTTTGTATTCATATTTTTAGTTTGGAGTTGTCTTGTCACTTTTATTAGGTGCTGTTATGTCAATTTTTGACTCATAGTTACTCCATGTGACATATTAGAACTGCCTCTTAGGTTTTCATGGCTATAATCTTTACAGGAGCAGATCAACAGTTCTTTCTCCCACAGAGGTGCTGGGTGGTTTCAAACCACCAACCTTTCATTTAGTGGCTGAGCACTTCAGCATAGCACCACTAAGTCTCCTTTTTGGAGGCTTAAGTATGGAGTAATATTAACTCTCAAATCTGGGAGATGGCATAATAAGTGGCATGTCCCTGGGGCTGAACCTGGAGCCTGTGCAGTTTAGTATTTTCATCAACAGCACAACTTATGGTATGTGGAGTCAATAGACATCAATTAGATTATAAATGCCTAGAGGTTATTTGGACCTCTAATTTATCCTCCACATTGTGGCCAAACTCATCTTCTAAAACTGTCAGTTCCATCATGTCCCCTGATGAAGAAAGACCCTACTATGATCTAAGTGTTTGCTGCTTCAAGTTTAAACTTGGCCAGTATGTGTAGTTCCTTCATAATCTATCCCCATTCTACCCATGCAATTTTCTGTTTCATAACTTCCCATCTGAACACTTCTTTTTGGAACGAGTTGGTGTAGATCTATTTATTCCTGCTCCTTACCACCAATACAACTAATCTTGGAAATAACTCAAAGGAAAGCAAAAGAGAACTCTGAGATGCAGAATAAAGAAAGTGAACTAGTTTAAGACCCAAAGATTGAAGGAAGAACACAGCAACAGAGCAAGTAACCCATCACCCATCTACTCAACAGATGAAAGTGAATCAGACCTGTCATTTCCCAATCACCACTCTAGCAACAGAAGGCAGCCTAGGTAGGTTCATTTCTCCCCAATATTGAGAAAAGAAGTGCCTCCTAAAAGACCGTATAAGGCCAGAACCATTGTCAAGGGGAATAAATCTGGAACAACAAAGAGTACTATATCTAGTAAAGCTATTTTCAAAAATGAAGGTGAATTAAATACATTCCCGGGTAAACAAAAACTGAAAGGATCTGTTGTTGTCAGACCTTCCTTACATAAAGTTCTTCAGCCTGAATGCAAGTGAACCCAGACAGAAATCTTTGAATCCACACAAAAAAACAAAGTATACTAGTAAAGGTAATGATGTAATTATAAAAGCCAGAATAAACACATAACTCATCTCCTTTCTTTTCTTAACTGATTTAAAAAAGTCAATTGTGTAAATCAATATGCATATAAAGTAGTTTTGGGCCTTAAACAATAAGAACACCAAGGAGATGGGTGGGGGAAAAAAGCTGTGCTGGGATCAGAAAAGGAATCCAGATGGTAACTTAAGTCCATGGGAACAAATGAAGGAAACGAACATGATAAATAAGAAGGCTAACATAAACGACATTATAAATACATACTCTACTTTCTTTTCTTAGATTCGTTAACAAATCCACATAAAATGGCATAAAGTAATACATATAGCAGTGTGTTTTTGGGTTTGCAAAACATACAAATGTAATATGTATAACAAAAATAGCAAAAAAAAGAGGGGAAAGAGATATTATATTAATCCTTCTGCATCTCACTGGATTTAAGTTTCTGATAAATTAAATGTATATGGTAAGCTCAAAAGCAACCACAAAGGAAATAACAAAAAATACAGTGAAAAAATTGGTGAAGAAGGACTTCCAGGAAGAAGGCAGCATGAGCAGAGTGAGTTTCCAACCTCCCCCAAAAGAAAACTCCTCAAAAATACAACAAGGATTCTCTAACAGATCCAGTAGAGATCTTTGAAAGTAGACAGAAGAAATTTCAGAAACTGGCAGAAATCTATTAGGTGGGCAGAACCTCCCTCCTTGGTCTCCACACTCCCACCCTCCTAGTGCCACAAGTCTTGTGACCACATGATTGGCACTCCCTTCCAGAGCCTCCTGCTTGTAGATCCAGAGGGACTTGCAAGCAGTTTACCGCAGGCCCTGAGAACCCAGAGACCATGAGTCTTGTCTGCACACAGTAAAGGGTCCCCAAATGCCAGCCAGGCTAGGAAAAGCATACCTCCCTGCTGAATCACATGGAGTCTGCTGACCCTACTACCCCCTGCCAGTGTCACCCACAATTGTCAGCCGCAACTCCAGCCACCCAGCACCTTCCGCAAGGAGGAAAGGAGCCTAGTTGGCAGAAGGAAATGGGAGAGCCATGCACAGTTGCTGGGGAAGCTATGGATAAAGAGGGTAAAGCTCTTTTGAATGTCCCAATACTTCAAACAGGTTGAGCTTCACAATCAGTTATGAGGTTGTCACAAAAGGTCATAATGTGCAGCAAAGTAGAGAGAGAAAACTAAGGTATGAAATCTGCACCATCTTGTGGACAGATCAATTAATGTGAGCTCTGAATTCTGATTGAAATAGAGCCTCTGAAAGATGGAAAATTGGCCTAGAATAGAAGGGTCAGGACAGTAACAAAAAAGGCTTGAAGACTCTGCCCACCTAAGGGTTTCTTCCAGAAAACCGTGCTGTTGATTTGAATCCTGAGGAAAACTGAGAAAACTAACATCAAACAAAAATTGAATGCCCCGAAGTCAAAAAAGAGCACAAGAAATGCTAAGAAAATAGATATGATGGCCCACCAAATGAACAAGGTGAAGGGAGAGATATCTTACCTATGGAAGCCCAATTTATGAATAGAATGGAAGAACAAAATACAATAATATTAAACAAGCTCATAGAACTAAAAGTAATCACAAAGAACTAAAGGCAGTTAGGAAAAGAGTAAATGAACAAAATGAGAATATAAACAAAGTGATGATAGTAATCATAAAAAGGAGCCAAATAGAAATACTGGAACTGAAAGAGACAATAACTGAAATGATAAACTCAATGGAAAGTCTGAATAATAGATTTGAACAAGCAGAGGAAAGAGTCAAAGAAATGGAAGATAAGTAATCAAAATATTAGAGGCCAAAGAACAACAAGGAGAAGGAGCAACAACACCGAGCACAGTTTAAGGGAACCATGGGACAACATCAAGTGAGCCAATATACACGTCATGGGAATCCCAGAAGGAACAAAGAGAGAAAGGATCAAAAAAATTTTTTTCAATAAATAATGGCAGAAAACTTTCCAAGTCTGGAAAACGACACAAATCTATATATTCAAGAAGCTCAACTAAATCCAGGTAGGATAAACCCAAACAAACACATATCAAGACATATCATAACCAGGCTTTCAAAAATTAAAAAGAAGAAAATTCTGAAAGCAGGGAGAGACAAGAAAAAGGTGACATACAGAGGAACCCCAATAAGATTAAGTGCCAATTTCCCCTCAGAAAGGTTGGTGGCCAGAAGGCAATGGAATGATAATTATAAAGTACTGGAAAATAACGACTTCAATGAATAATATTATATCCAGTGAAGCAATCCTTCAATAATGACAGTAAAATTAAGACATTCACTCATTCGCTGACAAAAACTGCGAGAATTCACCTCCACAAGATGATTATTAAAAATACTAAAAGGAATTCTTCAGACAGGAAAGAAGGAAATTAAAAAGAAACTTGAAGTTACATATAGAAAGATTTGCATTAAAGAAAATTGCATGTGCAAAAATAAGGGCAGGTTTTAAGTATTCTTACTTGATAACTGTAATGGTTATATCCTTCCTACTTTATAATGACAAATATATCTAAAAAAGGTATAAATTTATATTACAGGGCACAAGAAGTATAATGATGTATTTGAGATATCAACAACATAATGGAGGGTAAGAACTGTAGGGTTATGAGTATCTTACTGAAGTTAAGTTGGTATCAATTTAACCAAGATTGTTATAAGAGCATGATGTTGCGAGGCGGGGCCAAGAAGGCTGACTAGGTAGAAGCTACCTCAGATCCCTCCTGCAACAAAGACTCAGAAAATCAAGTGAATCAATCACATACATGACAATCTATGAACCCTGACCATCAAACACAGATCTAAAGAGTTGACCTGAGTGACAGAGACTCAGTCAGTGCAAAGAGGCTGCACACTGACACGGCTAACGAGAGAACAAGCAACCATGGGGAAGCAGCGACTGTATTCGGAGCCTGAAGCCAGCACCCAGTCAGAAAACCTTGGTGCAGGGGAGCTGAGCACAGCTTCCTGAGATGGCACAAACACGGGAGGCAGACCTAGCCCCCAGAAGTGACCTCGGGGAAGCCCAGCCAGTGCACGCAGGCAGTGCAGTGACGCGGCTGACAGGAGGAGAAGTCACCGGGAGGCAGCGACTGGTTTTGGAGCCTGGAGTGCGGTGTCCCAGCCGGGGAACCTTGGCGCTGGGCTTTGGACTGGGATCAGAGGAACTGACCAAGGCTTCTGAGACAGCACAAGCACAGGACACGGGCCTGACCCTCGGCGACAATCTTGACCCAGCCAATGCACAGAGGCTACACACCCCTCGGGAATCTCAGATAAAACAGTCATCACCACGCAAGATAAGTAACTTTGCCTATATTCCTGGGTGCTACTCTCTCATATCTATCTGATCACTCCCCTCCCCTTCTCAGGTGGCTTCATTAACGTTGGAATTTCCTGAGCCAGAGAGTGAAGTGCTCTGTGTTCTTTTTTTTTTTTTTTTTTTTTTGTCTTTTCCTAACCCATTCTCCTGGCCTGAGAGAAGCAGCTACAAAAAACCCAGGGAACAAAAATCCTTCTCTGACTTCCTGAAATTGGACTAAAAATATAGAACCAGCTCCAGCCAAACATATGAGAACCACGGTCTTGGGCTTTCATCCCTACAGGGAACAAGGTGGCTATTATAATGCAAAAGTATTTCTGATAGGGATCTGACTGTAATTGTTTTAGCAGATTACTGGAAAGACAATTTTCCCAGGTCTGATATCTCTACCTATTAAACAGAGCCCTCACTGACCCACAACGGGGAACTGAGGGCTGAAGCTTCACCCAAACCACCTAGCCTCTTGCTATAGGGGTCTGAGGATAGTGACACCTACCAATATGTAGACATACATGCATTGGGTGCCTAAGGTACAGCTGCAGAGCCCACCCACCAAAGTGCTTTAGGAATAGAGACACGCCTACCTCACTGGCACTTGAGGGAAGCCTGTCAGCATCCTGGCCCCCCAGGCTGTGACCCCCTGCTGCTACTAGAATCTGGTGCACACAACTATCACCACTACTCCTCTAAGTTAAAGGGTGACAGTCTACACCACACACTTGGTAATCCAAAATCAGATTCTACTCAAGAATACTGAATGGACACTTAGGGTTATATATCTGGTAACAGCCCAAACCAGCTGGTAATAGGACATAAGTGATTCAAAGGCTACAACAATCAAGACAGTGCAATCTAATAGCCCATCTACGTATATTGAAAGAAAACAAAATAGGATAAGACTCAGTGAGCAAATATAAAATAAATCATTGCAATATCTTATAGATGCCTCAGAGACAGCAGTCGATATCAAACCACATAAAGAAGCAGACCATGATTGCTTCTACAACTCCCCAAATTAAAGAATCAAAATCTTTCTCAAATGAAGATACAATCCTGGAATTCTCAGATACAGAATATAAAAAACTAATTTACAGAATGCTTCAAGACATCAAGGATGATGTCATAAATGAAATAAGGCAATCTACAGAAAAAGCCAAGGAACACACTGATAAAGCAGTTGAAGAAATCAAAAAGATTATTCAACAACATAGTGGAAAAATTAATAAGCTGCAAGAATCCATAGAGAGACAGCATTCAGGAATCCAAAAGATTAACAATAAAATTACAGAATTAGACAACTCAATAGGAAGTCAGAAGAGCAGAATAGAGCAATTGGAATGCAGAGTGGGGGAGCTGGAGGATAAGGCATTTGACACCAATATAGTTGAAGAAAAATCAGATAAAAGAATTAAAAAAAAAATGAAGAAACCCTAAAAATCATGTGGGACTCTATCAAGAAGAATAACTTTTGTGTGATTGGAGTTCCAGAACAGGGAGGGATAACAGAAAATACAGAGCGAATAGTTGAAGATATGTTGGCAGAAAACTTCCCTGACATCATGAAAGACGAAAGGATATCTATCCAAGATGCTTACTGAACCCCATATAAGATTGATCCAAACAGAAAATCACCAAGACATATTATCATCAAACTTGCCAAAACCAAAGATAAAGAGAAAATTTTAAAAGCAGCCAGGGATTAAAAAAAAGTCTCCTACAAAGGAGAATCAATAAGAATAAGTTCAGACTACTCAGTAGAAACCATGCAGTCAAGAAGGCAAAGGGATGATATATATAGAGCACTGAAAGAGAAAAGCTTCCAGCCAGGGATCATATATCCAGCAAAATTTCTCTCTCAAATATGAAGGTGAAATTAAAACATTTACAGATAAACTGAAGCTTAGAGAATTTGCAAAAACTAAACCAAAGCTACAAGAAATAATAAAGGAAATTGTTTGGTCAGAAAATCAATAATATCAGATACCGGTACAACACAGGGTCACAGAACAGAACATCCTGATATCAACTCAAATAGGGAAATCACAAAAACAAATTAAGATTAATTTTAAAAAGAAAAAAATGCTCAAAACAGGGAATCATTGAAGTCATTACATAAAAGATCACAATAATCAAAAAGAGGGACTCAATACAGGAGGCATAGAACGGCCATATGGAGAGGAAAACAGGGCGATATAGGACGACACAAGTTAGGTTTTTACTTAGAAAAATAGGGGTAAATATTAAGGTAACCACAAAGAGGTCTAACAATTCCATAACTGAAACATAACAACCCAGCAAACATAAATTCGACTCTTATGAAAATGAGGAAAACACAATTTGCAAAGAAAAACATCTCAGCACAATAAAATAAGTGGAAAAATGAAATTGTCAACAACACACACAAAAAGGCATCAAAATGACAGCACTAAACAATCTTTAACTATTGAAGATATATCAACATACTCTTTCTTGGGCCTTCAAGTAAATATGTTGTGTTTTCCACTTTGCTGGCTCACCTGATCTCTGAAAGCTTGATCAGGTGGAAAGGGCAATGGACAGGCATAGGTGTGAAAGATGACTCTATAACCCTTTCTTACATTCATAAACATGTACCAATTCTTCACAAGGCTATACAGTATGAAGAAAGGAAAAATGCCCCAATGCAGGGCAGCTATTAGCCCATATAGTGCCTTTTTGTAGATTAGAAGAAGATCCTCTTCCAGGTGTTGTGTAAATAAGAAAAAATGTGTTTTTATTGAGCAGATGCATATCTTAGCAATCAGGGCACTCTCTAGATTTTAGAGAGTGGGATGCCTTCATGCACTCTCCAATTCACACATCTGTGTGCTGTAGCCCTGGAATTCTGTCACTATCTGAGCACTGGTCATGTCCAATCTTGCATTATTCATTGCTGTTTTGAGATAGCCAAACTACAGGCTGTAGAAATTCATTCTTCATTCAACAAATACTTACTGAGTACCTATTATAAGCACTGTTCTAAGTGTTGGGGATACATCAGTAAACAAAACAAAGAAAATCACTGCACTATGGAATTATGAGGTAATTTTTTTTGTTCTGTAGATGAAGGTTTTACGGAGCAAACTAGTTTCAAGAATTATGAGATAATTCTGAGGAGGAAAATATCAATCATAGAAGATGACCTGGAAGAGGTAAGACTTCATCTAGTAGGAGTTGGCTAAGATGAGGGAGGTAGAGAGTGAATATGATGTTTAAGAGAAGACAGAATGCAAGAGAACTGACAATTGGTGAGCTACGGCTATTGACAAGCACTTTCTGTGTCTTATAAAGGCCGTGAAGCAGCCCATACATAAGGAAACCAGTGTTCAGAGAGTTGAACTCACTTACCTAAGTTCCCACAGAAAAATAGATCCAAGATTGAACCTTGACCCATTCACCTTCCAAGCCCATACCTCGTCCATTTATCCCACTCTGATGCCTATCAAGGAAGCTGTACAGACCTTGCAATATGAGGAGGATAATAAAGAGATGAGTTTATCCTATTCCAGAGGCAGTGGGAGTATCATTCTGAGCTGGAAACAAGGGAAAAAAATGACTAATAACATTTCACTTCTCTGAATTCCGAGCTTTTTGCACTTTGCTGCTTGAAATATCACCTGGTAGTTTGTGGCAAGAACCTAATTGAGATAATTTTATGACTACTATCAAGATGGTGGAGGACAACCACAGAATACTGGGAATCGTGGCCTAACCAAGTCAATACACACATTTTGGGGGGAACATAATTCAATCTATGACATAACTCCAGATGGTGGTTAAGGTTAGAAAAAGAACTGATACTACAGTTAGTATCAGGACAGAATTGAGCTGATTTCAGAATTTGTAAATAAGGTTTTATTAAAATATACCTGTTTATTTGTTTATGTCATGGATTGAATTATGTCCCCCCGAAAATGTGTTTATCAGTTTGGCTGGGCCATGATTTCTGGTATTGTGTGATTTTCCTATATGTAGTAAATTCTGCCTCTATGATGTTAATGAGGGAGGATGGGCTGCAGTTGTGTAAGTGAGGCAGGACTCAATCTACAAGACTGGATTGTGTATTGAGGCAATCTCTTGAGATATAAAAGAAAGCAGCAAGCAGAGAGACGGGGGACCTCATACCACCAAGAAAGCAGTGCCAGGAGCAGAGCACATCCTATGGACCTGGGGTCCCTGTGCAGAGAAGCTCCTAGTCTGAGAGAAGACAGATGAGAAGGCCAACAGAGAGAGAAGAAGCTTTCCCTGGAGCTGATGCCCTGAATTTGGACTTTTCACCTACTTAACTATGAAGAAATAAATTTCTCTTTGTTAAAGCCAACCACTTGTTGTATTTCTGTTATAGCAGCACTAGATGACTAAGACAGAATTTGGTAACTAGAGAGTGAGGTGCTACTCTAACAGATACCTAAAATGTGGAAGCAGTTTTGAAGCTGTGAATGGATAGAGAAGTGGTAGCGAAAGAGGACCAGAAGTAGCAGAGAACCAGCAGCACCAGAACCGGAAGACCAGCGTGACCCGGCACTGGAGCCGACCCACAGAGCGAGAGAGCTGAGTGCCGGTTTGCAGGAGGCTTCCTGGAGGAGTGGGATGCCTCCAGGAACTTATGAGTGGAGGTACTGAGCTTTGAAACACTTTCCCCAGCAGTGCAGATGCAGGTATGAGGCCTGAAGAGCCAAGAGGCCAAGAACCAGGAAACATAAGCTGAAGAGACAAGGAACACAAGAAGCTGAGCTGCCTCAGTCTCAAAAGGTTTGGCCAGGAACTCTGGGGTTTCAAAGGGTGGAGCCACGGTCTCTGTTGTTTTTAAGGGTAGAGTCGCCACTCAGATGGACTAGGAGAATGGGGCCACCTAAAGCGGAGGGAGCAGAGTTGCTTTCCCAGTGGGTCTGGAAGGCAGAGCTGAAGCCCAGGGCTGAGGAGACTCCAACCAGAATCTGGAGAGTGTGGCCAATACCTAGAGTCTGGAGGGCAGGGTCATTGTGTAAATTGCCTCAGAGACCAGAGGATTCTTTTCAAACCTTGAGGGCTAATATAATGTGTTCTGTTGACTTGCTTGGTGCCTGTTATGGCTTCTTTCCCTCCAATTTCTCCCATTCATAATGGAAATGTCTGGCTTATGCCTGTTCTGCCATTGTACCTTTGGAAGCAGATAACTTGTATTCTAGATTTCACAGATGAAGCAAAATTTTTGGATTTTGGACTTGGAGTTAAGACTTTTGCTATGATATGATGGGGTGAATATGTTTTGCATCTTGCAAGAATGTGATTTTTGGGGGGCTAAAAGGTGGAATGTCATGGATTGAATTTTGTACACCCAAAAATATAGGTCGACTTGGTTAGGTCATGATTCCCAGTATTGTGTAGTTGTCCTCCATTTTGTGATTGTAATTTTATGTTAAAGAGGATTAAGATGGGATCATAACACCACCCTTACTTGGGTCACTTCCCTGATCCAATGTAAGGGGGGTTTCCCTAGGGTAAGCTTGCACCATCTTTTATCCTAAAAAAAATAAATAAATAAAATTTATTTTATTTTATTTTTTATTTTTTTTTATCTTAGAAGGGATAAAAGGAAAGGGAAGCAAGCAGAGAGCTGGGGACCTCATACCACCAAGAAAGCAGAGTCGAGAGCAGAGCACGTCCTTCGGACCTGAGGTTCCTGTGCTGAGACGGTCCCAGACCCAGGGAAGACTGATGCATCACAAGGACCTTCCTCCAGAGCTGACAGAGAGAGAAAGCCTTCCTCTGGAGCTGACACCCTGAATTTGGACTTGTAAGCCTACTTGACTGTGAGAGAATAAACTTCTCTTTGTTAAAGCCATCCACTTTTGTTATTTCTGTTATAGCAGCACTAGATGACTAAGACAATTTTCAGATTTTCTAAGGCTGCTTTTGCACTAGAGTGGCCAAGCCGAGTATTTTGATAGAGGCCATAAGGCTCATGAAGCCTGAAATATTTACTATCTGGCCCTTTACAGGAAATGTTTGCTAACTCCCGCTCTAGATGATTTTTACCTTGAATTCAACATCTTTTCACATTTCCAGCCACCATCATATCTCACTGAAATCACTTTCTGACTGATCTTCCCGTTTCTATTCTTGCCCCTTACTGGCTATTATTAAAATAGGAATGAGGATTAATTGGAAAACTTCTGCTACTTGGTAGGAGGTAATAAGTCTCAGCAGCCCAATGTTCCTGCTGCAATAACAGAAAAGGCTGGTTACTTTACAAAAACTGTACTTGGAAAGATGATAGAGCTGTGGAAACAGTGGAGACTAGATAAATTAAAATTACAAAGAAGGGAAAGTATTAGAGGTGAGCTGATAATTGTGGGCTATTTCTTCCCTGGGAACATTTGCAGATTATGAATGTGAATTAAGGATTAGTCTTGGCTCACACAGAGGGACTCTACTGGTGGAAGGAGAAATAAATGAGACTTTTGGTGGTCATGTGGGGGTAGCATGGAAGATTAGAAACTTGAAGTGCCCCAACGGCAAGGTCAATTTCCCTATGAGACATTTGCTGAGGCCAGAGGCTACACATGGGAAATGAGGGAGCTAGGCTGAGGACTTTTAAAAATTAGAGTGAAATCCAGTTGCACTAGTAGGAGGGAGATTCCCACAAACACAAAGCTGATTCCCTCTTCAAGTTACTTGTCAGATTTTTGCCAGAAATAAATACACACATATGACTTGGCTAATAAATTTTTGATGAATGTGCTGAGGTAATTTAAAAAGAAAATAGAGTCTCTAGCCATTGTGATAAGTCAGTGTGTGTTGACACACGTTAAATATTTTGAATATTGCCCCTGATCACCACCACCAATTTTTTTCCTCCCCTCCATCCCATGCCAGGTGTCAGTACCCTCAGGGAGAGGAGGAAAGGGTCAGATGAAGTAATTCACTATAAACATGCCAGTGATTTCAAGGGTCAGAGTCCCTGGTGGATAAATGTGTATTTATCAAGAGACTCTAGGTAGGGAGAAGGGGTATTTTATAACTGTGTTGTTGGTTTTACTGTGGGCATTTTTCTCATGCATTGTACCTATATCTCATATCCTTAGCTTTTCCAGACATGGGGGGAAATGAAGATTGCCAGCTTTGCTTGCCTGGGGGTAGGAATGGGTGAGGAAGGGGGGAAAATACTTCTAAATAGCAACAGATAATGACTAATAGCAACATTGGAAAAGTCAGGGATAAGGCAGCTTATCACCCCCATCCCTAACTATATCTCCTCATTCTCCACCCTCCACCAAAACAGGAGAGATTGAAGAAACAAATTTTGATCTGTATGCAACAGAAAATACTTAGTAACCCACATCCATAAACTACTCTCATCTGGTGGCATCTCATTATAAAGCTAAATAATACACAGTCAGCTGAAATAAACCTTTATATCCAGATCACTGGAATATTTAAAAATTGCTGAATTGTAGCCCACTACCATGGAGAGACCATCACCCCACCACCTGTTGATGTCTGGCAAATAGACTAAGGCACCTCACTGTCAGATGTAGGGAATGGGGGGAAGAGAAGTAAATTTTTGCATCCCCTAATTTGGCTGCTAACCAAATGATCCGCAGTTTAAATCCACCAGCTTCTCCTTGGAAATCCTGTTGGGCAGTTCAACTCTGTCCTATAGGGTCACTATGAGTCAGAATTGACTCAACAGTAATGGGTTAATTAGATATACACTTTGGTTGGGGACAACATAATTAATGTAAAGGGTTTAAACACATTTTACTCAGAGAACCAAGTGACAGAAGATCATTTAAACTGAGGATTAAATGGCTGACGGCCTAGCCTTTCTGAAGAAAAACCTTGAAAGAGAAGGACCAGAGGAAAAAGAAGAGGAAATGCGTAGCCCCTTTCCTAAAGAGGAAAGAGGGGGTGAGGCAAAGAAGACAGAGTAGTCAAACATTTCCAGTGATCCCTCTTAAAACAAAGACCTGAAAAAGCAAGTAAAATCATTACATATATGACAAGCTAGGAGCCCTGAACATCAAAGGCAAAGTTAGAAAACTGACTGAGTGGCAAGACAAGGAAGAGATGGTTCAGAAGCAGTGAGGAGTTGCCGGAACTGACCCCATGGGAACCCTCAGGCAGGATCCCCTGGAACAACCATCGTGGGGCTGGAGGTAGCGAACTGGACGTGGTTTCCTCAGGGAGAGACAGTAAGCTGCACAACCTACTCACAGCTCTGAAACCAGAGAAGAATGGTGCAATCTACAAAATCTAAGTACTTGCATTTATTTTACTGTGTCCCCAGCCCCCAAGCCAGCTTCAGTGGCTGTCAATTTCACTGGCCTGAGATAAGTCCTGCTGCACACCCTGAGCGAGCGATTCTCCTGGCCTTGGAGAAGGAATAAATTAATGATTGGGGGAAAGATAATCTCCCAGCTCCACTAACCTGGGGAGCTCAGGACAGAAGTGGCTCCTACCCAGACAAAAACGGCCTGCGGACTTTGAATATCTTTCACCCCTGCATGGATCTGTGTGGGCCTATTTCAGGAGAATAAGCCCTTTTTTGGAAGACTGCAACTGTTTCAGCTCTGCAGTGGAGAGGTGGGTGTTTGAAGTTTAACACCACTTAGCCTATTAAACAGGGCCCTCAAGTACCCACATCAGGGGACTAAGAGCTGGTGGCCCCAAACATGTCACCTAGCCACCCACGATGGGGTCCAAGGATAAGTGGTGCCTCCCCTCCTTACACCTAAAAGCATTAAGTGCCCATTGTTCAGCTGCAGAACCCACCCACCTGTGTGCTCTAGGGAACAGGAAACCAAAATCCTCACAAATACCCAGGTGAGAGTTGTCATCCCCTGCCTTTTTCAGAGTGTGACCCCCTACTGCAACCAGATACTGGTAGTTTCACCAATCACCCCTGCCCCTCTAAGACTGTAGGACAGAGCCTATACCACACACTTGATGACCAAATACCTGGACACCTGAGCTGAATCCATACAAGAAAAAGTGAATGGACTTCTAGGCTCATATACCTGGTAACAGCTCTAGCCATCTGGTCACAGGACGTTAGAGGCTTCAAAGGCACAAATAATCAACCTAGCTCACACAAGCAGCCCATTTGAGCATATCAAAACAAAACAAAGCAAGAAAGTAGGGCACAGTAAGCAAACATACAATAAATTAATACAATCACTTATAGATGGCTCAGAGACAACAGTCAATATCAAATCACATAAAGAAGCAGACCATGATTGCTTCAACAAACTCTCAAAGCAAAGAATCAAGGAATCTTCTGGATGAAGGTATATTCCTGGAAATACCATATGTAGAATAGAAGAGGTTAATATACAGAACTCTTCAAGACATCAGGAATGAGATCAGGCAAATCACAGAACAAGCCAAGGAACACACAGATAAAGCAGTTGAAGAAATTAAAAAGGTTATTCAAGTATATAATGAAAAATTAAATAGGCTGCAAGAGTCCACAGAGAGACAGCAATCAGATATTTAGAAGGATAACAGTAAAATTACAGAATTAGACAACTCAATAGAAAGTCAGAGGAGTAAAATTGAGGAAACAGAAGTCAGAATTAGTGAAATTGAAGATAAAATATTGGCACCAATATATTCGATGAAAAATCAGATAAAAGATTTAAAAAAAAATTGAAGAAACCTAAGAACCAAGTGGGAAGATATCAAGAGAAATAATCTATGAGTGATTGAAGTACCTGAACAGGGAGGGAAAACAGAAAATACAGAAAGAATTGTTGAAGATTTGTTGGCAGAAAACTTCCCTGATATAATGAAAGATAAGAAGGTACCTATCCAAGATGCTAATCGAACTCCACATAAGGAAGATCTCAAAAGAAAGTCACCAAGACATATTATAATCAAACTTGCCAACACCAAAGATAAGGAGAAAATTTGAAGAGAGGCTAACTGACCTACAATGCAGAGTTAATAAGAATAAGTTTGGACTACTCGGCAGAAACCACGCAGGCAAGAAGGCAATGGGATGATATATATAAAGCATTGAAGGAAAAAAATTGCCAGCCAAGAATCATAAATCCAGAAAAACTGTCTCTCAAATATGAAGGCAAAATTAAGACAGTTCCAGATAAATGGAAGTTTGGGGAATTGTAAAAGCAAAACCAAAACTATAAGAAATAATAAAGGGAGTTCTCTGGTAAGAAAATCAATAATATCAGATATCAACCCAAGGCTAGAACACAAGACAGAGCAACCAGATGTCCACACAGATACAAAAATCACAAAAATAAATCAAAATTTAAAAAAAGCTCAGAAGAGGGAAACAGCAATGTCATTATGTAAAAGAAGACAACATTAAAACAATAAAGAGGGACTAAGAAATGTAGTCCTAGATAGTCATATAGAGAGGAAGTCAAGGCAATATAAGGAAATAAAATTAAGTTTAAACTTAGAAAAATAGGGGTAAATATTAAAGTAACGACAAAGGAGCCTGACAATCCTACTCATCAAAATAAAATACAACAAAAAAATAGAGACTCAGCAGAAACAAAATCAACAAGTAATAAGAGAAGACAATATATAAAGACAAACTACACAGCACAAAAAATTAAGTGGGAAAAAGAAACGGTCAATAACACATGAAAAAAGCCATCAAAATGACAGCGCTAAACTCATCCCTACCCATAATTATGCTGAATATAAGTGGACTAAATGCACCAACAAAGAGACAGACAGTGGCAGAATGAATAAAAAAAAAATGATCCATCTATATGCTGTCTAAAAGAGACATGCCTTAGACTTAGAGACACAAATAAACTAAAACTCAAAGGATGGAAAAACATATATCAAGCAAACAACAATCAAAAAAAGGCCAGGAATGCCAATATTAATATTTGACAAAGTAGACTTTAAAGTAAAATCCACCACAAAGGATAAGGAAAGACACTCTATAATGATTAAAGGGACAGTAAACTCGACGGCAGTGGGTTTTACACCAGGAAGATATAACCATATTAAATATCTACGGACCCAATGACAGGGATTCAAGATACATAAAATAAACTCTAACAGCATTGAAAAGTGAGATAGACAGCTCCGCAATAAGAGTAGTAGACTTCAACACACCACTTTCCATGAAGTACAGAACATCCAGAAAGAAGATCAATAAAGACATGGAAGATCTAAATGCCACAATCAACCAACACAAACTCATAGACATATATAGAACACTCCTCCCAACAGCCCAAAAGTATACTTCCTTTTCCAGTGCACATGGAACATTCTCTAGAATAGACCACTTATTAGGTCATAAGCCTCAGCAAAATCTAAAACACTGATATATTACAAAGCATTTTCTCTGACCATGAGGCCATAAAAGTAAAAATCTATAACAGAAAAAGCAGATAAAAGAAATCAAACACTTGGAAACTGAACAATACCCTGCTCAAAACAGAACGGATTATAGAAGACATCAAGGATGGAATAAAGAAATTCAGAGAATCCAATGAGAATGAAAACACTTCCTATCAGAACCTATGGGACACAGTGAAAGCCGTGCTCAGCGGTCAATTTATATCAATACAGGCACACATTCAAAAAGAAGAAAGGGCCAAAAACAAAGAACTATCCCTACTACTTGAACAAATAGAAAGAAAGCAACAAAAGAAACTCTCAGGCACCAGAAGAAAGCAAATAATAAAAATTAGAGCAGAATTAAATGAAATAGAGAACAGAAAAACAACTGAAAGAGTTAAGAAGACACAAAGTCGGTTCTTTGAAAAAATTAACAAAATTGATAAACCATTGGCCAAACTGATGATAGAAAAACAGGAGAGGAAGCAAATAACCCGAATAAGAAATGAGATGGGCGATATCACAACAAAACTAACTGAAATTAAAAGAATACTATCAGATGACTAAGAAAAATTGTACTCTAACAAATTTGAAAACCCAGAAGAAATGGATGAATTTCTAGAAACACATTGCCCACCTAACCTAACACAAACAGGTAGAACAACTACGTAAATTCATAAAAAAAAAGAAGAGATTGAAAATGTAACTTAAAAACACCCAACAAGAACAACAAAACAACCCATGGCCCTGACGGCTTCAATGGAGGGTTCTACAATACTTTCAGAGAAGAGTTAATACCACTCTTACTAAAGATATTGCAAAGCACAGAAAAGGATGGACTACTCCTGAACCCATTCTATGAAGCCAGCATATCCCTGACACCAAAAGCAGGTAAACACACCATAGAAAAAGAAAATTACAGACATATATCCCCCATCATCTTAGGGGCAAAAATTCTCAAAAAAGTCTAGCCAATAGAATTCAAAAACACATCAAAAAAAATAATTCACCATGACCAAGTGGGATTCATACCAGGTAAGCAGGGATGGTTTAACATTAGAAAAACAATCAGTGTAACCCATCATATAAATAAAATAAAGACAAAAACCACATGATCTTACCAATTGATGCAGAAAAGGTATTTGACAAAGTCCAACACCCATTCATGATAAAAATTCTCAGCAAAATAGGAATAGAAGGAATATCACTCAACATAATAAAGTGCATTATTCAAAGCCAACATCATCCTAAATGGAGAGAGTCTTAAAGCATTCCCCTTGAGATTGGGAACCACACAAGGATACCTTTTATCACCACTCTTATTCAACATCGTGCTGGAAGTTTTAGCAGAACAATTAAGCTAGATAAAGAAATAAAGGGCGTCTGAATTGGTAAAGAAGAAGTAAAAGTATCTCTATGTGCATATGACATGATCTTATACACATAAAACCCTAAAGAATCCTCAAGAAAACTACTAGAACTAATGGAAGAGTTCAGCAGAGTATCAGGATACAAGATAAACATACAAAAATCAGTTGGATTCCTCTACACCAACAAAGAATATCGAAGAGGAAATCACCAAATCAATATCATTTACAATAGCCTCCATGAAGATAAAATACTTAGGAATAAACCTTGCCAGAGATGTAAAAGTCTTATAAAAACAAAACAACAAGACACTACTGCAAGAAAACGAAAAGAGACCTACATAAGTGGAAAAACATACCTTGCTCATGGATAGGAAGACTTAACATTGTAAAAATGTCTATTCTACCAAAAGCAATCTATAGACACAATGCAATTCCAATCTAGACTCCAATGACATTTTTAACGAGATGGAGAAACAAATCACCAACTTCATATGGAGGGGAAAGAGTCCCCGGATAAATAAAGCATTACTGAAAAAGTAGAACAAAGTGGGAGGCCTCACACTACCTGATTTTAGAACCTATTATACCACCCAGCAGTCAAAACAGCCTGGTACTGGTGCAACAACAGATATAAAGACCAATGCAACAGAATTGAGAATCCACACATAAATCCATCCACATATGAGCAGCTGATATTTCACAAAGGCCCAAAGTCAGTTAAATGGGGAAAACAGTCTCTTTAACAAATGGTGCTGGCATAACTGGATATCCACCTGCAAAAAAATGAAACAAGACCCATACCTCACACCATGTACAAAAACTAACTCAAAATGGATCAAAGACCTAAATATAAAATCTAAAACAATAAAGATTATGGAAGAAAAAATAGGGAGAATGCTTGGAGCCCTAATACATGGCATAAACAGTATACAAATCATTAGTAATAATGCACAAACACCAGAAGAAAAACTAGATAACTGGGAGCTCCTGAAAGTGAAACACTTATACTCATCGAAAGACTTCACCAAAAGACTAAAAAGATTACCTACAAACTGGGAAAAAGTTTTTAGCTATGACATTTCCGATTAGCGTCTGATCTCTAAAATTTACATGATACTGCAGAAACTCAACTACAAAAAGACAAACAACCCAATTAAAAATGGACAAAGGATATGAATGGGCACTTCACTAAAGAAGACATTCAGGTAGCTAACAGATACATGAGGAAATGCTCACGATCATTAGCCATTAGAGAAATGCACATCAAAACTGCAATGAGATTCCATCTCACTCCAACAAGGCTGGCATTAATGCAAAAAACACAAAATAATAAATTGTGGAGAGGTTGTGGAGAGACTGGAACACTTATACACTGCTGGTGGGAATGTAAAATAGTAGAAACACTTTTGAAATTGATTTGGGGCTTTCTTAGAAAGCTAGAAATAGAACTACGATTCGATCCACCAATCCCACTCCTTGGAATATATCCTAGAGAAATAAGAGCCTTTACATGAACAGATATATGCACACCCATGTTCAACGCAGCACTGTTTACAATAACAAAAAGATGGAAGCAACCAAGGTGCCCATCAATGGATGAATGGATAAATAAATTATGGTATATTCACACAATGAAATACATATATCAGCGACTACATCAGCCTGAGACCAGAAGAACTAGATGGTGCTCGGTTAAAACCGATGACTGCCCTTACAGGGAACACAACAGTGAATTCCTGATGGAGTAGGAGAGCAGTGGGATGCAGACCTCAAATTCTCATATAAAGACCAGAATTAATGGTCTGACTGACACTAGAAGACTCTGGAGGTCATAGTCCCAGACATTCTGTTAGGTCAAGACTCTTTATACAGGGTTGGATTGGACTATAAGACAGAAAATGATACTTGTGAGTAGTGAAATTCTTGGATGAAGTAAACACATAAGACTATGCGGGCAGCTCCTGTCTGGAGGGGTGATGAGAAGGCAGAGGGGGATAGAAGCTGGCTGAATGAATATGGGAATACAGGGTGGATTGAAGGAGTGTGCTGTCATATTAGGGGGATAGCGACTAGGAGTATATAAATTTTTGTATGAGAGACTGACTTGATTTGTATGTAAACTTTCACTTAAGGCACAACAAAAATTAACAAAAGTTTTTTTAAAAAGGTCTGATGCAATCTTAAGGTCTCCAGATTTCTTTGAGGAGGTTACTTTCCAAAATACAATGAATGAGAGGCAATGCTCTGGGAAAATTCCAAAATTGAGGTGCCTAACTCAGAATGGAAACCCTGGTGTCATAGCGGTCAAGTGCTATGGCTGCTAACCAAAAGTTCAGCAGTTCAAACCCACCAGGCACTCCTTGAAACTATCTGGAGCAGTTCTACTCTGCCCTATAGGGTTGCTATAGGGTGCTATGAGTTGGAATTGACTGGACAGCAGTGGGTTTTTTGTTGTTTTTGTTGTTAACTTAGAATGATCAGCCCAGGTCTGAGCCCCTACTACACCTTAGTTTTTGGTTATTTCCCCTGAAACTGCCAAACTCTTAGTAAGGCTCAAGTACATAACAAAGGATTTCCCCTGCAACCATCAAACTCTTAGACAAACTTAAGTACATAACAAAGAAAACGTTTCTTTCCTGTGATTAAACTGAAGACATGGAAAGAACACTCCCAAGGGAGGGTCTTGATGCAAGATCCTTGCCTTAGGCTGGGTTCTCTAGAGAAGTAAAACCAGTAAAGCATATAAATATGTAGAGAGAAATGATTTATATCAAGGAAATGGCTCACATGGTTTTTAGAGGCTGTGACGTCCCAAGTCTGTGGGTCAGGAAAGAGGCTTCTGATTCACGTAGCTGCAGGGGCTGGTGAACCCAATATTGGCAGGCCGGAGAGCAGGGCTGTTGCTTACAGGCTGTGAAGATCGACAAATCTCAAGATTGGCACATAAGCTGCTACCTCAAGTCCCAAGAACTGGCTGCCAGATGAACAGAGCTAGCTGCAGGATCCAGAACAAGCAAAAGCCCCGGCAAGGAGAGCAGGAAGGACTAGGTGGTGAAAGGCAGAGAGATGAAGGCTGAGGGGCTGGTGAGCCACCATAGACCCCGCACCTGCTGACACCACTCACAGCAGATCCCATAATGGGGGTGTTCAGGTATCATATCTCAACAGGGAATGATCACATTTAATGCTGAGAATCATGGCCCAGCCAAGTTAACACAGAATCTTAACTATCACAACCCTTATCAGAAATCCCCTAAGCAGCTCTAAGGAAATGTTTTAAGATAATTACCTTGTGACCACCCTGTAAAACCCTCCTTAGTCAAATGTTTAAACTAATTAATCCAAATAGCCCACATTCATATTTCTAACCAATCACTGTAAAACCTTCAATTCAAGCCGTTTCATCTCCTGCTTTCCTAAATCTGCAACTTCCAATCAGACTGTTATATTTTACCTCATAAATAAGCCTCTGTGACTTCACCATTTTGGAGTGTTTGGTTTCACTTTGCGAGGTCAGATGTGTCCCTGGTTTGAACTGTCTTGAGCCTCAATAAATCTCTTTGCTTTTATTTTTAATAGAGTATGCAATCTTACCCATTGATATTTTCTGGTGTCAGAAGTGGGATTTGAAGGCATATTTGTGACAATGACCCCATGGGTCATCGAGTACCCAGAGCTTTGGTACCAAGCATGAGCCCTTTTAAGTGTATTAGTCTCCATGGATTCCCAGGAATTGTCACCAAGTAAAAGGCCCCTCGAACTGAGCTCCACTTACTTGCATTGAGTTCTTCAAGGTTTATTGTTGACTTTCCCATCTGCTTTCATTTTCAGCTTGCTTTAAACCATTTTGGACCGTTCTTTGCCAAACTAAGTTTAGTGTGGCTGTTACCACAAGACTCCCAAGTCTAATAAGCATAGACTTTGGGAGGATCAAAGGCTCAGTCCATTAAGTTTGAGCTCACCTATTTTTCTTTAGTGCACATTCCGGTTTTCTAGCACATGCAGTTCATTGTTTTAGTAAGATGAGGAATGCCAGTTCTAAGGACTTGGCAGGACTGCCTTCAGACACACCAGTTGCTCATATGAACAAATGTTTCAGCCCCTGTACCTGCCTATTTCTGGAGCACTGGCATGCCTTTACTAAAGACAGTTGAGAAAATCAGTGGCTATTATGGGGCTCTTTTGAGCTAAATAAATGAATTTTTCTGTGCAGTCAATTGGAAATGAAAGGTTCTCAAATTTGGCAAATACAATGGGATACCTATTTTTTATTGGTATTTGGAAGCCTCCAAATGACATCAAGAAAGTAAAACTGCCCCTTTGCAGGATAAACCAAACCCAAAACCAAACCCACCACTGTCGAGTCAATTCTGACTCATAGCGACCCTATAGGAGAGTAGAACTGCCCCATAGAGTTTCCCAGGAGTGCCTGGTGGACGTGAACTGTGGACCTTTTGGTTAGCAGCCATAGCACTTAACCACTAAGCCACCAGGGTTTCCAGGATAGCGTTTCCAAATTAATGAAACAGCTAAAAGAAAATGCAGTGTCAAGCACCTGCTGCTATTTTCTCCTACCCCTGCTCCTTCTGCCATTCTGCTGGCTGACTCTATATCCTTCTCTACGTCCTTACTCCTCTACTAATAATACCCTTTCTGAACTCCCTTTCTAAACCAATGAACCTGATAAAAAACAGCTAGAGAAACCAGTTACTGATGTGGTCCCAGCAATGCCTTTTTAAAATAAGAAACCCAGAGGAGACTAATAGACCTCCTCAGATTTCCTTTAGTCTTTAGTATAAAGTGGCATTCCGAGCAATTATAAAGGAATTTTCTAAGCCTCATAAAGACCCTTAAAGGTTCACACAGGAATTTAGCAATTAATAAATGTGCCAGGAAGACCAGGAGAAGCTTTGAGGTGGTTGGAAAAGACTATCCGGAAACACCCAGAAAGGTCATTAGCTATAAAATCCAATGCCTCTGGCACAGAACTAACTCGAAGATTCTATCCCCAAAGTTTCTTCCTAGGAAAATAGATTGTACCAAAGTATAATTATAGGGACTTCTTGAGCAAACTTTTTGATGAACAATTAGGCTTAAGTGAATAGAGTCTGGAGCTGAAATAACTTCAACTCCATATTCCTAAATGGACTTCATCCTAAATTATGAGAGCTAATCAAATGCCACAGACTGGACTGGGAAGCTCTTCCCAACTGTGCTAGGAATTTTACTTGACTCTGGGAGATGAAAGTTTTAATGTATTCTTAACATCCTTGATAAATGAGCCTGGATTTTCCCTTACCGGGACACTGTTTTGGGATTCATGTTCAAAAACGGTATAAGCTAAATATGCTAGAAGTAATCTGGAATTTCAGTGATAACTTAGGGAAAATGAGTTCTCATCTGCCTTTTTTTTTTTGTCCCTTCCACTTCAGGAAAATGAACTCTCATTTGTGTTGTCTTTTCTTTCCTTTTTAGGGGACTTTTATTTAATGGTCAGAGTTGTCAGAGAGTCTGAGGCCCTTCATCAGAGACTCTGACAAGTTAATAAGCTTTATCTATAATCTGTATTTTTTGTTTAACTGGGTCTATCTTACCAAGAAAGTGGTTTTTTATCTTACCAAAAACTGCAGTATATATTTTAAGAAACTAGGTTGTTTATGTTATATGGTATTGTATATGCCTGGACTTTGAGCTGGCCTCACAGACAGGTGAGTTTATATGGTTTTCTGTCTCATTTTGTTCTGAGAGCATCCTTCTGTTCTAGAGAGTAATGTCTGAGTTTCTGTCTTATATCAGGTTAGAGGCCATGACTTACTGTTTTTCACGAGGATCTCGGTTTTTTTCCCCCTTCAAGAAAAGCTGCTTTTTGCATCTGTCTTATGATTTGGAATTTTAGTAGTTACTTTGAGATAGTTGAAAAGTGCACCAAAAAAGGATAGATTGATTATTCCGATTGGTATAACAAGGCCACAAAATGGGACACATTATTCTAAAATGGTTCTCTAAAGGATCCTATAAAGCATGCAAAAGCTAAGATATTGAAAAAGTAATAATATCCTATCTCCAGATGCTTTTATTAAATTAAATTATAATATTTCTTCTCATGGGTTTAAAGTTAAATAATTTATACAATTTAGTAGCCTGAACATTTCCAGGAATTAATGTAAGTGAATTCATTATGACAAAGATTTTTATGTTTGTATCCAGAAAAACTGTCTCTCAAATATGAAGGTGGAACTAGGACATTCCCAGATAAACAGAAGTTTAGGGAATTCATAAAAACCAAACCAAAACTACAAGAAATACTAAAGGATGTTCTCTGGTTTGAAAATAAATAATATCGGATATCAACCCAAGACTAGAACACTGGACAGAGCAATCAGATGTCATCCCAGATAGGGAAATCACAAAAATAAAGCAAGATAAAAAATCCCTAAAACTGGGACACAGCAATGCGATTATGTAAAAGAAGACAACATTAAAACAATAAAGAGGGAGTGAGAAATTCAGTCATAGATCTTTCATATGGAGAGGAAAAAAAGTGATATAAAGAAATAAAATTTAGGTTTAAACTTAGAAAAACAGGGGTAAATATTAAGGTAACCACAAAGGAGATTAATAGTCCTACTCAACAAAATAAAATACAAGGAATTAACAGGGATTCAGTGGAAAAAAAAATCAACAAAAGCTAATAAGAGGAAAAGACAATATATAAAGAGAAACTACTCAGCAAAAAAAAATAATTAAGTGGGAAAAGAAACTCAACAACACACAAAAAAAGACATCAAAATGATAGCACTAAACATATCCCTATCCATAATTATGCTGAATGTAAATGGACTAAATACACCAATAAAGAGAAAGACAGTGGCAGAATGGATAAATAAAATATGATCCCTACAAGACGCACATTAGACTAAGAGATATAAACAAATTAAAACTCAAAGGATGGAAAAATATATCAAACAAACAACAATCAAAAAAGAGCAGGAGTGGTAATATTAATTTCTGACCAAAGAGACTTTAAAGTTAATCCAACACAAAGGATAAGGAAGGACACTGTATAATAAATAAAGGGACAATATACCAGGAGGATATAACCATATTAAATATTTATGCACCCAACGACAGGGCTGAAAGATACCATAAAACAAAGTCTAACAGCACTGAAAAGTAAGATAGACAGCTGCACAATAAGAGTAGGAGTCTTCAACACAACAGTTTTGGTGAAGGACAGAACATCCAGAAAGAAGCTCAATAAAAATACAAATTATCTAAACACCGCAATCGACCAGCATGACCTCATAGACATATACAGAACGCTGCACCCAACAGCATCCACGTACTTTGATTTCCAACGCACATGGAACATTCTCTAGACTAGACCACATATTAGGTCATAACGCAAGCCTTAGCAGAATCCAAAACATCAAAATATTACAAAGCATCATCTCTGACCATAAAGCCTTAAGGGTAGAAATCAATAACAGAAAAAGCAGGGAAAAGAAATCAGACACTTGGAAACTGAACAATACCCTGCTCAAAAAAGACTGGCTTATGGAAGACATGAAGGAAGGAATAAAGATATTCATAGAACCAATGAGAATGAAAAATACTTCCTATCAGTACTTTTGGGTCATAGCTAAAGCAGTGCTCTGAGGTCAATTTATATCAATAAATGCACACATACAAAATGAGGAAAGGGCCCAAAACAAATAATTAACCCTAAAACTTGAACAAATAGAGAGAGAGCAACAAAAGAAATCATCAAGCACTAGAAGAAAGCAAATAATAAAAATCAGAGCAGAATTAAATAGAGAACAGAAAAACAATTGAAAGACTTAACAAGACCAAAAGCTGGTTCTTTGAAAAACTTAACAGAACTGATAAACCATTGACCAAACTGACCAAAGAAAAGCAGGACTGAAAGCAAATAAACCAAATCAGAAATAAGACAGGTGATATCACAAGATACCCAAAGTGACTTTAAAAGAATCATATCAGACTACTAAAAAAATTGTACTCTAACAAATTTGAAAACCTAGAAGAAATGGATAAAATTCTAGAAACACACTACCTACCTAAACTAACACAAACAGATGTAGAACAACTAAATAGACCCATAATAAAAGAAGAGATTGAAAAGGTAATCAAAACACTCCAAACAAAAAAGAGCCTTGGCCCAGATGGCTTCACTGCAGAGTTCTACCAAACTTTCACAGAAGAGTTAACACCACTACTACTAAAGGTATTTCAGAGCATAAAAAAGGGTAGAATACTCCCAAATTCATTCAATGATGCCACCATATCCCTGATACCAAAACCAGGTAAAGATACCACTAAAAAAGAAAATTACAGACCCATATCCTCATGAATATAGAAGCAAAAATCCTCAACAAAATTCTAGGCAATAGAATTAAACAACATATCAATAAAATAACTCACCATGACAAAGGGAGATTCATACCAGCTCTGCAGGGATGGTTCAACATTAGAAAAACAATGCAATCCATCATTTAAATAGAACAAAAGACAAGAACCACATGATCTTACCAATTTATGCAGAAAAGGCAATTGACAAAGTTCAACACCCATTGATAAAAATTCTCAGCAAAATAGGAAAGGAAGGAAATTCCTCAGCATAATAAAGGGTATGTATACAAAAAAAAAAATTTTTTTTTTATACAAAGCCAACAGCCAACATCATCCTAAATGGAAAGAGTCTGAAAGCTTTTCCCTAGAGATCTGGAACCAGTAAAAGGTGCCCTTCATCACCACTCTTATTTAACATTGTGCTGGAAGTCCTAGCCTGAGCAATTAGTCTAGATAAAGAAATAAAGGGCATCAAGATTGGTAAGGAAGAAGTAAAAGTAACTCTATTTGTAGATGACATGATCTTATACACAGAAAACCCTAAGGAATCCTCAAGAAAATTACTGAAACTAATAGAAGAGTTCAGCAGAGTGTCAGGATACAAGACGAACACACAAAAATGAGTTGGATTCCTCTACCCCAACAAAAAGAACATCGAAGAGGAAATCACCAAATCAATACCATCTACAGTAGCCCCCCAAAAGATAAAACACTTAGGAATGAATCTAAACAGAGACATATAAGACCTATACAGAGAAAAGTACAAGACACCAGTGCAAGAAACCAAAAGAAACCTACATAAGTGGAAAAACATACTTTGCTCATGGATAGGAAGTCTTAACATTGTAAAAATGTCTATTCTACCAAAAGCAATCTATAGATACAACGCAATTCCAATCCAAATTTCAATGACATTTTTTAATGAGATGGAGAAAAGAATCACCAACTTCATATGGAAAGGAAAGAGGTCCTGGATAAGTAAAGCATTACTGAAGAAGAAGAAAAAAGTGGGAGGTCTCACTCTACCTGATTTTAGAAACTATCATATCGTCACAGGAGTCAGAACAGCCTGGTACTGGTACAACAGATGCATAGACCAATGAAACCGAATTGAGAATACAGACATAAATCTATCCACATATGAGCAGCTTATTTGACAAAGGCCCAAGGTTAGTTAAATGGGGAAAAGACAGTCTTTTTCACAAATGGTGCTCGCATAAATGGATATCCATCTACAAAAAAAAAAAAATGAAACAATATCTATACCTCACACCATGCACAAAAAAGAACTCAAAATAGGTCAAAGACACAAATATAAAATCTAAAACGACAAAGATCATGGAAGAAAAAATAGGGACAATGTTAGTAGCCTTAATATATGGCATAAAAAGCATACAAAATATTGTTAACAATGCAGAAGAAAAACTAGATAACTGGGAGCTCCTAAAAATCAAACATCTGTGCTCATCCAGAGACTTCACTAAAAGAGTAAAAAGATCGACAGACTGGGAAAAAGTTTTTAGCTATGACATTTCCGATCTGTGTCTGATCTCTAAAATCTACCTGATACTGCAAAAACAACAACAAAAAGACAAATATCCCAATTAAAAAGTGGGCAAAGGATATGAAAAGGCACTTCAGGAAAGATGTCATTCAGGTACATAACAGATACATGAGGAAATGTTCATGAGCATTACCATTAGAGAAATGCAAATCAAAACTACAATGAGATTCCATCCCACTCCAACAAGGCTTGCATTAATCC
Source organism: Loxodonta africana (assembly GCF_030014295.1). Taxonomy (NCBI): domain Eukaryota; kingdom Metazoa; phylum Chordata; class Mammalia; order Proboscidea; family Elephantidae; genus Loxodonta; species Loxodonta africana. Next base: position 73,873,846 of record NC_087369.1, read on the forward strand.
AAAAAACACAAAATAATAAATGTTGGAGGGGTTGTGGAGAGACTGGAACACTTATACACTGCTGGTGGGAATGTAAAGTGGTACGACCATTTTACAAAGCGATTTGGCACTTCTGTAAAAAACTACAAATAGAGCCACCATAAGATCCATCAGTCCCACTCCTTGGAATATACCCTAGAGAAATAAGAGCCTTTACACAGATAGATATATGCATACCCATGTTCATTGCAGCACTGTTTACAAGAGCAAAAAGATGGGAGCAACCAAGGTGCCCATCAAGTGATGAATGGATATATAATTTACGGTATATTTGCACAATGGAATACTATGCATCCCTAAAGAACAATGATGAATCTGTGAAATATTTCAAAATATGGAGGAACCTGGAAGGCATTATGCTGAGTGAAATTAGTCAGTTACCAAAGGACAAATATTGTATGAGACCACTATTATAAGAACTCGAAAAATAGTTTAAACAGAGAAGAAAACTTTCTTTGATGGTTATGAGAGTGGGGAGGGAGGGAGGGAGAGGGGTTTTCACTAATTAGATAGTAAATCATAAATATTTTAGGTGAAGGGAAAGACAATACACAATACAGGAGAGGTCAGAACAACTGGACAAAACCAAAAGCAAAGAAGTTTCCTGAATAACCTGAACAAAGGCCAGCATAGCAGGGGTGGGGGTATGGGGACCGTGTTTTCAGGGGACACCTAAGTCAAGTAGCATAATTAAATCTATTAAGAAAACATTCTGCATCCTGCTTTGGAGAGTGGTGTCTGGGGTCTTAAACGCTAGCAAGTGGCCATCTAAGATGCATCAATTAGTCTCAACCCACCTGGATCAAAGGAGAATGAAGAATACCAAGGAGGCAAAGTAATTATGAGCCCAAGAGACAGAAAGGGCCACTTAAACCAGAAACTACATCAGCCCGAGACCTGAAGAACTATATGGTGCCTGACAACAACCGATGACTGTCCTGACAGGGAACACATCAGAAAACCCCTGAGGGAGCAGGAGAGCAGTGGGATGCAGATCCCAAATTCTTGTAAAAAACCAGACTTAATGGTCTGACTGAGACTAGAAGGACCCCAGAGGTCATGGTCCCCAGACCTTCTGTTAGCCCAAGACAGGAACCATTCCCAAAGCCAACTCTTCAGACAGGGATTGGACTGTACTATGGGATAGAAAATGATACTGGTGAAGAGTGAGCTTCTTGGATTAAGTAGATGCGTGAAAGTATGTAGGCAGTTTCTGTCTGGAGGGGAGATGAGAGGGCAGAGGGGGTCAGAAGCTGGCCGAATGGACACAAAAAGAGAGAGTGGAGGGAAGGAATGTGCTGTCTCAGTAGGGGGAGAGCAACTGGGAGTATATGCCAAGGTGTATATAAGGCTTTGTATGAGAGACTGACTTGATTTGTAAACTTTCACTTAAAGCAAAATAAAAAAAAGTTCACTAAAAGGGCAAAAAGAGAACCTACAGACTAGGGAAAAAAATTTGGCTATTACAAATCAAAGTTCTAATCTCCAAAATCTATAAGAAATCCAACATCTGTACAACAAAAAGACCAATAATCCAATTAAAAAATGTGGAAAGGAAATGAACAGACACTTGACCAAAGAAGATATTCAAGTGGCCAACAGATGCATGAGGAAATGTTCCTGATCACTAAATCTCACCCCTGCATTACTGTCATGAATCAAAAGACATGAAATAACAAATGTTGGAGAGGCTGCGGGGAGATTGGAGCTCTTGTGCACTGCCACTGTGAATGTAAAATGATACAACCATTTTGGAAAATGATATGGATCTTACTTAGAAAGCTAAAAATAGAAATACCATAGGATCCAGCAATCCCACTCCTAGGACTACATCCCAGAGAAATAAGAGCCATTATACAAATAGACATATGCACATCCATGTTCATTGCAACATTGTTCACTGCAACATTGTTCACAATAGCAAAAAAATAGAAACAACCTGTATGCCTATGTACAGATGAATTGGTAAAAAACTGGTATACACACACAATGAAGTATTACGCAATGACAAAGAACAACAATTAATTTGTGAAGCATCTCATAACATGGATGAATCTGGAGGACATTACGCTGATTGAAATAAGTAAATCACAGAGGGGCAGATATTTTATAAGACCACTAATGTAAAACTCATGAAAAGGTTTACACACAAAAAGAAACAATCTTTGATGGTTACGAGGGAGGGGAGGAGTTGGAATGGAAAAACACTAAACAGACAATAGGTGAGTGGTAATTTTGGTCAAGGCTAAGGCAGTACACAATACTGGGGAAGCCAGTACAACTTGTACAAGGCTAGGTCATGGAGGTTCCATAGACACATCCAAACTCCCTGAGGGACCAAATTGCTTGCAGAGGGCTGTTGGGACCGTGGTCTCGGGAAGCATCTAGCTCAACTGGCATAACATAGTTTATAAAGAAAATGTTCTACATTCTACTTTGGTGAGTATCATCTGGGGTCTTAAAAGCCTGTGAGTGGCCATCTATGATACTCCACTGGTCTCGCCCCTTTGGGAACAAGGAAGAATGAAGAAAACTAAAGATATAAGGGGAAGATTAGTCCAGAGGACTAATGGACCACATCTACCACAGGCTTCACCAGACTGAGTCCAGTACAACTAGATGGTGCCCAGTTACCACCACTGACTGCTCTGACAGACATCACAATAGAGGGTCCCAGACAGAGCTGGAGAAAAAATGTAGAGCAAAATACTAACTCAAAAAGATAGACCAGGGCGGGGCCAAGATGGCGGACTAGGTAGACGCTACCTCGGATCCCTCTTGCAACAAAGACTCGGAAAAACAAGTGAATCGATCACATACATAACAATCTACGAACCCTGAACAACAAACACAGATTTAGAGATGGAGAATGAACGAATACGGGGAGGCAGCGACTGTTTTCGGAGCCTGGAGCCAGCGTCCCAGTCAGGTAACCTTGGCGCCTGGCTTAGGTCTGGGCCCAGGGGAGCTGAAGGCGCAAACAAGGGGCGCAGCCCTACCCCCCTGAACTCACCCCGGGAGGGGGCCCAGCCGGTCCGCATGGGCGGCATGGCGACATGGCTGCTGGGAGAAGTCCCTGGAAGGCAGTGACAGGTTTTGGAGCTGGGAGTGCAGCGTCCCAGCCGAGAAACCTTGGTGCCGGGCTTTTAACTGGGCGCTGTCACGGCGCAAGACGGGGCGCAGCCCTACTCCCCTGAACTAACCCTGGGAGGGGGCCCAGCCTGTCTGCGAGGGCTGGGCGGCGACGCAGCTGGCGGGATGAGAAGACCCTGGGAGGCAGCGACTGATGTTGGAGCCCGGAGTGCAGCGTCCCAGCAGGGGAACCTTGACGCTGGGCATTGGACTGGCAACGGAGGATCTGACCGTGGCTTCAGCGGTCCAGACCCTCGGGGGCAATTTCCAAACAGGCAGCACACATAGGCGAAACGCCCCTAGGGAATCTCAGATAAAATAGTCATTCCAAGCAAGAAAAGCAACATTGGCTATATTCCGAGGTGCTACTCTCCTATTTCTCTGAATCCTCCCCCACCCTTCACAGGCGGCTTCATTAACATTGGAATTTCCTGAGCCAGAGGGAGAACGGCTCCGGTTCTGCAGTGGCTTTGCTCCCCCCCCTTTATTTTTTTTTTGGTCTTTTCCTAACCCATTCTTCCGGCCTGAGAGAAGGAACCACAAAAAACCCAGGAACCAAAAATCCATCCCTAATTGGACTTAAAACACAGAACCAGCTACAGCCAAGCATATATGATCCAAATCTCGGACTTTCATCCTTACAGGGAACAAGGTGGCAATTATAATCCAAAGGCAGTTCTGATAGGGATCTGACTGCATTTTTTTTTTAGCGGATTTTCTGGAAAAACAAGTTTCCCAGGTCTGATATCTCTGCTTATTCAACAGAGCCCTAACTAACCCACAACAGAGAACTGAGGGCTGAAGCTCCCCCCAGACCACCTAGCCTCTTGCCTTAGGGGTCTAAGGAGGGTGACATCTACCAATCAGTAGAGGTACTTACATTGGGGGCCTAAGGTACAGCTGCAGAGCCCTCCCACCAAGGTGCCATAGGAATAGAGACACACCTACCTCACTGACACTTGGGGGAAGCCTCTCAGCATCCTGCCCCCCCCGGAGGGTGAACCCTAGCTGCTAATAGAATCTGGTGCATACAACTGTCACCACTACTTCTCGAGGTGGATAGGTGTTAGGATGCAGCACACACTTGATGACCCAAAATCAGATTCTACTCAAGAATAGTGAATAGACTCAGGCATATATATCGGGCAACAGCCCAAACCAGCTGGTAATAGGTCATAAGTAGGTCAAGGGCTAGAACAAACAAGACAACACAATCTAGTAGCCCATCCACGTATATAGAAAGAAAACAAAACAAGATAAGACTCAGCGAGCAATTTCAGAATAAACCACTACTTAGTGATGGCTCGGAGACAGCAGTTGATATCAAACCACATAAAGAAGCAGACCATGACAGCTTCTCCAACCCCCCAAACAAAAGAATCAAAATCTTTCCCAAATGAAGATACAATCCTGGAATTATCAGATACAGAATATAAAAAACTAATTTACAGAATGCTTAAAGACATCAGAAACGAAATAAGGCAAACTGCAGAAAAAGCCAAGGAACACACTGATAAAACAGTTGAAGAACTCAAAAAGATTATTCAAGAACATAGTGGAAAAATTAATAAGTTGCAAGAATCCATAGAGAGACAGCATGTAGAAATCCAAAAGATTAACAATAAAATTACAAAATTAGACAACGCAATAGGAAGTCAGAGGGGCAGACTCGAGCAATTAGAATGCAGACTGGGACATCTGGAGGACCAGGGAATTAACACCAACATAGCTGGAAAAAAATCACATAAAAGAATTTAAAAAAATGAAGAAACCCTAAGAATCATGTGGAACTCTATCAAGAAGGATAACTTGTGTGTGATTGGAGTCCCAGAACAGGGAGGGAGGACAGAAAACACAGAGAAAATAGTTGAAGATCTGCTGACAGAAAACTTCCCTGACGTCATGAAAGACGAAAAGATATCTATCCAAGATGCTCATCGAACCCCATTTAAGATTGATCCAAAAAGAAAAACACTAAGACATATTATCATCAAACTTGCCAAAACCAAAGATAAAGAGAAAAATTTAAAAGCAGCCAGGGATAATAGAAAGGTCTCCTACAAAGGAGAATCAATAAGAATAAGTTCAGCCTACTCAGCAGAAACCATGCAGGCAAGAAGGCAAAGGGATGACATATACAGAGCACTGAAGGAGAAAAACCGCCAGCCAAGGATCATATATCCAGCAAAACTCTCTCTGAAATATGAAGGCGAAATTAAGATATTTACAGATAAACACAAGCTTAGAGAATTTGCAAAAACCAAACCAAAGCTACAAGAAATACTAAAGGATATTGTTTGGTCAGAAAAGCAATAATATCAGATACCAGCACAACACAAGGTCAAAAAACAGAACATCCGGATATCAACTCAAATAGGGAAATCACAAAAACAAATTAAGATTAATTAAAAAAATGCTCAACACAGGGAATCATTGAAGTCAATATGTAAAAGATCACAATAATCAAAAAGAGGGACTAAATACAGGTGGCATAGAACTGCCATATGGAGAGTGATACAAGGAGATATAGAACAATACAAGTTAGGTTTTTACTTAGAAAAATAGGGGAAAATAATAAGGTAACCACAAAGAGGTATAACAACTCCATAACTCAAGACAAAAGCTAAGAAAAACGTAACGACTCAACAAACATAAAGTCAAACACTACAAAAATGAGGATCTCACAATTTACTAAGAAAAAAGTCTCAGCACAAAAAAGTAAGTGGAAAAATGAAATGGTCAACAACACACATAAAAAGGTATCAAAATGACAACACTAAACACTTATTTATCTATAATTACGCTGAAAATAAATGGACTAAATGCACCAATAAAGAGACAGAGAGTCTCGGACTGGATAAAGAAACACGATCCGTCTATATGCTGCCTACAAGAGACACACCTTAGACTTAGAGACACAAACAAACAAAAACTCAAAGGATGGAAAAAATATATCAAGCAAACAAAAAGCAAAAAAGAAGAGGAGTAGCAATATTAATTTCTGACAAAATAGACTTTAGACTTAAATCCACCACAAAGGATAAAGAAGGACACTACATAATGATAAAAGGGACAATTGATCAGGAAGACATAATCATATTAAATATTTACGCACCCAATGACAGGGCTGCAAGATACATAAATCAAATTTTAACAGAACTGAAAAGTGAGATAGACACCTCCACAATTATAGTAGGAGACTTCAACACACCACTTTTGGAGAAGGACAGGACATCCAGTAAGAAGCTCAATAGAGACACAGAAGACCGAATTACAACAATCAACCAACTTGACCTCATTGACTTATACAGAACTCTCCACCCAACTGCTGCAAAGTATACTTTTTTTTTCTGGTGCACATGCAACATTCTCTAGAATAGACCACATATTAGGTCATAAAACAAACCTTCGCAGAATCCAAAACATCGAAATATTACAAAGCATCTTCTCAGACCACAAGGCAATAAAACTAGAAAGCAATAACAAAAAAACTAGGGAAAAGAAATCAAATACTTGGAAAATGAACAATACCCTCCTGAAAAAAGACTGGGTTATAGAAGACATCAAGGAGGGAATAAGGAAATTCATAGAATGCAACAAGAATGAAAATACTTCCTATCAAAACCTCTGGGACACAGCAAAAGCAGGGCTCAGAGGCCAACTTATATCGATAAATGCACACATACAAAAAGAAGAAAGAGCCAAAATCAGAGAACTGTCCCTACAACTTGAACAAGTAGAAAGTGAGCAACAAAAGAATCCATCAGGCACCAGAAGAAAACAAATAATAAAAATTAGAGCTGAACTAAATGAATTAGAGAACAGAAAAACAATTGAAAGAATTAACAAAGCCAAAAGCTGGTTCTTTGAAAAAAATTAACAAAATTGATAAACCATTGGCTAGACTGACTAAAGAAATACAGGAAAGGAAACAAATAACCCAAATAGGAAAGGAGAAGGGCCACATCACAACAGACCCAACTCAAATTAAAAGAATCATATCAGATTATTACGAAAAATTGTAGTCCAACAAATTTGCAAACCTAGAAGAAATGGATGAATTCCTGGAAAAACACTACCTACCTAAACTAACACATTCAGAAGTAGAACAACTAAATAGACCGATAGCAAAAAAAGAGATTGAAACGGTAATCAAAAAACTCCCAACAAAAAAAAGCCCTGGCCCGGACGGCTTCACTGCAGAGTTCTACCAAACTTTCAGAGAAGAGTTAACACCACTACTACTAAAGGTATTTCAAAGCATAGAAAATGACGGAACACTACCCAACTCATTCTATGAAGCCAGCATATACCTGATACCAAAACCAGGTAAAGACATTACAAAAAAAGAAAATTACAGACCTATATCCCTCATGAACATAGATGCAAAAATCCTCAACAAAATTCTAGCCAATAGAATTCAACAACATATCAAAAAAATAATTCACCACGATCAAGTGGGATTTATACCAGGTATGCAAGGATGGTTTAATATTAGAAAAACCATTAATGTAATCCACCACATAAATAAAACAAAAGACAAAAACCACATGATCTTATCAATTGATGCAGAAAAGGCATTTGACAAAGTCCAACACCCATTTATGATAAAAACTCTCACCAAAATAGGAATTGAAGGAAAATTCCTCAACATAATAGAGAGCATCTATGCAAAGTCAAGAGCCAACGTCACTCTAAATAGAGAGAACCTGAAAGCATTTCCCTTGAGAACGGGAACCAGACAAGGATGCCCTTTATCATCGCTCTTATTCAACATTGGGCTCGAAGTCCTAGCCAGAGCAATTAGGCTAGACAAAGAAATAATGGGCATCCGGATTGGCAAAGAGGAAGTCAAATTATCTCTATTTGCAGATGACATGATCTTATACACAGAAAACCCTAAGGAATCCTCCAGAAAACTACTGAAACTAATAGAAGAGTGTGGCAGAGTCTCAGGTTATAAGATAAACATACAAAAATCACTTGGATTTCTCTACATCAACAAAAAGAACATCGAAGAGGAAATCACCAAATCAATACCATTCACAGTAGCCCCCAAGAAGATAAAATACTTAGGAATAAATCTTACCAAAGATGTAAAAGACCTATACAAAGAAAACTACAAAGCTCTACTACAAGAAATTAAAAAGGACATACTTAAGTGGAAAAACATACCTTGCTCATGGATAGGAAGACTTAACATAGTAAAAATGTCTATTCTACCAAAAGCCATCTATACATACAATGCACTTCCGATCCAAATTCCAATGTCATTTTTTAAGGTGATAGAGAAACAAATCACCAACTTCACATGGAAGGGAAAGAAGCCACGGATAAGCAAAGCATTACTGAAAAAGAAGAAGAATGTGGGAGGCCTCACTCTACCTGATTTCAGAACCTATTATACAGCCACAGTAGTCAAAACAGCCTGGTATTAGTACAACAACAGGCACATACACCAGTGGAACAGAATTGAGAACCCAGATATAAATCCATCCACATATGAGCAGCTGATATTTGACAAAGGCCCAGTGTCAGTTAATTGGGGAAAAGATAGTCTTTTTAACAAATGGTGCTGGCATAACTGGATATCCATTTGCGAAAAAATGAAACAGGACCCATACCTCACACCATGCACAAAAACTAACTCCAAGTGGATCAAAGACCTATACATAAAGACTAAAACGATAAAGATCATGGAAGAAAAAATAAGGACAACGTTAGGAGCCCTAATACAAGGCATAAACAGAATACAAAACATTACCGAAACTGACGAAGAGAAACCAGATAACTGGGAGCTCCTAAAAATCAAACACCTATGCTCATTTAAAGACTTCTCCAAAAGAGTAAAAAGAACACCTACAGACTGGGAAAGAATTTTCAGCTATGACATCTCCGACCAGCGCCTGATCTCTAAAATCTACATGATTCTGTCAAAATTCAACCACAAAAAGACAAACAACCCAATCAAGAAGTGGGCAAAGGATATGAACACACACTTCACTAAAGAAGATATTCAGGCAGCCAACAGATACATGAGAAAATGCTCTCGATCATTAGCCATTAGAGAAATGCAAATTAAAACGACGATGAGATTCCATCTCACTCCAACAAGGCTGGCATTAATCCAAAAAACACAAAAGAATAAATGTTGGAGAGACTGCGGAGAGATTGGAACTCTCATACACTGCTGGTGGGAATGTAAAATGGTACAACCACTTTGGAAATCTATCTGGCGTTATCTTAAACAGAAATGGAACTACCATACAACCCAGAAATCCCACTCCTCAGAATATACCCCAGAGAAATAAGAGCCTTCACACGAACAGATATATGCACACCCATGTTTCTTGCACCTCTGTTTACAATAGCAAAAAGCTGGAAGCAAGCAAGGTGTCCATCAACGGATGAATGGGTAAATAAATTGTGGTATATTCACACAATGGAATACTACGCATAGATAAAGAACAGTGACAAATCTGTGAAACACTTCATAACATGGAGTAACCTGGAAGGCATTATGCTGAGCGAAATTAATCAGAGGCAAAAGGACAAATATTGTATAAGACCACTATTATAAAAAGATCTTGAGAAATAGTATAAACTGAGAAGAACACATACTTTTGTGGTTACGAGGGGGGGAGGGAGGGAGGGAGGGAGAGGGTTTTTTACTGATGAATTAGTAGATAAGAACTGCTTAAGGTGAAGGGAAGGACAACACTCAATACATGGAAGGTCAGCTCAACTGGAATGGACTAGACCAAAAGCAAAGAAGTTTCCGGGATAAAATGAATGCTTCAAAGGTCAGGGGAGCAAGGGCGGGGGTTTGGGGACCATGGTTTAAGGGGACTTCTAAGTCAATTGGCAAAATAATTCTATTATGAAAACATTCTGCATTCCACTTTGAAATGTGGCGTCTGGGGTCTTAAATGCTAACAAGCGGCCATCTAACATGCATCAATTGGTCTCAACCCATCTGGAGCAAAGGAGAATGAAGAACACTAAGGTCACAGGACAACTAAGAGCCCAAGAGATAGAAAGGGCCACATGAACCAGAGACCTACATCATCCTGAGACCAGAAAAACTAGTTGATGCCCGGCCACAATCGATGACTGCCCTGACAGGGAGCACAACAGAGAACCCCTGAGGGAGCAGGAGATCAGTGGGATGCAGACCCCAAATTCTCATACAAAGACCATACTTAATGGTCTGACTGAGACTAGAGGAATCCCGGTGGTCATGGTCCCCAAACCTTCTGTTGGTACAGGACAGGAACCATCCCCGAAGACAACTCATCAGACATGAAAGGGACTGGACAATGGGTAGGAGAGAGATGCTGATGAAGAGCGAGCTAATTATATCAGGCGGACACTTGAGACTGTGTTGGCATCTCCTGTCTGGAGGGGGGATGGGAGGATAAAGAGAGTTGGAAGCTGGCAAAAATGTCACGAAAGGAGAGACTGGAAGGGCTGACTCATTAGGGGGAGAGCAAGTGGGTGTATGGAGTAAGATGTATATAAACTTATATGTGACAGTCTGACTTGATTTATAAACATTCACTTGAAGCTCAATAAAAGTGAATAAAAAAAATTAAAAATTAATCTTAAAAAAAAATAAAAGATAGACCAGACTTGCTGGCCTGACAGAGCCTGGAGAATCCCTGAGAGTATGGCCCCTGGACACCCTTTCAGCTCAGTAATGAAGTCCTTTCTGAGGTTCAGCCTTCAGCCAAAGACTGGACAGGCCCATAAAACAAAACGGGATTAAGGTACACACCAGCCCAGGGGCAAGGACTAGAAGGCAGGAGGGAACAGGAAAGCTGGTAGTAGGGAATCCAAGGTCGAAAAGGGAGAGTGTTGACATGTTGTGGGGTTGTTAAGCAATGTCATAAAACAATATGTGCACTGTTTAATGAGAAACTAGTTTGTTCTGTAAACCTTCATCTAAAGTACAATAAAAAAGGAAAAACAAAGAATCTTTTAGAAAAGTAAGTTTAGAATAATTTTTTACCTTTTTGAAGCCTCTTTATATCAACAGAAGTAAAAAATTCATCCTGATTTTGGTGCACTTTTAAAATAAACCAGTTTTTTTGTAGTTTCTCAGAGTAGCTACTGAAAGCCCAAATTATAAGACAAGCACAAGAAGCCGTTTTTCTTGGAACTGAGGCTTAGATTGACCTCATGGTTGGACACGGAAATAAAATCAATAAATTTAAAAAAATCAAATGCTCTGTATTGGTCAAAACTTAAGACCACAAGACAAAATCTTTTTTTTTTATGTTTTTTTTAAAATAATTTTTATTGAGCTTTAAGTGAACTTTTGCAAATCAAGTCTGTCACATATAAGCTTATATACACCTTACTACATACTCCCACTTACTCTCCCCTTAATGAGTCAGCCCTTCCAGTCTCTCCTTTCGTGACAATTTTGCCAGTTTCTAACCCTCTCTACCCTCCCATCTCCCCTCCAGACAGGAGATGCCAACACAGTCTCAAGTGTCCACCTGATACAAATAGCTCACTCCTCATCAGCATCTCTCTCCAACCCATTGTCCAGTCCAATCCACGTCTGATGAGTTGTATTCGGGAATGGTTTCTGTCCTGGGCCAACAGAAGTTTTGGGGACCATGACCGCCGGGATTCCTCTCGTCTTAGTCAGACCATTAAGTCTGGTCTTTTTATGAGAATTTGGGGTCTGCATCCCACGGATCTCCTGCTCCCTCAGGGGATCTCTGTTGTGCTCCCTGTCAGGGCAGTCATTGGTTGTGGCCAGGCACCAAATAGTTCCTCTGGTCTCAGGATGATGTAGGTCTCTGGTTCATGCGGCCCTTTCTGTCTCTTGTGCTCTTAGTTATCCTGTGACCTTGGTGTTCTTCATTCTCCTTTGCTCCAGGTGGGTTGAGACCAATTGATGTATCTTAGATGGCCGCTTGTTAGCATTTAAGACCCCAGACGCCACATTTCAAAGTGGGATGGAGAATGTTTTCATAATAGAATTATTTTGTTAATTGACTTAGAAGTCCCCTTAAGCCATAGTCCCCAAACCCCCACCCTTGCTCTGCTGACCTTTGAAGCATTCAGTTTATCCTGGAAACTTCTTTGCTTTTGGTCCAGTCCAGTTGAGCTGACCTTCCGTGTATTGAGTATGGTCCTTTCCTTCACCTAAAGCAGTTCTTATCTACTAACTAATCAGTAAATAACCCTCTCCCACCCTCCATCCCTCCCCCCCCCATAACCACAAAAGAATGTGTTCTTCTCACTTTATACTATTTCTGAAGATCTTATAATAGTGGTCTTATACAATACTGTCCTTTTGCCTCTGACTAATTTCGCTCAGCATAATGCCTTCCAGGTTCCTCCATGTTATGAAATGTTTCACAGATTTGTCACTGTTCTTTATCGATGCGTAGTATTCCATTGTGCGAATATACCACAATTTATTTAACCATTTATCCGTTGATGGACACCTTGGTTGTTTCCAGCTTTTTGCTATTGTAAACAGAGGTTCAATAAACATGGGTGTGCATATATCTGTTCGTGTGAAGGCTCTTATTTCTCTAGGGTATATTCTGAGGAGTGGGATTTCTGGGTTGTATGGTAGTTCTATTTCTAACTTTTTAAGAAAACGCCACATAGATTTCCAAAGTGGTTGTACCATTTTACATTTCCACCAGCAGTGTATAAGAGTTCCAATCTCTCCACAGCCTCTCCAACATTTATTCTTTTGTGTTTTTTGGATTAATGCCAGCCTTGTTGGAGTGAGATGGAATCTCATCGTCGTTTTAATTTGCATTTCTCTAATGGCTAATGATCGAGAGCATTTTCTCATGTATCTGTTGGCTGCCTGAATATCTTCTTTAGTGAAGTGCGTGCTCATATCCTTTGCCCACTTCTTTTTTTTTTTTAATTTTTATTAAGCTTCAAGTGAACATTTACCATTCCAATCAGTCTGTCACATGTAGGTTTACATACATCTTACTCCCTTCTCCCACTTGCTCTCCCCCTATTGAGTCAGCCCTTACAGTCTCTCGTTTCGTGCCAATTTTACCTTCTTCCCTCTCTCTCTATCTTCCCATCCCCCCTCCAGTCAAGAGTTGCCAACACACTCTCCTGTGTCCACCTGATTTAATTAGCTCACTCTTCATCAGTATCTCTCTCCCCCCCACTGACCAGTCCTTTTCATGCCTGATGATTTGTCTTTGGGGATGGTTCCTGTCCTGTGCCATCAGAAGTTCTGGGGAGCATTGTCTCTGGGATTCCTCTAGTCGCAATCATACCATTAGGTGTGGTCTTTTAATGAGAATTTGGGGTCTGCATCCCATTGGTCTCCTGCTCCCTCAGGAGTTGTCTGTTGTGTTCCCTGACAGGGCAGACATCGATTGTGGCCGGGCACCAACTAGTTCTTCTGGTCTCAGGATATTGTAGGTCTCTGGTTCAAGTGGCCCTTTCTGTCTCTTGGGTTCTTAGTTGTCGTGTGACCTTGGTGTTCTTCCTTTGCCTTTGCTCCAGGTGGGTTGAGACCAATTAATGTATTTTAGATGGCTGCTTGTTGGCATTTAGGACCCCAGGTGCCACAATTCAAAGTGGGATGCAGAGTGTTTTCATAATAGAATTGTTTTGCCCATTGATTTAGAAGTCCTCTCAAACCAAGTTCCCCAGACCCCAGCCCCTGCTTCGCTATCCTTTGAAGCTTTCATTTTATCTCGGAAACCTCTTTACTTTTAATCCTGTCCAATTAGGCTGACCTTCCATGTTTTGAGTGTTGTCTTTCCCTTCACCCAAAGCGGTTCCCATCTACAGATTGATCAATAAAAAGCCCTCTCCCTCCCTCCCTCCCTCCCTCCCTCCCCCCTTTGTAACCACAAAAGTATGTGTTCTTTTCCGTTTTTTCTATTTCTCAAGATCTTATAATAGTGGTCTTATACAATATTTGTCCTTTTGCAACTGACTCATTTCGCTCAGCATAATGCCTTCCAGATTCCTCCATGTTATGAAGTGTTTCAGAGATTCGTCACTGTTCTTTATCGATGCGTAGTATTCCATTGTGTGAATATACCACAATTTATTTACCCATTCGTCCGTTGATGGACATCTTGTTTGCTTCCAGCTTTTTGCTATTGTAAACAGAGCTGCAATAAACATGGGTGTGCATATATCTGTTTGTGTGAAGGGTCTTGTATTTTTAGGGTATATTCCGAGGAGTGGGATTTCTGGGTTGTATGGTAGTTCTATTTCTAACTGTTTAAGATAACGCCAGATGGATTTCCAAAGTGGTTGTACCATTTTACAACCCCACCAGCAGTGTATGAGAGTTCCAGTCTCTCCGCAGCCTCTCCAACATTTATTATTTTGTGTTTTTTGAATTAATGCCAGTCTAGTTGGTGTCAGATGGAATCTCATCGTAGTTTTAATTTGCATTTCTCTAATGACTAATGATCGAGAGCATTTTCTCATGTATCTGTTGGCTGCCTGAATATCTTCCTTAGTGAAATGTGTGTTCATATCCTTTGCCCACTTCTTGATTGGGTTGTTTGTCTTTTGTGGTTGAGTTTTGACAGAATCATGTAGATTTTAGAGATCAGGCGCTGGTCTGAGATGTCATAGCTGAAAATTCTTTCCCAGTCTGTAGGTGGTCTTTTTACTCTTTTGGTGAAGTCTTTAGATGAGCATAGGTGTTTGATTTTTAGGAGCTCCCAGTTATCTGGTTTCTCTTCATCATTTTTGGCAATGTTTTGTATTCTGTTTATGCCCTGTATTAGGGCTCCTAGGGTAGATCCTATTTTTTCTTCCATGATTTTTATCGTTTTAGTCTTTAAGGTTAGGTCTTTGATCCACTTGGAGTTAGTTTTTGTGCATGGTGTGAGGTATGGGTCCTGTTTCATTCTTTTGCAAATGGATATCCAGGTATGCCAGCACCATTTGTTAAAAAGACTATTATTTCCCCAATTGACTGACACTGGTCCTTTGTCAAATATCAGCTGCTCATAAATGGATGGATTTATATCTGGATTCTCAATTCTGTTCCATTGGTCTATGTGCCTGTTGTTGTACCAGTACCAGGCTGTTTTGACTACTGTAGCTATATAATAGGTTCTGAAATCAGGTAGGGTGAGGCCTCCCACTTTCTTCTTCTTTTTCAGTAATGTTTTGCTTATCCGGGGGTTCTTTCCTTTCCATATGAAATTAGTGATTTGTTTCTCTATTCCCTTAAAGTATGACATTGGTATTTGGATTGGAAGTGCGTTGTATGTATAAATGGCTTTTGGTAGAATAGACATTTTTACTATGTTAAGTCTTCCTATCCATGAGCAGGGTATGTTTTTCCATTTAAGTGTGTCCTTTTGAATTTCTTGTAGCAGAGTTTTATAGTTTTCTTTGTATAGGTCTTTTACATCCTTGGTAAGATTTATTCCTAAGTATTTTACCTTCTTGGGGGCTACTGTGAATGGTATTGATTTGGTTATTTCCTCTTCGGTGTTCTTTTTGTTGATGTAGAGGAATCCAAGTGATTTTTGTATGTTTATTTTATATCCTGAGACTCTTCCAAACTCTTCTATTAGTTTCAGTAGTTTTCTGGAGGATTTCTTAGGGTTTTCCATGTATACGATCATGTCATCTGCAAATAGTGATAGCTTTACTTCCTCCTTACCAATCTGGATACCCTTTATTTCTTTGTCTAGCCTAATTGCTCTGGCTAGGACTTCAAGTACGATGTTGAATAAGAGTGGTGATAAAGGGCATCCTTGTCTGGTTCCCGTTCTCAAGGGAAATGCTTTCAGGTTCTCTCCATTTAGAGTGATATTGGCCGTCGGCTTTCCATATATGCCCTTTATTATGTTGAGGAATTTTCCTTCAATTCCTATTTTGGTGAGAGTTTTTATCATAAATGGGTGTTGGACTTTGTCAAATGCCTTTTCTGCATCAATTGATAAGATCATGTGGTTTTTGTCTTTTGTTTCATTTATGTGATGGATTACATTAATGGTTTTTCTGATATTAAACCAGCCTTGCATACCTGGTATAAATCCCACTTGATCAGGGTGAATTATTTTTTTGATGTGTTGTTGGATTCTATTGGCTAGAATTTTATTAAGGATTTTTGCATCTATGTTCATGAGGGATATAGGTCTGTAATTTTCTTTTTTTGTAATGTCTTTACCTGGTTTTGGTATCAGAGAGATGGTGGCTTCATAGAATGAGTTGGGTAGTATTCCGTCTTTTTCTATACTTTGAAATACCTTCAATAGTAATGGTGTTAAGTCTTCCCTGAAGGTTTGGTAGAACTCTGCAGTGAAGCCATCTGGGCCAGGACTTTTTTTTGTTGGGAGTTTTTTGATTACCGTTTCAATCTCTTTTTTGTTATGGGTCTATTTAGTTGTTCTACTTCTGAATGTGTTAGTTTAGGTAAGTAGTATTGTTCCAAGAATTTATCCATTTCTTCTAGGTTTTCAAATTTGTTAGAGTACAATTTTATGTAGTAATCTGATATGATTCTTTTGATTTCATTTGGTTCTGTTGTGATGTGGTCCTTCTCGTTTCTTATTCGGGTTATTTGTTTCCTTTCCTGTTTTTCTTTAGTCAGTCTAGCCAATGGTTTATCAATTTTGTTAATTTTTTCAAAGAACCAGCTTTTGGCTTTGTTAATTCTTTCAATTGTTTTTCTGTTCTCTAATTCATTGAGTTCAGCTCTAATTTTTATTATTTGTTTTCTTCGGGTGCCTGATGGATTCTTTTGTTGCTCACTTTCTATTTGCTCAAGTTGTCGGGACAGTTCTCTGATTTTGTCTCTTTCTTCTTTTTGTATGTGTGCATTTATCGATATAAATTGGCCTCTGAGCACTGCTTTTGCTGTGTCCCAGAGGTTTTGATAGGAAGTATTTTCATTCTCGTTGCTTTCTAAGAATTTCCTTATTCCCTCCTTGATGTCTTCTATAACCCAGTCTTTTTTCAGGAGGGTATTGTTCATTTTCCAAGTATTTGATTTCTTTTCCCTAGTTTTTCTGTTATTGATTTCTAGCTTCATTGCCTTGTGGTCTGAGAAGATGCTTTGTAATATTTCGATGTTTTGGATTCTGGAAAGATTTGTTTTATGCCCTAATATGTGGTCTATTCTAGAGAATGTTCCATGTGCACTAGAAAAAAAAGTATATTTTGCAGCAGTTGGGTGGAGAGTTCTGTATAAGTCAATGAGGTCAAGTTGGTTGATTGTTGTAAGTAGGTCTTCCGTGTCTCTATTGAGCTTCTTACTGGATGTCCTGTCCTTCTCCGAAAGTGGTGTGTTGAAGTCTCCTACTATATATGTGGAGGTGTCTATCTCACTTTTCAATTCTGTTAAAATTTGATTTATGTATCTTACAGCCGTGTCATTACGTGCGTAAATATTTAATATGGTTATGTCTTCCTGATCAATTGTCCCTTTTATCATTATATAGTGTCCTTCTTTATCCTTTGTGGCGGATTTAAGTCTACAGTCTATTTTGTCAGAAATTAATATTGCTACTCCTCTTCTTTTTTGCTTATTGTTTGCTTGATATATTTTTTTCCATCCTTTGAGTTTTAGTTTGTTTGTGTCTCTAAGTCTAAGGTGTGTCTCTTGTAGGCAGCATATAGATGGATCGTGTTTTTTTATCCAGTCCGTGACTCTCTGTCTCTTTATTGGTGCATTTAGTCCATTTACATTCAGGGTAATTATAGATAAGTAAGTTTTTAGTGCTGTCATTTTGATGCCTTTTCATGTGTGTTGTTGGCCATTTCATTTTTCCACATGCTTTTTTGTGCTGAGACGTTTTTCTTAGTAGCTTGTGAGATCCTCATTTTCATAATGTTTAACTTTGTGTTTATTGAGTCGTTACGTTTTTCTTGGCTTTTTTCTTGAGTTATGGAATTGATATTCCTTTTTGTGGTTACCTTTTTATTTACCCCTATTTTTCTAAGTAAAAACCTAACTTGTATCCTTCTATTTCGCCTTGTATCACTCTCCATCTGGCAGTTCAATGCCTCCTATATTTAGTCCCTCTTTTTGATTATTTTGATCGTTTATCTATTGATTTCCATGATTTCCTGTTGTGTGTATTATTTTGTTTATTTATTTATTTTTTAGAATTAGTCTTAATTTGTTTGTTTTTGTGCTTTCCCTGTTTGAGTTGCGTTGATATCAGGACGTTCTGTTTTGTGACCTTGTATTGTGCTGGTACCTGATATTATTGCTCATCCGGCCAAACAATCTCCTTTAGCATTTCTTGCAGTCTTGGTTTAGTTTTTGCAAATTCTCTAAACTTGTGTTTATCTGTAAATATCTTAATTTCTCCTTCATATTTCAGAGAGAGTTTTGCTGGATATATGATCCTTGGTTGGCAGTTTTTCTCGTTTAGTGCTCTGTATATGTCGTCCCATTCCCTTCTTGCCTGCATGGTTTCTGCTGAGTAGTCTGAACTTATTCTTATTGATTCTCCCTTGAAGGAAACCTTTCTTTTCTCCCTGGCTGCTTTTAAAATTTTCTGTTTGTCTTTGGTTTTGGCAAGTTTGATGATGATATGTCTTGGTGTTTTTCTTTTTGGACCAATCTTAAATGGGGTTCGATGAGCATCTTGGATAGATATCCTTTCGTCTTTCATGATGTCAGGGAAGTTTTCTGTCAGGAGTTCTTCAACTATTTTCTCTGTGTTTTCTGTCCCCCCTCCCTGTTCTGGGACTCCAATTACTCGCAAGTTATCCTTCTTGATAGAGTCCCACATGATTCTTAGGGTTTCTTCCTTTTTTTTAATTCTTTTATCTGATTTTTTTTCAGCTATGTTGGTGTTGTTTCCCTGGTCCTCCAGAAGTCCCAGTCTACATTCTAATTGCTCGAGTCTGCTCCTCTGACTTTCTATTGCGTTGTCAAATTCTGTAATTTTATTGTTAATCTTTTGGATTTCTACGTGCTGTCTCTCTATGGATTCTTGCAACTTGTTAATTTTTCCACTATGTTCTTGAATAATCTTTTTGAGTTCTTCAACAGTTTTATCAGTGTGTTCCTTGGCTTTTTCTGCATTTATCCTAATTTCATTTGTGATATCTTTAAGCATTCTGTAAATTAGTTTTTTATATTCTGTATCTGATAATTGCAGGATTGTATCTTCATTTGGGAAAGATTTTGATTCTTTTGTTTGGGGGGTTGGAGAAGCTGTCATGGTCTGTTTCTTTATGTGGTTTGATATGGACTGCTGTCTCCGAGCCATCACTGGGAAACTAGATTTTCCAAGTAGTCAGCTAAAAAAAAATGCAGTCAGATCCCTATCTGAATTCTCTCTCTGGCTCCGGGTATTCGGATGTTAATGGGGTCGCCTGGGGAGGGTGGGGGAGGGATCTGAGAGCTAGGAGTGTAGCACCACAGAATATAGAGCTGAACAACACGTTCACGCTCCGCCCCCGTTCACCAAAATCCGGGCTGGACGGGTCCCTGGCTAGGACACTGCTTTCCTTGTTCGGAAACCAGTCAGTTCCTCCTGGGGACTTCCTCCGGTGCGCGGCACCGCTCGTGGGCACTGGGTGGGCGTTTCCCGCACGTAACGGGTGGGCCCGCCCCCAGGGTCTATTCAGGCGATTATAATTAGGTCCCGCGGTCACGCCCCGCCTGTGCGCGCGCCCAAATCCCAGCGGGATGACTTCCGGTTTAAGACGCTGCTTTCCCTGTTCGGGAACCAGTCACTTCCTCCCCGGGACTTCTCCTTCCAGAGCGCCACACCTCTCGCGCGAACTGGTTTGGGGTCACCTGCACGGCCAGGTGGGCCCGCCCCCTGGATCAATTCAGGGCAATAAAAATGGACTCCGTGCTCACGCCCTGCTCGTGCGCGCGCCCAAGCCCCGGCAGGACGGCACCCCGTCTGGGACGCTACTTTCTGCGCTTCGGGACCAATCAGTTCCTCCGCACGGCCCGGTGGGCCCGCCCCCTGGGTCAATTCAGGGCAATAAAAATGGACCCCGCGCTCACGCCCCGCTCGTGCGCGCGCCCAGGCCCCGGCAAGACGACACCCTGGCTGGGATGCTACTTTCTGCGCTTCGGGACCAATCAGTTCCTCCCAGGGACTTCTCCTTCCAGTGTGCCACACCTCTCGCGCAAACTGGGAGGGTGTCACTCGCACGACCAGGTGGTCCCGCCCCCTGGGTCAATTCAGGGTAATAAAAATGGACCCCGCGCTCATGTCCCGCCCGCGCGCGTGCGCGCGCGCGTGCCCAGATCCCAGCGGAATGGCTGCCTGTCTGGGATGCTGCTTTCCCTGTTTTGAGACCAGACACTTCCGGGGATTTCTCCCTCTGGTGTGCCGTGCCACACGCGCGGACTGGGTGTGCGTCCTCCCGCACAAACGTGTGGGCCCCGCCCTGGGGTCACTTTAGGGAAATATAGTTGACCCCCCACCCGCTCGCGCCCCGTCGGCTTCTTGCCTAACTCCCGGCGGGACGGCACCCCAGCTGGGACGCTGTTCTCCCCCCTCCCAGATCAGTCACTGCCTCCCGGGTGCTTCTCCCTCCGGCTGCGCCCGTACGCTGCCTGCGCCAACCTGCTAGGCTTCCTCCCGGGATGGGTTCGGGGGGGAAGGGGTGGGCCCCCTTTCTGTGCCGTCTGCCCCACTGGGCTCTGCCCCCGATCGAGCTCCTAAGGTCACCTGCCTGGTGCGCTGGCTCCTAGTTCTGAAAACAGTCGCTGTCTGCCCGTATTTGTTCGTTTTCCGTCTCTAAGTCTGTGCTTGTTGTTCAGAGTTCGTAGATTGTTATGTATGTGATCGATTCCCTTGTTTTTCCGAGTCTTTGTTGCAAGAGGGATCCACGGTAGCGTCCACCTAGTCCGCCATCTTGGCCCCCCCTTTGCCCACTTCTTGATTGGGTTGTTTGTCTTTTTGTGGTTGGGTTTTGACAGAATCGTATAGATTTTAGAGATCAGGCGCTGGTCGGAGATGTCATAGCTGAAAATTCTTTCCCAGTCTGTAGGTGGTCTTTTTAATCTTTTGGTGAAGTCTTTAGATGAGCATAGGTGTTTGATTTTTAGGAGCTCCCAGTTATCTGGTTTCTCTTCGTCAGTTTTGGTAATGTTTTGTATTCTGTTTATGCCTTGTATTAGGGCTCCTAACGTTGTCCTTATTTTTTCTTCCATGATCTTTATCGTTTTAGTCTTTATGTATAGGTCTTTGATCCACTTGGAGTTAGTTTTTGTGCATGGTGTGAGGTATGGGTCCTGTTTCATTTTTTTGCAAATGGATATCCAGTTATGCCAGCACCATTTGTTAAAAAGACTATCTTTCCCCCAATTAACTGACACTGGGCCTTTGTCAAATATCAGCTGCTCATATGTGGATGGATTTATATCTGGGTTCTCAATTCTGTTCCACTGGTCTATGTGTCTGTTGTCGTACCAGTACCAGGCTGTTTTGACTACTGTGGCTGTATAATATGTTCTGAAATCAGGTAGAGTGAGGCCTCCCACTTTCTTCTTCTTTTTCAGTAATGCTTTAGTTTTCTGGGGCTTCTTTCCCTTCCATATGAAGTTGGTGATTTGTTTCTCCATCTCATTAAAAAACGACATTGGAATTTGGATCGGAAGTGCATTGTATGTATAGATGGCTTTTGGTAGAATAGACATTTCTACTATGTTAAGTCTTCCTATCCATGAGCAAGGTATGTTTTTCCACTTAAGTAGGTCCTTTTTAGTTTCTTGTAGTAGTACTTTGTAGTTTTCTTTATATAGGTCTTTTACATCTTTGGTAAGATTTATTCCTAAGTATTTTATCTTCTTGGGGGCTACTGTGAATGGTATTGATTTGGTGATTTCCTCTTCGATGTTCTTTTTGTTGATGTAGAGGAATCCAAGTGATTTTTGTATGTTTATCTTATAACCTGAGACTCTGCCAAACTCTTCTATTAGTTTCAGTAGTTTTCTGGAGGATTCCTTAGGGTTTTCTGTGTAGAAGATCATGTCATCTGCAAATAGAGATAATTTTGCTACCTCCTTGCCAATCCGGATGCCCTTTATTTCTTTGTCTAGCCTAATTGCTCTGGCTAGGACCTCTAGCACAATGTTGAATAAGAGCGGTGATAAAGAGCATCCTTGTCTGGTTCCCGTTCTCAAGGGAAATGCTTTCAGGCTCTCTCCATTTAGAATGATCTTGGCTGTTGGCTTTGTATAAATACATGCCCTTTTATTATGTTGAGGAATTTTCCTTCAATTCCTATTTTGCTCAGAGTTTTTATCATGAATGGTTGTTGGGCTTTGTCAAATGCCTTTTCTGCATCAATTGATAAGATCATGTGGTTTTTGTCTTTTGTTTTATTTATGTGGTGGATTACATTAATGGTTTTTCTAATATTAAACCAGCCTTGCATAAAAAAAAAAAAAAAAACTTTTTTTTTTGGCGACCTGGTATAAATCCCACTTGGTCATGGTGGATTAATTTTTCGATATGTTGTTGTATTCTATTGGCTAGAATTTTGTTGAGGATTTTTGCATCTATGTTCATGAGGGATATAGGTCTATAATTTTCTTTTTTTGTAATGTCTTTACCTGGTTTTGGTATCAGGAAAATGGTGGCTTCATAGAATGAGTTAGGTAGTATTCCATCATTTTCTATGCTTTTAAGTACCTTTAGTAGTAGTGGTGTTAACTCTTCTCTGAAAGTTTGGTAGAACTCTGCAGTAAAGCCATCCGGGCCAGGGCTTTTTTGGGGGGGAGTTTTTTGATTACCGTTTCAATCTCTTTTTTTGTTATGGGTCTTTTTAGTTGTTCTACTTCTGATTGTGTTAGTTTAGGTAGGTAGTGTTTTTCCAGGAATTCATTTCTTCTAGGTTTGCAAATTTGTTAGAGTAGAATTTTTCGTAATAATCTGATATGATTCTTTTAATTTCAGTTGGGTCTGTTGTGATGTGGCCCATCTTAACTCTTAGTCGGGTTATTTGTTTCCTTTCCTGTATTTCTTTAGTCAGTCTGGCCAATGGTTTATCAACTTTGTTAATTTTTTCAAAGAACCAGCTTTTGGCTTTGTTAATTCTTTCAATTGTTTTTCTGTTCTGTAATTCATTTAGTTCAGCTCTAATTTTCATTATTTGTTTCTTTTGGTGCCTGATGGATGCTTTTGTTGCTCACTTTCTACTTGTTCAAGTTGTAGGGACAGTTCTCTGATTTTGGCTCTTTCTTCTTTTTGTATGTGTGCATTTATCGATATAAATTGATCTCTGAGCACTGCTTTTGCTGTGTCCCAGAGGTTTTGATAGGAAGTATTTTCATTCTCGTTGCATTCTATGAATTTCCCCATTCCCTCCTTAATGTCTTCTATAACCCAGTCTTTTTTCAGGAGGGTATTGTTCAGTTTCCAAGTATTTTATTTCTTTTCCCTAATTTTTCTGTTATAGATTTCCACTTTTATGGCCTTGTGGTCTGAGAAGATGCTTTGTAATATTTCGATGTTTTGGACTCTGCAAAGGTTTGTTTTAGGACCTAATATGTGGTCTATTCTAGAGAATGTTCCATGTGCGCTAGAAAAAAAAGTATATTTTGCAGCAGTTGGGTGGAGAGTTCTGTATAAGTCAATGAGGTCAAGTTGGTTGATTGTTGTAAGTAGGTCTTCCGTGTCTCTATTGAGCTTCTTACTGGATGTCCTGTCCTTCTCCGAAAGTGGTGTGTTGAAGTCTCCTACTATAATTGTGGAGGTGTCTATCTCACTTTTCAGTTCTGTTAAAATTTGATTTATGTATCTTGCAGCCCTGTCATTGGGTGCATAAATATTTAATATGGTTATATCTTCCTGGTCAATTGTCCCTTTTATCATTATGTAGTGTCCTTCTTTATCCTTTATGGTGGATTTAAGTTTAAAGTCTATTTTGTCAGAAATTAATATTGCTACTCCTCTTCTTTTTGCTTATTGTTTGCTTGATATATTTTTTTCCATCCTTTGAGTTTTAGTTTGTTTGTGTCTCTAAGTCTAAGGTGTGTCTCTTGTAGGCAGCATATAGACGGATCGTGTTTCTTTATCCAGTCTGAGACTCTCTGTCTCTTTATTGGTGCATTTAGTCCATTTGCATTCAGCATAATTATAGATAAGTATGTGTTTTTTTATGTGTTTACTGTTGTCATTTTGATGCCTTTTTATGTGTGTTGTTGACAATTTCATTTTTCCACTTACTTTTTTGTGCTGAGACGTTTTTCTTTGTAAATTGTGTGTTCCTCATTTTCATAGTATTTGACTTTATGTTTGCTGAGTCGTTACGTTTTTCTTGGTTTTTATTTTGAGTTACGGAGTTGTTATACCTCTTTGTGGTTACCTTAATATTTACCCCTATTTTTCTAAGTAAAATCCTAACTTGTATTGTCCTGTATCACCTTGTATCCCTCTCCATATGGCGGTTCTGTGCCACCTGTATTAATCCCTCTTTTTGATTATTGTGATCTTTTACATATTGACTTCAATGATTTCCTGTGTTGAGCATTTTTTTTAATTAATCTTAATTTGTTTTTGTGATTTCCCTATTTGAGTTGATATCAGGATGTTCTGTTCTGTGACATTGTGTTGTGCTGGTATCTGATATTATTGGTTTTCTGACCAATTTCCTATAGTATTTCTGGTAGCTTTGGTTTGGTTTTTGCAAATTCTCTAAGCTTGTGTTTATCTGTAAATATCTTAATTTCGCCTTCATATTTCAGAGAGAGTTTTGCTGGATATATGATCCTTGGCTGGCAGTTTTTCTCCTTCAGTGCTCTGTATATGTCATCCCATTGCTGTCTTGCCTGCATGATTTCTGCTGAGTAGTCTGAACTTATTCTTATTGATTCTCCTTTGTAGGAGACCTTTTTATTTTATCCCTGGCTGCTTTTAAAATTTTCTCTTTATCTTTGGTTTTGGCAAGTTTGATGATAATATGTCTTGGTGTTTTTCTTTTTGGATCAATCTTAAATGGGGTTTGATGAGCATCTTGGATAGATATCCTTTCGTCTTTCATGATGTCAGGGAAGTTTTCTGTCAGCAGATCTTCAACTATTCTCTCTGTGTTTTCTGTTATCCTTCCCTGTTCCGGGACTCCAATCACACGCAAGTTATCCTTCTTGATAGAGTCCCACATGATTCTTAGGGTTTCTTCATTTTTTTAAATTCTTTTATCTGATTTTTTTCCAGCTATGTTGGTGTTAATTCCCTGGTCCTCCAGATTTCCCACTCTGCATTCTAATTGCTTGAGTCTGCTCCTCTGACTTCCTATTGCGTTGTCTAATTCTGTAATTTTATTGTTAATCTTTTGGATTTCTGAATGCTGTCTCTCTATGGATTCTTGCAACTTATTAATTTTTCCACTATGTTCTTGAATAATCTTTTTGAGTTCTTCAACTGTTTTATCAGTGTGTTCCTTGGCTTTTTCTGCAGATTCCCTTATTTCATTTCTGAGGTCATGCCTGATGTCTTGAAGCATTCTGTAAATTAGTTTTTTATATTCTGTATCTGATAATTCCAGGATGGTTGGTAGGTGTCACCCTCCTTAGACCCCTAAGGCAGGAGGCTAGGTTGTCTGGGGGGAGCTTCAGCCCTCAGTTCCCTGTTGTGGGTCAGTGAGGGCTCTGTTGAATACGCAGAGATATCAGACCTGGGAAACTTGTCTTTCCAGTAAATCCGCTAAAAAAAACATGCAGTCAGATCCCTATCAGAAATGCCTTTGCATTATAGTAGCCACTTTCTTCCCTGTAGGGATGAAAGCCCGAGACTGTGGATCACATATGCTTGGCTGGAGCTGGTTCTCTGTTTTTAGTACAATTAGGGAAGGATTTTTGGTCCCTGGGTTTTTTGTGGTTGCTTCTCTCAGGCCAGAAGAATGGGTTAGGAAAAGACCAAAAAAGAAAAAAAAAGAAGAAAGAAAAGAAAAAGCCCGGAGCAGTTCTCCCTCTGGCTCAGGAAATTCCAATGTTAATGAAGCCACCTGGGAAGGGGAGGGGAGGGTTCAGAAAAACAGGAGAGAGTAACACCCCGGAATATAGACAAAGTTACTTATCTTGCTTGGGATAACTGTTTTATCTGAGATTCTCGAGGGGTACGTCGCCTGTGTGTGCTGGCTGGGTAGAGATTGCCCCCGAGGGTCAGGCCTGTGTCCCGTGGTTGTGCTGTCTCAGAAGCCGCGGTCGGTTCCTCTGCTGCCAGTCCAAAGCCCAGCGTTAAGTTTCCCCGGCTGGGATGCTGCACTCCTGGCTCCAAAAACAGTCGCTGCCTCCCGATGACTTCTCCTCCCGCCAGCCGTCGCCGTGCCGCCCACACAGACCGGCTGGGCCCCCCCAGCTCAGTTCAGGGGGCTGGAGCTGCGCCCCGTGTTTGCACTGTCACAGGATGTGGTGCTCAGCTCCCCTGCGCCCAGTCCAAAGCCCAGCGCCAAAGTTCCCCACTTTGGACACTGCACTCCCGGCTCCAAAACCAGTTGCTGCCTCTCAGCGACTTCTCCTCCCGCCAGCCGCGTCGCCACGCCGCCTGCGCGGACCGGCTTGGACCCCTCCTGGGGTCAGTTCATGGGGGTAGGGCTGCGCCCCGTGTTTGTGCCATCACAGCATGTTGTGCTCAACCGCCCTGCGCCCAGTCCAAAGCCCGGCGCCAAGGTTACCTGACTGGGACGCTGGCTCCAGGCTCCGAAAACAGTCGCTGCTTCTCTGTAGTTGTTTGTTCTCCGTCTCTGTCACTCAGGTCAACTCTTTAAATCTGTGTTTCTTGGTCAGGGTTCGTAGATTGCCATGTATGTGATCGATACACTTGTTTTTCCGAGTCTTTGTTGCAAGAGGGATCCGAGGTAACGTCTACCTAGTCAGCCATCTTGGCCCCCCGTCCTTCTTTTTTGATGTGTGCATCTATTGCTATAAATTGACCTCTGAGCACTACCTTTGCTGTGTCCCAAAGGTTTTGGTATGATGTGCTTTCATTCTCATTTGATTATAGGAGTTTTTTTTTAATTCCATCTGTGATTTATTTTATTACCCAATGGTTTTTAAGCAGGATGTTATTCAGTTTCCAGGTAGTTGATTTTTTCCCTTTCTCATCTTGTTCATTTCTACTTTGATGGCATTATGATTGGAGAAGATACTTTGTATTATCTCAGTGTTTTGGATTTTGTTGAGGGATGCTCTGTGGCCTAAGATGTGGTCTACTCTGGAGAAAGTTCCATGTGCACATTCTGGAAAGGAATGTGTACTTTGTTGTTTGTTGGGCAGAATATTCTATATATGTCTATCAGGTCATGTTGCCTTATTGTGCTTTTTAGCTCTTCTGTATGTTTGTTGAGCTTCTTTCTAGATGTTCTGTCCTTTACCGAAAGTGGAATGTTGAAGTCTCTACTATTTTTGTGGAATTGTCAATTTCTTTTTCAGCACTATTAAAGTTTGTTTTATGTATTTTGAAGCCCTGTCATTGGGTGCATAGATGTTTATTATGGATATGTATTCATGAGGTATCATCCCTTTAATCATTACATAGCGCCCTTCTTTGTCTTTTTTAAAATTTTTATTG
Source organism: Loxodonta africana (assembly GCF_030014295.1). Taxonomy (NCBI): domain Eukaryota; kingdom Metazoa; phylum Chordata; class Mammalia; order Proboscidea; family Elephantidae; genus Loxodonta; species Loxodonta africana. Next base: position 73,901,505 of record NC_087369.1, read on the forward strand.
TGTTTTAAATGAAAGTTTACAAATCAAGTCAGACTCTCATACAAAAATTTATAAACACTTTGCTATATACTCCTAATTGTTCTCCCACTAATGAGAAAGCACACTCCTTCCCTCCTCTATTTCTTTTTTAGTCCATTCGGCCAGCTTCTGACCCTCTCTACCTTCTCATCTCCCCTTCAGACAGGAGAGGCCAACATAGTCTCATGTGTCTACTTGATCCAAGAACTTCATTCTTCACCAGGATCATTGTCTATCCCATAGACTAGTCCAATCCCTGTCTGAAGAGTTAACTTTAGGAATGGTTTCTGTCTTGGTCTAACAGAAGGTTTGGGGACCATGACCTCCGAGGGCATTCTAGTCTCAGTCAAACCATTAAGTTTTGTCTTTTTACAAGTATTTGGGGTCCGCATCCCACTACTCTCCTGCTCCCTCAGGGTTTCTCTGTTGTGTTCCCTGTCAGGACAGCCATTGGTTGTAGCCTGGCACTATCAAGTTCCTCTGGTCTCAGGCTGATGTAGTCTCTGGTTTATGTGTCCCTTTCTGTCTCTTGGGCTCATAATTACCCTGTGTCTTTGGGGTGCTTCATTCTCCTTTGCTCCAGGTGGGTTGAGGCCAATTGAGGCATCTTAGATGGGCGCTTGCTAGGGTTTAAGAGCCCAGGCACCACTCTCCAAAGTGAGATGCCGAATGTTTGCTTAATAGATTTTATTATGCCAATTGACTTAGATGTCCCCTGAAACCATGGTTCCCGAACCCCCGCCCATGTTATGCTGGCCTTTGAAACATTCAGTTTATTCAGGAAACTTCTTCGCTTTTGGTTTAGTCCAGTTGTACTGACCTCTCCTGTATTGTGTGCTGTCTTTCCCGTCACATAAAATAGTTCTTGTCTACTATCTAATTAGTGAAAAACCCTCTTCCTCCCTCGCTTCCTCCCCCCTCTCGTAACCATCAAAGAATATTCTCTTCTCTGTTTAAACTATTTCTCAAGTTCTTAAACAGTGGTCTTATACAATATTTGTTCTTTTGCAGCTGGCTTATTTCACTCAGCATAATGCCTTCCAGGTTCCTCCATGTTATGAAATGTTTCACAGATTCATCATTGTTCTTTATCAATGCGTAATATTCCATTGGGTAAATATACGATAATTTATTTATCCATTCATCCATTGATGGGCACTTTGGTTGCTTCCAACTTTTTGCTATTGTAAATAGTGCTGCAATGAACATGGGTGTGCATATATCTGTTTGTGTAAAGGCTCTTATTTCTATATTCCAAGGAGTGGGATTGCTGGGTTTTTTTTTAGGGAAGCGCTGAATCGATTTCCAAAGTGGTTGTACGATTTTACATTCCCACCAGCGGTGTAGAAGTGTTCCAGTCTCCCCACAACCTCTCCAACATTTATTATTTTGTGTTTTTTTTTTATTAATGCCAGCCTTGTTGGAGCGAGATGGAATCTCATTGTAGTTTTGATCTGCATTTCTCTAATGGCTGATGATCATGAGCATTTCCTTATGTATCTGTTAGCCACCTTAATGTCTTCTTTAGTGAAGTGTCTGTTCATACCCTTTGCCCAGTTTTTAATTGGGTTATTCATCTTTTTGTTGTTGAGTGTTTGCCATATCATGTAGATTTCAGAGATCAGACACTGATTGAAAATATCATAGGTAAAAACTATTTCCCAGATTGTAGGGAATCTTTTTAGTCTTTTGGTGAAGTCTTTGGATGAGCATAGTTGTTTGATTTTTAGGAACTCCCAATTATCTAGTTCCTCTTCTGCATCATTAGTAATGTTTTGTACACTGTTTTGCCATGTATCAGGGCTCCTAATGTTGTCCCTATTTTTTTTCCATGAACTTTATCGTTTTAGATTTTATACCTATGTCTTTGATCCATTTTGAGTTTTTTTTTTTTTGCATAGTGTGAGGTATGGGTTTTGTTTCACTTTATTGCAGATGGATATCCAGTTATTCCACCATTATTTGTTAAAAAACAGTCTTTTCCCCATTTAACTGACTTTGGGCATTTGTCAAATATCAGCTGCTCATATGTGGATGGATTTATGTCTGGATTCTCAATTCTATTCCATTGGCCTATATATCTGTGTTGTACCATTACCAGGCAGTTTTGACTACTGAGACGGTGTAACAGGTTCTAAAATCAGGTAGAGAGAGGCTTTCCATTTTGTTCTTCTTTTTCAGTAATGCTTTACTTATCTGGGGGCCTCTTTCCCTTCCATATGAAGTTGGTGATTTGTTTCTCCATCTCATTAAAAATATCATTGGAATTCGGTTGGGAATTCCATTGTATGTATAGATGGCTTTTGGTAGAATAGACATTTTTATAATGTTAAGCCTTCCTATCCATGAGCAAGGTATGTTTTTCCACTTATATAGGTCTCTTTTTGTTCCTTGCAGGAGTGTCCTGTAGTTTTTTTTTTTTTAATAACTTTTATTAAGCTTCAAGTGAACGTTTACAAATCCAATCAGTCTGTCACATATAAGTTTACATACATCTCACTCCCTACTCCCACTTGCTCTCCCCCTCTTGAGTCAGCCCTTTCAGTCTCTCCTTTCTTGACAATTTTGCCGGCTTCCCTCTCTCTCTATCCTCCCATCCCCCCTCCAGACAAGAGTTGCCAACACAATCTCAAGTGTCCACCTGATATAATTAGCTCACTCTTCATCAGCCTCTCTCTCCCACCCGCTGACCAGTCCCTTTCATGTCTGATGAGTTGTCTTCGGGGATGGTTCCTGTCCTGTGTCAACTGAAGGTCTGGGGAGCAGGGCCGCCGGGATTCCTCCAGTCTCAGTCAGACCAATAAATTTGGTCTTTTTATGAAAATTTGGGGTCTGTATCCCACTGATCTCCTGCTCCCTCAGGGGTCCTCTGCTGTGCTCCCTGTCAGGGCAGTCATCGATTGTGGCCAGGCACCAACTAGTTCTTCTGGTCTCAGGATGATGTAGGTCTCTGGTTCATGTGGCCCTTTCTGTCTCTTGGGCTCTTTGTTGTCGTGTGGCCTTGGTGTTCTTCATTTTCCTTTGCTCCAGGTGGGTTGAGACCAATTGATGCATCTTAGATGGCCGCTTGTTAGCATTTAAGACCCCAGACGCCGCATTTCAAAGTGGGATGCAGAATGATTTCATAATAGAATTATTTTGCCAATTGACTTAGAAGTCCCCTCAAACCATGTTCCCCAGACCCCCGCACTTGCTCCGCTGACCTTTGAAGCATTCATTTTATCCCGGAAACTTCTTTGCTTTTGGTCCAGTCCAATTGAGCTGACCTTCCATGTATTGAGTGTTGTCTTTCCCTTCACCTAAAGCAGTTCTTATCTACTGAGTAATCAATAAAAAACCCTCTCCCACCCTCCCTCCCTCCCCACCTCGTAACCACAAAAGTATGTGTTCTTCTCAGGTTTACTATTTCTCAAGACCTTATAATAGTGGTCTTATACAATATTTGTCCTTTTGCCTCTGACTCATTTCACTCAGCATAATGCCTTCCAGGTTCCTCCATGTTATGAAATGTTTCGGAGATTCGTCACTGTTCTTTATCGATGCGTAGTATTCCATTGTGTGAATATACCACAATTTATTTACCCATTCATCCGTTGATGGACACCTTGGTTGCTTCCAACTTTTTGCTATTGTAAACAGAGCTGCAATAAACATGGGTGTGCATGTATCTGTTTGTATGAAGGCTCTTGTATCTCTAGGGTATATTCCCAGGAGTGGGATTTCTGGGTTGTATGGTAGTTCTATTTCTAACTGTTTAAGAAAACGCCAGATAGATTTCCAAAGTGGTTGTACCATTTTACATTCCCACCAGCAGTGTATGAGAGTTCCAATCTCTCCGCAGCCTCTCCAACATTTATTATTTTGTCTTTTTTGGATTAATGCCAACCTTGCTGGTGTGAGATGGAATCTCATCGTAGTTTTAATTTGCATTTCTCTAATGGCTAATGATCCAGAGCATTTTCTCATGTATCTGTTGGCTGCCTGAATATCTTCTTTAGTGAAATGTGTGTTCATATCCTTTGCCCACTTCTTGATTGGGTTGTTTGTCTTTTTGTGGTTGAGTTTTGACAGAATCATGTAGATTTTAGAGATCAGGCGCTGGTCGGAGATGTCATAGCTGAAAATTCTTTCCCAGTCTGTAGGTGGTCTTTTTACTCTTTTGGAGAAGTCTTTAGATGAGCATAGGTGTTTGATTTTTAGGAGCTCCCAGTTATCGGGTTTCTCTTCATCATTTTTGGTAATGTTTTGTATTCTGTTTATGCCTTGTATTAGGGCTCCTAGGGTTGTCCCAATTTTTTCTTCCATGATCTTTATCGTTTTAGTCTTTATGTTTAGGTCTTTGATCCACTTGGAGTTAGTTTTTGTGCATGGTGTAAGGTATGGGTCCTGTTTCATTTTTTTGCAAAGGGATATCCAGTTATGCCAGCACCATTTGTTAAAAAGGCTATCTTTTCCCCAGTTAATTGACACTGGTCCTTTGTCAAATATCAGCTGCTCAGACGTGGATCGATCTATGTCTGGGTTCTCAATTCTGTTCCATTGGTCTATGTGTCTGTTGTTGTACCAATACCAGGCTGTTTTGACTACTGTGGCTGTATAATAGGTTCTGAAGTCAGGTAAGGTGAGGCCTCCCACTTTCTTCTTCTTTTTCAGTACTGCTTTGCTTATCCGGGGCTTCTTTCCCTTCCATATGAAATTGGTGATTTGTTTCTCTATCCCCTTAAAATATGACATTGGAATTTGGATCGGAAGTGCGTTAAATGTATAGATGGCTTTGGGTAGAATAGACATTTTTACTATGTTAAGTCTTCCTATCCATGAGCAGGGTATGTTTTTCCACTTAAGTATGTCCTTTTGAATTTCTTGTAGTAGAGCTTTGTAGTTTTCTTTGTATAGGTCTTTTACATCCTTGGTAAGATTTATTCCTAAGTATCTTATCTTCTTGGGGGCTACTGTGAATGGTATTGATTTGGTTATTTCCTCTTCGGTGTTCTTTTTGTTGATGTAGAGGAATCCAAGTGATTTTTGTATGTTTATTTTATATCCTGAGACTCTGCCAAACTCTTCTATTAGTTTCAGTAGTTTTCTGGAGGATTCCTTAGGGTTTTCTGTGTATATAATCATGTCATCTGCAAATAGTGATAACTTTACTTCTTCCTTGCCAATCCGGATACCTTTTATTTCTTTGTCTAGCCTAATTGCCCTGGCTAAGACTTCCAACACGATGTTGAATAAGAGCAGTGATAAAGGGCATCCTTGTCTGGTTCCCGTTCTCAAGGGAAATGCTTTCAGGTTCTCTCCATTTAGAGTGATATTGGCTGTTGGCTTTGCATAGATGCCCTTTATTATGTTGAGGAATTTTCCTTCAATTCCTATTTTGGTAAGAGTTTTTATCATGAATGGGTGTTGGACTTTGTCAAATGCCTTTTCTGCATCAATTGATAAGATCATGTGGTTTTTGTCTTTTGTTTTATTTATGTGATGGATTACATTAATGGTTTTTCTGATATTAAACCAGCCTTGCATAACTGGTATAAATCCCACTTGATCAGGGTGAATTATTTTTTTGATGTGTTGTTGGATTCTATTGGCTAGAATTTTGTTGAGGATTTTTGCATCAATGTTCATGAGGGATATAGGTCTATAATTTTCTTTTTTTGTAATGTCTTTACCTGGTTTTGGTATCAGGGAGATGGTGGCTTCATAGAATGAGTTGGGTAGTATTCCGTTATTTTCTATGCTTTGGAATACCTTTAGTAGTAGTGGTGTTAACTCTTCTCTGAAAGTTTGGTAGAACTCTGCAGTGAAGCTGTCCGGGCCAGGGCTTTTTTTTGTTGGGAGTTTTTTGATTACCGTTTCAATCTCTTTTTTTGTTATGGGTCTATTTAGTTGTTCTACTTCTGAATGTGTTAGTTTAGGTAGGTAGTGTTTTTCCAGGAATTCATCCATTTCTTCTAGGTTTGCAAATTTGTTAGAGTACAATTTTTCATAATAATCTGAAATGATTCTTTTAATTTCATTTGGTTCTGTTGTGATGTGGTCCTTCTCGTTTCTTATTCGGGTTATTTGTTTCCTTTCGTTTATTTCTTTAGTCAGTCTAGCCAATGGTTTATCAATTTTGTTAATTTTTTCAAAGAACCAGCTTTTGGCTTTGTTAATTCTTTCAATTGTTTTTCTGTTCTCTAATTCTTTGAGTTCAGCTCTAATTTTTATTATTTATTTTCTTCTGGTGCCTGATGGATTCTTTTGTTGCTCAGTTTCTATTTGTTCAAGTTGTCGGGACAGTTCTCTGCTTTTGGCTCTTTCTTCTTTTCGTATGTGTGCATTTATTGATATAAATTGGCCTCTGAGCACTGCTTTTGCTGTGTCCCAGAGGTTTTGATAGGAAGTATTTTCATTCTCGTTGCTTTCTATGAATTTCCTTATTCCCTCCTTGATGTCTTCTATAACCCAGTCTTTTTTCAGAAGGGTGTTGTTCATTTTCCAAGTATTTGATTTCTTCTCCCTAGTTTTTCTGTTATTGATCTCTAGTTTTATTGCCTTGTGGTCTGAGAAGATGCTTTGTAATATTTCGATGTTTTGGACCCTGCAAAGGTTTGTTTTATGACCTAATATGTGGTCTATTCTAGAGAATGTTCCATATGCACTAGAAAAAAAAGTATACTTTGCAGCAGTTGGGTGGAGAGTTCTGTATAAGTCAATGAGGTCAAGTTGGTTGATTGTTGTAATCAGATCTTCCGTGTCTCTATTGAGCTTCTTACTGGATGCCCTGTCCTTCTCCGAAAGTGGTGTGTTGAAGTCTCCTACTATAATTGTGGAGGTATCTATCTCACTTTTCAATTCTGTTAAAATTTGATTTATGTATCTTGCAGCCCTGTCATTGGGTGCATAAATATTTAATATGGTTATGTCTTCCCGATCAATTGTCCCTTTTATCATTATATAGTGTCCTTCTTTATCCTTTGTGGTGGATTTAAGTCTAAAGTCTATTTTGTCAGAAATTAATATTGCTACTCCTCTTCTTTTTTGCTTATTGTTTGCTTGATATACTTTTTTCCATCCTTTGAGTTTTAGTTTGTTTGTGTCTCTAAGTCTAAGGTGTGTCTCTTGTAGGCAGCATATAGATGGATCGTGTTTCTTTATCCAGTCTGTGACTCTCTGTCTCTTTATTGGTGCATTTAGTCCATTTACATTCAGGGTAATTATAGATAAATAAGTTTTTAGTGCTGTCATTTTGATGCCTTTTTATGTGTGTTGTTGACAATTTCATTTTTCTGCATACTTTTTTGTGCTGAGGCGTTTTTCTTAGTAAATTGTGAGATCCTCATTTTCATAGTGTTTGACTTTATGTTAGTTGAGTCGTTACGTTTTTCTTGGTTTTTATCTTGAGTTATAGAGTTGTCATACCTTTTTGTGGTTACCTTATTATTTACCCGTATTTTTCTAAGTAAAAACCTAACTTGTATTGTTCTATATCGCCTTGTATCACTCTACATATGGCAGTTCAATGCCTCCTGTATTTAGTCCTTCTTTTTGATTATTGTGATCTTTTACCTATTGACTTCCATGATTCCCTGTTATGTGTATTTTTTTTAATTAATCTTAATTTGTTTGTTTTTGTGATTTCCCTATTTGAGTTGATATCAGGACGTTCTGTTTTGTGACCTTGTGTTGTGCTGATATCTGATATTATTGGTTCTCTGACCAAACAATATCCTTTAGTATTTCTTGTAGCTTTGGTTTGGTTTTTGCAAATTCTCTAAACTTGTGTTTGTCTGTAAATATCTTAATTTCGCCTTCATATTTCAGAGAGAGTTTTGCTGGATATATGATCCTTGGCTGGCAGTTTTTCTCCTTCAGTGTTCTGTATATGTCTTCCCATTCCCTTCTTGCCTGCATGGTTTCTGCTGAGTAGTCTGAACTTATTCTTATTGATTCTCCCTTGAAGGAAACCTTTCTTTTCTCCCTGGCTGCTTTTAAAATTTTCTGTTTATCTTTGGTTTTGGTGAGTTTGATGATAATATGTCTTGGTGTTTTTCTTTTTGTATCAATCTTAAATGGGGTTCGATGAGCATCTTGGATAGATATCCTTTCGTCTTTCTTGATGTCAGGGAAGTTTTCTGTCAGGAGTTCTTCAACTATTTTCTCTGTGTTTTCTGTCCCCCCTCCCTGTTCTGGGACTCCAATCACCCGCAGGTTATCCTTCTTGATAGAGTCCCACATAATTCTTAGGGTTTCTTCATTTTTTTTAATTCTTTTATCTGATTTTTTTTCAGCTATGTTGGTGTCGATTCCCTGGTCCTCCAGATGTCCCAGTCTGCATTCTAATTGCTCGAGTCTGCTCCTCTGACTTCCTAGTGCGTTGTCTAATTCTGTTATTTTATTGTTAATCTTTTGGATTTCTACATGTTGTCTCTCTATGGATTCTTGCAACTTATTAATTTTTCCACTATGTTCTTGAATAATCTTTTTGAGTTCTTCAACAGTTTTATCAGTGTGTTCCTTGGCTTTTTCTGCAGTTATCCTAATTTCATTTGTGATATCATTAAGCATTCTGTAAATTAGTTTTTTATATTCTGTATCTGATAATTCCAAGATTGTATCTTCATTTGGGAAAGATTTTGATTCTTTCGTTTGGGGGGTTGGAGAAGCTGTCATGGTCTGCTTCTTTAAGTGGTTTGATATGGATTGTTGTCTCCGAGCCATCACTGGGAAACTAGTTTTTCCAGAAAATCCGCTAAAAAAAATGCAGTCAGATCCCTATCAGAGTTCTCCCTCTGGCTCAGGCTATTCAGATGTTAATGAAGCCGCCTGGGGAGGGTGGGGGAGGGAACAGAGAGATAGGAGAGTAGCACCTCAGAATATAGTCAGAGTTGCTTGTCTTGCTTGGAATGACTAATATATCTGAGACTCCCGCGGGGCGCGTCGCCTATGTGTGCTGGCTGTGTGGAGATTGCCCCCGGGGGGTCTGGCCCGCTGGAGTCACGGTCAGATCCTCCGCTTCCAGCCCCACGCCCAGCGTCAAGGCTCCCCTACTGGGACGGTGCACTCTCAACTCCAAAATCAGTCGCTGCGTCCCAAGGACTTCTCGTCCCTCCAGCCGCATGGCCGTGCCGCCTCCGAGAACCAGTTGGGCCTCCTCCCGGGGTTAGTTCAGATGGGTGGAGCAGGTCCCCGTGCTTGTGCCGTGACCGAGTGTCCCGGCTGGGACGCTGTTCTCCCCGCTCCAATACCAGTCGCTGCCTCCCGGGGACTTCTCCTACCGGCTGCATCCCACGCCGCCCGCGCGACCCGGCTGGTCCCCTTCCCGGGGTTAGTTCAGGGGGGTGGAGCAACTCTCCGTGTTTATGCCGTACCTGCGTCCAGTCCAAATCCCTGCGGGACGGTTCCCTGGCTCGGACGCTGCTCTTTCTGCTCCAAGACCAGTCACTGCCTCCTGGGGACTTCTCCTACCGGCTGCATCCCACGCCGCCCGTGGAACCGGCTGGTCCGCCTCCCGGGGTTAGTTCAGGGGGGTGGAGCCGCTCTCTGTGCTTGTGCCGTACCTGACTGGTACGCTGGCTCCAGGCTCTGGAAACAATCGCTGCTTCCCCGTATTAGTTCGTTCTCCGTCTCTAAATCTGTGTTTGTTGTTCAGGGTTCGTAGATTGTTATGTATGTGATCGATTCACTTGTTTTTCCGTGTCTTTGTTGTAAGAGGGATCCGAGGTAGCGTCTGCCTAGTCCGCCATCTTGGCTCCGCCTCCCTACTGTCCTGTAGTTTTTTATGTATAGGTCTGTTACATCTCTGGTAAGATTTATTCCTAAGTATTTTGTCTTTTGGGGACTACTGTAAATGGTATTGATTTGGTGATTTCTTCTTTGATGTTCTTTTTGTTGGTGTAGAGGAATCCAACTGATTTTTGTGTGTCTATCTTATATCCTGATACTCTGCTGAGCTCTTCTATTAGTTTCAGTAGTTTTCTTGAGGATTCTTCAGAGTTTTCTGTGTATAAAATCATGTCTTCTGCAAATAGAGACATTTTTACTTCTTCTTTGCCAATCTGGATGCCTCTTATTTCTTTATGTAGCCTAATTGGTCAGGCGTCCAGGTAGTTGGTCATCAAGTGTGTGGTACAGGGTCTATAGTACAGTCTTAGAGGGGCAGGGGTGATTGGTGTAGGCACAGGTATCTGGTTGCAGCATGGGGTCACACTCTGAACAAGGCAGGGTGTTGAGAACCATCCCCCAAGTGTCTCTGAGGAAAGTGCGTCCCTCTTCCCTACAGTGTGAGGGTGGGTGGGTTCTGCAGATGGACTATGGGCACTACCCTATGCTTTTGGTTGTAAGGACTGGCAGTTACCAGTTATCCTTGGACCTCTGTGGTGGGGGCTGTGTGACCTGAGAGGAGCCACCAGTCCTTAGGCCCCTGATGTGGGTAGGTGAAGACCCTGTCTAATAGGCAAAGCCATGTCAAATATCAAACTCCCACCTCTCCACCACACAGCTTAAATAGTCACAGGCTGCTAGCAAGGGCCTATTCTCCTGGAATAGGCCCACACAGGTCCATGCAGTGGGGAAAGGTTTTCAAAGTCCATGGACCATTTACTTCTGGACAGAAGCCACTTCTGTCCTGAGCTCCTTTGGTTACTGGAGCTGGCAAATTATCTTTTCCCCCTGTTGTGAATTTATTCCTTTTCCAAGTCCAGGAGCATGGCTCAGGGCACAAAAATGGGCCTATCTCAGACCCAGGGAAATCAATAGCCACTGAAGCTTGTTTGGGGGCAGGGGGCATGGTAAAGTACACACAGGTACTTAGCTTTTGCCTAGAGGGCCGTTCTTCTCTGGTTCCTGAGGTGTGAGTAGGCTGTGCAGCTGGCAGCTTCTGCCTGAGATAACTGTGGCCGAACACTACCACCAGCCCTCCGCAGCCGTTTCCAGGAATGGTACCTGATGGATCTCAGTGATTCAGGTCTGGTGAGTACTCTCCGCTTCTGAACGGTCCCACTCTCCCCCTGCCACTTAGTCCATTTTCTAACTTTGCCTTTGATGTTCAGGGTTCCTAGCTTGTCATAAATATAATAGTTTCACTTGATTTTTCGGGTCTTTGTTGTAAGAGGGATTGCTGGAAGCTTCTGGCTATTCCGCCATCTTGGCCCCGCCTCCTCTGAAGCCTTCTTTGTCTTTTATGGTGGATTGTGTTTTAAAGTCTAGTTTGTCTGAAATTCGTATTGCCACTCCTGCTCTTTTTCGGTAGTTATTTACTTGATATATTTTTTCCATCCTTTGATTTTTATTAAATTTACTTCTGTGTTTCTAAGGCATGTCACTTGTAGACAGCATATTGATGGATCCTGTTTTTTTATCCATTCTGTCACTCTGTGTCTCTTTATGGGTGCATTTAGGCCATTTACATTCAGTGTAATTATTGATAGGTGTGAGTTTATTGCTGTCATTTTGTGGTGCTAACATTTTCTTTCTTCCTCTTACTCTACTGTGCTGAGTTCCTTTTGTGTGTGGGTTTCCTTATTATTTCTTTTTTTTTAGTTTTTGTTTTTATTGAGACTTTATGTTTTTCTTCTTTATTTTGATGAGTAGGTTTGTTAACTTTCTTTGTGGTTACCTTGAAATTTACCCTTATTTTCCTAGGTTTGAACCAGTCTATTATTACTTGGTATCACCTTGCCTTCCTCTCCATTAGAAAGTTCTATACCTACACTGTTTATTCCCTCTTGTATTGTTCTGACGTTGTTGTCATTTACAGATTAACCTCTCTGGTTCCCTCTTGCAATAGTTTTGGTGTCAGATAGTCCTTGAGAGTTCATTTCCTGGGCTGGTATCTGGCTGGTACAATCTTGCATCCTAGATTCAGGCTGTGGTCTGTTGTTTGATTTCAGACTGAAGGACTACCTTTAATAATTTTTGTAGATTTGGTTTGTTTTTTACACATTTCCTTAATTTCTGTTTATCTAGAAAAGTCCTAAATTCACCATCATATTTGAATGAAAGTTTTGCAGGATATATTATTTTTGGTTGGCATTTTTTTTCTTTCAAGGCTTTATATATGTCATCCCGTTGCTTTCTTGCCTGCATGGTTTCTGCCGAATAATCAGAGGTTAGACATTTTCTCTACTGTGTATATGACATGTCATTTTTCTCTAGCTGCTCTCAGGGTTTTTTCTTTGTCTTTGGTTTTAGCAAGTGTGATTACGATACGCCTTGGTATTTTTCTTTTGGAGCCTATCCCTATATGTGGTTCATTCAGATTCTTGGATGGTCAGCTTTTCATCATTCATGATTTATGGAAGTTTTCTGTTAGCAATCGTTCAGTGATCCTCTCTGTGTTTTTCATTTTCTCTCCCTGTTCTGGAAATCTAATCAATCACTCACAATTTTTTGCTTTTGATTGTATCCCACATATTTCTCAGGGTTTCCTCATTTTTTTCATTCTTTTTTTCTGATTTTTCCTCAAAGGGAGTTTTATCCAAGTGTTTGTCTTCAATTTCACTGATCCTGTCTTCAGTTATTTCAGACCTACTCCTTAACCCTTCTCTCCATTTCTGAAATCTTGTTGTTTATCTTTTGAATTTCTAATTGTTGTTTTTGTATGATTTCTGGTTGTGAATTTATTTTGGCATTTTGTTTCTGCATTATTTTCCTGAATTCTTCCATTTTTGTCTGTAGTTTCCATTAATTTGTCTGCCTTTTTCACAAATCTACTTTTTTCTTCATTTTTGTCTGCTTTTTGCTTCAACTGTTGGATAGCTCTGAATATTAGAGATTTGAATTCCATTTAAGGTAGTTCTAGAACCTTTTCTTCTACTGGAAAGTTATCTGGTGTTGTATTTTCTTCACCTACTGGAACCATCCTGTCCTTTTTATATATATATGTTTTGATATTGTCTGCTCTCTTTGGGACATTCAGTAGTTACTTTCTTCATTTCTTGGTTGTAGGTTTGTCTGGTTCATCCTGGTTTTTTGTTTTATTTGGTTATATCCAAGAAGGCGGGCTGTGTGTTCTTTTTTGTTTGCTAGTCTGTAGTCATGATATTTTTCACCTCCTTGTCTAATGGGTGGGGCCAATCACTCAGCGATGGTGCAGAAGGGCAAGTCCAGCTGAAGTGGAGGGGACTGCAATGGGTTGTTTGTGGCACATACTAGGGCCAACAGCGTGGGCCAGGAATCAGTGCTTAACAGGCTCTGGTTGGCCGTGCCTGTGCGGCCTGGAGGTGTGATGTTTAGTGCATGGTGCAGGTAAGCAAGAAAAAGGGGTGAAGTTGTGATGTATGGAGGTATTATGGGTATGGGAAAGAGGAGAGGGAAATAGGAGCCAAAAACAAAAGAAAAAAAAGGAGTGCAAAGGGATCTTGCCCTTGGATTGGAGAAATGAGAAACCAAGAAATGGAAAAAGCAGAAAGGAAAAAAAGAGAAGCGAAAAATAAAAAAATATAACTATATAAAAATTAGGGGAAAAAAAGCCCCCAGGGGAGCCACTGGTGCAGCCGAGAAGCCTGGGGAGGTCTTCCAGGCTGTGCAGTATAGCCTGGCTAGAGGGGGTATAGATGTCACACAGCACCAGGTATTCAGGAGACAGGAAAAGAAGGTCAGTATAGACAGAAAACAGCTGAGAAATAAAAACAAACAGGAAGGGAGAAAGAGAGAAGAAAGAAAGAAAAAAAAGGAAATACTCCCAAGGATTCTGCCTACGGGGCTGCAGTGCAGATTGGGGGAGTTGCTCCTCAGCCATGGAGTGCAACCCAGCTACAAGTGTCTCCCAAGTGCAAAAAGAGAAAAACAAACAAATCAAAACAGACAAAACTAAACAAAACAAAACCAGCAAAAACAAACAAACCAGGGATCCCAGCAGTGTGGTGTCTCGGGCTGGGGAAGTGGTTCCCCAGCCAAGTATGGTTTCACAGTCTTTCAAGAAGAAGCAAAGATGGTACATGTCCAGGTGTTCCAGAGAAAGGAGGGGAAGGTGGTGGGAGGCATAGAAGAAACCAAAAGAGAGGGAAAGAAGCAACATCAGCTCAGGCACCCAGCTGATGGGGCAAATACAAGTGGCCTGGGGTGGAAGCAGTTGCCTCCTGGCCAAGAGACTGTGACTTGTGGGAAGCAGAGGAGACTGAACGGGGAGGGGAAGAAGGGTATGGGTTAGGAAAGTGTACATCACTCTTTACTGGGTGCTCTGTCTCCTGCTGGGAACTTTGCAAAGCTGCTTTTCCATATTCCCTGTCTGCTGATCTGTGATGTGAGTGGGGCAAATCCAAGCAGCATGGACGCTACACTTCCCAGCTGGCCGAGCCGCCGCAGCCAGCCAGAAAGCTCAGAGGTAGAGCAGCAGGAAGAGAATGGGGGGTGGGAAGGTTTGTGTCATTGGTGACCAGGTGCTCTGTCTCCTGCTGGGAGCTCCATGAAGCTGCTTCCATGCTCCCTGTCCACTGATCCCTGACAACAGTCCAAGATGGTGGATCTGTTCTGTGTTAGCTGATAAGGAACCTCTGCACGTATCGCTCTTCACTCTCTGCCTTCTGTGAGTTTCTTATTCCATTCGGTGTTTGGCTGAGTTCTTTATCTCTTCATTTGACACTTCAGGTTCCAGGAATGATGTTTTTCTCTGTTTCACTTAGTTTTTTGGGTCTTTGCTGTGGAGGGATGGCTTGGTGCTTCTGTCTATGGTGCCACGTTTGCTGAAGTCCTCAATTGCATTCTTTAGCCACGGTGGCTTTAGGTGGTCACAGTCTTTGAACATGCCTGCCAATTTTCTGAGATGGGCCGGAGACAAGGACCTTGCTTCAATCCTTCAAATATCGCTGAGTCAAGTTAGAAGAGACACACATAGTAATTTTCTAAGGAATCCTGTTCTATTCTTTCCAGAAAAAGGGACCAGTATCTCTCCCTGGGAATGCAGGCTGCTGAACCCTTAAATTTGCTGCCAAGCCAGGGATTAGGTAGGGCCAGGGAATGAGAAAAACCAACATTTTCTACCATTTTGAGGTCATCTTTTTCTTGCTTCAGCATTTGCCTAACTGTTGTAAACCTTTGACTTGACTTGTTTCCATAGTTCTGAAAAGTTGGTTCTACCACTTTGGGCTTATTATTTATTATTATAATTTTTTAATTTGTTTCTGAGGAAGGATGAGAGTGTGAAGTTGCTCATGCCATCATATTGCTGACATCACTTTGCCCATTTTTGAGACTTATCACATAGCTACATTAATCAAGACAGTCTGTTTTAGTGGGGTATGTAGACGCGTAGATCAACGGAGCAGAACAAAGTCCTGAAATAGACTTGCTCAAGTATGGCCAACTGAGTTCTAAAAAAAATTGGAAAATGTTAAAAAAAAAAAAAGAAAAGAATAGCTGTTTCAACAAATACTGATGGAACCACTGGGTGCACATGCACACAGACACATACAGAGTAAGCCATGATCTAAACCTTATGTCTTACGTTGTTGTTGTTAGGTGCCATCAAGTCAATTCTGACTCATAGAAACCCTATATACAACAGAAGAAAACAATGCCCGGTCCTGCAATTGTTGCTATACTTGACCCCATCGTTGCAGTCACTGTGTCAATTCATCTCTTTGAGGGTTTTCCTCTCTTTCATTCACCCTCTACTTTACCAAGCATGATGTCGTTCTCCAGGGACTAGTCCCTCCTGATAACATATCCAAAGCATTCTGGCTGTACTTTTTCCAAGAAAGATTTGTTCATTCTTCTGGCAGTCCATGGTATATTCAATATTTTTGACTAACATCATAATTCAAAGGCATCAATTTGCCTTAGGCTGAGTTCTCTAGAGAAGCAAAACCAGTAAAGTCTATAAATATATACATACAGACATACAGAGAGAGATTTATATCAAGGAAATGGTTCACAAGGTTGTAGAAGCTGTAATGTCCCAAGTCCATGGATCAGGACAGAGGCTTCTCATGATTCACATAGCTGCAGGGGCTAACAAACTTAGGATCGGCAGGCCAGAGAGCATGGCTGTTGCTCACAGGCTGTGAAGATCAATGAATCCCAAGATCAGAAGACAAGCCCTCAGGTAAACTTCTAGCTCATGTCCCAAGAACTGGAGGTCAGATTAACAGAAGCCAGCTGCAGGATCCAGAACAAGGAAAACCCCAACAAGGAGAGAAGGAAGAGCTAGGTGGCAGAAGGTGGAACGATGAAAGCTGAGGAGGTGGTGAGCCACCACAGGCCCCACCTCTGCCAGTACCAACTCACAGCAGATCACATGATCTGGTAACAAATGTCAACAGAGAAGGGATCACAACATTATATGACTGCAAAAACACTGAGAATTGTGGCCCAGGCAAGTTGACACACAATCTTAGCCATCACAAATTCCTCTTTGGTCCTCTTTATTCCTTGTCCAGCTTTCACATGCATATAAACCAAAAACCAAACCCAGTGCATCGAGTCCATTCCGACTCATAGCGACCCTGTAGGACAGAGTAGAATTGCCCCACGGAGTTTCCAAGGAGCACCTGACGGATTCCAACTGCCAACCCTTTGGTTAGCAGCCATAGCACTTAACCACTACACTACCAGGGTTTCACATGCATATAAGGTGATTCAAAATACCATGTCTTGGATCAGGTGCACCTTAATCCTCAAGGTGACGTCTTTGCTTTATAACACTTTAAAGAGGTCTTTTGAAGCAGATTTGCCCAGTGCAATACATCATTTGATTTCTTGACTGCTGCTTCCATGGGTGTTGATTGTGGATCCAAGTAAAATGGAAATCTTGACATTGTCAATATTTTCTGTTTATTTTGATGTTGTTTATTGGTCCATGTCTTAGTCATCTAGTGGTGCTATAACAGAAATACCACAAGTGCATGGCTTTACCAAAGAGAAATTTATTTTCTCACATTCTAGTAGGCTAAAAAAAAAGAAGTCCAAATTCAGGGCATCAGCTCCAGGGAAAGACTTTCTCGCTCCATTGGCTCTGGAGAAAGGTCCTTCTCGTCAATCTTCCCCTGGACTAGGAGCTTCTCTCTGTAGGAACCCCGGGCCCAGAGGATGCACTCTGTTCCCAGCGCTGCTTTCTTGATGGTATGAGGTCCCCAACTCTCTGCTTGCTTCCCTTTCTTTTTATCTCTTGAGAGATAAAAGGTGGTGCAGGCCACACCCCAGGAAAACTCCCTTCACACTGGATCAGGGATGTGACCTGGGTAAGGGTTTCACAATCCCACCTGAATCGTCTTTAGCATAAAATTACAATCACAAAATGGAGGACAACCACATAATACTGGGAATCATGGCTCAGCCAAATTGATACACACATTTTTGGGGGGACGTATTTCAATCCACGACAGTCCAGTGGGAGGATTTTTCTTTTCTTTGAGGTGTAATCCATACTGTAGGCTGTAGCCCTTGATCTTCATCAATAAGTGCCTGAAATTACCAAAATTAATTCAAAAGGAATCACAGACTAAATATAAAATGTAAGACTATGAAACTTTTTGGAGTCCCTGGGTGGTGTAAATGGTTAGGCAGTTAACTACAAATTGAAAGGTTGGAAGTTCAAGTCCACTTAGAGATGAATTGCGGGAAGAGCCTGGCAATCTACTTCTAAAGTGTCGCAGCTTTGAAAACCTTATGAAGTGCAGATCTATTTTGCAACACCTGGGGTTCGCATGAGTTGATCGAGTCGACAGCAACTACTTTAGTTTTTTTTATTAAACTTTTTTAAATAACTTTAATTGTGCTTTAAGTGAAAGTTTACAAATCTAGTCAGCCTCTCACATAAAAACTTGCTACACTCTACCAATTACTCTCCCCCTAATGAGACAGCCAGCTCTCTCCCTCCACTCTCTCTTTTTGTGTCCATTTCACCAGCTTCTAAACAGCTCCACCCTGTCATCTCCCCTCCAGGCAGGAGATGCCAACATAGTCTCAAGTGTCCACCTGATCCAAGAAGCTCACTCCTCACCAGCATCCCTCTCCAACCCATTGTCCAGTCCAATCCATGTCCTAAGAGTTGGCTTCGGGAATGGTTCCTGTCCTAGGGCAACAGAAGTTCTGGGGGCCATGACCACCGGGGTCCTTCTACTCTCAGTCAGACCATTAAGTCTGGTCTTATGAGAATTTGGGGTCTGCATCCCACTTATCCCACTGCTCTCCTGCTCCCTCAGGGGTTCTCTGTTGTGTTCCCTGTCAGGGCAGTCATCGGTTGTAGCTGGGCACCATCTAGTTCTTCTGGTCTCAGGATGATGTAATCGCTGGTTCATGTGGCCCTTTCTGTCTCCCAGGCTCATAATCACCTTGTGTCCTTGGTGCTCTTCATTCTTCTTTGATCCAGGTGGGTTGGGACCAATTGATGCATCTTAGATGGATGCTTGCTAGCGTTTAAGGCCCCAGATGCCATTCTTCAAAGTGGGATGCAGAATGTTTTCTTAATAGATTTTCTTATGCCAGTTAACTTAGATGTCCCCTGAAACCATGGTCCCCAGACCCCTGCCCCTGCTACGCTGGCCTTCAAAGCATTCAGTTTATTCACGAAACCTCTTTGCTTTTGGTTTAGTCCAATTGTGCTGACCTCCCTGTATTGTGTGCTCTTTCCCTTCACCTAAAGTAGTTCTTTGCTACTATCTAATTAGTGAATGCCCCTCTTCCACCCTCCCTCCCCCCCCCTTGTAACGACAAAATAATGTTTTCTTCTCAGCTTAAACTATTTCTCAAGTTCTTATAATAGTGGTCTTATACAATACATGTCCTTTTGCAACTGACTAATTTCACTCAGCATAATGCCTTCCAGGTTCCTCCATGTTATGAAATGTTTCACAGATTCCTCACTGTTCTTTATTGATGTGTAGTATTCCTTCGTGTGACTATGCCATAATTTATCCATTCATCCGTTGATGGGCACCTTGTTGCTTCCATCTTTTTGCTATTGTAAACAGTGATGAAATTTTTCTTTTTTTATTTTAAACAGTGCTGTAATAAACATGGGAGTGCATATATCTGTTCGTGTAAAGACTCTTATTTCTCTAGGATACAAGGAGTGGGATTGCTGGATCGTATGGTAGTTCTATTTCTAGCTTTTTAAGGAAGCACCAAATCGATTTCCAAAGTGGTTGTACCATGTTACATTCCCACCAGCAGTGTAGAAGTGTTCCAATCTCTCCACAGCCTCTTCAACATTTATTATTTTGTGTTTTTTGGATTAATGCCAGCCTTTTTTCTTTTGTTGGAGTGAGATGAAATCTCATTGTAGTTTTGATCTGCATTTTTCTAATGGCTAATGATCGTGAACATTTCCTCATATATCTGTTAGCTACCTGAATGTCTTCTTTAGTGAAGTGTCTATTCATTTCTTTTGCCCACTTTTTATTTGGGTTATTTCTCTTTTTACAGTTGAGTTTTTGCAGTATCATGTAGATTTTAGAGATCAGGCGCTGATCAGAAATGTCATAGCTAAAAACTTTTTCCCAATCTGTAGGTAGTCTTTTTACTCTTTTGGTGAAGTCTTTGGATGAGCATAGTTGTTTGATTTTTGGGAGCTCCCAGTTATCTAGTTTCTCTTCTGCATTGTTAGTAACGTTTTGTATACTGTTGTGCCATGTATCAGGGCTCCTAACGTTGTCCCTATTTTTTCTTCCATGATCTTTATTGTTTTAGATTTTATATTTAGGTCTTTGATCCATTTTGAGTTAGTTTTTGTGCCTGGAGTGAGGTATGGGTCTGGTTTCATTTTATTTGCAGATGGATATCTAGTTATGCCTGCACCATTTGTTAAAAAGACTGTCTTTTCGCCATTGAACTGTTTTGGGGCCCTTGTCAAATATCAGCTGCTCATATGTGGTTGGATTATGTCTGGATTCTGAATTCTGTTCCACTGGTCCATGTACCTGTTGTTGTACCAGTACCAGGCTGTTTTGTTTACTGTGGCTGTATAAAATAGGTTCTGAAATCAGGTAAAGTAAGGTCTCCCTCTTTGTTCTTCTTTTTCAGTAATGCCTTATTTATTCGGGGCCTCTTTCCCTTCCATACGAAGTTGGTGATTTGTTTCTCCATCTCATTGAAAAATGTCATTGGGATTTGGATCGGAGTTGCATTAAATGTATAGATCACTTTGGGTAGAATAGACATTTTTATAAAATTAATTCTTCCTATCCATGAGCAAGGTACATTTTTCCACTTATGTAAGTCTCTTTTGGTTTCTTGAAGAAGTGTACTGTAGTTTTCTTTGTATAAGTCTTTTACATGTCTGGTAAGATTTATTCCTAAGTTTTTTATCTTCTTGGGGGCTAATGTAAATGGCATTGATTTGGTGATTTCCTTTTCGATGTTCTTTTCTTTGTTGTAGAGGAATCCAACTGATCTTTGTACACTTATCTTGTTGTATCCTGATACTCTGCTGAAATCTTCTATTAGTTTCAGTAGATTTCTGGAGGATTCCTTAGGGTTTTCTGTGTATAAGATCATGTCATCTGCAAACAGAGATACTTTTACTTCTTCCTTGCCAATCTGGATGCCCTTTATTTCTTTATCTAGCCCAATTGCTCTGGCTAGGACTTCCAGCAAATTGTTCAATAAGAGTGGTGATAAAGGGCATCCTTGTCTGCTTCCCGATCTCAATGGGAATGTTTTCAGGCTCTCTCCATTTAGGGTGATGTTGGCTGTCGGCTTTGTATAAATGCCCTTTATTACGTTGAGGAATTTTCCTTCTATTCCTATTTTATGAGAGTTTTTATCATGAATGGGTGTTGAACTTTGTCAAATGCCTTTTCTGCATCAATTGATAAAATCATGTTTTTCTTGTCTTTTGTTTTATTTATGTGGTGGATTACGTGAATTGTTTTTCTAATGTTGAACCACCCCTGCATACCTGGTATGAATCCCGCTTGGTCATGGTGAATTTTTTTTCATATATTGTTGAATTCTATAGGCTAGAATTTTGTTGAGGATTTTTGCGTCTACATTTATGAGGGACATAGGTCTATAATTTTCTTTTCTTGTGGTGTCTTTACCTGTTTTGGTATCAGGGATATGGTGGCTTCGTAGAATGAGTTTCATAGTATTCCGTCCTTTACTATGCTCTGAAATACCTTTGGTAGTAGTGGTGTTAACTCTTCTCGGATAGTTTGGTAGAACTCTGCAGTAAAGCTGTCCATGCCAGGGCTTTTTTTGTAGGGAGTTTTTGATTACCTTTTCAATCTCTTCTTTTGTTATGGGTCTATTTAGTTGTTCTACCTCTGCTTGTGTTAGTTTAGGTAGATAGTGTGTTTCTAGGAATTCATCCATTTCTTCTAGGTTTTCAAATTTGAGTATAGTTTTTCATAGTTACCTGATATGATTCTTTTAATTTCAGTTGGGTCTGTTGTAATATCGCCCATCTCATTTCTTATTCGGGTTATTTGCTTCCTGTCCTCTTTTTCTTTTGTCAGTTTGGCCAGTGGTTTATCAATTTGGTTGATTTTTTCAAAAAACCAGCTTTTGGTCTTGTTAATTCTTTCAATTGTTTTTCTGTTTTCTATTTCGTTGTGTTCAGCTCTGATTTTTATTATTTGTTTTCTTCTGGTGCCTGTGGGTTTCTTTCGTTGCTCTCTTTCTATTTGTTCAAGTTGTAGGGATAGTTCTTTGATTTTGGCCCTTTCTTCTTTTTGTATGTGTGCATTTGTTGATATAAATTGGCCTCTGAGCACCGCTTTTGCTGTGACCCAAAGCTTCTGATACGAAGTGTTTTCATTCTCATTGGATTCTATGAATTTCTTTATTCCATCCTTAATTTCTTCTATGATCCAGTCTTTTTTGAGCAGGATATTGTTTGGTTTCCAAGTGTTTGATTTCTTTTCCCTGATTTTTCTGTTTTTGATTTCTACTTTTATGGCCTTATGGTCAGAGAAGATGCTTTGTAATATTTCAGTGTTTTGGATTCTGCTAAGGGTTGCTTTATGACCTAATATGTGGTCTATTCTAGAGAATGTTCCATGTGCACTAGAAAAGAAAGTATACTTGGTTGCTGTTGGGTGGAGTGTTCTGTATATGTCTATGAGGTCAAGTTGGTTGATTGTGGCATTTAGATCTTCCGTGTCTTTATTGATCCTCTTTCTGGATGTCCTGTCTTTCACCAAATGTG
Organism: Loxodonta africana; assembly: GCF_030014295.1. NCBI lineage: Eukaryota > Metazoa > Chordata > Mammalia > Proboscidea > Elephantidae > Loxodonta > Loxodonta africana. The sequence continues at coordinate 73,923,598 of NC_087369.1, forward strand.
GTGTGCTGAAGTCTCCTACTATTATTGTGGAGCTGTCTATCTCACTTTTCAATGCTAATAGAGTTAGTTTTATGTATCTTTCAGCCCTGTCATTGGGTGCATAAATATTTAATATGGTTATATGTTCTTGGGGTATTGTCCCTTTAATCATTATATAGTGTCCTTCCTTATCCTTTCTGATGGATTTAACTTTTAAGTCTATTTTGTCAGAAATTAATATTGCCACTCCTGCTCTTTTCTGATTGTTGTTTGCTTGATATATGTTTTTTCCATCCTTGAGTTTTAGTTTATGTTTCTAAGTCTAAGGTGTGTCTCTTATAGGCAGCATACAGACAGATCTTGTTTTTTAATCCATTCTGCCACTCTCTGTCTCTTTAATGGTGCATTTAGTCCTTTTACATTCAGGGTAATTATGGATAGGTATGAATTTAGTGCTATCATTTTGATGTCTTTTTTTGTGTGTTGTTGACAGTTTCTTTTTCCCACTTGATTTTATGTGCTGAGTAGATTTTCTTTGTATATTGTCCTTTCCTCATATTTGTTGTTGGTGATTTTGTTTCTGCTGAGTGTCTATTTTTCCCTTGTATTTTATTTGGATGAGTAGGATAGTTTGTCTCCTTTGTGGTTACCTTATTATTTACCCCTATTTTTCTACATTTAATCCTAACTTTTATTTCTTTGTATCGCCTTATCTTCCTCTCCATATGGAAGGCGTATGATTACATTTCTTAGTCCCTCTTTATTATTTTAATGTTGTCTTCCTTTATATAATATCATTGCTGTTACCCTGTTTTGGGCTTTGTTTTTTTAATCTTGATTTTTTTTTTTTTTGGATTTCCCTGTCTTGGTTGACTTCTCTTTGCTCTGCCCAGTGTTCTAGTTCTAGGTTGATACCTGATATTATTGATTTTCTAACCAAAGAACTCCCTTTAGTATTTCTTGTAGTTTTGGTTTGATTTTTATGAATTCCCTCAACTTGTGTTTATCTGGAAATGTCTTAATTTCACCTTCATATTTAAGAGACAGTTTTGATGCATATATAATTCTTGGTTGGCAATTTTTATGCTTCAATTTTTTAAATATGTCATCCCATTGCCTTCTTGCCAGCATGGTTTCTGCCAAGTTGTCTGAGATTATTCTTATTGGATCTCCTTTGTAGGTAACTTTCCGTTTATCCCTCGATGCTCTTATAATTCTCTTTATCTTTGGTTTTGGCAAGTTTGATTATAATATGTCTTGGTGACTTTCTTTTAAGATCTACCTTACGTGGAGTTTGATGAGTATCTTGGATAGATATCTTCTTATCTTTCAGAATATCAGGGAAGTTTTCTGCCAACAAATCTTCAACAATTTTCTCTATATTTTCTGGTATCCCTCCCTGTTCTGGTACTCCAATCACTCGTAGGTTATTTCTCTTGATAGAGTCCCACATGATTCTTAAGGTTTCTTCATTTTTTTAAATTCTTTTATCTGATTTTTCTTCAAATATATTAGTGCCAAGTGATTTATCTTCAAGTTCAGAAATTCTAGCTTCTACTTGCTCAATTCTGCTCCTCTGACTTTCTACTGAGTTATCTAATTCTGTAATTTTATTGTTAATCTTCTGAATTTCTGATTGCTGTCTGTCTTTGGATTTTTCCAGCTTATTATACTTTTGATTATGTTCCTGAATAATCTTTCTAATTTCTTCAGTTGCTTTAACTGTGTTTTCCTTGGCTTGTTCTGAATATTGCCTCATTTCTTTCCTGATGTCTTGAAGGGTTCTGTATATTAAACTTTTGTATTCTGCATCTGGTAATTCCAGGAATGCAGTTTCATCTAGAAGATCCCTGGATTCTTTGTTTTGAGAGCCTGTTGAGGTGATCACGGTCTTTTCTTTATGTGACTTAGTATTGACTGTTGTCTCCAAGCCATCTATAAGTTATTGTGTTTAGTTTATGCTTGCTTACTGTGTCATAGCTGCTTGCTTTGTTTAGTTTTGGTATACTCCTATGGGTTGCTTGAGTGAGCTATCTTGATTATTTTCATCTTTGGAGCTCTGGTGTCCTGTCCCCAGCTGGCTAGAGCTGTATCAGGTATACCAGTCTAGGAGTCCATTTAGTTTTTTTGTATGAATTCAGCTCAGGTTTCCAGATAGCTGATCATCAAGTGTGTGGTACAGGCTCTTCCAACAGTCGTAGAGGGGTAGGGGTGATTGGCGTATATCCCGGTATCTGATTGCAGCAGGGGGTCACACTCTGAACAAGGCAGGGGGCTGAGAACCAACCCCCAAGTGTCTCTGAAGAAAATGCATCTCTGTTGCCTAGAGCGTGTTATTGGGGGGGTTCTGCAGGGGGACTGTGGGCACACAAAGTTTTTGGTTGTAAGGACTAGAGGTACTAGTTATCTTTGGACTCCTGTCGTGGGCGTCTGTGTCACCTGAGTGGGGCTACCAGTCCTTAGGTCCCTGATGTGGGTAGGTGAGGACCTTGTTTAATAGGCAAAGCAGTGTCAAACGTCAAACACCCGACTCTCCACCGCACAGCTGAAATGGTTGGAGTTTGCCAACAAGGGCCTGTTCTCACAAAATAGGCCCACACAGGTCCATGCAGAAGGGAAAAGTGCTTAAGATCCATGGATGGTTTATGTCTGGACAGGAACCGCTTCTGTTCTTAGCTCCCCTGGTTAATGGAGCTAGCAAATTATCTTTCCCCCTCCAATTGCAAATTTTTTCCTTGCCCAAGGCCAGGAGGATGGCTCTAGGTGCTCACCAGGGTCTATCTCAGGCACAGAGATTCAGCTGCTGAAGCCGGCTTGGGGATCAGGGGGCACAGTAAAATATACGCAAGTACTCAGTTTTTGCCACGAGCACCCTTATCCTCAGGTTCCAGAGGTGTGAGTGGGCTGTGTGGCTGACTGCTTCTCCCTGAGGAAACTGCAGCCGAATGCTAGTGCCAGCCTGCTGTTGCCGCTGCCATTCCGGGAATGGTGCATGAGGGCTCCCCGCGATTCAGGTCCGGTAACTCCTCTCCACTTCTGAATGGCCTCTTCCTCCCCCTGCTCCTCAGTTCGTTGTCTAAGCTTGCCTTTAATGCTCGGGGCTCCCAGCTTGTCACAAATATACTCGTTTCACTTGTTTTTTGGGGTCTTTGTTTGAAAGAGTGTTTGACGGAAGCGTCTGTCTATTCCACCATCTTGGCCCCACCCCTTATTAAACTTTTGAAGAAAACATAGGCAAAAAGATCTCATCTCTCACACCAAAAGCATAAAAAATAAAAGAAAAACTCAAAATTGAGCTTCATCAAAATTAAATATTTTTATTTTGTGAAAGACACTTCTAAGAGAAATAAAACAGAAGCAGAGGGAAATGTTCACAAGTTGTCTATCATAGAAAAGACTTGCATTCAGAATATAAAAATATCTCTCTGAACTCAACAGTAAGAAACGATCCAGTCAGAAAATGGGAAAAAGACTTAAAGACACACTTATCAAAGAAGATATAGAGAAAGCAAATAAGCATATTAAAATATGTACAACATCATTAGCCATTAAACCCAAAAAACAACCCATTAGCCGTTATGGAAATTAAAATTAAAACACAATGAACTGTCACTTCACACCTATCAGAATGGATAAAATGAAATAATAGTGACACTACCAAGTGATGGTCAGGATGCAAAGCAACGGGAACTCTCATATTGCTGGTTGGAATACAAAATGGTACAGCTACTCTGGAATGCAGTTGAGCAATTTCTTCTGAATTTAAATATGCACTTATGATATAATCCATCAATTGATCTTGGATATTTATATCAGGTGAATGAAAATATATGTTCCCATAAAAACTAGTATATAAATGTTCATAGCAGCATTATTTTTAATAGCTCAAAATTGGAAAAACACAAATTGTATTTCAATGGGTGAACGTATGAACAAAGCACACTATAAAATGCGATAAAATACTACTATGCATATAAAGGAGCAAATGATTGAAACATGTAGTAACTTTGATAGATTTCAAGAGTATAATGGTGTCTCAAAAAAGGATATTCTGAAAGGTTATATTCTGCATGATTCCATTAATACAAAATTCTTGAAATGATAAAATTATAGTGACAGAAAATAAATTCTTGTTTATCAGTGGTTAGGCATGGGAGGGGGGTGTGACTGTGAAAAGTAGTACCAGGTAGTTTTTTGAACAATCCTGTATCCTGATTGTGCTGGTAGTTACATGAATCTACCTATACAAGTAATAAAAGCTATATATGCACACACAAATACAAATCAGAGCATAATATGCAAAAATTGGTGGAATATAGATAAGGTCTAAAGTTAGTTAATAGTATTATAACGTTGTCAATATTCTAGTTTTAATAACTGTATTATAGTTATGGAAGATATTACCATTGGGAAAAACTTGGTCAAGGGTACATAAAAACTATTATTTTTTTAAAATTCCTTTGTGAGTCTAAATTTATTTCAAAATAAAAATTAAAAAGTAGAGTATGTTTTAAAAAAAAACTGTTGGGGCGGAGCCAAGATGGCGGACTAGGCAGATGCTACCTCGGATCCCTCTTACAACAAAGACATGGAAAAACAAGTGAATCGATCACATACATAACAATCTACGAACCCTGAACAACAAACACAGATTTAGAGATGGAGAACGAACTAATACGGGGAAGCAGCGATTGTTTCCAGAGCCTGGAGCCAGCGTACCAGTCAGGTACGGCACAAGCACAGAGAGCTGCTCCACCCCGCTGAACTAACCCCGGGAGGGAGACCAGCCGGTTCCGTGGGCGGCGTGGGACGCAGCCGGTAGGAGAAGTCTCCGGGAGGCACTGACGGGTCTTGGAGCAGGAAGACCAGCGTCCCAGCCGGGGAAACGTCTCCCCGGGATTTGGACTGGACGCAGGTAAGGCATAAACACGGAGAGCTACTCCACCCCCCTGAACTAACCCCGGGAAGGGGCCCAGTCGGATCACGCGCGGGCGGCGTGGGACGTAGCCGATAGGAGAAGTCCCCGGGAGGCAGCGACTGGTATTGGAGCAGGGAGAACAGCGTCCCAGCCGGGACACTCGGTCACGGCACAAGCACGGGGACCTGCTCCACCCATCTGAACTAACCCCAGGAGGGGGCCCACCTGGTTCGCGGGGGCGGCACGGCCACGCGGCTGGAGGGACGAGAAGTCCCCGGGAGGCAGCAACTGATTTTGGCGTCGAGAGTGCACCGTCCCAGTAGGGGAGCCTTGACACTGGGCGTGGGGCTGGAAGAGGAGGATCTGACCGTGACTCCAGCGGGCCAGACCCCCGGGGGGCAATCTCCACACAGCCAGCACACATAGGGGACGCGCCCCACGGGAATCTCAGATATAATAGTCATTCCAAGCAAGACAAGCAACTCTGGCTATATTCTGAGGTGCTACTCTCCTATCTCTCTGTTCCCTCCCCCACCCTCCCCAGGCGGCTTCATTAACATCCGAATAGCCTGAGCCAGAGGGAGAACTCTGATAGGGGTCTGACTGCACTTTTTTTTTAGCGGATTTTCTGGAAAAACTAGTTTCCCAGTGATGGCTCGGAGACAACAATCCATATCAAACCACTTAAAGAAGCAGACCATGACAGCTTCTCCAACCCCCCAAACGAAAGAATCAAAATCTTTCCCAAATGAAGATACAATCCTGGAATTATCAGATACAGAATATAAAAAACTAATTTACAGAGTGCTTAAAGATATCACAAATGAAATTAGGATAACTGCAGAAAAAGCCAAGGAACACACCAGTAAAACTGTTGAAGAACTCAAAAAGATTATTCAAGAACATAGTGGAAAAATTAATAAGTTGCAAGAATCCATAGAGAGACAACATGTAGAAATCCAAAAGATTAACAATAAAATTACAGAATTAGACAACGCAATAGGAAGTCAGAGGAGCAGACTCGAGCAATTAGAATGCAGACTGGGACATCTGGAGGACCAGGGAATCAACACCAACATAGCTGAAAAAAAATCAGATAAAAGAATTAAAAAAAATGAAGAAACAATAAGAATTATGTGGGACTCTATCAAGAAGGATAACCTGCGGGTGATTGGAGTCCCAGAACAGGGAGGGAGGACAGAAAACACAGAGAAAATAGTTGAAGAACTCCTGACAGAAAACTTCCCTGACATCAAGAAAGACGAAAGGATATCTATCCAAGATGCTCATCGAACCCCATTTAAGATTGATACAAAAAGAAAAACACCAAGACATATTATCATCAAACTCACCAAAACCAAAGATAAACAGAAAATTTTAAAAGCAGCCAGGGAGAAAAGAAAGGTTTCCTTCAAGGGAGAATCAATAAGAATAAGTTCAGACTACTCAGCAGAAACCATGCAGGCAAGAAGGGAATGGGAAGACGTATACAGAACACTGAAGGAGAAAAACTGCCAGCCAAGGAGCATATATCCAGCAAAACTCTCTCTGAAATATGAAGGCGAAATTAAGATATTTACAGACAAACACAAGTTTAGAGAATTTGCAAAAACCAAACCAAAGCTACAAGAAATACTAAAGGATATTGTTTGGTCAGAGAACCAATAATATCAGATATCAGCACAACACAAGGTCACAAAACAGAACGTCCTGATATCAACTCAAATAGGGAAATCACAAAAACAAACAAATTAAGATTAATTAAAAAAAAATACACATAACAGGGAATCACGGAAGTCAATAGGTAAAAGATCACAATAATCAAAAAGAGGGACTAAATACAGGAGACGTTGAATTGCCATATGGAGAGTGATACAAGGCGATATAGAACAATACAAGTTAGGTTTTTACTTAGAAAAATACGGGTAAATAATAAGGTAACCACAAAAAGGTATAACAACTCTATAACTCAAGATAAAAGCCAAGAAAAACGTAACGACTCAACTAACATAAAGTCAAACACTATGAAAATGAGGATCTCACAATTTACTAAGAAAAACGCCTCAGCACAAAAAAGTATGCTGAAAAATGAAATTGTCAACAACACACATAAAAAGGCATCAAAATGACAGCACTAAAAACTTATTTATCTATAATGACCCTGAATGTAAATGGACTAAATGCACCAATAAAGAGACAGAGAGTCTTTGGACTGGATAAAGAAACACGATCCATCTATATGCTGCCTACAAGAGACACACCTTAGACTTAGAGACACAAACAAACTAAAACTCAAAGGATGGAAAAAAGTATATCAAGCAAACAATAAGCAAAAAGAAGAGGAGTAGCAATATTAATTTCTGACAAAATAGACTTTAGACTTAAATCCACCACAAAGGATAAAGAAGGACACTATATAATGATAAAAGGGACAATTGATCAGGAAGACATAACCATATTAAATATTTATGCACCCAATGACAGGGCTGCAAGATACATAAATCAAATTTTAACAGAATTGAAAAGTGAGATAGACACCTCCACAATTATAGTAGGAGACTTCAACACACCACTTTCGGAGAAGGACAGGGCATCCAGTAAGAAGCTCAATAGAGACACGGAAGATCTAATTACGACAATCAACCAACTTGACCTCATTGACTTATACAGAACTCTCCACCCAACTGCTGCAAAATATACTTTTTTTTCTAGTGCACATGGAACATTCTCTAGAATAGACCACATATTAGGGCATAAAACAAACCTTTGCAGAGTCCAAAACATCGAAATATTACAAAGCATCTTCTCAGACCACAAGGCAATAAAACTAGAGATCAATAACAGAAAAACTAGGGAGAAGAAATCAAATACTTGGAAAATGAACAAAACCCTCCTGAAAAAAGACTGGGTTATAGAAGACATCAAGGAGGGAATAAGGAAATTCATAGAAAGCAACGAGAATGAAAATACTTCCTATCAAAACCTCCGGGACACAGCAAAAGCAGTGCTCAGAGGCCAATTTATATCGATAAATGCACACATACAAAAAGAGGAAAGAGACGAAATCAGAGAACTGTCCATACAACTTGAACAAATAGAAAGTGAGCAACAAAAGAATCCATCAGGCACCAGAAGAAAACAAATAATAAAAATTAGAGCTGAACTAAATGAATTAGAGAACAGAAAAACAATTGAAAGAATTAACAAAGCCAAAAGCTGGTTCTTTGAAAAAATTAACAAAATTGATAAACCATTGGCTAGACTGACTAAAGAAATAAACGAAAGGAAACAAATAACCCGAATAAGAAACGAGAAGGACCACATCACAACAGAACCAAATGAAATTAAAAGAATCATTTCAGATTATTATGAAAAATTGTACTCTAACAAATTTGCAAACCTAGAAGAAATGGATGTATTTCTGGAAAAACACTACCTACCTAAACTAACACATTCAGAAGTAGAACAACTAAATAGACCCATAACAAAAAAAGAGATTGAAACGGTAATCAAAAAACTCCCAACAAAAAAAAGCCCTGGCCCGGACGGCTTCACTGCAGAGTTCTACCAAACTTTCAGAGAAGAGTTAACACCACTACTTCTGAAGGTATTCCAAAGCATAGAAAATGACGGAATACTACCCAACTCATTCTATGAAGCCACCATCTCCCTGATACCAAAACCAGGTAAAGACATTACAAAAAAAGAAAATTATAGACCTATATCCCTCATGAACATTGATGCAAAAATCCTCAACAAAATTCTAGCCAATAGAATCCAACAACACATCAAAAAAATAATTCACCCTGACCAAGTGGGATTTATACCAGGTATGCAAGGCTGGTTTAATATCAGAAAAACCATCACATAAATAAAACAAAAGACAAAAACTACATGATCTTATCAATTGATGCAGAAAAGGCATTTGACAAAGTCCAACACCCATTCATGATAAAAACTCTTACCAAAATAGGAATTGAAGGAAAATTCCTCAACATAATAAAGGGCATCTATGCAAAGCCAACAGCCAATATCACTCTAAATGGAGAGAACCTGAAAGCATTTCCCTTGAGAACGGGAACCAGACAAGGATGCCCTTTATCACTGCTCTTATTCAACATCGTGCTAGAAGTCCTAGCCAGGGCAATTAGGCTAGACAAAGAAATAAAAGGTATCCGGATTGGCAAGGAAGAAGTAAAGTTATCACTATTTGCAGATGACATGATTATATACACAGAAAACCCTAACGAATCCTCCAGAAAACTACTGAAACTAATAGAAAAGTTTGGCAGAGTCTCAGGTTATAAAATAAACATACAAAAATCACTTGGATTCCTCTACATCAACAAAAAGAACACCGAAGATGAAATAACCAAATCAATACCATTCACAGTAGCCCCCAAGAAGATAAGATACTTAGGAATAAATCTTACCAAGGATGTAAAAGACCTATACAAAGACAACTACAAAGCTCTACTACAAGAAATTCAAAAGGACATACTTAAGTGGAAAAACATACCCTGCTCATGGATAGGAAGACTTAACATAGTAAAAATGTCTATTCTACCAAAAGCCACCTATACATACAATGCACTTCCGATCCAAATTCCAATGTCATATTTTAAGGGGATAGAGAAACAAATCACCAATTTCATATGGAAGAGAAAGAAGCCCCGGATAAGCAAAGCACTACTGAAAAAGAAGAAGAAAGTGGGAGGCCTCACTTTACCTGACTTCAGAACCCATTATACAGCCACAGTAGTCAAAACAGCCTGGTACTGGTACAACAACAGACACATAGACCAATGGAACAGAATTGAGAACCCAGACATAGATCCATCCACGTATGAGCAGCTGATATTTGACAAAGGACCAGTGTCAATTAATTGGGGAAAAGATAGCCTTTTTAACAAATGGTGCTGGCATAACTGGATATCCCTTTGCAAAAAAATGAAACAGGACCCATACCTCATACCATGCACAAAAACTAACTCCAAGTGGATCAAAGACCTAAACATAAAGACTAAAACGATAAAGATCATGGAAGAAAAAATTGGGACAACCCTAGGAGCCCTAATACAAGGTATAAACAGAATACAAAACATTACCAAAAATGATGAAGAGAAACCCAATAACTGGGAGCTCCTAAAAATCAAACACCTATGCTCATCTAAAGACTTCTCCAAAAGAGTAAAAAGACCACCTACAGATTGGGAAAGAATTTTCAGCTATGACATCTCCGACCAGTGCCTGATCTCTAAAATCTACATGATTCTGTCAAAACTCAACCACAAAAAGACAAACAACCCAATCAAGAAGTGGGCAAAGGATATGAACACACATTTCACTAAAGAAGATATTCAGGCAGCCAACAGATACATGAGAAAATGCTCTCGATCATTAGCCATTAGACAAATGCAAATTAAAACTACGATGAGATTCCATCTCACACCAACAAGGCTGGCATTAATCCAAAAAACACAAAATAACAAATGTTGGAGAGGCTGCGGAGAGATTGGAACTCTCATACACTGCTGGTGGGAATGTAAAATGGTACAACTACTTTGGAAATCTATCTGGCGTTATCTTAAACAGTTAGAAATAGAACTACCATACAACCCAGAAATCCCACTCCTGGGAATATACCCTAGAGATACAAGAGCCTACATACAAACAGATATATGCACACCCATGTTTATTGCAGCTCTGTTTACAATAGCAAAAAGTTGGAAGCAACCAAGATGTCCATCAACGGATGAATGGGTAAATATATTGTGGTATATTCACAAAATGGAATACTACGCATCGATAAAGAACAGTGACGAATCTCTGAAACATTTCATAACATGGAGGATCCTGGAAGGCATTATGCTGAGCGAAATGAGTCAGTTGCAAAAGGACAAATATTGTATAAGACCACTATTATAAGATCTTGAGAAATAGTAAACCTGAGAAGAACACATATTTTTGTGGGTACGAGGGTGGGAGGGAGGGTGGGAGAGGGTTTTTTATTGATTAATCAGTAGATAAGAACTGCTTTAGGTGAAGGGAAAGACAACACTCAATACATGGAAGGTCAGCTCAATTGGACTGGACCAAAAGCAAAGAAGTTTCTGGGATAAAATGAGTGCTTCAAAGGTCAGCGGAGCAAGTGCGGGGGTCTGGGGAACATGGTTTGAGGGGACTTCTAAGTCAATTGGCAAAATAATTCTATTATGAAATCATTCTGCATCCCACTTTGAAATGTGGCGTCTGGGGTCTTAAATGCTAACAAGCGGCCATCTAAGATGCAGCAATTGGTCTCAACCCACCTGGAGCAAAGGAAAATGAAGAACACCAAGGCCACACGACAACTAAGAGCCCAAGAGACAGAAAGGGCCACATGAACCAGAGACCTACATCATCCTGAGACCAGAAGAACTAGTTGGTGCCCGGCCACAATCGATGACCGCCCTGACAGGGAGCACAGCAGAGGACCCCTGAGGGAGCAGGAGATCAGTGGGATACAGACCCCAAATTCTCATAAAAAGACCAAACTTAATGTTCTGACTGAGACTAGAGGAATCCCGGCGGCCATGCTCCCCAGACCTTCTGTTGGCACAGGACAGGAACCATCCCCGAAGACAACTCATCAGACATGAAAGGGACTGGTCAGCGGGTGGGAGAGAGAGGCTGATGAAGAGTGAACTAATTATATCAGGTGGACACTTGAGATTGTGTTGGCAACTCTTGTCTGGAGGGGGGATGGGAGGATAGAGAGAGAGGGAAGCCGGCAAAATTGTCAAGAAAGGAGAGACTGAAAGGGCTGACTCAAGAGGGGGAGAGCAAGTGGGAGTAGGGAGTGAGATGTATGTAAACTTATATGTGACATACTGATTGGATTTGTAAACGTTCACTTGAAGCTTAATAAAAGTTATTAAAAAAAAAACTGTTGCCATCAAGTCGATTCTGACTCATAGCAACCCTATAGGACAGAGTAGAATTGCTCCATAGAGTTTCCAAGGAGTACCTAGTAGATTTGAACTGCCAACCTTTTGGTTAGCAGCTATAGAACTTAAACGATATTCCATCACTGTTTCCAGAGTATGTTAGGGAAATGTAATTAATCATAACATGAAATTAAATGGAAAATCCAAACCAAAACCAAATGATTGGCATTGAGTTCAGTGCGCTTAAGCACTGCACCACCAAAAAAAAAGCCTGTTGCCATTGAGTTAATTCTGACTCATAAAGATCCTGTACGACAGAATAGAACTGTCCCATAGGGTTTCTAAGGAGAGGCTGAGTGATTAGAACTGTCAATGTTTTGTTACCAGCCTGATGCTTAACCACTGTGCCACCAGGGCTCCACCAGGGCACCTTTTAAATGGAAACTAGAAAGGGTAAAATGAGAGTAATGAAAAAGAGTGGATAGATGATACAGAATGTGGCTTGTGAAGGAAAAGTAAACAGAAAACGAAATGGAATATAAGATGTGTTATGTATTGAGATGGAAAATTTTATTTTTATGTTATGAAATAAGAACAAAATTAAATATGGAGTGGAATGAAACATGGATTGACAATGGAATGAAGTGATTGAAAAGAAAGGAATAAAATAGAAACTAGGATTAAATAATAATGAAATGAAAAATGCAATAGAATGTCATATGAAACTAAATGAAAAATGCATTTGAAATAGGATGAAATGGAAAAGTGTATGAAACTAAATTGACAATGGAAGGGAAAAGATTATGGAATATGTTTTGGGATGAAAAGTTATATGGAATATAGAAATGCATTGAATATATATTGGAAAATTAAATAAATTAGAAATTCAAATAAAATGGATTGAATTATGTAATAAAAAACAGAATTGAATTAAAAATGGAGTGGAATGGAATGTCCATAAGAAAAAAAAATGGAATAGAAAGGAAATTAAATACAGAGGTGGGACCAAGATGGCTGACTAGGTAGGTGCTTCCACTGATCCCTCTTGCAACAAAGACTTGAAAACACAAGTGAATCGATTACATACATGACAATCTACGAACCCAGACCATCAAACATAGAACTAAGGAGTTCATCTGAGTACCAGGGGAGTGAAAAGCTGCTTGCGGAAAGCAACCAGAGAAAAACAACTTATCACATACTAAGGCGCCTGAATAAGATTAACAGCTGCTTTATGAGTCGGAATCGACTCGATGGCACTGGGTTTGTCATCACAAACAATAGAGAGCTGAAAACAGTAGGATAACACAAAGTTCTCAAAGGAAAAAAAAAATCTGTCAACCATCAATCTCATATCCAGCAAACCAATACTTAAAAATGAAGGCAGAGCGGGCTGTCTCATTAGGGGGAGAGGAATTAGGAGTATAAAACAAGGTGTATATAAATTTTTATATGAGAGGCTGACTTGATTTGTAAACTTTCACTTAAAGCACAATAAAAATTAAAAAAAAAAAACAAAAAATGAAGGCAAAAACTAACTAAATAAATACATATATATACCCAGATAAACAGAAGCTGAGAGAATTTGTTGCTAGCCAACCCATCCTACAAGAAATACTAAAGGAAATTCTTCAGGCTGAAAGCAAGTGACCCAAGACAATAATACATATCCATGTGAAAAAAAGAAAAGAAACTGCACTGGTAAAGGCAATTATGTAGGTAATTATAAAAGACAGGATAATTGCATATTATCCTAACTGATTTTTAAAATAAATTAACAAAATGATATGTATATGGTTGTAATGTCAGGCTTATGAAATGCAGAAATGTAATATATTTGACCATAACAGAAAAGAAGGCAAATGGGAGCAAAGTTGTATTGGCATTAGGGAATGACACCAAATGCTAACTTGTGTCTAGGTTAATATAACGAACTCTATTAATATACACTTCCCTGATACCATAGCCCTAGATGATAAGCTGGCTGGAGAGGGAGCCCCGTATTCTTGTCTTGACCTGCCTAGAGTGGAGCTTCCTTCACACTCAGTGGGGAGTGAGGGTAGGGAGGCTCAGACACCACATATTGCAGCTCAGATACCACATATTGCGGCTCAGATACCACAGATTCTCATTGTTCTTACTGATATTTAGTAGACTTTCTTGAATAAATGTTTATCTCTATTTATGGTATGCCCTTTATTACAACTTCCCAAGATTTTTTTTTTTTTATATAATTTTCACCAGTTATGTTTGTTTTCTCAGGGAGAGGATCTGCACAGCTCCTCACACCATCATTTTGAATTTGGCCATCTCCCTCAATCATACCACGTTGTACATGTCATTTCAGTGTCATGTTGCTTTTTTTAAAATTTCTTTCCATGTTCCATTCAATTTTCATTCAATGCTTATTTCACTAAATTCATACTCAATTCCATATCTAACACCATTCCGTCTATTATATATTCCTTTCCATTCACTTCCATTCTATTTTCCATTTAATTCAGTATCCCATTTACAATTTTAAACTGTATCCCATTTCACTTCCTTTGCATTTTACATTCCGTAATACATTCTATTTTCTTTCATTACATTTTATTTCTTATTTCATCATATATTCAATTCCAAATTGATTATTTTATTAAATGCAGCATACTCCATTTTCTTTTATAAATGCTTTCATTTAATTTTCATTTAATTTTATTTAATTGCAATTTACTTCCATTTTTATTCAGATTCTTTTTTCATTTATAATCCATTCAATTCTATGTTCTATTTCATCCCATGTTTTATTTCATTTCATATACTATTTCATTCCAATTTGTATTCTACTAGATATCTGTTACATTAGATTGCCCATTTCATTCTATTCAATGTTCCAGTCTATTCAGTTTTTATGTCATATTCCATTTGGTTCCATATTTCATTCTGTTCCTTTTTTTCCACTTGATGTTCCAATTCATTTCAGCCCATTCTAATTTTTATTCTATTAGTCATAAATTACATTCTATTTTATTCCGTATCTCCTTCCCTTTTGTATTGCATACCATAATAAAATCCATTATTCATTACAATCATAACCCTTGCCATATTTCATTCCATGGTATTGAATTTCATTTTCAATTCTATTAAAAGTTAACATTCTAGCATATTTTCCATTTAATTCAATTTCACACCCCATTCCATTTCAATTTCATAACATATTCTGCTTTGTTCTGTGTTCCATTCTGTTCCATTTTCCATTTTATATTTCAATAAATGTCATTTGTTTATTATTTCACCCTTTTTCTACTACGCTCAATTCTATTTCATTCGATAGTCTATAGCATATGTTCCATTTTTACAGTCCAATTCTTAAACCATTCCAATATCCTATTGCATTTTATTCAAAATTTCATTTCATTCTATTTTCTATTCATATTCCATTTCACTCCATATTTCATTGCATTCTGTTTCATTCCATTCAAAATTTCATTCTATTCATTATCCATTTAATTTTATTCCATATTTCCTTTCATTTCCATGTACAATTCCATTTTGATCCATACTCTACTTTATTCTGTTTTCAAATCTACATTCAACTTCTTGCGAGTCCATTTCATTACTTTCCATTCTATTTCCATATTCCATATTATTTTTGAAACTATGTTATATACATCTTTCATTCCAGTTTGTAATCCATTTCCTATTTTATTGCTAATTCTATTTTAACTTCAAATTCTACTCCATAGTTGATTCCATTGCATATTTCATTTATTCCATTCTATTCCAATATATTTTCTACTCACTATTTCATAATATTCCATATCAAAATCAATTTTCCATTATTTGTAATCAATCTTTCATTTTATCCCATTTATTTGGCATATTCCACTTGGATCCATAATTCATTTTGTTGCATTTACCATTCCATAGTTCATTCAATGCCAGTACATAATATTATTTTTCATTACAAATTCTGTTTTAATTTTTGTTATGTAGTTAATTCCATTCTTTTTCCATGCCATAGTAAATTCCATTTTCCTTCTAATCCATAACTTGTTCCATATTGTATTTCACATTCACCTCCATTTCACCTTATTTTCTATTTCATTCCATTTTCTAATCCACACTCCCTTCTACTTCATATTTCATTCAGTTCTATGGGTCATTAAGTCCACTCTGTATCCTATAATTTATCTAAAATCTTTCTATAACTGATTTCATTTATATGTAATTTAATTGAATATAACATTCATTTTATTTCCATGATATATTCCATTCTTTTACTTGTTTCATCTCTTACATTTTCATTTTCTATTCTCTTGGATTTTATTCCAATTTACATTTTATTCTATTACTTTTTTTGATTGTTGTAAAAATATGGAAACTCTGGTGGAATAGTGGTTAAGAGCTACAGCTGCTAACCGAAAGGTTGGCAGGTCGAATCCCCCAGGCACTCCTCGGAAACTCTGTGGGGCAGTTCTACTATGTCCTATAGGGTCGCTATGAGTTGGAATCGACTCGATGGCAATAGGTTTTTGGTTTTGTAAAAATACAGATAACACAACATTTGTCAATATAGCATTTTTCACATGTACAATTTGGTTACACCAATTACATCAATCATGTTGTACAACTGTCACCAATGTCCATTGCCAAACCTTTCATCACTTTAAACAGAAACTGAATACTTTCTGAACAGTGACACCCCTATTTCCACTCCCCCTTGCCCTGGTAAACACTGATATACTTTGATCTCTATACACTGGACTCTTCTAGATATTTCATATAAATCAGATCATACAAAATTTGTCCTTTTGTGATTGATTTACTTCATACAGCATAGTATTTTCAAGATTGAGCCCATCCATGTTGTAGCGTGTTTCGGGACTTCATTTCTTTTTATGACTAATATTCCATCGTATGTATATGCCACATTTGGTTTATCTATTCATCTGTTGATGGACATTTAGGCTGTGTTTGGCTATTGTAATTAGTGCTGCAGTGAATATTGCTGTACATGTGTCTCTGTCTTGCTGCTTTCCATTCTCTTGGGAATTCATGGGTCATGTGGTAGCTCTATGTTTAACTTTTTGAGGAACCACCAAACCTCTTTCAACAGAGGCTGTACCATGTTTTATTTCCACCAGCAAAGGATTAGGGTTCTAATTTCTCCACATCCTTTGTTCTTTTTCATTATTTTTATCTGAGACACTCTAGTGGGAGTGAAGTGGTATCTCACTGTGGTTTTGATTTTCATCTCCCTAATGGCTATGGGTCCAAATCGACTTGACAGCAATGGGTTTGGCTTTTCTTTTTTTTTTTTTTTTTTGTCGTTTAATGGATGCTAATCAAAATGTTGGCAGTTTGAATCCACCAGCCGCTCCTTGGAAACCCTATGGGGCAGTTCTACTCCATTCTATGGGGTCTCTATGAGTTGGAATCGACTCAATAGCAATGGGTTTGGTTATTTTTTTTAATGGCTATAGAGTGCCTTTCCTTGTGCTTTTTGTACTACATTTTACAATCCCTATTCCATTCCATTTCATAGTGATATCATTGTCCATACTATGCCTTCCTTTATTTTAATAAATCATATTCTATTAACTGTTCAAGTTACATTAAAATTTTATTCATATTGCATTTTATTCAGTTTCCCTAGACTATTTTATTTGATTTAATATTCCATACTGTTCGACTTCCTTTTCATATTCTATTTTATTACATTCCTTTTTCCTATCAGTATTTCAGTTTAAAGGCATCCTGGTGGTGCAGTGGTTAAGCGCTCGGCTGCTAATCAAAAGGACAGTGGTTCAAAACCACCAGCCAATCCATTGGAGTGATATGTGGCACTCTATTTCCATAAATATTTACTGCCTTGGAAACCCGATAGGTGATTTACTCTGTCCTACAGGGTGGCTATGAGTTGGAATTGACACAACGGCAACGGGTTTGGTTTTTGGTTTTTGGTTTTAATGCAGTTTACACCATGTTATATTTTATTCTCCATTCCATGCCATAACAAATTCCATTTAAAACTATAATCTGTTCAATGTTACATTTCATTTCATATATTATTTTATTCCTTTTTTCAACTCATAACCTGTTCAACTATATAATCCATTCAATTTCATTTTAACGTATTTACTCTCAGCTCCATTTTCTAGTCTTCATTGCATTTTCCATTACACTTTCATTTAAAAGTTATATTCCATTATATTGCCATAGTATGCTTCATCCGATTCCATATTACATTCTGTTCTATTTTCCATTTAATGTCAGTTCATCCTATTATTTTATATCCCATATTCTGTATTCTATTTGAGTTTGTATTCCACTTTATTCTGTATTTTATGCCATAATGAATCTTGGGTTCCATTCCAACTGACACCTATTAGAATTCCATTTGATAATCCATAGAATTTCATTAAAATTTACATTTTATTTCATTTTATTATATTTTCTATTTCATTATATTCTATTTACATGGTATTATTTCATTACATATTTTGTTTTGCTCCATTTTATTCAATTTGTGAATTCATCTATAGTTTGATTTTACTGTTTTATCATTTCATTTTCATATAACATTTCATTACATATTTATTCATGATATAACAAATTACATTTTCCATTCTAATATATATTCCATTGCATTTAATTTTTTTAAATAATTTTTATTGTGCTTTAAGTGAAAGTTTAAAAATCAAGTCAGCCTCTCACATAAAAACTTATATACACCTTACTACATACTCCCAATTACTCTCCCCACAATGAGAGCACCCACTCCCTCCTTCCAGTCTCTCTTTTCGTGACCATTTTGCTAGCTTCTAAGCCCCTCTACCCTCTCATCTCCCCTCCGGACAGGAGATGCCAACATAGTCTCAAGTGTCCACCTGATGCAAGTAACTAACTTCTCATCAGCGACTCACTCCAACCCACTGTCCAGTCCAATCCACGTCTGATGAGTTGGTTTCGGGAAGGGTTCCTGTCCTGGGCCAACAGAAGGTTTGGGGACCATGACTGCCGGAGTCCTTCTAGTCTCAGTCAGACCATTACGTCTGGTCTTTTTATGAGAATTTGTGGTCTGCATCCCACTGTTCTCCTGCTCCCTCAGGGGTTCTCTGTTGTGCTCCCTGTCAGGGCAGTCATCGGTTGTGGCCGGGCACCATCTAGTTCTTCTGGTCTCAGGATGATGTAGTCTCTGGTTCATCTAGCCCCTTCTGTCTCTTGGGCTCATAATTACCTTGTGTCCTTGGTGTTCTTCATTCTCCTTTGATCCAGGTGAGTTGAGACTCATAGATGCATCTTAGGTGGCCGTTTGCTAGCATTTAAGACCCCAGATGCCACTCTTCAAGGTGGGATGCAGAATGTTTTCTTAATAGATTTTATTATGCCAATTGACTTAGATGTCTCCCGAAACCATGGTCCCCAAATCCCTGCCCCTACTTTGCTGAGCTTCGAAACATTAAGTTTATTCAGGAGACTTCTTTGCTTTTGGTTTAGTCCAGTTGTGCTGACCTCCCCTGTATTGAGTGTTGTCCTTCCCTTCACCTAAAGTAGTTCTTATCTACTATCTAATTAGTAAATACCCCTCTCCCACCATCCCTCCCTCCCCCCTTTAGTAACCACAAAAGAACGTGCTCTTCTCAGTTTAAACTATTTCTCACGATCTTATAATAGTGGTCTTATACAATATTTGTCCTTTTGCAACTGACTAAATCTGCTCAGCATAAGGCCTTCCAGGTTCCTCCATGTTATGAAATGTTTCACAGATTCATCACTGTTCTTTATCGATGTGTAGTATTCCACTGTGTGAATGTACCATAATTTATTTATCCATTCATCCATTGATGGGCACCTTGGTTGCTTCCATCTTTTTGCTATTGTAAACAGTGCTGTAATAAACATGGGCATTCTATATCTGTTTGTGTAAAGGATCTTATTTCTCTGAGATATATTCCAAGGAGTGAGATTGCTGGATCATATGGTAGTTCTATTTCTAGCTTTTTAAGGAAGGGCCAAATCGATTTCCAAAGTGGTTCGACCATTTTACATTCCCACCAGCAGTGTAGAAGTGTTCCAATCTCTCCACAGCCTCTCCCACATTTATTATTTTGTGTTCTTTGGATTAATGCCAGCCTTGTTGGAGTGAGATGGAATCTCATCGTAGTTTTAATTTGAATTTCTCTAATGGCTAATGATTGGGAGCATTTCCTCATGTATCTGTTAGCTGCTTGAATGTCTTGTTTAGTGAAGTGCTTGTTCATAACCTTTGCCCATTTTTTAATTGGGTTGTTTGTCTTTTTGTGGTTGAATTTTAGCAGAATCATGTAGATTTTAGAGATCAGTCCCTGGTCGGAGATGCTGTAGCTGAAAATTTTTTCCCAGTCTGTAGGCGGCCTTTATACTGTTTTGGTGAAGTCTTTAGATGAGCATAGGTGTTTGATTTTTAGGAGCTCTCAGTTATCTGGTTTCTCTTTGGCATTTTTAGTAATGTTTTGTATTCTGTTTATGCCTTGTATTAGGGCTCCTAATGTTGTCCCTATTTTTTCTTCCATGATTTTTATCATTTTAGACTTCAGGTTTTTGATCCATTTGGAGTTAGTTTTTGTGCATGGTGTGAGGTATGGGTCTTGTTTCATTTTTTTTTTTTGCAGATGGATAGCCAGTTATGCCAGTAGCTACAATCAACCAACTTGACCTCATAGACATACAGAACACTGCATGCAACAGCCGCAAAGTATACTTTTTTTCTAGTGCACATGGAACATTCTCTAGAATAGATCACATAAAAAAGACATATTAGGTCATAAAACAAACCTTTGCAGAATCCAAAACATCAAAATATTACAAAGCATCTTCTCAGACCATAAGGCCACAAAAGTAGAATTCAATAACAGAAAAACCAGGGAAAAGAAATCAAATACTTGGAAATTGAACAATACCCTGTTCAAAAAAGACTGGGTTATAGAAGACATTAAGGAGGGAATAAAGAAATTCATAGACCACAACGAGACTGAAAACACTTCCTATCAAAACCTTTGGGACACAGCAAAAGCAGTGCTCAGTGGTTAATTTATATCAATAAATGCACATATACATAATGAAGAAAGAGCCAAAATCAGAGAACTATCCTCCAATTTGAACAAAATAGGAAGAGAGCAACAAAAGAATCCATCAGTCACCAGAAAAAAACAAATAATAAAAATTAGAGCAGAATTAAATGAAATAGGGAACAGAAAAAGAACTGAAAGAGTTACTTATCTCGTTCGGTGAGGACTGTTTTATCTGAGATTCCAGAGGGGTGTGTAGCCTGCATGGGCTGGATGGGTCGAGATTGCCCCTGAAGGTTAGAGCTGCTTCCTGTGCTTGCACTGTCTCAGGAAGCTGTGATCAGCTTCTCCGTGCTTAGTCCAAAGTCCAGCGCCAAGTTTTTCTGGCTGCGTCGCTGCACTTCAGGCTCCAAAACCGGTTGCTGCTTCCCCGTGGTTTCTCATTCTCCTGTCAGTTGTGTTGGTGTGCAGCCTGTGTGTGCTGGCTGGGTCCCTGCCAAGGTTACTCCAGGGTGTTAGGGCTCCGTCCCATGCTTGTCCCATCTCAGTAAGCTGCGATCTGCCCCACCATTCTGGCTCCAGCTAACCGCAAGGGCTCAAGGCTGGGGTGAAGCATGCCAGCCCCGGAAGTGGTCTCTCAATATTTTTACTATGATGTGCTGGGTGTGGATCTCTTTGTGTGTATCCTACTCAGAGTTCATTAAGCTTTCTGGATGTGTAGATTAACATTTGTCACAAATTAGAGAAGTTTTCAGGCATTACCTCTACAAATAATTTATCTATCCCTTTTCCTTTTTCCGCTTCTTCTGGTACTCCCGTTATATGTATGTTGGTGTCCCACATTTCTGAGGCTCTTTTCATTATTCTTCAGCCTGTTTTCTCTCTGTTCTTTGGATTTCATAATCTCTTTTTATCTATCTTTAAATTCACTTATTCTTTCTTTTGTCATCTCAAATCTATTGAGCTCTTCTAGTGAGTTTTTAAATTTCAGCAAGTACTTTCCAAGTTCAGAATTTCCATATTCTGGTTATTCTCTTTATAATTTCTATTTCTTTATAGGTATTCTCAATTTAATGAGACATTGTCATCATACCTTCATTTATTCTTTAAGCATGGTTTCCTTTCGCTGTTTGAATATATTTATAGTAGCTGCTTTGAAGTTTTTTTTCTGTTAAGTCCAACATCTGATCCCCCTCAAAACTAGTTTTTGTTGACTGTTTCTACTCCTATGTATGGATCACATTTCCTGTTTCTTTGTGTGTCTCATAAATTTTTTTGTTGAAAACTGGAAATTTTAGATGACATGTTGTAGCAATTGTAGATATTGATCTTCCCCACATTCTGGGCTTGTTGTAATTGGTTGTTTGTTTATTCAGTGAAAACTACCCTGTACTGTGAAGTTTCTTATGTCATTCTTCAGAGGGTGCAGTCTTGGGCATGTGTACAGTCTTTCTGACACATTCCTCCTTCCTCAGAAATGATTGTACTTTTAGTCAGCCTGTCTTTGAATGCTTCTATTACTAATATTTCTGTTAAGATTCTGACTAATCTGTCTCTATTGGTATCAGATCCTTTTGCAAGGGTAATCTGAGTTTG
The DNA here is from genome assembly GCF_030014295.1 of Loxodonta africana. Lineage (NCBI taxonomy): Eukaryota > Metazoa > Chordata > Mammalia > Proboscidea > Elephantidae > Loxodonta > Loxodonta africana. The sequence goes on from NC_087369.1 coordinate 73,946,055, forward strand.
GCCTTTGAGGCATGCTTAAATCCTAGAAGGGTTCTTAGCTGGCTCCTTCCCTGTTTTCCTTGCTAAACTTCTATCTGGTCTATCATTTTCCTTATTGCTATGTGGAGTTACCAGCCTCCTATTAATTGACTACCACCAAGATCTCCATTATTTTTCACAGGGCCCTTAATTTATATATATATATATATATATATAATCATGGAAACCCTGGTGGCTTATTGGTTAAGTGCTACAGCTGCTAACCGAAGGGTCAAATCCGCCAGGCGCTCCTTAGAAACTCTACGGGGCAGTTCTACTCTGTCCTATAGGGTCACTATGAGTCGGAATCGACTTGACGTACTGGGTTTGATTTTTGGTTTTATATATATATATATATATATATATATATATATATATATATATATATATATATATATATATATATATAAAGCCCATTGCTGTTGAGTTGATTCTGACTCATATCTACCCTATAGAACAGAGAAGAACTGCCCCATAGAGTTCCAAGGAGTGCCTGGTGGATTTGACCTCCTGACCCTTTAGTTAGCAGCCATAACACTTAACAACTATGCCACCAAGGATGCCCCTGCTCTGTGAGCAGGGTGCAGGGTGCATCTGGTAGTCCCTGGTATTCTTGGTTTGTCTTTCCTAGCATGGAACGTTCACTATATGAGTAAGTTAGGGTGGGGGCAGCAGGCAAAATAGTTTCCATATACCATGCCTGGGGTAGGCATTCCACCCTGAGAGTCGGGGGCTTGGTCAAGCAAGGGAACTCTAGATGTCTTGGCAAAAATTTCCTGGAATAGAGTTCCTGCAACACAGAGATAAAAAAACAACACAGAGATAGGACCTAATAAATCCTCCCACAGACAAACCACAGCCCTAGATTGGGAACTGAAGGAAGAGGGAGTCCTGTCTTCTTGGCCACACCTGCCTGGAGTACAGCTTCCATTACACTGAGCTGGAAGGAGGGAGGGAGTGACTCTCACTGTCTTTAATGAGATTTAGTTGATGTTCTTGAATAATGTTTCCCCATTTTCTGTAAGTCCTTAGGACAATTTCCAGAGAGTTGTATTTTTTTTTATCATTTCACCAGTTAAGAGTTATTTTGTTGGAGAGAGGGTCTGTTGAGCACTTCACTGAACCCTTGTGGAAATCTCTCTTTTCGATAGTGTTTTTGAGTGTATATATTTGGATGGTGTCTTAGTCATCTAGCGCTCCTATAACAGAAATACCGTAAGTGGATGGCTCTAACAAAGAGCAGTTTACTCTCTCACAGTCCAGCAGGCTAAAGGTCTGAATTCAGGGCGCCAGTTCCAGCGGAAGGCTTTCTTTTTTTGTCAGCTCTGGAGGTAGGTCCTTGTTACCAGTCTTCCCTTGGACTAAGAGCATCTCAGTGTGGGAAGTTCAGGTCCAAAGGACTCACTCTGCTCCTGGTGCTGCTTTCTTGGTGGTATGAGGTTCCCATGTCTCTCTGCTTGCTTCTCTCATTTATATCTCAAAAGAGATTGGCTTAAAACACTATCTAATCTTGTATATCTCATCAAGATAACTGCCACTAATCCATCTCATTACATCATAGTGATAGGATTTACAACACATAGTGAAATCACATCAGATGACAAAATGATAGACAATCATACAATACTGGGAATCATGATATAGCCAAGTTGACAGATATTTTGGGGGAACACAATTCAATCCATGACATTCCACCCTTTGTCCTCCCAAAGTTCATGTCCTTGCCATGTGCAAAACATATTCATCCCATCATATCATAGCAAGAGTCTTAAATTAACTCCAAGTCCAAAATCCAAAAATTCCACTTCATCTGAGAAATCCAGAATACAAATTATCTGCTTCCAAAGTACAATGGCAGAACAGGCACAAGCTAGACATTTCCATTACAAATGGGGGAAAATGGAGAGAAAGGAGGCATAAGAGGCACCAAGCAAGTTAGCAGAACACATTACATTAGCCCTCAAGGCTTTGAAAATAATCCTCTGTTCTCTGAGACAATTTACACAATAGCCCTGCCCTCCACACTCTAGGTATTGGCCACACTCTCCGGATTCTGAGTGGAGGCTCCTCAGCCCTGGGCTTCAGCTTTGCCTTCCAGGCCCACTGGGATGGCAACTCTGCTCCCTCGGCTTTAGGTACACCATTCTCTAGGCCATTTGAGTGGCAACTCTACCCTTAGAAACACCAGAGATCATGGTTTCACCCTTTGAAAACCCAGAGGTCCTGGCTGTACCTTTTAAGACTGAGGCAGCTTGGCTTCTTGTGTTTCTTGTTTCCTCAGCTTTTGCTTCCTGGTTTCTTAGCCTCTTTGCTCCTCAGCCCTCCTGCCCACATCTTCCCTGCTGGGGCAAGTGTTCCAAAGCTCTGTAGCTCCACTGATAAGTTCCCTGAGGCACTCCACTCCACCAGGAAGCCTCCTGAGCACAGGCACTCAGATCTCTCACTCCATGGTTGGCTCCAGTGCCATCTTGCAGTGGTCTCCTGGTTCTGCTGCTGCTTCTCTGCCACTGCAGGTTCTCTGTTGCTGTTGGTCCTCTGCTGCTGCTACTTCTCTATCCATTCAGAGTTTCAAAATAGGTTCCACATTTTAGGTATCTGTTAGAGCAGCACCCCACTCTCAATACCAAATTCTATCTTAGTCTTCTAGTGTTGCTATAACAGAAATACCACAAGTGGATGGCTTTAACAAAGAGAAATTTATTCTCTCACAGTCTAGTAGAATACAAGTCCAAATTCAGGGCATCAGCTCCAGGAGAAGGCTTTCTTTGTCGGCTCTGGAGGAAGGTCCTTGTTCTCAATCTTCCCTTGGTCTAGGAGCTTCTCAGGTGCAGGGACCTCAGGTCCAAAGGACATGCCCTGTTCCCGGTGCTGCTTTCTTGGCAGTATGAGGTCCCCATGTCTCTCCACTTGCTTCTCTCTTTTATACCTCAAAAGAGATTGGCTTAAGACATCATCTAATCTTGTAGATCTCATCAATATAACTGCCACTAATCCATCTCATTACGTCACAGTGATAGGATTTAAAAAACACAGGGAAATCATATCAGATGACAAAATGGTAGACAATCATACAATACCGGGAACCAAGACCTAGCCAAGCTGACAGATATTTTGGGGGACACCATTCAGTCCAGGAGAGATGGAGCTGTTAGTCACTGATTTAGGTATTATAGCACATATACATAACTTATCACAGGCTACTGGTATCAACAATTTACCTGTTCAAGTGAAGTGCTCCAAACTTATCTCCCTTTACATTTTTTACCCTCCCCCTTTAATATCATTGTCTTATATATTTTCTATACGTACATAGTGAATGACATCAGATAGTGCTATAATTTTTTTTATTTAACCATAAAACATAATTCAGAAAACTCAAGAGAAGGGAAGTCTATTTTTTTACCCATATTTTTTGATATTTCCATGTTTTTTCTTCCTTCCTGATGTTCCAATACTTATTTTTTTTTATATAATTTCCTTTCTATTTCAAGAAATTCCTTTAGTCACTTTTTTTTTTTTTAGGGTATATTTTCTGGTGACAGATTCTATTAAGTTTCCTTCACGTAAGACTGTCTTTATTTCCCCTTCATTTCTGGAAGAATTTCACCAGGTACAGAATTTGGGCTTAGAAAAAACTCAAAACATATTATGTCACCTTCTTCTGGTCTCCATGGCTTCTTATTGCCAGCAGAAAAATCTGCTATCATTTGAATTGTTTTCCTCTAAAGGTGAGAGAGGTTGTCTGCCTCATGCTGCTTTTCAAGAAATTTGATTGTGCTTGTGTTTTGGGCTTATCATTTTTGGAGCTCATTTAGCTTCTTGAATCTGTTCGCTGATGTCTTTTGTCAAATTTGGGAACTTTTGTTATTATTTTTGTGAGCACCTTTTCAGCCCCACACTGTTTGACCTCTTCTTCTGGGGCTCTGATGACATGAATGTTTAATCTTTTGTTATAGTCCCACAGATTCCTGAGGCTCTGTTTTTATTTTATTAAATTTTTTGCCTGGTATTCTAATTGGGTAATTTCTATAGTTGTAGCTTCAGTTTCACTGATTACTTTCTCTGTCTTCTCCATTCTGCTCCTGAGACCAGTCTTTGAGTTTTTTTTATTACAGATATTGTATATTCGGAAGTCCTGGTGGTGTAGTGGTTAAGAGTTACGGCTTCTAACCAAAATGTCGGCAGTTCGAATCCACCAGGCACTCCTTGGAAACCCTATAAGGCAGTTCTACCCTAAACTATAGGGTTGCTATGGGTCAGAAGCAACTCGACGGCAATGGGTTTGGTTTTGGATTAATTATACATTGTTTGAAAATTTCTATTTGTTTCATCTTCTGTTTCTCTGCTGGAGCTTTCTATTTTTTTCATTTGTTTTGAGCATGTTCATAATTGCTCAATGAACCCTTTTTATGATGCTGCTTTAAAATCCTTGTCAGATAATACCAACATTTGTGTCATTGTGTTGGCACCTGTTGTCTTTTCTCATTTAAGTTGAGATTTTCATGGTTTTTGGCATGACATTATTTTCATTTGTATCACGGATAATTTGGGTACTATGTTATGAGAACTCTGATCTGTTTAAAATTTTCTGTTCTAGCAGGCCTCCTCTGACACCATGCCAGTAGTAAAATGTGAGTTGCCATCTCATTATTGCCTTCTGTATGTACAAGTCCAGATCTCCTACCCAACCTTCCTTGACACATCAGGAGTAATGGATGCCTCTTTACTGCTTGATGGAAATGGACTTTTCAGTTCCTCACTAGGCTGCTGCTGACACAACACTGGTTGGATATGGGATGGATGCCTTTTTACTGCTCCCCACTGACATCTTGGGGTGGGAAATGCCTAATTATTGCTTAATGGTAATGAATGTTCTGGCTTCCCATTAAACCTCCACTGACACTGGCAGCGAGTGGGGATTGCCTCTTTACATCAGGTATGGGTGGGAATTGCAGCCCCCAACTAAACTTCTACTGATGCTGTGCAGGATGCTTATTACTGCCAAGTGGTGATTAAGATCCCCAGTCTCCATTTGGTCTTCTCTGATACCACCAGACAGGAAGATGAAGGGTGCTTCATTACAATAGGGCAAAGGTATATGTCTAGGCTCCCCAGACTGCTTTTAGTGCCAAGTATGGGGATGAGGTTGCAGTTTTTTGTGATAATTGGCTAGGATAGGGCAGTTACTGACTACAAGTTTTCTGTTTTGCTAGGTTGTTCCTTTCCTTGTCTTCTGGCTTGAGACAGCAGACTTTCTTTGGGCATTTTCGGTCTGTGATAATTGACATTTCTGTGTTGCTGACTTTTTTCAAACCCAGTCCAGGATATATGAGGCAAAAAGAAAACTAAGAGAACTCACTGTGTCATTCATCAGGTTCTCTCCCTAGATGGTCTGCCTTCTTTGTTCCATCTGTCAGGATTTTCTCCTGTTTGTTTTATGTATAATATTCAGATCTTTTAGCTGTACTTAGTGGGAAAATATATAAGTGCATCTATTCCTTCTTGGTCTGGAACTTGATGCCTTTAATTGATTTTATAGATTAATCTTGCATCCAGATTAACTTCACAGCCTGAGACTCTGCTCAGGAAACAGGTATATTGGAAACCATTTGCATATGAGAATAAGTTTACATCTGATTCTGTAATTAGGATACGTAGGGGACCATTTCATACAGATCAGGAAGAATATAGGTTTAAGCCTCAAAAAGCAAAGCAATAATTTTAAAAGAAGGAAAATCAATACTCCTATGGAGGCTCATCTCATGGCCTCTGCCTACAGATGGGCAGGCAGGAAACAGACAGTTAAAGGAAGCTTAAGAAGAGTCTCCTTGCAGAGTAAATATATCACCTGTGGCCATGATAAGGAAAACCATTAACATGAAACAGAAGTTTCCTATAGGGCAGAGGTTCTTAACCCTGGCTACTCATTAAAATCACTTGGGGAGATTTTAAAAATTCTCTATGTCCAGGCTGAACTCAAAGCAATGAAATCAGAATCTCTAGGGTTGAACTCTAGGCACCAGCATTTTCTAAACTCCCCAGGTTATTCCGGTGTACATAATTTCAAGTTAAGAATTACTGTGATGGGGAAAAGGATGCCCTTTATCACCACTTTTATTCAACATTATGCTGGAGGTCCTAGCCAGAGGAATTAGGCTAGATAAAGAAATAAAGGGCATCAAGATTGGCAAGGAAGAAGTAAAAGTATCTCTATTTGCAGATGACATGATCTAATACACAGAAAACCCAAAAGGAACCCTCAAGAAAACTACTGATACTAATAGAAGAGTTCAGTAGAGTATCAGGATACAAGAAAAACATACAAAAATCAGTTGGATTCCTCTACACCAACAAAAAGAACATTAAAGAGGAAATCACCAAACCAATACCAATTACAGTGGCCCCCAAGAAGATAAAATACTGAGGAATAAATCTTACCAGAGATGTAAAAGACTTATACTAAGAAAACTACAAAAAACTACTGCAAGAAACCAAAAGAGACCTACATAAGTGGAAGAACATACCTTGCACATGGATAGGAAGTTTAACATTATAAAAATATCTATTCTACTAAAAGGAGTCTATAGATTTAATGCAATTCCGACCCAAATTCAAAAACATTTTTTAATGAGATGGAGAAACAAACCACCAACTTCATATGGAAGGGAAAGAGGCCCCAGATAAACAAGGCATTACTGAAAAAGAAGAACAAAGTGGGAGGCCTTACTTTACCTGATTTTAGAACCTATTATACCACCACAGTAGTCAAAACAGCCTGGTACTGGTACAACAACAGATACATGGACCAATGGAACAGAATTGAGAATCCAGATATAAATCCATCCATGTGCTAACCCTTCCTATGCCTTCATCACCATACAGAAATCTAAACCCACTGTATAACATTCAAAATTCTATTGCATGAGAATGTGAAGCCCACTTGGGCAAATAAAAGGCCTTTTCTGTCAGAGGCAGGAGATATTCAACAAAAGCCCTGGCCTCTTTAAACTATTCTGAGGTGGTAATTCCCAGTCTCTCCTCCCCCAACGTGTAGTGAATTTGTAGCCTGTGATAAACCTGTTGCCATGGAGTCAATTCTGACTTAAGTGACCCTATATGACAGGGTAGAAGCTGCTTGTGGATTTGAACTGTGGACCTTTTGGTTAGCAGCTGAGCTCTTAACCTCTGAGCCTCAGAGCTCCATGATACTTCCCTATATCTTTTTTCTCCATACCAACTCCTGAGTTTGTGGTGGTTTCCCTTGTCCTTCCTCCTTTGATATGGGTAATACCTCATAAGTTTTCTTCCTCTAAGTTCCTCCTAGACATTTCCTTTCCCTTTTTCCTCCAGGTTATGTACAGAGTTCGAAATGGAGAGAACTGAATAGCATTTGGTTCTGTTTCTTTTACCTTGGATTGAGTAATTGGTAGTGTTATGGATTGAATTTTGTCTCCCAAAATATGTGCCAACTTGGCTAGGCTGTAAATCCCAGTACTCTGTGGTTATCCTCCATTTTGTGATCTGTTGTAATTTTACTCTGTATTGTAAATTCTAGTCTTTGCCTTTGGTTAATGAGGCAAGATTAGGTTATATTAAAGAATATTAGGGTGGGAAGGGAACCCTTGTGGTGTAGTGGTTAAGTACTATGGCTGCTAACCAAGAAGTCGGCAGTTTGAATCCACCAGGCTCTCCTTGGAAACTCTATAGTGCAGTTCTACTCTGTACTATAGGGTCACTATGAGTCAGAATCGACTTGACGGCAGTGGGTTTGGTTTGGTTTTGGTTTAGGGTGGGATGCAACACCCTTACTAAGATCACAGCCCTAATCCAATTTAAGGGGAGTATTCCTGAGCTGTAACTTGCATCACCTTTTATCTTACAACAGATAAAAGGAGAGAGAAGTTAGCAGAGAGATAAGGTCCTCCTACCACCCAGAAGAATTGCTGGGAGCAGAGTGCATCCTTTGGACCCGAGATCCCTGCATTGAGGAACTCCTAAACCCAGGGTAAGATTGATGACAAGGACTTTTGCCCAGTGCTGACAGATAAAACCTTGCCCTGGAGCTGGCGACCTGAATTTGTACTTCTAGCCTCCTAAACTGTGAGAGAGTACATTTCTGTTTGTTAAAGCCATCCAGTTGTGGTATTTGTTTTATAGCAGCACTAGATAACTAAAACAGAATTTGGTATTGGGAGTGGGGTACTGCTCTAACACGTAATGTGGAAGCAATTTTGGAATCGAGAAATGGATACAGACTGGAAGAGTTTTCAAGTATCTAACAGTAAAAGCCTAGATTGCCTTGAAGAGATTGTTGATGGAATTATGGACATCAAAGGCAATTCTGGTGAGGGCTCAGAAGGAAGTGAGAAGAGCTGTAACACTGTCGATGGCGTAGACAGTGAGAAGCAGCAGCAGAGAAATGGCAGCAGCAGAACCAGGAGACTGGTGTGAGATGACACAGGAGCCGACCCACAGGGCAAGAGAGCTATGTGCCTTTGGGCTGAGGCTTACTGACGGAGTAGGTTGCCTCCAGGCACTTATTAGTAGAGCTAAAGGGTTTGTAACATTTGCCTAAGCAGGGTAGAGGCCAGGCAGTCCCAAGAGGCCTGAGGTGCCGAGGGGCCAAGAAGCCAAAGAACAAGGAAGCACAAGCTGGAGAGAAGCAGCACAGGAAACAGAGCTACATTGGTCTCAAAGGGTAGGGTCATGGCCTCTAGGAGTCTCAAAGGGTAGAACCATGGCCTGCTGGGTCTCAAAGGGTGGGGACATGCCCTCCTAGGTTTCAAAGATTCAGGTCTTCGCCAACTCAGTTCTGGGGTGTGGAGCTGCTGTTCTTGAGAACCAGGGCAATGGGGTTGGATCCACTGCCCAAAGCTGATGGGTCAGGGCTGCCATGCCCAAGAGGCAGAATAGGGCTGCCAGGGCTGATGGGCTGGGGTTGTCACTCAGATGGACTGGAGAATGGGGCCACCCAAAGTCAAGGGAGCAGAGTTGCCATTCCAGTGGGTCTGGAAGGCAGAGCTGAAGCCCAGGGCTGAGGGACCACCGCATAGAATCCAGAGGGCATGGCCAATGCCCAGAGTTTGGAGGGCAGGGCCAATGCCTATATGGCCTCAGAGAACAGAGGATTATTTTTAAACTTCGAGAGCTAATGTAAATTGTTCTGCTGGGTTTTTTACTTTCTTGGTGCCCATTATTCTTTTTTCCCTCCAATTTCTCCCATGTGGAAATGTCTACCTTGTGCCTATTCCACTGTTGTACTTCAGAAGCAGAAAATTTATAGTCTGTATTTCACAGATGAAGGGGAATTTTGCCCCAGGACTAAATTTGGACTTGGAGTTGATTTAAGACATTTGGGATGATATTATGGGGTGAAAGTGTTTTAAATGTGGCAAGGACATGAATTTTGGGGGCCAAAAGGTGGAATGTTATGGATTGAATTATGTCCCCCAAAATATGTGTCAACTTGGGTAGGTGATAATTCCCACTATTGTGTGGTTATCTTCTATTTTGTGATCTGATGTAATTTTTCTCTGTTGTAAATCCTAATCTCTACCTCTGGCTAATGAGACAAGATTAGATTATATTAAAGAGGATTAGGGTGGCATGCAACAACACTACTCAGGTAACAGCCTTGATCCGATGTAAGGGGAGTTTCCCTAGACTGTGGCCTGCATCACCTTTTAGCTTACAACACATAAAAGGAGAGAGAAGTGAGCAGAGAGATAGGGACCTCTTACTACCAAGAAATAAGAGCCTGGAGTAGAGCTGGGGTCCCTGAGCTGAGAAACTCCTAGACCCAGGGGAAGATTCGTGACAAGGACCTTCCCCCAGAGCCAACAGAAACAAAACCTCCTTCTGGAGCTGACACCTTGAATTTGTACTTCTAGCCTCCTGTTACTTCTATTCTCCTGTGAGAGAATAAATTTCTGTTTGTTGATGTCATTCACTTGTGGTATTTGTGTTATAGCAGCACTAGATGACTAAGACAGGTGGTGTGTGTGTGAGAGAGAGAGAGAGTACACACTCAGGTATTTGCAAATTAATTAGATTGGTTAACCAACACCAGTCTACTCAGAGATTAAGGATCATAAAATATTTTATCGAGATATATTTTACATACCATAAAATTCAAGAATTTTTACTAACTTTACTGAATGGTGCAGCCATCGCCATTAATCAGTTTTAGGATATTTTCATTCCCTCAGTAAGATCCCTCATACCTATTTACATTTAATTTCTGTTCTGTTCTCCAGCTGCAGCCAACCACTAATCTACTTTCTGTCTTTGTAAGTTTTCCTTTTGTGGACATTTTATGTAAATATAATCATACGATATGTGGTCTCTTGTGCCTGGTTTCTTTTACTTAACATTTTTTTTCAGCTGATGTATAACATAGAATGTGTCAGAAATTGATTCATTTTTATTGTTAAATAGCATTCCATTATATGGATATACCACAATTTGTTTATCCATTTATCAGCTGATGGAAATTTTGGTTCTTTTCACTCTTTGGATATTAAGAATAATGTTGTTATGAACACCCGTATAAAAGCTTTTGTGTGAATATGTTGTCAGTTATCTCGGGTATATATCTAGGAGTGGAATTGTTGGGTCATGTGGTTCCGACTTGATGGCAATGGTTTTGTTTTTTTATGGTTAACTCTATGCTTAACTTCTTTGAAGAACTGCCAAACTGTTTTCAAAAGTGGCTGCACCATTCTAGAGTCCCACCAACAATGTAAGAGGGACCCCATTTCTCCACATTCTTACATGTGTTGCCAGGATCATGGAATATTAAAGATGGGGGGAAACTAATTTCTCTAACTCTTAAATAAGAAAATTATACTAAAGCACAGCATTCAAAGTCCCTAGAATCCAATGAGATTGTAAACACGAAACCAGAGACCAAACCCATTCCTGTTGATTCTGACTCATGGTGACCCTACACAGGTCTTGAAATGGTATGGCAGTACTTTTATGAGGTAATCATCAAGATGGTTTGACTAGAATATGCTTGTATTTTTTAATATTTTAATGCATATGTTGAAAATGAAAACATGCACACTGCCATGGATTGAATTGTGTCCCCCAAAAATTCATGTTTCAACTTGGTTAGGCCATGATTCCCAGTGTTGTGTGGTTGTCCTCCATTCTGCGATTGTAACTTTATGTTAAGAGGATTAGGGTGGGATTGTAACACCATTCTTACTCATGTCATCTCCCTGATCCAGTGTAAAGGGAGTTTCCCTGGGGTGAGGCCTGTACCACCTTTTATCTCTCAAGAGATAAAAGGAAAGGGAAGCAAGCAGAGAGTTGGAGACCTCATACCACCAAGAAAGCAGCACCAGGAGCAAAGCGTGTCCTTTGGACAAGGAGTTCCTGCTCCTGAGAAGCTCCTCAACCAGGGGAAGATTGAGAACGAGGACCTTCCTCCAGAGCCAACAGAGAGAGAAAGCCTTCCCCTGGATCTGGCACCCTGAATTCGAACTTCTAGCCTACTAGACCGTGAGAAAATAAATTTCTCTTTGTTAAAGCCATCCACTTGTGGTATTTCTGTTATAGCAACACTAGATGACTAAGACACACACACACACACACACACACACGCAACTTTCTAGAGATATTGCATACCTCAGGAGACATGTTTTAGTTATATTAAGGCCATGGAACACTATATGAGAAGTATCAGTTTAGAATACTAGACTTTCTAGTAGATGTTTAGTCCAGATGAGATAACAAATGTCATAAATTTAAAATGTAGAAGGAGAACTTGGACTAGAACCCAGATCTCCTGGATGATAAATCAGTAAATCCCACCCCTAGTTCCACATCCACTGATTAGGAACACATTTTTCTTGCTGTATTCACTGAACAAAAACACACTACCCAGATGAGCCACCCAGATTCTCTGAAAGTGAAGAAATAAACACGGTGTGTGGATGTATTTTTGTTTATTGGCTAATAAATACTTCCAGAGCATCAGAAGCCAAATACAACTTTGTCAGTAGCCACACATGCATATGGCTCAAGATTCAACAAAATCTCTATAAATAACCAATTTAGGAAGGAAAAAAAGTAATTATAAATAGCAACATTCAGTGTAAAACACCTAAGACCTTGATAGTGAGGCAAGGTGGGGGTGGGATGGGGTGGAGGAGCAGGTAGGAATATTAGCCCAGTGTGGCAGGGCTGTGTGTTAAAGAGGGGGGCCTGCAGTATCTCTACCCTTACTTAGTCTGAGTCTGAGAACTTTGGAGGAAAAGGTTGCTCTCACAGACTCCTTGACAAAATCCAAGTCCAGGAGTACAGGTGCTCAGAGAGGAAAATAGTGAGCCAAAAAACCAAACATATCCAGCAAATAGCTCCCCTCCTTTACAACCAAAAACAATTTTCCTTTGATAGTTCAAATGCAGACAGCTAGGCCCAGGGGCATGTTGAAAACGTTTCTTTGTGCTTCCACTGATCAATAACCCCCAAGTATAAAAGACACATGGAAGCACAGCACTCAAGGAAAGATGCTCACACTTTAAAAGCAATGAAAAGAAAATATTTAAAAGCACTCTCCAGGAGAAAATATTCTAGTATGACATTTGCTATGGCCAAACGGTAATTATCAACAAAAACATCCCTCACTCCACTTCTATCCAAGATGCCTTAAAAAGCAAAGCAAAACTTCATTACTCTATTCCAATTGCCAACTCCAGTTGTCGAACTTCAGAGAGAAGGTTGAAACCAAGGTTATTCCGGGTATGGCTTGTGATGATCCCAGAGAATATTCATGCCATGAAGACCTTGCTCCTTGCTGGTACATCTGTGCACTGAGGTAGTCCCAGCAACCAAGGCTGGAGTCTGCATAGCTATAGAAAATGTCAATGCAAAGAAACCATTCTGGGCTGGGTCTAGGTGTTCCAGCCAGGAGAGGTTTGTTGTATTGGGTGGGGCTCACACTGAGCTTTTTAGTGCTCACATTGATGGATACACCATTGGGGGGTTTCGCTAACATACAGCCGCTGGCTTTTCTGCAGTGTTGCCCTTGATGCCATTATGGAAACTACACCATCCTGAAACAGTTTTTAAGTGCAGCATGGGAGCAGTGGAGAAAGCCCTGGTCTGGGAATCAGAAGATTGGGGCTGGACTGACTTCTGGCCTGACAAGCTTTTTATCTAGCGTTAGCTGATCTCCTCTTCTTTAAAATAATAACACCCAATTTACAGGCTTGTCAGGATGAAATGAGATCATGGGTTTAAAGAAGCTTTGTGAATTATAAAGCATAAAGCAGGCACAATAAAGAGGGCTGACTGTGGCATTTTATCATTACATTATTGTTCTTATTATCATGTTACAATCACTCTCTTGCCCACAGAGCAGCAGCCTTAAACTTGCACTTCAACCACTGGCAGGCACACCAAAAAACAAAAACAAAAAACCAAACCCGTTGCTGTTGAGTCGATTCTGACTCATAGCGACCCTATAGGACAGAGTAGAACTGCCCCATAGAGTTTCCAAGAAGTGCCTGGCAGACCAAACTGCCAACCTTTTGGTTAGCAGCTGTAGCACTTAACCACTACGCTACCAGGGTTTCCTCCAGGCACACAGGTAGTACTTTTTACGTGGTGACCTTTGAACTCCTGGGGCTTGTTCAAATTGAATCATTCTCTGTTTTGCGTCCTAGCTCTTCCCCTACCAGTGATAAGAATAAGCCTGTCCAGAAAAAAAAAAAAAAAAAGAACAAAGAACCTAAAGGACAAGGCCTAAAACCTTGGCCTTGGCTCACACAAATTTGCTAATACTTGTGTGAAGCCAGGAAACCAGGTAAAAGAAAAAAAAAATCAAACTGATTGTGGTCCAGTGGAACTGCCCCATAGAGTTTCTAAGGAGCTGCTGGTGGATTCAAACTGCTGACCTTTCGGTAAGCAGCCTAGCTGTTAACCACTAAGCCCCATGTCTGCAATTCTATTGCTTGTAATCCTCAGTCCAGTACAAAGCAGCCTTTTTGTTTTTTCCCCAGGTGCTTTTAGCATACTGATCAATAGGTTGCCCCAGGGGCCTTTAGTAAGTGTTTATACTGGTTTGTAGGGTCCCAAGAGATGCATTTAATTAAATCTTGAAAGCAAAAGTCCTGTTGTAGAGAAAACTCATTTGCCAGGGCTAGGACCTGGTGATGAAGTGCACTTGCCGCCTAATGTACTTAACTAATCACCAAGCACTTGTGGACAGGAACTAGCTGTACAGGCATCAGAAAGAAACTCAGATATTCTCATTGCCTGAGAAGCTTGTTCCTCCCTGGACATGGGAAGTATAGGTAGGAGCTAAAGCAAAAACACACTTCAGAAAAAAATCAAAGGGGACAGGGTGGTGGGAGAACTAGGATCCAACTGACATGTGAATGGAAAGAGGCAGTGCAGACTCTTCCTTTTCTCCACTCAGCTCCCCCCAAATAGATTTGGGAGGTGTCTTTGGGGGACTTCTGGAAGGTAGTTTAGGGAAACCAGACCACAGTGGAAAGGTCACCTTGGTTTAGAAATGTTTTGTAAGGTTCCAAGAGGAAAAACTCTAGACCTGCTCCTTGCTGAGAGTGAAAAGTCATATACCTCAAACATAGAGTAAGTCCCAGGAGATCCAGAAGGAAACCAGTTGCCCTGCCCTATGCTGCAATCAGGACCATCCCTCTTCAAACATGCACAAGACCTTCCAGCTGACCCACTGGAATACAGTGAATCTAGAGGAACAGGGAAGAAGGCAGAGGGAACCTTATAGGCTATAGGCTCCACACCACCCCAGGTGGACTAACACCCAGATCAAATTATGTGCTATTTTTCAAAGGAAGGCTACACTGCTGCCTCGGCAGCATTTAACAGACTATGGGTTCAGCTGGTTTTCCTAGTGGTGAAGAGAGGCTACCTTAATAAATCTCCTAAGTCTCTCCCCTAGTTCCATTAGTGATCATTTGAAGGCTATTTAGGCAGTGCATAGTAGAAATACCACAGACAGCCCTCAAACATCGTTGCCTGTCCCTCTGACAGAGGCAAGAGCAGTTTTTGCTCTAGGTGGCCTTCCCTGGCCTCTACTCTCAGCCATGGGATCCACATTTGGGGTTGGGATGGGCATGTGGGGCAGGCTGTCTTTCCCAAACATGAATTGCTTTTGGCGAGTCACTGCTCCTGTCTGAGCCTCAGTTTCATCATCTTTAAAATAGCCATAATGTATGAATAAACTTTTTAAAACCCAAAGCACTAAAGTATTATTATTGACAGCTTTGCTTATATATCTACAGACTTCCTAGGGGAGGCTTTAAAAGATGGGAGAATTGTCCCCTACCTCTCTTAAATAAAGTCTCAATTCAACAAAACTAAGATCGGAGATTCTTAAATTGTACGGAAGAATGGAGAAGGGACAGGTGAGCAAATAGGATGGATACGCCAACTGGCCCAAGCCTTTACCCTCTGTCTTCACACTCCAGGTGCAAAAGGAGGCTAGACAGAAATAAATAATCCTGCCAGGTCTTGCCACCCCTCTCACTTCCTGACCTCTTATGGGACAGTGCTGAATGGGAAGTCTCTTAGTTTCCCACTTGTGTCAGACTTGACAGATAATCTGCATCCTGGTGTGGAGGGGAGAGAGGCAGAGGACAGGCTTGATGTCAACTATATTACCTCATTTCTGTCCAGTCATAAGGGCCTTATTTGTCTTTCTACCCCTTTTCCTTCCAAAAAGAGTGGAAGGAACAGATATTTCTAGAACAGATATGCCAAGAAAACCAAAATCATACTGCTCCAAAACACTGTCTTCCAGAAAATGAAAATGTCAAGATATTGGAGAGGCCCTGATGGCATCCATTCTAGGCACCTACCCCTACATAAACAAGTGACTTACGGTCAGTAACTCTCTAATTCTAACCTTACTGTCATCTGCAAATGGGGGATGATAATCCCTGCCCTGCCCACCTCAGGGTGTGTGTAGTAATCCAATGAGAATGGCTGTTAAAGCATATTACAAACTGTAATGTGTAACACCCATGCATGTAATGGATTCTAGCATCCTCACCCAGGATAACTGTGCCACATTTCATCTTAATTTTTACACAATGTTTCAATTAAGCCACATTTACCATCCTGTATTATATATTCTGCTTCCAAACAAAGGAGCTAGTTGCTCCACTCACCTAAGCACTTTTCCCTTCTAAAATTAACCCACTGTGATGGAGAGGGCATCAGCCTAACTGGCCCTTTGTGCATAAGGATAGCCTTACAAAAAACTATGATTCTCAAACCTGAGAGACCTCAATCATCAGAGAACCATGGAGAAAGCAGTTCCATTTCATGTTGAGAAGCATGTGATATTGGTGGTGAGAGCTTAGAAGAAGTTGATTGTTTCTTACCTAAACCAAGAAAGCAGCTACTGGCCCTGAACTGCCCTAGGACCAGGTGTCAATGAGAACCTTAGCTCCTCAGTGCCTTCCTCCTAGAACTCAGGAGCTTCACTATCAATCCAAACACCAAAGCTATGAGCTTTGCCCTGGGAATCTAGAGACTGAGTTCTGAGCTTTAGAAAACCAGGCACCAGGAAGGACAAAAAAGGCAAGAGTAGAAGAGAAATAAAAATGAAAGACAGCCAAGGAAGGACCATTTGAAAGATCTAATAGAAACTGATCCGAATCTCCACTAAAAAAGCATAGATATTTATTTGTGGGGAGGAAGACCCTGGAAAATGGGCTGGCTTCAGAGCTGTCACAAAGTCTAGGAGATGAGTGGGGAATCATGTTGTCAAGTTTCCCCTAAAATTTGTGTGTGTGTGTGTGTGTGTGTGTGCATGTATGTGTGTTGGTAAGGGGGCAGTGCAGAGGGGCTAAAAGGGGAAGGGTTGGACTTTGTCCCTAAAGTACTAGATAGATGTACCCATAGAGTTCTGAGGGGTCCCTCTTTCAAGTCCACTCAGGCACCAGATCAAGGATGCAGGCAGTAAAACCCTACCCCATTTATTGCAGTCTTCTCCTCTCCTCTCCTCTCTAAAATGTTGAGCCTGGAAAATGTGCTGTAGTCCCATGTCTGGGGAATCTGGCTACTCAGGATAGAATAGGTAGGCAAGAAATGCTGCAAGTTAGCCTTGGAAAAATAGTGCTGAATCATCTGATAGGATGGGTTAGGATGTGCCCCATTTGGTTTTTTGGAATGGAATAGTCACAATGGTGGAGTTGGATGAGCTCTGCATTAAAGCCCTAAAACCTGGGCTCTAGCCCAGTTCTGCCACTGACTTGCTTTGTGAGTTTGAGCAAATCACTTTCCTTCTCTGTGTCTTAGTTCCCATCTTGGTGAAGTTAAGTCAACAAATCCTGATCTCTTATCTCAAATGGGTGTTATGAAGATCAGATGAATGTAGTAGATGTGAAAGGGATGTGTAAATTTGGACTGGGAGGAGAGGGAAAAAAAATCCAACAAGCTTTGAACACTTCTAATGCATCAAACACTGTAAAAGGCACTTGCATGTGTTTGACATTTAACCTTCATGAGAACTTATGAGGTGGGTAGTGCTGTCCACTTCTTACAGATGAAGGATCTGAGACTCAGGCAAAGAAATTTACACAATGCTTACATAACTATTAAGGAATGGAGATAAATTTGAAATATAGGGCTGTCAGAGAACAAAGCTTTTGTGTTTTTTTTTCTTCTCTGCTATGCCTCTTGTGCATATGAAGGAAGATAACTGAATATGACTATTAGACATTGGGGTTTTGAAAGGGCTTGCAAGTGGTCAGGATGGAGAGACTGGTATCATGGCAATCTGGCTAGTTTCCTGACAAGTGTAGGACCAGAAGTGTGAAGTCTGACTGGCTCAAAAGATCAGCATCACCACTGTTTTCCTCCACGTACCAGTGTTCCCTGCTTTCTGCTGTTCTTCCAACCCTAGCCCTACTGAACAACAGTATTCCAGAGGGAGATTTCTTGGGGGAATTTCTAGTCTTTCTGCTCTATCTTTCTAGTTCACCTCAGTAGACTTAAGGGCTGGGGACTTCAAAGGGCACATTGGTCTCCAGCCTGCCTCCAGAGCTTTCTGCAGTGTTCCACCCAAGGTGTTGGCTGCAGTATAGGAGGCAGAGCTGAAAAATGTTTGCAGGTCCAGCTCTGTGCATTCAGTGGGAGTGTGTAGCCAGTAGAAGTAGCTCTTTGAGGCACAGGAGATTACAGTAAAGGATTCCTGTGTGGAGAAGCCATGAGTCGAGTTGTAGTCATCATCCAGGATGGGATTAAGTGGCTGGGTCTCAAAGGTGCTCTCGCTCAGTGAGGACTTAGGAATGGTCTCCTGGTCAGGTGGCAAGGGGAAGAGAGATTCCTTCTCCACTGCCTTGTCAGCCTCAAACTGCAGTGAACCTCCTACAAAGTGAAGCAGAAAGCCACCAGGTCACCCAAAGGCAGAGGCTCCTCTCAACAAAACACCTCATCCAGCACAAAATATGGGGAGGATTCTGGGAGCTGGAGCTCCCTTTCCACTTCCTGAGGACCACAGCACCTAGCACCAGGCCTGAGCTGAGAGCTGAGAAACACACTTAGAGTGAGATATCAGATTGAGGCTACCTGGTGCTAGATCAGGGAAAGGAGTCAATTTGTGGAGAAAGAGAAACTGTTTTTGTTGTAGACAGTATTTTGATCCCTATGATTTTTTGGCCCCTAGTATTATACCTGAGTAGTGCAAATGTTAAGCACTTGGCTACTAACCAAAAAGTTCATGGTTCAAATCCACCCAGAGTCATCTCAGAAGAAAGGCCTGACGAACTACCAGCAAAAGATCACAGTCATTGCAAACCATTTGGGGCACAGTTCTACTATTATACACGTGGGGTTGCCATGAGTCAGAGGTGATTCAGTGGCAAATAGCTTGCTTTAGATTTTATATCACATTATATGGCAAAAAGTAGCCCTGGTAGCACAAACAGTTAAGTTCTCAGCTGCTAAGTGAAAGGTTGGCAGTTCAAACTCAGTCAGTCTGCAGGACAAAGACCTGGTGATTGGCTTCCATAAAGATTACAGCCAAGAAAATCCTATGGGGCATTTATACTCCATCACATGGGGTGGCTATGAGTCAGAATCAACTTGGTGGCACCTAACAACAACACATGTCAAAAGAGACTTCACAGATGAAATTGTGGAGATTATCCTAGATTATCAAGGTGGGCCCAATGTGATCACATGTGCCCTTAAAAGTGGAAGAAAACATCAGAGGAGTCAGAGAGAGAGAGAGCATCAGAGAGATGCAAACATGAGAAGGACTCACCCTGTCATTGTTAACTTTGAAAATGGAAAGGTGTCATGAGTTAAAGAATGTGGGTGGCCTCTATAAGCTGGGAATGACCCTCAGTTTACAGCGAGAAAGAAACTGGGACTTCAGTCCTATAACAGCACGGAGTTGAATTCTGCCATCAACTTGAATGATTAAGAAAATGGATTCTCCTTCTAGAGCCTCTAGAAAGGAACAAACCTGACAACACCTTGATTTTTGGCACTTTGAGACACTAAGCAGAGAATCAGCTAAGCATGCTGAACTTCTGATCTAGTGAAACTGTGAGATAATAAATGGGTACTATTTTAATCTATTAAATTTGTTGTAATTTGTTGTAGGTGGTAGAAAAGCAATACACCTATCATGGATGAGTCTGATTCAACATTAGGTTACAAACTGGGAGTCTGTGAAATGTGTGTTTGTTTGACCTACACACTGCGCTTTTGTTTTTGTTTTTTTTTAATTCACTGCCATTGTTTAAAAAGATTTCATACGAAAATCCATATTTCTGGCTTCTCTTGAAATTTCAGAAGATCTTGTAACATTGAGCATTCCAACATGGTAAGAAACAGTTTTCCAGAGTCCCTACTTCTGTCTTTTGCACCATACATTGAATCGAATTCACACATTAATCACACCTACGTAGTCCCAGAAAGTGGCTTCTGATAAACACCTTCTCCAAATGAGGAAATGCCCAATCTTCTTTACTGTTATTGAGACCTTAAGGGAAGTACCTGACTTTCAGATCTACAAGATGGGTACCACATTATTATCTTGAGGATAGAGGGGGAATAAAGAATGGTTACCCCTATCTCCTGCCCTGTGGGAGGAAGAGGAAGACAATTCTCAGGTGTTCCCTCATCTTCATCTTGCTGGGGCCCAGGGCCCAAATGATTTATTGCCCACACTTAATGCCCACTACTAGTGACTCAGAAACAGATTTTATTTGGGACACTGGCCTCCAAAGTCAGAAACTGGGGATGGTTTACTCTGAGCCACAAAGTCCCAGAAGCCCACAGAGTAGGGGACAGGGAAGCAGAATTTGAGGAGAGTCATAAAGGGTAAACAATGCTGTCCTTGTGTCCATGTAGCCCATGAAATGCTAGATTAATCTCCATTTAAGCCTGAGACACAGCCAAATATATCTGCTGGGCTTTTTCAAGGTCATTTGGCAGACTTTGGAGTCAAGCTAACCAAGGCAAGTCTATGTAATTTCCCACACAAATAGAAAAAAAAGAGGCTAAAAATAATAGTACTGCTTTGGCCCAGTATCCAGTGGGCTGAAGAGTTATTCTAAGTACCCTTGTATCTAGTGAACTTTATCCTTTCGCTTACTCAATTGACTCCATTCACTAGTCTAGGTTCCTGTTTTGGTGTCCCTGCTAGCTCTCAGTTCTCTAGCTGGCATTGGAGCTACACTGAGCTTTGGTAATCTTTGCTGGAGTTCTGGCCCATCACCTTGCCTTGCTCTGCCTTCTTCCCACCACCCTCATCTTTGCCCTCAGTAAGTTAAACTTTTGTCCCAAATTCCTGGCTAATAGCTGGAGTTGTGCTGAAAGCAGATCATAATGCTATTCGTGACTTTAAATATTACTTTTCATCTGGAATTTCACATAGCCTTCTCCCATAGGCTGGGTCAGACCTCTTTGGGTATCAATTTTGTCTGGAAAAAAATCTAGGTTTGCCAGTCTCTCTGGATAGTAGTCTTTCAGTTACTCCCATGGTGGGAAATTACTATACTAATATAGTTGCCCTAGACCTCACTCACTTTTTGACAGTCATGTCTGTGCTGTAGCCAAGCCTTCTTCCATTCCAGAAAAGCTCTAAAATCTATCCTATTAGTAGAAATGAATAACTTAAAACCAAATAATCCAATACTCATCTCTCATTTTAAAGAGAGACCCAAACAGACTAAATGACTTGTCTGAGATCATACAGTTATTTAGAGGTAGACTTAGAAGCTAGTTCTTCAGATTCCTTTCCCAAGGAGTTTCCCACCATATCATGCACCTTTAGGAACCACTAAAATTTAATGAATCAGGTCGCCTAAACACTCTGAGTCAGCCTCAATCATTTCTATGGCCCATGCTTTCTATGGAGCCCTGGTAGTGCAGTAGTTAAGAGTTCAGCTGCTAACCAAAAGTTGGCAGTTCGAATCCATCAACTCCTTGGAAACCCTATGGGGCAGCTCTACTCTATCCTATAGGTTCACTATGAGTCTTGATTGACTCAGTGGCAAAGGGTTTGGTTTGGTTTATGCTTTCTATTGTTTCCCCAGGCCAACAGAAGACCACCCCTGGGGGTTTCCAGAATAGTAGGGAAAACCCATTAACCCTCCATCCCAGAAACATTTCTTCTGCCTTTCAGAGCCTTGCTCCTGATTCATGTGAAATGTGAAGCAGCCATCCTTACCTTGCTGGCACTGTTTATTAAAGAACTGCTTGTAGTAGAAGAAGAAGAGTCCAGGAAGACCAAGGTAAATACCACAAGCAGACCGCTCACCAGTGCAACAAGCATGATTCCTTGAGGGTGCACTCTACGTGCATCTGCTTTCACTAAGCTCAACTGGAAGGCACCTGTGAGACAAGAGAGGGGGAATGGTCAGTCGATATGGGCAGTCAACAGTCACCCTGTCACTGGGGATTGGCACCCTACAACTTCCTCAAACCATTAGTCTATCCATAGGACCTTTGCCAATTAGGGCTGCTGTGCTGCTTCACTTCCTTGTAGAGCAGGCAAAAGTATAAAGAACAAAGCAGGGGAACTCCCACAATTGCTGGTATGGTATAAATTAGAATCACCACTTTGGAGAGCAATTTGGTAATATTTAGTAAGGTTGAAGATGCACATATGGTCTTTCCATGACATTTCCACTTATACTAAAATGGAAACAAGCTAAAATGTTCATCAGTAAGTGTCCTAGTCATCTAGTGTTGTTATAACAGAAATATCACAAGTGGATGGCTTTAACAAAGATAAATTTATTCTCTCACAGTCTAGAAGGCTAGAAGTCCCAAATCAGGGTGCCAGCTCCAGGGGAAGGCTTTCTCTTTCTGTTGGCTCTGGGGGAAGGTTCTCATCATCAATCTTCCACTGGACTAGGAGCTTCTCAGCTCAGGGACCCCGGGTCCAAAGGACGAGTTATTCTCCAGGCCCTTGTTTCTTGGTGCTTTGAGATCCCCTCGCCTCTCTGCTTGCTTTTCTTTTTTATATCTCAAAAGAGATTCACTCAAGACACAACCTAAACTTGTAGATTGAGTCCTGCCTCATTAACATAGCTGCCTTCAACCTTGTTCCACCATCATAGAGGTAGGATTTACAACACATAGGAAAATGACATCAGATGACAAAGTGGTGGAAAATCACACAATACTGGGAATCATGGCCTAGCCAACTTGACACATATTTTTGGGGGACATGACTCAATCCACAACAGTAGGTCACAGGATAAATAAATTATGGTATAATCCTAACTTCTAATATTATTGTACAGCACTTAATAAATGACCTTAATGTTGATCCATATAAATATTAATGCAGAGTGGAAGAGCAATTTGGAGAAAAAGAATATATAGTATGATACCATTTATGTAGAGCTTTATAAAATACAAAATAACATATAGTGCCTATGAATATGCACATATATCACAAATGAATAAAAGTAATAAGACATGGGTGGAGAGTATGGCAGAGACACTTAGTGGGTTTTGAGTTATCCACATGCTCCCCTGCATTTCCCTTGCAGTAAAGTCATGAGAGTATTTCTGGCCAAAGAACTATAATGGAAGAAATGTGTGTCACTTCTAAACTGAGATAGTTAACAGCCAGTATGCCTCTTCCACCTCTTCCCCTGTCTTTTCAACCTGGAAGCCACATGGTCTCGATGGCATAGTCACAAAATATAGGCAGTCCTTTGCATAGTGAAAAATATTTTTATCATATTAAGTCACTGAGATTTTAGGGTTTATTTGTTATTGTAGCATATCCTACCATCAGGATACACAGAATTTCAGAATAGTGGTTGTTTCTGGGGAGGTAGGGAGAAGAATGGGACTTGGGAAAGGATCTAAAGGGAATTCCTTTATACCTGTGATACCTTTACTCTTTAAAAAATTCTGAAGCAAATATGCAAAATATTAAGATGATATGCTAACTCTGGATATTGGGTACCTAGGCATTTTTGTTATTTTTATATTTTTCTCATGTTAAAATTGTTATGCATGTTTGAAATATTCTATGATTCTAAATAAATGAGCAGATAGATAGATGGTATATAGACAAACAAGATAGACAGGCAGGTAGACATATAAACGGAAAATGATAAGGGCATAGACTAGGCCCTAGTTCTTTATTCAGCTTTTCTACTGGTCTCAAATCCTAGGGACTCCTAGAAACCTCATATACTACTATTGCTAGTAATAATTCGCATTTCACAACATATTATAGTTTATGAAGTACTTTCTCACGTTCATTATCTCATTAGACTTACAAAACAGTCTCATAAGGTATGAAGAACAATGATTATCATGACTTGTTTTTTCAGATGAAGGAAATGAGGTTCAATGAGTTTAAACAATTTGACCGAGGTTACATAAATCATATGCTGTGAAGCCAAGGTTCAAATCTAGCTAATTCCCTTACCACTACACAGCCAGGGGTACAAGAGCATAGGGAAAAGTCTTTACTTTTCCACCTTATTGCCGTACACCAGGTTGGGGAGGAAAGGAAAAAGGAAAACTGTATATGCACACTGAACCTCAGAGGTGGGGGTCTGCTTTGTGCATGGGATACACTCTTGGTCCTGAAGGCCTCCAATGCGTGTCTTATGGTAGAACCTGTGGTCAGAGCAATAAAGAATGGCAGGGTGATCAAACAAGCAGTGCACTTGGACTGGTCCTTCCTGGGACTCTCTAGGCAGCTTCTAAGAGAATTACTCTCCTGAAGTGCCAGAGCATAGTCTCCCTTGAGCTCTCTGCCTCTCTCTCTGCTTCTGACTAAGAGTCCCAGGCACTCCTCTTTCCCCATTCACCTTACCATATAGCCAAAAGGGGAACTAATCCCATAAGGGTCACTGCTTTGTTACCAACTGTTTCTTAATTTCTTTGAGATCTGCAGTGAGATTTATCTTGAATCTTGGGCCTGTGATAAGATTGCCAGCATGATGAAAAATCTTCTCTTAAGTGCTCGTCTGTGGCTGACATTGTGCTAGGCACTTTATGGGAAAGTACCATTTCTTCATTCTGGGATCTTAAACAGAACATGACGTCGACAGTTAAAATACTTCAACTAGGCTATGAATGGTAAGGATGAGTGAGACTTGCAAGGGCTAGAGAAGTCCCCAAAGATCTTGGCTCCATTCAGCAGGCTCACCTGGGCAGACAGTCCCCACAGATGGCATTAGGGTAGCTGTGCAGTTGGCCTTCAGCACATGATTGATGACAGCACAGGTGATGCAAGCCTGACATCTGTGGTGGCCCCAGCTGCTTTTGTACCTGCAGGGATGGCAAGCTGTCCAGTATGCATCTCTACCTTCTCCATAGCCACAGTCCGACAGAGAGATGTGAGTCATTAACTTTGTTCTGCAGGAGCTTGGAGAGAAGTTCAGCTATGAGACAAGAGGGCATGGTATAGAATAATGTTTTTCTAACTGCAAGTTGCAACCAATTATTGGATCATGAAATAATTTAATAGGTTGCAACCTGCACTGAAAACTGAAATGGAATAATAACATCAAATATCAAAATGTATAATATGCAGTAAAGATACATATTTATATCAGTCAGCACAGGTTAAAAAAAATTTTTTTTTTATGCTATGGTAAAAACCAACTCCCAAGTCAGTGTCTTAAAAGAACATTCTCCTACAAAGCAGTCTCCTGGGGATTCTATTCTACATTATCCTCACTAGGGTACCCAGGGTTATAGTGGCTTCATAAGTGTGCTGCATGACTGGAACATCAGGGAAAAGAAAATGTTGTAAACTGTGCACTGGCTCTTACTTTTTCCCCAAAAGTGACTCATTTTGCTTCTGCTCACATGTCCTTGGCCACACATTTCACCTAATCTTTAGTAACTTTAAAGGGAGTGAGAAAGTGCAATCCTACTCTGGTCCCAGAAGGTAGGGAGCTGGAAATATCTGACAAATAGCTACAAACACTACCTACCTCAGTATTGCTTTGTAAAACATTTACAGATAAAATATACACAAGTGTGTGCTGGGTTGTGATGAAAAATTTATTTTATACTCTAGGTCATAGTCAAAAACTTTTGAAAGCCACTGGTGTAAAGGAGAGAGGAGTGATCAAGCTGGCTCTAGTCTCAGCTCTAGTATTGACTCAGTGTGCCTTTGGTCAGCCCCTTTCCCTTTCTGGGTGTCAAGGCCCCAAAAACCGGAGGAGATTGGAACAGATAATCTCTAAATGTTCTTCCAGCTTTGACAGTCTAACCTCGATAGGGACAAGGCTTCTGCCTGATACCAGTCAAAGCTCCTTCTCAAGGACACAACTCTAGTTTTCAAGGAATATTAGCTATTTGCTAGTTGTGGCAGAAGCTGGCTGGTTGTTCACCAAGCCTTTCCTTATTGGGAATATCACTTGCCAACCTTCCTCAACATCTTTCCAGTTAAGCGAGGCCATGTGTGTGGTTTCTAGCCAATGAAATATTGGTGAAGATGATATATATCATGCCCAGGCCTGGCCCAAAAGAACCTCCTGCATGATGCTTCATTTCCTTTATTCTTAAATCTTCTGGTGCATGTGGATACCAAGGGTGACCTGAAAATCAATATATTAAAAATGACAGAGCCTCCATAAGCCTGGGTCCCTGCTGGGTTTTAGTAGAGTCAGAAATAAACCCTAATCTCTTAAGCCACCAAAATATCAATATTTATCTGTCACAACAGCTAGCACTACCTGAATTATAAAACAGTAGATAAGCTATACTTTCCCAAGGGTTGGAAAAAGACTGCAAAATTCAGCTGCTAAACTGTCCTGCTATGGTGAAAGGAGTTTCTTTATGTGGCCTTTTGCCTTGGTTCTGTGAAATAGAGAGAAAATGAAAACAGCGTGGGAGATTTGTTCTCTGGTCACCAAGGAGATGTTACACTTGCCCTTGTTATAGTTGTCCTAGTCCTTTGGAGAAGCTTACTACTTTGCCCAGAGAAGAAGTCAGTTCCTGCTGGTAGAAAATGTCAATTATTATGCAAATATGGAGCTGCTTGTGAAAGGATTGACCAGTTTAGTCCAGCAAGGGGATAGGTCAGATATTATGCAAATATGGCGCATAAAATCCACACAATAGGATTGAGCCACTTGCCTATACAGTCATGTGCCAAATAACATCACTACGGGCAATGTTCATGGGGCTATAAGTTTTTCGATTTTTGTTTTTTAAGTGAAAGCAGCTCTCCTTTTGTTTATTATTTCCCCCTAATGGTTTTAAGGAAACCCTGGTGACACAGTGGTTAAGAGGTACCTCTGCTAACCAATAGGTCGGCAGTTTGAATCCACCAGGTGCTCCTCGGGAACTCTATGGAGCAGTTCTACTCTGTCGTATAGGGTCGCTATGAGTCAGAATACACTCCACTGCAACGGGTTTCTTTTCTTTCCTTTTTTTTTTTTTAATGGTTTTAAAGATCCCAATCCCCCAGAAATGAACCATGAGCTGGGCTCCCAGGTGCATCCAAATTCCTGCGGCATTGCTTCCTTTGTCTCCTCCTCCACCTTCCTTCCTCCTGACTTCATTCACCCACCTAGCAGCCATGCAGCCATTCACTCCTGGTGCAGGGCAGCATCTGCCTTGGCCTTCTGCTCCTGCTGCAGGTGCTGGCACAGGTGCTGGCTGGGCCCAGGGTGCTCCTAGGCACCTGACTACGATCGGTGGTGGCGCCTGCACATGATCAGGAAGCATCAGCACCAGCAGGGTGGCCGCAGCTATGGCCACCATCGCCAGCCACGCTCCCAGTAGCTGCATACCCGCTCCTCTCCCAGTCCCCATGATCACCTGTCCAAGTCCCCCATGCACCTGCCACTCTGCACCCGGCCATGCTATAAAGTCTGAATCCAGCTGTTGGTGCATCCCCGGCCTGACCCGCAGCTGCAGGAACTGCAGGCGGGGCTGGGGGCGTAACCCAGGCACTGCTTGTATATAATATGGTGTTCACACAGCGTTCAAATCACATAATGTCCTATTTCACAGAACGTATAGTGGAGGAAGACTCGTTAACAACATGTGTTATGCAGGTGATACAACCTTGCTTGCTGAAAGTGAAGAGGACTTGAAGCACTTACTGATGAAGATCAAAGACCACAGCCTTCAGTAGGGGTTACACTTCAACATAAAGAAAACAAAAATGCTCACAACTGGACCAAGAAGCATCATCGTGATAAATGGAGAAATTATTGAAGTTGTCAAAGATTTCATTTTACTTGGATCCACAATCAACAGCCATGGAAGCAGCAGTCAAGAAATCAAAAGGCACATAAAAAAAAACCCAGTGCCGTCGAGTCGATTCTGACTCATAGTGACCCTATAGGACAGAGTAGAACTGCCCCATAGAGTTTCCAAGGAGCGCCTGGCGGACTCGAACTGCCGACCCTTTGGTTAGTAGCTTTACCACTTAACCACTATGCCACCAGGGTTTCCAAAAGGCACATTGCATTGGGTAAATCTGCTGCAAAGGACCTCTTTAAAGTGTTGAAGAGCAAAGATGTCACCTTGAAGACTAAGGTGTGCCTGATCCAAGCCATGGTGTTTTCAATTGCATCATATGCATGTGAAAGCTGGACAATGAATAAGGAAGACCGAAGAAGAATTGCCGTTTTTGAATTGTGGTGTTGGTGACGAATATTGAATATACCATGGGCTGCCAAAAAAAAATGAACAAATCTCTCTTGGAAGAAGTATAGTCAAAATGCTCCTTAGGAGCAAGGATGATGAGGCTACGTCTTACATACTTTGGACATGTTGTCAGGAGAAATCAATCCCTGAAGAAGGACATCATGCTTGGTAAAGTAGAGGGTCAGAGAAAAAAAAGAAGACCCTCAATAAGATGGATTGACACAGTGGCTACAACAATGGAGTCAAGCATAGCAATAATAGTGAGGATGGTGCAAGGCTGGGTAGTGCTTCATTCTGTTGCGCACAAGTTCGCTATGAGTCGGTACTCACTCGACGGTATCTACCAACAACACCAACATAGTGGACGTTTTCCAACGCATGACTATATAAGCAGCTACCACACAGAGCTTGAGGGAGGACCTTGCTACAATCAAAAAGAGGAGCCCCGAGTGGAGCACATCTTTTGGACCTGGGGTCTCTGTGCTGAGACCCTTCTGGTCCCAAGAGACAGAAAGTTTTAGTATTTCTATGGGGGCAGAAGAACCAGGAGACTGGTGCAAGACAGTGTGGTGGGCTTCCTGGCCCAGAGAGTGAGGTGGTTACAGTAGGCTTGCCAACCCACAGAACAAGGAAGCTGAGCACCTTTGGGCAGGAGGCTTGCTGGTGGAGTGGGGTGCCTCAGGCACTTGTTAGTGGAGCTAAAAGAGTTTTAATACTTGCACGATCAGGGCAGAGGCCAAGAGAAGGCCCATCCTAAGGGAGCAGAGAGAAGGTCCATCCTGAAGGTGCCAAGAGGAAGTCTGTCCTGAAGGGGCTGAGAGCAGCCCTGCACAGCTGGTCTACAGAGAGAAAGAGAGAGAGCTGTCCTACACTACAGAAAGGAGGAATTTGCTCTTCACTTTGGGAGTTCCTTTCAGGCCTTGTTTGTGTGCTCCCTGACATTGATCTTGTTCCTGCTACTTCCAACTTAATACTGATCCCATGTTACTTCCCTAATAAACCATATAACTGTGATTATGGAATGTGAGTTCTGCGTGGCCATTGCAAAAGACTATTGAACTCAGCAGAGAAGTAGAGAGTGCTTTGAGGAGGATGGCTGTGTCAGAATTGGTAAAAAGTTTGAAGAGTGGAGGTATGTCTGATTGCCACTTCATAGGAGTCAGCTTTGGGCTGATGCTGATTCTCATTCTTTCTAAAGTTAGACAAGGTCCGACACTATTGCTACTACATTACACCTGCCGTCTTGTCATTTTGCTAGCCCATTTTGGCTGTGGTCAATTCCTCACAGCCTCACTTGCGATGATTTCATCCACCAAAACCCAATGCTCTGGTGGATACCTGGGATATCACAGGCCTCATGGGTGGTAGGTATCTGACATCGTGTCTGGCCATTCTATTCTGGATATCTGGGGAAGTCGACAGGTTTTCGGAAACCTCTACTGCCTCATGTACAGCAATGGAATGTTGATGGTTGCCACTATCTGGCTTACGTGGTAAACTGAGGATCAAAGTAACAAGCAATACAGTTTAGTGATGAGAAGCTATTTTGAGGGCTAGGGAAACTTATTTTTAACTTCCACTTTTACCACTAACTGGTCATGTGGCTTCAGGAAAGTCGCAAAGCTTGAATTTTCTTATAAATCAAATTGGAGATAATGCTACCTAACTCACACAGTTGTTAAGATTAAATAAACTGACAAAGAAACAAAACAGAAAATCTAGAAACACCAATTACTTATATTAATTCAGTATATAACAAAGGGAACATCTCAAATCAGTGTGGAAAAGATGGGGTTTTTAATAGATGGCTTTGGATAACTGGGCAGCCATTTAGAAAATGAAAAAAAAATGTGATTCATTCCTCACACAAAACACCAGAATAAATTTCAAATGTATCAGAAGTTTAAATATATAAAAAATAAAACCCACAAGTACTGAAAGAAAATGTGGATATGTTCCTCCTTAAGCTGGGAGTAGGAAATTTTTCTTAACTACAACTCAAAATCCAGAAGAAATAAGGAAAAGCTAGATAAATTTAATAGATTTTTTTTTTAATTTTAAGGTGCAAAAGATACAGAAGAAAATAAAAAGAAAAATGACAAACTGCAAAAAAATATATAAAACATATATGTCAGACAAAAGGTCAATGTCCCTAATATGTAGAACTTCTAAAACGAAAGAAAAAACCAAAATCCCTTAGAAAACTAAATATGAACTTCACAAAAACAAAAGCATAAATGATTCTTAACCAGATGAAAAATCTACTCAATGGCACTGGGTTTGTTTTTTTGGATTAAACAGATGAAAATATGCACATCACTCATAATAAGGAAAATGAAACATAAAACTATACCGAAGTATCATTTTTATCTATTATTAGTTTGGTGAAAATTCAAATGTTTGACAACATGCTCTGTTGCTGAGGTTGTGGGAAAACAGTTATGTTTATACACTGCTGGTGGCAATGCAAAATGGCATAACCCCTATGGAGGGAGATTTAGCACTATCAAAAAAATTACATAAGAATTTACTCTTTGACCCAATAATCTCACATTTAGGAATTTATCCCACATAACCAAAACCCACATAGAAAATGTCAAAAATACACAAAGGTATATGGATGAGGCTGCTCATTTCAGCACTATTTTTAATAGCAGACGACAGGAAATGTCCATCAGGAGGAGACTGGCTAAAAAAACTGTGAAAAAATACACAATGGAACATATATATTTTTTTAGGTGTTAAAAGGAATGAGGACTATCTCTGCATACTATAATGGAATACTCTCCAGAACATACTGCAAAGTAAAAAAAAAGAAAAACAGATGAAGTAGGCTTGGTTCAAATACAAAAATACACACACATGCACACACACACTTATGCTTATACAAAAGCAAGCAATAGAAGAACAAACCAGAAAACTTAAAAAAAAAAAAATGGGGGAGAAAAGGGTTACCTATTATAAGGGGAAGGAAAAAAAAGTTCAGAAGGGAAAAAGATAGAAGTAAAACTTGTTAAAATCGGCTTTGTTTGATAGGTTTGGCTTTGGAAGCATGTAAATATTTTACATAATTATAAAACAGATTAATTTTAAAATAAAACAGCCACCAAAATTTTTAATTAAATGAAACAAATTAATATTAAATGGACACAAACACTCATGCACACACCCCTTATCATCATGCCTGGCATATAATAAATCCTCAATGAACATTAGATACTATTCTTATGAGATGAAGTTTATATAATATCAATAGCACTGGAATCAGACAATAGGAGCCTGCCTCCTCACTTGTTCACTTGCTAGAGAAAGGAAGGAAGGGAACTGGCTAGACTTTATTGAGAATCAGCCATGTGCAACTACTATGGACCAGGATGTTATTCTGGATATTGTGATTAAATAGTTGAATCGATCAAAAATTCCTGCTCTAATGGACTTTATGTTCTTGTTTATTCATCATAACCCCCTGTAATATGTGTGTTATTACGCCTGTCTCACAAATAAAATAACTTGAGGTATAAATTTGTATCACAACAAGTGGCCCACCCGGAGACACCTCTTCTCCATGATCCTGAAACTCTCCATCCATAATCAAAGCTGGTTTTGGAAAGAACTGGCAAGGGGGATCTCACTACAAATGCTCAGTCTAAGAAGCTTCTTTGTCATTTAGATTCTTCTCTCTGTCTGAGATTCTTCTCCTCTACCTAGAGACAGAAGGTGGTAAGAGCACGCTGGCAAAAAGTATCTCACCATAACAAGTGGCCTGGTCTGGGAAATGTTCTTCTTCTCCGCAAGCCAGAAGACTTTTTCCCCCAACCTAGATGCACCAGATAGCCTGGTCCAAGGAAACTTCTATTGTCCCTTATGCAGCACCAGCAGAGAGGCCAGCAGCACCAGATAATGCAAGCAGATCAAGATCAAACCACAAAGGCCCTGAAAATTAAATTGTCATTGGAACTGCATACCACAAAATTAGGCTATGTCTTGTGTGCTGAACATAAACAGAGTGACTGTCTGCTAAGATAAAAGGTTTAAATAGGACCTGAGTTTCCTAACATAATAGACAAAATGTCCAGAATACAAAAAAAAAAAAAAAAAACCATCATAACAAGAACCAGGAAAATCACAACTTGAAAGAAAAAAGTTGATCAATCAACTGATGCCAATAATGAGACAAATCAGACATTGGAATTAATTGAAAATGACTTTAAAGCAGCCATCATAAAAATACTTGAACAAGCAATTACAAATCCTCTTGGAATCAAAAGAAAAAATTAAAAATCTCAGGAAAGAAATAGAAGCTTTAACAAAAAGAAAACAAATGGAAATTATATAAATAAAAAATAAAATAACAGAAATTAAAAAAAAAACTTGCTGGATGGGTTCAAGAGTAGCAAGAAGATTAAAGAGAATACAATCAATAAACTTGAAGATAGAACAACAGAATTTAAGCAACCTGAACAACAGAAAGAAAGTAAAGTGAACAGAGTCTCTGGGACATGTGGAATTATAAGAAAAGGTCACCCAATCATAGCATGGAGTCCTGTGAGAAGATAAGAAAAACAATGTGGGTCTGAAAATATTTTTGAAGATATAATGGCTGAAAACTTCCGAATTTGGAAAAGACCCACAGATCCAAGAGGATGAGCAAACCCCAAACAGAATAAACCTGAGGAAATGCACATCAAGATACATTATAATTAAATTTTTGAGAAGTAAGCACAAAGAAAAAGTCTTGAAAGTAACCAGAAGGAAATGGTATCACCTGTAAGAGAACATCAATTCAAATGATGGCAATTTCTCATTTGAAACCATGGCAGCAAGACAGCACGTTTTTCAAGTGCTGCAAGAAAAGAAATGTAAACAGGAAATTCTATATCCAGGGAAATTATCCTTAATAAAAGAAGGGGAAAGAAAGACATTCTCAGGCAAAGAAAAATTAAAAGATTTTCTTGCTATGGGCCTACCCTTAAAGAATGGCTAAAGGAATTTCTTCAAGCTGAAAGGAAATGATAAAAGAAGAAATCTTGGAGGACCGAGAAGGAAGAAAGAATATTGGAAAGGCAAAAATAGGAGTACACACAATAGGCTATTCTCCTCATGATTTTTTTTTATCATATTCAGTGAACAAATAAAAATTATAACACCATCTGATACTCAAGATGATATTATTTAAAAGTGGAGAAGGTAAAGAAACTTAAATGGAAGGGATGTTTCCATACATTATTCTAGATGGTAAAATACTGATACTAGTAGACTCTGATAAGTCACATGTGTATATTACAATACACAGAACAACCCCTAAGAAAAAATATACGAAGATATATACTCAGAAACATCATAAGTAAATCAAGACAGAATCCTAAAAAATGCTCAAATAACACACAGGAAGGAAAGAAAACATAAAAGGAGGGATAAGAAAGATAGAAAATAAACAAAACAAATAACAAAATGGCAGATATAAGCCCTAACTTTGCAATAATATCCTTAAATATAAATGGCCTAAGTACACCAATTAAAAGGCAGAGATCGGCATAATGGATAAAAGCAAAAACTATCAAATAGCCCTTAATAATCATTTCTTGAATAAATGAACAAGTCATATTTTTAGAAATAATTAAGGAGAAAATTATCTTGCAGAAATTTATTAAGATTACCCCTTCCTAATTAAGAGGCAAAAGAAACACAAAAAAAACATAAAACTTTGATCTTCTTGACTCATGTTCCATGCTAGCACAATATTTCCACAACTTGTCTCTCAGTTTGTCATATGGTAGTGGATTCTGTGTTACTGTGATGCTGGAAGACGTGCCATTTCCATTTTTCAAATACCAGCAGGGTCATCCATGTGGACAGATATCAGTGGAGCTTCCAGACTAAGACAGACTGGAAAGAAGGACCTGGAGATCTACTTCTAAAAAAACTGGCCATTGAAAACCCTATGAATATCAATTGAACATTGTCTGATGTAGTGCCAGAAGACAAGATCCTCAGGTTGGAAAGCACTCAAAATATGACTGAGGAAGAGCTGCCTTCTCAAAATAGTGTTGACCTTAATGATGTGAAAGGAGTAAAGCTTTCCGGACATTCATTTGCTGATGTGGCATGACTCAAAATGGAAAGAAACAGCTTCAAATGTTCATTAATAATCAGAACACGGAATGTATAAAGTAAAAATCTAATAAAAATAGAGCCATCAAAAATCATATGGAACCCGTAAAGATTGATATCCTAGACATTAGTGAGCTGAAATAGACTGGCATTAGCCATTCTGAATAGGGCAATCATATGGTCCGCTATGCCAGGAATGAAAAATTGAAGAGGAATGGCATCACACTCATAGTCAAAAAGAACATTACGAGATCTATCCTGAAGTACAAAGCTGTCAGTGGCAGGATAATATCCATACACCTACAAGGAAGACCAGTTAGTATGACAATTATTCAAAATTACACACTGACCACTAATGCCAAAGATGAAGAAACTGAAGATTTTCATCAACTTTTGTGGTTTGAAATTGATCAAACATGCACTGAAGATGCATTGATAATTACTGGTGACTGGAATGTGAAAGTTGGAAATGAAGAGGGAACAGTAGTTGAAAAATATGGACTTCGTGATAGAAATGATGTTGCAGATCAGATGATAGAATTTTGCAAGACCAGCGACGAATTCATTGCAAATACCTTTTTTTCAACAACATAAACAGTGACTATACTCATTGATCTTCCCAGATGGAATACACAGGAATCAAATTGACTACATCTGTGGAAAGAGAGGATGAAGTAATTCAATATCATCAGTCAGAACAAAGCCAAGGGCTTAGTGAAGACCAGGCCATCAACTACTTATACACAAGTTCAAGTAAAAGTTGAAGAAAATTAAAACAAGTCCATGTGAGCCAAAGTATGACCTTGAGTATAACCCACATGGATGTAGAGACCGTCTCAAGAACCTATCTGATGCGAGAAGTGGAGCCAAGATGGCAGAGTAGTCAGACGCTTCTGGTGGTTCCTCTAACAACAAAGACCGGAACAAACAAGTAAATAGATTATATATGACAATCTAGGAGCCCTGAACATCAAAAGAAAAGGTGAGGAATCAGACTGATTGGCAGGTGGAGGGAGAGACGGTTCAGAAGCAGCAAGGAGTTGCTAGACCTGAACCAACAGAAACTGGCACCCTACAGGCCAGATCTGGTGATGCGAGTGCCATGAGGCAAGCAATGGCATTTGGGATGCATTTTCCACATTGGGAGAGACCAAGTGGCAGAGAGTTCACTCACTCCTCCAGAATCAGCAAAAAGCAGTCTTTTGGCAAAAGATAAGTAGTTATGTCTAATCCACCATGTGGATCAAAAAACAAACCTTTGGAAAAAAATCTCTGTCTTTTAACTGACCCCTCCCTGCTCTGCACCCAGTCCCAAGCCAGCTTCAGTGATAGCTGCAATCCTTGGGCTGGAAATAGGACATGTCATGTGCCCTGAGCCATCCTCCTGACTTTGGAGAAGGAGTAAATTTACAAAGAGGGGGAAAAATAATCTGATGGCTCCCTTAAACTGGGAATTCAGGTCCAAAACAGCTTCTTTGCCAAGGAACCAGCATAAGTTGTCCATGGACTTTGAATGCCTTTCACCCCCCCACCCTGCATAAACCTGTGTGAGCCCATTTCAACAGCATAATGCCTCATTAGCATGGTAAAACAGAGTATATACCTGAAGTCTAACTTCAACTGTTTCAGCTATATGGTAGGGAAACAGGTTAGTGACATTTGACATCACTCTGCCTATTAAGCAGGGCCCTCACCTACCCACATCAGGGGCCTGAGGACTGGTGGCTTCACTCACACCATCTAGCCACCCTCAACAGGGGTCCAAGGATAAGTGGTGGCTACCAGTCCTTACAGTCAACAGCATTTGGTGCCCACAGACTGGCTGCAAAACCCACCCACCTAGGTGCTGTAGGGCACAGGGACATGCTTTCCTCACAGACACACAGGGAGGGTTGTGATCAAGGCAGGCATGGTTGTCAGTCCCCTGACATGATCAGCATGTGACCTATTGCTGCAGCCAGATACCTGTGCCTACACCAATCAACCCTGCTCCTTGAAGACTGTAGGTGAGATCTTTCACCAAACACTTGCTGACTGACTACCTGGAGACCTGAGCTGTATCCATACAAGAAAAGTAAATGGACTTCTGGGCTCATATACCTAGTAACAGCTCTACCCACTTGGTGACTGGACATTAAAGCTACAAAGGCACCACTAATCCAATTAACTCACATGAGGAGCCTATATGAGCATATCAAAACAAAATAAAATATGAAGCTAGGGCACAGTAAGCAAACATAAAATAAATAAATACAATAACTTATTGATGGCTCAGAGAAAAAGGCAATATCAAATCACATAAAGAGGCAGACCACGATGGCTTCAGCAAGCTCCCAAATCAAAGAATCAAGAAATTCTATGGATGAAGAGAACTTCCTGGAACTACTAGAGGCAGAACACAAAAGATTAATATTCAGAACTCTTCAAGAGATCAGGAAGGAGATCAGGCAAAATGCAGAATGAGTCAAGGAACGCAAAGACATAGCATTAGAGGAAATTAAGCAGGTTATAGAAGAGCATAATGACAAATTTAATAGGCTGCAAAAATCCATAGAGAGACAGCAAACAAAAATTCAGATGATTAACAATAAAATTTCAGAATTAAACAACCCAATAGAAAGTCAGATGAGCAGAATTGAGGAAATGGAAGTCAGAATTAGTGAGATTGAACGTAAAGCACTTGATACCAATATGTTTGAAAAAATTCCGATAAAAGAATCAAAACTTGAGGAAACCCTGAGAATTATGTAGGACTCTATCAAGAGAAATAACCTACGAGTAATTGGAGTAAAAGATTGGGGTGGGGGGGAGGGGATAACAGAAAATACAGAGAGAACTGAAGATTTGTTGGCAGAAAATTTCCCTGATATGGTGAAAGATGAGAAGATATCTATCCAAGATGCTCATCAAACCACACACAAGGTAGATCCCAAAAGAAAGCCACCAAGACATATTATAATCAAATTTGCCAAAACCAAGGATAAAGAGAGAATTTTAAAAGTTGCTAGGGATAAATGAAAAGTAACTGACAAAGGAGGCTCAATAAGACTAAGCTTGGGCTACACAGCAGAAACCATGTAGACAAGAAGCAAATAAGATGACATATATAAAGTATTGAAAGAAAAACATTACCAACTGAGAATTATATATCAGGCCAAACTGTCTCTCAAATATGAATGTGAAATTGGGATATTGCCAGATAAACAGAAGTTTAGAAAATGTGCAAAAACCAAACCAAAATTATGTGAAATATTAAAGGGAGTCCTCCGGTTAGAAAATCAATCACATCAGATAATAAGCTACGACTAGAACACAGGACAGAGTGACCAGATATCAACTCAGATAGGGGAATCACAAAATTAAGTCAAAGCTAAAACACTCAAAACAGGGAAACAGAAATGTCATTATGTAGAAGATGACAAGATTAAATAAAAAAAGAGGGACTAAAAATTGTGGTCACAGATCTTTAAGATGGAGAGGAAGACAAGGCAATATAAAGAAATAAAAGTTTGGTTTAAACTTAGATAAATATGGATGAATATTAAGGTAACCACACAAGTGAAACTAACAATCCTACACTTCAAAATAAAAAACAAGAAAAAAAAGACTCACCAAATACAAAAGAAACAACAATGAGAAAGAGGAAAGCACATTGTATAATGAAAAACTACTCAGCACAGAAAATTAAGTGGAAGAAAGAAACTGTCAACAATACACACACACACACAAATACATAAAAATGACAGTAATAAACACATACATATCAAAAATTACACTGAATGTAAATGGACTAAATGCACAAATAAAGAGACAGATAGTAGCAGAATGGTTAAGAAAACAAGATCTGTCTATATGCTACCAACAAGAGACACACCTGAGACTTAAAGATACAAACAGACTAAAACTCAAAGGATTTAAAACAATCTTTTTATGTATATCAAACAAACAACAAAAAAGAGCAGGATTGGCAACATTAATGTCTGACACAATAGACTTTAAGTTAATTCCACCACAAAGGATAAGGAAGGACACTATATAATGATTAAAGAGTCAATATACTAGGAGGACATAACCATAATAAATATCTACGCATGCAACAACAGGGCTTCAAATGCATAAAACAAACTCTAACAGCATCAAAAAGAGAGATAGACAGCTCCACAGTAGTAGTAGGAGACTCAACACACCACTTTCATTGAAGGACACAACATCCAGAAAGAAGCTCACTAAAGACATGGAAGATCTAAATGTCACACTCAACCATTTAACCTCATAGACATACACAGACCACCCCACCAAACAGCAGCCAAGTTTGCTTTCTTTTCCAATGCACATGGAACATTCTCCAGAAAAAAACACATAAAAGGCAATAAAGCAAGCCTTAACAAAATCTAAAATACTGAAATATTACAAAACATCTTTTCTTACCATAAAGCCATATAAGTAGAAATCAATAACAGAAAAAACAAGGAAAAAAATCAAACACATTTAAACTGAACAATAAAAAAAAAATACCTTGCTCAAAAACAACCCGGTTGTAGAAGAAATTAAGGACACAATAAAGAAATTCATAGAATCCAATGAGAATGAAAACACTTCCTACCAGAACCATTGGGAGACAGCAAAAGCAGCGCTCAGAGGTCAGTTTATAGCAATAAATGTATACATTCAAAAAGAAGAAAGGGCCAAAATCAGAGGATTATCCTTACAATGTGAACAAATAGAGACCAACCAAAGAAACCCTCAGGCACCAGAAGAAAGCAAATAAGAGAAATTAGAACAGAATTAAGTGAAGTAGAGAACAGAAAAACAATTGAAAGTGTTAACAAGACCAAAAGCTGGTTCTTTGAAAAGATCAACAAAATTGATAAACCATTGGCCAAACCGATAAAAGAAAAACAGGAGAGGAAGCAAATAACCTGAAAAAGAAATGAAATGGGCAATGTTACAACAGACCCAACTGAATTTTAAAGAATCAATACAGAATACTATGAAAAAATTGTACTCTAACAAATTGGAAAACCTAGAAGAGATGCACAAATTTCTAGACACATACGGCCTACCTAAACTAACAGAAAAAGAGATAGAACAACTAAATAAAGCTACGAAAAAAGAAGAGCTGGAAAACGTAATTAAAAAATCCCCCCCCCAAAAAAAAACCCTGGCCCTGAAAGCTTTGCTGGAGAATTCTAACATTCAGAGAAGAGTTAACACCACTACTATTAAAGGCACTTCAGAGCATAGAAAAGGATGGAACACTACCAAACTCATTCTATGAAGTCAGCATAACTCTGATAACAAAACCACGTAAAGACACCACAAAAAAAGAAAATTACAAGCCAGTATTGATCATGAACTTAGACACACAAATCCTCAAACACATTCTAGCCAATAGAATTCAACAGCATATCAAAAAAATAATTCACCATGACCAAGTGTGATTCCTACCAGGTATGCAGGCGTGGTTTTAACATTAGAAAAACAATCAATGTAATCTATCATATAAATAAAAGAAAATACAAGAAACACATGATCTTATCAGTTGATGCAGGAAAGGCATTTGTCAAAGTCCAACACCCATTCATGATAAAAACCGTCAGCAAAATAAGAATAGAAGAGAAATTCTTCAACATAATAAAGGGCATTTATACAAGCCAACAGGGAACATCATCCTAAATGGAGGGTCTGAATGCATTCACCTTGAGAATGGGAACCAGACAAGGAAGCCCTTTATCACTACCCTTATTCAACATTGTTCTGGAGGTCCTAGCCATAGCAATTAGGCTGGAAAAAGAAATACAGGGTATTCAAATAGGTAAGGAAGAAGTAAAAGTATCTTTATTTGCAGATGATATGATCTTATACACAGAAAACTCCAAAGAATCCATAAGAAAACTACTGGAAATAATATGAGTTCAGCAAAGAATCACAATATAAGATAAACATACAAAAATCAGTTGGATTCCTCTACACCAACAAAGAGAATGTTGAAGAGGAAATCACCAAATCAATACCATATACAATAGCCCCCAAGAAGATAAAATACTTAGGAATAAATCTAACCGAAGACATAAAAGACCTATACAAAGAAAACTGCAAGACACTACTGCAGGAAAACAAAAGAGACCTACTTAAGTGGAAAAACATACCATGCTCATGGATGTGAAAAATTCTATTCTAAGCAAAGTGATCTATAGATACAATGCAATCCAGATCCAAATGCCAGTGGCATTTTTTAGTGAGATGGAGAAAAAAAAATCAACTTCATATAGAAAGGGAGGAGGCCCCAGATATGTAAAACAATACTGAAAAAGAAGAACAAATTTGGAAGCCTCACACTATCTTGTTCACCAAAGTAGTCAAAAGAGCCTGGTACTGGTACAAAAACAGATACATAGACCAGTGGAACAGAATTGAGGATCCAGACATAAATTCATCCACCTATGAGCAGCTGATATTTGACAAAGACCCAAAGTTTGTTAAATGTGGAAAAGACAATCTCCTTAACCAAGAGTGCCAGCATAACTGGATATCCATCTGCAAAAAAATGAAACAAGACCCATGCCTCACACCATGCACAAAAACAAACTCAAAATGGATCAAAGACCGAAATATAAAATCTAAAAGGATAAAGCTCATGGAAGAAAAAATAGGGACAACACTAGGAGCTCAAATACACGGCATAAACAGTACACAAAACATTACTAACAATGCACAAACACTGGAAGAGAAACTAGATCACTGGGAGCTCCTAAAAATCAAACACTTACGCTTACCCAAGGACTTTACCAAAAGAGTAAAAAGACAACCTACAGACTGGGAAAAATTTTGGGGGTATGACAAATCCGAACAGCATCTAATCCCTAAAATCTACAAGATACAGCAAAACCTCAACAACAAAAAGACAAATAACCCAATAGAAAAATGGGCAAAGGATATGAACAGGCACTTTACCAAAGAAGACATTCAGGCAGCTAACAGATACATGAGGAAATACAATCAAAAGCCATTAAAGAGATGCAAAACAAAACTACAATGACATACCATCTCACCACAATGAGGCTGGCATTAATCCAAAAAACACAAATAATAAATGTTGGAGATGTTGTGGAGAGACTGGAACACTATACACTTCTGGTGGGAATGTAAAATGGAACAACCACTTTGGGAATCGATTTGGTGCTACCTTAAAAAGCTATGAATAGAACTACCGTATGATCCAGCCAACCCACTCCTTGGAATATATCCTGGAAAAATAAGAGCCCTCAC
The DNA here is from genome assembly GCF_030014295.1 of Loxodonta africana. Classification (NCBI taxonomy): domain Eukaryota; kingdom Metazoa; phylum Chordata; class Mammalia; order Proboscidea; family Elephantidae; genus Loxodonta; species Loxodonta africana. The sequence goes on from NC_087369.1 coordinate 73,987,566, forward strand.
TCAAATAGATATATGCACACCCATGTTAATTGCAGCATTGTTTACAATAGCAAAAAGTTGAAAACAACCAAGGTGCCCATCAAAGGATGAATGGATAAACAAATTATGGTATATTCACACAATGGAATACTGGGCAAGGATAAAGAACAACGATGAATCCATGAAACAACTCATAGCCTGGAGGAATCTGAAAGGCATTATGCTGAGTGAAATAAATCGGTTGTAAAAGGATAAATATTCTATGAGACCACTATTATAAGAACTCAAGAAAAGGTTTAAACACAGAAGAAAACATTCTTTGATAGTTACGAGTGTGGAGAGGGAGCGAGAGTGGTATTCGTTAATTAGACAGTGGAGAAGAATTTTTTTAAGTGAAAGGAAGGACAACACACAATACAGGGGAAGTCAGCACAACTGGACTAAGCCAAAAAGCTAAGAAGTTTCGTGAATACAACCAAACACTTCAAGAGACAGAGTAGCAAGGGCAGGGGTCTGGAAACAATGTTTTCAGGGGATAGCTAGGTCAATTAGCATAACAAAGTGTATTAAGAAACTTTCTGCGTCCCACTTTGGTGAGTGGCATTTGGGATCTTAAAAGCAAGCAAGCGGCCATCTAAATGCATCAATTGGTCTCAACCTACCTGGAGCAAAGGAGAATGAAGAACAACAAAGATACAAGGAAGATATGGGCCCAACAGACAGAAAGGGCCACATAAACCATAGACTCCATCAGGCTGAGACCATGGTGCCCGCCTGCCACCAATAACTGCCCTGACACAACAGAGAACCCCTGATGGAGCAGGAGAAAAGATGGACTCAGAACTCAATTTCTAGCAATAAGACCAGACTGAATGGCCTGACTGTGACTGGAGGGACGCCAGAAGTCATGACTCTAGGACTCCCTTTTAGCCCAAAACTAAAACCATTCCCGAAGCCAACTCTTCAAAGATTAGACCGGACAATAAGACATAATATGATACCGGAGAGGATTGTGCTTCTTAGCTCTAGTAGACACATGAGACTACATGGGCAGCTCCTGTCTGGTGGTGAGATGAGAAGGGAGAGGAGGACAGGAGCTCACTGAATGGACATGGGAAATGCAGGGTGGAGAGAAGGAGTGTGCTGTCACATTTTAGGGAGAGCAACTAGGGTCACATAACAATGTGTGATTAAGGTTTTGCATGAGAAACTGACTTGAATTGTAAACTTTCACTTAAAGCACAATTAAAAAAAAAGAATAGATCTGATTAACAATAAAGATTGAAGGCCAAAATAGTTGTGGGATGACATCAAGAACATTATACACGAAAAAAGCAAAAGGTCATTGAAAAGACAGGAAAGAAAGAAAAGACCAAAATATATGTCAGAAGAAACTCTGAAACTTGCTCTTGAACATAGAGTAACTAAAGCTAAAGGAATAAATGATGCAATAAAACATCTGAACAGAAGATTTCAAGGGGCGGCTCAAGAAGAAAAAGTAAAGTATTAAAATGAAATGTGCAAGGCCTGGAGTTAGAAAACCAAAAGGGAAGAACATGCTAGGCAGTTCTTAAGCTGAAAGAAACGAAGAAAAAATTAAAACTTCAAGTTGCAATATTGAAGGATTCAGTGAGCAAAATCATGCTTGGTGAAGAAGAGGGTCAGCGAAAAAGAGGAAGACACTCAGCATGATGGACTGACACAGTGGCTGCAGCAATGGGCTTAAGCATAACAACGATTGTGAGGATGGCATAGAACCAAGCAGTGTTTTGTTCTGTACATAGGGCTGCCATGAGTCAGAATTGAATTGATGGCACCTAACGACAACAACAACATGAGCAAGATATTGAACAATATAGGAAACATCAAAAAAAAAAAAAAAAAAGGAAGGAATACACAGAATCACTGTACCAAAGAGATGTTCAACCATTTCAGGATGGAGCAAATGATAAAGAACTTATGGTACTGAAGGAGTAAGTCCAAGCTGCACTGAATGCATTGTCAAAAAACAAGGCTCCAAGAATTGACAGAATACCAGTTAAGATGTTTCAACAAAAGGATGCAACACTGGAAGCACTTACTTGTCTACAACAAGAAATGTGGAAGACAACTACCTGACCAACTGACAGGAAGAGATCCATATTTGTGCCCATTTCAAAGAAAGGTAATCCAAAGAATACGGAAATTATCAGACAATATCATTAGTATCACATGCAAGTAAACTTTGGCTGAAGAAAGATCAAAAATGGTTGCACCAGTATATCTACAGGGAACTGCCAGGAATTCAAGCCATATTCAGAAGAGAACGTGCAACGAGGGATATCATTGCTGATGTTAGATGGATCTTACCTGGAAGCAGAGAATACCAGAAAGATGTTTACCTGTGCTTTATTGTCTCTGCAAAGTCATTCGACTGTGTGGGTCGTACCAAATTATGGATAACATTGTGAACAATGGGAATTCCAAAAGACTTAATTGTTCTCATGGGGAACCTGTACATAGACCAAGAGGCATTTGCTCAAATAGAATGAGGGAATATACTACAAAAGGAAATTGTGTGACAGGGTTGTATCCTTTCACTATACTTATTCAATGTGTATGCTGAGCAAATAATCTGAGAAGCTGGACTATATGAAGAAGAATACCGCCTTAGGATTGGAAGAAGATGCATTAATAACCTCCAATATGCAGATGACACAACCTTGCTTGCTGAACGCGAAGAAGACGTGAAGCACTTACTGATGAAGATAAAAGACCAAAGCCTTCAATATGGGTTATACCTCAACATAAAGAAAACAATAATCCTCACAATTGGATCAATAAGCAATATCAAGATAAATGGAGAAAATATCAAAGTCATCAAAAATTTCATTCTACTTGGATCCACAAACAACACACATGGAAGCAGCAGTCAAGAAATCAAGCAGTGCATTGCATTGGGCAAATCTGCTGCAAAAGACCTCTTTAAAGTGTTAAAAAGCAAAGATGTCACCTTGGGGACTAAGGTTCACCCTACCTAAGCCATGGTATTTTCAATCACCTCATATGCATGCTAAAGCTGGACAATGAATAAAGAAGACCAAAGAAGAATTGATGCATTTGAATTACGGTATTGGCAAAAAATCTTGAATATACCATGGACTGCAGAAGAACAAACAAATCTATTTTGGAAGAATTACAACCAGAATGCTCCCTAGAAGTGAGGATAGCAAAAGTTCAAATCACATACTTTGGACATGTTATCAGGAGGGACCAGTCCCTGGAAAAGGCCATCATGTTTGGTAAAGTAGAGGGTCAGCAACAAAGGGAAAGACCGTCAACAAGATGGACTGACACAGTGGCTGCAACAATGGGCTCAAACATAGGAACAATTGTGAGGATGGCACAGGACCGTGCAGTGTTTAATTCCATGCTACATGAGGTTACTATGAGCAGAACCAGCTCGACAGCACCCAAGAACAATATTTTGATACAAAATTTTGAAGCTACCAACACCGTAAGAATAAAGTTCTTATTTACATATGTAATAATTAATATTTATTCTAAATAAAATATTAATTTATAAAACCCAAAAGGATATTTAACTCAAGACTACAATCTGAATGGCTTATCCTGGGAATAGAAAATATCAAAACAAAAAAAAAATTTAGAAAGCCATAGGTAATGATTAATTGAAACAAAGTTCAAAAACTTCCTGATTAGAAAATATCTTATATATTATAGATTTTTTTTTTTACACGCTGTATTCTATGTCTGTCTACTCAGGGATCTTAGACGAATAGAGAATGAACAATAAGGAATGAATGAATAGAAAAAGAAGAATAGGCTGAAATACTTCACCTAATTGCAAAGACAAACGGACAAATCAACTGAAATTTTTTTCTGTATATAAAATAGAAAATAAAAAGGACAATGAAGTACTCATAAATTAATAATTTAATGCTACAAAGGAAGGCATAAAATGAAGAAACAATGGAAATATATATTATTATTCATTTGTGATTAGGCTTCTGGTATACAGGAATTCTATGCATTATTGAAAACAAATGTGATTGTAATGTAAATTACTAAAAAAAATTTCTGGAAATGTTATCTGCTAACATATTTCATTTAAAAATGATTCTACAGATTATTTAGCTTAACAATTATACCTCTACAAATATGTAGAGGAAAGAGTATTGATTTTTTGGAATAATTTTATAGTGATGTTTATAATTCACAAGTGAAATTTAAAAATAAATAAGAATAACATTTTTAAAAGGTTGCATAGATGCTGTTAGCTGCTGATCCATAAGTCATCACCCTTTTCCTAACTAACAGAACACTGATTTCATACTGGGTGGCAAGGTGTCTACCTTCAAGGATCTATTCTTGATGAGTCTAATCATGGCTATTCCCTTCCCCTTTTCCAGATATGCATTTCTCAGCCTCCCTTGCTTACAGCTAGAGGCACTATATAACCTAATTCAGTCTGATAAGAAATAAGGGAAAATCTGCTGAGGAGCTTCTGGAAAACTATTTATTTCCTAATAAAAAGCAAAATATCATTAGGTAGCGGAGTTAGTAGGTCTAGATACCAACCCAACCAAATGAGCACCAAGAAAAGCAACTAGAAATCTGTAATCTCAACTCTGTAAAAACTCTGAAAAGCAGACAGAAGATTACTGAAACTAGCTGCACACAGAAACAGGGAAAAACAGTGTTTAAAATGAAATTGTTTTCTCTACTCTCCTTGCTTCTCCTCCTCCTGGTGTATAAGCTGGGCTGTTGTCATTGAGGTCAATCATGGCTCTTGTATTACCAAGAAGGGGCATCAATCTCTGGCTCTGGAGTGAGCAGGACAGATTGTGCTGGTGGACTGTTTAGTGTGTCTCTTCTGATCTGTTTGGGAGCTTCCTGAGGGATAGAAACCTCAGCCTAGCCTGAAACAGAGCTCTCATAGGGCAGGTGAGGGAGTGACAAACAATGACTGGAGCCTGTGCCCAACTGAGAGGTTCTTGCAGAAATCAACACTTTCTAAAACACTGTGTATATGGAAGAATTGAGAAAGCTAACAATATCGTAATATTCTAATGTCTCAGATTCAACAAAATTATTACAAGGCAAACAAAGAGCCTGTAAAGAATGGCTCATTCAAAAGAAGACAAGGGGAGGGAAATTATCTCTATGGAAGCTGAGATAATAAACAGTTTAGAAGAATATAACACAATAATATTAAACATGCTCAAAGAAGCAAAGAATAACATGGATAAAGAGCTAAAGAAAATTAGAACAATTATACATGAATAAAAAGAATATCAATAAAAAGACACTGAAAAGAAACCAAGTAGAAACCCTGGAGCTGAAAAAATTCAATAAGTGAAATGAAAAATTCTCTGGAAGGATTCAACAGCAGATTTAAGCAGGAAGAAAAAATAATCAGTGATTTAGAAAATAACAGAATCGAATTATTGACCCTGAAGCACAAAAATGAAAAAGGATCAAGAAAGTGGAGCACAGTACAAGGGAAGTTAGCACAACTGGACTAATCAAAAAGCTACGAAGCTTCCTGAATACAACCAAACACTTCGAGAGACAGAGTAGCAGGGGCGGGGGTCTGGGGACCATGGTTTCAGGGGACATCTACTAGGTCAATTGGCATAACAAAGTTTATTAAGAAAATGTTCTGCATCCCACTGTGGTGAGTGGCATCTGGGGTCTTAAAAGCTAAGATGCATCAATTGGTTTCAACCTACCTGGAGCAAAGGAGAATGAAGAACACCAAAGACACAAGGAAAATATGAGCCCAAGAGAAAAAAAAAAAAGGCCACATAAACTAGAGACTCCATCAGCCTGAGGCTGGAAGAACTAGATGGTGTCTGGCTACCACCAATGACAGCCCTGACAGGAAACACAACAGAGAATACCTGATGGAGCAGGAGAAAGTGGGATTCAGAACTCAAATTCTAGTAAAAAGACCAGACGTAATGGCCTGATTGAGACTAGAGGGGCCCCAGAGGTCATGGCCCCCAGATTCTCTGTTAGCCCAAAACTAAAACCATTCCTGAAGCCAACTCTTCAGACAAAGATTAGACTGGACAATAAGACATAATATGATACTGGAGAGGATTGTGCTTCTTAGCTCTAGTAGATACATGAGACTATGTGAGCAGCTCCTGTCTGGAGATGAGATGAGAAGGCAGAGAAGGACAGGAGCTTGTTGAATGGACATGGGAAATGCAGAGTGGAGAGAAGGAGTGTGCTGCCACATTTTAGGGAGAGCAACTAGGGTCACATAACAATGTGTGATTAAGGTTTTATATAAGAAACTGACTTGAATTGTAAACTTTCACTTAAAAACAAACAAAGTGGAGCAAAGTGTAATGAAACTGTGGGAGAACACCAACTGAACTAACTTATGCATCATGGGAACTCTAGAAGGAAAAGAGAAAGGGAAGAAAAGAATATTTGATTAAAAAAATTGCAGAACACTTTCTAAATTTGGTGATGGACATGAATCTAAATCCCAAGAATTTCAATGAACTCCAAGTGGGATAAACCCAAAAAGAGCCACAGACACTTTATAATCAAACTGTCAAAGGGCAGACACAGAAAATTTTGAGTGCAGCAAGGGAAAAGCAGTTTATCACACACAAGAGGGCATCTACAGATTAAGTGCTGATTTCAGAAACTATGCAAGCAACAAGGCAGTGGGATAACATATTTAAAGTGCTAAAAGAAAAGAACTGTCAACCCAGAATTCCGTATCTGAAAAAGCTGCCTTTCAAGAATGAGTGCAAAATTAAGACATTCCTAGATTAAAAAAAACCTGAAGAAGTTTGTGACAACTAGACTTACATTACAAGAAATGCAAAAGAGAGTTTTTCATATAGGATGGAAAAGACATTACAATAATTCGAAGACGTATACAGAAAAGAAGATCTCTGATAAAGGTAATCCCATGGACAAATATAAGGGCCAGATTTATGGTATCTTTGTTTTCTAACTTTAGTAGCTATGTCGTACATGACTCCAAAAAGGAAATACATACAATTATAAATTTATGCTACTGGGCAGGTAATGTATAAAGATATAATTTATGATAGCAATCACATAAGAAAGAAGAGGGGTGATATAAGAATAGAATTTTTGAACATTATTTAAGTTGGAATCAATTTAAAATAGGGTATTATAAATTTAAGATCTTGAACATAATCCTCATAGTAACCACAAAGAAAATATAAGAAAAAAATATATGCACAAAAGGAAAGAAGGAAATAAAACTTTCACTACAAAAACTCAACCAAACGCAAATAATGGAAGTATTAAAGAAAATGAGGGACAAAGAAGGTATAAGACACACATTAAAAAATCAAATAACTAGGAGGCGGGGCCAAGATGGCGGACTAGGTAGACGCTACCTCGGATCCCTCCTGCAACAAAGACTCGGAAAAACAAGTGAATCGATCACATACATAACAATCTACGAAGCCTGAACAACAAACAGATTTAGAGACAGAGAACGAACAAATACGGGGAAGCAGCGACTGTTTTCGGAGCCTGGAGCCAGTGTCCCAGTCAGGTAACCTTGGCGCCAGACTTAGGTCTGGGCCCAGGGGAGCTGAACTCAAAAATCTTTTGACGGCGCAAACAAGGGGCACAGCCCTACCTCCCTGAACTCATCCCGGGAGGGGGCCCAGCCGGTCCGCAGGGGTGGCGTGGTGACGCGGCTGGTGGGAGAAGTCCCCGGGAGGCAGTGACTGGTTTTGGAGCCAGGAGTACAGCGTCCCAGCCGGGGAACCTTGGCGCCGGGCATTTGACTGGGCGCTGTTATGGCGCAAGCACGGGGCGCAGCCCTACTCCCCTGAACTAACCCTTGGAGGGGGCCCAGCCAGTCCTCGGGGGCGGCATGGCGACGCGGCTGGCGGGACGAGAAGTCCCTGGGAGGCAGCGACTAATTTTGGAGCCGGGAGTGCAGCGTCCCAGCAGGGGAACCTTGACGCTGGGCTTTGGATTGGCAGCGGACGATCTGACCACGGCTTCAGTGGGCCAGACCCTCGGGGGCAATCTCCACACAGCCAGCACACATAGGCGACACGCCCCTCGGGAATCTCAGATAAAATAGTCTTTCCAAGCAAGATAAGTAACTTTGGCTATATTCCGAGGTGCTACTCTCCTATTTCTCTGAACCCTCCTCCACCCTTCCCAGGCGGCTTCATTAACATTGGAATTTCCTGAGCCAGAGGGAGAAAGGCTCCGGCTCCGCGGCGGCTTTGCTTTTCTCCCCCCACTTTTTTTTTTGGTCTTTTCCTAACCCATTCTTCCGGCCTGAGAGAAGGAACCACAAAAAACCCAGGGACCAAAAATCCATCCCTAATTGGACTTAAAACACAGAACCAGCTACAGCCAAGCATATATGGTCCAAATCTCGGACTTTCATCCTTACAGGGAACAAGGTAGCGGTTATAATCCAAAGGCAGTTCTGATAGGGATCTGACTGCATTTTTTTTTTAGCGGATTTTCTGGAAAAACAAGTTTTCCAGGTCTGATATCTCTGCTTATTCAACAGAGCCCTAACTGACCCACAACAGGGAACTGAGGGCTGAAGCTCCCCCCAGACCACCTAGCCTCTTGCCTTAGGGGTCTAAGGAGGGTGACATCTACCAATCAGTAGAGGTACTTGCATTGGGGGCCTAAGGTACAGCTGCAGTGCCCTCCCACCAAGGTGCTATAGGAATAGAGACACACCTACCTCACTGACACTTGCGGGAAGCCTGTCAGCATCCTGCCCCCCTGGAGGGTGAACCCCAGCTGCTAATAGAATCTGGTGCACATAACTATCACCACTACTTCTCGAGGTGGATACGTGTTAGGATGCAGCACACACTTGATGACCCAAAATCAGATTCTACTCAAGAATAGTGAATAGACTCAGGCATATATATCTGACAACAGCCCAAACCAGCTGGTAATAGGTCATAAGTAAGTCAAGGGCTACAACAAACAAGACAGCAAAATCCAGTAGCCCATCCATGTATATTGAAAGAAAACAAAACAAGATAAGACTCAGTGAGCAATTATAGAATAAACAACTGCTATATCTTTTTTTTATATCTTAGTGATGGCTCGCAGACAGCAGTCGATATCAAACCACATAAAGAAGCAGACCATGACAGCTTCTACAACCCCCCAAACAAAAGAACCAAAATCGTTCCCAAATAAAGATACAATCCTGGAATTATCAGATACACAATATAAAAAACTAATTTACAGAATGCTTCAAGACATCAGGCATGACCTCAGAAATGAAATAAGGCAAACTGCATAAAAAGCCAAGGAACACACTGATAAAAGAGTTGAAGAACTCAAAAAGATTATTCAAGAACATAGTGGAAAAATTAATAAGTTGCAAGAATCCATAGAGAGACAGCACGCAGAAATCCAAAATATTAACAATAAAATTACAGAATTAGACAACGCCATAGGAAGTCAGAGGAGCAGACTCGAGCAATTAGAATGCAGACTGGGAAATCTGGAGGACCAAGGAATTAACACCAACATAGCTGAAAAAAAATCAGATAAAAGAATTTAAAAAAAATGAAGAAACCCTAAAAATCATGTGGGACTCTATCAAGAAGGATAACTTGCGTGTGATTGGAGTCCCAGAACAGGGAGGGATAACAGAAAACACAGAGAGAATAGTTGAAGATCTGCTGACAGAAAACTTCCCTGACATCATGAAAGACGAAAGGATATCTATCCAAGATGCTCATCAAACCCCATTTAAGATTGATCCAAAAAGAAAAATACCAAGACATATTATCATCAAACTTGCCAAAACCAAAGATAAACAGAAAATTTTAAAAGCAGCCAGGGATAAAAGAAAGGTCTCCTTCAAGGGAGAATCAATAAGAATAAGTTCAGACTACTCAGCAGAAACCATGCAGGCAAGACGGCAATGGGAAGACATATACAGAGCACTGAAGGAGAAAAACTGCCAACCAAGGATCATATATCCAGCAAAACTCTCTCTGAAATATGAAGGCAAAATTAAGATATTTACAGATAAACACAAACTTAGAGAATTTGCAAAAACCAAACCAAAGCTACAAGAAATACTAAAGGATATTGTTTGGTCAGAAAACCAATAATATCAGATACCAGCACAACACAAGGTCACAAAACAGAACATCCTGATATCAACTCAGATAGGGAAATCACAAAAACAAATTAAGATTCATTTAAAAAAATGTTCATAACAGGGAATCATTGAAGTCAATATGTAAAAGATCGCAATAATCAAAAAGAGGGACTAAATACAGGTGGCATAGAACTGCCATATGGAGAGTGATACAAGGCAATATAGAACAATACAAGTTAGGTTTTTACTTAGAAAAATAGGGGTAAATATTAAGGTAACCACAAAGAGGTATAACAACTCCATAACTCAGGATAAAAGCCAAGAAAAAAGTAACGACTCGACTAACATAAAGTCAAACACTACGGAAATGAGGATCTCACAATTTACTAAGAAAAACGTCTCAGCACAAAAAAGTAAGTGAAAAATGAAATTGTCAACAACACACATGAAAAGGCATCAAAATGACAACACTAAACACTTATTTATCTATAATGACCCTGAATGTAAATGGACTAAATGCACCAATAAAGAGACAGAGAGTCTCGGACTGGATAAAGAAACACGATCCGTCTATATGCTGCCTACAAGAGACACACTTTAGACTTAGAGACACAAACAAACTAAAATTCAAGGGATGGAAAAAAATGTATCAAGCAAAAAATAAGCAAAAAAGAAGAGGAGTAGCAATATTAATTTCTGACAAAATAGACTTTAGACTTAAATCCACCACAAAGGATAAAGAAGGACACTACATAATGATAAAAGGGACAATTGATCAGGAAGACATAACCATATTAAATATTTATGCATCCAATGACAGGGCTGCAAGATACATAAATCAAATTTTAACAGAACTGAAAAGTGAGATAGACACCTCCACAATTATAGTAGGAGACTTCAACACACCACTTTCGGAGAAGGACAGGACATCCAGTAAGAAGCTCAATAGAGACACGGAAGACCTAATTACAACAATCAACCAACTTGACCTCATTGACTTATACAGAACTCTCCACCCAACTGCTGCAAAGTATACTTTTTTTTCTAGCTCACATGGAACATGCTCTAGAATAGACCACATATTAGGTCATAAAACAAACCTTTGCAGAATCCAAAACATCGAAATATTACAAAGCATCTTCTCAGACCAGAAGGCAATAAAACTATAAAGCAATAACAGAAAAACTAGGGAAAAGAAATCAAATACTTGGAAACTGAACAATACCCTCCTGAAAAAAGACTGGGTTATAGACGACATCAAGGAGGGAATAAGGAAATTCATAGAATGCAACAAGAATGAAAATACTTCCTATCAAAACCTCTGGGACACAGCAAAAGCAGGGCTCAGAGACCAATTTATATCCATAAATGCACACATACAAAAAGAAGAAAGAGACGAAATCAGAGAACTGTCCCTACAACTTGAACAAATAGAAAGTGAGCAACAAAAGAATCCATCAGGCACCAGAAGAAAACAAATAATAAAAATTAGATCTGAACTCAATCAATTACAGAACAGAAAAACAATTGAAAGAATTAACAAAGCCAAAAGCTGGTTCTTTGAAAAAATTAACAAAATTGATAAACCATTGGCTAGACTGACTAAAGAAATACAGGAAAGGAAACAAATAACCCAAATAAGAAACGAGAAGGGCCACATCACAACAGACCCAACTGAAATTAAAAGAATCATATCAGATTATTACGAAAAATTGTACTCCAACAAATTTGCAAACCTAGAAGAAATGGATGAATTCCTAGAAAAACACTATCTACCTAAACTAACACATTCAGAAGTAGAACAACTAAACAGACCGATAACAAAAAAAGAGATTGAAACGGTAATCAAAAAACTCCCAACAAAAAAAGGCCCTGGCCCGGACAGCTTCACTGCAGAGTTCTACCAAACTTTCAGAGAACAGTTAACACCACTACTACTAAAGGTATTTCAAAGCATAGAAAATGACAGAATACTACCTAACTCATTCTATGAAGCCACCATCTCCCTGATACCAAAACCAGGTAAAGACATTACAAAAAAAGAAAATTACAGACCTATATCCCTCATGAACATAGATGCAAAAATCCTCAACAAAATTCTAGCCAATAGAATTCAACAACATATCAAAAAAATAATTCACCACGACCAAGTGGGATTTATACCAGGTATGCAAGTTATGCAAATCTGGTTTAATATTAGAAAAACCATTAATGTAATCCACCACATAAATAAAACAAAAGACAAAAACCACATGATCTTATCAATTGATGCAGAAAAGGCATTTGACAATGTCCAACATCCATTTATGATAAAAACTCTCACCAAAATAGGGATTGAAGGAAAATTCCTCGACTTAGTAAAGGGCATCTACGCAAAGCCAACAGCCAACATCATTCTAAATGGAGAGAACCTGAAAGCATTTCCCTTGAGAATGGGAACCAGCCAAGGATGCCCTTTATCACTGCTCTTATTCAACATTGTGCTAGAAGTCCTAGCCAGAGCAATTAGGCTAGACAAAGAAATAAAGGGCATCCGGATTTGCAAGGAGGAAGTAAAATTATCTCTATTTGCAGATGACATGATCTTATACACAGAAAACCCTAAGGAATCCTCCAGAAAACTACTGAAACTAATAGAAGAGTTTGGCAGAGTCTCAGGTTATAAGATAAACATACAAAAATCACTTGGATTCCTCTACATCAACAAAAAGAACATCGAAGAGGAAATCACCAAATCAATACCATTCACAGTAGCTCCCAAGTAGCCCCCTCATCACCAAGCTCTTAAGTCTCCCTTCTCAGGATCTGGGGGCATGGTTCTGATGTAGTCACGTGGGACCAGATAGGCCCCCAAGTTCCAAATGCATGTCAGGATCCGGTTGACTTTGTTCCTAGTGGTAACTTCTGATTCCATTTTGAGCCAGTTGAGGCTGTGGAGTAATTTAATCAGGCAAATATTACCAAAAAAAAAAAAAACCAGAAACCAAACCCAGTGCCATCGAGTCGGTTCCAACTCATAGCAACTCTATAGGACAGAGTAGAACCACACCATAGAGTTTCCAAGGAGCACCTGGCGGATTTGAACTGCCAACCCTTTCATTAGCAGCCACAACACTTAACCACTACACCACCAGGGTTTCCATAGGCAAACATTATGGGGAAGAAAATGGACCTATAAGTAGCTTACAGTGATGGAAATGACCTGAAGTTGGCCATGTGAATAGTCTATACAATATGCTGTAATAATCCTGTCCAGGCAGTTCGAGGAGGCAGGCCTCTAATAATGAGGTGTCTAATTAGAATAATGTTCAGTGGGAGAGTGTGCGAGTGTCCACATAAATCAAGCCTGGAGAAAGCCTGGAGAGCCTCTGCAATTATCCAGGAAGGAGACAGGCAAGGTGGATGCCAACTCTACATGGGGAGGTTGGCAGGCAAGCTGAAGAGGTGGGGGAGGAAAACGAATCACCCTCATATAATCCCTTACATTTTATAGCACTTTAAGGTTTATAAATTCATTTTCAGTACATTATTTTATCTGATACCTGCCCAGTTGCTTTAAGGATTAAATGAGATAATTTTTCTTGTTAGGTGATCATTGATTAGGGTCATGATTTTACCCCCAGCACCCAGCATGGTGCCTAGCACATAGTAGTTGTTCAATTAACAGGAGCTACTGGGGGGGGAAGAGTTTCAATAAATTTAAAAAGATTAAAATCATACAAAATAATTTCTCTGAACAAAATAAAATTAAATTGGAAACTAATAACAGGGAAAATATAACAATAGACAAATATGTACAAATTAAATCACACACTATTAAACAATCCACAGGTCAAGAAAGTAATCAAGAGAAAAATCAGAAAGTACTTAGAGTTGGATGAAAATGAAAGCAAACATACCATAATTATGGGATGCAGCAAAGGCAGTGCAGAGGGAAATTTATACAGCTAATCATCTACATTAAAAAAAGATCTCAAATGAATAATCTAATGTTACAACTTCATTAACAAGTAAAAGAAGAGCAAACCAAGCACAAAGCTAAGAGAAGAAAGGAAATAACAAAGATCAGAGCAAAAAAAAAAAAAGAAATAGAAAAGAGAAAAAAATAGAGAGAATCAACAAAACCAGAAGCTGGTTCTTTTAAAAGACCAATAAATCAACAAACCTTCAGTTAGACTAACAAAGAAATAGAGAAGAAGCAAATATCTAAACTCAGAACAGTACAACTGATCTGAGAGAGATAAAAACGATTATAAGAGGATCCCACACGTCTGCGCAGGCTTGTGTGTTGTTGTGATGCTAGAAGCTATGCCCCTGGTACTCAGATACGAGGATCACCCATGGAGGACACGGTTCATCTGAGCCTCCAGACTAAGACAGACTACTAAGAAGGACCAAGCAGTCTACTTCTGAAAAGCATCAGCCAGTGAAAACCTTATGATATGAATAGCAACGGGACATTGTCTGATATAGTGCTGGAAGATGAGCCCCCCAGACTGAAGGGCACTCAAAAGACACTGAGGAAAAGCTGCCTCCTCAAAGTAGAGTTGACCTTAATGACGTGGGTGGAGTAAAGCTTTCGGGACCTTCATTTGCTGATGTGACATGACTCAAAATGAGAAGAAACAGCTGCAAACATCCACTAATAATTGGAACATGGAATGTACGAAGTATGAATCTAGGAAAACTGTCAATTTTAAAAAATGAAATGGAAAACATAAACATCAAAATCCTAGGCATTAGTGAGCTGAAATGGACTGGTATTGGCCATTTTGAATCAAAAATCATATAGTCTACTATGCTGGGAATGACAACTTGAAGAGGAATGGTGTTGCATTCATCATCAAAAAGAACATTTCAAGATCTGTCCTGAAGTACAACACTATCAGTGATAGGATAATATCTATATGCCTACAAGTAAGACCAGTTAGTGCGACTACTATAAATTTACGCACCAACCACTAAGGCCAGACATGAAGAAACTGAAGACCTTTACCAGCTTCTGCAGTCTGAAATTGATTGAACATGCAATTAGGATACATTGATAATTACTGGTGATTGGAATGCAAAAGTTGGAAACAAAGAAAGAGGCGGAGCCAAGATGGCGGAATAGACAGATGCTTCCGGCGAGCCCTCTTTACAACAAAGACCTCAAAAAACAACTGAAACGAGTATATTTATGACAAGCTGGGACCCCTGAGCTTCGAAGGCAAGCTTAGAAAATGAACTGAGGGCAGGGGTAGGGGTAGGAAGAGAAGGTTCAGAAGCGGAGAGGAGTTACCGGACCTGAATTGCGGGGAGCCCTCAGGCACCATTTCTCGGGAGGCGGCGGCAGGCTGTAACTAGCATTCCACTGCAGTTTCTTCAGTGAGAAGCAGCCAGCCACAAAGCCTACTCACACCTCCGTAACCTGAGAAGAACAGCGCTCTCGGCAAAAGCTAAGTACTTGCTTATATTTTACCATGGCCCTCCCACCCCCAAGCCAGCTTCAGTGGCTAAATTCCCTGGGCCTGAGTTAGGCCCTGTTGAGCACCTAGAGCCATCCTCCCGGCCTTGGGGAAGGAAAAAATTTGCAATTGTGGGAAAAGATAATTTGCTAGTTCTACTAACCGGGGGAGCTCAGGACAGAAGTGGCTCCTGTCCAGGCATAAACTGTCTGTGAACTTTGAGCACTTTCCCTTCTGCATGGAGATGTGTGGGCCTATTTTGGGAGAATAGACCCTTGTTGGCAGACTCTAACTATTTCAGCTCTATGGTGGAGAGGTGGGTGTTTGATGTTTGATTTTGCTTTGCCTTTTAAACAAAGTCCTCACCTACCCACAACAGGGACCTAAGGACTGGTAGCTCCACTCAGGTCACCCAGCCACCTGCGGCAGGGCTCCAAAGATAACTAGTACCTCCCAGTCCTTAAAACCAAAACCTTTGGGTACCCATGGTCCATCTGCAGAACTCACCCACCTGAACACTCTAGGGAACAGGGACATGCTTTCATCAGAGACACTCGGGGGTCAGTTCTCAGCCCCCTGCCTTGTTCAGAGCATGACCCCCTGCTGCAATCAGATACTGGTATATATGCCAATCACCCCCTCCCCCTGTAAGACTGTAGGACAGAGTCTGTACCACACACTT
Organism: Loxodonta africana; assembly: GCF_030014295.1. Classification (NCBI taxonomy): domain Eukaryota; kingdom Metazoa; phylum Chordata; class Mammalia; order Proboscidea; family Elephantidae; genus Loxodonta; species Loxodonta africana. The sequence goes on from NC_087369.1 coordinate 74,003,794, forward strand.
GATGATCAGCTACCTGGAAACCTAAGCTGAATTCATATAAGAAAAGTGAATGGACTTCTAGACTGATTTACCTGATAACGCTTATAGCCAGCTGGGGACAGGACATCAGAGCTCCAAAGGCAAAAATAATCAAGCTAGCTCACTCAATCAACCCATAGGGATACATCAAAACAAAACAAAGCAAGAAGCTATGACACAGTAAGCAAGCATAAACTAATACAATAACTTACAGATGGCTCAGAGACAACAGTCAATATCAAGTCACATAAAGAAACAGGCCGTGATCACCCCAACAGGTTCTCAAAACAAAGAATCCAGGGATCTTCTAGATGAAAGTGCATTCCTGGAACTACCAGATGCAGAATACAAAACTTTAATATACAGAATGCTTCAAGACATCAGGAAGGAAATGAGGCAATACGCAGAACAAGCCAAGGAACACACACATAGAGCAACTGAAGAAATTAGAAAGATTATTCAGGAACATAAGGCAAAGTTTAATAAGCTGGAAAAATCCATAGACAGACAGCAATCAGAAATTCAGAAGATTAACAATAAAATTACAGAAGTAGACAACTCAGTAGAAAGTCAGAGGAGCAGAATTGAGCAAGTAGAAGCTAGAATTTCAGAACTCGAAGATAAATCACTTGGCACTAACATATTTGAAGAAAAACCAGATAAAAGAATTTAAAAAAAGGAAGAAAACTTAGGAATCACGTGGGGCTCTATCAAGAGAAATACCCTACGAGTGACTGGACTGCCAAAACAGGGAGGGATAACAGAAAATACAGAGAGAATTGTTGAAGATTTATTGGCAGAAAACTTCCCTGACATTGTGAAAGAAGAGAAGATATCTATCCAAGATGCTCATCAAACTCCACATAAGGTAGATGTTAAAAGAAAGTCACCAAGACATATTATAATCAAACTTGCCAAAACCAAAGATAAAGAGAGAATTATAAGAGCAGGGAGGAATAAACAAAAAGTCACCTACAAAGGAGAGCCAATAAGAATAAGATTGGAAAACTCACAGAAACCATGCAAGCAAGAAGGCAATGGGATGACATATTTAAAAAATTGAAGAAAAAAATTGCCTTCCAAGAATCATATATCCAGCAAAACTATCTCTTAAATATGAAGGAGAAATGAAGACATTTCTAGAGAAACATAAGTTTAGGGAATTTGTAAAAACCAAACCAAAACTACAAGAAATACTAAAGGGAGTTCCTTGGTAAGAAAATCAATAATATCAGGTATCAACCCAAGACTAGAACACTGCGCAGAGCAACCAGAAGTCAACCCAGACAGGGAAATAAAAAAAAAAAGCAAGATTATAAAAAAAAGAAATAAAGCCCAAAACAGGGTAACAGTGATGTTATTATATAAAAGAAGACAACATTAACATAATAAAGAGGGACTAAGAAATGTAATCATACACCTTACATACGGAGAGGAAGATATGGCGATACAAAGAAATAAAAGTTAGTTTTAAATTTAGAAAAATAGGGGTAAATAATAAGGTAACCACAAAGGAGACTATCCTACTCATCAAAATAAAATACATAGGAAAAATACAGACTCAGCAGAAACAAAATCAACAACAACAAATATGAGGAAAGGGCAATATATAGAGAAAATCTACTCAGCACATAAAATTAAGTAGGAAAAAGAAACTGTCAACAACACACAAAAAAAGACATCAAAATCATAGCACTAAATTCATACCTATCCATAATTACCCTGAATGTAAAAGGACTAAATGCACCAGTAAAGAGACAGAGAGTGGCGGAATGGATTAAAAAATAAGATCCATCTATATGCTACCTACAAGAGACACACCTTAGACTTAGAGACACAAACAAACTAAAACTTAAAGGATGGAAAAAATATATCAAGCAAACAACAATCAAAAAAGTGCAGGAGTGGCAATATTAATTTCAAACAAAATAGACTTAAAAGTTAAATCCATCAGAAAGGATAAGGAAGGACACTATATAATGATTAAAGGACAATACACCTGGAAGATATAACCATATTAAATATTTATGCATCCAATGACAGGGCTGCAAGATACATAAAACAAACTCTGTCAGCATTGAAAAGTGAGATAGACAGCTCCACAATAATAGTAGGAGGCTTCAACTCACCACTTTCAGTGAAGGACAGGACATCCAGAAAGAAGCTCAATAAAGACACGAAAGATCTAAATGCCACAATCAACCAACCTGACCTCGTAGACATATACAGAACACTCCACCCAACAGCAACCAACTATACTTTCTTTTCTAGTGCACATACAACATTCTCTAGAATAGACCACATATTAGGGCATAAAGCAAGCCTTAGCAGAATCCAAAACACTGAAATATTACAAAGCAACTTCTTTGACCATAAGGCCATAAAAGTGGAAATCAATAACAGGAAAAGTAGGGAAAAGTAATCAAACACTTGAAAACTGAACAATGCCCTGCTCAAAAAAGACTGGATTATAGAAGACATTAAGGATGGAATAAAGAAATTCAGAGAATCCAATGAGAATGAAAACACTTCCTATCAGAACCTTTGGGACACACCAAAAGCGGCACTCAGAGGCCAATTTATATCCATAAATTCACACATCAAAAAAGAAGAAGGGGCCAAAATCAAAGAATTATCCCTACAACTTGAACGAATAGAAAGACAGCAACAAAAGAAACAGACAGGTACCAGAAGAAAACAAATAATAAAAATTAGAGCTGAACTAAATGAAATAGAAAACAGAAAAAAAATTGAAAGAATTAACAAGACCAAAAGCTGGTTTTTTGAAAAAAAATCAACAAAATTGATAAACCATGGGCCAAATTGACAAAACAAAAACAGGACAGGAAGGAAATAACCTGAATAAGAAATGAGATGGGCTATATTACAAGAGATCCAACTGAAATTAAAAGAATCATATCAGATTAATATGAAAAACTGTACTCTAACAAATTTGAAAACCTAGAAGAAATGGATGAATTTCTAGAAACACAGTACCTACCTAAACTAACACAAACAGAGGCATAACAACTAAATAGACACAAAAGAACAGATTGAAAAGGTAATCAAAAAACTCCCAACAAACAATAGCCCTAGCCCAGACTGCTTCACTTTAGAGTTCTACCAAACTTTCAGAGAAGAGTTAACACCACTACTGCTACAGGTATTTCAAAGCATAGAAATGGACAGAATACTCCCAAACTCATTCTATGAAGCCAGCATATCCCTAATAACAAAACCAGGTAAAGACACCACAAAAAAGAAAATTACAGACCTATGTCCCTCATGAACTTAGATGCAAAAATCCTCAACAAAATTCTAGCCAATAGAATTCAACAGTATATCAAAAAAAATAATTCATCATGACCAAGTGGGATTCATACCAGGTATGTAGGGATGGTTCAACATAAGAAAAACAATTAATGTAACCCATCACAAAAATAAAACAAAAGAGAAGGGTCACATGATCTTATCAATTGATGCAGAAAAGGCATTTGACAAAGTCCAACACCCATTCATGATAAAAACTCTCAGCAAAATAGGAATAGAAAGAAAATTCCTCAACATAATAAAGGACATTTATAGAAAGCCAATAGCCAACATCATCCTAAACAGAGAGAGTCTGAAAGCATTCCCTTTGATTTTGGGAACCAGACAAGGATACCCTTTATCACCACTCTTATTCAACATTGTGCTGGAGGTCCTAGCAGAGCAATTAGGCTAGATAAAGAAATAAAGGGCATCCAGATTGGAAAGGAAGAAGTAAAAATATCTCTGTTTGCAGATGGCATGATCTTATACACAGAAAACCCTAAGGAATCCTCAAGAAAACTACTGAAATTAGTAGTAGAGTTCAGCAGAGTATCAGGATACAAGATAAACATACAAAAATCAGTTGGATTTTTCTACACCAACAAAAAGAACATCGAAGAGGAAATCAACAAATCAATACAATTTACAGTAGCCCCCAAGAAATAAAATACTTAGGAATCAATCTTAGCAAAGATGTAAAAGAATTATAAAAAGAAAACTACAGAACACTTTTGCGAGAAACCAAAAGAGATGTACATAAGTGGAAAAACATATCTTGCTCATGGATAGGAAGACTTAACATTGTAAAAATGTCTATTCTACCAAAACCGATCTATAGATTTAATGGAATTCCAATCCAAATTGCGATGACATTCCTTAATGAGATGGAGAAATAAATCACCAACTTCATATGGAAGAGAAAGAGTCTCTGGATACATAAAGCGTTAGTGAAAAAGAAGAACAAAGTGGGAGGCCTCACTCTACCTGATTTTAAACCTATTATACAGCCGTAGTAGTCAAAACAGCCTGGTGCTGGTACAACAACAGATACATGGACCAATGGAACAGAATTGAGAATCCAGACATGAAGCCATCCACATACGAACAGTTGATATTTGACAAAGGCCCCAAATCAGTTAAATGCGAAAAGACAGTCTTTTTAACAGATGGTGCTGGCATAACTGGATATCCATCTGCAAAAAAAAAACACGAAACTAGACCCATACCTCACACCATGCACAAAAATGAACTCAAAATAGATTAAAGTCCTAAATATAAAATTATAAAGATTGTTGGAGAAAAAATAGGCACAATGTTAGGAGCCCTAATATGTGCCATAAACAGTATACAAAACATTACTAACAATGCAGAAGAAAAACTAGATAACTAAAAAAAAAGCTCCTAAAAATCAAACACCTATGCTCATGCTCATCCAAAGACTTCACCAAAGAGTAAAACGATTACCTACAGACTGGGAAAAAGTTTTTAGCTATTACATTTCTGATCAGCACCTGATCTCTAAAAACTACATGATGCTGAAAACTCAACTATAAAAAGACGAATAACCCAATTAAAAAATGGGCAAAAGATATGAACATAGAGTTCACTAAAGAAGACATTCAGGTAGCTAACAGATACATGAGGAAATGCTCACTATCATTCACCATTAGAGAAATGCAAATCAGAACTACAATGAGATTCTATTGCACTGCAACAAGGCTGGCATTAATCCAAAAAACACAAAATAATAAGCGTTGGAGAGGTTGTGGAGAGACGGCAACACATACACACTGCTGGTGGGAATGTAAAATGATACAACAAACTTGGAAATCGATTTGGCACTTCCTTAAAAATCTAGAAATAGAACCACCGTACGATCAGGCAATCCCACTTCTTGGAATATATCCTAGAGAAATTAGAGTCTTTACACGAACAGATATATGCGCACCCATGTTCATTGCAGCAGTGTTTAGAATAGCAAAAAGATGGAAGCAACGAAGGTGCCCATCAATGGATGAATGGATAAATTATGGTATATTCACACAATGAATACTATGCATTCATAAAGAACAGTGATGAATCTGTGAAACATTTCATAACATGGAGGAATCTGGAAGGCATTATAGTGAGTGAAATTAGTCAGTTGAGAAAGGACAAATATTGCATAAGGCCACTATTATAAGACTTTGAGAAATAGTTTAAACAGAGAAGAAAATATTCTTTGATCGTTACGAGAGGGGGGATGGATGCAGGGAGGGAGAGGGGTATTCTCTAATTATACAGTGGATAAGAACGACTTTAGGTGAAGGGAAAGACAATATACAGTGCAGAAGTCAGCACAACTGGACTAAACCAAAAGCAAAGAAGTTTCGTGAATAAAGTGAATGCTCCAAAGGCCAGTGTAGCAGGGGCAGGGGTTTGCAGACCATGGTTTCAGGGGACATCTAAGTCAATTGGCATAATAAAATCTATTAACAAAACATTCTGCATCCCACTTTGGAGAGTGGCGTCTGGGGTCTTAAATGCTAGCAAGCAGCCATCTAAGATGCATAAATTGGTCTCAACCCACCTGGATTAAAGGATAATGAAGAACACCAGGGACACAAGGTAATTACAAGCCCAAGAGACAGAAAGGGCCACAAAAACCAGAGACTACATCAGCCTGAGAAGAGCAGAACTAGATGGTGCCTGGCTACAACCGATGACTGCCCTGACAGGAAACACAACGGAGAATCCCTGAGGGAGCAGGAGAGCAGTGCAATGCAGACCCCAAATTCTCATAAGACCAGAATTAATGGTCTGACTGAGACTAGGACCCCGGTGGTCATCGCCCCCCGACTTTCTGTTAGCCCAAGACAGGAAACATTCCCAAAGCCAACTCTTCAGACAGCGATTGGACTGGACAATGGGATATAAAAAGATGCTAGTGAAGAATGTGCTTCTTGGAATCGTGTAGACACTTGAGACTACATTGGCATCTCCTATCTGGAGAGGAGATGAGAGGGCAGAGGGGGTCAGAAGCTGGTGGAATGGACACGAAGAGAGGGAAGGAGTAGGCTGTCTCATTATGGGGAAAGCATTTAGAAGCATATAACAAGGTGTATATAAATTTTTATACGAGAGACTGACTTGATTTGTAAACTTTCACTTAAAGCACAATAAAAAATTTAAAAAAAGAATAAAAAAAAATTTTAATTTGTGTTTCAAAGGATGCTATCAAAAAATGAAAAGATAACCCACATAATGGAAGACAATATTTGCAATTTGTATGTCTGATAAGGATTTAATATTCAGAAAAAAAAACTACAACTCAACATCAAAATAGCAAGCAACCCAATTTAAAAAACGGGCGAAGGACTTGAGTTGAAATTTATCCAAAGAAGATATAGAAACGAATACCAAACCAAAAAAATAAAAACAAACCCACTGCTGTCAAGTTGACTCTATATGACAGAGTAGAACTGCCCTATAGGGTTTCCAAAGCTATAAATCTTACAGAACAGACTGCCACTTCCTCCTCTAGTGGGGCAACTGTTGAGTTTCAACCGCTGACCTTTCAGTTAGCAGCCTAGCACTGCGCCACCAGGGCCTCTCCAGAAATGAGCAATAAGCACAGGAAAAGATGATCAATGTCATTAGCAACTGTTGCTATGTGCTGTCATATCAATTCGACTCATAGGGACCCTATAGGACAGAGCAGAACTGCCCCATAGGGTTTCCTAGGCAGTAATCTTTAGGGAGCAGAGCACCAGATCTCTTCTCCCTTGGAGCAGCTGCTGTATTCAAACTGAAAACCTACAAGTTAGCAGCCTAGCCCTTAACCTTTGTGCTACCAGGGCTCCTTCATTTGCAATTACACTTAAAAAAAAAAAAACACTGCTGTGGAGTTGATTCCAACTCCTAGCGACCCTTAGGTCACTTAGAAGACAGCAGCTGGTCCATGTGATGCACAAACCTCTCTTGTGAGCCAGCCCCTCTGCTTTAGTACACAGGACTGAGTTTATCCCTTTCCTAAATAAACCACTGGCAACAATCAAAGCAGTCACCCAGCCTAGCCTTCAGAATGCTCCTGTGTTTGAAAATCAAGCCTTTAAGTCTGTACAGTACCTTCATCATTTCCAGATGTTTGGCTTCTAATCCAGTACCTGCTTTACCTTTTGGTGTTGGCATTTACTCTTCCCTTTCCTGGCCTGGCCTAGGGCCACCCCTATTTCAGCTTTCTCTCATTCATAACCTGCTCCCAAACCACCAAACATCTTACCTTCTTGCAGCTCCGGTATTTGTGAATTTAGCATTTCCTGTCTTAAGTCAGTATGGTGAGTGTGGGTCCAGCTCTATCATTAGGAACATGTCTCTCCACAATGCTGAACTCAGGGTTCCCACTCACATCATGAGGGTGATAGTTCAATCAATCTCTAAGACCGGTGGTTGTCAGTCTTAGCTGAACCTTGGGAGCTTTTTTTTTAAAAAAATACTAATACCTGAGTTCCACTCCCAAGATTCTGATGTAATTGGTTAGGAGTATGACCTGAGCATTTGCAATTTTAAAAAATTCACCAGCTGATTCTCATGTGCACCAATTTTGAAAATCACTGCTTTAAGGGCTCTTTTGGCTCTAACCTTGGCTGGTTCACCTGAATATAAGCTGCAATCAGGAAAAACATTTTTCTGTTCACCATACTCAGAGGGAATCTGGTGAGGTAGAAACCTGGACCTACTTTTTTTTTCCTTTTTGCTCTAGGAAGAATGAGAGATAAGAATAAAGGTGCTGTGGGTGAAGAAGTTCTTAGAAAACATATGTTAGACCATGTCATTTCCAACTGTAAAATCCACCAATGACTCCCCAGATCATCCATAATAAAACCAAAGTCCTTATAGTAGCAATGAGGCCCTAGATGATCTACCTACCTTCCCTCCCATTACTTCTTTGACCCCATGCACTACTACTTTTCCACTTGCTGTCTCCACTCCAGCCATGCCAGTTTCCCTGTTATTCCTTGAACTCACCAGGAATGCTCTCACCTTAAGGTCTTCACATCTGCTGTTCCCTCAGCCAGGAATGTTTTTCTTCCAAATATCCACATGGTTACCTACCTCATCTTCTTTCGTTCTTTTTTCTTATACCATGTTATTAGTTAGTGAGGCTTCCCTGACCACTATTTTAAAATTGCAACTTCCTTCCATACTCCCTATCCCCCTTAGCACTTAAGACCATCTGTCATAAAATTTATTGCTGTTAATTGCCGTTGAATTAGCTCTGATTCATAATATAGTAGAACAAAGCATTGCTCTGTCCTGTGCTATCTTCATGATTGTTGGTGTGTTTGTTGTGGCAATTGTGTCAACCCATCTCACTGAATGTTCCCCTTGTTTTCACTGATCCTTTACTTTGCAGTGGAAACCCTGGTGGCATAACAGTTAACTGCTATGGCTGCTAACCAAAAGGTTGGCAGTTCGAATCTACCAGGCGCTCCTTGGAAACTCTATGGGGCAGTTCTACTCTGTCCTATAAGGCCGCTATGAGTCGGAATTGACTCAACGGCAAAGGGTTTTGGTTTTTTACTTTGCCAAACATGATGTCCTTTTCTAGTGATTAGTCTTTCCTGAGGATGTGTTCAAAGTAAGTGAGCTGAAGTCTTGCCATCCCCAGTTCTAAAGAACATTCTGATTGTATTTCTTCTAAGACTGATTTGTTATTCTGTAAGTTATTTGTGTTTTTATCACCTGTTCCCCCTCTACTAGAATGTAAACACCATGAGATCATGGTGCCTGTTGTATTTACTACCTCATCTCCAGTACTTTGAATAGTGCTTGGCACACAGTCGCCACTCAGTAAATATTTACTGAATGAGTAAATGGTAAAAAAATCTGAGGAAAAAACCAGAATAATGGTAAAAATCTTCTACTTGAGTAAAAGGTTTTATAATTTGTAAAGAGTTTCACATCAGTTAGTTCATTGGATCCTCACAATAAATCTAAGAGGAAGCCAGGAATTATTATCACCCATTTAATAGGTTTAAGAAAAACAAAAAACAACTGAGGTTCAGAAAGAAAGGATTCCCATAAGTTCATTTAGCTATTAATAAACAAAGCCAGAACTCAAAAATAATTTAGTATCCACAAGTCTGGCATGCTTTCCAAGGCAGTATTTAAATCTAAAATAGGGAATGGAGGTTCTCCCAAACTGTCACGGAAATTTTATTTTCCATCAGTGATATTTTTGGTAGCCAGAAATGTATTTTCTATAGATAATCTCATTGTGCTTTAAAGAATGGCTTGATAGGAATACTGCACAAGCTTTAGGCGATAAGAATAGTAGCAGTAGCAATAAAAAGGAAGTTATGATTGAGAGACACAGACCTTACAAAGAAAGAATCAATATGATGATTTTATGACTCCATGGATTTGAGGGCCAAAAGAAAGACACGATGAGTCAGAGAAGACTCTGAGACTCTCAGCCTAGGAAAACAAGACACTCTCAGGGCTATGAAGAATGTGAAAAGGGAGTTAATTGGTAGGAAACAGACAACGAACTCAGTTTTTAAAATCATTTTAAATATGGAGAATTAGAAGGGAGAGAGAGATATTTCAGTGGTGGTGCCGAGCTTGTATTTAAGGATGTAGAATACATGTTGGGATTGGAGACGAATCAATGATATAGAAAGAACAAAACAGCAGTTCTTCACCATAGTTGCACATCAGAATCATCTGGCAGACTTCTGAAAAACATCTATATCCTAAAAAACCTATTAAATCAAAACATCTGTGGGGTTGAGAACCATTGACCTAAATAAATCATGGCAGGGGCTGAGAAACCATCTTAATTCAGAATCCAGATTTCTGGGTCCATGGAGTTGGGGTGACCCACCCAGGCCATTTTTTCTTAGGTGTACTTTTGAACCTTGAGCCTTTAAGGAACTAATTTTCCAGGGGTAACCTTAAAACCAAACAATAGACTAGAAAGCTGTTTAGCAGAGACTGTTTTTGCCAGAGACATTAGGCTCTTTGGAAAATTACAATAACCTTCAGGGGACTACCCTGCCTGGACCCTACCTATATAACCTGTTTTCATTATCCCCTCTTCGGAACTCCTTCCCAATACCTTTGGGTTGACTCTGCCCAATTTGAATTGGATCTACTCACAATAAATATTTTCTGTAACACTAATTTCTGGTGTTTCTATGCACATTTAGGTTATAAACAAGGCTTAGATGGCCAAGAACAATACATTGAGGGACACCAATATTTGAAGCTAGAATAGGAAGATAGCCTGCAGCAATCAAGAAGGGATGGAAAGGGAATAAATAATAGAACCTGAAATAGGGTAAACCAAAAAACCCAAACCCATTGCCATTGAGTTGATTTCGACTATAGAGACCCTACAGAATAAATTAAAAAAAAAACGTTGCTGTCAAGTCAGCAGTGATTCATAGTGATCCTACGGGACAGAGTAGATCTGCCCCAAAGGGTTTCCGAGGAGCAGGTGGTAGATTCAAACTGCTGACCTTTTGGTTAGCAGCCAAGCTCTTGAAAATGTTTTAAGACATAAACATGTAAGGGGTGAGCCACAGTGGCAGCTGTTACTATAGAGAGGTAGTGGAGGGTTAGGACTGGTGATGCATTATTTTGATTTTATTTTGTTGGCATGTGATAAAAGTTCATTAACTTTTTATGTTCATGTATATTAAAATATGTGCATGGAACAGAAATAATTCAGAGACCACAGATGGTTACTACAGGTTTTAACAGGCTTCTCCGTTTCCAAAGTGGATGAAGAATTTCAGCTGTTAGTAATGGCAAATATCTGGTTCAGTAATGTCCAGATTAGCACATCACGAAAGGAGAATGAAGGGAACTATGCTAAATTAAAGAAGCCTCGTCTATTGACTTTGTCTTTTAATCCAGTGCACAGAGCAAAAGATAATGCCCCAAACAAGAATAAAGATGCTAGGGCATAAAAACAAAATAAAATAAAAAAATACAATCCTTATTAAAAGCAGTTGTTACTGTGCAGTTAGAATTAACAACCAATTGAAATAGGACATTTCCACTCAGCCAAAAGCAAATGCTAACCATATGGTTCAAATTCTTTTTTCCTTCAAAACTCATGTTTATGCACACTCACAACAGAAAAACATAAACCTTGAAAGACAAACACAACTTAGAAGACTGTAAGTTAAGGAGAATAAAAAGCTGAAATATATAAATATTTGGTTTGTGTCTGGCAACAGCAGTGAAAGAGTTATTAAAGAGAGGAAAGAAAGGAACTGTGTAGCCAAGACTTAGGGATATAATTAATAAAAGAAATGGGATGAAATTAAGACCGGGAAATTTTGGGCTGATTATGAGGTGAAAATATCCTTTTAATGATTGCTGAAATAGTCTCCCCAAGTGGGAGCAAAGGCACAGAAACTACCCTGGATCATGTTCAAAGGAAAAACAAGATAATGTATGTGAGAGTGCTCTGGAAACTCCAGAATGTGCTACACATGTGAGGGGTTGCTATGATGGTTTTTACTATCCCACCCACAGCTGGAGGGGAAAGGACATGGGAGACAAGCCCCAGGCCAGGCCAACACTCAGCCAATACCCCGACCCCCTGCTCTGCTCTACTGTCGCCCTAGCCAAAGTGAGTCATTTCCTCATGCACCAACCACCACAAGAAATCCTGAGATTATGGGATCAGCAAAAAGTAGTTACCCCACCAGCAGTAATGGTGGTGGAGATTTGTCGACTTCCCAAGTAAAGTCAATAACTGAGTAGTCCCAACTGGGAATTGAATTCGTGGTGTGATTTCTTTGAAGGGCTGGGAACTGGACAAAACTCAGCCAAGCGCTCTAATTTCTGATTTCTATTAATGCCTTTGGTCTTATCCCACATTCTCAACACCCTGTCCAATTTACCAAGTAATGTGGAATAGCAGTATCTCTCCGAAGGTGTCAAGAACAGTGCCTTTTCTCCCATAGCAATTCTATCAAGTACCACATCCCTTCCTCACAGGCCAGGGAATGAAATATCCTAAAGGAGCAGGGATACAAACAGGTGGGCATTTGCAAGCATACCCCAGGGCCACTTACCATTCCAATAGGACCGGGAGAATCATCCCATTCAATGAGGCCTGTGTGTACAGGATGAGATACTGCTGCCAAATATTTCCACTTTTTTTTCTCTAAAGACCCCCAAGTAAAAGGAAAGAAGGTATATAGGACTCAGTGGGGTTGAGGGGAAGGGGAGGTTAAATTGACACAACAAGAAGCCTATCGTCTTGAATATAAACGTACATTTCTAGAAAAAAAAGCAGAGCAAAACAGCTTCTACTTCAATAAGAAGCTTCAGTTCTGAGGAGTAGTTCCAAAAGATGCCTCATTCTCTGCAAGAGTCATTCAAGATGAATAGGTGAAGAACACATCTAAAGGAGGGCTTTGGGGCCTGCCATGTGTTCCTGGACAAAGGTGTTACTTGCTCCTACTTCTAGGACTCTGGACTTTTGCTCTGCTAAAGAAATTCTCTCAATGAGGTCCTTCAAGGAAACAATAACTGATGTGAGGTAATTGAAGATCTATTCTCCTCTTGTTTTCTTTTATATTGCCAGAGTTGGCCTAATTGCCCAGCCAGTACCTTAAACTTAGAAAGCTATGGAAAATGAAAAACTGCACTGAACTTGGAGTAGGAAAAAAAACTGGCTTCCAATTCTGGCTCAGACACTAATTAAATGATCTCTGGCAAATTTCACTTTCTCTGGGCCTGTTTTGCCACCTGTAAAATTAAGGCATGAAGACTTGCATCTCCCCTAGTTGGGATGAGGAGTCAGTGGGATGATGGCTTTGGAAGTATCTGGTACATACTGAGAACTCAAGAAGTGCTAAATTACAAAGAACTCATCACATTCACCTGTCCTGTTCCTTTTGCAGTGGTCCTCCTTACTGTGAGAAGTCCCTGGGTGACACAAATAGTTAAGCACTTGACTACTCACTGAACGGACGGCCTTAGAATCCACCCAGGGGTGCCCCAGAAGACAGGCGTGGTGATCTGCTTCCAAAAGGTCGTGGCCTTGAAAACCCTATGAAGCAGTTCTATCTGCACATGTGAGGTCACCATGAATCAGAACCAACTTGATGGAAACTAACAACAATCACCTCTGTGAAGGGACTCCATCACCCCAATTTATATAGTCAAAACCTCAGAGTCATATTTGACTTGACGCCATGCCATATGAGATATGGTGGAAGTAGTTGGGGCTGTTTGCCCCAAGAACAGAAGATGCAAGGGGATCTGGTCTAGGGTCTTCATATCTCTGAAGGACTATCATGGAAGAGAAAGAATAGACTGATCCCAGTGGTCCCAGAAAGAATGAGAACCTCTGGGTGGAAGCCATAGGTAGTCTATGTTCAGCTTAACAAAAGGAAGAACTTTTTAATGGTAAAGGCTATCCATGGATGGAATGGGTTCTTTCAGAGCAGTAAGCAACTCTCTGGAAGTAGTCAGGCAGAGGCTAGCAAGGAAGTTTTAAGGTGGCATCAATTGGGGTGAAAGAAAATAATGATTCATGAAAGCCTACTATGTATCAGGCACTATGCTAGATGCTTTGCAGGGATTATCTCTTTTAATCATCACAGTAACACTATAATATATATGATATGGGTACTAGTCTCCTTGTTTTTCAGGTAGAAAACTGAGGCTCAGAGAAGTTCAATATTTCTTACTTGGCTTACTACTGATATTATAGATGGGTGGGGGCAACAATTCTTTGTTTTACTAAGCTGGTTGGCACCAAATGCAGTAGTACCCCAGTCTTTGTGTAAAAAGAAATGCACACACATGCATACACACATATTTCTAAATTTTGTATGGAAGCACTGGTCATAGTTGGGAATAATGGATAAATAACATGCTTAAGATCACAAACAGCAGACACATAGCAGACCCAAGACTTGAACACAGATGTGTCTAGCTTGGAAGGTAGATACACCTTCTATTGCATCATTCACAGAAGTGGAATGGGAATGCATAGCCTTTTGAGGTCTAGCCTAATCCCAAGAGATTCTGATTCTCTCATTCTGCGTTTTTTTTTTTATTCCATATTATTTATCAGCTTTGAAGTTATATAAATTCAACTTTTGTGAGGCCTTGTTAAATCCATTGTCACTTTCCTGTTCCCATAGCCACCACCTCGGTTGCAGGACCTCGTTCCCTCTCTGCATCTGTTTTATCCTCCTCCTGTCTCACTTTTACCAGATTAATCTTCCTGAAGTACAGATATGACTTTTTCATCGGCTCAGAAACTTCCAATGACTTTCCATCGTCTGTCAAATCGAATCAAAATTGTAGTTTCCAAAGTCTTTCATAATTTGGCACCAAACAACCATGGCAACTTTAGTTTCCACTTTTCCCCTAATTATACTCTAAAATCCAGCCCAACCAGTGTTCTTGTGACATGCCTTGAGCTTTCCTGCCTTCAAGACTTTGTTCTTGTTGTTTTCTCTGCTTCGACTGCCTTCTTTCCTGTCTCCACCTATTGCAATCCCAGCTTTGTTGCACGGTCCATCTTCAGTAATAATAAAAGTTAATGTTTTGAGTGCTTATTTTGAGATAGTCACTGTGCTAAATGTGTGCAAGCGTTTTACCTGGATTCTCATTTAAACCTCACAACAACCAGATGAGGCAAGTGCTATTATTATCTCCATTTTAGCGTAGAGTAAACTGAAGCACAGAAAGAGGAAAGTGATTTTACTTGTCCAACATCACAAAAGTTAACAAACAGTAGGGATGGGATTTGAACTGGCTCTGGAGCCCTGAAAGATGTTATAATGTAAACAAACAAAAAACAAACAAAAACCTTTCTTATTTTCCCTGGTTCAACTTGATGTGATCCTAACTTGACAACCTCAAAGCATTTTAACTGCAGGTTTGAAGGCTATATATACACATGATGAGACAACCAAAGCCCAGTGGGTACAGCCTATGTCTTAGTCATCACTCTGTCTCACATTATAGCGATGGCACTGAGTAGGTGCTTAGTGAGTCTGTTAAGTTGAATAGAAGATGTGTTGGGGTGAAAGAGGGGACAGGAGAGTTATATGGGGAGAGATGTCTAGAGGGAGATGCACCATACTCTCCAGCCACCCTTCACGACATTGGCCAAAGGTGTGTCAACACCTGTCCAAATCAGACCCTGCAGTCTCTGCTTTCTCAGTTTGGTTTCTAATGGGTCTCTTGTCCCTCAGTCCTCACAGCTGCCCAGCCTGCCAGTGTTTGAGGTGAGGCAGGATCAAGATAAAATATCATTCACTGCCCTGGGCTCAGTTTCCAGGAGTGAGTGATCAGTGAAACACAGCCAGGCTAGTGGAGGTGGGGGGGCTGAAAGCCCCTAAACAGAGACAGCTGGCTCTTAGCACAAGCCCTGGCTTATCCAGGGAGCATGTGGGTGGGATCTTAGCACAAGCCCTGAATTGCCCAGGGAGCACATGGTTGGGCCAGGAGCTCAGCTTCCCTTGGGATGCACCACATGCCTGATCCACACATCCTCCCTCCACATGGCTCCAGGCCTCCTCTTCCTTATTTCCCAACCCCAGAATAATCAGGATGGTTGGATGTGCCTGGGCATGTTCCCTGAGGCCATCAGGGTTTACAAGAGCCTACACAGGCAGGAAGTGGCTAGACAAGGAAGGCCCTAGGGGTATCAGCCTGGGTCTCTGGTACCTCAGACAGCACTCCCCAGACACAGATGGGAGGATGCACAAGCAACAGCCACCACTAGGTGTCTTCCCAACTGCTAACTTTGCATCTTCCTAGCAGGGTCGCCTTAACTTTATCTTGTATTCCCCTCCTCCAGGTGCCATAGGTCCAAGTCCACTTACCACACCAGGAGATGATTCTGCACTTACTCTGTGAGGAATAAATGTGTGAATGCTGCACCAGGAACGGGATTCCAGGACAAATGCACCTCAGCACAGGCCAGACATCCCACCAAGCCCTCGCCCCTCAGTCCCAGCCTGCATACTGCACTCACAATAGATGAAATCTCTTGCAATCAAAGCTCCCGCTCCACTCACTTCATGTACATTCACAGTAACAACAGCCCAAACCCACCCTCTATTTCCTTCCTGTTATGCCTGCCTCCCCCTCCCCCACCCCGCCACCTGAAGCTCTAGAGGCAGCTATCGGAGTACTTGAGTCCCTGGGTGTGGCTATGCAAAGTAGTCTCACTCCTGAAAGGGCACTGTGAGTCTATGGGGTAAACAGTGACCAAGGCACTGACTGGTATAACAGGAGACTCAAATCTCCCAGGACTGAAGGGGGTGGGCAAAAGCGGGGGAACAGGGAGTGTGGCCCAACCCAGTCTGTGGGAGAGGAGCCAGTGTCAAGTGTCAGAGGCACAGTGCAGATTCCATTTCTTGTGACTATTTCACAGCGAGATGCAGCTCAGCTAATAAAAGTTGTGCACACAAGTTAGCAGACCTGGAACTTGACAAGCTTGGAAAAGTAAGGATTTTCGGACACACAGAAAAGCACTTCCCAGCTCTAGCCTTATTTTACTTTATTTTTAATACTCCTTCCTTCAGAAGGTAGGCAGGATTCAGAGAGGTGGAGGAGAGGAGACATGAAGCAAAGGAAAGGCCAGTAAGAGTCATGGAGAACTGGATTCTGGGCTCAGTTCTGACCTTGGGCCAGCCCCATCTCTTCCCTGGGCCCAGCATCTCTGTTCTGCAAGGAGTCCCAAAGAGCTCTTCCAGCTCTGACACTCTGGAAGTTTATGAGTCTATGATTTCAGAGCCAGTAGTGGGGAAGTCCTGAAATGTTCCTAGTTCTTGAATTTCAGGAACTTGCAGAGGTGTTGGGGAGTGTGATGGTTAAGATTGTGTGTCAATTTTGCTTTTCTAGAGAACCCAGCCTAAGACAGGGAGATATAACAGACTGGACATAGTCAGAGAACAAAAGACAGTATAGAATGAAGGGCCAAACTATGAGGGGCAGGCAAGAAGCAGGTGAGCTGGTAAAAGAGGAGGGAGAAAAAAAGAAGGGAAATATGTCCAGGGAAGGCTACTTCTTTTCAATAGATTAAACCAAAATCCATTGCTGTCGAGTTGATTTCAACTCATAGCAACCGTATAGGACAGAGTAGAACTGCCCCACAGGATTTCCAAGGAGTGGCTGGTGGATTTGAACTGCCGACCTTTTGGTTAGCAGCAGAACACTTAACACTAGCATCCCCAGGGCTCCTTTACTAGATTGGGAGGGTTTTAAAGAATGGGGGAGCAAACAGAATTATGGGTAGAGGAAAAGGAAAGCAAGAGGGAGGGGACCAAGCAATGTGTTATTATCAGACTCTGAGGGGCCCATCTGGTCTGCATAGAGGCTATGTCAGGAGTTTAAGGTTGGGTCTCAGTACAGGGGCTGCAAATTCTTTGGTGGAAAAAAGGGCTGAATAGGCTCCGGGGTGACTTTGAACAGGCCCTGAATGAACTCTGAATCTAGCCTCTGGCTAGAACTGGGACTAAACTGTAGCCACTTAGACTGTTACTGTGGGCTCAGGTTAGAAGAAGGGAAAACTGTCTGAGTTGGAATTCCAGGTCTGCCCCTTGCTAGCTGTGTGACCTTGGGCAAGTTACTTAACTCCTTTTGTGGCTCAGTATCCTCATCTGTAAAAGGGGGACAGTAGTAATCTCTTCCTCATAGGGTTGTTTTCAGAATTAAACAGGTTAATACACAGTCATGTGTCCTTAATGTCCATGATTTGTTCTGTGAAATATGATGTTATGTGATTTGGACATTGTGTGAACACCATATTATTTTCTTATGGCAACTTTGAGATAGCAGAGGATAGGGAAGCCTCAGGGTTCTGCTCACTGCTGTCTGGGCTAGGTCAGTGGCTGCATCCAGGTGGAGGGATGGCATGGCGAGGGTGCATGCTGAGCTGGCAAAGCCCAGGGACTGGGCCGTTAGAGGTGAGGCCCTGGGGCATTCAGGAAGGTATTAGGCCATATGGAGGCCCAGACAGCCCTGTAAGCCCATTTCACTGAGGATGCAGTTTAGGGATGCAAGGTAAGCCCAGGGTAGGTTCCCCAAGCACAAGCTAGTCCAAGGTGCAAAAGTGGTGCTTTCCTCCTGGCTACTGTGGTTATATCCCCTACATTCCATTTTCCGATTGGGATTTCTGAATTTATGGGACCACGGACATATATGAGGTTGGACATAGTCTGAACGAATGTTATGTGGTGCGTAACTGTATAAAATATTTGTTAATATATATGAAATAGTTGTTAATTGTTACGGAATGAATTGTGTCCCCCCAAAATATGTGTCAACTTGGCTAAGCCACGATTCCCAGTATTGTGTGGTTGTCCTCAATTTTGTGATCTGATGTAATTATCCTCCATTTTGTGGTGTGTTGTTAATCCTAGCATCTACACCTGTGATTATGGTCCCATTTGGGAATGAATTGACCATTATGTTAATAAGGCAGAATTAGGGTGAGATGTGTCTTGAGTCACTGCCTTACTAGAGGGTATGGCTCAAGTCACCATCCTTACACCAGTCACCGCCTTTACCACCCTTATTCAAGTCACGCCCTTATTTGAGTCACACCTTTTATCTTACAAGAAATAAAAGCAGAGAGAAGCAAGCAGAGAAAGGAACCTCAACACCACCAAGAAGAAGAGACAGGAGTGGAGCACATCCTTTGGACCCTGAGACGTCGCACTGAGGAACCTCCTAGAACCAAGAGACAGAGAGAGAGAGAGCTGTAATGCTGGAGAAATGGCGGTAGTAGAACCAGGAGACCAGCACAAGATGGCATGGGAGATGAAGTACGGAGCAAGAAAGAGCTGAGTGTCTTTGGGCAGGAGGCTTCCTGGTGGAGTGGGGTGCCTCTAGCACTTATTGGGTTACAAAGGAGCTTGTAACACTTGCCCCAGCAGGGCAGAGGTTGGGCGAAGGGCTCAGGGTTTGAGGGCCAGAGACAGGCTTTCTTGAGAACAAGGCTGAGAAGAGGATCTCCTGATTTACATGGACCTTCCTCTAGCACCATCAGAAAGAGAAAGCTTTCCCCATGAGCCAGAGCTCTGAAATTGGAATTCCAGCCTAAACTGTGAGAAAATAAATTTCTGTTTGTTAAAGACAGCCAATTGTGGTACTTCTGTTATAGCAGCACTAAACAACTAAGACATTAATATATGTATGAAATAGTTGTTAATATATATAAGGAGTTTGGAACAGTGCATGAAATAATAAAAAGTACCATACAAGTGCTTATTAAATAAAAATAAACAAAGGCACCTTGGTAGTGCAGTGGTTAGGTGTTCAGCTGCTAACCAAAAAGGTTGGCAGTTCAAATCCACCAGCTGCTCCTTGGAAATCCGATGGGACAGTTCTACTCTGTCCTGTAGGGTCGCTATGAGTTGGAATCGACTCGACAGCAAGGGGTTTGGTTTTTGGTTTTAGGGCACTCTGATGTCATCTGTGAGATTAAAACAAAAATAGCTACCCTGTGTACCTCTTATTTCTTCCCTGTTCTTTCTCAAAGGAGGGAACCTCTGCTTTTCCTCCACCCTGTGCTGCCTAGAGAAACTTTATTACAGACAGTCTTGGAGCTCTAATGTACTGTCCCCATTTTATAGGGGAAGGGACTCCTTGTACTCCTCGACCCTGTCTGGAAGGATAGGAGGAAGCCTATGAAAAAGGTACCAGGGGAACTTCAGGGTCCATAAATTATTGCCTGATTAAGTGAAAAGTGACCATAAGCAGCAAATATGAAGCTACTGTCCTCTACTATGGAGCCCTGGTGACGCAGTGGTTAAGAGCTAGACTGCTAACCAAAAGGTTGGCAGTTCAAATTCACCAGCTGTTCCCTGGAAACCCTGTGGGGCAGTTCTACTCTGTCCTATAGGGTCACTATGAGTCGGAATTGACTCGACGGCAACAGGTGTGGGTTGGGCCTCTACAAAAACTTGTCCAATGATAATATAATAGTAGCTAACCCTCACTGAACACCTCCCCTGTTCCAAGTGTCTTACATGGATGAATTTATTTCATCCCCACAGCAACCCCATGAAGGCCAAAACCTTGAAGTCACCCTTACCTCTTCTTTTTCTCGTACACCATATCCAATCCATCAGCAAATCCAATTATATCTGCCTTCAAAATATACCCTGAGATTCTCTATAAACCTTGAACCAAAACTAGCCCCTGAGGTCACACTTTAGCTAAATAACACATTGGCTCACCTAATAAACAATATCACCTGTGAGTACTGTGCTCCTTTAAAAAATCATCTATATGAAACCAAATGGTCAGCAATTACTTTAAAACAAAGATGAGCAGGTAAGGGGGCAGGAAACTAGATTAATGAAAATGAAACAGCCAGAATGGAAATAATGAGAATGTTCACACGTTGTGAAGAAAGTAACCAATGTCACTGAACAATTTATGTAGAGATTTTTGAATGGGAATCTAAACTGCTGTGTAAACCTTCACCAAAAATTATTATTTAAAATATGTATGTATATACGTCCTGAATTGCACAACTTCTCAGAACCTTCACTACTCTGGTCCAAGCCACCATCACCCTTCTCCTGGATTATTGTCATAGCTTTCAAAAGGTGCCCTTTCTTTTGCCCTTACCCCACTCTAGTTAATTCTCAGCATAGAATCCAGAGCATTCCTTTGAAAATGTAAATCAGTCCAAGTCTGTCCAAACAATTCCAATGGCTGGCTTCTTATTTACAGTTAAAGCCAAAGTCCTTAACAATGGTTTACAATAATTTATAATCTGCCACATCCCACACCTACCATCATGGCCCTCTATCTCTGATCTCTTCTCCTACCACTGCCCTTGACTAGTCCACCCAACCATACTGGCCTGTTTGCTGCTCCTCCTAACACTCAAAGCATGCTCTAACATCAGAGTCTTTGCACATGCTATTCTTCACCCTGGAAATTCTTACCCCCAGATATCAGCATGGCTCACTCCCTCACTTTCTCCAGGTCTCTGTTCAAATGTCACCTTCTCAGAGAGGACTTTCCAGATCTAATATAGGTTAATAGGGATTTCCAGGGCTTTTTGGACTTCACTGGGTAGGTGGGCTTTTTCTTAGCACCAACCCCAAGTACCTGATCTCGAGTTAAGGCTTTCAGCTCTGCCGTCTATAGGGGATCCACTCTGGCTCCATGCATGTGGGTAGCAGAACTGAGGTTGGGTCAGCCTGCCTCCCCATCTGCTTCTTTCATGATGAGCAAGACTAATTTAGTGGACTCAGAGTACAATCAGGTGAAAAGTTTTTCTCTGTTTACATTTCACTGCTGGAACTAGCCTGACCTGACACCGCAATAGACAGGGCCAGCTTGTCCTCTGTATCAGGCCAGTCTGGGGGCAGGGGGGTTCTTCTGGAGTCCATTGAGGGATTCAGGGTTCTCTACTGTCATCCTTCAACTATCTCTCAGAGCTTACCCAAGGTCACATAGGGGATTACTGTTCTTGGCTCTGTCCATCCCGGAGATACTCGATCGCCTTTTCATTCCAGGGTCCAACACAACTAGGGGTTACCTCTCATTAGAAAGCCACATGGTTATTCAGGCAGACTGAGTCCCTTAAAATCCATCTGGAGGCTCTAGTGATAAGGTGGCTGGCAACCGGGAGCAGAAGCAGAGGCTAAAATCCCCGAGGGAAGCTGAGGCATGTGAGGCAGCCCGTATGGACTCCAGCATCTCTTGTGATGTCCTTAAGTTCCAAGATAAGCTCCTTTAGTAAGCCCATAAGATGTGTGTTAATAACCTTGGGCATAGGTGTCTGGTGCAATGGCACATCCAGGCTTAGGTCTTCTGGATTAGAAAGCAAGGATATCAGAAAGAGTTACTTCCAGCTCTGGGATTTTTCAAACTTTAGTTAGATCCTAGAATAGTTCAATAACCTCCTTCCACTTTCCCAGGAAGGCTGTTTCAAACTCACTCCTAACACTAAACTCTCTACACTAACACATCATGCTCCAAACTCCTAGCAGATGACTTCACCTCTAGTTTCACTGAGAACATAAAAAGGAATCAGGCTTGAACACTCTAAAAAGCTTCCGACCCCTCCACTTTCAAGCTTATCCTTGTATCTTTTCTCAGACCATCTTCCTGTCCCAGACTAATCTCTCCATCTGTGTCCATTTCTCCTGTCTGCTGTACTTTGCTTTACCTTGTATCTTCTCAGTTTCTCCTTCTCTGGCTCCTTCCCCTAAACTCTTTCCATTCTGAGCCAAGATTCTGGAGAGGTTTTTCCATAGTCATTGTTTCCAGTTCAAGAGACCCATGAATTCCTTGCTTTCAAACCCATGGCCTCTTTCCTGCCTTCTTACTTGAATTCTTTGAAACATTCAAAATTGTTTAGCTCCTTTCCTTCCTGAATCTCTTCCCCTGACTTTCATGGAACCTATGTCTCCTGGTTTACTCCTTTCTCTAAAACTTTCTCTTGATTCTCCTTCTCCACTTGCCTCTCAAATGTTGAAGTTTTCCAGAGTCCTCCCCTGCGCATTGTCTTTCTTGCCTGATTCTAACTTTTCTCTCACTAGAATGTGATCCCATATAAGATAAGCAGGAACCCTATCTATCATTTCATTAATTAATTGCCACATGCAGAAAAGTACATACAGCATATTAAGTAGGTAATGTCTTTGTTGAATATATTAATAAATAAATGAAGAGATGAACACAAGGTGGAGATTGCTCATGTTTGAATTCATCCTTCTGTAAATGAGCTCCTTGGCTTCAGATGGGCCACCATACAAAGAAGATGGCTAAAAACAACACTGGTGCCTAACTGGAAATCATAACAATAATAGCCAACGCTTGATCAGTACTTACTCTATATGTCATAACCTGTGCTAAATGTTCTACATACATTATCTATTTAATCTTCATTGTTATCCAATGACATACACACTGTGATATCATCCCAATTTTATATATGAGAAAATCGATGCACAGAAATGACAGACAACTTGTACGTAGTGCCAAAACCAGTAAGTGGCAATTTATTCAGTACTCTCAAGAATAGCTGATGTCTGAATTATTCACTGCCACACTCTACAGTATAATCTTTTCTTTCCTTCCCAATCAGTGCCCCTTCTCTTCATCCCTGGACAGCTATTCTAAACATCTACCTTTTCCTAAAGTCTCTACTCTAGCACAGAATTCTCATTTCAGAAAATGGACCTTTGTATCAAGAAAACAGATATTATTGGGCGTGAAATCCCTCCCTCCTTTATGCCTGGAAAGTTCTCTCTCTATACATATATTCACCCATCCTTGCTTTACTTCTCTAAGCAGAGAAAGGGGGAGAGCTGAGCCTTTTCTCCTCACCTGCTCCCTATGGATCATGCTCTATCAATTATCCCCACTCTTTCTGGTACCTTCATTATTCACCTTCCCTCTGGTGCTTACCCCCTCTACCCACAAAAATATTCAAATCCCTACTACCACAAAATAAAAGCAAACCTTCCTCTACACGGCCTCCTCCACAAATTAAAGCATCATCTTTCTTCCTTTCTCAGTCAAATATCTTGCCAGAGTAGTCTCCACTCACTGTTTCCACATCTTTACTGTCCATTAGGACCCTATTGTAATCTGGCTTCTAGCCCCATTTGCTCTCCCTGAGGCCACCAGTGACCTCTTTCTTGCCAAATCTGAGGGAACATTTTCTACTCATTTTCTTATTTGATTTCTCTGCAGCTTTTTCCAGTGTTAGTCACTCTTTTCTTAAGGAAATGTTCTTCCCTGTGTTCCTGGTTTTCTACTATTTCTCTAATCCTTCTCAAGTTGTGTCGCTGTATATTCTCCCTGGTCTCATCCCATAAATATTAAGGAGACATGGGATCTCACAATATTTTACAAACATGACCTCATTTACCCCATAGAATAACTCACTGAAGTAGGTATTATTTTCCTTACTTTACTCAGGAGGCTACTCAGAATCAGAAGTGATTGCATTGCCCAAGGATACCGAGCAAGCACAAGCTAGATCCAGAACTACAGCCGGAATCTTACACAGCATTATGCTGTCATGATCAAAGAAAGAGCACACCAGCAGACTGGCTTTGGATTCTGAATTGGGACCTTAAATCTGTCACTTATTAGCTTGCTCACGTGTGATCTTAGGCAAGCAATCTCTCTTTGCCTCAGTTCTCTCATTTATAAAACAGGGATAGAAACAAGGTTTCTTGGAAGATTAAAGAGGAACATTTGGAGAATATCTAGCCCAGTTCCAGACACAGGAACTGAATAATTGGGATCTCCTAAGATGATGATAATGACTATTGTTATTAACTTTTTACCCACTCGCAACTAATTTTAAAGAGCCCTGGTGGTACAGTGGTTAAGCATTTGGCTGCTAACCAAAAGGTAGGCAGTTCAAATCTGCCAGCTCCTCCTTGGAAGCCCTATGGGGCAGTTCTACTCTGTCCTATAGGGTCACTATGAGTCAGAATCAAATTGACAGCAACGGATTTGGGTTTTGATTTTTTTAACGAATTGTCCAACCTTTAACCTGTTGTTGTTAGGAGCTATCTTAGTTATCTATGGTTGCCATAACAGAAATACCACAAATTGATGGTTTTAACAAAGAGAGAAATTTATTTTCTCACAGTCTAGGAATTCAGGGTGCCAGCTCCAGGGGCAGGAGCTGTTGGCTCTGGGGGAAGGTCCTTGTCATCAGTCTTCCCCTGGACTAGGAGCTTCTCAGCACAGGAATCCTGGGTCCAAAGGACATGCTCTTTTCCCAGGGCTCCTTTTTTGGTGCCATGAGGTTCTCCTGTCCCTCTGCTCAAGATATAGCCTAATCTTGTAGTTTGAGTCCTACCTCATTAACATGACTGCCTCTAATCCTGATTCATTAATATCATAGAGGTAGGATTTATAACACATAGGAAAATCACATCAGATGACAAAATGTTGGACTATCACACAACACTAGGAATCATGGCTTAGCCAAGTTGACAGACATTTTTGGGGGACACAATTCAATCCATAACAGGTGCCATCAAGTCAGTTATGACTCAAAGTGACCCTATGTACAAGAGAACAAAACACTGCCCAGCCCTGCACCCATCCTCACAATTGTTGCTATGTTTGAGCCCAATGTTGCAGCTACTGTGTCTGTCCATCTTGCAGAGGGTCTTCCTCTTCTTTGCTGACCTTCTACTTTACCAAGTATGATGTCCTTCTCCAGGGACTGATCCCTCCTGATAATGTGTCCAAAGTATGTGAGACAAAGTCTTGCCTTCCTCCCTTCTAAGGAGCATTCTGGCTAAGCTCTTACTCTAACCTTAATGTATTAGCCTACCTTCTTTATCACTAGTTTCTGGTTTTGTTTGTTTTTGCTACATGACTCAAACCTCCTGTGAGAGAATATACTTTTGTCTGAGACAAGTAGCCAAATCCCCATGTCTTCTCTACTCACTGCTTCATCAGTCCTAGATCCAGAGCTTCAGCATGCACTGACCAGAAGACTTTGCAATTCTGACCCTTTTATACATGTGTTAGTCAATAATACTGTTTTGGTATTGTGGACACAGTTCTTTAAACTTTTGTGCACACAAATCTTAGTTAATCTTTAAATCATGGGACAGTAGTATTACTATTGGTATGCAAATTTACTAATTGGAAAGGGTAGAATTGTCGTCTGCTGGCTGTGTACTATATGCAGGCACTGTGCTAGGCACTTTATAAAAGTTATTTCACTAACTCTTCAGAGCCCATCCATGAGCTGGGAATTAGCAACTCCATTTTAAAAATGACAAAATGGGCATATAAAATGTTAAGTGACATCTTAACAAGCACAAAATTTCCAAGCAGAGGAGTTGAGATTTGAGCCCAAGTTTTCTGTATTACCTGGAGCCCTGGTGGCACAGTGGTTAAACATTTGGCTGCTAATCAAAAGGTTGGCAGTTCAAATCCAACAGCTTTTCCTTGGAATATGGGGCAGTTCTACTCTGTCATATAGGGTCACTATGAGTTGGAATCAATGGCAGCGAGTTTTTCTGAGGCAAACATCAAAGTTCTTTTCACTGTACAATGCTGCTTCTCACCTACAGATGGGGTGATGGGGATAGAAAGCATCAAATTCATTGAGAATTCAAAAAAGGGCTTAGATACTTCACTCTAAAACTCTGCTTATAGAATGAGGACCACAGGGCTTTACAGAAGCATTTGTTAAGATTGTTTAATTCACTTCATTCTCAAAAGAATGCAGCATGATGTTCCTCACACACACACACACACACACAAATAAATAAATAAATAAGAGAGAAAGAACAAAAAAGATTGTGGTGGGTGGCTACATTAAAATATACACAATCATATAAAAGATTCATAATCATATGAGAGATTTATCTAGTCCCCAGAAAACCCAGTGCTGTCGAGTCGATTCTGACTCATAGCGACCCTATAGTCCCCAGAAGGCAGGTACTAAAATTCTTAATCTTTTTTTTTAAGAATTATTATTATTTATTGTACTTTAGATGAAGGTTTACAGAACAAACTAGTTTCTCACTAAGCAGTTAGTACACATACTGTTTTACGACATTAGTTAACAACCTCAGGCAACACTCACCCCTTCTCAAACTTCTCAGAGTTATTCACAGCTTTCCTCTCCCCTCCTGCCTTCTAGTCCTTTCCCCTGAGCAGGTGTGCCCTTTTAGTCTCCTTTTATTTTAGAGGCCTGTGTTTGATTTCTTTTCCCTGCTTTTTCTGTTATTGATTTCCACTTTTATGGCCTTATGTTCAGGGAAGACGCTTTGTAATATTTCAATGTTTTGGATTCTGCTAAGGCTTGCTTTATGACTTAATATGTGGTCTATTCTAGAGAATGTTCCATGTGCACTAGAAAAGAAAATATACTTGGCTGCTGTTAGGTGGAGTGTTCTATATATGTCTGTGAGGTCAGGTTGGTTGATTGTGGCATTTAGATCTTCCATGTCTTTACTGAGCTTCTTTCTGGATGTCCTGTCCTTCACCGAAAGTGGTGTGTTGAAGTCTCCTTTTATTACTGTGGAGCTGCCTATCTCATTTTTCAATGCTGTTAGAGTTTGTTTTATGTATCTTGCAGCCCTGTCATTGGGTACATAAATACTTAATGTGGTTATATCCTCCTGGCATATTGTCCGTTTAATCATTATATAGTGTCCTTCATTATACTTTGTGGTGGATTTAACTTTAAAGTCTACTTTGTCAAAAATTAATATTGCCACTCCTATTCTTTTTTGATTGTTGTTTACTTGATGTATTTTTTTCCAACCTTTGAGTTTTAGTCTGTTTGTGTCTCTAAGTCTAAGGTGTGTCTCTTGTAGGCAGCATATAGACAGATGGTGTTTTTTAATCCATTCTGCTACTCCCTGTCTCTTCGTTGGTGTATTTAGTCCATTTGTTTAGTGCTGTCATTTTGATGTCTTTTTTGTGTGTTGTTGACAGTTTCTTTTTTCACCTAATTTATTTGTGCTAAGTAGTTTATCTCTATATATTGTCTTTTCTTCTTATTCGTTGTTGATTTTGTGTCTGCTGAGTCACTATTTTTTCCTTGTTTTATTTTGATGAGTAGGATTGTTAGTCTCCTTTGTGGTTACCTCAATATTTTTCTATTTTTAAACCTAACTTTTATTTCTTTATATCACCTTGTCTTCCTCTCCATTTGAAAGATCTATGACAACATTTCTTAGTTCCTCTTTCTTGCTTACTGTTGTGTCCTTTTACATAATAAAATCACTGTTTTCCTGTTTTGAGTGTTTTCTTATCTTGATTTATTTTTGCGATTTCCCTGTATGGGTTGACTTCTGATTTCTCTGTCCAGTGTTCTAGTCTTGAGTTGATACCTGATATTATTCATTTTCTAACCAAAGAATTCCTTTTAGTATTTCTTGTAGTTTTGGTTTGGTTTTTATGCATTCCCTAAACTTCTTTTTATCTGGAAATGTCCTAATTTCACCTTCATATTTTTGAGACAATTTTGCTGGATATATGATTCTTGGCTAGAAATTTTTTTCCTTCAATGCTTTATATAAGTCATCCCATTGCCTTCTTGCCTGCATGGTTTCTGCTGAGTAGTCTGAGCTTATTCTTATTGACTCTCCTTTGTAGGTGACTTTTTTTGTTTATCCCTAGCTGCTCTTAAAATTCTCTCTTTACCTTTGGTTTTGGCAATTTTGATTATAATATGTCTTGGTGACTGTCTTTTAAATTCTACCTTATGTGGCGTTCGATGAGTATCTTGGATAGTAGATATCTTCTCATCTTTCAGGATATCACAGAAGTTTTCTGCCAACAAATCTTCAACAATTCTCTCTGTATTTTCTGTTACCCTTCCCTGTTCTGGTACTCCAATCACTCGTAGGTTATTTCTCTTGATAAAGTGCCACATGATTCTTAGGTTTTCTTCATTTTTTTAATTTTTTTATCTGATTTTTCTTCAAATTTATTGGTGCCAAGTCCTTTATCTTCAGGCTCACCAATTCTGCCTTCCATTTGCTCAATTCTGCTCCTCTGATTTTCTGTTGATTTGTCTAATTCTGTAATTTTATTGTTAATCTTCTGAATTTGTGATTGCTGTCTATCTATGGTTTCTTGATGCTTATTAAATTTTTCATTATGTCCTTTAATAACCTTTTTAACTTCTTCAACTGTTTTATTTGTGTGTTCCTTGGCTTGTTCTGTGCATTGCCTGATTTCCTTCCTGATGTCTTGAAGGTTTCTGTGTATTAACCTTTTTTATTCTGCCTCTGGTAATTCCAGGAAGGCACTTTCATGTAGAAGATCCCTTGATTCTTTGTCTCTAGAGCTTGTTGAAGTGATCATGGTCTGTTTCTTTATGTGACTTGATATTGACTGTTGTCTCCAAACCATCTATAAGTTATTGTGTTAGTTTATTTTATGTTTGCTTACCGTATCATAGCTTCTTGCTTCATTTTCTTTTGATATGCCCAAATGGGTTGCTTGAGTGAGCTAGCTTGATTATTTTTGCCTTTGGAGCTCTGATGTCCTGTCCCCAGGTTGCTAGAGTTGTTATCAGGTATATCAGTCTAGGAGTCCATTCACTTTTCTTGTAGGAATTCATCTCAGGTGTCCAGGTAGCTGAACATTAAGTGTGTGGTACACGCTTTGTCCTACAGTCTTAGAGGGGCAGGGGTGATTGGTGTAGGTACCAGTATCTGGTTGCAGCAGGGGGTCACCCTTTGCAAGGCAGGGGGCTGAGAACCATCCCCCAAGTGTCTCTGATGATAGTGTGTCCCTGTTCCCTAGTGCGTTCAGGTGGGTGGGTTCTGCAGATGGACCATGGGCACCCAATGTTTTTGGTTGTAAGGACTGGGAGGTACCAGTTGTCCTTGGACCCCTGTCAAGGGTGGTTGGATGACCTGAGAGGAGCCACCAGTCCTTAGGCCCCTGATATGGGTAGGTGAAGACCGTGTTTAATAGGCAAAGTGGTGTCAAACATCAAACACCCAGCTCTCCACCACATAGCTGAAACACTTGTAGTCTGCCAACAGGTGCCTACTCTCCTGAAACAGGCCCACACAGGTCCATGCAGAGGGGAAAGTTACTCAAAGTCCACAGAGCATTTATGCCTGGACAAGAGCCCCTTCTGTCCTGAGCTCCCCTAGTTAGTGAAGCTGGCAAATTATATTTTCCCCCAATTGCAAATTTATTCCTTCTCCAGGGCCTGGAGAATGGCTCTAGGCACTCATCAAGACCTATCTCAGGCCCAAGGAAATCAACAGCCAGTGAAGTTGGCTTGGGGGCAAATTTTTTCCTTCCCCAAGACTGGTAGGATGGCTCTAGGTGCTCAACAGGGCCTATCTCAAGCCCAGAGAATTCAGCCACTAAAGCTGGCTTGATGGCGGGGGGGCATGGTAAAATATATGCAAGTGCTTATCTTTTGCCAAGAGGGCCGTTCTTCTCTGGTTCCAGAGGTGTGAGTAGGCTGTGTGGCTGGCTGCTCTCCCTGAGGAAACTGCAGCCGAATGCTAGTACCAGCCCACCTCAGCAAGTCCCAGAAATGGTGCCTGAGGGCTCCTGGTAATTCAGGTCCGGTAACTCCTCTCTACTTCTGAACCATCTCTTCATCCCCCTGCCCCTCAGTTCTTTTTCTAACCTTGCCTTTGATGTTCAGGGCTCCTAGGTTGTCATAAATATACTCGTTTCACTTGTTTTTTTGTGTCTTTTTTGTAAGAAGGCTTGCTGGAAGCTTTTGTCTATTCCGCCATCTTGGCCCCACCCCCACTTTATTTAGTTTCGATATGCCCAAGTGGGTTGCTCGAGTGAGCTAGTTTGATTATTTTCACCTTTGAAGCTCTGATGTCCTGTCACTAGAAGGTTAGAGCTGTTATCAGGTATATCAGCCTAGGAGTCCATTCACTTTTCTTGTATGGATTCAGCTCAGGTATCCAGGTGGCTGGTCATCAAGTGTGTGGTAAAGTCTCTGTCTTACAGTCTTAGAGGAGCAGGTAAGATTTGTGTAGGTACTGGTATCTGATTGCAGTAGGGGGTCACGCTCTGAACAAGGCAGGGGGCTGAGAACCATCCCCCAAGTGTCTCTGAGGAAGGACTGTCCCTGTTCCCTAGAGTGTACAGGTGGGTGTGTTCTGCAGACGGACCGTGGGTACCCAATACTTTTGGTTGTAAGGACTGGGAGATACCAGTTGTCCTTGGACCCCTGTCGCAGGTGGCTGGGTGACCGCAGTGAAGCCACCAGTCCTTAGGCCCCTGATGTCGGTAGGTGAGGGCCCTGTTTAACAGGCAAAGTGGTATCAGTCATCAAACACCCACTTCTCCACCACACAGCTAAAACAGTTGCAGTCTGCCAAAAAGGGCCTATTCTCATGAAATTGGCCCACACAGGTCCTTGTGGGGGGAAAGTTATTCAAAGTCCATGGACCATTTATGCCTGGACAGGAGCTGCATCTGTCTAGAGCTCCCCAGGTTGTTGGAGCTGGCAAATTATCTTTTCCCCCAATTGCACATTTATTCCTTCTCTATGGCTGGGAGATTGGCTCCAGGTGCTCAACAGAGCCTATATCCAGTCCAGTAAATCAACAGCTTCTGAAGCCTGCTTGGGGTCAGGGGCACAGTAAAATATATGCAAGTACTTAGATTTTGCTGAGAGTGCTGTTCTTCTCTGGTTCCAGAGGTGTGAGTAGGCTGCGTGACTGGCTGCTTCTCCCTGAGGAAACTGCAGTCAAACGCTACTACCAGCACGCCGCAGCCGCTCCTGGGTATGACGCCTGTGGAATCCTGGCAGTTCAGGTGTGGCAACTCCTCTCCACTTCTGAACTGTCTCTCCCTCCCCCTGCCATTCAGTCCGTTTTCTAACTTTGCCTTTGATGTTCTGGGCTCCTAGCTTGTCATAAATATAATCGTTTCACTTGTTTTTTTGGATTGTAAGAGGGATCACAGGAAGCATCTGGCTATTCTGCCCTCTTGGCCCCGCCTCCTCAAATTCTTAATCTTCTTATTATGGTTGAGACATCCATACACTCATAGCACTACCACCCCCCTTCTCCCATTGTTTAGTTTGGAAAGACTCAAGAGGACTTGGTCACTTTCTGCCAATATTTGAGGGGCTGTCACAGGGTCTAAAGAGATGGAGAGATTTGTGTAGTTTAAGGCAGCAAAAGGAGCACTTGTGCATGGAATGTACAGGCAGACATATTTGTGTTCAATATAAGGAATGGTTTTCTAACAATCAAAGTGAAGGGATAGGTCAGCCTCCAGGGCTCTAGATATAACAGTCTCATCCATTTATTTTTGCTAAGGTAATGTTATCAGCCTGAAGTCAGGCACCCAAGATCATTCTCCTTAGTGTCTACCTTCAGCCTGTCTGGCTTCAGGGTGACTCATAATTAGAATTCTTTTCCAGGTACTTCTTAAGACTCAAAATCTCTCCCCAAGATGGCTTCCATGGTTTTGACCGTCTCTCTACTCAGAGAGGTGCAAGTTGGCCAATCCTGAGAATGTTTCAAGCTAACCAGGCAGGCTGGTGCCTTCACAGTCTGCTCTAGAACAATTATATTGGAGAATCTAAGGAGGAAGTGGATGGGGGCTCAGTTGCAGAGGTACAGCCAGAGTAACTACTGAGCCTTGGGGAGCAAGCCTCTCCAGGGATATCCCTAGGAACCAGTCAACAGCTAGGAGTGAGGTGAAGGCATTCTTGGGGATAGGTGTAGGGCAGAGAGGAGAGGTTGCCAGAAAAAGTGACTGCCTAGTCTTGTCGAATTTCTAATTTTTCTTGAGTCCTCAACATTCAAGCCACCAACACACCAGGTCCTGTTCTAACTACATGTCTTAATTAATTTAATTTTCACAACATCCCTATGAAGTAAGTAATAAGATTATTGTCTTTATTTTTAAGATGAGAAAATCAAGATAGAGACCAAGGAGCTTGTTCATGGTCATACAGCCAGTAAATATTAAATGTTATGAATTGAATTGTGTCCCCCCAAAATAGGTGTTGGAATCCTAACCCTTATGCCTATAGATGTAATCCCTTTTGAGAATAGTGTTTTCTTTGTTATGGTAATGAGGCCATATCAGTGTAGGGTGTGCTCTGAACCTAATCACTTCTGAGTTATAAAAAGACCAGATTAGACACAGAGAGAAGCGAGAGTGCCGATGGGGTTACAGAAGTCCCTACTCTGGCACCTAATTCCCAGTACAGAAAATGGATTCTGTCATCTTCATCGGAAACCCTGGTGGCGTAGGGTTAAGTGCTACGGCTGCTGACCAAGAGGTTGGTAGTTTGAATCCACCAGGGGCTCCTTGGAAACTCTGTGGTGCAGTTCTACTCTGTCCTATGGGGTCATTATGAGTTGGAATCTACTTGACGGCAGTGGGTTTTGGGGTCATCTTCATCAAGAAAACAGATGTTATTAGGCATGTACTCCCTTCCTTGTGGCTGTAAGGTTCTCTCACTCTTCACCTGTTCTTGCATTCCCTCTGTGAGCACAGGAGAGCATGACCCTCTTCCCTTCCTCTGCCAACTACGGGCCATGCTCCATTAATTATCCCACTCTCTCTGATGTATTCATTATTCACCTTCCCTCTGATGCTTACCCTCTCTACCCACAAACTCCTCCCACTGAAGGGGGAACCTTCCTTATACTTTGATTCTTTCTCAAATTACTGTTCCTCTGGTTCCCTTCAAGAGTGTGATCATTAAGTTTTAGTGTCAACTTTTCTGAGCCATGATTCTAGGCGGTTTGGCCGTTATGATGTAGTTTTATAACTCCATGAGGGTGGGTCCTGCCCAGCATGACAGCTTGAGTCAATTGAGAGACACCAGGCCTTTGAGAAAGAGAAAGTAAACATTATTGCAAGCTGGTCAAGCAAGGAGCTTGGAGACTAAGTCTCAAATCAAGCTCCCAAAGGTTGGAGATTCTAGAGCAGTTACAGGGTTCAGGACATGAAGTTTCTGGGAATAGGCAATTCCAGGAACATTAATATGTATGAGGGTACAGTGGAGGGTGCAATATGGTGGCTTAGGGAGAGCGTATTTTTTGTTGCTTACTGTTCATGTCTGAAAGGAGGGGGCTGGTCATGGGTAGTGAAGCACCCTTGAGCAGAGGAGCAGTAAGAGAACCTTGGGCTGTTAACGCAGAATGCCTTATAAGGAACTCACAGAGCCTCGGTAATGAGAGAAGCAGGAATAGTTTAACCCTGTTAGTTACATTTCAGGAGGGGGAACAATTTAACCCTGTCGGTTACATTCCCTCCTCTGGTTTTCAGGGTCTTCAGTCTTGAAGACAGATCTTTATGTAGGTGGTGGCCCAGACCTCTGGAACATTTTAGCTTGTTGACTGGTGTAAACATGTGCATTGTAGGATCTGAGGTTTTTTGAGTTAAGAGGAACGCAGTCAGATGTCTGAAGCATCATGATGTTCAAAGCTTCTAGGAGATTTTACATGAACCCAACAGTCGGTGAGATTGTCTCCGGTGGTTACTGATTGGATTAGTTTCTGATAAAAATTGCCTGTCTGTGAGATTTTCAGCGTGGAGTCAAAATATAAGAAAGGGAGGAATGGTCTGGAGCTGCTGTAAAAAAAGAAGGAAGGGAACGATGAATGCCAAAACAGTAAAGGCAATGTAAACATTAAGAGCACAACCATGATAGAGGGCATCCAGGTTGGAGGCACACATGTTAGGCATTAGCTTTTTTTTTTTTAATAGATATTTTAAGTCCTGCACTGACTTGCAGGTCCAATTGTTTTGTTGAGGTGCTTTTTGTTGCAGAAGATCCTCTGAGGGTAGCACAAGTTTGAGGTGAGTGGCAGCTAATGAGCTTTGATGCTTTGATGCTTTCAAGTTTAGCAGCAGAAAAAAAAAAGCAGCAGAGTGGTTGGTTAAAAGAACAGTGTATAGTCCAGTCCACCAAATTTCAAGGGGCTCCATTTTCTAGGTTTTCAGCAGAACCTGGTCACCAGGCTGGAATGGGTGAAGTGGGGGCATCAACAGCATATTTCAGACAGCCCAGAGCACACTTGTGAATAGGACACAGGACACCAGACAAAGACAACAAATATTTTGGGAGAGTGAGCTCCCCGGAGACAGTAAGCTGTGTATTGGTTAAAGGCAAGTTATTATTATTTTTTACTGTGCTTTAAGTGAAAGTTTACAATTCAAGTTAGTTTCTCATACAAAAATTTACGCACACATTGTTATATGACCCTAGTTGCTCTCCCTATAATGTGACGGTACACTCCTCCTCTCCACTCTGCATTTGCCGTGTCCGTTCAGCCAGCCTCTATCCCTTTTTGCCTTATCATCTCGCCGCGAGACAGGAGCTGCCCATTTGGTCTCACGTATCTTCTTGAGCTAAGAAGCACTCTCTTCACGAATATCATTTTATATCTTACAACCAGTCTAATATTTGTCTGAAGAGTTGCCTTCGGGAATGGTTTCAGTTCTAGGCTAACAGAGACTCTGGGGGCCATGTCTTCCAGG
This sequence comes from Loxodonta africana, assembly GCF_030014295.1. Lineage (NCBI taxonomy): Eukaryota > Metazoa > Chordata > Mammalia > Proboscidea > Elephantidae > Loxodonta > Loxodonta africana. The sequence goes on from NC_087369.1 coordinate 74,039,080, forward strand.
GTCTGTCCAGTCTCAGTCAGACCATCAAGTCTGGTCTTTTTACTAGAATTTAAGTTCTGCACCACATTTTCTAATGCTCCATCAGGGACTCTCAGTAGTGTTCCCTGTCAGGGCAGTCATTGGTGGTAGCCAGGCACCATCTAGTTCTTCTGGTCTCAGGCTGATGGAGTCTCCGGTTTATGTGTCCCTTTCTGTCTCTTGAGCTAATATTTTAATTGTGTCTTTGGCGTTCTTCATTCTCTTTTTTTCCAGGTGGGTTGGGACCAATTGATATATTTTAGATGGCTGCTCGCTAGCTTTGAAGACCCCAGACGCCACTCACCAAAGTGAATGCAGAACATTTTCTTAATAAACGTTGTTATGCCAATTGACCTAGATGTCCCCTGAAACCATGGTCCCCAGACCCCCGCCCCTGTTACTCTGTCCCCTGAAGTGCTTGGTTGTATTCAGGAAACTTCTTAGCTTTTGGTTTAGTACAGTTGTGCTGACTTCCCTTGTATCGTGTGTTATAATCCCTTCACCTAAGACAATTCTTACCTACTACCTAGTTAGTGAATATCCCTCTCCATCCTCATAATCATCAAAGAATGTTTTCTTCTGTATTTAAACCATTTCCTGAGTTCTTATACTAGTGGTCTCATACAATATTTGTCCTTTTGTGACTAATTTCACTCAGCATAATGTCTTCCAGATTCATCCACGTTATGAGATGTTTCCCAGATTCATCCTTGTTCTTTATCATTCTGTAGTAGTCCATTATGTGAATATGCCAACATTTGTTTATGCATTTGTCCTTTAATGGGCACCTAGGTTGTTTCTATCTTTTTGCTATCGTGAGCAGAGCTTCAATGGACATGGGAATGCATATATGTATTCATGTGACAGCTCTTATTTCTCTAGAATATATTTCAAGTAATGGGATTCCTGGATGGTATGGTACTTCTATTTCTAGGTTTTTAAGGAAGCACCAAATTGATTTCCAAAGTGGTTATACCATTTTACATTCCCACCAGCAGTGTTTAAGTGTTCCAGTCTCTCCACAACCTCTCCAACATTTATTATTTTGTGTTTTTTGGATTAATGCTAGCCTCGTTGGGGTAAGATGATATCTTACTGTAGTTTTGATTTGCATTTCTCTAATGGCTAATGATCGTGAGCATTTCCTCATGTATCTGTTATCCACCTGAATGTCTTCTTCGGTGAAGTGCCTGTTCATATCCTTTGCCCATTTTTTAATTGGGCTGTTTGTCTTTTTGTTGTTGAGGTTTTGCAGTATCTTGTAGATTTTAGAGATTAGACGCTGATTGGATTGTTGTAGCCAAAATTTTTTTCCCAGTCTGTACTCTTTCTACTCTTTTGATGAGCATAAGTGTTTGATTTTTAGGAGCTCTTTAGTTTCTCTTCTGGTGTTTGTGCATTGTTAGTAATGTTTTGTACTGTTAATGCCATGTATTAGGACTCCTAGCATTGTCCCTATTTTTTCTTCCATGATCTTTATTGTTTTAGATTTTATATTTAGGTCTTTGATCAATTTTGAATTTTTTCTGTGCATGGTGTGAGGTATGGATCTTGTTTCATTTTTTTGCAGATGGATATCCACTTATGCCAGCACCATTTGTTAAAGAGTCTGTCTTTTCCACATTTAATGGACTTTGGGCCTTTGTCAATATCTTAGTCATCTAGTGCTGCTCTTACAGAAATACCACAAGTGGATGCCTTTAACAAGGGGAAATTTATTCTCTCACTGTCTAGTAGGTTACAAGTCCAAATTCTGGGTTTCAGCTCCAGGGGATGGCTTTCTCTCTATGCTGACTCTGGAGGAAGGCCCTTGTCATCCATCTTCTCTTGGTCTGGGAGCATCTGAGTGCAGGAACCTCAGCCCCAAAGGGCTCTGCCCGGTGCTGCTTTCTTGGTGGTATGAGGTTCCCAACTCTCTGTTTGCTTCCCTTTCCTTTCATTTCTTGAGATATAAAAGGTGGTGCAGGCCACACGCCAGGCAAACTCCTTTTACACTGGATCAGGGAGGTGACCTGAGTGAGGGTGGTGTTACAATCCTACCCTAATCCTCTTTAGCATAAAATTACAATCACAAAATGGAGGACAACCACACAATACTGAGAATCATGGCCTAACCAAGTTGACACATATTTTGGGGGGACACAATTCAATCCACAACAGTCAAATATCAGCTGCACATATGTGGCTGGATTTATGTCTGGATTCTCAATTCTGTTTCATTGGTCTTTGTGTCTGTTGTTGTACCAGTACCAGGCTGTTTTCACTACCATGGCGGTATAACAGGTTCTAAAATCAGGTAATGTGAGGTCTCCCACTTTATCCTTCTTCTTCAGCAGTGCTTTACTTGTCTTGAGACTCTTCCTTTTCTATATGAAGTTGGTGATTGGCTTCTCCAATTCATTAAAAAAATGTCATTGGAATTGGGATTACATTGTATCTGTAGATTGCTTTGGGGAGAAGAGACATTTTCACAATCTTGAGCCTTCCTACACATAAGCAAGTTATGGTTTTTCACTTAGGTAGGTGTCTTTTGGTTTCTTGCAGCAGTCTTGTGGTTTTCTTTGTATAGGTCATTTACATCTCTGGTTAGGTTTATTCCTAGGTATTTTATCTTCCTGGGGGCTATTGTAAATGGTATTGATATGCTGATTTCCTCTTTAACGTTCTCTTTCTGTAGAGGAATCCCACTGATTTTTTTTATACTTTATATACCATTTTATTTATTTACTTTTTAAAATTTTTTCATGAGCTTTGAGTGAACATTTACAAATCAAGTCAGTCTCTCATGCAAATATTTATACACACCTTGCTATGTACCCCTAGCTTCTCTCCCCCAAATGTGACAGCACACTCCCCGTCTCCAACCTATGTTCCGTGTGTCCATTCAACCATCTCCTGTCTCACTCTGCCTTCTCATCTCCCCTCCAGATAGGAGCCCAAGTAGTCTCATGTGCCTACTTGAGCCAAGAAATTCACTCCTCACCAGTATCATTTTTTTTTCTTATAGTCCATTCCAATCCATGTCTGAGGAGTTGGCTTCAGGATTGATTCTACCCTTAGGTTAACAGAGGAACTGGGAGCCATGACTTCTGGGGTCCCTCCAGTCTCAGCCAGACCATTAAGTCTGGTCTTTTTATGAGAATTTGAGGTCGGCATTCCACTGTTCTCCTGCTCCATCCGGGATTCTCTGTTGTGTTTCCTGTCAGGGCAGTAATTAGCGGTAGTCAGGCAGCATCTAGTTCTTCCAGTCTGAGGCCGATGTAGTCTCTGGTTTATGTAGCCCTTTCTATCTCATGGACTTATATTTACCTTTTTGTCTTTCGTGTTCTTCATTCTCCTTTGCTCCAGCAGGGTTGAGACCAATTGATGCATCTTAGATGGCCGCTAGCTAGTATAGAAGACCCCAGATGCCACTGACCAAAGTGGGATGCAGAACGTTAATACATTTTGTTATGCCAAATGACTTAGATGTCCCCTGAAACCACGGTCCCTAGGCCTCAGTCCTTGCTACTCTAACTTTCAAAGTGTTTGGTTGTATTCAGGAAACTTTTTTTCTTTTGGGTTAGTCCAATTGTGCTGACCTCCACTGTGTTGTATGTTGTCTTTCCCTTCAACTAAAATAGTTCTTGTCTACTATCTAAATAGTGAATACCCCTCTACCTCCCTCCCCACCCTCGTAACCATCAAAGAATATGTTCTTCTCTGTTTGAGCTTTTTCTTAAATTCTTGTGCTAGTGGTCTGATACAATATTTGACATTTTGCAACTAATTTCACTCACCATAATGCCTTCTGGATTCCTCCAGGTTATGAGATGTTTCACAGATTTATAGTCGTTCTTAATCGTTGCGTAGTATTCCATCATGTGAATATACCATAATTCATTTCTCCATTCATTTGGTGATGGGCACCTTGGTTGCTTCCAAATTTTTGTTGTTGTAAACAGTGCAGCAGTGAGCATGGGTGTGCATTTATCTGTTCACGTGAGGGCTCTTAATTCTCTAGGATATATTCCAAGGAGTGGGATTGCTGGATTGTATGGTAGTTCTATTTCTAGCGTTTTAAGGAAGTGCCAAGTCAATTTCCAAAGGGGTTGTGCCATTTTACATTCCCACCAGCAGTGTATAAATGTTCCAGTCTCTCCACAACCTCTCCAACATGTATTATTTTGTGTTTTTTGGATTAATGCCAGCTTTATTGGGGTAGGGTGGTATCTTATTGTAGGTTTGGTTTGCATATCTCTAATGGCTAAAGATCCTAAGCATTTCCTCATGTATCTTTTAACCTCCTGAATGTCTTCTTTGGTGAAGTGCCTGTTCATATCCTTTGCCCATTTTTCAATTGGGTTATTTGACTTTTTGTTGTTCAGGTTTTGAAGTATCTTGTAGATTTTAGAGATTAGACACTGATCAGATTTGTCATAGCCAATTTTTTTTCTCAGTCTGTAGGTTGTCTTTTTACTCTTTGGGTGAAGTCTTTGGATGAGCATAAGTGTTTTATTTTTAGGAGCTCCCAGTTACCTAGTTTCTCTTCTGGTATTTGTGCTACGTAAGTTATGTTTTTTATACGGTGTATGCCATGTATTAGGGCTCCTAGCTTTGTTCCTATTTTTTCTTCCATGTCTTTATCATTTTAGATTTTATATTTAGGCGTTTGATCCATTTTGGGTTAGTTTTTGTGCATGGCATGAGCTATGGGTCTTGTTTCACTTTTCTGCGGATGGATATCCAGTTATGCCAGCAGCATTTGTTAGAGACTGTCCTTTTCACCATTTAGCAGTCGTTGGGTCTTTGTCAAATATCAGCTGCTCATATGTGGATGGATGGATGTCTAGATTCTGAATTCTGTTCCATTGGTCTATGTATCTGTTATTGTACAAGTACCAGCCCGTTGCGACTACTTTGGCAGTATAATAGCTCCTAAAATCAGGTAGTGTGAGGCTTCCCACTTAGATCTTCGTTTTCAGTAATGCTTTACTTATCCAGGGCCTCTTCACCTTCCACATGAAGTTGGTGATTTGTTTCTCTATCTCATTAAAAAAAGTCATTGTGATTTGGATTAGAATTGCATTGCATCTGTAGGTCACTTTGGGTAGAACAGACATTTTCACAATGTTGAGTCTTCCAATCCATGAGCAAGGGATATTTTTTCACTTATGTAGGTCTCTTTTGGCTTCTTGCAGTAGTGTCTTACAGTTTTCTTTGTAAAGGATTTTTACATCTCTGGTTAGATTTATTCCTAAATATTTTATCTTCTTGGGTGCTATTGTAAATGGTATTAATCTGGTGATTTCCTTCTCTACATTCTCTTTGTTGGTGTAGAGGAATCTAACTGATTTTTGTATGTTTATCTTGTATCCTGACATTGCTGAACTCTTCTGTTAGTTTCAGTAGTTTCCTTGTGGATTCTTTACAATTTTCTGTGCATAAGATCATTTCACATGCAAATAGAGATACTTTTACTTCTTCCTTACCAATTTGGATGTACTATATTTCTTTATCTAGCAAAATGTTGAATAAGAGTGATGATAAAGGGCATCCTTTTCTGATTTCCGTTCTCAAGAGGAATGCTTTTAGACTCTCTCCATTTAGGATGATATTAGCTGTTGTCTTTGTATAAATGTCCTTTCTTATGTTGAGGAGTTTCCCTACTATTACTATTTTGCTGAGAGTTTTTATCATGAATGGGTGTTGGACTTTGTCAAATGCCTTTTCTGCATCAATTGATAAGATCATGTGTTTCTTTTCTTTTGTTTTATTTATATGATGGATAATTTTGATTGTTTTTCTAATGTTAACTCACCCCAGCATACCTGGTATGAATACCACTTGGTCTTGGTGAAATTTTGATATATTGTTGAATTCTATTGGCTATAATTTTGTTGAGGATTTTTGCATCTAAGTTCATGAGGGATATAGGTCTTTAATTTTCTTTTTTTGTGGTGTGTTTACCTGGTTTTATCAGGGACATGCTGGCTTCATAGAATGAGTTTGGTAGTATTCCATCCTTTTCTATGGTCTGAAATACCTTTAGTAGTAGTGGAGTTGACCCTTCCCTGAAAGTTTGGTAGAACTCTCCAGTGAAACCATCAGGGCCAGGGCTTTTTTTTGTTGTTGTTGGGAGTTTTTTAAATCATCTTTTCAATCTCTTCTTTGTAATGGGTTTATTTAATTGTTCTACCACTGTTTCTGTTAGTTTAGGTAAGTAGTATGTTACTAGAAATTTGTCCATTTTCTATAGGTTTTCAAATTTGTTAGAATACAATTTTTCACAGTATTCTGTTATGATTCTTTTGATTTCAGTTGGGCCTATTGTGATACCGCCCATCTCATTTCTTATTTGGGTTATTTTGTTCCTCTCCTGCTTTTCTTTTGTCAGCTTGGCCAGTGGTTTATTGATTTTGTTGATCTTTTCAAAGAACCAGATTTTGGTCTTGTTAATTCTTTCAGTTGTTTTTCTATTTCATTTAATTATGCTCTAATTTTTATTATTTGCTTTCTTCTGGTGCCTGAGGGTTTCTTTTGTTGCTCTCTTTCTATTTGCTCAAGTTGCAGGGATAATTCTTTGATTTTGGCCCTTTCTTCTTTTTGGATGTGTACATTTATTGCTATAAACTGACCTCTGAGCACTGTTTTTGCTGTGTCCCAAAGGTTCTGGGAGGATATTTTCATTCTCTTTGAATTCTATGAATTTCTTTATTCCGTCCTTAATTTCTTCTAAAACCCAGTAGTTTTTGAGCAAGGTGTTGTTCAGTTTCCAAGTGTTTGATTTCTTTTCCCTGCTTTTTCTGTTATTGATTTCTACTTTTATGACTTTATGGTCAGTGAAGGTACTTTATAATATTTCAATGTTTTGAATTGTGTTAAGGCTTGCTTTATGACCTAATTTGTGGTCTATTCTGCAGAATGTTCCATGTGTGTGGAAAAAGAAAGTATACTTGCCTGCTCTTGGGTGAAGTGTTCTGTGTTTGTCTATGAGATCAGGTTGGTTGATTGTGGCATTTAGATCTTCCATGTACTTATTGAGCTTGTTTCTGGATGTTCTGTTCGTCACCAAAAGTGGTGTGTTGAAGTCATCGACCCTTATTGTGGAGCTATCTATCTCGGTTTTCAATGCTGTTAGAGTTTATGTATTTTGGAGCCCTGCCGTTGGGTGTGTAAATATATATTATGGTCATGTTCTTTTGGTGTATTGACCCTTTGGTCATTATATAGAGTCCTTCCTCATCCTTTGTGATGGTTCTCATTTCAAATTCTCTTTTGTCAGAGATTAATATTGCTACTCCTGTTCTTTTTTGATTGTTATTTGTTTGATGTATCTTTTTCCATCCTTTGAGTTTTAGTTTGTTTGCATCTTTAAGTCTAAGGCATGTCATTTGTAGGCAACGTATAGACGGATCTTTTTTTTTTCCTTTTTGCCACTCTCTGTCTCTTTTTTGTTGCATTTATTCCATTTACTTTCAGCGTAATTATGGGTTTTATGAGTTTAGTGCTGTCATTCTGACGTCTTTTTTGTGTGTGTTTTGATAGTTTCTTTGTTCCACTTAATTTTCTGTGTTGAGTTCCTTTTCTTTATGTATTTTCTTTTCATCTTTTCCATTGTTCTTGATTTTGTATTTGTTGAGTCTATGTTTTTCTTGTTTTTTTTTATGTGAAGGACTTAGTTTCCTTTGTGGTTATTTCAATACTCACCCCTATTTTTCTAAGTTTTAACCAATCTTTTATTTCTTTATATAGACTTGACTTCCTCTCCATAGGGAAGATCTATGACTATATTTTTGAGTCCCTCTTTTTTGTTTTAATGTTGTCATCTTTTACATATTGGCATCTCTGTTTCCCTATTTTTTTTTTTTTTTTACTTCCCAATATGGGTTTTTATCTGGTTATTCTGTCTTGTGTTCTAGTCTTAGGTTGCCTTCTGACATTATTGATTTTCTAACTGGAAAACTTCCTTTAGTATTTCTTGTAATTTTGGTTTGGTTTTCTCAAATTCTCTAAACTTCTGTTTATCTGGAAATGCCCTAATTTCACCATCATATTCAAGAGACAGTTTTGCTGGATATATAATTCTTGGCTGGCATTTTTTTTCCTGCAAGGCTTATATGTCATCCCATTGCCTTCTTGCCTGCATGGTTTCTGGTGAGTAGTCCAAGCTTAGTCTTACTTACCCTCCTTTGCAGATGATTTTTCATTTATCCTTAGCTGCTCTTCAATTTCTCTCTTTTTTTTTGGTTTTGGGAAGTTTGAGTATAATATGTCTGGGTGACTTTCTTTTGGGATCTACCATGTGTGAGATTCCATGAGCATCTTGGATAGATATCTTCTCATCTTTCGGGATATCAGGGAAGTTTTCTGACAAGTCTTCAACAATTCTCTCTGTATTTTCTGTTATCCCCCCCATTATCATACTCCAATCATTCATAGGTTTTTGTCTTGATAGAGTCCCACATAATTCTTAGTTTTTTCTTTTTAATTCTTTTGTCAGATTTTTCCTCACACATGTTGGTGTCAAGTGCTTTATCTTCAGTCTCACTAATTCTGACCTCCATTTCCTCAATTCTGCTCCTCTGACTTTCTGTCGAGTTGTCTAATTCTGAAATTTTATTGTTAATCTTCTGAATTTCTCTTTGCTGTCTCTGTACAGATTCTTGCAGCATATTAAATTCTCTGAATGAAGATAGTTTTACGTCTTCCTTACCAGTTTGGTGCCCTTTATTTCTTTTTCTTGCCTTATCGCTCTAGCTAAGACTTCTAACTCAATGTTAAATAGGCGTGGTGATAAAGGACATCCTTGTCTTGTTCCTATTCTGAGGGTGTATGTTTTCAGCCTCTCTCCCTTTAAAATGATTTTGGCTGTTGGTTTAGTATAGATGCTGTCTTTGTTATCCAGTGCTTCTATAACAGAAATACCACCAGTGGATGGCTTCAACAAACAGAAGTTTATTCTCTCACAGTCTACTAGGCTAGAAGTCCAAATTCAGGGCATCAGTTCCAGGGGAAGGGTTTTTTTTTTCTGGGAAGGTCCTTATCATCCATCTTCCCCTGGACTAGTAGCTTCTCAGCACTGAGACCTTGGGTCCAAAGGATGCACCCTTCTTCTTCTACTTTCTGGTTGTCTGAGGTTTCCATGTCTCTCTGCTCGCTTCTGTCTTTCATATCTCAAAAAAGATTGGTTTAAGACAACCTAATTTTGTACAATGAGTTCTGCCTCATTAACATACTGTTTCCAATCCTGACTCATTAACATCATAGAGGTAGGATTTACAACACATAGGATAATCACATCAGATGACAAAATGGTGGACAATCACACAGTACTGGGAACAATGGCCTAGCCGTGTTTACACACATTTTGGGGGGACACGATTCAATCCATGACAGATGCCTTTCATTATATTGAGGAATTTCCTTCTATTCCTATCTTATTGAGATATTTATTGATTTATTTTAGGCATGGATCTTGAACTTTCTTGAATGCCTTTTATGCAGAGTAAGGTGATCATGTGATTTTCTGATTTTATTTATGTAGTGGATTATGTTGATCTATTTTCTAATGCTGAACCATACTTGCATACCCGGTATAAATCCCACTTGGTCATGGTATATTATTTTTTTGATATGGTGCTGAATTCTGTTGGCTAGAATTTTGTTCAGAATTTTTCCATCTGTATTCATGAGAGATATTTGTCTCTAATTTTCGTTTTTGTGATGTCTTTGTCTGATCTTGGTATCAGGGTTATACTGGCTTCATAGAATGAATTCGGAAATATCCCTTCCTTTTCTATGTTCAGAAATAGTTTGAGTAGTACTGGTGAATTGTCTTCTCTGACTGTTAGAGTTCTACAGTGAAGCCATCTGGGCCCGGACCTTTGTGTGTGTGTGTGTGCGCACGCTTTAGGTGATAGTTTACAGCTCAAAGTAATTTCTCATTCAAAAATGTGTACTCATATTTTTTTGTGACATTGGTTGTAATCCCCACAATGTGACAGCATGCTCACCCTTTCCTCCCCAGGTTCCCTGTGTCCATTCTTCCTGTTCCTGTCTTTTTCTACCTTCTCATCCTGCTTTTGCACAGGAGCTGCTCATTTGCTCTTGTAAATTTGATTGATTTGAGAAGCACGTTCCTCACTTTTTTTTTTTAATAGGCCTGTCTAAGGTGATCATTGGTGTTACCTGGGCACCCTCTAGTTCTTTTGGTCTCAAGGTGGTGCAGTCTCTGGTTCATGTAGTCCTTTGGTCCTTTGGGCTAATATTTCCCTTGTGTCTTTGGTTTTCTTTATTTTCCTTTGCTCCAGATGGGATAGAACCAATAGATGTATCTTAGATGGCTGCTTACAACCTTTTAAAACACCAGAGACTACTCGCCAAAGTGGGATGTAGAACAATTTCTTTATGAACTGATACGTCAATTGACCTAGATGTCCCCAAGCCTCAGACTCAGCTATGCAGTTCCTCAAAGTGCTTAGATGTGTCTAGGAAACTTCCATGCTTTTGTTTGGTCCATTTGTGCTGACTTACCCTATTCTGTGTGTTGTCTTTCCCTTCACCGAAGCTGACACTTACCTTCAGTCTAAATGGTGATTTCCCATCTGTGCTTGTACATCCCCACCTTTGTAACCATCAAAGAATGCTTTTTTCTGTGTGTAAACTTTTTCTTGAATTCTTATAATAGTGGTCTCATACGAAATGTGTCCTTTTCTGACTGACATATTTTGCTCAGCATGATGTCCTCCAGACTCATCCATCCTATGAATGTTTGGTAAACTTCTTTAGTGAAGCCATCTGGGGCACGGTTAGATTTAAATTTGTATTTTTATTGAACTTTAGATGAAGGTTTACAGAACAAACTAGCTTCCCATTAAAGAGTTAGAACACAGAGGCAGGGACAAGATGGTAGAGTTGTCAGGCTCTTCTGGTGATCCCTCTTATAACAAAGACCTGAAAAACCAAGTGAAATGATTATATTTATGACAACCTAGGAGCCTGAACATCAAAGGCAAAGTTAGAAAATGGACTGAATGGCAGGGGGAGGAAGAGATGGTTCAGAAGCTGAGAGGAGTTGCTGGATGTGAATCACCTGGAACCCTCAGGTACTGTTCCTGGGAGCGATTGTGGCAGGCTGGCAATAGCGTTCCAGCTGCAGTTTCCTCAGGGAGAAACAGTCAGCCAAACAGCCTACTCATACCTCTGGAACCAGACAAGGATGGCACTCTTGGTGAAAGCTAAACACTTGCATATATTTTACCATGCCTCCAGGCCCCAAGCCAGCTTCAGTGGCTGTTGATTTCCCTGGGCCTGAGATAGGCTCTACTGAGCAACCTGAGCCATTTCCCTGGCCTTGGAGAAGGAATAAATTCACAGTTGGGGGAAAAGATAATCTGCCATCTCCACTAAGCTGGGGAGCTCAGGAGAGAAGCGGCTCCTGTCCAGGCATAAACTGTCCATGGACTTTGAATATGTTTCCTCCCTGCATGGACCTGCGTGGGCCTATTTCAGGAGAAAAGGCCTTTGTTGGCAGACTACAACTGTTTAAGCTGTATGGTGGAGAGGTGGCTATTTGATGTTTGACACCACTTTGCCTATTAAACAGGGTCATCACCTACCTAAGGACTGGTGGCCCCACCCACATCACCCAGCCACCAGCAACAGGGGTCCAAGGATAACTGGTACCTCCCAGTCTTTACAACCAAAAACATTGAGTGCCCATGTTCTGGCTGCAGAACCACCTATCTGTGTGCTCTAGACAACAGAGATGTACTTTCCTCAAAGACACTTGGGGGATGGTTGTCAGCCCCCTGCCTTGTTCAGAACATGACCTCCTGCTGTAACCAGATACCTGTGCCTACAACAATAACTCCTGCCTCTCTAAGCCTGTACCACACACTTTATGACCAACTACCTGGACACCTGAGCTGAATCTAGACAACAAAAGTGAATAGACTTCTACCTGATAAAACCTCTAGCCATCGGGTGACAAGATGTTAGAACTTCAAAGGTGAAAATACTCATCAGCTCACTCAAGCAACCTATTTGGACATATCAAAATAAAATAAAGCAAGAAGCTAAGAACAGTATACAAACATAAAATAAACTGACACCATAACTTATAGATGGCTTGGAGACAACAGTTAATATTAAATCACATAAGGATGCAGACCATGATTGCTTCAACAAGCTCTCAAAACAAAGAATCAAGGGATCTTCTGGTGCAGGGGCCTTCCTGGAATTACCAGGTACAGAATACAAAATATTAACATACAGAACTCTTCAAGACAGCAAGAACAAGATCAGGAAGGAGATCTGGCAATATGCAGAACAAGCCATGGAACACACAGATAAAGTAGTTGAAGAAATTAAAAAGGTTATTCAAGAACATAATGAAAAATTTAATAAGCTGCAATAATCCATAGAGAGACAGCAATCAGAGATTCAGAAGATTAACAATAAAATTACAGAATTAGACAACTCAACAGAAAGTCACAGGAGCAGAATTGAGGACGTGGACAGCAGAATTAGTTAGAATGAAGATAAAATGCTTGGCACCAATATATTTGAAGAAAAATCAGATAAAAGAATTTGAAAAAAATGAAGAAACCCTAAGAATCATGTTGGACTCTATCAAGAGAAATTTAAAAAAAAAAGAGAAATAACTTACAAGTTATTGGAGTACTAGAACAGGGAGGGATAACAGAAAATACAAAGAGAATTGTTGAAGATTTGTTGCCAGAAAACTTCCCTGATATCGAGAAAGATGAGAAGTTATCTATCCAAGATGCTCATCCAACCCACATAAGTTAGATCTCAAAAGAAAAACACCAAGACATATTATAATCAAACTTGCTAAAACCAAAGATAAAAAGAGAATTTTAAGAGCAGCTAGGGATAAAGGAAAAGTCACCTACAACGGAGAGTCAATAAGAATAAGCTCTAAGTACTTGGCAGAAACCATGCAGGCAAGAAGGTAATGGGATGGCTTATATAAAGCATTGAAGACAAAAAAATTGCCAACCAAGAATCATATATCCAGCAAAACTCTCTCTCAAATATGAAGGTGAAATTAGGACATTTCCAGATAAACAGAAGTTAGGGAATTCGTAAAAACCAAATGAAAACTACAAGAAATACTAAAGGGAGTTCTCTGGTTAGAAAATCAATAATATTTGATATCAACCCAAGACTAGAAAACAGGACAGAGCAACCAGGTGTCACCCAGATAGGGAAAACACAAAAATAAATCCAGATTTAAAAAATGCTCAAAACAGGGAAACAGCAACATCATCATGTAAAAGAAGACAACATTAAAACAACAAAGATGGACTAAATTTAGTCATACATCTTTTGAATGAAGAGGAAGACAAAGCAATACAAAAAATAATAAAAGTTTGGTTTAAACTCAGAAAAATAGGGGTAAATATAAAGGTAACCACAAATGAGACTAACAATCTGACACATCAAAATAAAATACAAGAAAAACATAAAGACTCAGCAAAAACAAAATCAGTAATGAATAAGAGGAAAGCACGATGTACAAAGATAAACTACTCAGCACAAAAAAATTAAGTGGGAAAAAGATATTGTCAACAACACACAAAAGAGACATCAAAATGACAGCACTAAACTAATACCTGTCCATGATTACACAGAAGGTAAACAGACTAAATGCATCTATAAAGATACAGCGAATGACAGAATGGAAAAAAAAAACGATCTATTGATTGCCTACAAGAGACACACCTTAGACTTTGAAGCACAAACAAAAACTCAAAGGGTGGAAAAAAATATATCAAACAAACAACAATCAAAAAAGAGCAGGAGTGGCAATATTAATTTCTGACAAATTAGATTTTAAAGTTAAATCTACCACAAAAGTTAAGGAAGGACAGTATATATAATGATTAAAGGCACAATATACCAGGGAGATATAACCATATTAAATATTTATGCACCCAATGACAGGGCTGCAAGATACATAAAACAAACTTTAACAGCATTGAAAAGTGAGATAGACAGCTCAAGAATAATAGTAGGAGACTTCAACATGCCACTTTTGGCGAAGGACAGAAAATCCAGAAAGAAGCTTAATAAAGGCACGGAAGAGCTAAATGCCACAATCAACCAACTTGACCTTTAGACCTATATAGAACGCTGCACCCAACAGCAGCAATTATACTTTCTTTTCAAACACACATGGAACATTCTCTAGAATAGACCCCATATTAAGTCAAAAGCCAAGCTTTAACAGATCCCCCCAAAAACGAAATATTACAGAGAATCTTTGCTGACCATAATCCTCAAGAGCAGAAGCCAGTAATAGGAAAAGCTGGGAAAACAAACCACACACTTGGAAACTGAACACTAGCCTACTCAAAAACGACTGGGTTATAGAAGAAATTAAGGATGGAATTAAGAAATTCATAGAATCCAATGAGAATGAAAACATTTCCTATCAGAGCCTTTGGGACAAAGCAAAAGCAGTGCTCCGAGGTCAATTTATAGCAGTAAATGCACACATCCAAGAAGAAGAAAAGTTCAAAATCAAAGAATTATCCCTACAACTTGAAGAAAAAGACAGCAATGAAAGACACCCTCAGGCACCAGAAGAAAGCAAATAATAAAAATTAGAGCAGAATTAAATGAAATACAGAACAGAAAAACAACTGAAAGAATTAACAAGAACAAAAGCTGGTTCTTTGAAAAAAATATAAAAAAAGAAGGAAAACCATTGGCCAAGCTGACAAAAGAAAAACAGGAGATGAAGCAAATAATGCGAATAAGAAATGAGATAGGTGATATAAAACAGATTCAAATGAAATTAAAAGAATCATATCACACTATTATGAAAAATTGTACACTAACAAATTTGAAAACCTAGAAGAAATGGATGAATTTTTAGAAACACACTACCTACCTAAACTATCATAAACAGAGATAGGACAACTAAATAAGCCCATAACAAAAGGAGAGATTTTAAAGGTAATTAAAAAACTCAGAAAAACAAACAAACAAAAGCCTTGCCCCTGATAGCTTCACTGGAGTGTTCTACCAAACTTTCAGAGAACTGTTAACACCACTACTATTAAAGGTATATGAGAGCATAGAAGAGGATGTGATACTTCCCAGCTCATTGTATAAAGAAAGCATATCCCTGATAACAAAACAAGTAAAGACACCACAAAAAGACAAAGTTACATGCCTATATCCCTCATGATCTTACATGCAAAAACCCTCAATAAAAATTCTAGCCAATAGAATTCAATGACATATCAAAAAAAATAATTCACCATGACTAAGTAAGTGGGATTCATACCAGGTATGCAGGGTGCTTCAACATTAGAAAAACAATCAATGTAATCCATCGTATAAATGAAACAAAAGACAAGAACCACACGATCTTATCAATCGATGCAGAAAAGGCAATTGACAAAGTCCAACACCAATTCATGATAAAAAAATTTCAGCAAAATAGAAATAGAAGGAAAATTCCTCAACATAATAAAGGGCATTTTTAAAAAGCCAACAGCCAATATCATCCTAAATGGAGAGAGTCTGAAAGCATTCCCCCTGAGAACTGGAACCACACAAGGATGCCCTTTATCACCAATCATTATCAACATTGTGCTGGAGGTCCTAGCCAGAGCAATTAGGCTAGATAAAAAAATAAAAGGCGTCCAAATTCATAAAGAAGAGGTAAAAGTACCCTCTATTTGCAGATGTCATTATCTTATACACAGAAAACACTAAAGAATCCTCAAGAAAACTACTGAAACTAATAGAAGAGTTCAGCGGTGTATCAGGCTTCAACATAAACATACAAAAGTCAGCTGGGTTCCTCTATACCAACAAAGAGAACGTTGGAGATTAAATCACCACTTCAATACCATTTACAATAGCCCCCAAGAAGATAAAATACTTAAGAATAAATCTAACCAGAGAAATAAAAAGAACTATACAAAGAAAACTACAAGGGACTACTTAAGAAACCAAAAGAGACCTACGCACTGCCATCGAGTCAATTTTGACTCATAGCGACCCTATAGGACAGAGTAGAACTGCCCCATAGAGTTTCCAAGGAGCGCCTGGCAGATTTGAACTGCCAACCTCTTGGTTAGCAGCTGTAGCACTTAACCACTACGCCACCAGGGTTTCCAAAAAAAGAAAAGAGACCTACATAAGTGGAAAAACATACCTTGCTCATGGATAGAAAGACTCAACATTTTGAAATTATCTCTTCTACCCAAATCGATCTACAGATGTAATGCAATCCTGATCCAAATTCCAATGACATTTTTTAATGAGATGGTGAAAAATAATCACCAGAGACCCTGCATAAGTAAAGCATTACTGAAAAGAAGATCAAAGTGAGAGGCCTCACACTAGCTCATTTTAGAATATTTTACACCACCACAGTAGTCAGAACAGCCTGGTAGTGGTACAACAACAGATACATAGACCAGTGGAATAGAATTGGGAATCCAGACATAAATCCATCCACATATGAGCAGCCGATATTTGACAAAGTAGCAAGTCAGTTAAACGGGGAAAAGACAGTCTTTTTAACAAATGGTGCTGGCATAACTAGATATCATCTGCAAAAAAAGAAACAAGACCCATACCCCACACCATGCACAAAATCTAATTCAAAATGAACCAAAAGACCTAAATATAAAATCTAAAACGATAAATATCATGGAAGAAAAAAAGAGACAATGCTAGGAGCTCTAATACATGGCATGAACAGTATACAAAACATTAGTAACAATGCACAAACACCAGAAGAGAGACTAAATAAATTTTTTTTATGCTCATCCAAAGACTTCATCAAAAGAGTAAAAAGATTACCTACAGACTGGGCAAAAGTTTTTAGCACGACATTTTCAATCAGCACCTGATCTCTAAAATCTACATGATACTGCAAAAACTCAACTACAAAAAGACAAATAACCCAATTAAAAAATGGGCAAAGGATATGAACAGGCACTTCACCAAAGAAGACATTCAGGCAGCTAACAGATACTTGAGGAAGTGTTCACGATCATTAACCATTAGAGAAATCCAAATCAAAACTGCGATGAGATTTCATCTCACTCCAACAAGGCTGTCATTAATCCAAAAAATAAAAAAATGGAGAGATTGTGGAGAGACTGGAACACTCACACACTGCTGATGGGAACGTAAAAAGGCACAACCTCTTCGTGAATCGATTTGGCACTTCCTCAAAAAACTAGAAATAGAGCGTCCATATGATCCAGTAATACCACTTCGTGGAATACATCCTAGAGAAATAAGATCCTTTACACGAACAGATATATGCACACCCATGTTCATTCCAGCACTGTTTACAATAGCAAAAAGATGGAAGCAACCAAGGTGTCCATTAATGGATGAATGGATAAATAAATTATGGTATATTCAAACAATGGAATACTATGCATCAATAAAGATCAGTGATGAATCTGTGAAATATTTCATAACATGGAAGAATCTGGAAGGCATTATGTTGAGTGAAATTAGTCAGTGGCAAAAGGACAAATATTTTATGAGACCACTATTATATGAACTCAAGAAAAAGTTTAAACACTGAATAAAATATTCTTTGACGGTTACGAGTGGGAGGAGGGAGGGAGGGAGAGGGGTACTCACTAATAAGATAGTAGGGAAGAACTATTTTAGGTGAAGGGAAAGACAACACAAAATACAGGAGAGGTCAGCACCACTGGACTAAACCAAAAGCAAAGAAGTTTCCTGAATAAACCAAATTCTTTGGAGACCAGAGTAGCAGGGGCGGGGGTTTGGGGACCATGGTTTCAGGGGACATCTAAGTCAATTGGCATAATAAAATCTATTGAGAAAACATCCTGCATCCCACTTTGAAGAGTGGCGTCTGGGGTCTTAAACACTAGCAAGCAGCCATCTAAGATGCATCAGTTGGTCTCAACCCACCTGGATCAAAGGAGAATGAAGAACACCAAGGACACAAGGCGATTACGAGCCCAAGAGACAGAAAGGACCACATAAATCACAGACTACATCATCTTGAGACCAGAAGAACTAGATGGTGTGGGGCTACAACTGATGACTGCCCTGACTGGAAACACAACAGAGAATCCCTGATGGAGCAGGAGAGCAGTGGAATGTAGACCTCAAATTCTCGTAAAAAGACCAGGCTTAATGGTCTGACTGAGGCTGCCAGGACTCTGGAGGTTATGGTCCCCAGACCTTCTGTTAGCCCAAGACAGGAACCATTCCCAAAGCCAACTCTTCATACAGGGATTGGACCTGACTATGGGACAGGAAGTGATACTGGTGAGGAGTGAGCTTCTTGGATCAAGTAGACACATAAGACTACATGGGCAGCTCCTTTCTGGAGGATAGATGAGAAGGCAGAGGGGGACAGAGGCTGGCTGAACGGACACAGGGAATATGGGGTGGAGAGAAGGAATGTGCTGTCTCATTGACAGGAGAGCAACTAGGATTACGTAGGAAGGTGTATATAAATTTTTGTATTAGAAACTGACTTGATTTGTAAACTTTCACTTAAAGCACAATAAAATAAAACATGGTGCTGAAACAACTGGGCATATACATGCAAAAAAGAATATGGATACAGAGCTTACATCTTTCACAAAAATTAATTGATCTTAGTTTTAAGAGACATGATTATGTAACTTTTATAGGATAATATAAAATATAAAACAAATTTAGGTGACATTGGTTTTGGCAATGACTTTTTAGATACAACACCAAAAGCATGATTCATAGGAGAAGAAAAAAAAAAGTAAGTTGGACTTCATTAAAATTGAAAAAACTTCTGTTCTGCAAAATACACTATTAAGAAAATAAAAATACAAACCACAAACTGGGAGAAAATATTTCCAAAGTGCATAATTGATAGAGGAATTGTATCTATAATATACAAAGAACTGTTAATCTGAACAATAAGAAAACAATCAACTGGACATAAAAACAGGCAAAAATCTGAATAGGGTCCTCACAGAAGAATATATACAGATGGCAAATAAACATATGAAAAGATGCTAAACATCATTTTCCATTAGGTAATTGTAAATTAAAACAAACAGTAGTGCACACCTATTAAAAGACTAAAATTGAAAAAAAAATCTAACACTACTGATTGCTGCCATGAATGCAGTTTAATAGGAATGCTCATTCATTACTGGTGGGAATGGAAAATGGTACAGCCACTTTGGAAGACAGTTTGGGAATTTCCTACAAAACTAAACATTGGCTTACCATATCATCCAGCAATTACATTCCTATGTATTTACCCAAATCAGATGAAAACTTATATCCACATAAAAACCTGTACACAAATGTTTATAGTAGCTTCATTCAAAATTACCACAAATTAAAAGCAACCTTACCCTGTCAGCTAGTTCTAGTGCCTTTTCTTCTACTGGAATGTCGTCTGGTGTTTTATCTTGGATGCCTACTGGAACCATCCTGTCCTGTATTTTTATAAGTTTTGGTATTGTCGGATGTATTAGGGACATTCAGCAGTTATTTTCTTCATTTATTGATTGAAGATCTGTTTGCTTTGTCCTGCTTTTTTTGTTTTATTTGGTTATGTCTGAGCAGGTGGGCTGTGCATTCTTTGTTGCTTGCTCATCTGTAGTCACGATATTTTTCAATGGGCAGGACCAGTCAATCAGCTATGTTGCCGCAGGGCAGGTCCAGCTGAAGGGGACGGGCTGGGATGGGTTGTTTGTGGCATGTACTAGAGCTGATAGTGCAGGCCAGGAATCAGTGCTGGGCAGGTTCCAGTAGGCTGTGCCTGTGCTGCTTGGGGGTGTGATGTTCAGTGCATGGTGCAGGTAAGCAGGAAAGAGGGGAGAGGTTGTGATGTGTGGAGCCAATAGGGGTATGGGAAAGAGGAGAGAGAGGAGAGAAACAAACAAGGAAACAATGAAAGAGAGAGAAAAAAAGAGTGCTAAGGGAGCTTGCCGTTGGAATGGAGAGATGAGAAATGGAGAAAAGCAAAAAGGAAAAAAAAAAAGAGAAAAGGGAAGAAAATAACTAGATAAAATTTGGAAAAGAGAAAAAGATTAAAAAAGCCCCCAGGAGTTCCTGAGTCCCACCGGTGGGGCTGCTAAGACCAGGGAAGTGGCTCTCAGTCTGCACAGTATAGCCTGGCTAGAGGGGGTATAGATGTCACACAGCACCAGCTTTTCAGGAGACAGGAAAAGAAGATGAGTGTAGAAAAATGAGTACTGAGAAATGCAGACAGACAGAAATGGAAAAAGAGAAAAGAAAGAAGAAAAAAAGAAATGCACTGAGGGATCCCAGCTACGTGGCTGCACAGATTGGGGGAGAGGCTTCTAAGCCGTTCAGTGCAGCCCAGTTAGAAGGGAACCCAAGCTGCAAAAAGAAAAAGAAAACAAACAAAACAAGGCAAAAAAAAAAAGGGTGAAAAAAAGCCCCAGGGATCCCAACAACGTGGTGCCGTAGGCTAGGGGAGTGGTTCCCCTGTTGAGCATGGCTTTCTAGCCTTTCAAGAAGTAAAGATGGCACACTGAGCCAGGTGTTCCAGAGAAAGGAGGGGGAGGTTGTAGGAGGCACAGAAGAAATCAATAGAGACGGAAAGAACCAATACCAGCTTAGGGGCCCAGCCAGTGTGGACAAAAACTCCTGCTCAATTTGATATGGAGTGACAGGTCTCTGGGGAACAAACAGACACTTACCCCATGGTGGTACTGAACCCTCAGAGAGAATCTATCTTTTATGTTAATGGAGAACCTCACAAATTGTAGTTGATACTGGAGTCACCCTATCTACTATTGTCTCCATTTGTTTCAAAAGTCCACTAAGATAGAAAAGAAAAAAAAGATAGTAGGGGCTATAAATCAAGAGCAAATACTGAACCACTCCCACCCTGTATCTATATCTCTCAGTCCCGTTGAAAACCTGCACCTTCTTTTGCTTAGCCCTGACACTCCCTTCAATTTGTTGGAGTGAGGTCTTTTATCTAAATGAAATTGTCAAGTATAATTTACTGAAAGAGGGGAGATATTACTAATTTTTCCTGACTTCTCAAATTGGAACAGATCCAAAGAAAAGAGGCTGCTTGCTACTTGAAAGCATTAATTTCACAAAAACAATAATTCAACCCCATCTAGCTCCCTTGCCCTAAAGTATTCCCCCAAATTCCTCAAACTTTATGGGCTGCTACATCTACTGACGTAGGCCAAGTTTTGTCAGCAGAGCCAATCAAAATCCAAGAAGCTATCTAAACCTGTGCTAAAGGTTTCTTAGTACCTATTTAAATGAGAAGTCAAGAAAGGACCAGCCCCCATAATTAAAGATTTTCTTTCCAAAGTCTTAATAATCCCATGCACCAACACTTGAATTACTACTGTCCTTCTTTCCTGTAAAATGAGAAGTCAAGAAAGGACCAGCCCCCATAATTAAAGATTTTCTTTCCAAAGTCTTAATAATCCCATGCACCAACACTTGAATTACTACTGTCCTTCTTTCCTGTAAAGAAACCAAATAATAGGGGCTGGAGATTTCTTCAGGATTTATGAGCCATCAACTGCATTGTTATTCCTATGTTCCTGATTGTTCTGAAACCTCATTTATTACTTTCTAATATTTCCCCAGGTACCACCTATTGCACAGTCATTACTCTTCATAGCGCTTTCTTTAGTATACCTGTACACCCTGAAAGCCAGTAGTTCTTCACTTTCGCTTGGGAAAATCAGCAATTTACTTGGACTGAAATGCCCCAAGGATTTATTGAAACTCCTACCGCTTTTTCTCAGGTTTTGCATGCTGACTTGCAGCCGTTGCAATTTCTTAACAAATCCACATTGTTACAATATGTTGATGATTTATTGGCATGCTCAACCTTCTGGCAAGCTTGCATTGATGATAGCATAGTTTTATTGAAACATTTAGCTACTGGTGGACATAAAATCTCCAAAGAAAAACTACGATTGTCTCAGCATTCTGTTATTTGGGACCCATGATTTCTGGAGAAGGTATCTTTCTTGACCCTAAATGGAAGGAGATCATATTTGCTTTCCTTTCCCCTAGAACAAAAAAAAAAAAAAAAAAAAAAAAACAGCTACAAGGGTTTTTAGGGCTTTGTGACTACTGCAGGACTTGGATTCCTTTGCTGGCCCAACACTTATATATTTAAGTCTCTGAACAAGATTCATTCAAATTTTCACCAAAAGATGAGGCAGCTATAGATAAATTAAAAGAGGTTTTAACAATAACGCCTGCCCTAGGTTTTCCCACATATTGCCTAGATTTTTATTTACTTGTGCATGAAGTGTCTAGAAACATATTAGGCATATTAACCCAGAAACATGTTGAGCATCAGAGATTTGTGGGCTACTATTTTTTTTTTTTATAGCATAAAACTTGACACTACGGCTAACGGATGCCCTCCTTCTTTCTGGGCTGTGGCTGCTACTGCCAAATTAGCAGAGGGAACTGCAGATATAAAAAAAAGAAGAAATTCCCTAGATGTTTTTGTTCCTCATGCTGTATCTGCCATACTTAATTCTGCCTTAACCCACCATTTGTCCACTAACCAGCTCACTACTTAGCTGCATCCAATGTTAGATTACATTCTGTGGTCTGCTTAAATCCGGCCATGCTACTCCCTGAAACTGACTGTCATACATACCCTATGCATGACTATTTAGACTTAACTGAACAACTCCTGACTACTCAGAAGGATTTCAAGCAGGCTCCTTTTTTTAATTGTTCTTTAATTGAAAGTTTATAAATAAAGTCAGTTTCTCATACAAAAACTTATAATCACCTTTCTATGTAACCCTACCTACCCCCTCCTACTTTGACAACACACTCCTCCTCTCCACCCTGTATTCTCCGTGTCCATTCAACTACCTCCCGTCCCTCTCTGACTGCTCATCTCACCTCCAGACGAGCTTCCCACATAGTCTAATGTGTCTACTTGAGCCAAGAAGCTGATTCCTCACCAGTATCATTTTCTGTCTTATAGTCCATTCCAATCCCTGTCTGAAGACTTGGATTTGGAAATGGTTCCAATCTTGAGCTAACAGAGGTTCCGGGGGCCATGACTTCTGGGGTCCTTCCAGTCTCAGTCAGACTATTATGTCTGGTCTTTTTATGAGAATTTGAGGTCTGCATCCCACTGTTCCCCTGTTCCATCAGGGATTCTTTGTTGTGTTCCCTGTCAGGGCAGTCATCCGTGATAGCTGGGCACCAATTAGTCCTTCCAGATTCAGGCTGATGGAGTCTCTATTTTATGAGGCCCTTTCTGTCTCTAGGACTCATATTTACCTTGTGACTTTGGTATTCTTCATTCTCCGTTGCTCCAGGTGGGTTGAGATCAATTGATGCATCTTAGATGGCCACTCGCTAGCATTTAAGACCCAAGACGCCACTCACCAAAGTGGGATGCAGAACGTTTTCTTAACACGTTTTGTTACACCAACTGACCTAGATATCCCCTGAAACCATGGTCCCCAAACCTGCGTGCCTGTTACTATGGCCTTCAAAGAATTTATTTCTGTTCAGGAAACTTCTTTACTTTTGGTTTAGTTCAGTTGTGATGAACTCCCCTGTACTGTGTGTTTTTTCCTTTACCTAAAATAGTTCTTGTCTACTATCAATTAGTGAATACCACTCTCCCTCCAGGCCCACACTCATAACCATCAAAGTATACATTCTTATGTGTTTAAACTTTTTCTTGAGCTCTTATAACAGTGGTCTTGTGCAATATTTGTCCTCTTGCAACTCACTAATTTCGCTCAGCATAATGCCTTCCAGATGCTCTACGTTATGAGATGTTTCATGGATTCATCGTTTTTATCATTGTATAGTATTCCATTGTGTGAATACACCATAATTTATTTATCCATTCATGTGTTGATGGGCACCTTGGTTGCTTCCATCTTTTTGTTATTGTAAACTCTGCTACAATGAACATGGGTGTGCATGTATCTATTCATATGAAATCTCTTATTTATCTAGGATATATTCCAAGGAGTGGGATTCCTGGGTCGTATGGTAGTTCTATTTCCAGCTTTTAAAGTAAGCACCAAATTGATTTCCAAAGTGGTTGTATCATTTTACATTCCCACCAGCACTGTGTAAGTGTTCCAGTCTCTCCACACCTCTCCAACATTTATTATTTTGTGTTTTTTGGATTGGTGCCAGCCTTGTTGGAGTGAGATGGAATCTCATTGCGGTTTTGATTTGCATTTCTCTTATGGCTAATGGTCGTGAGCATTTCCTCATGTATCTGTTAGCCCCCTGAAGTCTTCTTTGCTGAAGTACCTGTTTATCTCTTTTGCCCATTATTTAATGGGGTTATTTGTCTTTTTGTTGTTGAGTTTTTGAAGTATCACACATTTTAGTGATCAAAAGCTGATCAGATTGGTCATAGCTAAAAACATTTTCCCGGTCTGTAGATAGTGTTTTTAATCTTTTCGTGAAGTCTTTGGACGGTCGTAAGTGTTTGATTGTTAGGAGCTCCCAGTTCTCTAGTTTCTCTTCTGGTGTTTGTGCATTGTTAGTAACGTTTTGTATACTGTTTATGCCATGTATTAGGGCTCCTAGCATTGTCCCTATTTTTTCTTCCATGATCCTTATCATTTTAGGTTTTACATTTAGGTCTTTGATCCATTTTGAGTTAGTTTTGTGCATGGTGTGAGGTATGGGTCTTGTTTCATTTTTTTTGCAGATGGTTATCCAGTTATGCCAGCACCATTTGTCAAAGAGCTTATCTTTTCCCCATTTAACTGACTTTGGTCCTTTGTCAAATATCAGCTACTCGTATGTGGGTGGATTTATATCTGGAGTCTCAATTCTGTTCCATTGGTCTATGTATCTATTGTTGTACTAGTGCCAGGCTGTTCTGACTACTGTGGCAGTATAATGTGTTCCAAAATGAGGTAGTGTGAGGCCCCCACCTTGTTCTTCTTTTCAGTAATGCTTTACTTATCCAGGGTCTCTTCCCCTTCTTTATGAAATTGGTGATTATTTTTCTCTGTCTCATTAAAAAATGTCGTTGGAATTTCGATCAGGATTGCATTGTATCTATAGATTGCTTTGGGTAGAAGAGATAGTTTCAAAATGTTGAGTCTTTCTATCCATAAGCAAGGTATGTTTTTCCACTTACGTAGGTCTCTTTTGGTTTCTTGCAGTAGTCTCTTGTAGTTTTCTTTTTATTTCTCTGGTTAGATTTATTCCTAAGTATTTTATCTTCTTGGGGGCTATTGTAAACGGTATGGATTTGGTGATATAATCTTCGACATTCTCTTTGTTGGCGTAGATGAATCCAACTCATTTTTGTATGTTTATCTTGAATCCTGATACTCTGCTGAACCCTTCTATTTGTGTCAGTAGTTTTCCTGTGGATGCTTTAGTGTTTTCTGTGTATAAGATTATGCCGTCTACAAATAGAGATATTTTTACTTCTTCCTTATCAATCTGGATGCCCTTTATTTCTTCATCTAGCCTAATTGCTCTGGCGAGGACCTCCATCACAATGTTGAATAACAGTAGTGATAAAGGGCATCCTTGTATGGTTTCCATTCTCAGGGGGAATGTTTCAGAGTCTCTCCGCTTAGGATGATGTTCAATGTTGGCTTTGTATAAATGCCCTTTATTATGTTGAGGAATTTCCCTGCTACTTCTATTTTGCTGAATTTTTTTTTTTTTATCATGAATGGGTGTTGGAGTTTGTCAGGTGCCTATTGTGCACCAGTTGATAAGGTCATGAGTTCTTGTCTTTTGTTTTATTTATATGATGGATTACATTGATGGTTTTTCTAATGTTGAACCATCCCTGCATACCTGGTATGAATCCCACTTACTTAGTCATGGTGAATTATTTTTTTTGATATGTCATTGAATTCTATTCGCTAGAAATTTGTTGAGGATTTTTCCGTCTACGTTCACGAGGGATATAGGTCTGTAATTGTATTTTTTGTGGTGTCTTTGCCTGGTTTTGGTATCAAGAATATGCTGTCTTCATAGAATGAGTTTGGGAGTATTGCACCCTTTTCTATGCTCTGAAATACCTTTAGTAGTAGTGATGTTAAATCTTGTCTGAAAGTTTGGTAGAATTCTCCAGTGAAGCTGTCAGGGCCAGGGCTTTTTTTTTTTTCCTTGGGAGTTTTTTAAATTATCTTTTCAAACTCCTTTTTTGTTATGGATTATTTTAGTTGTTCTACTTCTGTTTTTGTTAGGTAATGTAGATAGTGTGTCTATTTCCTCCATGTTTTCAAATTTATTAGAGTACAATTTTTCATAGTAATCTGATATGATTCTTTTAATTTCAGTTGTGTCTGTTGTGATATCACCCATCTCATTTCTTATTCTAGGTATTTGCTTCCTCCCTTGTTTTTCTTTTGTCAGTTTGGTCAATTGTTTATCATTTTTTTTAATCTTATGAAAGAATCAGCTTTTGGTCGTTTTTACTCTTTCAACTGTTTTTCTATTTTCTTTTTCCTTTAATTCTGCTCTAATTTTTATTATTTGCTTTCTTCTGGTGCCTGAGGGTTTCTTTTGTTGCTCTCTATTTGTCCAAGTTATCGGGATAATTCTTTGATTTTGGTCCTTTCCTCTTTTTGTATGTGTGCATTTACTGCTATAAATTGACCCCTGAGCACTGTTTTCACTGCGTCCCAAAGTTTCTGATAGTAAGTGTTTTCATTCTCGTTGGATCCTATGAATTTTTTTATTCCTTCCGTAATTTCGTCTCTACCCCAGTGGTTCTTGAACATGGTGTTATTCAGTTTCCATATGTTTGATTTCTTTTCCCAGCTTTTTCTGTTATTTAATTTCTACTTTTATGCCTTTATGGCCAGAGAAGATACTTCGTAATATTTCTATGTTCCGGATTCTGTTAAGGCTTGGTTTGTGGCCTAATATGTGATCTATTCTAGAGAACGTTCCTCGAGCTTTGGAAAAGAAGGTATGCATGGCTGCTGTCGGGTGGATTGCTCTGTTTATGTCTATGAGGTCAGGTCGATTGGCTGTGGAATTTTGATTTTCCATGTCTTTATTGAGCTTCTTTCTGGATATTCTGTCTTTCACCAAAAGTGGTGCATTGAATTCTCCCAATATTATTGTGTAGCTATCTTGCTTTTCAATGCTGTTAGAGTTTGTTTTATATGTATCTTGAAGCCCTGTCATTTGGTGTGTAAAGATTTAATATGGTTATATCCTCCTGGTATATTGTCTCTTTAGTCATTATATGACGTTTTTTATCCTTTGTGGTGGATTTAACTTTAAAGTCTATTTTGTAAAGAAATTAATATTGCCCCTCCTGCTTTATTTATTTATTTTGCTTGATATTTTTTGCATCCTTTTAGTTTTAGTTTGTTTGCATCTTTTGTCTAAGCTGTGTTTCTTGTAGACAGCATATAGATGGATCATATTTTTTTTAATCCATTCTGTCACTATCTCTTTATTGGTGAATTTTGTCCATTTACATTCAATGTAATTATGGATAAGTATGAGTTTAGTGCAGTCATTTTAATGGTTTTTTTTTGTGTGTGTGTTGTTGATGATTTATTTTTTCCACTTAATTTTTTGTGCTGAGGTGTTTTTATTTATTGTGTTTTCCTCTTTTTCATTTTTTTTGCACAATCTTTATGTTTTTCTTGTATTTTATTTTAATGTGTAGGATTGTTAGTGTCCTTTGTGGTTACCTTAATATTTACCCCTATTTTTCTAAATTTAAGCCAAACCTTTATCTCTTTATATCACTTTGACTTCCTCTCCATATGAAAGATATATGACTACATTTTTTATTCCACCTTTATTCATTTAATATTGTCGTCTTTTATATAAATACATCACTGATCCCTGTTTTGAGCATTTTATTTTAATTTTTATTTATTTTTGTGATTTCCTATCTGGGTTCATATCTGGTTGCTGTGTCCTGTTTTCTAGCCTTAGGCTGTTATCTGATGTTATTTATTTTCTAACTGGAAGACTCCCTTTAGTATTTCTTGTAGTTTTGGTTTGGTTTTTGCAAATTCCCTAAACTTTTGTTTATCTGGAAACGTCCTAATTTCGCTTTCATATCTGATAGACAGTTTTTTGGATATATTATTCTTGGCTGGCAATTTTTTTTTCCTTCAATGCTTTATATAAGTCATCCCATTCTTGCCTGCGTGGTTTCTGCTGAGTTAGTCTGAGCTCATTCTTATTGACTCTCCTTTGTAGGTGACTCTTCACTTATCCCTAGCTGCTCCTAAAATTCTCTTTATCTTTGGTTTTGGTAAGTTTAACTATAATATGTCTTGGTGACTTTTGTTCGGGATCTACCTTGTATGAGGTTCGTTGAGCGTCTTGGATAGGTATCTTTCATGATATCAGGGATGTTTCCTGCCAACAAATCTTCAAGAGTTCTCTCTGTATTTTCTGTTTTCCCTCCCTGTTTTGCCACTCCAATCACTCGTAGGTTATTTCTTTTGATAGAGACCCGCATGATTCTTTGGGTTTCTTCATTTTTTAAAAAATCTTTTATCTGATTTTTCTGCAAATATATTGTTGCCAAATATTTTGTCTTCTATCTCACTATTTCTGACCTCCATATCCTCAATTCTGCTCCTCTGACTTTCTACTGAGTTGTCTAATTCTGAAATTTTGTTGTTAATCTGTGTTTCTGTTTGCAGTGTCTCTACGGATTCTTGCAGCCTATTAAATTTTTCATTATGTGCTTGAATAATGTTCTTAATTTCCTCCACTGGTTTATCTGTGTGTTCCTTGGCTTGTTCTGCATTTTGCCTGATCTCCTTCCTGATCCCTTGAAAAATTCTATATATTCATCTTTTGTATGCTACCTCTGGGAATTCCAAGAATATATCTTCATCCAGGAGATCCCTTAATTCTTTGATTTGGGAGCCTGT
This sequence comes from Loxodonta africana, assembly GCF_030014295.1. NCBI lineage: Eukaryota > Metazoa > Chordata > Mammalia > Proboscidea > Elephantidae > Loxodonta > Loxodonta africana. The sequence goes on from NC_087369.1 coordinate 74,067,978, forward strand.
TGAAGCAGTCATCATCTGCTTCTCTGCGTGATTTGGTATGTCTCCAAGCCGTCCATAAGTTATTGCATTAATTTATTTTGTTTGCTTACTGTGTCTTAGCTTCTTCCTGTGTTTTGTTTTGATATGCCCAAATTGGCGGCTTGAGTTTGCTAGTTTGATTATTGGTGTCTTTGAAGCTCTAACTTCCTGTCACCAGATGGCTAGAGCTCTTATCAGGTATATGAGCCCAGGAGTCCATTCACTTTTCTTGTATGGATTCAGCTAAGGTGTCCAGATAGACAGTCACCAAGTGTGTGGTGCAGGCTCTCACCTATGGTCTTATAGGAGCAGGGGTAATTGGTATAGGCACAGGTATTTGGTTGCATCGGGGGTCACACTCTGGGCAAGGCAGTGGGTGACAACTGTCCTTTGAGTGTCTGTGAGAAAAGTGTGTCCCTCTTCCCTGTAGCACATGGTGGCTGGGGTCTGCAGCCAGATCATGGGCACACAATTATTTTGGCTGTAAGGACTGAGAGGCATCACTTATCCTTGGACCCCTGTTGTGGGTGACTAGGTGGTGTGCATGGAGCCACCATTCCTCAGGCCCTTGATGTGGGTAGGTGAGGATGTCGCTTAATAGGTATGCATTGTCAAATGTCAAAAACCATCCTCTCCACCACACAACTTAAACAGATGAGGTCAGCCCTCAGGGACAGACACCATTGCACTGTGCCAGTGAATGTCTAAGCTGCTGAAATGGGACCACACAGGTCCATGCAGAGGTGAAAGACATTCAACACCCGTGGACCACTTGTGCTTGTACCCAGGCAAAGGATCTGCTTCTGCCCTGAATTCCCAGCTTAGGGAAGCTGGCAGATTATTTTTTCCCCGTTTGTTATTTTTTTCTTCTCCAAGGCCAGAAGAATGGCTCAGGGCATGCAGCAGGCCCTACCTCGAGCTCAAGAAAAGTGACCACCACTAAAGCTAACTTGGGGGATGGAGCAAGGGGAGGAGGATTCAGATAAATGGGAGATAGTTCTCTCAAAAGGAGTGCTTTTTGGTCTGCATGGTAAATTAGACACAAGTTCCTATCTTTTGCCGAGAATGCACTTCTTCACTGATTCCAGAGACGTGGGCAGACTCTGTGCTACTTGCTCTCTCTTGCTGAGGAAACCGCACCCTGAACACTACCGCCAGCCCTGCCGCAGTTTTGCCAGGGGATAGGGCCTGCTGGGTGCCAGTTCCTGCCAAGTCAGTTCCATGAACTCCTCACTGCTTCTGAACCTTCTCTCCCTCCCTATGCCTCTCAGTCTGATTTTTTAACTTTGCCTTTGATGTCCAGGGCTCCTAGTTTGTCATATATATAATCAATTCACTTGTTTCTTCAGGTCTTTGTTGTAAGAGGGAACACTGGAAACGTCTGACTACTCAGCCATCTTGGCCCCGTCTCCTAAATGAGACTCCTTTGACAAACCTTTATCTAATTTTATTTGTAGATCGGTTTTACTTAAAGCATGGCCACAATATCTCTCACTATTATGCTAGATATGCTGTCACAACCTCTACCAAATTCTTTGAGAGCAAAACCCTTCCTGAGGGCACCTCTGCACAAAGAGCAGAATTAATTGCCCTCACTAGAGCTTGTACGCTTGTTTCAGGAAAATCCATAAATATTTATACATACCCTCAGTATTGTTCTTGAGTTGTACACGATTTTCATGCTATGGAAGCAGGGAGGATTTTTAACATCCTTTGGGACAGCCATAAGAAATGAAACCCTAGTGGCAAATCTCTTAGAAGCTCCTCTGCTCCCCTGTGAAATTGCTGTAATAAAAATGCAGGCACATTAACCTACAGGAATGCCTCAAAATGAAAAGAGTTAGAAGCAACACCCTTGTTGATAAAGCAAGCAAACAGGGTGCATCTGAAAATGTTATTGATCCTACCATAAATAAAGATAATCTAGAAGTGACTCATGAATAGTAAGTTCCCTCAAATTTATTTATAGAACAGTCTAAAATTTCTGAAGTTACTTGAGGAAGACTTGAAATTTCAGCAAATAGCCCGACCTGAAGAGACTGAATTATGCAAAAATGCAGGGTGCTACTAAGTTATGGTCAGGCCCCAATCAGAAAACTTGTTTTGCCCAAATCTCTCTACATCCCCATAATGGTTGCTCTACAAATGAATACTCATTTAGGATGAGAAAAAATGATTGAAAGCTTAAAAAGCATTGGTGGGGCAGATTATTTGAGGCTGCTGAACGTGTTGCTGCCCACTTTTTTTTTTTTTTTGCCCTCACTATAATCATGTAAAATTCCTTTAGATTCTGCGTGGATGATACCCTATACCTTCAAGACCTATGCTTGAATGACAATTAGATTTTATTCAATTCCTACCTTCTAATTGTTACAAGTGTGTTCTGATCATGATTTGTAGATTTTCACACTGGGTGGAGGCTTTCCCTGCCCAGTGGACTACTGCAAGTTTTGTAGTAAAGAAACTTCTTGAGATTATTTCCCCACTTAGAAAGCCCTGAGGGTCCACTGTATCGATAAAGGAACTCATTTTACAGGGGAAGTTATTAAAGAAATTTGTCGAATATTTCCCATATTCCAGAGGTTACCTTGCCTTTATTACCCTCAATCCTCTAGTTTAGTAGAAAGAACAAATGGAACTATAAACACTCAACTTGCTAAGCTCTGTGAAGGCTTAATCATGCCCTGGCCTAAATTCTACTCCCTTTGGAACTCACAAGCTTACCTCTTGGCCCTTCCTTACGTTACTTATGTTCACTCTAACTTAGTTCAGACCGATCTAGTGAAGTACTGTCAAACCTTGATCTCTTATTCAAGGAAGTATTTTTTTTCCTAAGTCTAAAAGGCTTGAAATAGTAAAGAAATAGAAATTGACCATTTGCTGAATATAGAGCCAGGAGACTATGTTTTTTGGAAGAGGGATAAATGGAAAGATTCCCTAGAGCCTCAATGGAAAGGACTGTACATGGCCCTCTTTACTAATCCTTGTGCTACCAAATTACAAGGACTCAAAACTTGGATTTGCCTCTCTCAACTGAAGAGAGAAAAAGGCCCCTTGTGGACTTGTCAGCCCTTTGGAGGACTAAAAGTCACTTTGAAATACCCTAGTGACTGAAAGCAGATGGCATTTGATATAGGTGGCTGATCTCAAGATCATGGGTTGAGACTTCATGCAAACAACTGATGTTTTTGGACTTTGCCTTATAATCAGAGCTATTTTTATGTTTATTGCTATGTAAGACTGTTGGTCTTATTCCCTGCTTCTTCTTATCTAAGTAGCTGAAATCTATAGGACCTCCTTCACTGTTGCTTTAATGCCAGTTGCTGAGATTATTGGGCTTTGTTTAATCCTCATTACCTTTTAAATAGCCTAATAATATAAACGGGTATATTGACTGATGAAGTGCTCAATATCAATTTTCCCCCAGGCCTAGTTTTCCTTGTTGTTTTTACTTGCATTCTTGCATGGGAGAAAAGTGCTTTTGTTAAGCTAGCACAAGGCATAGCTAGTGCAGGTAATTTGACTGAATGCTGAGTTTGCCACCCACATCCTCAGCCTGGACATGAAAACTCAGACCCTTTAGCAGCCCTGGAAACCCTAGTGGTGTAGTGGTTAAGTGCTAAGGCTGGTACCAAAAGGTCAGCAGTCAGAATCTACCACGCACTCCTTGGAAACTCTATGGGGCAGTTCTACTCTGTCTTATAGGGTTGCTGAGTCAGAATAAATTCAACAGCAATGGGTTTTTAGCAGCTCCAGTTTTAAGTTATGTGTCATCTGCAATTATTATCTAAACCTTACAGTAAAACAGGCAATTCTTGTCAGATTATGGAACCCCTCCCACACCCTGGACATCATCCCCAGTCCTCTGCTTTAATCTAGCCCAGTTTAGGACCAGTATACGCTATCCAGATTATAGTTATCCAAGACCCTTCAGATACTGGAAAAACTTTATAAATACCATAAAAAAAAAAAACAGAGAGGTCCAAAATTGTATAAGCAGTTTTTGGAAACAACATGGTGCCTTAGTCACATGCACCACATCTCCCTGCACAAAAGACCAAAATAAAAAAAAGTAAAACAAATAACAATCTAGGAATTCCAAACATCAAAAAAAAAAAAAAAAAAGGAGGCAGAGCCAAGATGGCGGAATAGACAGATGCATCCGTCGAGTCCTCTTTACAACAAAGACCTGAAAAAACAACTGCAAAGTATATTTGTGACAAGCCGGGAACCCTGAGCATCAAAGGCAAGCTTAGCCAATGAATTGAGGGGCAGGGGGAGGAAGAGGCTGTTCAGAAGCGGAGAGGAGTTACCGGACCTAAATCGCGGGAAGCCCTCAGGCACCCTTCCTGGAGCAGTGGCAGCAGCAGCGGGCTGGTCCTAGCCTTCGGCCACAGTTTCCTCAGGGAGAAGCAGCCAGCCACACAGCCAACTCACACCTCCGAAACCTGAGAAGGGTGCTCTTGGGAAAAGCTAAGTACTTGTGTATATTTTACCGCCTCCCCTCCGACCCGCAAGCCAGCTTCAGCGGCTGAATCCGTAGGCCTGAGATAGACCCTGCTGAGCACCTGGAGCTGTCCTCCCAGCCTTGGAGAAAGAAAAAATTTGCAAACGGGGGAAAGATAATTTGCTAGCTCCATTAACCAGGGGAGCTCAGGACAGAAGCGGCTCCTGTCCACACATAAACTGTCCGTGGACCTTGAACACCTTTCCCTTCTGCATGGACCTGTGTGGGCCTATTTCGGGAGAATAGGCCCTTGTTGGCAAACTCCAACCATTTCAGCGGTGCAGTGGAGAGGTAGGTGTTTGATGTTCGACATTGCTTTGCCTATTAAACAAGGCCCTCACCTACCCACAACAGGGACTTAAGGACTCGTGGCTGCACTTGGGTCACCCAGCTACCTTCAAAAGGGGTCCAGGGATAACTGGTACCTCCCAATGCTTACAACAAAAATTTCGGTGCCCATGGTCCCTCTGCAGAGCCCACCACCAGCACGATCTAAGGAAAAGAGATGCATTTTCCTCAGAGACACTTGGGGGTCAGCTCTCAGCCCCCTGCCATGTTCAGAACGTGACACCCTGCTGCAATCAGATATGGGTATATGCGCCAATCACTCCTGCCCCTCTAAAACTGTAGGACAGAGCCTGTACCACACACTTGGTATCAGCTACCTGGAAACCTGAGCTGAATTCATACAAGAAAACTGAATGGACTCCTAGACTGATATACCTGATAACAGCTCTAGCCAGCTGGGAACAGGACACCAGAGCTCCAAAGGTGAAAATAATCAAGCTAGCTCACTCAAGCAACCCATAGGGGTATAACAAAACAAAACAAAGCAAGCAGCTGCGACACAGTAAGCAAGCATAAACTAAATACAGTAACTTATAGATGGCTCGGAGACAACAGTCAATATCAAGTCACATAAAGAAACAGGTCATGATCACCTCAATAGGCTCTCAAAACAAAAAATCCAGGGATCTTCTAGATGAAACTGCGTTCCTGGAATTACCAGATGCAGAATACAAAAGTTTAATATACAGAACCCTTCAAGACATCAGGAAAGAAATGAGGCAATATACAGAACAAGCCAAGAAACACACAGATGAAGCAACTGAAGAAATCAGAAAGATTATTCAGGAACATAATGAAAAGTTTAATAAGCTGGAAAGATCCATAGACAGACAGCAATCAGAAATTCAGAAGATTAACCATAAAATTACAGAAGTAGATAACTCAATAGAAAGTCAGAGGAGCAGAATTGAGCAAGCAGAAGCTAGAATTTCTGAAGTCTAAGACAAATCACTTGGCACTAATATATTTGAAGAAAAATCAGATAAAAGAATTTTAAAAGATGAAGAAACCTTAAGAATCATGTGGGACTCTATCAAGAGAAATAACCTACAGAGTGATTGGAGTACCAGAACAGGAAGGGATAACAGAAAATACAGAGAAAATTGTTGAGGATTTGTTGGCAGAAAACTTCCCTGATATTGTGAAAGATGAGAAGATATCTATCCAAGATGCTCATGGAACTCCACATAAGGTAGATCTTAAAAGAAAGTTACCAAGGCATATTATAATCAAGCTTGCCAAAACCAAAGATAAAGAGACAATTATAAGAGCAGCTAGGGATAAAAGAAAAGTCACCTACAAGGGAGAACCAATAAGAATGAGCTCAAACTACGCAGCAGAAACCATGCAGGGAAGAACGCAATGGGATGACATATTAAAAAATTGAAGGAAAAAATTGCCTGCCAAGAATCATATATCCATCAAAACCGTCTCTTAAATATGAAGGTGAAATTAAGACATTTCCAGATAAACACAAGTTGAGGGAATTCGTAAAAACCAAACCAAAACTACAAGAAATACTAATAAGAGTTCTTTGGTTAGAAAATCAATAAAATCAGGTATCAACCCAAGACTAGAACACTGGGCAGAGCAACCAGAAGTCAACCAAGACAGGGAAATCCAAAAAAAAAAAAAAAAAAGCAAGATTGAAAAAAAAGCCCAACACAAGATAACTGCAATGTTCTTATATAAAAGAAGACAACATTAAAATAAAAAAGAGGGACTAGGAAATGTAATCATACACCTTCCATATGGAGAGGAAGATACAGTGATACAAACAAATAAAAGTTAGGATTAAATTTAGAAAAATAGGGGTAAATAATAAGGTAACAACAAAGGAGACAAACTATCCTATTCCTCAAAACAAAAGAAAAGAAAAACATAGAGACTCGACAGAAATAAAAACAACAACAACAAATATGAGGACAGGACAATACACAAAGCAAATCTACTGAGCACATAAAATCAAGTGGGAAAAAGAAGCTGTCAACACACAAAAAAAGACATCAAAACGATAGCACTAAATTCATACCTATCCATAAGTACCCCGAATGTAAATGGACTAAATGCACTAATAAAGAGACAGAGACTGGCACAATGGATTAAAAAACAAGATCTGTCTGTATGCTGCCTACAAGAGACACACCTCAGACTTAGAGACACAAACTTAAACTCAAAGGACGGAAAAAAATATATCAAGCAAACAACAATCAAAAAAGAGCAGGAGTGGCAATATTAACTTCTGACAAAATAGACTTGAAAGTTAAATCCATCATAAAGGATAAGGAAGGACACTACATAATGATTAAAGGGACAATACACCAAGAAGATATAACCACATTAAATATTTCTGCACCCAATGACAGGGCTGCAAGATACATAAAACAAACTCTATCAGCATTGAAAAGGGAGATAGACAGCTCCACAATAATAGTAGGAGAATTCAACACGCCACTTTCTGTGAGGTACAGGACATCCAGAAAGAAGCTCAATAAAGACATGGAAGATCTAAATGCCACAATCAACCACCTTGACCTCGTAGACATATATAGAACAGTCCACCCAACAACAACCAAGTATACTTTTTTTTCTAGTGCACATGCAACATTCTCTAGAATAGACCACATATTAGGTCATAAAGGAAGCCTTAGCAGAATCCAGAACACTGAAATATTACCAAGCATCTTCTCTGACCATAAGGCCATAAAAGTGGAAATCAATAACAGGAAAAGTAGGGAAAAGAAATCAAACACTTGGAAACTGAACAATACCCTGCTCAAAAAAGACTGGATTATGGAAGACATTAAGGATGGAATAAAGAAATTCGTAGAATCCAATGAGAATGAAAATGCTTCCTATCAGAACTTTTGGGACACAGCAAAAGAGGTGCTCAGAGGCCAATTTATATCAATAAATGCACACAACCGAAAAGAAGAAAAGGCCAAAATCAAAGAACTATCCCTACAACTTGAACAAATAGAAAGAGAGCAACAAAAGGAACCCACAGGAACCAGAAGAAAACAAAGAATAAAAATTAGAGCAGAACTAAATGAAATATAAAACAGAAAAACAATTGAAAGAATTAACAAGACTAAAAGCTGGTTCTTCGAAAAAATCAGCAAAATTGATAAACCACTGGCCAAACTGACAAAAGAAAACCAGGAGAGGAAGCAAATAAACCGAACAAAAAATGAGAGGGGCGATATTACAACAGACACAACTGAAATTAAAAGAATCATATCAGATTACTATGAAAAACTATACTCAAATTTGAAAACCTAGAAGAAATGGGTGAATTCCTAGAAGCACACTGCCTACCTAAACTAACACAAACAGAGGTAGAACAACTAAATAGAACCATAACAAAAGAAGAAATTGAAAAGGTAATCAAAAAAATCCCAACAAAAAAAGCCCTGGTCCGGACGGCTTCATTGCAAAGTTCTAACAAACTTTCAGAGAAGAGTTAACACCACTACTACTAAAGGTATTTCAGAGCATAGAAAAGGATGCAATACTACCAAATTTATTCTATGAAGCCACCATATTCCTGATACCAAAAGCAGATAAAGGCACCACAAGAAGAGAAAATTATAGACCTATATCCCTCATGAATGTAGATGCAAAAATCCTCAACAAAATTCTAGCCAATACAATTCAACAACATATCAAAAAAAATAATTCACCATGACCAAGTGGGATTCATACTACGCATGCAGGGATGGTTCAACATTAGAAAAACAATTAATGTAATCCACCACATAAATAAAACAAAAGACAAGAATCACATGATTTTATCAATTGATGCAGAAAAGACATAAGACAAAGTTCAACACTTATTCATGGCAAAAACTCTCAGTAAAATAGGAATAGAATGAAAATTTCTCAACATAATAAAGGGCATTTATACAAAGCCAAAAGCCAACAGGACCCTAAATGGAGAGAGCATGAAAACATTCCCCTTGAGATCGGGCACCAGACGAGGATGCCCTTTATCACCACTCTTATTCAACATTGTGCTGGAAGTCCTAGCCAGAGCAATTAGGCTAGATAAAGAAATAAAGGGCATCCAGATTGGCAAGGAAGAAGTAAAAACATCTGTATTTGCAGATGACATGATCTTATACAGAGAAAACCCAAAGGAATCCTCAAGAAAACTACTGAAACTAATAGAAGAGTTCAGCAGAGTATCAGGATACAAGATAAACAAACAAAAATCAGTTGGATTCCTCTACACCAACAAAAAGAACAATGAAGAGGAAATCACAAAATCAATGCCATTTGCAGTAGCCCCTAAGAAGATAAAATACTTAGGAATAAATCTTACCAGAGTTGTAAAAGACTTATGCAAAGAAAACTACAGTACACTTCTATAAGAAACCAAAAGAGACTTACATAAGTGGAAGAACATACCTTGCTCATGGATAGGAAGACTTAACATTATAAAAATGTCTATTCTACCAAAAGCGATCTATACATTTAATGCAATCCCGATTCAAATCCCAAGGACATTCTTTAATGAGATGGAGAAACAAATCATCAATTTCATATGGAAGGGAAAGAGGCCCCGGATAAATGATGCATTACTGAAAAAGAGCAAAGCGGGAGGCCTTACTTTATGTGATTTTAGAGCCTATTATACCACCACAGTAGTCAAAACAGCCTGGTACTGGTACAACAACAGATAATGGACCAATGGAACAGAATTCAGAATCCAGACATAAATCCATCCACATATGAGCAATTGATATTTGACAAAGTCCCCAAAACAGTTAAATGGGGAAAGACAGTCTTTTTAACAAATGGTGCTGGCATAACTGGATATCCATCTGCAAGAAAATGAAACAAGACCCTTACCTCACTCCATGCACAAAAACTAACTGAAAATGGATCAAAGACCTAAATATAAAATCTAAAACGATAAAGATCATGGAAGAAAAAATAGGGACAATTTTAGGAGCCCTTTTTAATACATGGCATAAACAGTTTAGAAAACATTAGAATGAACGTAGAAGAAAAACTAGATAACTGGGAGTTCCTAAAAATCAAACACTTATGCTCATCCAAAGACTTCACCAAAAAAGTAAAAACACTATCTACAGACTGGGAAAAAGTTTTTAGCTATGACATTTCTGATCAGCACCTGATCTCTAAAATCTACATGACACTGCAAAAACTCAACTACAGAAAGACAATTAACTCAATTAAAAAACAGGCAAAAGATATGAATAGACACTTCACTAAAGAAGACATTCAGGTAGCTAACAGATATATGAGGAAATGTTCACGATCAATAGCCATTAGAGAAATGCAGATCGAAACTACATCTCACTCCAACAAGGCTGGCATTAATCCAAAGAACACAAAATAATAAATGTTGGAGAGGCTGGGGAGAGACTGGAACACTTATACACTTCTGGTGGGGATGTCAAATGGTACAACCACTTTGGAAATCTATTTGGCACTTCCTTAAAAATTTAGAAATAGAACTAGCATATGATCCCTCCATCCCACTCCTTGGAATATATCCTAGAGAAATAATAGCCTTTACACGAACAGATATATGCACACCCATGTTTATTGCAGCACTCTTTACAATAGCAAAAATATGGGAGCAACCAAGGTGCCCATCAATGGATGAATGGATAACTAAATTTTGGTATATTCACACAATGGAATACTATGCATCGATAAAGAACAGTGAGGAATCTGTGAAACATTTCATAACATGGAGGAACCTGGAAGGCATCATGCTGAGTGTAATTAGTCAGTTGCAAAAGGACAAATATTGTATAGGACCACTATTATAAGAACTTGAGAAATAGTTTAAACTGAGAAGAAAACATTCTTTTTGGTTATGAGAGCGGGGAGGGAAGGGGGGTGGGAGAGGGGCATTCACTAATTAGATAGTAGATAAGAACTACTTTAGGTGAAGGAAAAGACAGCATCCAATACAGGGGAGATCAGCACAATTGGACTAAACCAAAAGCAAAGAAGTTTCCTGAATAAACTGAATGCTTTGAAGGCCAGCGTAGCAGGGGCAGGGGCTTGGGGACCATGGTTTCAGGGGACATCTAAGTCAATTGGCATAATAAAATCTATTAAGAAAACATTCTGCATCCCACTTTGAAGAGTGGCGTCTGGGGTCTTAAATGTTAGGAAGCAGGCATCTAAGATGCATCAGTTGGTCTCAACCCACCTGGATCAAAGGAGAATGAAGAATACCAAGGACACAAGGTGATTATGAGCCCAAGAGACAGAAAGGGCCACATGAGCCAGCGACCACATCATCCTGAGACCAGAAGATCTAGATTGTGCCCAGCTACAACCGATGACTGCCCTGACAGGGAACACAACAGAGAACCCCTGAGGGAGCAGGAGAGCAGTGGGTTGCAGACCCCAAATTCTCATAAGACCAGACTTAATGGTCTGACTGAGACTGGAAGGACCTCGGTGGTCATGGCGCCCAGACCTTCTGTTGCCCCAGGACAGGAACCATTCCCGGAGCCAACTCTTCAGACATGGATTGGACTGGACAATGGGTTGGAGAGGGATGCTGGTGAGGAGTGAGCTTCTTGGATCAGGTGGACACTTGAGACTATGTTGGCATCTCCTTCCTGGAGAGGAGATGAGAGGGTGCAGGGGTTAGAAGCTGGCGAAAAGACAAGAAAAGAGAGAGTGGAGGGAGAGAGCAGGCTGTCTCATTAGGGGGAGAGTAATTGGGAGTGTGTAGCAAGGTGTATATGGGTTTTTGTGTGAGAGACTGACTTGATTTGTAAACTTTCACTTAAGGCAGAATTAAAATTATTGAAAAAACTACAATGAGATACTATCTCACTCTAACAAGGCTGGCACTAATCCAAAAAATACAAAATAATAAATGTTGGAGAGGTTGTGGAGAAACGGGAACATTTACACACTACTGCTGGGAATGTAAAATGGTAAAACCACTTTGGAAATCGATTTGGCACTTCCTTAAAAAGTAGAAATAGAAGTAATATATGATCCAGCAATCTTTGGAATATATGCTAGAGAAATAAGAGTTGTGAAATGAATAGATATTTCCACATCCATGGTCACTGCAGCACTGTTCACAATTGCAAAATGATGGAAATAACCTAGGTGCCCATCAACAGATGAATGGATAAACAAATTATGGTATATTCACACAATGGAATACTACGCAATGATAAAGAACAATGAATGAATCCTCAAAACATCTTACGGCTTGGATGAATCTGGAGGGCATTATTGTGAGTGAAATTAGTCAGTCACGAAGATAGTTATTGTATGAGACCCCTATTAGAAGAACTCAAGAAAAGGTTTAAACATAGAAGAAAATATTATTTGATTGTTCCAAGTGTTGGAGGGCAGGAAGTGGAAATTCACTAACTAGAGAGTAGACGAGAAGCATCTTAGGTGAAGGGAAGGACAACACACAGTACGGGGGGCAGCACAACTGGGCTAAGCAAAAAGCTAAGAAGTTTCCTGAACACAATTGAACATTTTGTGGGATACGGTCACTGGGTCTGGGGCCTGGGGTCTGGGCACCATGGTTTCAGGGGATATCTAGGTCAATTGGTATAGCAGTGTTTATTAAGAAAATGTTCTGCATCTCACTTTGGTGAGCAGCATCTGGGTTCATAAAAGCTTGCTAGTGGCCATCTAAGATGCACCAACTTGTGCCAATCTAAAGGAAAATGAATAACACCAAAGACACAGGGAAGATATTAGCCCAAAAGTCAAAAGGTCCACATAATCCAGAGACTCCATCAACCTGAGACCAGAAGAACTAGTTGGTGTCCAGCTTCAACCAATGACTTCCCTGACAGGGAACACAATAGAAAGTCCAGGACGGAATGGGAGAAAAATGTGGAGCACAGCTCAAACTCACATTAAAAAGCCAAACTTAATGATCTGACTGACTGGAGAAACCCCTAAAGCCGTGGCCCCTTGACGCTCTGTTAATCCTGAACTAAAACCATTCCTGAAGCTCACTCTTCAAAGACTAGGCTGGACTATAAAACATAAAATAATACTCCTGAAGAGTGTGCTTCTTAGTTCAAGCAGATACACAAGACCAAATGTGTGTGTCCTGTCCAGATGCATGATGAGAAGGCAGGAAAAGACAGAAGCTAGTCAAATGGACACGGGAAACCCAGGGTGGAAAAGCGGAGTGTGCTGTCACATTATAGGAATAGCAACTATCACATAACAATATATGTATAAATTTTTGTATGAGAAATTAACTTGAGCTTTAAGCTTCCACCTAAAGCACAAAAGAAAAAAGAAGAAAGAAAAATATTAGTCCAAAACACTAACTGACCACATTAACGACTGCCTTCACCAGTCTGAGCCCAGATGAACTAGATGGTGCCCAGTTACCATCAACAACCACTCTGATGGCAATCACAGTAGAGGGTCCCAGACAAAGCAGGAGAAAAACGTAGAACAAAATTCAAATTAAAAAAAAATGACCAGGCTTACTGCTCTGACAGAGACTGGAGAAACCTTCCGAACTGTGGCCCCAAGACACCCTGCTAACTAAGAACTGAAGCCACTCCCAAAGTCCACTTTTGAGCCAAACACCAGACAGGTCTAAAAAACAATAACACATGAAGAATGTGCTTTTTAGTTCAATCAAGTAAACGAGACCAAATGGTAAATATCTGCCTGACAGGAAAGACAAGAAGGCAGGAAGGGGCAGGAAAACTGGTTGAATGGACACAGAGAACCCACGGTGGAAAGGAAAAGGTGGAGAGTGCAGACACATTGCAGGGATTGCTACCAACATCACAAAACAATTTGTGTATAAATTTTTGAATGGGAAACTAATTTGCATTGTAAATTTCTACTAAAACATAATGAAATTAAAAAACAAATACATAGAACAAACTAACAGAAGTGATAGTTAAATAGACATTTCCACAATAAAACTAGGAGATATTAACACACCATTCTTGGTAAGGACAGGACAACTAGAAAGACTCAACAAAGACATAGAAGCTATAAATATCACAGTCAACCAACTAGACGTCATAGACGTATATAGAGCACATTACCTAACAGTGGCAAAGTGCACATTCTTCTCCAATGCTCATGGATCACTCTCCAGAATAGACCACACTTTAGGCCACAAAGCAAGGCTCAACAAATTAAAAAACATCGAAATAACATTTTCTTTGATCACAACACTACAAAAGTAGAAATCAGTAAAAGGAAGAGCAATGCAAAAAAAAATCTAATACAGAAAAACTAAATAACACCCTGCTTAAAAACTACTGGATAATAGAAGAAATAAAAAATGGAATTAAAAAATTCCTAGAATCGAATGAGAATAAAAACACAACATATCACAACCTTTGGAACACAGGAAACGCAGTGCTCCGAGAACACTTTATAGCAATAAATGTACACATAAAAAAAAAAGAAAGAAAAATCAGGACACAAAACATTAACCTTACAACCTGAACAATTAGAAAGAAAGAAGCAAAAGAGGCCAACAGTTTCCAGAAGAAACAAAATAATAATAATTACAGCAGAAATTAATGAAACAGAGTTCAGAAAAACAGTAGGAAGAATCAACAAGACTAAAAGCTGGTACTTGGAAAGGATTAATAAAACTGAGAAGCTACTGGCCAGAATGACAAAGAAAAATAGAAGAAGATGCAAATAACCCAAATAAGAAATGAGATGGGTGACATTACAACAGAAACAACCATAACAAAAATTATCATAGCAGAATCCTATAAAAAATTAAACTCCAAAAAACACGAAATTTCTAGAAACACATTACCTACCTAAACTAACACAAACTGAGGGAGAAATTTTGAACAAACTCATAACAAAAAAAGAAATTGAAGGAGTCATAAAAAAACTCCCAACAACAACAAAAACCCCAGCCAAGACAGTTTCACTGGAGAATTCTACTAAACAGTAAGAGAAGAGCTGACAGCAATTCTAATTAAACTATTCAAGAACACAGAAAAGGAAGGAATACTCCTGAATTCATTCTATGAAGCCAGCATAACTCTGAAACACTTTGCATTTATAATCGGTATGATATTTGTCTTAATTGGATAAACATGTGGAGATTTTTTGGCTCCTCTCTTTTTCCTTATATTTGTGCTCCCTTTCAGCTTCATAACATGTCCATATTGGGCATACATGCCTTCTATATCTGCCTCCAAGTAGAAATTAAATAAAAATTGTGTGAGTAAATGGTGGGGGGAGGGGAGAGGAGCTATCAGTATTCTCCATGTACAAAGCCTTACACTAGGTGCTACTGAAGGTTACAAAAGAAAGAAGTATTCAATCCACTAATTAACACACCTACACTTTAGTGGAAACAAGAGTATGAGAGCTTAACATTTATTGAGTACTACTATGTGCTAGGCACTATACTAGGGAGGTTGTGTATGATATTCTCATTTGATTGTTACAATAACTATATGTGATATAACTACTTTAAAGATGAGGAAACTAAGGTTCATAGGGGTTAAACAACTTACCTGGGCTCATAAAGAGACCTAAGGCAGCACAGAGACTTAAAACTAGTTCTTTTTGTTTCTAACATCCATCTTCTTTCCATTACAAAACTGAAGAGAAGATAAAGTCCTTGTTCTTGGGCAACTCACAGCCTAGTTGCAAAGTTAATTGGTACTTAAATGTTTCATGTAAAAATCTTTAGGAATAAATTGGCCCTGTCCTGTAGGAGGTGACACCATCTTTGCCAAACTAGGAAAATCAAATGCAATGGTTAAGAAGAGTGACTGTGGAGGTGAGGCCAAGACGACGGAGTAGTCAGACACTTCCAGTGGTCCCTCTTACAAAAAAGACCCCCCCCAAAATAAGCGAATTGATTATATATGACAAGCTAGAAACCGTGAACATCAAAGACAAGGCTAAGAAATTGGACTGCGTGGCAGGGAGAGGGAGAGATGGTTCAGAAGCAGCAATGAGTTGTGGGGCCTTACTTGGTGGGAACTGGTTCCCTGCAGGCCCAATCCCATGGTGTGATGGTGGTAGGGCTGGCAATAGCATTCAGGATGCAGTTTCCTCAGTGAGAAAGAGCAAGCGACACGGAGTCTACTCACATCTCTGGAATCAGTGAAGAACAGTGCTCTCAGCAAAAGATAAGTACTTGCATCTAATGAGCCACACGCGAACAAAAGAAAAACCTTTTAAAAAAAACTCTCTCTTATTTAGCTGATACCTTCTCCCTCTGCTCCAGCCCCCGAGATGCCTTCATTGGTGGTAGCTTTCCATAGGCCTGAGATAGATCCTGTGTGCACCCTTACCCATTCTCCCAGCCTTGGTGAAGGAACAAATTAACAAAAGGAGAAAAACTAATCCGCTGACTGCCCTAAGCTGGGAACTCAGGGCATAGGAACAAGTGTTCCACAGACTTTGAATGCCTTTCACCCCTGCATGAACCACTGTGGTCCCATTTCAGCTGCTTAGGCCCTCGTTGGCACAGTGCAATGGTACCTGTGTCTGAGGTCTGACTTCGACTGTTTCAGCTGTGTGGTGGAGAGGTGGGTTTTTGATGTTTGACACCACTATAGCAATTAAGCAGGGTCCTCACCTATCAACACCAGGGGCCTGAGAACTGGTGGCTCCACCCACACTACCTAGCCACTCACAACAGGGGTCCAAGGATAAGTGGTACCTCCCAGTCTTTATAGCCAAAAGCACTGGGGGCCAACAGTCCAGCTGCAGAGCCACTCTAGGGAACAGGGATGTACTTTCCTCACAAACACTCAGAGCATGATCCTCTGCTGCAGCTAGATACACATGCCTACACCAATCGCTCCTTCTCTAAGACTGCAGGTGAAAGCCTGCATCACACTCTTGGCGACTGACTACCTGGACACCTGAGCTGAATCCATACAAGAAAAGTGAATGGACTCCTGGGTTCATAAACCTAGTAAAAGCTCTACCCATCTGGTGACAGGACATTAGAGCTTCAAAGGCACCAATAATCAAACCAGCTTACTCTAGCAGCCTATCTGGGCATATCAAAACAAAACAAAGCAAGAAGAAAAGACACAGTAAGCTAACATAAAATAAATTAATACAATAACTAATAGATGGCTCAGAGAAAACTATCAATATCAAATCACATAATGAAGCAGACAATGATCACTTCAACAAGCTCCCAAACCAAAGAATCAAGAAATTTTCCAGGCAAAGATATATTCCTGGAATTACCAGAGGTAAAATACAAAAGATTAATATACAGAACTCTTCAAGAGATCAGGAAGGAGATCTGGCAAAATGCAGAGCAAGCCAAGGAACACACAGAGTAAGCAGTCAAGGATATTAAGGAGGTTATTCAAGAGCATAATGACAAACTTAATAGGCTGCAAGAATCTATATAGAGAAAGCAAGCATAAATTCAGAAGATTGACAATCAAATTTCAGAATTAGACAACGCAATAGAAAGTCAGAAGAAATAGAAGTCAGAATCAGTGAGATTGAAGACAAAGCACTTGGCACCAACATATTAGAAGAAAAATCAGATAAAAGAATTTTTAAAAGGAAGAAATCCTAAGAATCACATGGGGCACTCTCAAGAGAAATAACCTACGAGTGATTGGCATACCAGAACAGGGAGGTATAATAGAAAGTACAGACAGAATTGTTGAAGATTTGTTGGCAGAAAATTTCCTTGATAACCTGAAAGACAAGAAGATATCTATCCAAGGTGCTCATCAAACACCACATAAGGCAGATCTTAAAATAAAGTCACCAAGACATATTTTAATCAAACCTGCCAAATCCAAAGATAAAGAGAGAATTTTAAGAGTAGCTAGGGGTAAACAAAAAGTCACCTACAAAGGAGAGTCAATAAGAATAAGCTCGGACTACTCAGCAGAAACCATGCAGGCAAGAAGGCAATAGTATGACATATATAGAGCATTGAAGGAAAAAAAATTACTAGCCAAGAATCATATATCCAGCAAAACTGTCTCTCAGATATGAAAGCAAAATTAGGACATTTCCAGATAAACAGAAGTTTAAGGAATTTCCAAAAAACAAACCAAAACTACAAGAAAATATACTAGAGGGAGCCCTCTGGTTAGAAAATCAATATCAATAACATCAGATAACAAGCCAAGGCTAGAACACAGGACAAAACAAGCGGATATCAAGCCAGAGATGGAAATCACAAAAATAATTCAAGATAAAAACCACTCAAAACAGGGAAACTGTGACGTCATTATGTAAAAGATGACAATATTAAATCAATAAAGAGGGACTAAAAAAATGTAGTCATAGATCTTTCATATGGAGAGGAAGTCAAGGAGATATAAAAAGATACAAGTTTTCTTTAAACTTAGAAAAATAGGGGTAAATATTAAGGCAACCACCAAGGAGTCTAATAATACTACACATCAAAATAAAACACAAGAAAAACATAAAGACTCAGCAAAAACAAAATCAACAAAAAAGAAAAAGAGGAAAAGAATATACAAAGAAAAACTACTCAGCACAAAAAATTACACGGAAAAAAGAAATTTTCAACAACACACAAAGAAAGGACATCAAAATGACAGCACTAAACTCATACCTATCCATAATCACACTGAAAGAAAACAGATTAAATGTACCGATAAAGAGACAGAGAGCGGCAGAATAGATTAAAAAAGCAGTACCGTCTATATGCCGCCTGCAGGAGAAACACTTTAGACTTAAAAACACAAACAAACTAAAACTCAAAGGATGGAAAGAAGTGTACCAAGAAAACAACAATCAAAAAAGAGCAGGAGTGGCAATGTTAATTTCTGAAAAAATAGACTTTAAAGTTAAATTCACCAAAAAAGGATAAGGAAGGGCACTATATAATGATTAAAGGGACAATACACCAAGAAGATATAACCATATTAAGTATTTATGCACCCAATGACAGGGCTGCAAGATACATAAAAAAAAACTCTAACAGCATTGAAATATGAGCTAGACAGCTCTGAAATAATAGTATGAGACTTCAACACACACACCACTTTCAGTGAAGGAGAGAACATCCAGAAAGAAGCCCAGTAAAGACATGGAAGAACTAAATGCCACAATGAACCAACTTGACCTCATAGACATACACAGACCACTCCACATAACAGCAGCCACATATACTTTCTTTTCCAGTGCACATGGAACATTCTCCAGAATAGACCACATATTAGGTCATAAATCAAGTCTTAACAGAATGCAAAACATCGAAATGTTACAAAGGATCTTCTCTGAAAATAAAGCCACACAAGTAGATATCAATAACAGAAAAAGCAGGGAAAAGAAATCAAACATGTGGAAACTGAACAACACCTTGTTCAAAACTATTGGGTTACAGAAGAAATTAAGAACGGAATAAAAAATCTCATAGAATCCGAAAAGAATGAATACACTTCCTATCAGAACATTTGGGGCACAGCTAAAGCAGTACACAGAGGTCAATTTACATCAATAAATGCAGACATACAAAAAGAAGAAAGGGTCAAAATCAAAGAATTATCCTCAAAACTTGAACAAATAGAAAGAGAGCAACAAAAGTATCCCTCGGATATGAGAAGAAAGCAAATAATAAAAATTAGAACAGAATTAAATAAAATAGAGAACAGAAAAACAATTGAAGCAGTTAACAAGATCAAAGGCTGGTTCTTTGAAAAATTAACAACATTCTCAAACCATTGGCTAAAATGACAAAAGAAAAAAAAACAGGAGAGGAAACAAATAACCCAAAAAGAAATGAGATGGGCAATATCACAACAGAAACAACTGAAATTAAAAGAATCATATCAGATTACTATGAAAAATTGTACTCTGATAAATTTGAAAACCTAGAGGAAATGGACAAAATTCTAGAAACACACTACCTACATAAACTAACACAAACTGAGGTAGAACAACTAAATAAACCCATAACAAAAGTAGACATTGAAAAGGAAATAAAAAACTCCTAACAACAACAACAAAAAAATGCTGGCCTCCATAGCTTCACTGGATAACTCTACAAAACTCTAAGAGAAGAGTTAACACCACTACTACTAAAGGTATTTCAGAGCACAGAAAAAGACAGAATACTCCCAAACTCATTTTATGAAGCCTGCATATCCCTGATACCAAAACCAGGTAAAGACACCACAAAAAAAAGAAAATTACAGAAATAGATCCCTCATAAACTTAGAACAAAAATCCTCAACAAAATTCTAGCCAACAGAATTCAGCAACATATCAAAAAAAAAAAAAAGTTCACCATGAAGAAGAGGGATTCATGCCAGGTATTCAGGGATAGTTCTACATTAGAAAAACAATCAGTGAAATCCATCATATAAAAGAAAAAAAAAATGACAAGAACCACATGATCTTATCAACCGATGCAGAAATGACATTTGACAAAATCCAACATGGATTCATGATTAAAAAAACTCTCACAAAATACGAATAGAAAGGAAATTCTTCAACCTATTAAAAGGTCATTTATACAAAGCCAACAGCCAACATCATCCTAAATGGACAGAGTCTGAAAGCATTCCACTGGAGAAGAGGAATCAGACAAGGATGCCCTTTATCACCACTCTTATTCAACATTGTGCTGGAGGTCCTAGCCATAGCAATTAGGCTAGATAAATAAAGGGCATCCAAATTGGTAAGAAAGAAGTAAAAGTATGTATCTTTGCATATTACTGATTTTATACCCAAAATATCCTAAAGAACCCTCAAGAAAAGGACTGAAACTAATAGAAAGGTTCAGCAGAGTATCAGGATACAAGGTAAACATACAAAAATAAGTTCTATACATCCACACTGACAAAGAGAATGTCGAAGAGGCAATCACCAAATCAATACCATTTACAGTAGCCCCCAAGAAGATAAAATACTTAGGAATAAATCTAACCAGAGATGTAAAAGACCTATACAAAGAAAACTACAAGACACTACTGCAAGAAACCAAAAGAGACCTACATAAGTGGAAAAACATACCTTGCTCGTGGATAGGAAGACTCAACTTTGTGAAAATGTCTATTCTACCCAAACGGATCTATAGATACAATGCAATCCCGATCCAAAGTCCAATGACATTTTCCAGTGTGTTGGAGAAATGAATCACTGACTTCATATAGAAGGAAAAGAGGACCCGGATAAGTAAATCATTACTGAAAAAAACCCAACAGAGTGGGAGGCCTCACAGTACCTGATTTTAGAACATATTATACCTCTACAGTAGTCAAAACAGTCTGGTCCTGGTACAACAACAGGTACATAATCCAATGGAACAGAATTGAGAATCCAGGTATAAACCCATCCGTATATGAGCAGCTGATATTTGACAAAGGCCCAAAGTCTGTTAAATGGGAAAAAGACAGTCTCTTTAATAAATGCTGCTGTCATAACTGGATATTCATCTGCAAATAAATGAAACAAGACCCGTACCTCACACCATGCACAAAAACTAACTCAAAATGGATCAAAGACCTAAATATAAAATTAAAATGATAAAGGTCATGGAAGAAAAAATAGAGAGAGCACTAGGATCCCTAATACTTGGTATAAACAGTATAGAGAACATTACCATCAATGCATGAACACCAGAAAAGGAATTAGATAACTGGAAGCTTCTAAAAATGAAACACTTATACTAATCCAAAGACTTGACCAAAACAGTAAAAAGATTACCTACAGAATGGGAAAACGTTTTTGGCTATGACAAATCTAATCAGCGTCTGATCTCTAAAATCTACATGATACTGAAAAACTCAACAACAGAAAGACAAATAACCCCATTAAAATGGGCAAAGGATACAAACAGGCACTTTGCCAAAGAAGACATTCAGGCGGCTAACAGATACATGAGGAAATGCTCACAATCTTTAGCTATTAGAGAAATGCAAATCAAAACTTCAGTGGCATACCATCTCACTCCATAAGGCTAGCATTAACCCAAAAGTCACAAAATAATAAATGTTGAAGAGGTTCTGGAGAGACTGGAACATTTATACACTGCTGGTGGAATGTAAGATGGTAAAACTGCTTTGGAAATCAATTTGTTGCTTCCTTAAAGTGAGGAGTAGAACTAACCATAATATCCAGCAATGCCACTCCTTGGAATACATCCTAGAGAAGTAAGAGCCTTCCCATAAACAGTTATATGCACACCCATATTCATTGCAGCACTGTTTACAGTAGCAAAAAATGGAAGCAACCAAGGTGCCCATGAACACATGAATGGGTAAATAAATTATGGTATATTCACAAAATGGAATACTATGCAGATTAAGAACAATGATGAATCCATGAAACATCTTATAACATGGAGGAATCTCTAAGACCTTATGCTTAGTGAAATTAGTCAGTTGCAAAAGGACAAATATTGTATAAGACCACTATTATAAGACCAGCAGAAACAGTTTAAACACTTAAGAAAATATTCTTTGATGGTTATGAGGGAGAAGAGGAATGGAGAGGAATATTCACTAAGTAGATAGTAGGTGGAGGGAAAGACAACACACCATACAAGGAGGACAGCACGACTGGACTAAACTGAAACCTAAGAAGTTTCCTGAATACAATCAAAAGCTTCAAAGGTCAAAATCAGGGACAAGGATCTGGAGACCATGGATTCAGGGGACATCTAGGTCAATTGGCATAACAAATGTATTAAGAAAACGTTCTGCATCCTAGTTTGGTGGGTGGCGCCTGGGATCTTAGATGCTAGCAAGCATCCATCTAAGACACATCAATTGGTCTCAACCCACCTGGAGCAAAGGAGAATGAGGAACACCAAAGACACAAGGTATATATGAGCCAAGAGACAGAAAGGGCCACATAAACTGGAGGCTCCATCCACCTGAGACTGGAAGAACTAGATCGTGCCCGGCTACCACCAATGACTGGCCTGACAGGGAACACAACAGAGAATCCCTGAAGGAGCAGAAGAACGATGGGATGCAGACCTCAAATTCTCCTAAATAGACCAGACTTAATGGTCTGACTAAGACTAGAGGAACCCTAGAGTCATGGCCCCTGGACCTTCTGTTATCCCAAGACTGGAACCATTCCCAAAGCCAACTCTTCAGACATGGATTGGAATGGAGTATAGGACAGAAATTGATACTGGTGAGGAGTGAGCTTCTTGGCTCAAGTAGACACATGAGACTATACGGGCAGCTCCTGTCTGGAGGTGAGATGAGAAGGCAGAGGGGGACAAGAGCTAGTTTAATGGACAGGATGAATACAGGGTAGATAGGAAGAGTGTGCTGTTTCATAGGGAGAGAGCAGCTAGAAGTACATAGCGAGGTGCATAAAAGTTTTTGTTTGAGAGACTGACTTGATTTGTAAAGTTTCACTTAAAGCACAAAAAGTTAAAAAAAGAATATTAAGAAAAAAAATGACAGCACTAAACTCATATCTATTCATAATTACACTGAATGTAAATGGACTAAATGCATAATAAGGAGACAGAGAGTAGCAGATTGGATTAAAAAACATGGTCCATCTATATGCTGCCTACAAGACACATACCTTAGAATTAAAGATACAAAAAATCTAAAACTCAAAGGATAGAAAAAAAAATCACACGAACTGCAATAGAAAAAGAGCAGGAGTGGCAGTATTAATTACTGACAAAACAGACTTTAAAGTTAAATCCACCACAATGGATAAGGATGGACACTATGTAATGAATAAAGGGTCAATATACCAGGAGGATATAACCATAATAAATATTTACACATCCAATGACAGGTATTCAAAATATATAAAACAAACTTTAGCAGCATTAAAAAGTAGGATAAAAAAATCCACAATAATAGTAGAAGACTTCAACATACTACTTTCGGTGAAAGACAGAACATCCAGAAAGAAGCTCAATGAAGATATGGAAGATCTAAATGCCACAATCAACCAAATAGACCTCATAGACATATACAGAACACTCCACCCAACAGCAACCAATTACACTTTCTTTTCTAATGCACTTGGAGCATTCTCCAGAATAGATCACATATTAGGTCATAAAGCAATCCTTAACAGAATCCAAAACATCAAAATATTACAAAGAATCTTCTCTGAAAATAAAGCCATAAGAATAGAAATCAATAACAGAAAAAGCAGGGGAAAAAAAATCAAACATGTAGAAACTGAACAGCACCTTGTTCAAAAACTACTGGGTTATAGAAAAAATTAAGGACAGAATAATATGACATTTCCGATCAGTGTCTGATCTCTAAAATCTACATGATACTGCAAAAACTCAACTACAAAAAGACAAGCCCATTACAAAATGGGCAAAGGATAGGAACAGGCACTTCACTAAAGATGACATTCAGGTAGCTAACAGATACATGAGGAAATGCTTATGATCATTAGCCATTAGAGAAATGCAAATCAAAATGCAATGAGATAACATCTCTAACAAGCCTGGCATTAATCCAAAAACCACAAAATAATAAATGTTGGAGAGGTTGTGGAGAGACTGGAACATCACACTGCTGGTGAGAATGTAAAATGGTACAACCACTTTGGAAATCGATTTGGTGCTTCTTTAAAAAGCTAGAAATAAAACTATCATACAATCCACCAATCCCATTCCTTGTAATATATTCTAGAGAAATAAGAGCCCACACACGGACAGATGTATGCACACCCATGTTCACTGCAGCACTCACTATTAACAATAGCAAAAAGATGGCAGCAACCAAGGTGCCCATTAACACATGAATGCATAAATACATTATGGTATATTCACGTAATGGAATACTATTCAAAGATTAAGAACAATGATGAATCCGTGAAATGTCTCATTACGTGAAGGAATCTACAAGGCATTGTGCTGAGTGAAATTAGTCAGTTGCAAAAGGACAAATATTGTATGAAACCAGTATTATAAGAACTTAAGGGAAAGTTTAAACAGAAAATATTCTTTGATGGTTTTGAGGGTGGGGAGGAAAGGAGAGTGGTATTCACTAATTAGATAGTAGACAAGAACTATTTCAGGTGAAGGGAAAGACAGCACACAATACAGGAGATGTCAGCACAACTGGACTAAACCAAAAGTAAAGAAGTTTCCTTGAATACAACCAAAGACTTTGAAGACCAGAGTAGCAGGGACAGGGATATGGGGACCATGGTTTCAGGGGACATCTAGATCAATTGCCATAACAAAATGTATTTAGAAAACGCTCTGCAACCCACTTTGGTGAGTGGTATCTGGGGTCTTAAATCTAGCAAGTGGCCTCTAAGATGCATCAATTGGTTTCAACCCATCTGGAGCAAAGGAGAACAAAGAACACCAAAGACACGAGGTAAATATGAGCCCAAGAGACAGAAAGGGCCACATAAACCAGAGACTCTATCAGCCCAAGACCAGAAGAACTAGATGGTGCCCGGCTACAACCAATGACTGCCCTGACAGGGAACACAACAGAGAGTCCCTGATGGAGCAGGAGAACAGTGGGATGAAGGCCTCAAATTCTCGTAAATAGACCAGACTTAATGGTCTGACTGAGACTAGAGGGACCCCAGAGATCATGGCTCCCAGACCCTCTGTTAATCCATGACTGTAAGCATTCTGGAAGCCAACTCTTCAGACGGGGATTGGATGGGACTATGGGATGAGAAATGATACTGATAAGGTTTGAGCTTCTTGGCTTGGGTAGATGCATGAGACTATGTGGGTGGCTCCTGTCTGGAGGTGGGATGGGAAGGCAGAGGGGGATGGGAGCTGGTGGAATGGATATAGGGAATAGGAGGTGGAGAGGAGGAGTGTGCTGTCACATTTCGGGGGAGAGCTGGTAGGGTTACATAGCAGGTTGTGCGTGGGTCTTTTTTTTCTCTTATGAGAGACTGACTTGATTTGTGGATTTTCACTTAAAGTGCAATAAAAAAAAGAGGAAAAACACTGACTATGGAGTCACCACTGGATTCATCCGTCCTTCCGTCTAACCATCTGTTAAGTGCTTACTAGGTTTCAGGGGCAATACATTGATATGAACAAGGGTATCAAGTCCCTGCTATTATGGAGCTTACAGTCTGGTAGGGGAGAAGGGCAATAAATAAGTAAATACATTAAGTAACTCAGAAAATGATATCTACCATAAAGAAAAATAAAGTAAAGGGAAAGAGAGTGATAAGGGTGTGTATGTGCATGCTATTTTAGATAAGGTGATCAAGGAAAGCTTGAAAACAACATTGAACAGATATTTAAACGATATGAAGGAGTCAGCCACAGAAATAATTCTGGAAGAACAGAGTTCTGACAGAGGGTAGAGTAAAAGTAAAGCCCATGAGTGGGGAACACATTTTGACCCGTCTGAGGAACAGCAAGAAAGTCGTTGTGGCTGGAGTAGGGTGAAGGAGAGGAAGAGTAAAACCAAATGAGATTTTTGATGTAGGCAAGAGCTTATATTTCCACTTCTGTAAAAAGGGGATAATAACAGTATTTATAGAGCTATGTTTTTATTGTTGTTAGTTGCCATTGAGCTGATTCTGACTCATTGCGACCAGATGCGGGCAGAATAGAACTGCTCCATAGGGTTTTCAAGGCTGTGACCTTTCAGAAGCAGATTGTCAGGCTTATCCTCTAAGATGCCTCTGGGTGAGTTCGAGCCATCAAACTTTTGGTCAGTAATAGAGTACTTAACTGTTTTCACCACCCAGGGACTACAAAAAAAATTTTTTTTTTTTTAGTAAGAAATAAATGAGATGATGTATGCTGAGGGCTTAATATAAGTCTGGCATACTGCAAGTGTTCAAAAACTGGTACATGTCATCACTGTTATTAGTATTAGGCTGTCCATGCTTAGTTTGCCACACAAGTGGCAGAGTTTGAAATAGCGGTGTGACTCAGGTAAGGAGACTCTTTGGGTGGAGCATGCAGGGACCAGAACATTAGCAGAGATGAGGCAGCCAGATATAGGAAGCAAGATCTGCATCCTTCACTGGAACAGACAGACTTGGGTGGGGTAATATATACTGACCCGTATTTAATATGAGGGAGGAAGACTGGTACATTGGCAACAGAGCTGAGGACCACTATAATATGGCTCTCAAAGGGAAAGAACACTGGCCTCAGAGTCAGAATATTTTATGTACTCATCTGTAACATAGGAATAATATCTATCTCATAAAAAGCAAAACACACGCTTTTTTTAATCTATCTCATAAGGTAGATAAAATTAATGAAAGCACTTAGTGTAGAGCTTAAGAGGGGCAGAAAACATTTCTTTCTCTTCCTCTTTCCCCCTCATCCTCGAGATTGAGAACAAAGCTCAATTGTCTATTGTCAAGAATTGAGGTGCATGAGGGAGCCTCTTAGGCTAGAGAACTTTGTTGTCCATGCCATATCTGGCCCACAGATGCAAGTCACAAATGCTTCAGACCTACTCTGTTTTCATTCTCAATTGTTTGTTAAATTCATGGCTCTCTTCTTTGACTCCAGTCCACTGAATCTGATCCTAACAGAATTCACAGTTCTGTATTTTTTCCTTCCAAACATCCGAGACCCTGATTTGCCTACGTGCTGGTTTTGCTTGCCCATATGGTCAATTGTGCCTCCTTATTGCTTAGAAAAAGGATGAGGATTTCATGGCCCGGAAGAATCCACCCTCACTTTTCCTTCTACATTGAGGCAGGGAAGGGAGGGACTGGAATGTGGGCATCTGGCCATACAGAGTCCCGGCTGTTAGAACAGGACCATCTGAATAACAACCCACTGCTCCTGGATCCATTTAACAGGCAGGGTAACTCAGTACTAAGCCTCCACAACCTCTTCCCTCTTCTTACACAGATTTGTTTATCATCTATCTATCTATCTATCTATCTATCTATCTATCTATCTATCTATCTATCTATCTATCTATCTATCTATCTATCTATCATCTATCTATCTATCTATCTATCTATCATCTATCTATCATCTATCTATCATCTATCTAATCTATCATCTATCTAATCTGTGTCTGTCTATCTACCTACCTATCTATATCTATCTATCTACCTATATCTATCATCTATCCATCCATCTATCTAATCTATCATCTATCTATCTAATCTATCATCCATCCATCCATCCATCCATCCATCCATCCATCCATCCATCCATCCATCCATCCATCCATCCATCCATCCATCCATCCATCCATCCATCCATCCATCCATCCATCCACCCATTCACTCACCCACCCACTGACTTACAGTAGAGAGGGGTAAAGGAAGGAATTTCTTCAGTGCTTCTTGCCTTGAGCTCAGTTTGGGCTGCGCTATGAGGCAGACCTGACTCTAAATGTGGAGAAATTAGTAGGCCCAGCAATCGCCAAAGTCAAGAGAACAGAGCCAGAAAGAATGATGCAAGAGGAGACAAGTCATTTTAAATAATTTTTGGAGCTAAGTGAGGCATAAAAAAGAATTAGACAGTATTTTGAATTAGAGGACTCAGTTTGTGTCTGACTTCTAACTGAACCTCCTCTCTGCCTTCCAGGTCAGAGTTAATCTGACCTTGGCTTGAAACCCCAGGAGAAAGAAATTAACCAACTGGGTCACTGGTGTCTAGGAACATATTTTGGTACAAACCAGAATACTTAGGAAGAATGAATCTGCCAGATCATTCTGGGTGGACTTCAGTTTGTGGTTTGACAGCTCCACGTAGATAGTAACAAGTGGACTTCAGGCTCATACAATCAGATCCTCCCCACTCCATCAAAAACAATGAGGAAACTGTACAGTATTTTGATTCTTAACAAGGAAAAGATTTTCTGTAAATGCCTTTGTTTTATTTTCTTGTTCCCCACTTTGGCTGTTTATGTACAATGTTGATTTATATAATTGTGGCTTGCTAAGATTATTGAAAGTATTTTTAAGCAATGTCCACTTTGATATGTAACTCATATCAATATGATGGCAAAGGGTTTATTATATATGAAGTCTTCTAAATGTGATCTGGTGAAGAGAGACAGAACTGGAAATTCTGGCAATGATGGAATGAACTCGATCCTCAGAAAAGAAGAGAAATGGGAGTGCAAATAATACGGTTTTAAATTCCAGTAAGCCATGAGAACTGGGTTAACCTCAGGATGTGTTGGAAAGTAATCTGGAGAATTTGAGGGTTTATCTAGCAATTTCAAAAAGCAACTACTCCTGGCATAACCCTACTAGTTGTCACTCAAAAAAGCAAACCAAACCCATTGCCGCTGAGTTGATTCTGACTCATAGCGGACCTGTAGGACAAAGTAGAACTACCCCATAGGGTTTACCAAAGAGCAGCTGGTGGAGGCAAACTGCCGACCTATTTGTTAACAGCCAAACGCTTAACCACTGTGCCACCAGGGCCCCTTACTTGTCCCCTTACTCTTGCACTGTTCCTGCCTGAAGGGATTCAGGACACTTTGAGGAGAAGATAATCATTTTCTCAGGTCCAGGAAGAGACTGCCTCAGGAATCTGACTGTTGTTACAAGGCAATGTTTCTGGCACCTGTTTTCTGAAAGGCAATTTCACAATGTGTAATCAAATATCTTAGAAATATTCGCAGGCTTTGATCGACCAATCCCCATTCTGAGAATGCGTCCTAAGGAATGAGAGCCATAGACATATACTTATGCTTAAAGGTGTTCACTACTGTGGTGAGGTTTATAACACCAACACATTGAAAAAATTGCAATGTCCAATAATAGGAAAAGATTTAGATAAATCATGGTACATTTATATGATGGAATATTATGCAGCCACTTAAATAATGTTTAAATGGAGTTCTAGAAATTGAAATTAGACTACATTTCTGATGTAATGTTATACACAAATTACAAAGTTGTACATATACTATGAATTCTACTGTGTAAAAATATATACCTTTGGAAAAAAGATTAGAAGGAAACACAGAGTGACGGATAATGTTATGTGTCACCTTGGCTAAGCTATGATTCTCATTGGTTTGGCACACTGGACTTGTTGCTCCTAGCTGCTCTCCCCCTAATGAGACACCCCACTCCTTCCCTTCACTCTCTCTTTTCGTGTCCATTCCACCAGCTTCTGACCCCCTCTGCCCTCTCATCTCCCCTCCAAGTAGGAGATGCCAACAAACTCATTCTTCACCAACATCATTTCTATCCCATTGTCCAGTCCAATCCCTGTCTGAAGAGTTGTCTTTGGGAATGGTTCCTGTCTTGGACTAATAAAAGGTCTGGAGGTCATGACCATTGGGATCCTTCTAGTCTCAGTCAGACCATTAAGTCTGGTCTTTTTACAAAAATTTAGGGTCTGCATCCCATTGCTCTCCTGCTCCCCCAGGGGTTATTTTTCTGGGTATCCCACTGCTCTGCTGCTCCCTCAGGGGTACTCTGTTGTGTTCCCTGTCAGGGCAGTCATTGGTTGTAGCCTATTACCATCTAGTTCTTCTGGTCTCAGGATGATGTAGTCTCTGGTTTATGTGGTCTTTTTCTGTCTCTTGGGCTTGTAATTACCTTGTGTCCTTGGTGTTCCTCATTCACCTTTGCTCCAGGTGGGTTGAGAACAATTGGTGCATCTTATATGGATGCTCGCTAGCATTTAGGACCCCAGACACCACCTTCGAAAGTGGGATGCAGAAAGTTTTCTTAATAGATTTTATTATGCCAATTGACTTAGATGTCCACTGAACCCATAGTCCCCAAACCCCCACCCCTTCTTTGCTTTTGGTTTAGTCCAGTTGTGCTGACCTCTCCTGTATTGTGTGTTCTCTTTCACCTCACCAAAGGTAGTTCTTATCTACTATCTAATTAAAGAATGACCCTCTACCTCCCTCCCTCCCTCTCCCCTCTCATTACCATCAAAGAATATTTTCTTCTCTGTTTAAACTATTTCACGAGTTCTTCTAATAGTGGTCTTATACAATGTCCATTTGCAACTGACTAATTTCACTCAGCATAATGCCTTCCAGATTCCCCCATGTTATGAAATGATTCACAGATTCATTGTTGTTCTTTATCGATGCGTAGCATTCCATTGTGTGAATATGCCATAATTTATTTATCCATGCATCCATTGATGGGCACCTTGGTTGCTTCCATCTTTTTGCTATTGTGAACAGTGCTGCAATGAACATGGGTGTGCGTATATCTGTTCATGTAAAGGCTCTTATTTCTCTAGGATATAGTCCAAGAAGTGGAATTGCTGGATTCTTCGGTAGTTCTATTTCTAGCTTTTACGGAAGCATCGAATCGATTTCCAAAGTGGTTGTACCATTTTACATTCCCAACAGCTGTGTAGAAGTGTTCCAGTCTACACAACCTCTCCAACATTTATTATTTTGTGGTTTTTGGATTAATGCCAGCCTTGTTGGAGTGAGATGGAAACTCACTGTAGTTTTGATTTGCATTTCTCTAATGGCTAATGATCGTGAGCATTTCCTCATGTATCTGTTAGCTACCTGAAAGTCTTCTTTAGTGAAGTGTCTGTTCATATCTTTTGTCATTTTATAATTGGGTTATTTGTCTTTTTGCAGTTGAGTTTTTGCAGTATCATGTAGATTTCAGAGATAAGGCGCTGATTGGAAATGTCATAGCTAAAACCTGTTTCCAAATGTGTAGGTTATCTATTTATTCTTTTGGTTAAGTCTTTGGATGAGCATAGGTGTTTGATTTTTAGGAGCTCCCAGATATCTAGTTTTTCTTCTGCATTGTAAGTAATGTTTTGTATACTGTTTATACCATGTTTTAGGGCTCCTAACATTGTTCTCTATTTTTTCTTCCATGATCTTTATCATTTTAGATTTTATATTTAGATCTTTGATCCATTTTGAGTTTGTGCATGGTGTGAGGTGTGGGTCATGTTTCAATTTTTTGCAGATGGATATCCAGTTATGCCAGCACCATTTGTTAAAAAGGCTGTCATCTCCCTGTTTAACTGTTTTGGGACCTTTGTCAAATATCAGCTGCTCATATGTGGATGGATTTATGTCTGGATTCTCAATTCTGTTCCATTGGTCTATGTATTTGTTGTTTTACCAGTACCAGGCTGTTTTGACTACTGTGGCAGTATGATAGGTTTTAAAATCAGGTAGAGTGAGGCCTCCCACTTTGTTCTTCTTTTTCAGTTATGCTTTACTTATTTGGGGCCTCTTTCCCTTCCGTATGAAGTTGGTGATTTCTTTCTCCATCTCGTTAAAGAAAATAGATGTAATTTGGATCGGAATTGCATTAAACCTATAGATTGCTTTTGGTAGAATAGATACTTTTACAAAGTTAAGTCTTCCTATCCATGAGCAGGTATGTTTTTGCACTTATATAAGGTCTCTTTTGGTTTCTTGCAGTAGTATTTTGCAGTTTTCTTTGTATGAGTCTTTTACATCTCTGGTAAGATTTATTCCTAAGTATTTTTTTTTTATTTTATCTTCTTGGAGGCTACTGTAAATGGCATTGATTTTGTGATTTCCTCTTCATTGTTCTTTTTGTTGGTGTAGAGGAATCCACCTGATTTTTGTATGTTTATCTTGTATCCGGATACTCTGCTGAACTCTTCTATTAGTTTCAGTAGTTTTCTGGAGGATTCCTTAGGGTTTTCTGTGCATAAGATCCTGTCATCTGCAAATAGAGATAGTTTTACTTCTATCTTGCCAATCTGGATGCCCTTCATTTCTTTATCTAACCTAATTTCTCTGGCTAGGACATCCAACAAAATATTGAATAAGAGTGGTGATAAAGGGCGTCCTTGTCTGGTTCCCAATCTAAAGGGGAATGCTTTCAGACTCTCTCCATTTAGGATGATGTTAGCTATTGGCTTCGTATAAATGCCCTTTATTATGTTGAGGAATTTTCCTTCTGTTCCTGTTTTGCTGAGAGTTTTTGTCATGAATGGGTGTTGGACTTTGTCAAATGACTTTTCTGCATCAATTAATAAAACCATGTGATTCTAGTCTTTGTTTTATTTATATTGTGGATTACATTGTTTTTCTAATGTTGAACCATTCCTGCATACTGGGTATATAAATCCCACTTGGTCAAGGTGCATTATTATTATTATTTTTTGATATGTTCTTGAAATCTATTGGGTAGAATTTTGTTGAGGATTTTTTAATCTAACTTCATGAGGGATGTATTTCTGTAGTTTTCTTTTTTTGTGGTGTCTTTATCTGGTTTTAGTATCAGGGGTATGCTCACTTCATAGAATGAGTTTGGGTGTAATCCGTCTTTTTTATGCTCTGAAACACCTTTAGTAGTAGTGGTGTTAACTCTTCTCTGAACGTTTGGTACAACTCTGCAGTGAAGCTGTCCAGGCCAGGACTTTTATTTGATGGGAGTTTTTTGATTACCTTTTCAATCTCTCTTTTGTTATGGGTCTATTTAGTTGTTCTACCTCTGTTTATGTTACTTTTGGTAGGTAGTGTGTTTCTAGGAAATCATCCATTTCTTCTAGCGTTTCAAATTTTTCTAGTACAATTTTTTATTGTAATCTTATATGTTTCTTTTAATTTCAGTTTGGTCTGTTGTAATATCGCCCATCTCATTTCTTATTCGGATATTTGTTTCTTGTTCTGTATTTCTTTAGTTAGTCTTGCCAATGGTTTATCAATTTTGTTAATTTTTTTAAAGAACCAGCTTTTGGCCTTCTTAACTCTTTCAATTGTTTTTCTGTTCTCTAATTCATTTAATTCTGCTCTAATATTTATTATTTGCTTTCTTCTGGTGCCTGAGGGTTTCTTTTGTTGCTCTCTTTCTCTTTGTTCAAGTTGTAGGGGTAGTTCTTTGATTTTGGCCCTTTCTTCTTTTTGATGTGTGCATTTATTGATATAAATTGATCTCTGAGTACTGCTATCACTGTGTCCCAAAGGTTCCGATAGGAAGTGTTTTCATTCTCCTTGGGTTCTATGAATTTCTTTATTCCATCCTTAATGTCTCTATAATCCAGTCGTTTTCAAGCAGGGTATTATTCAGTTTCCAAGTGTTTGATTTCTTTTCCCTGCTTTTTCTGTTATTGATTTCCACTTTTATGGCCTTATGGTCAGAGAAGATGCTTTGTAATATTTCAATGTTTTGAATTCTGCTAAGGCTTGCTTTATGACCTAATATGTGATCTATTCTAGAGAATGTTGCGTGTGCACTAGAAAAGAAGGTATACCTGGCTGCTGTTGGGTGGAGTGTTCTGTATATGTTTATGAGGTCAAATCGGTTGATTGCGGCATTTAGATCTTCTGTGTCTTTATTGAGCTTCTTTCTGGATGTCTGGTCCTGCACTGAAAGTGGTGTGTTGAAGTCTCCTCTATTTTTGTGGAGCTGTCTATCTCATTTTTCAAAGCTGATAGTTTGTTTTATGTATCTTGCAGGCCTGTCATTGGGTGCATAAATATTTAATATGGTTATATCCTTCTGGTATAGAGTCTCTTTCATCATTATATAGTGTCCTTCCTTATCGTTTATGATGGATTTAACTTTAAAGTCTATTTTGTTAGAAATTAATTTTGCTCTTTTTTGATTGTTGTTTGCTTGATATATATTTTTTCCATCCTTTGAGTTTTAGTTTGTTTGTGTCTCTAAGTTTAAGGTGTGTCTCTTGTAGCCAGCATATAGACAGATGGTGTTTTTTAATCCATTCTGCCACTCTCTGTCTGTTTATTGGAGCTTTTAGGCCATTTATATTCAGCGTAATTATGGATAGGTATGATTTTTTTTTTTTTTTATGATTTAGTGCTATTATTTTGATGTCTTTTTTTGTGTGCTGGTGACAGTTTCTTTATTCCACTTAATTTTTTGTGCTGAGTAGTTTATCTTTATGTATTGTCTTTTCCTCTTGTTCATCGTTTTTGAATTTGTTTCTGATGAGTCTCTTTATTTTTTTCTTGTATTTTATTTTGATGTGTAGGATAGTTTGTCTCCTTTGTGTTTACCTTAATATTTACCCCTATTTCTCTAAATTTAACACTAACTTTTATTTCTTTGTATCTGCCATTTCTTCCACTCCATATGGAAAATCTATGACTACATTTCTTACCCATTCTCTATTGTTTTAATGTTGTCTTCTTTTACTTAATAACGTGTTGCTTCCTTGTTTTGAGCTTTTTTTTATCTTGTTTTCTTTTTGAGATTTCCCTGTCTGGGTTGACATCTGATTGCTCTGTCCAGTGTTCTACTCTTGGGTTGATACCTGATGTTATAGATTTTCTTATCAAAGAACTCCCTTTAGTATTTCTTGTAGTTTTGACTTGGTTTTTACAAATTTCCTAAACTTCTGTTTATGTGGAAATGTCCTAATTTCACCTTCATATTTGAGAGATACTTTTGCTGGCTATGTGATTCTTGGCTGGCATTTTTTTTTCCATCTTTGCTTTATATAAGTCATCCCATTTCCTTCTTGTCTGCATAGTTTCTGCCGAGTAGTCTGAGCTCATTCTTATTTACTCTCCTTTTTTGGTAACTTTTGGTTTATCTCTAGCTGCTCTTAAAATTCTCTATCTTTGGTGTTGGCAGGTTAGATTATAATATGTCTTGGTGACTTTCTTTTAAAATATGCCTTATATGGAGACCAATGAGCATCTTGGATAGATATCTTCTCATCTTTCAGGATATAATGGAAGTTTTCTGCCAACAAATCTTCAACAATTCTCTCTGTATTTTCTGTTATCACTCCCTGTTCTGGTATTCCAATCATTCATAGGTTATTTCTCTTGATAGAGTCCCACATGATTCTTAAGGTTTCTCCAGTTTTTATATCATTTTATCTGATTTTTCTTCAAATATATTGGTGCCAAGTGCTTTATCTTCATGTTCACCAGTTCTGCCTTCCACTTGCTCAATTCTGCTCTTCTGACTTTCTATCGAGTTGTCTAATTCTGTAATTTTTTTGTTTATCTTCTGAATTTCTGATTGAATTTTTTTTTCTTGTCTGTCTATGGATTTTTCCAGCTTATTAAACTTTTCATTATGTTCCTGAATAACCTTTTTAATTTCCTTAATTGCTTTATCTGTGTGTTCCTTGCCTTGTTCTGCCCACTGCCTGATTTCCTTTCTGATGTCTTGAAGGGTTCTGTATATTAATCTTTTGTATTCTGCATCTGGCAATTCCAGGAAGGCACTGTCATCTAGAAGATCCCTGATTGTTTGTTTTGAGAGCCTATTGAGGAGATCATGGTCTCTTTCTTTATGTGCATTGATATTGACTGTTCTCTCCGAGCCATCAACAAGTTATTGTATTAGTTTATTTTATGTTTGCTTACTGTTTTGTAGTTTCTTGTTTTGTTTTGTTTTGATATGCCCAAATGGGTTGCTTGAGTGAGCTAGCTTGATTATTTTCACCTTTGGAACTCTGATGTCCTGTCTCCAGATGCTAGAGCTGTTATCAGGTATATCAGTATGAGTCCATTCACTTTTCTTGTATGCGTTCAGCTCAGGTGTCCAGGTAGCCGATCATCAAGTACAGGCTCTGTCCTACAGTCTTAGAGGGGCAGGGGTGATTGGTGTAGTTACAGGTATCTGGTTGCAGCAGGAGGTCATGCTCTGAACAAGGCATGGGGCCGAGGCTCATCCCCCAAGTGTCTCTGAGTAAAGCGTGTCCCTGTTCCCTAGACCCTACAGGGGGGTGGGTTCTGCTGATGGACCATGGGCATCCAATGTTTTTCATTGTAAGGACTGGGAGGTACCAGTTCTCCTTGGACCCCTGTTGCAGATGGCTGGGTGACCCAAATGGAGCTACCAGTCCTTATGCCCCTGATGTGGGTAGGTGAGGACCCTGTTTAATAGGCAAAGTGGTATCGAACAGCCACCTCTCCACCACACAGCTGAAACAGTTGTAGTTTGCCTACAAGCATCTATTCTCCTGAAATAGGCCCTCGCAGGTCCGTGCAGGGTGGAAAGACACTCAAAGTCCATGGACCATATACAGCTGGCCAGGAGTTGCTTCTGTCCTGAGCTCCCCCTGGTCAGATTGCTGGCAAATTATCTTTTCCCACAACTGTGAATTTATTCCTTCTCCATGGCCAGGAGAATGGCTCTAGGTGCTCAGCTGGGCCTATCTCAGGCCCAGGGAAATCAACAGCCACTGAAGCTGGAGTGGGGATGGGGGATACTTTTGCTGAGAATGCTTTTTTCTCTGGTTCCAGAGGTGTGAGTAGGCTGTGTGGCTGGCTGCTTCTCCCTGTGGAAACTGTGGCTGAACGCTAGTACCAACCTGCTGCAGCAGCTCCTGGGAATGGTGCCTGAGGGCTCCCAGTGATTCAGGTCCAGTAACTTCTCTCCACTTCTGCCATCTCTTTCTCCCCCTGCCACTCAGTTCGTTTTCTCACTTTGTCTTTGATGCTCAGGGCTCCTAGCTTGTCATAAATATACTCATTTCACTTGTTTTTTCAGGTCTTTGTTGTAAGAGGGCTTACTGGAAGCGTCAGTCTATTCCACCATCTTGGCCCCACCTCCATGTATTGATATTTTAATCAGGGGACAGATAATTTGTCTGTTTGAGTTTTCATGGTTTCTTGAAAAAAAATTAATGGAGGTGGATTGGAGTGTAAAAGTGCAATTTTGGGGAAAGAGAATCTCAAGTGGAACTGCTACCAGCTAAATAAATTTTAGCTCTTGCAATCTCTCCATATAAATGAAGAACTGAGCCCTGTAGAGGCACATATCCAAACCAAAGAAAACCAAACCCATTGTTGTGGAGTCAATTCTGACTTATAGCAACCGTATAGAACAGAGTGGAACTGCCTCATAGACTTTCCAAGTAGCACCTGGTGGATTCAAACTGCTGATGTTTTGGTTAGCAGCTGTGGCTCTGAACCACTACACTATTAGGGTTTCTGCAGAGACTGGTGTAGTGACCTGAAAACACAGACTTAATAGGCCTACTAATTCTGTTGTCTTAAGTTCCTTGTGAAGTTTGAGGACAACAATATTCAACTCATTGGTCATCTTGTCTAAAAATTATTCATGAATATGCAGTAGGGGATGTGTTGGTTAATGTTATGTGTCACCTTGGCTAGGCTGTGATTCTCAGTGGCTTGGCAGACACCTCCCATTTTATGATCTGATATGAACAGCCAACCAGTTGGAAGGAGAGTTTCCTTTGGGGTTTGGCCTACATCCAGTTTACAAATGAATGTTCTACCAAAGCTTGCTCTCTCTCTTGACCCTGCAATCTTCTCATCATCTGACCTCCAGTTCTTAGGACTTAAGCCAGCAGAGGCCTGCAGGCTGTCCCCTGACCTGCATATTTTGGATTCACTAACCCCTGAAACCCCACGGCCCTGCAGATATTTCAGGTCTGCCACTTGACTTGCAGATTTTGAGTTTGTCAGGCCTTGAAACCATGTGAGCCAGCAAAGATCTTCAGCCTGTTGTCTTACCCACATATTTGAGACTTACCAGCCCCCACAACTGCATGAGCCATTTCCTCACAATTGTGTAAGTCATTTCCTTGAACTTAATTTCTCTCTCTATATATATACACTTCACTGGTTTTGCTCCAGTATAGAACCCAGACAAAGGCAGGGCATATCTATGTTCTTCAAATGAGACTCAGGTCCAGCCTGGGATTAAATGACTTGGGGGACTTGAAGTAGCATGAGATTGAGTTTCTTTATATGTCCAAGACCAGAGCCTAATAGCTGTACTCTAAAGACACCAAATTCTAAGGTTTACTCTCAGAGACTGAGCAAATGAAGCTGAAAAACTACATCACCTCAACAAGTATAATAGTTGGTGAAAAAATCAGTTGTCCCTGTGTTGTTGTAACTGAATGAGGTTTCTTTTACTGTCTTATTAGTCAATTGAAATGAGTTGGATGCCACACCACCAGGTTAAATGGAAACAGAAAGTGGAAATTTATTGTTTGCGCAAACAAGGAGCAATGTGGAGCCTAGCAGCTGAAAGACCATGTGCTTCCCGCCCCAGGGAGGCTTGGAGGTTTTATGTCCTCCAGTCCCCAGAGGGCAGGATTTACACCCAAAATCCAACACCCCATTCCCTCCTATGCCCATATTTGGAGATCCAGGTGTTCAGTCTTTTGCAAAGAAAGGGAATTTTGGCTTTGCAAATGGCCTCAGGTGCAGCGGTGTGCTGGAGAACATCTTCCTCTTTGGCGAAGTTCAGGTCTGGGGTCACATTTGGGGCCACAGCTCTTCATGTCCTCTGCATGTGCCAAGATCTTGGTTTGTGCATGGGTGGAATTTTGGCTCCATATTCAAACAGCAGTTAAAGCTCTTGGCACGGTGAGGCCAAGGCACATTTAGAAACCAAAGCTTTGAGGGCTATGGGGAGTGGGGGAATTGCAGTGCAGCAGGGAAGCCTTTGTGGTGTCTTCCTTGTGACCAGGCTGAGCAATTCCCTAGGTCTTTCCTGGCAACCAGCTCACAGTTGGGTGAAATAGCCTAGGCAGCTTGTGGGGGAAAACTTAGTCATCCCAATCCATTGACTAAACTATGTGGCCCATGGCCTTCTGGTCTTTAACCCTACGGTTAGAGTTCACAATCAAGGTGGAAGATTATCAGTGCCTGTGTGAGACTTTGTAGATGGCCCATAAGAGACCCTAATTGGCCAAAACCTGATTATCTGGCAGTATCATGTTACCTATCCTAAACTGAATCCAGTAACAACAAAGATTAATAACGGTCAGATGACCATCATTTGATGTCTGGATCTATTAACAAGAGACCCTATTCCCTTCATAACTGAGTGGGAAATATGTAGAGAAGTTCACTTTTAAATCATACAGTTGGAATGGGAAGAGAAGAAAAAGCTTTTTAAAAAATAAATAAAGCAAAAACCAGGGCCAAGACGGCAGAATAGTCAGACGCTTTCTGCCATCCCTCTTACAACAAAGACCTGAAAAAACAAGTGAATCAATTATGTATTATAATCTAGGAGCCCTGATCATCAAAGACAAAGCTGAAGAGTTGGACTGGGCAGCAGGGGGAGAGACAGTTCAGAAGCAGTGAAGAAGTGCCAGTCATGAGGTTGTCAGCACCCTACTGGCTGGGTAGACCAGTGCACATGGGCTAAGGCTATCAGTAGCATTCAGGATGTGTTTCACCACTTTGGGAGAGGCAAAGTGGTGGAGAGTCTGCACAAGCCTCTGGTGCTGGGGGGAAGAGGTGTTGGACCTGAGAAAGTTAAGTGCAAGTGTCTAATCTACCCCAATGGGTCAAAATAACTCCTCCCCCACTGGGACTTTCACAGCAGAAAAGTACCTTTTTCCCCTCACCCACACCCCACCCTGCTCTGCTCCAGCACCAGTCTAGCAGTATTCAAAAACTGCCACTCCCTCTAAGCTAGAACTCAGGGATAACCACACCCAATCCAGTTTCCCGACTTTAAATAATCAAAAACCAAGCCCCCTAAGACAAGAACTTAAGACAATCCAGGCCCAAACCAGTCTCTTGGCTTTAAAAAATCACCACATCCCCTAAGCTGGGAACTCGGAGCAGGCACTGCCACTTTGCCTAGGCACTGGCATAAGAGGTTCATGGACTTGTTGCACCCTTTATCCCTGCCTAGAACTGTGTGGGCTGACTCAACACCACAGGTCCTCATTAGCATAAAACAACAGGGCATACACCTGAAGCTTATTTTAAACTGCAGCATCCAAGGGGGAGTTGCAGAGTCTTGTCATTTGACACCATCCTGCCCATTAAGCAGGGACTTCACTCACCCACATCAGAAGCTTGAGGCCTGGCACTATCACCCACTCAATCTAGCCACCCATGACAGTGATCTGAGAATAAGTGGTGTGTCCAAGTCCCTACAGCCAACAGTATTGGGTGCCCAAGGATCAGCTGCAAAACCCACCCCCCCAATGCAGTCTGGGGACAGGGCCATGCCCTCCACCCAGACACTCACAGGCAGCTGTCAAGCCCCTGCTTTGCTCAACACATAGCCACAAAGCATCCAGATACCTGTTCGTGCTCTGAACACCTCTATGCAGCCCTGCCCATCTAGGACTGTAGGTGAGAAACTGCACCACACACTCAGTGACTGACTACCTGGGCACTTGAGGTACATCTGCACAAGGGAAGTGACCAGACTCTTGAGCTCACACACTTAGTAGCTGCTCTAACCCCCTGTTGACAGGATATGAGAGCTTCAGAGGTGCCAATAACCAAAGTAGCTCACACTGAGCTTACTTGGGCATATCCAAACAAAACAAAAAGCCAGGAAGAGTAAACCAAAATACAGTAAATAACTATAATAAATTATTGATGGATCAGAAACAGCAGTCAATATCAAATCACATAAAGAAGCAGGTCAAGATGGCTCCAGTGAACAACCAAAATAAAGAACCAGGAAACATCTGGAGGATCTGAATGTCTTGGAATTACCTGAGTTAGAATTCAAAAGATAAGCATACAGAGCTCTTCAAGATATCAGGAAAGAGATCAGTCAAAACTCAGAAGATGCCAAGGAACACACAGACAAAGCCATGGAGGAACTTAGGAAAGTAATACAAGAACAGAATGACATATTTAACAGGCTGGTAGAAACCATAGAGAGACAGCAAAGAGAAATCCAAAAGACTAACAATAAAATTTCAGAATTAGACAACTCAATAGAACATCATAGGAGCAGAATTGAGGGGATGGAAGTCAGAATTAGTGAGATTGAATACAAATCCCTTGACACCAATTTATTTATGAAAAATCAGAAAAAATTGAAAAAATGAAGAAACTCTGAAAATTATGTAGGACTCCATCAAGATGAAAAAAATCTACGAGTGACTGGATTACAAGAACAGGGGGAATAACAGAAAATATAGAGAAAATTCTTGAAGATTTACTGGCAGAAAACTTCCCTGATACTGTGAAAGAAGAGAAGATGTCTATCTAAGAAGCACAACGAATCCCACACAGAGTAGATCCCAAAGGAAAGTCACCAAGAAACATTGTAATCAAATTGACCAAAACCAAAGATAAAGACAGAATCTTGAGAACAGCTAGGGATAAATGAAAAGTCACCTACAAAGGAGAACTAAGACTAACCTCTGACTACTCAGCAGAAACAATGCAGGCAAGAAGGCAATGGGATGACACACATAAAGCCTTGGAGGAAAAAAATTCCCAGCCAAGAATTTATGTATCCAGCAAAACTGTCCCTCAAATAAGATGGCGAAATTAGGTCATTTCCAGAAAAACAAAAGTCAAAAGAATCTGTAAAAACCAAACCAAAATTAGAAGAAATGTTAAAGGGAATCCTTTGGTTAGAGAACAAGCTATGCCAGACAACAACCTAAGACTAGAACGCAGGACAAAACAACCAGATATCAACCCAGATAAGGAAGTAAAAAAAAAAAAAAAGTGAAAGTTAAAAGACTAATAGTAGGGAAACACAGACATCATTCTCTAAATGATAACAATGTTAAAACAAAAAAGATGGAATAAAAAGTCTAGTCATAGAATTTCCATAGGAAGAAGTTAAGGTAATATCAAGAAATAAAAGATTGGTTTAAACTTAGAAAAATAAAGGTAAATTTTAAGGTAACTGCAAAGGAAGCTGACAACCCTATCCATCAAAATAAAAAAGAAGAAAAACATAAAGATTCAGTAAACACAAAATCAACAGTAATGAAAAAGACAAAAAGGAAGTATATAAATACCTATCAATAATTACACTGAATGTAAATGGGCTAAAGGCATCAATAAAGATACAAAGTGACAGAATGGGTAAAACAACACAATCTGTCTACATGTGCCTACAAGAGACACAGCTTAGACTTAAAGACACAAACTAAATCTCAAAGGATGAAAAAAAAACTATATCAAGCAAACAACCACCAAAAAAGAGCAGGAGTTGTAATATTAATTTCTGACAAAATAGACTTTAAAGTAAAATCCACCACAAAGGATAAAAAATGACACATTGTAATGATTAAAGTGTCCATACACCAGGAGCACATAACCATAATAAATATATATGCCCTGAAAGACAAGGCTCCAAAATATAGAAAGCAAATTCTAACAGCATTGAAAAGAGAAGTAGACAGCTCCACAATAATAGTAGGAGACTTCAACACACCACTCTGGGTGAAGACAGAACATCTAGAAAGAAACTCAATAAAGACTCAAAATCTAAATGCCACAATCAATCAACTTGACCTCATAGACATATACAGAACACTCCACCCAAGAGCAAAGTATACTTTCTTTTCCAAAGCACATGGAACATTCTCCAGAATAGACCACAGTTTAGATCACAAACCAAGCATGTTTTCTTACCATTAGGCTATAAAAGTAGAAATCAATAACAGAAACAGCAAGGAAAAAAAGTCAAATACATGGAAAATGAACTACACCTCACTCAAAAAATCCTGGGTTATAGAAGAAATCAAGGATGGAATAAAGAAATTCACAGAATCAAATGACAATGAGAACACCTCTTACCAGAAACTTTGAGACACAGCAAAAGCAGTGCTTAGGGGTCGGTTTATAGCAATAAAAGCACACATCCTAAAAGAAAAAATGGCCAAAATCAAAGCATTAACCCTACAATTTGAACCAATATAAACACAGGAGCAAAAGAACCACTCAGTCACCAGAAGAAAAGAAATATAGATTAGAGCAGAAATAAATGAAATAGAGAACAGAAAAACAAGTGAAACAGTCAACAAGACCAAAAGTTGGTTCTTTGGAAAGATCAACAAAATTGATAAACCACTGGCCAAACTGACAGAAGAGAAACAGGAGAGGAAGTAAATAAACCAAATAAGAAATGAGACGGGCGATATCACAACAGACCCAACTGAAATAAAAAGCATCATAAGAGAATAGTATGAAAAATTGTACTCTTACCAAATTTGTAAACCCAGAGGAAATGGAGAAATTTCTAGAAACACATTACCT
Source organism: Loxodonta africana (assembly GCF_030014295.1). NCBI lineage: Eukaryota > Metazoa > Chordata > Mammalia > Proboscidea > Elephantidae > Loxodonta > Loxodonta africana. The sequence continues at coordinate 74,111,622 of NC_087369.1, forward strand.
ACCTAAACTAACTGAGGTTGAAAAACTAAATAAAGCTATTTTTTTTTTTTAAAAAAGAAGAGATTGAAAAGGTGATTAAAAAAAAACCTCCCAAGAACAACAACAAAAGCCCTGGTCCTGACTGCTTCACCAGATAATTCTACCAAACTTTCAGAGAAGACTTAACACCAATACCAGTAAAGATATTTCAGGGCATGGAATAAGGAAGGAATTTTTCCGAACTCATTCTATGAAGCCAGTGTAACCTTGATACCAAAACCAGGTAAACACACCACAAAAAAGAAAATTACAGACCAAGATCCCTCAGGAACATAGACGCAAAAATCCTCAACAAAATTCTATCTAATAAAATTCAACAGCCTATCAAAAATTATTTCATCATGACCCAGTGGGATTCATACAAGGTATACAAGGATGGTTCAACATTGGAAAATCAACCGATGTAACCCATTATATAAATAAAACAAAAGAACCACACGATCTTATCAAAAGATGCAGAAAAAGTGTTTGACAAAGTCCCAAACCCATTCCTGATAAAAGCTCCACATAAACCTGAGACTCTACCAGCCTGAGACCAGAAGAACTAGATGATACCCAGTTACCATCAGTGACTGCCCTGACAGCAAACACAACAGAGATCCGACAGAAAGGGAGAAAAGTGTGGAGCAGAATTCAAATTCACATGAAAAGATCAGACTTAATGGTCTTACAGAGACAGGAGGAACCCCCCGAAACTATGGCCCTGGATGCTCTGTTAACCCAGAATTAAAACTGTTCCCAAAATCTACTGTTCCGACAAAGATTACACCGGACTATAAAACAAAAATTAGTGCCTGTGAGGGGTGTACTTCAAGCAGATACACGAGACCAAATGGGTGTCTCCTTTCTGGAGGCAGATTGAGAAGGCTGGAAGGGACAAGAACTGGTTGAATGGACACAGGGAACCTGGGATAAAAAGAGAGACTGTGCTGTATCATTGAGGGATTCCAACTAATGTCACAAAACAATGTGTGTATAAATTTTTGTATGAGAAATTAACTTTGGTTGTAAACTTTTACCTAAAGTACAATAAAAAAATAAAAATGAAATACAGAAGCATAAAACTAGCAAATATAGAAAAAAAGATAGAACTTAAAATTCCCCACTTTAGGACCATCATAGTAATAACTGATTCAGGCAAGAATTGTCAATAGATGCTAATAGCATTAGGTTAGAAGCTATTGAGGAAAAAGATATTCACACAATCTTAAAGTACTATTCACAGATTATACACTAATTACAAACCGAAGGAAATGTGCCTTTACAGCAGACAGGTCTGGCAAGCACAGTCATAAGAAGTATTCTAAGAATTCCAAGGTGACCCTGTCCTTCTATACTCCCCACTACATGAGTGTGGGAGGGAACTGTAAATTACATTATTAATACATTACTGATTATGTTATATTACATGGCAATAAGGATTTTACACTTGTAATCAATGTCCCAAATCAGTTTAATTAGAGATAATCGAAAGGGAGATTATGAGGTGGGACCAAGATGGCTGACTAGGTAGAAGCTTCCGCTTATCCCTCTTGCAACAAAGACTCGAAAAAACAAGTGAATCGATTACATACAGGACAATCTACGAACCCTGACCATCAAACACAGAACTAAGGTGTTGACCTGAGTGAAAGGAGAGCGAAAAGCCACATGCTGAAGCAGCGACCACTTCCAGAGCCAGTGTGCCGTGCCACAGCATTGAGCCCTCATGGTTTCCTGGTGCCAGAGTGGTGGGGTTGATTGTGGCTTACTGAGACAGGGCAAGCACAGACGCAGGCCTAACCCTCAGGACCAACCTTGGAGGGGACCCAGCCAGCGCACACAGGCTGCACACTGACGTGGCTGATAGGCAAACGAAAAACCACGGGGAAGCAGAGACTGATTTTGGAGCCTGGACCACAGCATACCAGACAGGAAACCTGGGTGCTGGGCTTTGGACTAAGTGTGGAGGAGCTGATTGTAGCTTCCTGAGACAGCGCAAGCACTGGACGCAGCCCTAAAATTCTGGGGCAGTCTCAGCAGGAAACCAGCCAGCACACACAAGCTACACATCCCTCTGGAATCTCAGAAAAAACAGTCCTCACCAAACAAGGTAAGTAACTTTGTCTATCTTGCCACACTACTCTCTACTAACTGTCTGATCCCTCCTCTCCCTGCCCCGGCTGGCTTCATTAACATTGGAATTCCCTGGGCCAGAGAGTGAAGTGCACTGCCCAGTTTTTTTTTTCTTCTCCTTTCTTTTCTAACCCATTTTCCTGGCCTGAGATAAGCAGCATTTAACAATCAAAATAAAAATTCTTCCCTGACTTCCCTAAACTGGAATAACAATACAGAACCAGCTCCATCCAGGCATAAGAGACCCACAGTCTTTGGCTTTCATCTCTACAGGTAACCCGGTGGCTATTATAATGTAAAGGCAAGTCGGATAGAGATCTGGCTGGAATCGTTTTAGCTGAGCAGTGGAAAGGCAAGTTTTGGAGGTCAGATACCTCTCTACCTATTAAACAAAGCCCTCACTGATCCACACCAGGAAACTGAGGGATGAGGCTCCACTCATGCCACCTAGCCACCTGCCAAAGGGGACTGAGGATACTGACGCCTACCAATCTATAGAGGTACAAGCATTGGGTGCCTAAGATACTGCTGCAGAGCCCACCCACCAGAGCGCTCTAGAGAATAGAGCCACTCCTACCTCACTGACACTTGAGGGAAGGCTGTCAGCATCCTGCCCTCCTTGGAGTGTGATCCCCTGCCACTACCAGAAACTGGCACATACCACCATCATCACTACTCCTCTAAGTAAGTAGGTGAGAGCCTATACCACACACTAGGTGACCCTGAGGAATAGGACACCTGAGCTGATTCTATTCAAGAATAGTGAATGCACTCATAGGCTCATATATCTGGTAACAGCTCAGACGAGCTGGTAACAGGACATAAGTGATTCAAAAGCTACAGCAACCAAGATAGCACAATCAAGTAGCCCATCTGGGTGTATTGTAATAAAACAAAACAAGAAGATAAGACTCAGTGAGCAAATATAAAAGAAAACATTAGAATACCTTATAGATGGCTCGGAGACAGCAGTCAATATCAAATCACATAAAGAAGCAGACCATGCGGGCTTCCACAAATCCCAAAACAAAGAATCAAAATCATTCCCAGATGTAGATAAAAAAGAATTGCCAGATGTAGAATATAAAAACCTAATATACAGAATGCTTCAAGACATCAGGGATGACCTTAGAAATGAAATAAGGCAATCTACAGAAAAAGCCAAGGAACACACTGATAAAGTAGTTGAAGAAATCAAAAAGATTATTCAAGAACATAGTGAAAAAATTAATAAGCTCCAAAAATCCATAGGCACCACTCAGAAATCCAAAAGATTAACGATAAAATTACAGAATTAGACAACTCCATAGGAAGTCAGAGGAGCAGAATCGAGGAATTGGAATGCAGAATGGGGGAGATGGAGGATAAGGCAACTGACCCAATATAATTGAAGAAAAATCAGATAAAAGAATTAAAAAAAAGAAGAAGAAACACTAAGAATCATGTGGGACTCTCTCAAGAAGAATAACTTGCGTGTGATTGGAGTTCCAGAACAGGGAGGGATAACAGAAAATACAGAGAGAATAGTTGAAGATCTGATGGCAGAAAACATCCCTGGTGTTGTGAAAGATATCTATCCAATATGGTCATCAAACCCCAAACAAGAGAGATCCCAAAAGAAAATCACCAAGACATGTTATCATCGAACTTGCCAAAACCAAAGATAAAGAGAAAATTCTAAAAACAGCCAAGGATAAATGAAAAGTCACCTACGAAGGAGAATAAATAAGTTCGGACTACTCTGCAGAAACCATGCAGGCAAGAAGGTAATGGAATGACATATACAGAGCACTGAAAGAGAAAAACTGTCAGCCAAGAATCATAAATCCAGCAAAACTCTCTCTCAAATATGAAGGTGAAATTAAGACATTTACAGATAAACACAAGCTTAGAAAATTTGCAAAAACCAAACCAAAACTGCAAGAATTACAAAAGGAAATTCTTCAGTCAGAAGATCAATAGTATCAGATACCAACACAACACAAGGTCACAGAACAAAACACCCTGATGTCAACTCAGATAGGGAAATCACAAAAACAAAATAAGATTAATTTTTAAAAAATTGGTCAAAACAAGGAATCATCGATGTCATTATGTAAAAGATTACAATAGTCAAAACAGAGGGACTTAATACAGGAGGCATAGATCTTACATATGGAGAGGAAACCAAGGCAAGATAGGGCGAAACAAGTTAGGATTTTACTTACTCAAATAGGGGTAAATATTAAGGTAACCACAAAGAGGTCTAACAATTCTGTACTTCAAAATAAACCAAGATAAACATAACGACTCATCAAAAATAAATTCAACTACTATGAAAAGGAAGAACACATTCTACAAAGAAAAACTTCTCAGCACAAAAAAGTAAGTAAAAAATGAAATTGTCAACAACACACATAAAAAGGCATCAAAATGACAGCACTAAACTCATACTTATGTACAATCATGCTGAATGTAAATGGAGTAATGCATCAATAAACAGACAGAGAGTTGCAGACTGGATTAAAAAAAACACGATCCGTCTATATACTACCTACAAGAGACACGTCTTAGACTTAGAGAGACAAATAAACTAAAACTCAAAGGATGGAAAAAAATATCAAGCAAACAACATCAAAAAAGAGCAGGAGTGGCAATATTAATTTCTGACAAAATAGACTTTAAACTGAAATCCAACACAAAGGATAAAGAAGGACACTACACAGTGATTAAAGGGACAATTTACCAGGAAGCTATAACCATATTAAATATTTATGCACCCAATGATAGGGCTACAAGATTCATAAAAAAAAAAAAAACTTAAACAGAATTCAAAAGTGAGATAGACACCTCTGCAATTATAGCAGAAGACTTCAGCACACCACTTTCAGTGAAGGATAGGACATCCAGTAAGAAGCTCAATAGAGACATGGAAGATCTAATTGCTACAATCAACCAACTTGACCTCATACACTTATACAGAACACACCACCCAACAGCTGCAAAGTATACTTTCTTTTCTAGCACACATGGAACATTCTCTAGAATAGATCGCATATTAGGTCATAAAACAAGCCTTTGCAGAATCCAAAACATCGAAATATTACAAAATATCTTCTCAGACCATAGGGCCATAACAGTAGAAATCAATAACAGAAAAAACAGGGGAAAGAAACCAAATATTTGGAAACTGAACAATACCCTGTTCAAAAAAGACTGGGCTATAGAAGATATTAAGGAGGGAATAAAGACATACTTAGAATTCAATAAGACTGAAAACACTTCCTATCAAAACCTTTGGAACACAGTGAAAGCAGTGCTCAGAGGTCAATTTATATCAATAAATGCACACATACATAAAGAAGAAAGAACCAAAATCAAAGAACTGTCTCTACAACTTGAACAAATAGAGAGCAACAAAAGAAACTGCCAGGCACAAGAAGAAAGCAAATAATAAAAATTAGAGCAGAATTAAATGAATTAGAGAACAGGAAAACAATTGAAAGAGTAAACAAGTCAAAAGGTGGTTCTTTGATAAAATTAACAAAATTGATAAACCATTGGCCAGAATAACTAAAGAAATACAGGAAAAAAACAAATAACCGAATAAGAAATAAGATGGGCCATATCAAGAGAGACCCAACTGAAATTAAAAGAATCATATCAGATTACTACAAAAAATTGTACTCTAACAAATTTGAGAAAACCTAGAAGAAATGGATGAATTCCTAGAAACACACTACCTACCTAAATTAACACAGACAGAAGTAGAACAACTAAATAGAGCCATAACAAAAAAAGAGATTGAAAAGGTAATCGAAAAACTGCCAACAAAAAAAAGCCCTGGCCCTGACGGCTTCACTGCAGAGTTCTACCAAACTTTCAGAGAAGAGTTAACACCACTACTAACGAAGGTATTTCAAAGCATAGAAAAGGATGGTATGCTACCTAACTCACTCTATGAAGCCGGCATAACCCTGATACCAAAACCAGCTAAAGAGAACACAGAAAAGAAAATTACAGTGGATCCCTCATGAACATAGATGCAAAAATCCTCAACAAATTTGTAGCCAATAGAATTTAACAACATATCAAAAGAATAATTCACCACGACCAAGTGGGATTTATACCAGGTATGCAAGGATGGTTCAACATTAGAAAAACAATTAATGTAATCCACCACATAAACAAAACCAAAGAGAAGAACCACATGATTTTATCAATTGATGCAGAAAAGACACTTGACAAAGTTCAACACCTGTTCATGATAAAAACTCTCAGCAAAATAGGAATAGAAGGAAAATTCCTCAACATAGTAAAGGGCATTTATACAAAGCCAACAGCCAACGTCATCCTAAATGGAGAGAGCCTGAAAGCATTTCCCTTGAGAACGGGAACTAGACATGGATGCCCTTTATCACCGCTCTTATTCAACATTGTGCTGGAGGTCCTAGCCAGAGTAATTAGGCTAGACAAAGAAATAAAGGGTATTCAGATTGGCAAGGAAGAAGTAAAATTATCTCTATTTGCAGACGACATCATCTTATACACAGAAAACCCTAAGGAATCCTCCAGAAAACTACTGAAACTAATAAAAGAGTTCAGCAGAGTATCAGGATACAAGATAAACACACAAAAATCAGTTGGATTCCTCGACAGCAACAAAAAGAACATCGAAGAGGAAATCACCAAATCAATACCATTCACAGTAGCCCCCAAGAAGATAAAATACTTAGGAATAAACCTTACCAAAGATATAAAAGACCTATACAACGAAAACTACAAGGTACTACTTGAAGAAACCAAAAGGGAAAAACATAAGCGGAAAAACAACTTGCTCATGGATAGGAAGACTTAACATTGTAAAAATGTCTATTCTACCAAAAAAAAAAGCCATCTATATATACAATGCACTTCTGATCCAAATTCCCATGACATTTTTTAATGAGATGGAGAAACAAATCACCAACTTCATATGGAAGGGAAAGAAGGCCTGGATAAGGAAAACATTACTAAAAAAGAACAAAATGGGAGGACTCACTCTACCTGATTTTAGAACCTATTATACCACCACAGTAGTCAAAACAGCCTGGTACTGGTACAACAACAGACACATAGACCAATGGAACAGAATTGAGAATCCAGATATAAATCCATCCATATATGAGTAGCTGATATTTGACAAAGGCCCAGGGTCAGTTAATTGGGGAAAAGATAGTCTTTTTAACAAATGGTGCTGGCATAACTGGATATCCATTTACAAAAAAATGAAACAGGACCCATACCTCACACCATGCACAAAAACTAACTCCAAATGGATCAAAGACCTAAACGTAAAATCTAAAATGATAAAGATCATGGAAGAAAAAATAAGGACAACGTTAGGAGCCCTAATACATGGCATAAACAGAATACAAAACATTACTAAAAATGCTGAAGAAAAACCAGATAACTGGGAGCTCCTAAGAATGAAACACCTATGCTCATCTAAAGACTTCACCAAAAGAGTGAAAAGACCACCTACAGACTGGGAAAAAATTTTCAGCCACGACATCTCGGACCAGCACCTGATCTCTAAAATCTACATGACTCTGCTAAAACTCAACCACAAAAAGATACACAACTCAATTAAAAAATGGGCAAAAGATATGAACAGACACTTCACTAAAGAAGACATTCAGACAGCTAACAGATACATGAGCGAATGCTCTCGAGCATTAGCCATTAGAGAAATGCAAATCAAAACTGCAATGAGATTCCATCACACTCCAACAAGGCTGGCACTAATCCAAAACACACAAAATAATAAATGTTGGAGAGGCTGTGGAGTGATTGGAACACTTATACACTGCTGGTGGGAATGTAAATTGGTACAACCACTTTAGAAATCAATTTGGGGCTTCCTTAAAAAGCTAGAGATAGAACTACCATTCGACCCAGCAATACCACTCCTAGGAATATATCCTAGAGAAATAAGAGCCTTGACAAGAACAGATATATGCACACCCATGTTTATTGCAGCACTGTTTACAATAGCAAAAAGATGGAAGCAACCAAGGTGCCCATCAACAGTTGAATGGGTAAATAAATTATGGTATATTCACACAATGGAATACTACACATCGATAAAGCACAGTGATGAATCTGTGAAACATTTCATAACACGGAGAAACCTGGAAGGCATTATGCTGAGTGAAATTAGTGAGTTGCAAAAGGACAAATATTGTGTAAGACCAAAGATCTTGAGAAATAGTTTAAACTGAGAAGAACACACTCTTTTGTGGTTATGAGAGGGGGAGGGAGGGAGGGTGGGAGAGGGGTATTTACTAAATAGTAGACAAGAACTACTTTGGGTGAAGGGAAATACATCACTCAACACAGTGGAGGTCAGCACAACCAGACTAAACAAAAGTAAAAAAGTTTCCTGAGTAAACTGAATGCTTCGAAGGTCAGCGAAGCAGGCGCAGGGGTTTGGGGATCATGGTTTCAGGGGACCTCTAAGTCAACTGGCATAATAAAATCTATTAAGAAAACATTCTGCATCCTGCTTTGAAGAGTGGCATCTGGGGTCTTAAATGCTAGCAACCTGCCATCTAAGATGCATGAATGAGTCTCAACGCACCTGGATCAAAGGAGAACGAAGAACACCAAGAACACAAGATAATAACGAGCCTAAGAGACAGAAAGGTCTACATGAACCAGAGACTATATCATCCTGAGACCAGAAGAATGAGATGGTTCCTGGCCACAACTGATGACTGCCCTGACAGGGAACACACCAGAGAACCCCTGAGGAAGCAGGAGAACAGTGGGATGCAGACCCCAAAGTCTCATAAAAAGACCAGGCAATGGTCTGACTGAGACTGGAAAGACCCCAATGAGCACGGCCCCCAGACCTTCTGCTGGCCCACTACAGGAACCATCCCTGAAGCCAGCTCATCAGAAATGGATTGGACTGGACAATGTGTTGGAGAGGGATGCTGGTGAGGCGTGAGCTACTTGGTTCGAGTGGACACTTGAGACAATGTTGGCATCTCCTGCCTGGAGGGGAGATGAGAGGGTAGAGGGGCTTAGAAGCTGGCAAAATGGTCACGAAAAGAGAGAGTGGAAAGAGGGAGTGGGCTGTCTCATGGGGGGGGGGAAGTAATTGGGAGTATGTAGCAAGTTGTGTGTGAGAGACTGACTTGATTTTTAAACTTTCACTTAAAGCACAATAAAAATTATTTTTTAAAAAAGGAGAGTATTTTGGAGGATCTGACCTAATTAGGTGAGCCATTTAAAAGCATTAAGAATTTCCTATGGAGACGGGTGGCCTATAGGAGCTGACAGAAGACCCTAGCCAAGAGCTTGCAAAAAAAATGAGGACCACAATTCTACAACCAGTAGTAAGTTCTGCCAACCTCTGAATAAGGTTAGAAGAAGACCTCGAGACCCAGATGAGAACTACAGCTCTAGCCAGCACCTTGATTGTAGCCTTGTGAGACCTGAGCAGAGGATCCAGTTAAGCTGTGCCTGGACTCCTGACCCATGGAAATTGAGAGATCGCAAGTTTGTGTTGCTTTAAACTGTTAAGTTTATGGTAATGTGTAATGCATAAATAGATGACAATCAAATGACCAAACTTAATATCACTAATAATATGCTCCCTGATGTGATGCACTGAGAAAAAACACATACACCACTTATGCAGTATTTTTGTCAAAAATGCTTAACCAGAAACTAATCACTAGAATACTATAAGACATATCCCAGTGGAGGAGCATTCTGTAAAAAAAATTGCCCTGGATACTTCAAAAATGTCAGTGTCATTTTCTTAGTCATCTAGTGCTGCCATAAACAGAAATACCACAAGTGAGTGGCTTTAACAAAGAGAAATTTATTTTCTCACAGTCTAGAATGTTACAAGTCCAAATTCAGGGCATTGGCTCCAGGGGAAGGCTTTCTTTCTATGTCGGCTCTGGAGGAAGGTCCTCGTTCTCAATCTTCCCCTGGTCAAGGAGCTTCTCAGGCGCAGGGACCCCGTGTCAAAAGGATGCACTGTTCCTGGTGCTCCTTTCTTGGTGGTGTGAGGTCCCCTGTCTCTCTGCTTCCTTCTATCTTTTATTTCTCAAGAGATTGCCTCAAACACAATCTAATCCTGTAGGTTGAGTCCTGCCTCGCTAACACAACAGCTGCCCATCCCCCTCATTATCATAGAGGCAGGATTTACAACATATAGGAAAACCACACAATCCCAGGAATCGTGGCCCAGCCCAGCTGATATATACATTTTGGGGGTGGGCATAATTCATGACATTCTACCCTTTGGCACCCCGAAAATCACATCCTTGCAACATGCAAAACATTTTCACCCCATCATATTATAGCAAAAGTCTTAACTCCAAGTCCAAAATCCCAAAAATTCCTCTTCATCTAGAAAGCCAGAATACAAGTTATCTGCTCCCAAGGGTACAATGGCAGAACGGGCAAAAGCTGGACATTTCCATTACAAATGGGGGAAACTGGAGGAAAAGAAGTAATAACAGGCACCAAGCAAGTCAGCAGAACACATTACATTACCCCTCAAAGTTTGAAAATAATCCTCCGTTTTCTGAGAGAATTTACACAATAACCCTGCCCTCCAGACTCTAGGTACTGACTACATTCTCCAGATTCTGAGCGGAGGCCCCTTGGCCCTGGGCTTCACCTCTACCTTCCAGGCCCAATGGGACAGCAACTCTGGTCCCTCAGCTTAGGCACACCATTCTCCTAGTCCTTCTGAGTGGCAACTCCACACTTAGAAACACCAGAGGCCATGGCTCCACCCTTTGAAAACCCAGAGGTCCTGGCCATACCTTTGGCCAAACTGACAAAAGCAAAACAGAAGAGGAAGCAAATAACCAAAATAAGACATGAGATGGATGAGATCACAGCAGACCCAATGGAAATAAAGAAGATCATGACATAATACTATGAAAAATTGTACTCCAATAAATTTGAAAACCTAGAGGAAATGGACAAATTCTAGAAAAATACTATCTACCTAAACTAACGCAAATCAAAGTAGAAAAAATAAACCAGTAACAAAAGAAGAGATTGAAGAAGTGATTAAAAAAAAACTACCCCCCCCAAAAAAGCCTGGGCCTGGACGGCCTTACAGGAAAATTGTATCAAACGATCAGAGAGTACCTAACACCAATACTACTAAAGGTATTTCAGAACATACAAAAGGAAAGAATATTCCTAACCTCATTCTATAAAAAAAAAATAAATTGATATCAAAGCCAGGCAAAGACACCACAAAAAAAAAACTACGTACTAGTATCCTTCGTGAACATAGACACAAAAGTTCTCAACAAAATTCTAGCCAATAGAATTCAACAGCATACCAAAAAAAATAATACATCATGACCAACTGGAATCCATACCATTTATGCAGGTACCCACTGCCGAATTTATGCAGGTATAGATCAAAAATAGAAAACTGATCAGCATAATCCATTACATAAATAAAAGAATCACATGATCTCATCAATCGACATAGAAAAGGAATTTGACAAAGTCCAACACCCATTCCTAATGAAAACTCTCAGCAAAATAAAAGTAGAAGGGAAATTCCTTGACATAATAAAGGGCATTTATACAAAGCCAACAGCCAACATCATTCTAAAAGGAGAGAGCCTGAAACATTCCCCTTAAGAATGAAACCAGACAAGGTTTATCACCACTCCTATCACCACTCTTATTCAGCATTGTGGTGGAGGGCCTAGCTAGAGCAATAAGGAAAGAAAAAGAAATAAAGGGAAATCCTCATGGTGTAGTGGTTAAGTGCTAAGGTTGCTAACCAAAAGGATGGCAGTTCAAATCCACAAGGCACTTCTTGGAAACTCTATGGGGCAGTTCTGTTCTGGCCTATAGGGTCATTATGAGTCGGAATCGGCTCGACAGTAACAGGTTAAAGTGATAAGGAAAAGGTAAAACTACCCCAACTGGCAGAGGATATGATCTTATACACAGAAAAACCCAAAGGATCTATGAGAAAGCTACTGGAACTAATAAAAGATTTCAGCAAAGTAGCAGGATACAAGATGTTATTTTTGTTGTTGTCATCAGGTGCCATCGAGTTGGTTCCGACTCATGGCAATCCTATGCACAACAGAAGGAAACACTGCCCAGTGCTGCCATACTCACTATGCTTGAGCCCCTTGTTGCAGCCACTGTGTCAATTCATCTTGTTGAGGGTCTTCCACTTTTTCCTCAACCTCTACCAAGCATGATGTCCTTCTCCAGGGACTGATCCCTCCGGACATGTCCAAAGTATGTGAGGTGCAGTATCGCCATCCTTGCTTCCAAGGAGCATTCTGGTTATACTGCTTCCAAGAGAGATTTGTTCCTTCTTTTAGCATTCAGCCATAGTGTTTTAAATCACCTCATATGCATGTGAAAGCTGGATATGTGAAAGCTGGATATATGAAAGCCAGCACCCCAACTCAAAGTCTTCAATTCTTCTTTGGTTTTCCTTATTCATTGTCCGGCATTCTCATGCATATGAGGCGATTTAAAACGCCATGGCTTGGCTCAAGCGCACCTTAGAACTCAAGGTGACATCTTTGTTTTCAACAGTTTAAAGAGATCTCTTGCAGCCCATTTGCCCAATGCAAAGTGTCTTTTGATTTCTTTTTTTTTATTGTGCTTTAGGTGAAAGTTTACAAATCAAGTCAGTCTGTCATACAAAAAGTTATACACACCTTCCTGTGTACTCCTAGCTGCTCCCCTCTTAATAAGTCAGCACATTCCTCCTCTCTACCCTGTATTCCCCTTGTCCATTCAATCAGCTCATGTCCACCTCTTTCTTCTCATCTCTCCCACATAGACTCAAGTGTCGGCCTGAGCAAAGACGCTCACTCCTCAACAGAATCATTGTTTATTTTATAGTCCAGGCCAATCCCTGTCTGTAGAGTCAGTTTCAGGAATTGTTCCAACCTTGGGCTAACAAAGGACGCAGGGGCCATGACGATCAGGGTCTCTCTGATCTCAATCAGACCATTAAGCCTAATCTTTTTACGAGAATTTGAGATCTGCATCTGTTGTGCTCCCTGTCAGGGCAGTGATCTGTGGTAGCCAGGCACCATCTAGTTCTTTCAGTTTCAGGCTGATGGAGTCTCTGGTTTATGTGGCCTTTTCTGTCCCTTGGGTTCATCTTTACCATACGTCTTTGGTGTTCTTCATTTTTCTTTCCTCCGGTAGGTTAATACCATTTTATACATCTTAGATGGTTGCTTGCTAGTGTTTAAGGCCACAGACGCCTCTCACTAAAGTGGGATGCAGAACGTTTTAATACATTTTGTTATGTGAATTGACCTAGATGTCCCCTGAAACCATGGTCCCAGCACCCTGTCCCTGCTACTCTAGCCTTTGAAGATTTTAGTTGTATTCAGGAAACGGCTTTTGGTTTAGTCCAGTTGTACTGACTATCCCTGTGTTATGGGTTGCTCTTCCATTCACCTAAAAAAATTTTTTGTCTACTATCTAGTTAGTGAATATCCCTCTCCCTTCCTCCCCACCCTCGTAACCACCAAAGACTGTTTTCTTCTGTGTTTAAACTTTATCTAGAGTTCTTATAATAGTGGTCTCATACAATATTTGTACTTTTGCAACTAATTTCACCCAGCATAATGCCTTCCAGATTCCTCCATGTTATGAAATGCTTCACGAATTCTTCTTTGTTCTTTATTGATGCGTAGTATTCCATCATGTGAATATACCACAATTTATTTATCCATTCATCTGTTGATGGGCACCTTGGTTGCTTCCATCTTTTTGCTATTGTAAACAGTGCTGCAGTGAACATGGGTGTGCATATATTTGTTCGTGTAAAGGCTCTTACTACTCTAGGATATATTCCAAGGAGTGGAATTGCTAGATCATATGGCAGTTCTATTTCTAGCATTTTAAAGAAACGCCAAATTGATTTCCAAAGCGATTGTACCATTTTACATTCCAACCAGCAGTGTGTAAGTGTTCCAGTCTCTTCACAACCTCTCCAATATTTATTTTGTGTTTTTTGGATTAATACCAGTCTTGTTGGAGTGAGATGGAATCTCATTGTAATTTTGATTTACATTTCTCTAATGGCTAATGATTGTGAGCATTTCCTCATGTATCTGTTAGCTACCTGAATGTCTTCGTTAGTGAAGCCTCTGTTCATATCCTTTGCCCATAATTTAATTGGGGTAGTTGTCTTTTTGTAGTTGAATTTTTGCAGTATCATGTAGATTTTAGAGATCAGATGCTGATCTGAAATGTCATAGCTAAAAACCTTTTCCCAATATGTAGGTAATCTTTTTACTCTTTTGGTAAAGTCTTTGGATGAGCATAGTTGTTTGACTTTTAGGAGCTCCCAGTTATCTAATTTATCTTCTGGTGTTTGTGCATTGTTAGTAGTTTTTTGTACGCTGTTTATGCCATGTACTAGGGTTCCTAGCTTTGTCCCTATTTTTTCTTCCATGGTGTTTATCATTTTAGATTTTATATTTAGGTCTTTGATCCATTTCTAGCTTGTATTTGTGCATAGTGTGAGGTATGGGTCTTGTTTCATTTTTTTTGCAGATGGATATCCAGTTATGACAGCACCATGTGTTAAAGGGACACTCTTTTCCCCCATTTAACAGACTTTGGGCCTTTGTCAGATATCAGCTTCTCATATATGGAAGGATTTATGTCTGAATTCTCAATTCTGTTCCATTGGTCTATGTATCGGTTGTTGTACAAGTACCAGGCTGTTTTGACTACCGTAGAGGTATAATAAGTTCTAAAATCAGGTAGTGTGAGGCCTCACACTTTGTTCTTCTTTTTCAGTGATGCTTTACTTATCCAGGGCCTCTTTTCCTTCTGTATGAACTTGGTGATTTGTTTCTCCATCTCATTAAAAAATGTCACAGGTGCTTGGACTGGGATTGCATTGTATCTATAGGTCGCTTTGGGTAGGATAGACATTTTTAAAATGCTGAATCTAAAAGCAAGGTATGCTTTTCCATATATGCAGGTCTCTTTTGGTTTCTTACAGTAGTGTCTTATAGTTTTCTTTGTATAGGTCTTTTATATCTCTGGTTAGATTTATTCCTAATATTTTATCTTCTCAGGGGTTATTGTAAATGGTATTGATTTGGTGATTTCCTCTTCGATGTTCTCTTCATTGGTGTAAAGGAATGCAACCAATTTATGTATGTTTATCTTGTATCCTGATACTCTACTAAACTCTTTTACTAGTTTCAATAGTTTTCTTGAGGTTTCTCTGTGTATAAGATCATGTCATCTGCAAATAGAGATACCCTTGCTTCTTTGCCAGTCTGGATGCCCTTTATTTCCTCATCTAGCCTAATTACTCTGGCTAGGACCTCCAGCACAATGTTGAATAAGAGTGGTGATAAAGGGCATCCTTGTCTGGTTCCCGATCTCAAGGGGAATGTTTTCAGTCTCTCTTCATTTAGGATGATGTTGGCTGTTGTCTTTGTGTAAATGCCCTTTATTATGTTGAGGAATTTTCTTTGTATTCCTATTTTGCTGAGAGTTTTTATCATGAATGAGTGTTGAACTTGGTCAAATACCTTTTCTACATCAATTGATAAGATCATGTGTTTCTATCATTTTATTTATATGATGTATTATATTAATTGTTTTTCTAATGTGGAACCATCCATGCATGTCTCGTATGAATTCCACTTGTTCATGGTGAATTATTTTTTGGTATATTGTTTAATTCTATTCACTAAAATTTTGTTGAGGATTTTTGCATCTAAGTTCATGAGGGATATTGGACTGTAATTTTCTTTTTTCATGGCGTTTTTTACTGGCTTTGGTATCAGGGATATGCTGGCTTCATAGAATGAGTTTGGTAGTACTCCATCCTTTTCTATGCTCTGAAATACCTTCAGTAGTAGTGGTGTTAACTCTACTCTGAGAGTTTGGTAGGACTCTCCAGTGAAGCTGTCCGGGCCAGGGCTTTTTGTTGTTGTTGTTGTTTGGAGTTTTTTAAATTACCTTTTGAATCTCTTCTTACGTTATGGGTTTATTTAGTTGTTCTACTTCTGTTTGTGATAGTTTAGGTAGGTTGTGTGTTTCTTGATATGTGTTTTTTGAATCTCTTCTTATGTTATGGGTTTATTTAGTTGTTCTACTTCTGTTTGTGATAGTTTAGGTAGGTTGTGTGTTTCCAGAAATTCATCCATTTCTTCTAGGTTTTCAAGTTTGTTACAGTAAAATTTTTCATAGCAGTCTGATATGATTCTTTTCATTTCAGTTGGGTCTGTTGTAATATCACCCATCTAATTTTTTATTTGGGTTGTTTGCTTCCTCTCCTGTTTTTCTTTTTCATTTTGGCCAATGGCTTATCAACTTTGTAGATTTTTTTTAAAAACCAGCTTTTGGTATTGTTAACTCTTTCAATTGTTTTTCTGTTCTCTATTTCATTTAATTCTGCTCTAATTTTTATTATTTTTTTTTCTGGTGTTGAGGGTTTCTTTTGCTGCTCTCTTTCTATTTGTTCAAGTTGTAGGGATAATTCTTTGGTTTTGGCCCTTTCTTCTTTTTGTATGTGTGCATTTATTGATACACATTGACGTCTGAGCACTGCTTTAGCTGTGTCCCAAAGGTTCTGTTAGGAAATGTTTGCATTCTGATTGGATTCTATGAATTTCTTTATTACACCCTTAATGTGTTCCATACCCCAGTCCTTTTTAAGAAGGGTACTGTTAAGTTTCCAAGGGTTTGATTGTTTTCCCTGCCTTTTCTGTTATTGATTTCCTGTTTTATGGCTTAATTTTCAGAGATGTTTAGTAATATTTCAATGTTTTGGATTCTGCTGAGGCTTGCTTTATAAGCTAACATATGTTCTATTCTAGAGAATGTTCCATGTGCACTCGAAAAGAAAGTATACTTGACTGCTCTTGGGTTGAGTATTCTGTATATGTCCATGAGGTCAAGCTGGTTGATTGTGGTATTTAGATCTTCCTTGTATTTATTGAGCTTTTTTCTGGGTGTTCTGTCTTGCACCAAAAGTGTTGTGTTGAAGTCTCCTACTATTATTGTGGAGGTGTCTATCTCACTTTTCAATGCTGTTAGTGTTTCTTTTATGTATCTTACATGCCTGTCATTGGGTTTATAAATATTTAATATGGTTGTTTCCTCCTGATATAAAAACAAAAATATATTGTCCCTTTAATCACTATATAGCATCCTTCCTTATCATTTATAATGGATTTAACTTTAAAGCCTGTTTTGTCAGAAATTAACATTGCCACTCCTGCACTTTTTAGATTGTTGTTTACTTGATATATTTTTTTTCCATCCTTTGAGTTTTAGTTTGTGTCTCTAAGTCTAAGATGTGTCTCTTGTAGGCAGCATATAGACGGATCATGTTTTTTAATCCATTCTGTCACTCTCTGTGTCTATATTGGTGCATTTAGTCCATTTACATTTAGCATAATTATGGATAGTTTTTTTATGAGTTTAGTGTTGTCATTTTTATGTCCTTTTTGTGGGGTTTATTGTCAGTTTCTTTTTCCCACTTAATTTTTTGTAATGAGTAGTTTATCTTTATGTATTGTCTTTTCCTCTTATTTGTTGTAGTTAATTTTGTTTCTGCCGTGTGTTTTTTTTTCCTTTATTTTATTTTGATGAGTAGGATTGTTCATGTCTTTTGTGGTTACCTTAATATTTACCATTATTTTTCTAAGTTGAACCCTAACTTTTATTTCTTTTTATCACCTTGACTTCCTCTGCATATGAAAGATCTATGACTACATTTCTTAAAAAAAAAATTTTAATGGTGTCTTCTTTTACATAATGACATCACTGTTTCCCTATTTTGAGCTTTTTTTAATCTCGATTTATTTTTGTGATTTCCCTATCTGGGTTAGCATCTGGTTGCTCTGTCCTGTGTTCTAGTCTTGGGTTGATACCTGATATTATTGATTTTCTAACCAGAGAATTCCCTTTATTTTTTGTAGTTTTGATTTGGCTTTTACAAATTCCCTAAACTTCTGTTTATCTGGAAATATCCTCATTTCCCCTCATATGTGAGAGACAGTTTTGCTGGATATATGTTTCTTGGCTGACATTTTTTTCCTTCAATGCTTTATATAAGTCTTCCTATTGCCTTCTTGCCTGCATGGTTTCTGCCAAGTAGTCTGAATTCATTCTTATTGACTCTCCTTCGTAGGTGATTTTATCCCTAGCTGCTCTCAAAATTCTCTCTTTATCTTTAGTGTTGGCAGGTTAGATTATAATATGTCTTGGTCACTTTCTTTTGAGATCTACCTTATATGGAGTTGATGAACATCTTGGATAGATATCTTCTCATTTTTCACGATATCAGGGATGTTTTGTGCCAACAAATCTTGAACAATTCTCTCTGTATTTTCTGGTATCACTCCCTGTTCTGGTATGCCAATCATTTTTAGGTTATTTCTCTTGATAGAGTCCCACATGATTCTTAGGGTTTCTTCACTGTTTTAAAAATTCTTTTATTGGATTAAAAAAATATATATTGGCACCATGTTTTTCATCTTCAGTCTCACTAATTCTGCCTTTCAGTTCCTTAATTCTGCTCCTCTGACTTTCTATTGAGTTGTTTAATTCTGTAATTTTATTGTTAATCTGAATTTCTGATTTCTCTCTATGGATTTTTCCAGGTTATTAAATTTTTCACTATGTTCTTGAATAATCTTTTTAATTTGTTCAACTGCTTTACCTGTGTGTTCATTAACTTACTCTGCATTTTGCATGATCTACTTCCTGATTTCGTTCCCTATGTCTTGAAGTGTTCTGTATATTAATCTTTTGTATTCTGCATTTGGTAATTCCAGGAAGGCACCTTCATCCAGTAGATTCCTTGATTCTTTGTTTTGAGAGCTTGTTGAAGCAATCATGGTCTCCTTCTTTATGTGATTTGATATTGACTGTTGTCTCCAAGCCATCTATAAGTTATTGTATTTGTTTATTTTATGTTTCTTACTGTATCCTAGCTTCTTGCTTTGTTTTGTTTTGATATGCCTAAATAGGCTGCTTGAGTGAGCAACCTTGATTATTTTCACCTTTGAAGCTCTAAAGTCCTGTCCCCAGATGGCTAGAGCTGTTATCAGGTATATGAACCTAGGAGTCCATTCACTTTTTTTTTATGGTTTCAACTCTGGTGTCCAGGTAGTTGGTCATCAAGTGTGTGATACAGGCTCTGTCCTAGAGTCTTAGAGGGGTGGGGTGATTGGTGTAGGTACAGGTATCTGGTTGCAGCAAGGGGTCACTCTCTGATCAAGGCAGGGGGCTGACAACCATCCCCCAAGTGTCTGTGAGGAAAGAACTTCCCTGTTCCCTAGATCTCACAGGTGGGTGGGCTCTGCAGCCGGACCATGGGCACTGAAAGGTTTTGGTTGTAAGGACTGGGAGGTACCAGTTATCTTTGGACCTGTGTTGCGAATGGCTGGGTGACCTGAGTGGAGCTACCAGTCCTGAGGTCCCTGATGTGGGTAGGTGTGGACCTTTTTTAATAGGCAAAGCAATGTCAAACATCAAACACCCACCTCTCCACCACACAGCTGAAATGGTTGGAGTCTGTCAACAAGGGCCTATTCTCTTGAAATAGGCACAAACAGGTCCATGCAGGGGGGAAAGGTATTCAAAATCCACGGGCTGTTTATGCCAGGACAGGAACCTCTTCTGTCCTGATCACCCCAGCTTTGTAGAGCTGGCAGATTATCTTTTATTCCAATTGTGAATTTCTTCCTTCTTCAATTCTGGGAGAATGGCTCAGAGCATGCAGCAGGACCTATCTCTGACCCAGGGAAATTGACAGCCCCTATAGCCAGCTTGGGGGCTTGGGGGCTGCTGGGGGTGTAGTAAAATAAATGCAATATTTAGCTTTTGCCACAAGAGCTGCTCTTGTTCTGGAGGCATGAGTAGGCTATGCGGCCCTCTGTCTCTCCCTGAGGAAACTGCATCTGGACCGCTACTACCAGCCCCGCCGTGGTCACTCCAGGGAATGGTGCCTGAGGGTTCCTGGAAATTCAGGTCTGGCAACTCCTGTCCACTTCTGAACCTTCTGTCTTTCCCCCTGCCGCTCAGTCCATTTTGTAACTTCGCCTTTGATGTTCAGGGCTCCCAGCTTGTCATAAATATAATCATTTCATTTGTTTTTCAGGTCTTTGTTGTAAGAGGGATCACCAGAAAAGTCTGACTACTCCATTGCCTTGGCCCCACCTCCTCTTTGTTTCTTGATTGTAGATTTGTTTGTTTCATCCTGCTTTTTTGTTTTATTTGGTTGTGTCTGAGCAGGTGGGCTGTGCATTATTTGTTGTTTGCTCGTATTTAGTCATGATACTTTCCACCTCCTTGTCCAATGGGCAGTGCCAATCAGCTATGGTGCAGGGGGGCAGGTTCAACAGGTGCTCTGTCTCCTGCTGGGAAACCTCGTGAAGCTGCTTTCCCATACTCCCTGTCTGCCAATCTCTGACATGGGTGGGGTGAATCTATGTGGCAAGGAAGCTGCACTTCCTGGCCAGCCGAGCCACCACAAAAGCCAGGAAGCTTGGAGGTATAGCAGCTGGGAGAAGATGTACGGTGGGAAAGCATATATCGCTGGTTACTGGGTGCCCTGTCTCCTGCTGGGAGTTCCACAAAGCTGCTTTCCTGTGCTCCCTGTCTGCCAATCCCCATCAGGAGTCCAAGAAGACAGATCAGTGCTGCATTAGCTTTTGGGGCCCTCCGCACATACCTGTCCTTGCTATGTCCTCTGTCAGTTTCTTATTCCATTCGTTGCCTGGCTGAGTTCTTTATCTCTTCATTTGTTACTTCAGGTTCCAGGAATGATTTTGTCTCTGCTTTACTCAGTTTTTTGGGTCTTTTCTGTAGAGGAACAGCTTGGTGCTTTTGTCTATGTCTCCAAGTTGGCCAGAAGTCTGATTCTAGGAATTTTTTTTTATTCCATCTTTGATTTCTTCTATTACCCAGTGGTTTTTAAACAGAATGTTATTCAGTTTCCATGTAACTGATTTTGTTTCTTTGCTCTTCTTGTTGTTAATTTCTACTTTAATGGCATTGTAGTCAGAGAAGTTACTTTGTACCATCTCTATGTTTTATATTTTGTAGAGGGTTACTCTGTGGCCTAAGATGTGGTCTATTCTGGAGAACATTCAATGGCTTTCAATGCAGCTGTTGGGTGGAGTGTTCTACATATGTCTATGAGGTCAAGTTGACTGATTGTGCCCTTTAGCTCTTCTGTATCTTTTTGAGTTTCTTTCTAGAGGGTCTGTCCTTTTACGGGTAGTGGTGTGTTGAAGTCTGCTTTTATTGTGGAAGTGTCAATTTCTCTTTTCAGTGCTGTTAGAGTTTGTTTTATGTATTTTGGAGCCCTGTCATTGGGTGTGTAAATGTTTATTATGGCTATGTCTTCAGGATGAATAGTCCATTTAATCATTGTATAATGCACTTCTTTGGTGGATTTTGTTTTAATGTGTATTTAATCTGAGATTAACATTGCCATTCCTGCTCTTTTTTGGTTGTTGTTTGCTTGATATATTTTTTTTCCATCCTTTGATTTTTAATAAATTTACATCTTTGTTTCGAAGGTGTGTCTCTTGTAGACAGCATATTGATGGGTCCTGTTTTTTTATCCATCCTGTCACTCTCTGTCTCTTTATGGATGAATTTAGGCCAAATATATTCAGCGTAATTATTGATATGTGTGAGTTTATTGCTGTCATTTTGTAGCTTTTTTGTGTGTGGTGCTGATGTTTTCTTTGTTCCTCTTACTCTACTATGCAGAATTAGTTTTGTTTGTGGATTTTTTTCTTTTCTTTTGTTTTCGTAGGTTTTTTTACTGAGGCTTTTTGTTTTTCTTCTTTATTTTGATGAGCAGGTTTGTTAACTTTCTTTGTGATTACCTTGAAATTTACCCTTATCTTCCAGGGTTTGAACAAGCCTATTATTACTTGGTATTGCCTTGCCTTCCTCTACTTTAGAAACTTCTATACCTACACCATATTTTCCTGCTTTTATTGTTCTGATGTTTTTGTCATTTACAGATTACCTTCTCAGGTTTCCTGTTGTAATTCTTTTGTTTTTGGATAATCCTTGAGAGTTCATTATGTAGGTTGCTATCTGGCTGGTATGATATTGTGTCCTAGATTCAGGCTGCCATCTGATATTTTTTTTTCAAAGTGAAGGACTCCTTTTAATAATTCTTGTAATTTTTGTTTGGATTTTACATATTCCCTTAATTTCTGTTTATCTAGAAATGTTCTAATTTCACGTTCATATCTGAACAAGAGTTTTGCAGGATATATTATTTTTGTTGGCAATTTTTTCTTTCAAGGTTTTATATATGTCTTCCCATTGCCTTTTTGCCTACATGTTTTTTGCCAAGTAGTCAGAACTTAGTCTTATTGTTTACCCTATGTATGTGACTTTTCGTTATTCTCAAGCTGCTCTCAGGATTCTTTCCTTATCTTTGGTTTTAGTGAGTGTGATTGTGATATTCCTTGGTGATATTCTTTTGGGGTCTACCGTATATGGGGTTGGTTGAGCTTCTTGGATGGTCAGCTTTACATCATTCATGATATTAGGGAATTTTCCTGTCAGCAATTATTCAGTAATTGTCTCTGTGCTTTCTGTTTTTGCCCCTTGTTCTGAAACTCCAATCACTTGCAAATTTTTGTGTTTGATTGTATCCCCCATAATCCTCAGGGTTTCTTCATTTTTCTTCATTCTTTTCTCTGATTTTTCCTCAATGTTGTATCCAAGTTTTTTCTTCAATGTCACTTATCTTTTCTTCCATCATTTCATACCTACTCTTCAGCCCTTCCATGACACTGTCCATTTCTGAAATCTTATTGTTTATCTTTGGATTTATAACTGTTTTGTATGATTTCTGGTTGTGAGTTTATTTTGGCATTTTGTTCTCGTATTATTTTCCTGAATTCTTCCATTTTATTTTTACCTGTATTTTCCATGAATTTGTCTATTTTTTCCTATTTTTGTCTGCTTTTTGCTTCAAGTCTTGGATAGCTCTGAATATTAGAGATTTGATTTCCCTGTTCAGTATTTCTGGTGCCTTTTCTTCCACCAGAAAGTCATCTGTTGTTGTTGTTGGTTTTTTTTTTTTTTTTTGGATGCCTACTGGAACTTTTCCTTCCTGGTTTTTCATATATTTTGATATTTTCTGCTGTCTTTGGGGCATTCAGTAGTTATTTTCTTCATTTAGTGTAGATTTTTATTTATTCTTATCTTTTGTTTTATTTCTTTATCTCTGAGAAGGTGGTCAGTGCATTCTTTGTTTGCTTGTTTGTGGGCATGATACTTTTCACCTCCTTGTCCCATGGGCAGTGCCAGTCAACCAGCTATATTGCAGCAGGGCTGGTCCAACTAAAGGGGAGGGACTGGGATTTTTGTGGCACATACTACTTCTGACAGGGTGGGCCAGGTGTCAGTGCAGGGCAGGTTCCAGTAGGCAAGCGCCTGTGCTGCTCAGGGGCATGATGTTAAGTTCATGATGCAGGTAGACAGGAAGGAGGGGGAGGTTGTGATGCATGGAGCTAAGATGCACATGAGAAAGAAGAGAGAGTGGATAAAAAGGAGCCAAAATAAACAAAAAAACTGCTAAGTAAGCTTGCCTTTGCAATGGAGAGGCAAGAAACTGAGCAACGGAGAAAATCAGAAAGGAAAAAATTAACAAAAAGAGAAAAAGAAGATTAAAAATAAATAAAATTTAGGAAAGAAGGGAAAAGCCCCCAGGCATTCCACCAGTGTGTTTGCAAAGACTGGGGAAGTGGCTCCCAGGCCATGCAGTACAGCCTGGCTAGAAGGGGCTCCCAAGCTGTGAAAAGAAAAGGAAATCAAACAAACAATTAAATAGAACAGAACAGAATAAAATAAAATACAGAAACAAAAAATAACTGTCCCCAGAATCCCGCTGGCATGAGTAAGCAGACCGGGGAAGTGTCTCCCAAGCTATGCTGTACAGCCCACTGGAAGGGATTCCCAAGACACGAAAACAAACAAACAGACCAAAAAAAGACCTCAGGGATCCCACCAGCATGGTGAAGCTGACTGGCGTAGGAGTTCCCCGGTTAAGCAGCACTTTACAGCCTTACAAGAAGAAGCCAGGTGTTTGCGAGAAAGGAGGGGGATGTGGTGAGAGGCAGGGAGGAAACCAAAAGAAGTGGAAAAAAGCAACACCAACAACAAACAAATGGCACAGACGGAACTGTCCATTGTGGGCCAGGCTAAGAAAAGTGGCCCCGTGGCCAGATCTGTTGCCTCCCATCCAAGAGTCTGTGGCTGGCAGGAAGCGGTAGAGAAAGTGGTGGAGGCCCAGAAGGGGAGAGTAAGCATGGGGGGTGGGAAAGCATATATTACTGGTTACTGGATGCTCTGTCTCCTGCTGGGAGCTCTGTGAATCTGCATTCCCGTACTCCCTGTCCACCAGTCTCCAACAGGAATCCAAGACGGTGAATCAGTGTGGCATTACCTGATGGGGACCTCTGCACGTATTTTTCCTAGGTCTCTGTTCTCTGTCAGTTTCTTATTCCATTCAGTGCTTGGCTGAGTTCTTTATCTCTTCACTTGATGCTTGGAGTTATAGGATTGATGTTTGTCTCTGTTTTACTTAGTATTTACACTCTTTGCTGAGTAGGGACAGTGTGGTGCTGTCTATAGCACCATGTTTGCTCTATCCCACTGAGATAATCTTTAAATTGAAAATATCTCCAAAGTTTTCTTTAAACCAAACAATAGTTTAGCTTAATTAGTAAAGAATATTTTCTTTGAGCATTGTGGTCTTTTAAAGAACCAACTATATGGGATCAAAATTACAACAACAATTTGAAAGTTTAGATAGGAAAGTTGGAGGCAGTGAGCTTATGCTAATAGGGGAGGAACAACTTGGAAAAGGAGGGCAAGAATGGTTGCACAACTTAAAGAATGTAATCAGTGTCACTGAATTGTACATGTAGAAATTGTTGAATTGATATGTGTTCAGCTATGAACATGCTCAACAACAGCAAAAAAACTATTTTAAAAACAAAACAAGAAATTTAAGTGATATCTGGCTATATTTCTATAGGAAATAGGATAAACCATGTGGCAATGTCCTTGAGGATATTGCATGTAGGTCCGATGTGGAATCACACAATTATTTACTGAACACTTACTGTATCAGGCACCATCCTGAGCACTTAAAGTACATATATTATCCCATTTGAATCCTCACAAATCCTGAGAAGTTATTATCATTTCTCTGTTGGTCAGGATACTGGTGGCATAACTTCCAGCATCACAGCAACACAAAAGCCCCCACAATATGATAAATTGATAGACACGTGGGAGTAATATCAGCAGGGTCACTCATGGCAGACAAGTTTCAGCTGATCTTCCAGAATAAGAAAGACTAAGAAGAACCCGACAGTCTATTTCTGAAAAGAATTAGCAAGTGAAACCCTTATGAATAGCACCAGAACATTGATATAGTGCCAGAAGATGAGACCCTCAGGTTGGAAGTCACTCAAAATATGACTGGGGAAGAGCTGGCTCCTCAAAGTAGAGTAATCCTTAATGACACAGATGTAGTCAGGCTTTCGGGACCTTCATTTGCTGATGCGACACCACTCAAAATGAGAAGAAACAGCCGTAATATCCATTAATAATCAGAACAGGGAAAGTATGAAGTATGAATCTAGGAAAAGTTGAAATTGTCAAAAATCAAATGGAACACATAAATATCGATATCCTAAGCATTAGTGAGGTGAAATGGACTGGTATTGGCCATTCTGAATCAGACAATAGTATGGTCTACTATGCTAGAAACGGCAACTTGAAGAGATATGGTGTTGTTTTCATTGTCAAAAAGAACATTTCAAGATCTATCCTGAAGTACAGCGCTGTCAGTGATAATATCCATATGCTTGCAAGGAAGAACAGTTAACATGACTATTATTCAAATTTAGTTACCAATCATTAAGGCCAAAGATGAAGAAATTGAAGATTTTTACCATCTTCTGCAGTCTGAAATTGATTGAACATGCAATCAGGATGCATTGATAGTTACTGGTAATTGGAATGCAGAAGTTGGAAACAGAAGAAGGATGAGTAGTTGGAAAACATGACCTTGGTGATAGAAATGATGCTGGAGATCAGATGATAGAATTCAGCAAGACCAACGACTTCTTCATTGCAAATACCGTTTTTCAACAACAAAAATGGTGACAATACACTTGGACCTTGCTAGATGGAATACACAGGAATCAAATGTGGAAAGAGACAAAAGAGAAGCTTAATATTATCAGTCAGAACAAGGCCAGAGGCCAACTGTTGAACAGAACATCAATTGGTCATATGTAAGTTCAATTTGAAACTGAGTAAAACTATAACAAGTCCACTAGAGTCAAAGTACAAACTTGAGTATATCCCACCTGAACTTAGAGACCATCTCAAGAATAGGTTTGTCACATTGAATACTAATGACCAAAGACCAGACTAGTTGTGGAAGGACATCATACATGGAGAAAGCAAGAGGTCTTTAAAAAGACAGGAAAGAAAGCAAAGAACAAAATAGATGTCAGAGGAGACTCTGAAACTCGTTCTTGAATGGCAAGAAGCTAAAGCAAATAAAAGAAATGAAGAAGAAAAATAGCTGAACAAAATATTTCTAAGGGCAGCTCGAGAAGACAAAGTAAAGTATTGAAATGTGCAAAGACCTAGAGATAGAAAACCAAAAGAACATGCTCCACGTTTTTCAAATTGAAAGAACTAAAGAAAAAAAATTGAACCTCGAGTTGCAGTATTGAAGGATTCTATAGGGAAAATATTAAATGATGCAGGGAACATCAAAAGAAGTTGGAAAGAATACATAGAGTCACTGCACGAAAAAGAATTGTTCGAAGTTCAACCATTTTAAGAGGTAGCATATGACTGGAAACTGGTGGTACCGAAGGAAGAAGTCCAAGCTGCACTGAAGGTATTGGCGAGAAACAAGTCTCCGGGAATTGACAGAATGTCAATTGAGATGTTTTAACAAAAAGATGCAGTGCTGAAAGTGCTCATTCATCTTTGCCAAGAAATTCCAAAGACAGCTACCTGGGCAACTGACTGAAAGAGAATATATTTATGCCTAATCCCAAGAACCCCCACATGTCTGTCAGTTTGTCGTACTGTGGGGGCTAGTGTGTTGCTGTGATGCTGGAAGCTATGCCACCAGTATTCAGATACCAGCAGGGTCAACCATGGAGGACAGGTTTCACCTGAGCTTCCAGACTAAGACAGAGTAGGAAGAATGACCTGGCAGTCTACTTCTGAAAAGTATTAGCCAGTGAAAACCTTATGAATAGCAGCAGGACATTGTCTGATATAGTGCTGGAAGATGAGTCCCCCAGGTTGGAAGGCACTCAAAAGATGACTGGGGAAGAGCTGCCTCCTCAAAGTAGAGTCGACCTTAAGGACATGGATGGAGTAAAGCTTTCGGGACCTTCATTTGCTGATGTGGCATGGCTCAAAATGAGAAGAACAGCTGCAAACATCCATTAATAATCAGAACCTGGAGTGTACGTAGTATGAATCTAGGAAAATTGGAAATCATGAAAAATGAAATGGAACACATAAACATCAATATCCTAGGCATTAGTGAGCTGAAATGGACTGGTATTGGCCATTCTGAATCAGACAATCATATAGTCTACTATGCTGGGAATGAAAACTTGACGAGCAATGGTGTTGCATTCATCGTCAAAAAGAACATTTCAAGATCTATCCTGAAGTACAACGGTGTAAGTGATAGGAAAATATCCATACACCTATTAGGAAGACCAGTTAATACGACTATTTTTCAAATTTACACACCAACCACTAAGGCCAAAGATGAAGAAACAGAAGATTTTTATCAGCTGCTGCAGTCTGAAATTGATCCCACATGCAATCAAGATGCATTGATAATTACTGGAGATTGGAATGGGAAAGATGGAAACAAAGAAGAAGTAATTGGAAAATATGGCCTTGGTGATAGAAACAATGCCAGAGATTGAATGATAGAATTTTCCAGGACCAACTACTTCTTCATTGCAAATACCTTCATTCACCAACATAAACGGCGACTATACACATGGACCTCACCAGATGGAACACACAGAAATCAAATTGACTACATCTGTGGAAACAGACTATGGAAAAGCTCAATATCATCAGTCAGAATAAGGCCAGGGGCCGACTGTGGAACAGACCATCAATTGCTCCTATGCAAGTTCAAGGTGAAACTGAAGAAAACCAGAGCAAGTACATGAGAGCCAAAATATGACCTTGACTATATCCCACCAGAATTAAGAGACCATCTGAAGAATAGATTTGATGCATTGAAGACAAGTGACCGCAGACCAGACGAGTTGTGGAATGACATCAAGGACATCATCCATGAAGAAAGCATGAGGTCACTGAAAAGACAGGAAAGAAAGAAAAGAACAAGATGGATGTCAGAGGAGACTCTGAAACTTGCTCTTGAGCATTGAGCAGCTAAAGCAAAAGGAAGAATTGATGAAGTAAAAGAACTGAACAGAAGATTTCAAAGGGCCTCTCGAGAAGACAAGGTAAAGTATTATAATGACATGTGCAAAGAGCTGGAGATGGAAAACCAAAAGGGAAAAACACGCTTGGCATTTGTCAAGCTGAAAGAACTGAAGAAAAATTCAAGCCTCGAGTTGCAATAGTGAAGGATTCCATGGGGAAAATATTAAATGACACAAGAAGCACCAAATAAGATGGAAGGAATACACAGAGTCATTATATCAAAAAGAATTAGTCAATATTCAACCATTTCAAGAGGTGGCACATGATTAGGAACCGATGGTACTGAAGGAAGAAGTCCAAGTTGCTCTGAAGGCATTGGTGAAAAACAAGGCTCCAGGAATTGATGGAATATCAATTGAGATGTTTCGATAAACAGATGCAGTGCTGGAGGTGCTCACTGGTCTATGCCAAGAAATATGGAAGACAGCTTCCTGGCCAACTGACTGGAAGAGATCCATATTTATGCCTATTCCCAAGAAAGGTGATCCAACCGAATGTAGAAATTATAGAACAATGTCATTAATATCACACGCAAGCAAAATTTTGCTGAAGATCATTCAAAAATGGCTGCAGCAGTATATCGACGTGGAACTGCCAGAAATTCAGGCTGGTTTCAGAAAAGGACATGGAACCAGGGATATCATTGCTGATGTCAGATGGATCCTGACTGAAAGCAGAGAATACCAGAAGGATGTTCACCTGTCTTTTATTGAGTATGCAAAGGTATTCGACTGTGTGGATCGTAACAAACTATAGATAACACTTTGAAGAATGGGAGGAAACTTTACATAGATCAAGAGACAGTAGTTTGAACAGAAGAAGGGGGTTACTACAAGGTTTAAAGTCAGGAATTGTGGGCGTCATGGTTGTATCCTTTCACAATACCTATTCAATCTGTATGCTCCATAAATAATCTGAGAAGGTGGACTATATGAAGAAGATTGTGCACCAGATTTGAAGAAAGACTCATTAACAACCTGCGTTATGCAGATGACACAACCTTGCATGCTAAAGGTGAAGAGTACTTGAAGCACCTACTGATGAAGATCAAAGCATCGGTATGGATTCCATCTCAACATTAAGAAAACAAAAATTCTAACAACTGGACAAATTAGCAACATCAAGATAAATATAGAAAAGTTTGAGGTCGTCAAGGATTTCATTTTACTTGGGTCCACAATCAACACCAATGTAAGCACCGGTCAAGAAGTTAAAAGACATATTGCATTGGTCAAATTTTCTGCAATAGTACTGTTTAAAGCGTTGAAAAGCAAGGATGTCACCTTGAAGACTAAGGTTCACCTGACCCAAGCCACAGTGTTTTCAGTAGCCTTGTATGCATGTGAAAGCTGAACAAAGAAAAAGGAAGATTGAAGAAGGATTGATCCCTTTGAATTGTGGAGTTTGCGAAGAATATGGAATTTACCATGAACTGCAAAAAAGAATGAACAGAGATGTAGGTGATGGAGGCCAAGATGGCTGACTAGGTAGAAGCTACCTCGGATCCCTCTTGCAACAAAGTCTCGGAAAAACAAGTGAATCAATCACATACATGACAATCTACAAACCCTGACCATCAAACACAGATCTAAAGAGTTGACCTGAGTGATGGAGACTGAGAACGAGCAACCACGGGGAAGCAAAGACTGTTTTTGGAGCCTGGAGCCAGCATCCCAGTCAGAAAACCTTGGCGCTGGGCTTTGGACTGGGTGCAGGGGAGCTGAACACGGCACCCTGAGAGGGTGCAAATACTGGATGCAGCCCTAGCCCCCAGAAGTGACCTGGGGGAAAGCCCAGCCAGTGCATGCCGGCAGCAAAGAGATGCTGCTGACAGGAGGAGAAGTCACCAGGAGGCAGCGACTGTTTTTGGAGCTGGGAGTGCAGCATCCCAGCCGGGGAACCCTGGCGCTGGGCTTTGGGCTGGGAGCGGAGGAACTGACCACAGCTTCTGAGACAGTGCAAGCACAGGACGCAGGCCTGACCCTCGGAGGCGATCTCGACCCAGCCAATGCACACAGCCTACACACCCCTCGGGAAACTCAGATGAAAGAGTCATCACCAAGCAAGATAAGTAACCGTCTATATTCCTGGGTGCTACTCTCTCCTATCTATCTGATCCCTCCCCTCACCATCCCAGGTGACTTCATTAACATTGGAATTTCATGAGCCAGAGAGTGAAGTGCTCTGCGTTTTTTTTTTTGTTGTTGTTGTCTTTTCCTAACCCATTCTCCTGGCCTGAGAGAAGTAGCTACAAAAAACCCAGGGACCAAAAATCCTTCCCCGACTATCCAAAATTGGACTAAAAATACAGAACCAGCTCCAGCCAAGCATTTGAGATCCACAGTCTTGGGCTTTCATCCCTACAGGGAACAAGGTGGCTATTATAATGCAAAGGCATTTCTGACAGGGATCTGACTGTAATTGTTTTCACAGATTACTGGAAAGACAAGTTTCCCGGGTCTGATATCTCTACCTATTAAACATAGCCCTCACTGACCCACAATCGGGAACTGAGGGCTGAAGCTCCCCCCAGACCACCCAGCCACCTGCCTTAGGAGTCTGAGGATGGTGACACCTACCAATCTGTAGAGGTACTTGCATTGGGTGCCTAAGGTACAGCTGCAGAGCCCACCCACCAAAGTGCTTTAGGAATAGAGACATACCTACCTCAGTGGCACTTGGGGGAAGCCTGTCAACATCCTGATCCCCCTGGACCATGACCCCCTGCTGCTACTAGAATCTGGTTCACACAACTATCACCACTACTCCTCTAGGTGGATAGGTGACAGTCTGCACCACACACTTGGTGACCCAAAATCAGATTCTACTCAAGAATAGTGAATGGACTCTTAGGCTTATATATCTGGTAAGAGCCCAAACCAGCCGGTAATAGGACATGAGTGATTCAAAGGCTACAACAATCAAGATGTGCAATCTAGTAGCCCATCTACGTATATTGAAAGAAAACAAAACAAGATAAGACTTAGTGAGCAAATATAAAATAAAACATTACAATATCTTATAGATGGCTTGGAGACAGCAGTCGATATCAAACCACATAAAGAAGCAGACCATGATTGCTTCCACAACTCCCCAAATTAATGAATCAAAATCTTTCCCAAATGAAGATTCAATCCTGGAATTGCCAGATGCAGAATATAAAAAAAAAAAAACTAATTTACAGAATGCTTCAAGATATCAGGGATGACCTCATAAATGAAATACAGCAATCTACAGAAAAAGCCAAGGAACACACTGATAAACCAGTGGAAGAAATCAAAAAGATTATTCAAGAATATAGTGGAAAAATTAACAAGCTGCAAGAATCCATAGAGAGACAGCATTCAGAAATCCAAAAGATTAACAGTAAAATTACAGAATTAGACAACTCAATAGGAAGTCAGAGGAGCAGAATCGAGCAATTGGAATGCAGAGAGGAGGATTTGGAGGATAAGGCAATTGACACCAATATAGTTGAAAAAATCAGATAAAAGAACTAAAAAAAATGAAGAAACCCTAAGAATCATGTGGGACTCTATCAAGAAGAATAACTTGCATATGACTGGAGTTCCAGAACAGGGAGGGATAACAGACAATACAGAGAATAGTTAAAGATCTGTTGCCAGAAAACTTCCCTGACATCATGAAAGACGAAAGGACATCTATCCAAGATGCTCATCGGACCCCGCATAAGATTGATCCATAAGAAAATCACCAAGATATATTATCATCAAACTTGCCAAAACCAAAGATAAAGAGAAAATTTTAAAAGCAGCCAGGGATAAAAGAAAGGTCTTCAAAGGAGAACCAATAAGAATAAGTTCAGACTACTCAGCAGAAACCACGCAGTCAAGAAGGAAATGGGATGACATATATAGAGCACTGAAGGAGAAAAACTGCCAGCCAAGGATCATATACCCAGCAAAACTCTCTATCAAATACGAAGGTGAAATTAAAACACTTACAGATAAACACAAGCTTAGAGAATTTGCAAAAACCAAACCAAAGCTACAAGAAATACTAAAGGAAATTGGTCAGAAAATCAATAATATCATATACCAGCACAACACAAGGTGAGAGAACAGAACATCCTGATATCAACTCAAACAGGGAAATCACAAAAACTAATGAAGATTAATTTTAAAAAGAAAAAAATGCTGAAAACTGGGAATCATTAAATTCAATATGTAAAAGACCACAATAATCAAAAAGTGGGGTTAAATACAGGAGGCATAGAACTGCCATATGGAGAGGAAAACAAGGCGATGTAGGACAATACAAGTTAGGTTTTTACATAGAAAAATAGGGGTGAATATTAAGGTAACCACAAAGAGGTCTAACAATTCCATAACTCAAAATAAAAACCAAGAAAAACATAATGACTCAGCAGACTTAAAGTTAAATACTATGAAAATGAGGAACACACAATTTACAAAGAAAAACGTCTCAGCACAAAAAAGTAAGTGGAAAAATGAAATTGTCAACAACACACACAAAAAGGCATCAAAATGACAACACTAAACACTTACTTATCTATAATTACGCTGAATGTAAAAGGACTAAATGCACTAATAAAGAGACAGAGTCTCAGACTGGGTAAAGAAACATGATCCGTCTATATGCTGCCTACAAGAGACACACCTTAGACTTAGAGACAAAAACAAACTAAAACTCAAAGGGTGGAAAAAAATGTCAAGCAAACAACAATCAAAAAAGAGCAGGAGTAGCAATATTAATTTCTGACAAAATAGACTTTAATGTTAAATCCATCACAAAGGATAAAGAAAGACAGTACATAATGATTAAAGGGACAATCGACCAGGAAGATATAACCGTATTAAATATTTATGCACTCAATGACAGGGCTGAAAGATACATAAAACAAACTTTAAGAGAACTGAAAAGTGAGATAGACACCTCCAAAATTATAGTAGGAGACTTCAACACACCACTTTCAGAGAAGGATAGGACTTGTGGTAAGAAGCTCAATAGAGACACGGAAGAACTAATTGTTACAATCAACCAACTTGACCTCATAGACTTATACAGAACACTCCACCCAACGGCTGCAAAGTATACATTTTTTTCTAGTGCACATGGAACTTTCTCTAGAATAGACCACATATTAGGTCATAAAACAAACCTTTGCAGAATCCAAAACATCGAAATATTACAAAGCATCTTCTCAGACCACAAGGCCATAAAAGTGGAAATCTATAACAGAAAAATCAGGGAAAAGAAATCACATACTTGGAAACTGAACAATAACCTCCTGAAAAAAGACTGGGTTATAGAAGACATGAGGGAGGGAATAAAGAAATTCAGAGAATACAATGAGAATGAAAATGCTTCCTATCAAAACCTCTGGGACACAGTAAAAGCAGTGCTCAGAGGTCAATTTATATCGATAAATGCACACATACATAAAGAAGAAAGAGCCAAAAGCAGAGAACTGTCCCTACAACTTGAACAAATAGAAAGTGAGCAACAAAAGAATCCATCAAGCACCAGAAGAAAACATAATAAAAATTAGAGCTGAACTAAATGAATTAGAGAATGGAAAAACAATTGAAAGAATTAACAAAGCCAAAAGCTCGTTCTTTGATGAAATTAACAAAATTGATAAACCATTGGCCAGACTGACTAAAGAAATACAGGAAAGGAAACAAATAACCCAAATAAGAAACGAGATGGGCCATATCACAACAGAACCAACTGAAATTAAAAGAATCATATCAGATTATTGTAAAAAACTGTACTCTAACAAATTTGCACACCTAGAAGAAATGGATGAATTCCTAGAAAAACACTATCTACCTAAACTAACACAATCAGAAGTAGAAAAGATAAATAGACCCATAACAAAAAAAGATATTGAAAAGGTACTCAAAAAACTCCCAACAAAAAAAGCCCTGGCCCAGATGGCTTCACTGCAGAGTTCTACTAAACTTTCAGAGAAGAGTTAACTCCACTAGTACTAAAGGTATTTCAAAGCATAGAAAATGGTGGAATACTACCTAACTCATGCTATGAAGCCACCATATCCCAGATACCAAAACCCGGTAAAGGCGCCACAAAAAAAGAAAATTACAGACCTATATCCCTCATGAACATAGATGCAAAAATCCTCAACAAAATTCTAGCCAATAGAATTCAACAACATATCAAAAAATTAAACCACCACGACCAAGTGGGATTTATACCAGGTATGCAAGGATGGTTTAATATTAGAGAAACCATTAATGTAATCCACCATATAAACAAAACAAAAGACGAAAACCACATATTATCAATTGATGCAGAAAAGGCAATCGACAAAGTCCAACACCCATTCATGATAAAAACTCTCAGCAAAATAGGAATTGAAGGAAAATTCCTCAACATAGTAAAGGGCATCTATACAAAGCCAACAGCCAACATCATTCTAAATGGAAAGAGCCTGAAAGCATTTCCCTTGAGAATGGGAACCAGACAAGGATGCCCTTTATCACCGCTCTTATTCAACATTGTGCTAGAGGTCCTAGCCAGAGCAATTAGGCTAGACAAAGAAATAAACGGCATCTGGATTGGCAAGGCAGAAGTCAAATTATCTCTATTTGCAGATGACATGATCTTATACACAGAAAACCCTTAGGAATCCTCCAGAAAACTACTGAAACTAATAGAAGAGTTTGGCAGAGTCTCAGGTTATAAGATAAACATACAAATATCCCTTGGATTCCTCTACATCAACAAAAAGAACATCGAAGAGGAAATCACCAAATCAATACCATTCACAGTAGCCCCCAAGAAGATAAAATACTTAGGAATAAATCTTACCAAAGATGTAAAAGACCTATACAAAGAAAACTACAAAGTACTACTGCAAGAAACTAAAAGGGACTTACATAAGTGGAAAAACATACCTTGCTCATGGATAGGAAGACTTAACATAGTGAAAATGTCTATTCTTCCAAAAGCCATCTATATATGCAATGCACTTCCGATCCAAATTCCAATGACATTTTTTAATATGATGGAGAAACAAATCACCAACTTCATATGGAAGGGAAAGAAGCCCCGGATAAGTAAAGCACTACTGAAAAAGAAGAAGTTAGTGGAAGGCCTCACTCTACCTGATTTTAGAACATATTATACAGCCACAGTAGTCAAAACAGCCACATACACCAATGGAACAGATTTGAGAGGCAGATATAAATCCATCCACATATGAGCAGCTGATATTTGACAAAGGCCCAGTGTCAGTTAATTGGGGAAAAGATAGTCTCTTTAACAAATGGTGCTGGCATAACTGGATATCCATTTGCAAAAAATGAAACAGGACCCATACCTCACACCATGCACAAAAACTAACTCCAAGTGGATCAAAGATCTAAACATAAAGACTAAAACGATAAAGATCATGGAAGAAAAAATAGGGACAACGTCAGGAGCCCTAATACAAGGCATACACAGAATACAAAACATTACTAAAAACGACGAAGAGAAACCAGATAACTGGGAGCTCCTAAAAATCAAACACCTATGCTCATCCAGAGACTTCACCAAAAGAGTGAAAAGACCACCTACAGATTGGGAAAAAATTTTCAGCTATGACATCTCCGACCAGCGCCTGATCTCTAAAATCTATATGATTCTGTTAAAACTCAACCACAGAAAGACAAACAACCCAATCAAAAAGTGGGCAAAGGATATGAACATGTACTTCACTAAAGAAGATATTCAGGCAGCTAACAGATACATGAGAAAATGCTCTCGATCATTAGCCATTAGAGAAATGCAAATTAAAACTACAATGAGATTCCATCTCACTCCAAAAAACACAACAGAATAAATGTTGGAGAGGCTGCAGAGAGATTGGAACTCTTATACACTGCTGGTGGGAATGTAAAATGGTACAACCACTTTGGAAATCTATCTGGCATTTTCTTAAAAAGTTAGAAATAGAACTACCATACAACCCAGAAATCCCACTCCGTGGAATATACCCTAGAGAAATAAGAGCCTTTACACAAACAGATATATGCACACCCATGTTTATTGCAGCACTGTTTACAATAGCAAAAAGCTGGAAGCTACCAAGGTGTCCATCAATGGATGAATGGTTAAATAAATTATGGTATATTCACACAATGGAATACTACGTATCAATAAAGAACAGTGATGAATCTGTGAAACATTTCATAACATTGAGGAACCTGGAAGGCTTTATGCTGAGTGAAATTAGTCAGAGGCAAAAGGACAAATATTGTATAAGACCACTATTATAAGATCTTGAGAAACAGTATAAACTGAGAAGAACACATTCTTTTGTGGTTACCAGAATGGGGAGGGAGGGAGGGTGGGAGAGGGTTATTTACTGATTAGTTAGTAGATAAGAACTACTTTAGGTGAAGGGAAGGACAATACTCAATACATGGAAGGTCAGCTCAACTGGACTGGACCAAAAGCAAAGAAGTTTCCGGGATAAACTGAATGCTTCGAAGGTCAGCGGAGCAAGGGTGGGGGTTTGGGGACTATGGCTTAAAGGGTTCTAAGTCAATTGGCAAAATAATTCTATCATGAAAACATTCTGCATCCCACTTTGAAATGCGGCGTCTGGGGTCTTAAATGCTAACAAGCGGCCATCTAAGATGCATCAATTGGTCTCAACCCACCTGGATCAAAGGAGAATGAAGGACACCAAGGTCACACGATAACTATGAGCCCAAGAGACAGAAAGGGCCACATGAACCAGAGACTTACATCATCCTGAGACAAGAACTAGATAGTGCCCGGCCACAACCGATGACTGCCCTGACAGGGAGCACAACAGAGAACCCCTGAGGGAGCAGGAGAACAGTGAGATGCAGACCCCAAATTCTCATAAAAAGACCATACTTAATGGTCTGACTGAGACTAGAGGAATCCCGGTGGTCATGGTCCGCAAACATTCTGTTGGCCCAGGACAGGAACCATTCCCAAAGACAACTCATCAGACTTGGAAGGGACTGGACCATGGGTTGGAGAGAGATGCTGCTGAAGAGTGAGCTACTTGTATCAGGTGGACACTTGAGACTGTGTTGGCATCTCCTGTCTGGAGGGGAGATGGGAGGGTAGAGAGGGTTAGAAACTGGCAAAATGGTCAGGAAAGGAGAGACTGGAAGGAGGGAGCGGGCTGACTCATTAGGGGGAGATTAAGTGGGAGTATGGAGTTTTTTTTTTTATGGAGTAAGGTGTACATAAGCTTATATGTGACAGACTGACTTGATTTGTAAACTTTCACTTAAAGCACAATAAAAATTATTAAAAAAAAAGAACGAACAAATCTGTCTTGAAAGGAAGTATAACCAGAATGCTCCTTAGAAGCAAGGATGGTGAGACCACGTCTCACATACTTCGGACATGTTATCAGGAGAGATCAGTCCCTGGAGAAGGACATCGTGCTTGGTAGAGTGTCAGCGAAAAAGAGGAAGACCCACTTTTTCGCTGACATACTATTGTCTGATAGATTGACATAGTGGCTGCAACGACGGGTTCAAGAATAACAACGATTGTGAGGATGGTGCAGGACAGGACCGTGTTTCCTTCGCTATGAGTCAGAACAATGAATTATTCCATTTGAAGTGGGGAAAAAATCAAATTGATGTAATCACGGGAAATAATGTATTGACTTTCATAATCAAAGTCAAAGGACTAGGTCTGCCTTATTTACTGAAGTGTTTCCATACCTAAAATAGTGCTTTGAACATAATACACACTTAACAAATATTTTTTGAATGAATAAACTGAAAAAGCCAATAGTATGTGGCTTCAGGAATGGCCTTTCTAAAGTTTAAACTGTTTCATCAGGACTCATTATCTTTCAGCTCTGTCTTCCTCTGTGCTAACGTCACTCCATCCATGTGGTCCTTCTCAGTGGCAAGAGATTTATATCTACCTGATTCTGGTCCATAGAAGGGAACCTTCTTCCCTAATTGTTCAAAGAAAAGTCTTGGAATTAAATGTTATTGGACCAAATTGTGGCATGTGTCTATCTCTGAACCAGTGCCTACGGTACATACTATTCAGGGAGGGGTCCTGTGTCAATGTGTGAAACAACCAAGGTAGCTAAGTGTATACAATGCTGATTGATGATGCCTGGGGTAGGGGGCAGGCTCATTCATGAAACCAGGGGTGAAATTAGCTCCTTCTTCATCCAACCATGGAAACCCTGGTGGTGTAGTGGTTAAGAGCTACGGTTGCTAACTAAAAGGTCAGCAGTTCGAATCTACCAGGCGCTCCTTGGAAACTCTATGAGACAGTTCTACTCTTCCTATAGGGTTGCTATGAGTCAGAATTGACTTGATGGCAACAAGTTTGGTTTGGTTTTTCATCCAACCATGTTGACTAGGAAAAACATGGCTGCCATTACTGGAAAGAGGAACGAATGGTGGGTAGGCAAAAATAACAAATCTCCTCATTTTATGGAAGAGGAAATTGAGTAAATTCCCCCAAAAAGGTAGTATAGAAGAATGGTTAGAAACACTGGTTACAGAGTCCGGCAGATCTGTATCATCCTCCACTTCCTGGCCATATGACCTTGAGCAAGATCCTTAGCCTCCCTAAGCCTCATTTGGTCATGTGTAAAATAAGAGTAATGATAGGACCTTATTCATAAAGTTGATGTGAAAATCAAATGGAAGTAATGCATCCAAAGTACTTAGCACAGTGCCAAGAGCATAGTAAGCACTCAAAAATAATAGCTATTAATATTGCCCAGGGTCACCCAGCCAGTATGGTGCAGAAAATTTCACTAAGCTACAACAAAAAGAAAGTATGTATGGGCCATGTGCATACGTTTTGAGAAGAGTAAACATGGTAGAGTTTGATTGTCCTTGTCATGGGTTGAATTATGTCCCCCCAAAAATGTGTGTATCAATTTGGCTGGACCATGATTCCCAATATTGTGTGATTTTCCTATATGTTGTAAATCAGCGTCTAAGATGTTAATGAGAGAGGATGGGCAGCAGTTGTGTTAGTGAGGCAGGATTCCATCTACAAGATTGGATTGTGTCTTGAGGAAATCTCTTGAGATATAAAAGAAAGAAGCAAGCAGAGAGACAGGAGGACCTCATACCACCAAGAAAGCAGTGCCGGGAGCAGAGTGTGTCCTTTGGACCCGGGGTCCCTGTGCAGAGAAGCTCCTAGTCAGGGGAAGATTGATAAGAAGGCTGACAGTGAGAGAAAGCCTTCTGCTGGAGCTGACGCCCTGAATTTGGACTTTTAGCCTACTTTACTGTGAAGAAATCAACTTCTCTTTGTTAAAGCCATCCACTTGTAGTATTTCTGTTATAGCAGCACTAGATAACCAAGACAGTCCTCAGAGAAAAAGGTGCTTCAGCCATCAGGGTATGTTTTGAGACTTAGTGCCATTGCTGGGGGTGGGGGGCGGGCCAGCATTCACTGGCAGTTCCCACTGACCTAGCAGGCTTCAACATCTCTGTTTTAAAGGCGTGTGACCTCACCTGCCACTGGCCATATTCTTTCCAAGTCTCTCCTTTCAAATCATCTATATCCATGGATATCAGAACCATATAGACAAACTACTGTTCAGAAAACCAAAGAACTTGGGGACCCTAGTGCCACCAACCTTGCAGAAGAGTTTTTATGCCAGGTCTCTGGCCAGCACAATCTAGCCTGGAACTCATCTCATTTATCTCATAGCACCAACAAAGTAATCCCTTGATACAATGGGGTCTCACTAATCTTTGCACAAATTCGGAATTCATCCTGATACGGTTCTCAGTCATCTATTCTTGCTTGAATATGCCTACAGAGGAACCACACATATGTATTCAATATCAGCATATTTTCTGAGACCATACTGGGAACCAATCCTAAGATATTACATCTGATGAATGAATACATAATCTACACTAAGATCAAAGCCTGACCTTGGAATATAAAAGGCTAACCATGGGCTCCCCATTCATATAGATCTGGGTTCAAACTCCGGATCTGCCACTGCACAGAATTATGAAATTCAATGTACTTCTGCAAGTATCAGAAGTTGCTGGGTGACACAAACTATTAAGTAGTCTACTACTAACAGAAAGGTTGATAGTTCCAACCCATACAGAGGCATTTCAAAAGAAAGGTCTGGCAGTCTACTTCCATAGGGTAGCGTTCTTTTTTTGTGTGTGCTTTGCTTTAGATGAAGGTTTACAGAGCAAATTAGTTTCTCATTAAACAGTTAATACACATATTGTTTTGTGACGTTGGTTTCCAACATGAAGACGGGTCAACACTCTCCCCTTCTCTACCTTGAGTTCTCCATTACGAGCTTTCCTGTCCCCTCCTGCCTTCTCATCCTTGCCCCTGAACTAGCGTGCCCATTTAGTCTTTTTTTTTGTGTGTGTGTGGGCCTGCCTAATCTTTAGACAAAAGGTGAACCACAGGAGTGACTTCAATACTGAGTTAAAAGGGTGCCCGGGAGCCATACTCTTGGGGTTTCTCCAGTCTCTGTCAGACCAGTAAGTCTGGTGGTTTTTGTGAGTTAGAAGTTTGTTCTACATTTTTCTCCAGCTATGTCTGGGACCCTCTATTCTGATCCCTGTCAGAGCAGTCAGTGGTAGTAACTGGGCACCATTTCTTTGAACTAGACTCAGTCTGGTGGAGGCTGTGGTAGTTGTGATCCATTAGTCCTTTGGACTAATCTTTCCTTGTGTCTTTGGTTTTCTTCACTCTCCCTTGCTCCAGATGGGGTGGGACCAGTTGAGTATTTTAGACGGCCGCTCACAAGCTTTTAAGACCACAGACGCTACTCACCAAAGTAGGATGTAGAACATTTTCTTTATAAACTGTATTATGCCAATTGAGCTAGATATCCCCTGAGACTGTGGTCACCAGCCCTCAGCCCAGTAAATCGGTCCCTCAGGGAGTTTGAATGTGTCGATGAAGCTTCCAGCTCACAGCAAACCTATAGGACAGAGTAGAACCGCCCTATATGGTTTCTAAGGAGCACCTACCTGGTGGATTCAAACTGCCGACCTTTTGGTTAGAAGCTATAGCTCTATAAACACTACGCTACCAGCATTTCCAGCTACGAGTTGGAATCAACTCAATGGCAATGGGTTTATAAAGCTCCCACGACCTTGACTTGGTCAAGTTGTGCTGACTTCCCAAGCACTGTGTACCGTCTTACCCTTCAGGATAGTTACCACTTATCCATTGTCTATTTAGTGTTTTTCCCTCCCCACCCATCTCTTCCCTAAAACACCAAAATCAAACTCGTTGCTGTGGAGTCGATTCCGACTCATAGTGATCCTACAGGACAGGGTATAACTGCCCCATAGTTTCCAAGGAGTGCCTGGTGGATTAGAACTGCTGACCTTTTGGTTAGCAGCCATAGCTCTTAACCACTGCACCACCAGGGTTTCCACTACACCACGTCCCTAGTAACCATCAAAGATTGTTTCTGTGTGTAAACCTTTTCATGAGTTTTTACAATACTGGTCTCATACAGTATTTGTCTCTTTGTGATTGACTTATTTCACTGAGCATAGTACCCTCCACATTCATCCATGTTGTGAGATGTTTCCCAGATTCATCATTGTTCTTTATTGCATAGTATTTCATCTGTGTATGTATCATAGTTTGCTTATCCATTAGTTTGTTAATGGGCACTTAAGTCATTTCTTTCTTTTTGCTATTGTGAATAATGCTGCAGCGAACATGGGTGTGCATATGTCTATTCATGTGACGGCTCTTACTTCTCTAGGGTATATTCTGAGGAGTGGGATTGCTAGATCGTATAATATTTCTATTTCTAGCTTTTTAAGGAAGCGCCATATCGTTTTCCAGAATGGACGTCTCATTTTACGTTCCCATCAGCAGTGCATGAGTTCCAATCTCCCTGCAGCCTCTCTAACATTTGTGAATTTCTGTTTTTTTTTTATTTGTGTCAGTAACGTCAGGGTGACATGCTATCTCATCATGGTTTTGATTTGCATTTCTCTAATGGCTAGTGATCGTGAGCATTTCCTCATGTGTCTGTTAGCTACCTGAGTGTCTTCTTTGGTGAAGTATCTGTTCATATCCTTTGCCCATTTTTTAATTGGATCATTTGTCTTTTAGGTATAGAGGTGTTGGATTTTCCTACAGATTTTAAAGATTAGATGTTTGTCCAATTTGTCATAGCCAAAAACTTTTTTCCCAGTTTATAGGTTCTCTTTTCACTCTTTCGGTGGAGTCTTTTGATGAGCATAACTCTTTAATTTTTAGAAGATCCCAGTTATCTAGCTTATCTTTTGGTGTTTTTGTATTGTTAGTTATGGTTTGTATTCTATTTAGGCAGTGTATTAGGGAGTCTAGCATTGACCCTATTTTTTTCTTCTATGGTCTTTATAATTTTTTTGTTTTGTATTTAGGTCTTAGATCCATTTTGAATTAGTTTTTGTGTATAGTGTGAGGTATGGGTCCCGTTTCATTTTTTTTTTAACAGACGGACATCCAGTTTTGCTGGCACCATTTGTAAAAAAGACTGTCTTTTTCTCATTTAACAGAATTTGGGCCTTTGTCAAAGATTAGGTGACTGTAGGTGGATGGATTTGCATATGGGTTCTCGATTCTGTTCCATTGCTTAATGTGTCTGTCATTGTACCATTACCAGGCTGTTATGACTATCTTAGCTGTATAGTAGGTTCTGAGGTCAGGTAGTGTGAGTCTTCCTACTTTGTTCTTCTTCTTCAATAGTGCTTTACTTATCCGGGGCCTGTTTCCTTTCCATATAAAGTTAATGATTCATTTTTCCATTTTGTTAAAGAATGTTGTTGGTGTTTGGATGGGAATTGCACTGGATTTGTAGATTTCTTTGGGTAGAATTGGCATTTTCACAATGTGGAGTCTACCTATCCTTGAGCATGGTATGTTTTTCCATTTATGTAGGCCTCTTGG
The DNA here is from genome assembly GCF_030014295.1 of Loxodonta africana. Taxonomy (NCBI): domain Eukaryota; kingdom Metazoa; phylum Chordata; class Mammalia; order Proboscidea; family Elephantidae; genus Loxodonta; species Loxodonta africana. The sequence goes on from NC_087369.1 coordinate 74,155,248, forward strand.
TATCTTGCAGTAGTGTTTTGTAGATTTCTTTGTATAGATCTTTTATGTCCCCGGTTAGATTTAATCCTGAGTTTTTTTAATTTTTCAGGGGCTATTATAAATGGTCTTGCATTCGTGGTTTACTTTTCATAGCTCTCTTTATTGGTGTATAAGAATCCAACTGAATTTGTATGTTTATCTTGTATCCTACTACTCTGCTGAATCTTTCTATTAGTTCTATTGTGCAGGCTTTTGGAAACCCTGGTGGTGTAGTGACTAAGAGCTATGGCTGCTAACCAAAAGGTCAGCAGTTCAAATTCAGGCATTCCTTGGAAACCCTATGGGACAGGTCTACTTTTTCCTATAGGGTCGCTATGATTCAGAATCAATTCGAAGGCAACAGGTTTTTTCATTTTTGTATGTATTGTGTCATATCAGTGGCAAATAGAGATAGTTTTAGTTCTTCTTTGCCAACTTGAATGCCTGCTCTTTCTTTTTCTTGCCTTATTGTTCTAGATAAGACTTCAAGCACAGTGTTAATTAGGAATGTTGGCAAAGGGCATCTTCTCTTGTTCCTGTTCTCAGGGGGAATATTTTCAGCCTTTTTCCATTAAGAGTGATGTTGGAGTTGGTTTTCTGTAGATGCCCTTTATTATGTTGAGGAATTTACCTTCTATACCTATTTTATTGAGAGTTATGTATATATGTACGTGTGTATGTATGTATATATACCTATATGTGTGCGAATATATATGTATTGTTGTTGTTAGGTGCGGTCGATTCGGCTCTGACTCATAGTGACCCTATACACAGCAGAACAAAACACTGCTCGGTCCTGCGCCATCCTTAAAATCGTTGTTATGCTTGAGCTCATTGTTGCAGCCACTGTGTCAATCCACCTCGTTGAGGGTCTTCCTCTTTTCTGCTGACCCTGTACTCTGCCTAGAATGATGTCCTTCTCCAGAGACTGATCCCTCCTGAACACATGTCCAAAGTATGTAAGACGCAGTCTCGCCATCCTTGCTTCTAAGGAGCATTCTGGCCACACGTGTTCCAAGACAGATTTGTTCGTTTTTTTGGTACACCATGGTATGTTCAATATTCTTCGCCAACACCACAATTCAAAGGCGTCAACTCTTCTTCCGTCTTCCTTATTCATTGTCCAGCTTTCACATACATATGATGTGATTGAAAATACCATGGCCTGGGTCAGGCACACCTTAGTCTTCAGGGTGACATCTTTGCTCTTCAACACTTTGAAGAGGTCCTTTGCAGCAGATTTGCCCAATGCAATGTGTCTTTTGATTTCTTGACTGCTGCTTCCATGGCTGTTGATTATGCATCCAAGTAAAATGAAATCCTTGACAACTTCAATGTTTTCTCCATTTATCATGATGCTGCTCATTGGTCCAGTCATGATGATTTTTGTTTTCTTTATGTTGAGGTGTAATCCATACTGAAGGCTGTGATCTTTGATCTTCTTTAGTAAGTGCTTCAAGTCCTCTTCACTTTCAGCAAGCAAGGTTGTGTCATCTGCATAATGCAGGTTGTTAATGAGTCTTCCACCAATCCTGATGCCCCGTTCTTCTTCATATAGTCCAGCTTCTCATATTATTTGTTCAGCATACAGATTAAATATTTATGGTGAAAAATACAACCCTGACACACACCTTTCCTGACTTTAAACCAATCAGTATCCCCTTGTTCTGTCCAAACTGCTGTCTCTTGATCTATGTAAAGGTTCCTCATGAGTACAATTAAGTGTTCTGGAATTCCCATTCTTCGCAGTGTTATCCATAGTTTGTTATGATCCACACAGTCGGATGCCTTTGCATAACCAATAAAACACAGGTAAACATCCTTCTGGCATTCTCTGCTTTCAGTCAGGATCCATCTGACAACAGCAATGATATCCCTGGTTCCACGTCCTCCTCTGAATCCAGCCTGAATTTCTGGCAGTTCCCTGTTGATATACTGCTGCAGCCGTTTTTCAATGATCTTCAGCAAAATTTTGCTTTCATGTGATTTTAATGATAATAAAAAAATTTTTTTTATTGGTCTATAATTTCCACATTCGGTTGGATCACCTTTCCTGGGAAAAGCATAAATATGGATCTCTTCCAGTCAGTGGGCCAGGAAGTTGTCTTCCATATTTCTTGGCATAGACCAGTGAGCACCTCCAGCACTGCATCTGTTTGTCAAAACATCTCAATTGATATTCCATCAATTCCTGGAGCCTTGTTTTTCACCAGTGCCTTCAGGGCAGCTTGGACTTCTTCCTTCAGTACCATCGGTTCCTGATCATGTGCCACCTCTTGAAATGGTTGAATATCGACTAATTCTTTTTGGTATAATGACTCTGTGTATTCCCTCCATCTTCTTTTGATGCTACCTGTGTCATTTAATATTTTCCCCATGGAATCCTTCACTATTGCAACTCGAGGCTTGAATTTTTCCTTCAGTTCTTTCAGCTTGACAAATGCCAAGCGTGTTCTTCCCTTTTGGTTTTTCATCTCCAGCTCTTTGCATGTGTCATTATAATACTTTACTTTGTCTTCTCAAGAGGCCCTTTGAAATCTCCTGTTCAGTTCTTTTGCTTTAGCTGCTCAATGCTCAAGAGCAAGTTTCAGAGTCTCCTCTGACATCCATCTTGTTCTTTTCTTTCTTTCCTGTCTTTTCAGTGACGTCTTGCTTTCTTCATAGATAATGTCCTTGATGTCATGCCACAACTCGTCTGGTCTTCAGTCACTAGTGTTCAATGCATCAAATCTATTCTTCAGATGGTCTCTAAATTCAGGTGGGATATAGTCAAGGTCATATTTTGGCTTTCGTGGACTTGCTCTGATTTTCTTCAGTTTCACCTTGAACTTGCATTGGAGCAATTGATGGTCTGTTCCACAGTCGGCCCCTGGCCTTATTCTGACTGATGATATTGAGCCTTTCCATCGTCTCTTTCCACAGATGTAGTCAATATGAGTTCTGTGTGTTCCATCTGGCGAGGTCCATGTGTATAGTCGCCGATTATGTTGGTGAAAGAAGGTATTTGCAATGAAGAAGTCATTGGTCTTGCAAAGTTCTATCATTCGATATCCAACACTGTTTCTATCACCAAGGCCATATTTTCCAACTACTGATCCTTCTTCTTTGTTTCCAACTTTCCCATTCCAATTGCCAGTAATTATCAATGCATCTTGATTGCATGTGGGATCAATTTCAGACTGCAGCAGCTGATAAAAATCTTCTGTTTCTTCATCTTTGGCCCTAGTGGTTGATGCATAAATTTAAATAATAGTCGTATTAACTGGCCTTTCTTGTAGGCGTGTGGATATAATCCTATCACTGACAGTGCTATACTTCAGGATAGATCTTGAAATGTTCGTTCTGACAATGAATGCAACACCATTCCTCTTTGAGTTGTCGTTCCCAGCATAGTAGACAATATGATTGTCTGATTCAAAATGGCGAATACCAGTCCATTTCAGCTCACTAATGCCTAGGATATGGATGTTTATGCATTCCATTTCATTTTTCATGATTTCCAATTTTCCTAGATTCATACTACGTACATTCCAGGTTCTGATTATTAATGGATGTTTGCAGCTGTTCTTCTCATTTTGAGCCACGCCACATCAGCAAGTGAAGGTCCCGAAAGCTTTACTCCATCCATGTCCTTAAGGTCGACTCTACTTTGAGGAGGCAGCTCTTCCCCAGTCATCTTTTGAGTGCCTTCCAACCTGGGGGACTCATCTTCCAGCACTATATCAGACAATGTTCTGCTGCTATTCATAAGGTTTTCACTGGCTAATGCTTTTCAGAAGTAGACTGCCAGATCCTTCTTTCTACTCTGTCTTAGTCTGGAAGCTCAGGTGAAACCTGTCCTCCTTGGGTGACCCTGCTGTCATCTGAATACCAGTGGCATAGCTTCCAGCATCACAGCAACACTCAAGCCCCCACAGTAGGACAAACTGACAGACACGTGGGGGATATATATGTACATATGTGTGTGTATGTATAAAAAAAAATTTTTTTTATGTATATATATATACATATATATATGATGTTAAATTCTATTGGGTAGAATTTTGTTGAGGATTTTGCATCTATATTCATGAAAGATATTAGTCTGTAATATTTTTTTGTGGTATCTTTGCCTGGTTTTTGTATCAGTTTTATGCTGGCTTCATAGAAAGAATTCAGGAGTATTCTTACCTTTTTCTTCCCTTTTCTATGTTCTGAAAATGTTTGGCTAGTATTGTTGCAAGCTGTTATCTGAATGTTTGGTAGAATTCTCCAGTGAAGCCAACTGGGCCAGGATTTTTTCAGGAGGAATTTTTCTTATTACTTTTTCAACCTCCTGTTATGGTTCTGTGAGGATTTTCTACCTCAGTTTGTGTTAGTTTAGGAGGGTAGAGTGTATCTAGAAAAATCATCCATTTCCTCTAGTTTTTCAAATTTGTTGGAGTATATTTTTTCATAGTTTTCTGTTATGATTGTTTTTATTTCAGTTGAGTCTGTTCTTATGTCCCCCATTTCATTACTTATTTGGTTATTTGTATCCACTCCTGCTTTTCTTTTGTCAATTTAGCCAATGATTTGTCAATTTTGTTGATCCTTTCAAAGAACCAACTTTTGGTATTGTTGATTATTTCTATTGTTTTTCCATTCCCTATTTCATTTATTTCTGCTCTGATCTTTATTATTTCCTTTCTTCTGGGTGTCTGCGGGCTTCTTTCTCTGCTCTCTTTCTATTCGTTCAACTTGTAGGGCTAATGTGTTGATTTTGTCCTTTTCTTCTTTTCTCATGTGTGCTTCTATTGCTATAAATTGGCCTCTGAGCACTGCCTTTGCTAGGTCCCAAAAGTTTTGGCATGATGAGTTTTCATTCTCATTTGATTCTAGGAGTTTCTTCATTCGATCTTTGATTTCTTCTATTACCCAGTGGTTTTTAAGCCTTGCTCTTCTTGTTATTAATTTCTACTTTTATGGCATTGTGATCAGAGAAGATGTTTTGTATTATCTTAATGTTTTGGATTTTGTTGAGGGTTGCTTTGTGACCTAAGATGTGGTCTATTCTGAAGAACGTTCATGTGTTTTGGAAAAGAATGTGTACTTTCCCGCTTTTGGATGGAGTATTCTATATACGTTTATGAGTGCAGTTCGGTTGATTCTGACATTTAGATCTTCTGTGTCTTTGTTGAGTTTCTTTCCAGATGTTCTGTCCTTTACCACGAGTGATGTGTTAAAGTCTTCTACTATTATTGTGGAACTGTCAATCTCTTTTCAGTCCTGTCAGAGTTTGTTTGGAGCCCTGTCATTGGGTGCATAGATATATATTATGATTATGTCCTCATGATTGATTATCCCTTTAATCATTATATAATGTCCTTTCTTGTCTTTTAAGGTGGATTTTGCTTAAAAGTCTATTTTATCTGAGATTAGTATTGTTACTCTGCTCTTTTTTGGTTGTTTGCTTGATATATATTTTTTCTATACTTTGATTTTTAGTATATTTATGTCTTTGTTTCTAAGGTGTGTCTCTTATAGACAGCATATTGATAACTCCTTTTTTTTTCCATTCTGTCACTTTATGGGTGCACATAAGGCATTTACATTCTATGTGATTATTGATAGGTATAAGTTTACTGTTGTCATTTTGTAGTGCTTTTTTTTTTTTTGGTGCTGATATTTTCTTTGTTCCTCTTACTCTCCTGTGCTGAATTCCATTTGTTTGTGGATTTTTTTCTCATTTCTTTCATTTTTATAGATTTTGTGTTTACTGAGACTTTAGATTTTCTTCTTTATTATGATGCGTATGTTTATTAACTTTCTTTGTGGTTACCTTGAAATTACCCCCTACCTTCCTAAGGTTCAACCAGTCTTTTGTTAGTTGATATTGCCTTGACTTCCTCTCCATTTGAAACTTCTTTACCTATACCATTTATTCCCTCTTTTATTGTTCTGATGTTGTTGTCATTTACAGATTGACCTCTCTGGTTCCCTGTTCTAAATTGTTTAGTTTTGTTTTATCCTTGGGAGTTCATTGTGTAGGTTGGTATCTGGCTGATCCTTTCCTGTGTCCTAGATTCTGGTTGTTGCCTGAGGTTGTTGGTTTTCTAAATAATGGACTCCTTTTAATAATTCTTGTAAGTTTGTTTTGGTTTTTGCATATTCCCTTAATTTCTGTTTATCTGGAAATATGCTAATTTTGTCATCATATTTGAGAGAGAGTTTTGCAGTTATATAGTATTCTTGGTTGGCAATTATTTTCTTTCAAGGTTTTATATATGTCATTCCATTGCCTCCTTGCCTGCATGGTTTCTGAAGAATAATCAGAGCTTTGTCTTATTGTTTCCCTTTTGTATGTGGCTTTTCATTCTCTCTAGCTGCTCTCAGAATTCTTTATTTGTCTTTTGTTTTAGTGAATGAAATTATGATATGTCTTGGTGGTTTTCTTTTGGGGTCTGTCTTAAGTGGGTTCGTTCAGCTTACTGGATGGTCAGTTTTTCTTTTTTTAAAATTAATTATTTTATTGTACTTTAGATAAAGGTTTACAGAGCAAACTAGCTCTCTCATTAAATAAGTTATACATATATTATTTTCTGACTTTGGTTGCTAACCCTATGACATGTCAACACTCTCCTTTCTAGACCTTGGGTCCCCCATTACCAGCTTTCCTGTCCCCTCCTGCCTTCTCACAGTTGCCCCAGAGTTGGTGTGCCCATTTAGTCTCCTTTTGTTTTGTGGGCCAGTGTAATCTTTGGCTGAAGGGTGATACTCAGGAGTGAGATCATTACTGAGCTAAAAGTGTGTCCAGGTGCCATAATCTCATGGTTTCTCCAGTCTTGCCAGACCAGGAATCTGGTCTTTTGTGAGTGTCAGTTAGAATTTAGTTCTACATTTTTCTCTACCTCTGATTGTGACCCTGTATTTTGATCCCTGTCAGAGAAGTCAATGGTGGTAGCCAGGCGCCATCTAGTTGTGCTAGACTGACTCAGCCTTGTGGAGGCTGTGGTAGTTGTGGTCCATTAGTCCTTTAGACTAATCTTTCCCTTTTGTCTTTGGTTTTCTTCATTCTCCCTTGCTTCAGTTGGGGTGAGACCAGTGTAGTATCTTAGATGGCCACTCACAAGCTTTTAAAGTCCCAGATACTGCTCACCAAAGTAGAATGTAGATCACTTTCTTTATAAATTGTGTCATGCCAATTGAGCTAGAAGTTCCCAGGGACCATGATCCTCATAACCCTCAGCCCAGTAATTCAGTCCCTCAGAGAGTTTGGATTTGTCTATGGAGGAAAGGTCAGCTTTTCATCTTTCACGATATAAAAAAAAATTTTCTCAGCAACTATTCAGTGATCCTCTCTGTGTTTTCCATTTTCTCTCCAGTTCTGCAACTCTGATCACAGGCAAATTTTTGCTTTTTATTGCATCCTTCATCATTCTCAGGATTTCTTCATTCCTTTCTCTGATTTTTCCTTAAACAAGGTGGCATCCAAGGATTTGTCTTCAATTTTGCTGAGCTTGTCTTCCATTGCTTCAAATTTGCTCCTAAGACCTATTGCACTGTCCATTTCTGAAATCTTGTTTTTCTTTTGGATTTCTAGTAGCTATTTTTGTGTGATTTGTAGTTGTTTATTTTTTATACTTTATTGCTGTATTATTTTCCTGAATTCTTTCATTGCTTTGTCTGTATTTTCTCTGATTTTGCCTGTATTTTCCACAATTTTGTCTATTTTTTCCTTATCTTTGTCTTAGTTTTCCTTCATCTCTTTCCTAACCTCTAGGAGAACCCTGAATATTAGACTTTTGAATTCTTATCAGGTATTTCCTGTGCCTTTTATTTTATTGGAAGGTCATCTGGTGTTTTATTTTTGTTGTTTTCTGGAGCTATTCTTTTCTATTTTTTTAATATATATTTTGAAATGTATGCAGTCTCTGGGACATTCAGGAATTATTTTCTTCATTTGTTGATGGCAGATTTGTTTGTTTTGCCCTGCTTTTTTGGTTTTACCTTGTTATGTCTCTGCAAGCAGGCTGGGATGTTTTGTTTCTTGCTTGTCGGTGAGCATGATACTTTTCACCACTTTGTCCAGGTAGGCAGGGCCAGTTACTCAGCTATGGTGCAGCAGGGCAAGTCCAGCCAGGAGGGAAGGAAGGGATAGGTCATTTGTGGCACAAACTGGGGCCCGGAGGGTGCGGCTGGGGGTAGTGCACAACAGGGTGTGGAGTCCAAGAGTCCATGTTGGTGCCACTCAAGGGTGCAACACGCGGCACACAGCACAGATAGGCAGGAAGGAAGGGAGAGGATGTGATTTGTAGAGTTAAGTGTGTGAGAGAAAGAAGAGAGAAAAACAAGCAAAAATGCAAATAAAATGGTGACACAGTAGGTTTCGGTGGGTGGGTCCTGGGCTGACCCAGCGAGGCCATGTGCTTATGGCTCTCTAGCCCAGCAGTGTGCTTCAGACTGTTGAGAAGGGGTATGGGAGGTACAATGGGCTAGATGGGCAGGAGAATGGAAAGGAAAGAAGGGAAGGTTAGAAGAAACAACAACATCAAAAAACAACAAGGAAAATAAATAAATATGGGACTGGGGGAGCCAGCCATTGGAGGTGATGCAGAATTTCTGTGGCAGAGAGCTGATGCTTCTCTCGCTGGGTGTTGCTGCATGGTCCATCAGGAAGGGGTGGAGGCAGTATAGTGCCTAGGCAGGAAGGAGAAGGAATGGGAGAAGAAGAAAGATGAAGAAAAATTTTTAAAAATCACGCTGAAAGAGCCAGCCTGTGGGTGTGGTGCAGACCCAGGAATGCTGTACCAGCGGTTTTCTAGCCTAATAGTACTGCACAGCCCATCAAGAAGTGGGGAAAGGTGGCACATGTGGCTAGGTGGATGGGAGAAAGGAAAGGAGAGAGATGAAACGACAACAACAACAAAGTAACAAGAACAAAAATGAAACAAACAAAAAATAGCACTGGGAGAGCCATTTGGTAACAGTAGCACAGACACAGTGATGCTGCATATCAGTGACTCTCTAGCTGAGCAATGCAGCACAGCCCTTCAAGAAAGGATGGGAGCAGCACACAGGGCTAGGTGTACAGGAGAAAGGAAAGGGAGGAAGGGAGAGAAAGAGAAGAAATAGGAAAAGAAAAGGAACAAAGCAAACAAACTCAAACAATATAGTCCTGAGAGAGCCAGGTGGTGGGGGTAGCATGGACCTGGGGAGGCCGTGTGTCAGTGGCTGTCTGAGTGGTGTGGCACAGCCCATCAAGAAGAGGCTAGGATGGCACACGGCACTAGGTAAGCAAGAGAAAAGGAAGGAAGGGATAGAGAGAGAAGAAAGAAACAAACAAACAAATAGCACTGAGGGACCCCACTTGTGGTGGCTGTGTGGACCCAGCAAGGTCGTGTGCTGGTGGCTCTCTAGCTGAGCCTGTCAAGAAATGGAGGGGATAGCAGATGGGGCTAGCTGTGAGGGAGAAATGAAAGGAAGGGAGGGAGAGAGAGAGAAAAGAAACAAAAAAGCCAAAAAAAAAAATTACAGAAAAAATGGCACTGAAGGAGCTGGCAGGTGGAGAAGGGGCGGATTCAGGTGGCAGTGAGCTGATGGCTCTCTGGCCAAGTGACTGTGGCCTGTTGGAAAGCAGTGGAGGCTGTGTAGAGGGAAAATGGGTGAGGATTGGGAAAGTGTGTATCCCTGGTTACTGGTGCTCTGTCCCCTATTGAGAGCTCCATGAAGTTGCCTTTGTGTACTCCCTGTCTGCTTTCCTTGGTGGTTATAGTCCAAGACTGTGAATCTGTGCCGCGTTAGCTATTAGAGGACCTCCACTCCACAGCACTCCACATTCTCTGTTTTCTGTCAGTTTCTCATTCCATTCATTGCTTGATCAGGTTCTTTATCCCTTCATTTGATGCTTAGGGTTCCAATATTGACATTTGTGTATGTTTTATTTAGTTTTTCAGGTCTTTGCTGCAGAGGGACAGCATAGTGCCTCTGTCTATAACACCACGTTGGCTCTGCCTCCCAAAAGGCCTCATTCTTGAAAACCCTATGAAGCACAGTTCTACTCTGCAACACATGGGGCCACCATGACTTGTAATCTCCTTGATGGCAACAGTTTGTGTTTAATGAGCCTGGGTGGTACAAGTGGTTTGTGATCAGCTGCTAACCTAAAGGTTGAAGTTTCAAAGCCACCCAGTGGCTCCACAAAGGAAAAGTCTTGGCAATCTGCTTCGATAAAGATTGCAGCCAAGAAAGTCCTATGTACCAGTTCTACTCTGTCACAAGTGGGGTCACCATGAGTCAGGGGCTGACTCAATATTACCTAACAATAAGTGAAAGTATTGTTTTTTTCCATGTGTAATATGGGGATAAAAACTCATGCCTCATAAGATTGTGCTAAAGATGGAATGATATAAATATATACAAAGGAGCTAGTACATTGCCTGCACAGAAAGTACTCAGTAAGTGGAATTTTTCATCTCTTCTTCTACCAACCATTGGCCATGCCCTGAGGAGGCCATATTTGTTGACTTTCTTACAGATCTGCCTTCCCTTCAGAGCCCCAGACCCTCTGTTGATGTTAGAAGATACATTCAGCAATATTACTCATTTGTTACGGCCCACTAAATGCCAATGACACATTTATTATTTTTGTAATAAACTTCTGGCTTCATAGTTACTGAACCAGATAACCTCAGACGCTGAGCCTCACTTTGTGTCTTGTTTTCATCTGGTCTTCTTCAAGATCCTATAAACTCATATGAATCTATGTCCTTAATTTACAACTGTCAATCAGAGATACTAAATCTAAATTACCAAGAAAATGCCAGAGTAGGACCTAGAATCTCCACTCTTTATATTAGTCACATTCGCACCTGTCTTAGGCTGGGTTCTCTAGAGAAGCAAAACCAGCAAAGCATAGAGAGAGAGAGAGAGAGAGAGAGATCTATATCAAGGAAATGGTTCATGCGGTTATAGAGGCTGGAACATCCCAAGTCCGTGGGTCAGGATAGGGTCTTCTCCTTATTCACTTTGCTGCAGGGGCTGGCAAACCCAAGATCAGCAGGACAGAGAACAGGGCTCTTGTTCACATGCTGTGAAGATCAGTGAATCCCAAGACTGGCAGACAAGACCACAGATAAACTTTAACTCAAGTTCCAAGAACCAGAGTTCAGATACACAGGAGGCAGTTGCAGGATCCAGAGTGAGCAAAAGCTCCTGAGCTTTGCCAGAATACCAATTATATTTGATGCAGGCCAAAAGCCCAAGGAAGCTCCCTTTCAACTGATTGGCTACTCACAGCCTACCCCATCATGGAGATGATCACATTATATCAAATCTTATTATGGAAGTGAACACATCATACGACTGCCAAACTACATCACAACTGCCAAATCTCTGAGAATCACGGCACAGCGAAATTGTCACACAACCTTAACCATCATAGTCGACCCCTTGTCAACACGGCACCTGTACACACTCCTTAAGCCATACATAATCTCTGAATAAAGACAATTATAAACTGATACTTGCACCTAACACGATACAACTACCACACATACAACTGAAAATGCACTAGCGCTGTTTATACTTTATATTTTATAAGTGAAGAAAACAAAAATATTTGATGCACACATACAAAGCAGAAATACTCATAACAGTTATAGTCCTCATTTCTGCAACTGGTCACGTAGCCAAACGTATTTAGAACTACCTTCTTCCACCACGCATTCCATATTCCCTTTGCCATCAGCAAGCACCTCTGTTGGTTGTGGTTCTTTGCCTGGTAGGGTCACCCAAACCTTCATTTCTGAAGGGTCTGGGCCATTAGTAGTTATGTTGGACTTGGGTTGCTGTAGTTTTCCATTGACTTTAATCACAGGGCATGGTAGTACCAAGAGATACCCTAAGAGATCTCCTGCTTTCCAGGCATACTCTTCTTTACCTCCATTATGTAATATCAACCCAATTTCCTCTTAGTAATCAGAATCAATCAAACCAGCCAATACAGTAACTCCCTTCTTTGCCTGTTGATCCAGAGGCATAAGGACCTCAAAGTGGCTAGGTGGCATTCTTAGATTCCAGTTCAATGGAATTAGTGATGTGTCTACAGGTAAGAGCATTCCTCCCTTTGGATCTAAGACATCTAGACTAGCAGGGAACAGGGTTGTGGGGACAGGTAGCAAAAATTTTATGAGTGGGTCACTAGGGGCAATAGTGAGTGTTACCACTCCCATTTCCATCCCTTGATTCCTAGACCCATGAATCCTGGCTATGGGAGAAAAAGCACCATATATTTGATGCTGTTTTAGAGCATATACAGCTTCCTGGAGAACATTACTCCATCCCTGCAATCTCGATCAAAATACCAAAAGCATTTTCTACAGAAATGGAAAAGCTAATCCTCAGCTTTATATGGATTGAGAAGTGGCCCTGAAAAGCCAAAGTAATTTTGAAGAACAAAGCCTGAGGCCTCACACTTCCCAACTTCAAAACATATTACAGAGCTACAGTAGTCAAACGCCTGATATTCTTTTAATTATAGACACATAGACCAGTGGAATAGAATTCAGATAGAATTCAGAACTCAGAAATTAATCTGTACATCTATGATCAACTGATTTTTGACAAAATTACTAAATCCATTTAATAGGGGAAGGAACAGTCTCTTCAACAATTGTGCTGGCAAAATTGGATTTCCACTTACAGAAAAATGAGTAAAGATCCATACCTCACACCGTAAACAAAAACTAATTCAAAATAGATCAAGACAAAAATGTTAAATCTAAAACCATAAAGTTCTTGGAAGAAAATGTATGGGAGAAGATATGAGACCTAGTTCTTTTTTTTATTGATATATTATCAAATACAACAAAGATGCACAAGCAGCAGAAGACAAAACAGTTAATCGGGACCTCATAAAAATGAAATACTTATGTTCATAGAAAGACTTTATCAAAAAACTAAAAAGACAACCTGCAGACAGGGAAAAAACTTCAGGAATCATATATCTGATAAGGATCTACTATCTAAAATATATAAAAACTTCTACAATTTAACAAAAGAAAGACAATAACTCAGTCATAAAATGGCCAAAAGACATGAATAGACACTTCATCAACGTGGGAATTCAAGAGGCCAACAAAAGCATGAAAAGATGCTCATAGTCACTAACCATTAAAAAAAAATTGCCATTGAGTTGATTCCCACTCATTGCGACCCTATAACAGAGAATAGAACTTCCCCATAGGGTGTCCAAGGAGAGGCTGGTGGATTTAAATAGCCAACTTTTTGGTTAGCAGCTGAGATCTTAACCACTGTACCACCAGGGCTCTTAGCCATTAGAGAGATGAAAAGAAAAACTATAATGGGATATTATATAATGAGATACCCTATCACCCCACTAGAATGTCAGTGATAGAAATAAAAAACAAAACAGAAAATAACAAATATTGGTGAGTGTCATGGATCGAATTGTGCTTCCCCAAAATATGTGTCAACTTGATTAGACCATGATTGGGAATCATGTATTATGTGGTTGTCCTCCATTTTGTGATCTGATGCAATTGTCCTATGCTGGGTTCTCCTGAGAAGCAAAACCAGTAAAGTGGATAAATATACATAGAAAGAGATTTATATCAAGGAATTTGCTCACTCAATTTTAGAGGCTGGACTGTCTCAAATCTGTGGGTCAGGAAAAGAGGCTTCTCCTGAGTCACGTAGCCACAGGGGCTGGTGAACCCAAGATCGGCAGACTGGAGAGCAGGGCTGTTGGTCACAGCTTGCGAAGATCAACAAATTCCAAGACTGGCAGGCAAGACTACAAGTAAGCTGCTAGCTTAAGTTCCAATAACCAGAGGTCAGATGAACAGGAGTCAACTGCAGGATCAAGAACAAGCAAAAGCCCAGGCAAGGAAATAAGGAAGAGCCAGGCACCGGATGGCGTGGAGATGAAGGCTGAGGGGGGTAGTAAGCCACCACAGGCCCTGCTCCTGCTGGTACCAACTCACAGCAGATGCCATCACGGGGGTGATCACATATCAAATCTCAACAGCGAAGTGATCAGAACATTACATGACTGCCAAAACACTGAGAATCATGGCCCAGCCAAGTTGACACACAATCTTAACCAGCACACATTATAAATCCTAATCTCTGCCTGTGGTTAAGGCAAGATTAGGTTATGTTAAAGATGATTAGGTTATGTTTGCTATGTTAATGAAGCAGGATTACAGTAGGATGCAACACCTTTACTCAGATCACGGTCCTGACCCGATGTAAGATGCCTTTCCCTGGGGTGTGCCTGCACCACCTTTTACCTTACAAGAGATAAAAGGAAAAAGAAGTGAGTAGAGAAAGGTACCTACTACCACCAAGAAAGAAGGGCCAGGAGTGGAGCTCCTCTTTTGGATCCAGTCCCTGTGCCGAGAAACTCCTAGACCCAGGGGAAGATTGATGACAAGGACATTGTCCCAGAGCCAACAAGGAGAGAAATCCTTCCCCTGGAACTGGCTTCCTGAATTCAGACTTCTAGTCTCCTAGGCTGTAAGAGAATAAATTTTTGTTTGTTAAAGTCATCTACTTGTGGTATTTCTGTTACAACAGCATTAGGTAACTATGATAGTGAGGATATGGGGAAAATAACCCTTACCCACTCCTGGTGGGAATGTAAAATGGTACAAAACTTGTGGACAACAGTATAGTGATTCCTCATAAAACTAAAAATAGAGCTACTATAACCTGTTGCCCTGGAGTCGATTCTGACTCAAAGCAACCATGCAGGACAGAGTAGAACTGCCCCATATGGTATTCAATTAGGGCCTGGTGGATTCAAACTGCCAGCCTTTTGGTTAGCAGCAGTAGCTCTTAACCACTATGCCACCAGAGTTTCCAAAGCTACCATTTGACCCGCCAATTCCATTTGTAGGTATATACACTAACCCATTGCCATCGAGTTGATTCCAACTTATAGCGACCCTATAGGTCAGAGTAGAACTGCCTCATAGGGTTTCTGAGAAGCAGCTGGTGGATTCGAACTGCCAGTCTTTTGGTTAGCAGTCATAGCGTTTAACCACTATGCAACCAGGGTTTCCGGGATATACATTAATTTAGGGGAATAAAATTAGGGATGCGAACAGACACATGCACACCTATGTTCATTGCAGCACTATTCTCAATAGCAAAAGGTGGAAAAAACCAAAGTGCCTGCTAACAGATGAATGGATAAACAAAACATAGTACACACATACAATGGAATACTACTCAGCTATAAAGAAAAATTACGTCCTGATACATGCTACAACATGGATGGACCTGAAAACATTTTGCTGAGTGAAATAAATCAATCATAAAAGGACACATATGACCTCAGTTATATGAAAAGACAAGAATAAGTAAATATATAGAGACCAATGGCTATTAGTGGTTACCTGGAGCCAGAAGAGGGAAGAAGAGGGGGAATTATTCTCTGGGAAGTAGTGAGTTTATGGTTATGGTGATGGGAAATTTGGCATCAATTAAGGGTGATGGTTGCACAACTTGATGAATGTAAATGACACCAGAAAAGGGGCAAAATGACAAGTATTGTGACATATATAATTTTACAATAACAGAAACAAACAAACAAAAAAGACTAAAGTTGCTGATACTACTTAAATATATCCAAACACCTCATGAGGTTAGTTCTGTTGGTTCAAAGGTACAGGATCATGGCTTCATGGGACTGTCCAGTCAATTGACCTAACACAGTTTTTAGAGGTACTGTTTTACTCCCTACTTGAATAGTGCCTGGAGTTTTAAAAGCTTGTGAGCAATCATCCACGATGCAACCATTGGTCTGTATTCACCTGGAGTAGCAGAGGAAGATGGAGACCCAGTAATTTGAGAAGGAACTGAACTGCAAGTCTAAATGCCTTCATGAACTACTGCCTCCTTAGCCATGAGATGAAAAGAACAGGATGGTGCCCAGCTACCATTACTGACATTTTGATCAAGGAATAAATAGATAAATCCTGATCAAAAGGGGAAAAATGTGGAACCAATTTTCAAATTCTTATACAATCCAGATTTACTGTACCTACTGAGACTGGAGGAACCACCAAATCTCTCACTCTGAGAAAACCTTCAAGCCATGAAATGAAATTATCCTCTGAAGTCATCTGTAAATTAAGCAAATGTTTAGCTACATTCCCACTGCCATAGAGTCAATTCCAACCCATAATATAGCGACCCTATATTAGTAAAGAATATTCACTGTGAGCATTGTGCTCTTTTAAAGAATTTTCTATAAGTAGTCCCAGATTTATGACAGGGTTCTGTTCCAAGGCCTCCATTGTAAGTTGGTTTTGACGTAGGTCGAATACCTCTTTTTGTTTTAGTTTTCATTATTTCATTTCAATATTTGCCTTTTATTATCAGTATTTTTATAAATCTTTGATCTTTGTCTTTGGGGGTCAAACACATTGCATATAAACTTACAGATATATTTTAATACATACATACACATATTTTGCAACTTTCCATTATCGTAGGCTTTAATGATCTTCATCTTTATATCCGTGTCTGGAGCCTTACTCACCTTCTTTTTTGGATTAGAACTTATAGTGGCATGACTTCTTTTGCTAGATATATTGTTCGGGGTATAAGCAGTGCAGGTGTTACAGTGTGAGAGACTTGAACAACTCAGCTTCAAATTAACAACTGATGCTCCTGATGGTCCAAAACTTTGAATACGATCACAGTATTGGCCTGGTCTATAATGGAGTTGGCATCAGTGTTGTAACAATGAAGTCAGAGTCTTATTGGCTGTCTGGCACGTGCACAGTTCAATTGTCCTATGCTGTTAGAGTTGAACATTGCCCAACTTTCAATCTGTTATGACTCCTGACACCGACACCAACACCTATTACATTGTAGACCAGGCCATAGCCTGCTACGTGACAATGTTTTAAATAGTAAATCATAGCACTCAACTTCTGCCAGTGGATAGCTGAGAATGATAATGTCAGCAAATTTCATGCTGCAACGTTGTATGCAGTACACATTCCTACAATAAGATGTCCAAAAAGAAAGAAAAGATGGTCATAAGTGCGGTTCATCATAACTTGAATATGTCATAACTCAGGAACTACCTGTATATGAGATCAAATTGTTAACCATAACTCTAAAGCACAGATGAGAATTTTAGGAGGTAGTGAGTCTAACTCAATGGTGATGAAACAATATGGGTAGAGATAGCGAGAACGGTGACACAAAGTGAAGAACATAACCAATGTTACTGAACTGTACATGTAAAAATTGATGAATGGGTGTGTGTGTTTTGTTGTGCATATTTTTACCAAAATTAAAATTTAAAGAAGGATGGATTCCCAAGCTGGAAACAGGGATTTGGAAGGTAAGCATTAGAGATGTGAAAGGGAACTCCTGTCTCCCTTTGTCTTCCACAGTCTTAGGAAGGTATGGCAAATATATAACATGCATGCCTCCACTCTCCCTCCTTCACCTATGGCCAAACCCATTGCCGTTGGGTCAATTCCAACTCATAGCAACCCTATAGGACAGTGTAGAACTGCCCCATAGGGTTTCCAAGGAGCAGCTGGTGGATTCGAACTGCCAACCTTCTGGTTAGTAGCCAAACACTTAACCACGGCATCACTAGGGCTCCTTTCATTCATGGCAGACATCAGTAATTGATTATGGAAGTCTATCCACAGAACGAAAACAACCAAAACAACCTAAGAATTCTTTTCAATAAAATCTCCAGACCTCCAATATTATCAACAGGAATTGTCAAAACAAGCACCTGAAATGATGTTCAGCATCATTATTCATTAGGGAAATTCAAATCAAAACCACAATGAGATATCATCTCAACCCCATTAGAATGGCACTGATCAGAAACATGGAAAACAACAAGTATTGGCGAGGTTGTGGAGAGACTGGATCCGTCATCCATTGCTGGTGAGAATGTAAAATGCTGCAGCCACTGTGGAAAACAGTTTGACAGTTCCTCAAATGTTGAACACAGAACACCGTATGACTCAGCAATCCTAATCCTAGGTATATACCCAGAAGAAGTGAAGGCAGGAACTCAAAAAGAAACCTGTACACCAATGTTCATTGCAGCACTTCTCATAACAGCCAAAAGGTGGAAACAACCAAAATATCCATCAAAAGATGAATGGATAAACAAAATGCATACAATGGAATATTACATAGTCTTGAAGAGAAATGAAGTTCTGATGCATGCCATAACATGGATGAATCTTGAAAATCTTATTCTGAACAATGTAAATCAGTTGCAAAAGTACAAATACTGTGTGATTTCACTTATATGAAATAAAAAAATAAATAGAAACCAAAGATTATTAATGATTACCAGGAGCAAAGAGGAGTTGTCAAACAGATGCCAAACGGATGGTCTGAGGCCTATTTGAATTAAGGGTGGCCAGTGTATATCTTGGAAACCCTGGTGGTGTAGTGGTTAAGTGCTACAGCTGCTAACCAAAAGGTCACCAGTTCGAATCCACCAGGCTCTCCTTGGAAACTCTATGGGACAGTTTCATTCTATCCCACAGTGTCCCTATGAGTTGGAATAGACTCAATGGCAATGGGTTTTTTTTTTTGGTTTAGTGTACATCTCCAGGTCTACAACATGGTAGACTCAAGGATGTCATACTAGTTTTTTAATAGGCCTTGGTCCAGAGAATCTAGCTACTCATCTCTGCAATCCTAAACTAGTTGAAAATGGAAGAGTTCTACTCCAAAGCAACACGAGGGGACAGAGTGGAGACTGAGTTCCTGTGCCACATTGATTTCAGCCAGGGTATCTACGTGATACATACAAGGTATCAGAAGTACTGGGGATTCCAGGATGATGAAGGAAGTTAAATAATCACTATGGTTAATCCATGGTTCAGCCTCTAACTTCCACTTTGACTATTTCAATAATTAATCTCCTCAATAAAATTTAAGCTGTTGCATTCTAGGAGTTAAAAATGTTATTTGATTCTACCTTATCCTGTTGTATCCTAACCAAACCCAGTCTTATGATATTCTTTCACAAGAAGGTTCCAGCACAGAGGACCTGTATTTGTGACCACTTCTAAAGGAAGCTAGTTCCTGACAAGGACAACTTTCCATGTAAAAAAGCTTGAACTGACAGTGAGGCTGGCCTTCAAAGGCTTATGATATTACCTCAAGGGTACTTGGCACATGATCTGATCACATTTACCCTATTGGTGAAGGAGGAATCCGCCACTCTAAATAATATGAGATGATTGAATATATGACACCCAACACTGGACAAATGAAACTGACAGCAGTTTATTTGTTACATATAACGACAGTCTGGAGTAGGATACTGCAGGCCATGCAAGACCACATGGGATTGCATTCTGGAGCAGAGTGAACCAGCAGGGGCTGTGGAAGGCAGGCTTTGCCATAACCAGAGTGTAGAGGGACCCCTGGTTCCCAGGGGAGGATGTGATTGGCTTGTTTGAATAATTTCGTGGGCTGTCAAGGAAATGAAACCCATTAGGTTGAGGACAGAGTAAAATGCAACTCATCTGGCTGATAGAGGAACCATCCAGGTGGGGAGCTTTTCCTGCTGGGTGGGGGACATATCTGATAAGAACAGGAGAATTCACAGTTAGGCCTTTTTGGAGTCCTGTAAGGCTCAAAAGCATCAAGGCAGCACTTTATACTTTAGGTTTTACCATATAACATTCCATCATTGTGTAGTTCAACCATCATAAATGATAGCAGGTGAGGCACACTGGTAGCAGGTGGGATGGTTATTACTGGAACACTTCAAGTTCAACATCACCTATGCACTGGACAGCGAAAAGTGTCAAATGTTCAACCCAATGGGCTAGAATATAAGTAGTAGAGGAGTTAGTTCACTCTATCGTAAGAGTTCCTCCAGGCAGAAAACTTTGAAGTCTTCAAGAAATCTGAGGTAATTCAAAAAAGGCAGTACTGTCTGACTGAAATATAGAACCACTCAAAGACAACCCCAGAAGGCATGGAGTGTGTGGAGAGAGCTACTACCAAAATGGCCCACTCTATATCCTAGAAAAAGAAACTTCCTCTCATATGATATGGCTTAGCCATACTGCCATAGCAGTACAACAGTAAAATCCCTTCAAAAACCCTTAATGCAGCCTGAATACTCTGCATTCAACATGTGTGCCAATATACAAGTGTCTGTGACACCTAAATTTGTACTAAACAGAGTAGTTCAAATAACTACTACTTTATATCTACTCGTAACCCTTGAAATCTCCTGGAAAAACATGATGATGAACTTAGATTGTGGTGGACACCCTCATCAAGGTGGCATACTTTGTCCCTTCCGTTAGGCTTCCATTTCCAATCACCACTAGGGCCCTTCATCAAAAAAGTATTCTACCTCTAAAAACTATTCAACCTCCTGATATCTCTATACAGCCCCCAGTTCATATCCTAATTCTGGTAAACACTGGTCATACCACTATATGTTGAGATCCACTTGCCTGTCATCCAACATCTGAAGATATTTTGCAGGCAGAATACTTCCACTGTTAAATCTCCTGCAGATAACTTGATTTGACCCACCTACTTTTTCATTGTAATTCAACTATAATAATTCACTGTGCTCCAACCAGAATACATTGTTCCCCAGCAACTATGGTTTCTACCACCTGTCCTTTGCCTTCTTGCACTGCTGGTCCTCCCCACCACCATCACCACCCCCACTTCTACTATCAGCTGTCCATTACCTAAAGTGGCTTCTAAGGAGAATTTACAAATTATTTTCCAACACTCTAAAGAAGAGTATTGGCTTATGACAGGGAATGGGAGAATACCCCAGTAGGAGGATTTGTCTGGTTCTCCACTTAACAAGAATACACCATCTTCCTTGCTGAATGCTGGAGACTCGCTGTTAGGACTACGTAAAGTCACAGAAGTCTGCAAGCCTGTGGCACTCCATCTTGAACTATTCCTGTTCACATAGATCCAGCCCATCTTCCATCACTTCCTGCTTTGCCTAACTCAACAAACCCTTGCCCTTACTCCACAGCACCACGTCCACCCCTATAAACCCAAAATGAGGCACTGGAGTACACTCTCATTTCTTCCACTTTCTTGGTCCCTGACTCTTGGCCTCTATACCCAAGAACTGACACTAAGCTCTGGCCTTTTTAGTTTTATGTGTCTCTGGGACATTGACACTCCTATATTTGATTGCTCACATCTTCACTTAATTATAATTTTATTCATTTTGAATTATATGAGTATTATTACATGTCACATGGAATGTAATAATACTTTATTAAAAACATTATAATTTTTATTGTGCTTGAAAGTTTACAAATCAAGTTAGTCTCTCACACAAAAACCCACATACACCTTGCTACACACTCCCAATTACTCTCTCCCTAATGAGACAGCCCACTCTCTCCCTCCACTCTCTCTTGTCCATTTCGCCAGCTTCTAACTCCCTCCACCCCCTCATCTCCCCTCCAGGAAGGAGATGCCAACATAGTCTCAATTGTCCACCTGATCCAAGAAGCTCACTCCTCACCAGCATCCCTCTCCAACCCATTGTCCAGTCCAATCCATGTCTGAAGAGTTGACGTCGAGAATGCTTCTTGTCCTGGGCCAACAGAAGGTCTGGGGGCCATGACCACTGGGATCCTTCTAGTCTCAGTCAGACCATTAAGTCTGGTCTTATGAGAATTTGGGGTCTGCATCCCATTGCTCTCCTGCTCCCTCAGGGGTTCTCTGTTGTGTTCCCTGTCAGGGCAGTCATCAGTTGTAGCCAGGCACCATCAAGTTCTTCTGGTCTCAGGACGATGTAGTCTCTGGTTCATGTGGCCCTTTCTGTCTCTTGGGCTCGTAATTGCCTTGTGTCCCTTGAGTTCTTCATTCTCCTTTGATCCAGATGGGTTGAGACCAATTGATGCATCTTAGATGGCTGCTTGCTAGTGTTTAAGACCCCAGACGCCACTCTTCAAAGTGAGATGCAGAATGTTTTCTTAATAGATTTTATTATGTCACTTGATTTAGATGTCCCCTGAAACCATGGTCTCTAGACCCCTGCCCCTGCTACGCTGGTCTTTGAAGCATTCAGTTAATTCAGGAAACTTCTTTGCTTTTGGTTTAGTCCAGTTGTGCTAACCTCCCCTGTATTGTGTGCTGTCTTTCCCTTCAACTAAAGTAGTTCTTACCTACTATCTAATTAGTGAATACACCTCTCCCACCCTCCCTCCCTCCCCCTTCTCGTAACCACAAAAGAATGTTTTCTTCTTAGTTTAAACTATTTCTCAAGTTCTTATAATAGTGGTCTTATACAATATTCGTCCTTTTTTCAACTGACTAATTTCACTCAACATAATGCCTTCCAGGTTCCTCCATGTTACGAAATGTTTCACAGATTCCTCACTGTTCTTTATCGATGTGTAGTATTCCATTGTGTGAATATACCATAATTTATTTATCCATTCATCCGTTGATGGGCACCTTGGTTGGTTCCATGTTTTTGCTATTGTAAACAGTGCTGCAATAAACATGGGTGTGCATATATCTGTTCGTGTAAAGGCTCTTATTTCTCTAGGATATATTCCAAGGACTGGGATTGCTGGATCGTATGGTAGTTCTATTTCTAGATTTTAAGGAAGCTCCAAATCGAGTTCCAAAGTGGTTGTACCATTTTACATTCCCCCAGCAGTGAATAAGTGTTCCAATCTCTCCGCAGCCTCTCCAACATTTATTATTTTGTGTTTTTGGATTAATGCCAGCCTCGTTGGAGTGAGATGGAATCTCATTGTGGTTTTAATTTGCATTTCTCTGATGGCTAATGATCGAGAGCATTTTCTCATGTATCTGTTAGCTACCTGAATGTCTTCTTCAGTGAAGTGTCTATTCATATCATTTCCTGATTTTTTAACTGGGTTATTTGTCTTTTTGTAGTTGAGTTTTGCAGTATCATGTAGATTTTAGAGATTAGGTGCTGATCAGAAATGTCATAGCTAAAAACTTTTTCCCAGTCTGTAGGTAGTCTTTTTACACTCTTGGTGAAGTTTTTGGATGAGCATACGTGTTTGATTTTTAGGAGCTCCCAGTTATCTAGTTTTTCTTCTGCATTCTTAATTATGTTTTGTATACTGTTTACGTCATGTATTAGGGCTCCTAAAGTTGTCCCTATTTTTTCTTCCATGATCTTTATCGTTTTAGATTTTATATCTAGGTCTTAGATCCATTTTGAGTTCATTTTTGTGCATGGAGGGAGGTAAGGGTCTTGTTTCATTTTTTTTTTGTACATGGATATCCAGTTATGTCAGTAGCATTTGTTAAAAAGACTGTCTTTTCCCCATTTAACAGTTTTGGGGCCTTTGTCAAATATCAACTGCTTATATGTGGATGGATATATGTCTGGATTCTCAATTCTGTTCCATTGGTCCATGTATCTGTTGTTGTACCAGTACCAGGCTGGTTTGACTACTGTGACGGTATAATAGGTTCTAAAATCAGGTAAAGTAAGGCCTCCCACTTTGTTCTTCTTTTTCAGTAATGCCTTATTTATCCGGGGCCTCTTCCCTTTCCATATGAAGTTGGTGATTTGTTTCTCCATCCCATTAAAGAATGTCATTGGGATTTGGATCGGAATTGGTTTAAATGTATAGATCTCTTTCGGTAGAAGAGACATTTTCATAATGTTAAGTCTTCCTATCCATGAGCAAGGTATGTTTTTCCACTTTTGTAAGTCTCTTTTGGTTTCTTGCAGAAGCGTACTGTAGTTTTCTTTATATAAGTCTTTTACATCTCTGGTAAGATGTATTCCTAAACATTTTATCTTCTTAGGGGCTACTGTAAATGGCATTGATTTGGTGATTTCCTCTTTGATGTTCTTTTTGTTGTTGTGGAGGAATCCAACTGACTTTTGTATGTTTATCTTGTATCCCGATACTCTGCTAAACTCTTCTATTAGTTTCAGTAGTTTTCTGGAGGATTCTTTAGGGTTTTCTGTGTATAAGATCATGTCATCTGCAGATAGGGATACTTTTACTTCTTCTTTGACAGTCTGGATGTGGTTTATTTCTTTATCTAGCCCAATTGCTCTGGCTAGGACCTCCACCACAATGTTGAATAAGAGCGGTGATAAAGGGCATCCTTGTCTGGTTCTCGATCTGAATGGGAATGCTTTCAGTCTCTCTCCATTTAGGGTGATATTAGCTGTTGGCTTTGTATAAATGCCCTTTATTATGTTGAGGAATTTTCCTTCAATTCCTATTTTGCTGAGAGTTTTTTTTTTATCATGAATGAGTGTTGAACTTTGTCAAATGCCTTATCTGTATCAATTGATAAAATCATGTGATTCCTTTCTTTTGTTTTATTTATGTGGTGGATTACGTTGTTTTTCTAACATGGAACCATTCCTGCATACCTGGTATGAATCCCACTTGGTCATGGTGAATTAATTTTGATATGTTGCTGAATTCTATTGGCTAGAATTTTTTGAGGATTTTTGCATTTACGTTCATGAGGGATAAAAGTCTATAATTTTCTTTTTTTGTGGTGTCTTTACCCAGTTTTGGTATCAGGGATATGCTGGCTTCATAGAATGAGTTTCGTGGTATTCCATCCTTTTCTATGCTTTGAAATACCTTTAGTAGTAGTGGTGTTAACTCTTCTCTGAAAGTTTGGTCGAACTCTACAGTGAAGGCGTCTGGACCAGGTTTTTTTTTCTGTTGGGAGTTTTTTGATTACCTTTTCAATCTCTTCTTTTGTTATGGCTCTGTTTAGTTGTTCTACCTCTTTTTGTGTTAGTTTAGGTGGATAGTGTTTTTCTAGGAATCCATCCATTTCTTCTATGTTTTCAGGGTTTTTTTTGAGTATAGTTTTTTATAGTAATCTGATATGATTCTTTTAATTTCAGTTGGGTCTGTTGTAATATTGCCCCTCTCATTTCTCATTTGGGTTATTTGCTTCCTCTCTTCTTTTTCTGCTGTCAGTTTGGCCAGTGCCTTATCAATTTTGTTGATTTTTTCAAAAAAACAGCTTCTGGTCTTGTTAATTCTTTCAATTGTTTTTCTGTTTTCTATTTCATTTAGTTCAGCTCTATTTTTTATTATTTGTTTTCTTCTGGTGCCTGTGAGTTTCTTTTGTTCCTTTCTTTCACTTTGTTCAAGTTGTAGGGATAGTTCTTTGATTTTGGCCCTTTCTTTTTTTTGGATGTGTGCACTTATTGATGTAAATTTGCCTCTGAGCACTCCTTTTGCTGTGTCCCAAAGTTTCTGATAGGAAGTGTTTTCATTCTCATTGGATTCTCTCAATTTCTTTATTCCATCCTTAATGTCTTGTATAATCCAGTCTTTTATGAGCAGGGCATTGTTCAGTTTCCATGTGTTTGATTTCTTTTCCCTGCTTTTCCTGTTATTGATTTCCATTTTTATGGCCTGATGGTCAGAGGAGATGCTTTGTAATATTTCAGTGTTTTGGATTCTGTTAAGGCTTGCTTTATGACCTAATATATGGCCTATTCTAGAGAATGTTCCATGTGCACTAGAAAAGAAAGTATACTTGGTTGTTGTTGGGCGGAGTGTTCTGTAAATGCCTATGAGGTCAAGGTGGTTGATTGTGGCATTTAGATCTTCCATGTCTTTATTGAGCTTCTTTCTGGATGTCCTGTCCGTCACCGAAAGTGGTGTGTTTAAGTCTCCTACGATTACTGTGGAGCTGTCTATCTCACTTTTCAATGTTGTTTTCTATATCTTGCAACTCTGTCATTGGGTGCATAAATATTTAATATGGTTATATCATCCTTGTATATTGTCCCTTTAATCATAATAGTGTCCTTCCTTATCCTTTATGATGGATTTAACTTTAAAGCCTATTTTGTCAGAAATTAACGTTGCCACTCCTGCTCTTTTTTGATTTTTGTTTCCTTGATAATTTTTTTCCATCCTTTGAGTTTTAGTTTGTGTCTCTAAGTCTGAGGTGTGTCTCTGTTTTTAAAAAATAATTTTTATTGTGCTTTAAGTGAAATTTTACAAATCAAGTCAGTCTGTCACACATAAGCCTATATACACCTTACTACATACTTCCATTTACTCTCTCCCCAATGAGCCAGCGCACTCCCTCCCTCCAGTCTTTCCTTTCATGACCGTTTTGCCAGTTTCTAACCCTCTCTATCCTGCCATCTCCCCTCCAGGCAGGAGATGCCAACACAGTCTCAAGTGTCCACCTGATACAAGTAGCTCAATCCTTATCGGCATCTCTCTCCAACCCATTGTCCAGCCTAATCCATATCTGATGAGTTGTCTTCGGGAATGGTTCCTGTCTTGGGCCAACAGAAGGTTTGGTGAACAAGACCACCAGGATTCTTCTAGCCTCAGTCAGACCATTAAGTCTGGTCTTCTTATGAGAATTTGGGGTCTGCATCCCACTTTTGTCCTGCTCCCTCAGGGAAGCTCTGTTATATTCCCTGTCAGGGCAGTCATTGGTTGTGGCCAGGCACCATCTAGTTCTTCTGGTCACAGGATGATGTAAGCCTCTAGTTCATGTGGCCCTTTCTGTCTCTTGGGCTCATAGTTATTGTGTGACCTTGGTGTCCTTCATTCTCCTTTGATCCAGGTGGGTTGAGAACAATTGATGCATCTTAAATGGCCTCTTGTTAGCATTTAAGACCCCAGATGCCACACTTCAAAGTGGGATGCAGAATGTTTTCATAATAGAATTATTTTGCCAATTGACTTAGAAGTCCCCTTAAGCCATAGCCCCCAAACCCCCGCCCTTGCTCCGCTGACCTTCAAAACATTCAGTTTATCCTGGAAACTTCTTTGCTTTTGGTCCAGTCCAGTTGAGCTGACCTTCCGTGTATTGAGTATTGTCCTTCCCTTCACCTAAAGTAGTTCTCATCTACTAACTAATCAGTAAATGACCCTCTCCCACCCTCCCTCCCTCCCCTCTCTCGTAACCACAAAAGAATGTGTTCTTCTCAGTTTATACTATTTCTCAAGATCTTATAATAGTGGTCTTATACAATATTTGTCCTTTTGCATCTGACTAATTTTACTCAGCATATTGCCTTCCAGGTTCCTCCATGTTATGAAATGTTTCACAGATTCGTCACTGTTCTTTATTGATGCGCAGTATTCCACTGTGTGAATATACCATAATTTATTCAACCATTCATCCATTGATGGACACCTTGGTTGCTTCCAGCTTTTTGCTATTGTAAACAGAGCTACAATAAACATGGGTGTGCATATATCTGTTCGTGTAAAGGCTCTTATTTCTCTAGGATATATTCTGAGGAGTGGGATTACTGGTTTGTATGGTAGTTCTATTTCTAACTTTTTAAGAAAATGACAGATAGATTTCCAAAGTGGTTGTACCATTTGACATTCCCACCAGCAGTGTATGAGGGTTCCAATCTCTCCGCAGCCTCTCCAACATTTATTATTTTGTGTTTTTTGGATTAATGCCAGCCTTGTTGGAGTGCGATGGAATCTCATCGTAGTTTTAATTTGCATTTCTCTGATGGCTAACGATCGAGAGCATTTTCTCATGTATCTGTTAGCTGCCTGACTATCTTCTTTAGTGAAGTGCGTGTTCATATCCTTTGCCCACTTTTTGATTGGGTTGTTTGTCTTTCTGTGGTTGAGTTTTAACAGAATCATGTAGATTTTAGAGATCAGGCGCTGGTCGGAGATGTCATAGCTGAAAATTTTTTCCCAGACTGTAGGTGGTCTTTTGACTCTCTTGGTGAAGTCTTTAGATGAGCATAGGTGTTTGAATTTTAGGAGCTCCCGGTTATCTGGTTTCTCTTTGTCATTTTTGGTAATGTTTTGTGTTCTGTTTATGCCTTGTATAAGGCTCCTAAAGTTGTCCCTATTTTTTCTTCCATGATCTTTATCGTTTTAGTCTTTATGTTTAGGTCTTTGATCCACTTGGCGTTTGTTTTTGTGCATGGTGTGAGGTATGGGTCCTGTTTCATTCTTTTGCAAATGATATCCAGTTATGCCAGCACCATTTGTTAAAAAGACTATCTTTTCCCCAATTAACTGACACTGGGCCTTTGTCAAATATCAGCTGCTCATATGTGGATGGATTTATATCTGGATTCTCAATTCTGTTCCATTGGTCTATGTGCCTGTTGTTGTACCAGTACCAGGCTGTTTTGACTCCTGTGGCTGTATAATATGTTCTAAAATCAGGTAGAGTGAGGCCTCCCACTTTCTTCTTTTTCAGTAATGCTTCTTTCCCTTCCATATGAAGTTGGTGATTTGCTTCTCCATCACATTAAAAAATGACATTGGAATTTGGATTGAAAGTGCATTGTATATATAGATGGCTTTTGGTAGAATAGACATTTTTACTATGTTAAGTCTTCCTATCCATGAGCAAGGTATGTTTTTCCACTTATGTAGGTCCCTTTTAGTTTCTTGCAGTACTACTTTATAGTTTTCTTTGTATAGGTCTTTTACATCTTTGGTAAGATTTATTCCTAAGTATTTTATCTTCTTGAGGGCTACTGTGAATGGTATTGATTTGGTGATTTCCTCTTCGATGTTCTTTTTGTTGATGTAGAGGAATCCAAGTGATTTTTGTATGTTTATCTTATAACCTGAGACTCTGCCAAACTCTTCTATTAGTTTCAGTAGTTTTCTGGAGGATTCCTTAGGGTTTTCTGTGTGTAGGATCATGTCATCTGCAAATACAGATAATTTTACTTCTTCCTTGCCAATCCGGATGCCCTTTATTTCTTTGTCTAGCCTCATTGCTCTGGCTAGGACCTCTAGCACAATGTTGAATAAGAGCGGTGATAAAGGGCATCCTTGTCTGGTTCCCGTTCTCAAGGGAAATGCTTTCAGGCTCTTTCCATTTAGAATGATGTTGGCTGTTGGCTTTGTATAAATGCCCTTTATTATGCTGAGGAATTTTCCTTCAATTCCTATTTTGCTGAGAGTTTTTATCATGAATGGGTGTTGGACTTTGTCAAATGGCTTTTCTGCATCAATTGATAAGATCATGTGGTTTTTGTCTTTTGTTTTATTTATGTGGTGGATTACATTAATGGTTTTTATAATATTAAACCAACTGGTATAAATCACACTTGATCATGGTGGATTTTTTTTTTATATGTTGTTGAATTCTATTGGCTGGAATTTTGTTCGAGGATTTTTGCAACTATGTTCATGAGGGATATAGGTTTGTAATTTTCTTTTTTTGTGGCGTCTTTACCTGGTTTTGGTATCAGGGATATGGTGGCTTCATACAATGAGTTAGGTAGTATTCCATCATTTTCTATGCTTTGAAATACCTTTAGTAGCAGTGGTGTTAACTCTTCTCTGAAAGTTTGGTAGAACTCTGCAGTGAAGATATCAGGACCAGGGCTTTTTTTTGTTGGGAGTCTTTTGGTTACCTTTTCAATCTGTTCTTTGTTATGGGTCTATTTAGTTGTTCTACTTCTGATTGTGTTAGTTTAGGTAGGTAGTGTTTTTCTAGGAATTCATCCATTTCTTCTAGGTTTGCAAATTTGTTAGAGTACAATTTTTCACAACAATCTGATATGATTCTTTTAATTTCAGTTGGGCCTGTATTGATGGCCCATCTCATTTCTTATTTGGGTTAATTGTTTCCTTTCCTGTATTTCTTTAGTCAGTCTGGCCAATGGTTTATCAATTTCGATAATTTTTTCAAAGAACGAGCTTTTGGCTTTGTTAATTCTTTCAATTATTTTTGTGTTCTCTAATTCATTGAGTTCAGCTCTAATTTTTATTATTTGTTTTCTTCTGGTGCCTGATGGATTCTTTTGTTGCTCACTTTCTATTTGTTCAAGTTGTAGGGACAGTTCTCTGATTTTGGCTCTTTCTTCTTTATGTATGTGTGCATTTATTAATATAAATTGACCTCTGAGCACTGCTTTTGCTGTGTCCCAGAGGTTTTGATAGGAAGTGTTTTCATTCTCATTGCATTCTATGAATTTCTTTATTCCCTCCTTCATGTCTTCTATAACCCAGTCTTTTTTCAGCAGGGTATTGTTCAGTTTCCAAGTATTTGATTTCTTTCCCCTGATTTTTCTGTTATAGATTTCCACTCTTATGGCCTTGTGGTCTGAGAAGATGCTTTGCAATATTTCGATTCTGCAAAGTTTTGTTTTATGATGTAATATGTGATCTATTCTAGAGAATGTTCCATGTGCACTAGAAAAAAAAAGTATACTTTGCAGCTGTTGGGTGGAGAGTTCTGTATAAGTCTATGAGGTCAAGTTGGTTGATTGTAACAATTAGTTCTTCCGTGTCTCTATTGAGCTTCTTACTGGAAGTCCTATCCTTCTCTGAAAGTGGTGTGTTGAAGTCTCCTACTATAATTGTGGAGGTATCTATCTCACTTTTCAGTTCGGTTGAAGTTTTTTATGTATCTTACAGCCCTGTCATTGAGTGCATAAATATTTAATATGGTTATATCTTCCTGGTCAATTGTCGCTTTAATCATTATGTAGTGTCCTTCTTTATCCTTTGTCGTGGATTTAAGTTTAAATTCTATTTTGTCAGAAATTAATATTGCTACTCCTGCTTTTTTTGATTGTTGTTTGCTTGATATTTTTTTCCATCCTTTGAGTTTTAGTTTGTTTGTGTCTCCAAGTCTAAGGTGTGTCTCTTGTAGGCAGCATATAGGCAGTTCGTGTTTCTTTATCCAGTCTGAGACTCTCTGTCTCTTTATTGGTGCATTTAGACCATTTACATTCAGCGTAATTATAGATAAGTATGTGTTTAGTGCTGTCATTTTGATGCCTCTTTGTGTGTGTTGTTGACAATTTCATTTTTCCACTTACTTTTCTGTACTGAGACGTTTTTCTTTGTAAATTGTGTGTTCCTCACATTCATAGTAGTTGAATTTGTGTTTGCTGAGTCATTATGTTTTTCTTGCTTTTTATTTTGAGTTATGGAATTGTTAGACCTCTTTGCGGTTACCTTAATATTTACCCTATTTTTCTAAGTAAAAGCCTAACTTGTATCATCTTATATCGCCTTGTTTTCCTGTTCATATGGCAGTTCTATGCCTCCTGTATTTAGTCCCTCTTTTTGATTATTGTGATCTTTTGCATAATGACTTCAATGATTCCCTGTTTTGACCATTTTTCTCTTTTTAAAATTAATCTTAATTTGTTTTGTGATTTCCCTGTTTGAGTTGATATCAGGATGTTCTGTTCTGTGACCTTGTGTTGTGATGGTATCTGATATTATTGTTTTTCTGGCCAAACAATTTCCATTAGTATTTCTTGTAGCTTTGGTTTTTGCAAATTCTCTAAGCTCATGTTTACGTGTAAATGTTTTAAATTCACCTTCGTATTTGAGAGAGAGTTTTGCTGGATATATGATCCTTGCCTGGCAGTTTTTCTCCTACATTGCCTTCTTGCCTCCTGCATGGTTTCTGCTGAGTATTCTGAACATATTCTTATTGATTCTCCTTTGTAGGAGACCTTTCTTTTTTCCCTGGCTGCTTTTAAAATTTTCTCTTTATCTTTGGTTTTGGCAGGTTTCATGACAATTTGCTTTGGTGATTTTCTTTTTGAATCAATCAAATATGGGGTTCGATGAGCATCTTGGATAGGTATCCTTTCGTCTTTCA
Organism: Loxodonta africana; assembly: GCF_030014295.1. Classification (NCBI taxonomy): domain Eukaryota; kingdom Metazoa; phylum Chordata; class Mammalia; order Proboscidea; family Elephantidae; genus Loxodonta; species Loxodonta africana. The sequence continues at coordinate 74,186,841 of NC_087369.1, forward strand.
TGTTGTCAGGGAAGTTTTCTGCCAACAGATCTTTAACTATTCTCCCTGTATTTTCTGTTATCCCTCCCTGTCCTGGAACTCCAATGACATGTGAGTTATTCTTCTTGACAGAGTCCCACATAATTCTTAGCATTTCTTCATTTTTTTTAATTCTTTTATCTGATTTTTCTACAACTATATTGGTGTCAATTGCTTTATCCTCCAACCCCCCCCCCCCCGCATTCCAATTGCTCGGTTCTGCTCCTCTGACTTCCTATTGAGTTGTCTAATTGTGTAATTTTACTGTTAATCTTTTGGATTTCTGAATGCCGTCTGTCTATGAATTCTTGCAGCTTATTAATTTTTCCACTATGTTCTTGAATAATCTTTTTGATTTCTTCTACTGCTTTATCAGTGGGTTTCTTGGCTTTTTTTGTAGATTGCCTTATTTCATTTATGAGGTCATCCCTGATGTCTTGAAGCATTCTGTAAATTAGTTTTTTATATTCTGCATCTGGCAATTCCAGGATCGTATCTTCATTTGGGAAAGATTTTGATTCTTTAATTTGGGGAGTTGCAGAAGCACTCATGGTCTGCTCCTTTATGGGGTTTGATATTGACTGGTGTCTTCGAGCCATCTATAAGATATTGTAATGTTTTATTTTATATTTGCTCACTTAGTCTTATCTTGTTTTCTTTCAATATACATTGATGGGCTACTAGATTGAGCTGTCTTGATTGTTGTAGCCTTTGAATTGCTTATGTCCTATTACCAGCTGGTTTGGGCTGTTACCAGATAAATAAGCTTAAGAGTCCATTCACTATTCTTGAGTAGAATCTGATTTTCAGTCACCAAGTGTGTGGTGTAGACTGTCACCTATCCACCTAAAGGAGTAGTGGTGATACTTGTGTGCACCAGATTCTAGTAGAAGCAGGGGGTCACACTCCGAAGGGGGCAGGATGCTGACTGGCTTCCCCCAAGTGCCAGTGAGATAGGTGTGTCTCTATTCCTAAAGCACTTTGGTGGGTGGGCTCTGCAGCTGTACCTTAGGCACCCAATGCGTGTACCTTTGCAGATTGGTAGGTGTCACTATCCTCAGACCCCTATGGCAGGAGGCTAGGTGGTTTGGGTGGACCTTCAGCCCTCAGTTCCCCATTGTGGGTCAGTGAGGGCTCTGTTTAATAGGTAGAGATATCAGACCTGGGAAACTTGTCTTTCCAGTAATCCACTAAAACAATTACAGTCAGATCCCTATCAGAAATGCCTTTGCATTATAATAGCCACCTTGTTCCCTGTAGGGATGAAAGCCCAAGACTATGGATCTCATATGCTTGGCTGGAGCTGGTTCTGTCTAGTTTCGGGAAGTCAGGGAAGGATTTTTGTTCCCTGGGTTTTTTGTAGCTGCTTCTCTCAGGCCAGAAGAATGGGTTAGGAAAAGACAACAACAACAAAAAAAAACCGCATTGCACTTCACTCTCTGGCCCAGGAAATTCTAATGTTAATGAAGCCACCTGGTAAGGGGAGGGAAGGGATTAGATAGATAGGAGAAGGTAGCACCCAGAAATACAGACAATGTTACTTATCTTGGTTGGCGATGACTGTTTTATCTGAGATTCTCAAGGGGTGTGTAGCTTGTGTGCCTTGGCTGGGTCGAGATTGCCCCCGAGGGTCAGGCCTGCGTCCTGTGCTTGTGCAGTCTCAGAAGCCGTGGTCAGTTCCTCTGCTCCCAGTCCAAATTCCTGCACCAATGTTCCCCGGCTGGGACGCCACTCTGCAGGCTCCAAAACCAGTCACTGCCTCCCGGTGACTTCTCCTGTCATCCGGGTCACTGCGCTGCCTGCGTGCACTGGCTGGGCTTTCCCCAAGGTCACTTCTTGGGGGCTTGGGCTGCGTCCCATGTTTGTGTCATCTCAGGATGCCGTGTTCACCTCCCCTGCGCCCAGTCCAAAACCCGGCACCAAGGTTTTCTGACTGGGACATTGGTCCAGGCTCCAAAAATAGTCCCTGCTTCCCATGGTTGCTTGCTCTCTCTTTAGCCCCGTCAGTGTGCAGCCTGCTTGCACTGGCTGAGCCTCTAGGGAGGTTACCCCAGGGGGCTAGTGATTAGGGCTTTGTCCCCTGCCTGCCCCACCTCAGCAAGCCACAATCAGCCCCGCCACTTGGCACCCGGGAACCACGAGGGCTCAAGGCTGTGGGGCGGGTCGCCAGTTCCAGAAGCAGTCGCTGCTTCAGGGTGCAGCTTTTTGCTCACCTGTCACTCAGGTCAACTCTTTAGATCTGTGTTTGATGGTCAGGGTTCGTAGATTGTCATGTATGTGATTGATTCACTTGTTTTTCTGAGTGTTTGTTGCAAGAGGGATCTGAGGTAGCTTCTACCTAGTCAGCCATCTTGGCCCCCAAGGTGTTTCTCTTGTAGGCAGCATATAGACGGATCTTGTTTTTTAATCCAGTCTGCCATTCTCTGTCTCTTTATTGTTGCATTTAGCCCATTTTCATTCATTCATTCATTCCCTGTCTGGGTTGACTTCTGGTTGCTCTTCCCAGTGTTCTAGTCTTGGGTCGATACCTGATATTATTGATTTTCTAACCAAAGAACTCCCTTTAATATTTCTTGTAGTTTGGGTTTGGTTTTTACGAATTCCCTCAACTTGTGTTTATCTGGAAATGTCTTAATTTCACCTTCATATTTAAGAGAAGTTTGGCTGGATATATGATTCTTGGTAGGCAATTTTTTTCCTTCAATTTTTAAAATATGTCATCCCATTGCCTTCTTGCCTGCATGGTTTCTGCCGAGTACCCTGAGCTTATTCTTATTGGCTTTCTTTTGTAGGTGATTTTTTGTTTATCCCTAGCTGCTCTTAAAATTCTCTCTTTATCTTCGGTTTTGGCAAGTTTGATTATAATATGTCTTGGTGACTTTCTTTTAAGATCTACCTTATGTGGAGTTCGATGAGCATCTTGGATAGATATCTTCTCATCTTTCACAATATCAGGGATGTTTTCTGCCAGCAAATCTTCAACAATTCTCTCTGTGTTTTCTGTTATCCTTCCTGTTCTGGTACACCATTCTCTCGTAGGTCATTTCCCTTGATAGAGTCCCACATGATTCTTAAGGTTTCTTCATTTTTTTAAATTCTTTTATCTGATTTTTCTTCAAATATATTAGTGCCAAGTGATTTATCTTCGAGTTCTGAAATTCTAGCTTCTACTTGCTCAATCCTGCTCCTCTAACTTTCTACTGAGTTATCTAATTCTGTGATTTTATTGTTAATCTTCTGAATTTCTGATTACTGTCTGTCTATGGATTTTTCCAGCTCATTAAACTTTTCATAATGTTCCTGAATAATCTTTCTAATGTCTTGATTTGCTTTATCTGTGCGGTCCTTGGCTTGTTCTGAATATTGCCTCATTTCCTTCCTGATGTCTTGAAGGATTCTGTATATTAAACTTTTGTATTCTGGCTCTGGTAATTCCAGGAATGTACTTTTATCTAGAAGATCCCTGGATTCTTTTATTTTGTGAGCCTGTTGAGGTGATCATGGTCTGTTTCTTTATGTGACTTGATATTGACTGTTGTCTCTGAGCCATCTATAAGTTATTGTATTAGTTTTTGCTTGCTTACTGTGCTATAGCTGCTTGCTTTGTTTTGTTTTGGTATACCACTATGGGTTGCTTGAGTGAGCTAGCTTGATTATTTTCACCATTGGAGCTTTCGATGTCCTGTCCCCAGATGGCTAGAGCTGTTATCAGGTATATCAGTTTAGGAGTCCTTTCAGATTTCTTGTATGAATTCAGCTCAGGTTTCCAGGTAGCTGATATCAAGTGTGTGGTACAGGCTCTGTCCTATAGTCTTAGAGTGGCAAGGGTGATTGGCGTATATACTGGTATCTGATTGCAGCAGGGGGTCACGCTCCGAACAAGGCAGGGGGCTGAGAACCGACCCCCATGTGTCTCTGAGGAAAACACGTCCCTGTTCCCTAGAGCGTGCTCTTGGGTGGGTTCTGCAGACGGACCATGGGCAACCAAAGTTTTTGGTTGTAAGGAATGGGAGGTACCGGTTATCTTTGGAGCCCTGCCACGGGTGGCTTGGTGACCTGAGTGGAGCTACCAGTCCTTAGGTCCCTGTTGTGGGTAGGTGAGGACCTTGTTTAATAGGCAAAGCAATGTCAAACATCAAACAACCACCTCTCCACCGCATAGCTGAAATGGTTGGAGTTTGCCAACAAGGGCCTATTCTCCTGAAATAGGCCCACACAGGTCCATGCAGAAGGGAAAGGTGCTCAAGGCCCATGGATGGTTTATGCCTGGACAGGAGCTGCTTCTGTCCTAACCTCCCCGGTTAACGGAGCTAGCAAATTATCTTTTTCCACCAATTGCAAATGTTTTCCTTCCCAAGGCCAGGAGGATATCTCTAGGTGCTCAACAGGGCCTATCTCAGGCCCAGGGATTCAGCCGCTGAAGCTGGCTTGTGGGTGGGGGGGACGTGGTAAAATATACTCAAGTACTAAGCTTTTGCCGAGAGCGCCATTCTTTTCAGGTTCCAAAGGTGTGAGTAGGCTGTGTGGCTGGCTGCTTCTCCCTGAGGAAACTGTGGCCCAACGGTAGTACCAGCCCACCACCGCTGCTCTGGGAATGGTGCCTGGGGGCTCCCCGCGGTTCAGATCTCATAACTCCTCTCCACTTCTGAACGGTCTCGTCTTCCCCTTGCCCCTCAGTTCGTTGTCTAAGCTTCCCTCTGATGCTCAGGGCTCCCAGCTTGTCACAAATATACTCATTTCACTTGTTTTTTCAGGTCTTTGTTGTAAAGAGGGCTCCCTGGAAACATCTGTCTATTCCGCCACCTTGGCTCTGCCTCCCTTTATTAAAAAATTTCAAGCATTTCAAATGAGGTACTCCTTGACTGCTGCCTCCAATCTCATTCTCCTCTCTACAAATAACCACTGTTACACTTAACACATCTATACACTTGGCAAGTACCCTTGCAGCCCTTTCTGTATGCATTTAGATACATAAATACGGACCTGTGGAAATTTTATTAGGGGTGGTTTATTTATTTATTCTTATATAAATTGTCACATCCTGAACATATGCTTCTTCAACTTGTGTGTGTGTGTGTGTGTGTGTGTGTAACCTCCTTATAAAGTCTTAGAGATATTTTCACAGTAGACATTATTTTTACATTTGTATGTGACCCATAGTATAAATGTACTAAAATTTGTTAAACCATTTTCCTGTTTATGAACATTTATATTTTCTCTAATTTTTCATTATTGTAAACAGTATTAATAGAGAAAGAACATCAACATATAGCTCTCCTTGTGAATATTTTTAAGTTATTCCTTTAGGGTAGTTATTAAGAAGTGAAACTGTTGTGTCATAGAGAATATGATTTAAGGTGTTAATAGATGCTGCCAAACTGTTCCTGCAAATAGTGTATCAGAATGTCTGTTTTCCCGGACTCACCTCACACATGGTGTTTCTAAACTTTTAAAAATTTTACTCATATCACGGCTAAAAAATAATCTTGGTTTAGCCTTCATTTTCCTTAATATTAGTGAGGTTTAATATATTTTCAAATATTTGTAAGCCTTCCTTATTCCCTTTCTGTGAATTGTCTGTTATTTTCATTTGCCTTTTTACTGTTAGTTTGTCATCACCTTATTGACGATTTATTGATTCTGGACATTAAACAAATCTTCGTTATGTATGTTGCATATATTTTTCCTAGTATGTTACTTGAAGTTTATCTTTGTTTATGGTTTCTTTTGACACATATAAGTTTATGGCTTTTTGCACTTGTGCCTTAAGAAAATTGTCCCTACCTCAAGTTCTTAAATATATTCTTTCAATGCTTTTACTCTTTTAATTCTTCTATTTATGTATGTAATCCTTATGTGTGTGTGTGTGTGAATGGCATGAGGTAGGGATTGAACTCTTTCCCAATATAGCTTTTGATTTGTTAACCAATTTTTGATATTTTTGTATGCTTTATATTTCATTAATTTCTGTCAAATTTATTAATTCCTTCTACTTTGTTTTCAGTGTTTAAGTTCTCAGCATTCCTGTTACCTATGGTGAAAAAAGTTCATCTTCCAAATGCTAGATCCAACAGAACCTCTCCCCCAAAGCAGCAGTATTCATATAAAGGCTATCACATTTTAGCAGCACTAGTCAGAACCGACTCGACGGCACTGGGTTAGGAGGATTTTAGTGGTTGAGTCACATTCTCAATGCTTGGAGAACCATATGCATTCCAGCACAGTGTCTAGCTCATGAATGGGGAGAGGGTGTTTCAGGAGGACGAAGATTATTTGGTCAAGATTCATGCTTAGCAGGATCCATTCCCCACTGCAGCTAGGATTTGGGTTGGTGGAATCTGTAGGCCCAGGAATCTTGCATACTGTAGATTATGTGTTGAAAAATAATATATTTAAGAGAAAAGGAAAAATTCAGGGAGCTGCAAGTCATAGAGAAGCAAATAGACACACTGTAAAGTCACCATGTCCTCTCTCTGGGCCACTTCTCCATCTGTTAAATGAATTGATTCCTTCTATTCTCATACTTTAGAGGTTTTAAGTCAGGTTTAAAGCTCTCTGAAGGAAGGTATGATGGGTATGTCCTGATTATCACTTACTTCCAGTATCTTTCCTGGCACACAATAGGTTCTTCATGATTATCTACTGAATGAATGAATAGAGTCCTGTAAGTCTGTGAATTACAGGTTGAGATTGATAAATCACAATAGGCCAAGGAAGGAAAAGTATTGGCCTTTGTGTCCCCTGTAAAAACTAGCACGTGCCTAGCACATCATAGGAACTTAATACATCTGTTAAATAAATTAATAAATACATGAGCTCATGATAAAAAAAATCAGTACCATAATTTAGGTTCCCCAATCCAACAGGCACTCCTTGGAAACCCTATGGGGCAGTTCTACTCTGTCCTGTAGGGTCACTATGAGTCGGAATCAACTTGGTCATGGGTTTGGTTTGGTTTGGTTTGGTTTGGTTTAATCCCAGTAATTTAATGGCAATATATTTTAGGAAATTTTTCCTCTCTCTCTTTATTACTGTGTAATACTATTCTCTCAATGTCACACAACAACAACAACCATTCTTTGTGGTCATTTTGAATGCAATGTCCCATAGGATGTAAATCAAGAAAATAGTTCAGGATATTTAATTTGGACACTAACACTCCCCATAAATGCAATTACTTTTGGAGTGAAAAATAACCTGCAATAAAAAAAAAAATAATAAACACACACTGAAAGGGAGAATGTGCCTTTCTGAGGCCTTTGCCTCTTCAATTCAGATCCGGAGTGTTTGTAAGCTGGGAATGCTTGAATGGGTGCAGACTTAGAGCAAATAAGAGAAAGCAATTTTTGACCCAGCTGAATATAAATTCAGGTCCTTATTGTTCCAGCAACAAGCTGGACAGGTGGTTAATATCAATTGGTTCAAGAATACTTGGGATAAACTCCAGGAGGATGATGATTTCACAGGCCCTCAGGGAATCTTTCCCTTCACAAAAGTTGACACTTATCAACAATCTAGGTAGTAATTTCCCCTCCCAACCCCTCCCCTCTCTCATAGTCATCGAAGTTTTTTTTTTCTGTGTATAAACCTTTTCTTGAGTTTTTATAAATGTGGTCTCATACAATATTTCTATTTTTTGATTAACTTATTTCACTCAGCAAAATGCCCTCCAGATTTATCCATGTTGTGAGAAGTTGAAGCAGATTCATCATTGCTTTTTATTTTTGCATAGTATTCCATTGTGCATATGTACCATAATTTGTTTATCCGTTCATCTCTTGATGAGCACTTAGGTTATTTCCATCTTTTTGCTATTTTGAATAGTGCTGCAATGAACATGGATGTACATATGCCTATTCATGTGATAGCTCTTATTTCTGTAGGTTACATTCCTAGGAGTGGAGTTGCTGGATCATATGGTGTTTCTATTTCTAGCTTTCTAAGGTTGGCATAGTGGTTAAGTGCTATGGCTGCTAACAAAGAGGTCGGCAGTTCAAATCCGCCAGGCCCTCCTTGGACACTCTATGGGGCAGTTCTACTCTGTCGTATAGGGTCGCTATGAGCCGGAATCGACTCAACGGCAGTGGGTTTTTTTTTTTTTGTTAAGGTTGCATCATATTGTTTTCCAAAAGGGTTGCATCATTTTATATTCCCACCAGCAGCGCATGAGTTCCAATCTTCCTGCAACCTCTCCAACATTTATTGTTTTCTGATTTTTAATTAGTGCCAATAATGTAGAGATGAGATGGTACCTCACTGTAGTTTTGATCTGCATTTCTCTAATAGCCAATAATCCTGAGAACTTCCTCATGTGTCTGTGAGCAGCCTGAAGATATTTGGTGAAGCGTTTGTTCATATCCTTTGCCCATTTTTAATTGGATTTTTTATCTTTTTGTTGTTGAGGTGTTGAAGTATTTTGCAGATTTTAGAGATTAGACCCTTGTTGGAGATGAGACCCTTGTTGGATACCTTGGAGCCAAAAAAATTTTTCCCAGTCTGTAGATTCTGTTTTTACAGTTTCAGTGAAGTCTTTTGATGAGCATAAGTGATTAAATTTTAGGAGCTCCCAGTTACCAAGTTTGTCTTCTGGTGTTTGTGCATTGTTAGCTATAGTTTATATTATATTTATGCTATGTATTAGGGCCTCTTTTTGACAATGAATGCACCACCATTCCTCTTCGAGTTGTCATTCCCAGCATAGTAGACTATATGGTTGTCTGAGTCAAAATGGCCAATACCAGTCCATTTCAGCTCACTAATGCCTAGGATATCGATGTTTATGCGTTCCATTTCTTTTTTGACAATTTCCCAATTTTTCTAGACTCATGCTTTGTAAATTCCAGGTTCCGACTATTAATGGATGTTTGCAGCTGTTTCTTCTCATTTTGAGTCATGCCACATCATCAAATGAAGGTCCCAAAAGCTTTACTCCATCCACGTCATTAAGGTCAACTCTACTTTGAGTAGGCAGCTCTTTCCCAGCCATCTTTTGAGTCCTTTCCAACATGGGGGACTCATCTTCTAGCACTATATCAGACAACGTTCCGCTGCTATGCATAAGGTTTTCACTGGCTAATGCTTTTCAGAAGTAGACGGCCAGGTCTTTCTTCCTCGTCCGTCTTAGTATGGAAGCTCAGACGAAACCTGTCCACCATGGGTGACCCTGCTGGTATCTGAATACTGGTGGCATAGCTTCCAGCATCACAGCGACACAAAAGGACCCACAGTACGACAAACTGACAGACACTTTTCAAGATCTATCCTGAAGTACAATGCTATCAGTGATAGAATAATATCCATACACTTACAAGGAAGACCATTTAATACAACTATTATTCAAATTTATGCACCAACCACTAGGGCCAAAGATGAAGAAACAGAAGATTTTTATCAGCTGCTGAAGTCTGAAATTGATCGAACATGCAATCAAGATGCATTGATAATTACTGGCGATTGGAATGCGAAAGTTGGAAATGAAGAAGAAGGACCAGTAGTTGGAAAGTATGGCCTTGGTGATGGAAACAATGTCAGAGATCGAGTGATAGAACTTTGCAAGACCAATGACTTCTTCATTGCAAATACCTTCTTTCACCAACATAAACAGCAATTATACACATGGGCCTCGCCAGATGGAACACACAAAAATCAAATTGACTACATCTGTGGAAAGAGATGATGGAAAAGCTCAATATCATCAGTCAGAACAAGGCCAACAGCCAACTGTGGAACCGACCATCAATTGCTCATATGCAAGTTCAAAGTGAAACTGAAGAAAATCGGAGCAAGTCCATGAGAGCCAAAATATGACCTTGATTATATCCTACCTGAATTTAGATACCATCTCAAGAATAGATTTGGTGCATTGAACACTAGTGACCGAAGACCAGACGAGTTGTGGAATGACATCAAGGGCATCATCCATGAAGAAAGCAAGAGGTCATTAAGAAGACAGGAAAGAAAGAAAAGACCAAGATGGATGTCAGAGGAGACTCTGAAACTTGCTCTTGAGCATCGAGCAGCTAAAGCAAAAGTAAAAGAACTGAACAGAAGATTTCAAAGGGCCTCTTGAGAAGACAAAGTAAAGTATTATAATGACATGTGCAAAGAGCTGGAGATGGAAAACCAAAAGGGAAGAATGTGCTTGGCATTTGTCAAGCTGAAAGAACTGAAGAAAAATTCAAGCCTTGAGTTGCAATAGTGAAGGATTCCATGGGGAAAATATTAAATGACATAGGAAGCATCAAAAGAAGATGGAGGGAATTCAGAGTCATTATACCAAAAAGAATTAGTTGATATTCAACCATTTCAAGTGATGGCATATGATCAGGAACCGATGGTACTGAAGGAAGAAGTCCAAGTTGCTCTGAAGGCATTGGTGAAAAACAAGGCTCCAGGAACTGATGGACTATCAATTGAGATGTTTCAACAAACAGATGCAGTGCTGGAGGTGCTCACTGGTCTATACCAAGAAATATGGAAGACAGCTGCCTGGCCAACTGTCTGGAAGAGATCCATATTTATGCCTATTCCGAAGAAAGGTGATCCAACCGAATGTGGAAATTATAGAACAATATCACTAATATCACACGCAAGCAAAATTCTGCTGAAGATCATTCAAAAACGGCTGCAGCAGTATACCAACAGGGAACTGCCAGAAATTTAGGCCGGTTTCAGAAGAAGACATGGAACCAGGGATATCATTGCTGATGTCAGATGGATCCTGGCTGAAAGCAGAGAATACCAGAAGGATGTTTACCTGTGTTTTATTGATTATGCAAAGGCACTCGATTGTGTGGATCATAACAAACTATGGATAAACAACTGCGAAGAATGGGAATTCCAGAACACTTAATTGTGCTCATGAGGAACCTTTACATAGATCAAAAGGCGGTGGTTCAGACAGAACAAGGGGATACTGATTGGCAGAAAGTCATGAAAGGTGTGCGTCAGGGTTGTATTCTTTCACCATACCTATTTAATCTGTATGCTGAACAAATAATCCAAGAATCTGGACTATATGAAGAAGAACGGGGCATCGAGATTGGAGGAAGACTCATTAACAACCTGTGTTATGCAGATGACACAACCTTGCTTGCTGAAAGTGAAGAGGACTTGAAGCACTTATTAATGAAGATCAAAGACCACAGCCTTCAGTATGGATTACACCTCAACATAAAGAAAACAAAAATCCTCACAACTGGACCAATGAGCAACATGATGATAAAGGGAGAAAAGATTGAAGTTGTCACGGATTTCATTTCACTTGGATCGACAATCAACAGCCGTGGAAGCAGCAGTCAAGAAATCAAAAGACACATTGCATTGGGCAAATCTGCTGCAAAGGACCTCTTCAAAGTGTTGAAGAGCAAAGATGTCACCCTGAAGACTAAGGTGCGCCTGACCCAAGCCATGGTATTTTCAATTGCATCATATGCATGTGAAAGCTGGACAATGAATAAGGAAGACGGAAGAAGAGTTGACACCTTTGAACTGTGGTGTTGGCGAAAAATGTTGAATATACCATGGACTGCCAAAAGAACGAACAACTCTGTCTTAGAAGAAGTGTGGCCAGAATGCTCCTTAGAAGCAAGGATGGCGAGACTTGGTCTTACATACTTTGGACATGTTGTCAGGAGGGATCAGTCCCTGGAGAAGGGCATCATGCTTGGCAGAGTACAGGGTCAGTGTAAAAGAGCAAGACCCTCAATGAGGTGAATTGACACAGTGGCTGCAACAATGATCTCATAACAACAATTCTAAGGATGGCACAGGACCGGGCAGTGTTCGTTCTGTTGTGCATAGGGTCGCAATGAGTCGGAACCGACTCGACGGCACCTAACAACAGCAACAGTAACAACATTAGGGCCCCTAGCATTGCCCTTTCTTTTTAGAGTAGTGTCTTCTCTTGGCTTCCAGCACACTAGACATTCCCAGATTTCTTCTTTTATTTCTGCCTGCTCTTTGTCATTCTCTTTGCTAGTTCATATCTCTCTGCTGGATGTTTAAATGTTAAAGATTCTCAAGGCCCAACCCTTCGCTCCCTTCTTTCCTGAGTCTATATACTTTCCCTCTGTGATCTCATCCATGTTTCTGGTTTCAACAATCATATTTAATCAAAATTAAGATGCCACCAATTTTAAGAAGCACTTTTTATATACCACTAAAAAGACAAAAACACTGCCAATTAAACTTTGATATACCATCAATTTTGAAAATACCATCAATGGTATTTTCATACATGTTAAGAACGTGATATATTAAATTGCACTCCTCATCTCACTATATCCCTATCTTACTCATCCTTGTAGTGTTCTCAACTTATAAAATGGCATCAATATTCATTTATTTGTTCAAGGTAGACACCTGGGATTTCCTCTGTTCTCACTACCTCGCCCACCTCCTACCTCTCATATGTAATTAATCTCTATGTTCTACTGCTTTTACCTCCTAAATAACCCCCGAATATTCCCATCTCTCTGATCCTTACTGCCATCAACCTAATAGAAGCCACTACCTCTCTTGCCTGATTTACCTCAAAAGTATTTTAACCATTCCCTGTAACTCTCTGATTTGCTATTCAGCAGGCTGACTGATCTTTTTGAAGCCCACGTTTGGCCACGTAACTTTCCTGTTGAAAACTGTTCAATAGCCCCCCTTTGGTTGCTCTTAAGAAAAAGTCCACATTCCACTCTGCCAAATCCTGCAGCCTTGTCTTTTAGCTCTCTGTTCTGTGCTTTCTAAGTGCCAGCCACACACTTGCCTTCTTTTGATCCTCAAATGTGCTGCCTTCCTCACTGCCTCAGGACCTTGTGCACAGGCTCTCTTTCCTCTCCCTTGATGCTCTTCCTTCTCTTTCCCTAATTAATTCCTACTCATTCTTCATCACTCAACTCAAACATCACCTCCTTAGGGAAGTTATTCCTGATCCCAGACTAGGTCAGGTTCTCTGCTATGTGCTGTCAGCATAGTGCACTTCTCGTTTCCAGAATTTAAAATTGTAAATAATTAACTAATTTAATGTACAAATCATAGCTTAATATTGGGCTTGGTACTAAAATGAAAGCATCGTGAAGCCAGGGACCGAGCTATGTGCCCTATACTCAGCACCTAGAACACTGCTGGGAACAAAGTAGATGCTAAGTTACTATATGTTAAATGTGTAGCTACACTTATGACTGCTGGGATGAAAGGGATAAAGGAGAAGGAGTCAAGAATTATAAGGAACACTTCCAGCCAACACAGTGCCATAGACAGAAGCACCGCTCCATCCCTCCACAGCAAAGACCCAAAAAACTAAGTAAAACAGAGACAAATGTCATTTTTATAACCCAAAGTGTCAAACGAAGAGATAACTCAGCCAAACACCAAATGGAATAAGAAATTGACAGAGTACTGAGAGATACTTGCTGAGGTTCCTTATCAGCTAACGCAGAACAGATTTGTCATCTTGGACTCCCATTGGAGATCAGCTGACAGAGAGCACAGGAAAGCAGCTTCACGGAGCTCCCAGAAGGAGACACAGCACCTGGTAACCAGCAATACATGCTTTCCCACCGCCACCTTCCCCTGCTGCTCCATCTCCAAACTTTCTGGCTGCCTGCACTGGCTTGGGCAGCTGGGAAATGCAGGGTCTGTGCCACTTGGATTTGTCCCACCCATATCAAAATCACCCATTTTCATGCCACAGACAGGGAGTACAGGAAAGTAGCTTCACAAAGTTCCCAGCAGGAGACAGAGCACCTGGTAATGAGCAATATATGCTTTCCTAAACCCTACCTTTCTTCCCCTCACATTTTGACCTCCTCTGCTTCCTGCCAGCCACAATCTCTTGGCCAGGAGGCTACTGTTTCTGTCCTAGGCTGCTTGGATTTGCCCCATCCACACTGGCTGGGTCCCTAAACTGGTGTAGCCTCTTTCCTCCTCTTTTTTATTTTCATGCCTCCCACCACCTCCCCTTCCTTTCTCTCAAACTCCTGGCTCCATGTGCCATCTTTGCTTCTTCTTGAAAGGCTTTGAAGCCTTGCTCTACTGGGGATCCACGACCCCGGCCCGCAAAACCATGCTGGTGGGATCCTTGGGGCTTTTTTTTTTTTTTGCTTGTTTTGTTTTGTTTTGCTTTGTTCTGTTTTGTTTGTTTGTTTTCTTTCTCTTTTCACACTTGGGAGCCCCTTCTAGCTGGACTACACTGCACAGCCTAGGAACTGCTCCCTCAATCTCCACAGCGGTGTAGGTGTGATCTCTGGAGGCATTTCTTTTCTTTTTTCTTTCTTTTTCTTTTTTCCTTCTCTCTTTTTATCTTTCTGTCTTTCTTCATTTCTCACTTCTCATATGTCTATACTTACCTTCTTTTCCAGTCTCCTGAATACTTGGTGCTGTGTGACATCTATACACCCTCTAGCCAGGCTATACTGCCCAACCAGGGAGACTTCCCTGGTCTTTGCATTGCACTGGTGGGACCCATGGGGACTTTTCATTTCTACTTTTTTTTTTCTTTTCCAAATTTTTATCTAGATTTTTTTTAATCTTTTTCCATTTTTCTTTTTTTTTCCTTTTTGCTTCTCTCCATTTCTTGGGTTCTTATTTCTCCACTCCAACGGCAAGCTCCCTTTGCACGCTTTCTTTTTTTGTAGGGGTGTGTGTGTTTTCTTCTTCCTTTTTTGCCTCTTATTTCTCTCTCCTCTTTCCCATACCCACACTACCTCCATATATCACAACCTCCCCCCTCTTTCCTGTCTAACTGCACTGTGAGCTGAACGTCACACCTCTGAGCAGCACAAGCATGGCCTACCAAAACCTGCCTGGCACTGATTCCTGGTCTGCCATAGTATGTGCCACAAAAACCCATCCCAGCCCTTCCCCTTCAGCTGGGTCTGCCCTGATGCACCATAGCTGAATGACTGGCCCCACCCATTGGACAAGGAGGTGAAAAGTATCACAACTATAGACGAGCAAACAACAAAGAATGCACAGCCTGCCCGCACAGACGTAACCAAATAAAACAAAGAACCAGGATGAAACAAACAAATCTACAACCAAGAAATGAAGAAAACAACTACTGAATGTCCTGAAGAAAACAGGCAATATCAAAATATTTAAAAAAAAAAACCAGGAGATGATGGCTCCAGTAGGCATCCAAAATAAAATACCAGATGACTTTCCAGTAGAAGAAAAGGCACTAGAGCTACCTGACAGGATTTTCAAATCTCTAATATTTAGAACTATCCAAGAGTTGAAGCAAAAAGCATATAAAAATGAGGGAAAAAGTAGAAAAATTTGTGGAGAAGTCAGACAAATTCATGGAAAATACAGACAAAAAAAAGGAAGAATTCAGGAAAATAATACAGGAACAAAATGGCAAAATAAATTCACAACTAGAAATCATACAAAAACAACAATTAGAAATCCAAAATATTGACAACAAGATTTCAGAAATAGACAGTATCATAGAAGGATTGAGGAGCAGGTTTGAAATGATGTAAGACAGGATAAGTGAAATTGAAAACAAACACGTGGATACAAATCTGAAGAAAAATCAGAAAAAAGAATGGAGAAAAATGAGGAAACCCTGAGAATTATGTGGGACACAATTAAAAGCAAAAATTTGGGAGTGATCAGAGTTCAAGTAAAGGGAGAGAAAACTGAAAATGCAGGGAGGATCATTGAAGAATTGCTGACAGAAAACTTCCCTAATATCATGAGTGGGGAAAAGCTGACCATCCAAGAAACTCAATGAACTTCATATAGGATAGACCCCAAAAGAAAAACACAAAGGAATATCATAATCACACTCGCTAAAACCAAAGATGAAGAAAAAAAACCTGCAAGCAGCTAAAGAAGACAAAAAGTCACATACAGAGGAGAAACAATAAGACTAAGCTCTGATTATTCAGCAGAAACCAGGCAGGCAAGAAGGCAATGGTATGATATATATAAAACCTTGAAAGAAAAACATTGCCAACCAAGAATAATATATCCTGCAAAACACTTGTTCAAATATGGTGAAATTAGGATATTTCCAGATAAACAAAGATTTAGGGAATATGTAAAAACCAAACCAAACCTACAAGAATTATTAAAGGGAGTCCTCCTGTCTGAGAACAAACAACTTCAGGTGACAGCCTGGATCTAGGACATAAAATTGTACTAGCCAGATACCAACCTAGGAAATGAACTCTCAAGAACTATCCAAAACCAGACGAATTACAACAGGGAACCAGAGAGGTCAATCTGTAAATGACAACAATGTCGGAAAAATAAAACTATAACAAATTTGAAACTTAGAGGAAACGGACAAATTTCTAGAAGCACACTACTTACCCAACTAACAAAAATGATGTTGAAAACCTGAACAGACTCATAACAAGATAAGAGATTGAAAAGGCAATAACAAAACTCCCAACAAAAAAGCCCCGGCCCAGATTGCTTTATTATAGAATTCTACCAAACATTCAGAGAAGAGCTTACACCAGTACTACTCAAACTATTTCAGAACATAGAGAAGGAAGCCATACTTCTGAATTCATTCTATGAGGCCAGCATAATCCTGATACCAAAACCAGGCAAAGACACCACAAATAAAATTATAGGCCAATATCTCTCATGAATATAGATGCAAAAATTCTCGACAAAATTCTAGCCAATAGAATTCATCATCATATCAAAAAAATAATAGCCCATGACCAAGTAGGATTCATACCAGGTATGCAAGGATGGTTCAACATTAGAAAATCAATCAATGTAATCCAACCACATAAATAACAAAAAGTATTTGACAAAGTCCAACACCCATTCCTGATAAAAACCCTCAATAAAATAGGTATTGAAGGAAAATTTCTCAACAGAATAAAGGGCATTTATGCAAAACCAATGGCCAACATCACTCTTAATGGAGAGAGGCTAAAAACATTCCCCTTGAGAATGGAACAAGACAGGGATGCCCTTTATCACCATTCCTGCTCAACACTATGTTGGAAGTCCCAGCTACAGCAATAAGGCAAGAAACAAAGTGCATTCAAATTGGTAATGAAGAAGTTAAACTTGCCTTATTTGCAGGAGATATGATACTATACATAGGAAACCCAAAAGACTCCAGGAGAAAACTATTGGAACTAATACAAAGAATCAGCAGAATACCAGGATACAAGATAAACATACAAAAATCAGTTGGATTCCTATACACCAATAAAGAGAACAATGAAAGGAAATCAGGAAAATAATAACATTTATAATAGCCCTTAAAAAATTAAAATAATAGAATAAAAATTCCGTTATTTTAATAAAAAAAATTACTTGGGAATAAATCTTACCAGGGATGTAAAAGACCTACACAAAGAAAACTACAAAACAGTACTGCAAGAAAGCAAAAGATATTTACATAAATGGAAAAACATACCATGTGAATGGACAGGTGGACTCAACATTATGAAAATGACAATTCTACCCAAAGCAATTTAAAAATACAATGCAATACTGATCCAAATACCAACAACATTCTTTAAAGAGATGGAAAAGCTTATTATTAACTTTATATGGAAAGGATAGAAGCCCTGGATAAGTAAAGCACTGTTGAATGAGAATAAAGTAGGACCCTCACTACCTGACCTCAAAACCTACTATACAGCTGAGGTAGTCAAAACAGCCTTGTACTGGTACAATTACAGATATATTGGCCAATGGAACAGAATTGAGAACCCAGATGTAAATCCATCCACCTATGGTCACCTGATCTTCGACAAGGGCCCAAAGCCCTTCAAATGGGGAAAAGACAGCCTTTTTAACAAATAGTGCTCACAAAACTGGATGTCCATCTGCAAAAAACTGAAACAGGACCCAAAAGGCACACCATATACAAAAACTAACTCAAAATGAATCAAAGACCTGACTATAAAGCCAAAACCATGAAGTTCGTAGAAGAAAATATAGGATCAACCCTAGAGGCCCTAATACACAGCGTTAACAGTATACAAACCACAGCCAACAACACACAGGCTCCAGATAGCTAGATAACTGGTATCTTCTAAAAATTAAACACTTATGCTCATCAAAAGACTTCACCAAAAGAGTAAAAACAGAACCTACAGACTGGGAAAAACACTTTGGCTATTACAAATTGGACAAAGTTCTAATCTTTAAAATCTGCAAGAAAATCCACCACCTCTACAACAAAAACATGAATAATCCAGTTAAAAAATGGGCAAAATAAATGAACAGACTCTTCACCAAAGAAGAATTCAAACAGTCAACAGACACATGAGGAAATGCTCAGGATCTCTAGCCATTAGAGAAATGCAAATCAAAACCACAATAAGATACCATCTCACCACACGGCATTACTGGCATGACTTAATAAAACAGGAAGAAACAAATGTTGGAGAGGCTACAGGGAGATCAGAACACTTATGCACTGCTGGTGGGAATGCAAAATGACACAACCATTTTGGAAAATGTTATGGCGCATCCTTAGAAAGCTAGAAATACAAATACCATATGATCCAGCAATCCCACACCTAGGAATATATCCTAGAGAAATAAGAGTTATCACACGGACAGACATATGCACACCCATGTTCATTGCAGCATTGTTCACAATAGCAAAAAGATGGGAACAACCTAGATGTCCATCAACAGATGAATGGGTTAAAAAAAGCTGTGGTACATATGCACAGTGGAGTATTATGCAACAATAAAGAGCAATAATGAATCTGTGAAGCATCTCACAACATGGATAAATCTGGAGGACATTATGCTGAATGAAATAAGTCAATCACAAAAGGACAAATTGTATGAGGCCACTACTGTAAATACTCATGAAAAGGTTTATATAGAAAAAAAAAATCTTTGATGGTTATGAGGGAGGGGAAGTGTGGGGATGGGAAACCACTTAATAGACAATAGATAAGTGGAAGCTTTGGTGACGGTTAAGACAGTACACAATACTGGGGAAGCCCCAAAACCTGTAAAAGGCAAGGTCATGGTAGCTCCATAGACATATCCAAACTCTCTAAGGGAACAAATTGCTGGGCTGAGGGCTGAGGGGACCATGATCTTTGGGAATATCTAGCTAAATTGACATAACATAGTTTATAAAGAATATGTTCTACATTCTTTTTTAAAATAATTTTTATTGTGCTTTAAGTGAAAGTTTACAAGTCAAGTCAGTCTGTCACATATAAGCTTATATACACCTTACTACATACTCCTACTTACTCTACCCCTAATGAGTCACCCCTTCCAGTCTCTCCTTTCGTGACAATTTTGCCAGCTTCCAACCCTCTCTACCCTCCCATCCCCCCTCCAGACAGGAGATGCCAACACAGTCTCAAGTGAAGTGCGTGTTCATATCCATTGCCCATTTTTTGATTGGGTTATTTGTCTTTTTGTGGTTGAGTTTTAACAGAATCATATAGATTTTAGACATCAGACACTGGTCAGAGATGTCATAGCCGAAATTTTTTTTCCAATCTGTAGGTGGTCTTTTGACTCGCTTGGTGAAGTCTTTAGATGAGCATAGGTGTTTGATTTTTAGGAGCTCCCAGTTATCTGGTTTCTCTTCGTCATTTTTGGTAATGTTCTGTATTCTGTGTATGCCTTGTGTTAGGGCTCCTAACGTTGTCCCTATTTTTTCTTCCATGATCTTTATCGTTTTAGTCTTTATGTTTAGGTCTTTAATCCACTTGGAGTTAGTTTTTGTGCATGGTGTGAGGTATGGGTCCTGTTTCATTTTTTGCAAATGGATATCCAGTTATGCCAGCACCATTTGTTAAAAAGACTATCTTTTCCCCAATTAACTGACACTGGGCCTTTGTAAAATATCAGCTGCTCATATGTGAATGGATTTATATCTGGGTTCTCAATTCTGTTCCATTGGTCTATGTGCCTGTTGTTGTATCAGTACCAGGCTGTTTTGACTACTGTGGCTGTATAATAGGTTCTAAAATCAGGTAGAGTGAGGCCTCCCACTTTCTTCTTCTTTTTCAGTAATGCTTTATTTATCCGGGGCTTCTTTCCTTTCCATATGAAGTTGGTGATTTGTTTCTCCATCATATTAAAAAATGTCATTGGAATTTGGATCGGAAGTGCATTGTATGCATAGATGGCTTTTGGTAGAATAGATATTTTTACTATGTTAAGTCTTCCTATCCATGAGCAAGGTATGTTTTTCCACTTAAGTAGGTCCTTTTTAGTTTCTTGCACTAGTACTTTGTAGTTTTCTTTGTATAGGTCTTTTACATCTTTGGTAAAATTTATTCCTAAGTATTTGATCTACTTGGGAGCTACTGTGAATGGTATTGATTTGGTGATTTCCTCTTCGATGTTCTTTTTGTTGATGTAGAGGAATCCAAGTGATTTTTGTATGTTTATCTTATAACCTGAGACTCTGCCAAACTCTTCTATTAGTTTCAGTAGTTTTCTGGAGGATTCCTTAGGGTTTTCTGTGTATAAGATCATGTCATCTGCAAATAGAGGTAATTTTACTTCCTCCTTGCCAATCTGGATGCCCTTTATTTCTTTGTCTAGCCTCATTGCTCTGGCTAGGACTTCTAGCACGATGTTGAATAAGAGCGGTGATAAAGGGCATCCTTGTCTGGTTCCCGTTCTCAAGGGAAATGCTTTCAGGTTCTCTCCATTTAGAATGATGTTGGCTGTTGGCTTTGTATAGATGCCCTTTACTAAGTTGAGGAATTTTCCTTCAATTCCTATTTTGCTGAGAGTTTTTACCATGAATGTGTGCTGGACTTTGTCAAATGCCTTTTCTGCATGAATTGATAAGATCATGTGGTTTTTGTCTTTTGTTTTATGTGGTGGATTACATTAATGGTTTTTCTGATATTAAACCAGCCTTGCATATAAAAAAAATTTTTTTTAATATACCTGGTATAAATCCCACTTGGTCGTGGTGGATTATTTTTTTGATATGTTGTTGAATTCTATTGGCTTAGAAGTTTGTTGAGGATTTTTGCATCTATGTTCATGAGGGGTATATGTCTGCAATTTTCTTTTTTTTGTGGTGTCTTTACCTGGTTTTGGTTATCAGGGATATGGTGGCATCATAGAATGAGTTAGGTAGTATTCCATCATTTTCTATGCTTTGAAATAACTTTAGTAGTAGTGGTGTTAACTCTTTTCTGAATGTGTGGTAGAAGTCTGCAGTGAAGCCGTCCGGGCCAGGGCTTTTTTTGGGGGGAGTTTTTTGATTACCGTTTCAATCTCTTTTTTTGTTATGGGTCTATTTAGTTGTTCTACTTCTGATTGTGTTAGTTTAGGTAGGTAGTGTTTTTCTAGGAATTCATCCATTTCTTCTCGGATTGCAAATTTGTTAGAGTACAATTTTTCATAATGATCTGATATGATTCTTTTAATTTCAGTTGGGTCTGTTGTGATATGGCCCATCTCATTTCTTATTTGGGTTATTTGTTTCCTTTCCTGTATTTCTTTAATCAGTCTGGCCAATGGTTTATCAATTTTGTTAATTTTTTCAAAGAACCAGCTTTTGGCTTTGTTAATTCTTTCAATGGTTTTTCTGTTCTCTAATTCATTGAGTTCAGCTCTAATTTTTATTATTTGTTTTCTTCTGGTGCCTTATGGATTCTTTTGTTGCTCACTTTCTATTTGTTCAAGTTGTAGGGACAGTTCTCTGCTTTTGGCTCTTTCTTCTTTATGTATGTGTGCATTTATCGATATAAATTGACCTCTGAGCACTGCTTTTGCTGTGTCCCAGAGGTCTTGATAGGAAGTGTTTTCATTCTCATTGCATTCTATGAATTTTTTTATTCCCTCCTTTATGTCTTCTATAACCCAGTATTTTTTCAGCAGGGTATTGTTCATTTTCCAAGTATTTGATTTCTTTCCCCTGATTTTTTTGTTATAGATTTCCACTCTTGTGGCCTTGTGGTCTGAGAAGATGCTTTGTAATATTTCGATGTTTTGGATTCTGCAAAGGTTTGTTTTATGACCTAATATGTGGTCTATTCCAAAGAATGTTCCATGTGCACTAGAAAAAAAAGTATACTTTGCAGCCGTTGAGTGGAGTGTTCTGTATAAGTCTATGAGGTCAAGTTGTTTGATTTTTGCAATTAGGTCTTCCATGTCTCTATTGAGCTTTTTATTGGAAGTCCTGTCCTTCTCCGAAAGTGGTGTGTTGAAGTCTCCTACTATAATTTTGGAGGTGTCTCTCTCACTTTTCAGTTCTGTTAAAGTTTTTTTTTTTATGTGTCTTGCAGCCCTGTCATTGGGTGCATAAATATTTAATATGGTTATATCTTCCTGGTCAGTTGTCGCTTTAATCATTATGTCGTGTCCTTCTTTATCCTTTGTCGTGGATTTGACTTTAAAGTCTATTTTGTCAGAAATTAATATTGCTACTCCTGCTCTTTTTTGATTGTTGTTTGCATGATTTATTTTTTTCCGTCCTTTGAGTTTTAGTTTGTTTGTGTCTCTAAGTCTAAGGTGTGTCTCTTGTAGGCAGCGTATAGACAGATCGTGTTTCTTTATCCAGTCTGAGACTCTCTGCCTCTTTATTGGTGCATTTAGTCCATTTACATTGAGCGTAATTATAGATAAGTATGTGTTTAGTGCTGTCATTTCGATGCGTTTGTGTTTGTTGTTGACAATTTCATTTTTCCACTTACTTTTTTGTGCTGACATTTTTTCTTTGTAAATTGTGTGTTCCTCATTTTCATAGAATTTGACTTTATGTTTGCTGTACAGTATGTTTTTCCTGGTTTTTATTTTGAGTTATGGAATTGTTAGACCTCTTTGTGGTTACCTTAATATTCACCCCTATTTTTCTAAGTAAAAACCTAACTTGTATTGTCCTATATTGCCTTGTTTTCCTCTCCATATGGCAGTTCTATGCCACCTGTACTTAGCCCCTCTTTTTGATTATTGTGATCTTTTACATATTGACTTTAATGGTTCCCTGTTTTGAGCATTTTTTTTCTTTTTAAAGTTAATCTTAATTTGTTTTTGTGATTTCCCTATTTGAGTTGATATCAGGATGTTCTGTTCTGTGACCTTGTGTTGTGCTGGTATCTGATATTATTGATTTTCTGACCAATTTCCTTTAGTATTTCTTGTAGCTTTGGTTTGGTTTTTGTAAATTCTCTAAGCTTGTGTTTATCTGTAAATGTTTTAATTTCATGATGTCAGGGAAGTTTTCTGCCAACAGATCTTCAACTATTCTCTCTGTATTTTCTGTTAACCCTCCCTGTTCTGGAACTCCAATCACACACAAGTTATTCTTCTTGATAGAGTCCCACATGATTCTTAGCATTTCTTCATTTTTTAAATTCTTTTATCTGATTTTTTTCAGCTATATTGGTGTCAACTCCCTTATCCTCCAGGTCCCCCACTCTGTATTCCAATTGCTCGATTCTGCTCCTCTGACTTCCTATTGAATTGTCTAATTCTGTAATTTTACTGTTAATCTTTTGGATTTCTGAATGCTGTCTCTCTATGGATTCTTGCAGCTTATTTATTTTTCCACTATGTTCTTGAATAATCTTTTTGAGTTCTTCCACTGTTTTATCAGTGTGTTCCTTGGCCTTTTCTGTAGATTGCCTTATTTCATTTATGAGCTCATCCCTGATGTCTTGAAGCATTCTGTATATTATTTTTTTTATATTCTGAATCTGGCAGTTCCAGGATTGTACCTTCATTTGGGAAAGATTTTGATTCTTTAATATGGGGAGTTGTAGGAGCAAACATGGTCTGCTTCTTTATGTGGTTTGATATCAACTGTTGTCTCTGAGCCATCTATAAGATATTGTAATAATTCATTTTATATTTGCTCACTGAGTCTTATCTAGTTTTGTTTTCTTTCAATATACATAGATGGGCTACTAGATTGCACATCTTGATTGTTGTAGCCCTTGAATCACTTATGTCCTATTACCAGCTGGTTTGGGCTGTTACCAGATATATAAGCCTAAGAGTCCATTCACTATTCTTGAGTAGAATCTGATTTTGGGTCACCAAGTGTGTGGTGCAGACTGTCACCTATCCACCTAGAGGAGTAGTGGTGATAGTTGTGTGCACCAGATTCTAGTAGAAGCAGGAGGGTCACAGTCCGGGGGGGGGCAGGATGCTGACAGGCTTCTCCCAAGTGCCAGTGAGGTAGGTGTGTCTCTATTCCTAAAGCACTTTGATGGGTGGGCTCTGCAGCTGTACCTTAGGCACCCAATGCATGTACCTCTACAGATTGGTAGGTGTCACCATCCTCAGACTCCTAAGGCAGGTGGCTGGGTGGTCTGGGGGGAGCTTCAGCCCTCAGTTCCCCATTGTGGGTCAATGAGGGCTCTGTTTAATCGGTAGAGATATCAGACCCGGGAAACTTGTCTTTCCAGTAATCTGCTGAAACAATTACAGTCAGATCCCTGTCAGAAATGCCTTCGCATTATAATAGCCACCTTGTTCCCTGTAGGGATGAAAGCCCAAGACTGTGGATCTCAAATGCTTGGCTGGAGCTGGTTCTGTATTTTTAGTCCAATTTCGCATAGTTGGGGAAGGCTTTTTGGTCCCTGGGTTTTTTGTAGCTACTTCTCTCAGGCCAGGAGAATGGGTTAGGAAAAGACCAAAACAAACAAACAAACAAACGCAGAGCACTTCACTCTCTGGCCCAGGAAATTCCAGTGTTAATGAAGCTGCCTGGGAAGGGGAGGGGAGGGATCAGATAGATAGGAGAGAGTACCACCCAGGAATACAGACAAAGTTACTTATCTTGCTTGGTGATGACTGTTTTATCTGAGATTCCCAAGGGGCATGTAGCTTGTGTGTGTTGTCTGGGTCGAGATTGCCCCCAAGGGTCAGGCCTGCATCCTGTGCTTGTGCTACCTCGGAAGCTGTGGTCAGTTCCTCTGCTCTCTGTCCAAAGCCCAGCACCAAGGTTCTCCGGCTGGGACACCACACTCCAGGCTCCAAAACCAGTCACTGCCTCCCGGTGACTTCTCCTGTCAGCCACGTCACTGCGCTGCCTGCGTGCACTGGCTGGGCTTCCCCCGAGGTCACTTCTGGGGGCTAGAGCTGCGTCCCATGTTCACACAGTCTCAGGATACCGTGCTCAGCTCCCCTGCGCCCAGCCCAAAGCCCAGCACCATGGTTTTCTGACTGGGACGCTGGCTCCAGGCTCCGAGAACAGTCGTTGCTTCCCCATGGTTGCTCATTCTCAGTCTCTGTCACTCAGGTCAACTCTTTAGATCTGTCGTTGATGGTCAGGGTTTGAAGATTGTCACATATGTGATCAATTCACTTGTTTTTCTGAATCTTTGTTTCAAGAGGGATCCGAGGTAGCTTCTACCTAGTCAGCCATCTTGGCCCCTCCTCTCTACATTCTACTTTGGTGAGTAGTGTCTGGGGTCTTAAAAGCCTGTGAGGGGCCATCTATGATACTCCACTGTTCTGACCCTTTAGGGGGCAAGAAATAATGGAGAAAATTAAAGATGCAGGGGAAAGATTAGTAGAAAGGACTAATGGGCCACATCTACCATGGCCTCCACCAGACTGAGTCCAGAGCAATGAGATGGTGCCTGGCTACCACCACTGACTGCTCTGACAGGGATCACAATAGAGGGTCCTGGACAGAGCTGGACAAAAACGTAGTACGAAATTCTAACTCACAAAGAAAGACCAGAATTGCTGGCCTGACAGAGACTGGATAAAACCTGAGAGTATGGCCCCTGGACACTCTTTCGGCTCAGTAAGGATGTCACTCTGGAGGTTCACCCTTCAGCCAAAGATTGAAGAGGCCCATGAAACAACACAAGACTAAAGGGGTGCACCAGCCCTGGGGAGGGGACTAGAAGGCAGGAGGGAACAGGAAAGCTGGTAATAGGGAACCCAGAGTTGAGAAGGGTGACTGTTTACGTGTTGTGGGGTTGTTAACCAATGTCCTAGAACAATGTGTGTACTGATTGTTTAATGAGAAACTAGTTTGTTCTGTAGAGCTTCATCTAAAGAACAATAAAAAAAGAATTATAGCCAATTTATTACTTGGGCGACTAAGTTAGATGGAAGCATTTCAGGTCTGAGGCAAGGGGAAAATGATGAGTTAGAAGAATAAGTTGGAGGTGCCTGTGAGACATGTGGAAGGCAGTTTGATGCATAGGTCTGTAGTTGGAGAAAGCATCCTGGGTTATGGACATAAATTTAAGAGCCATCACCTCCAGGTGTTGGTTGAAGCTGAATGAGAGGATAAGATCATCTAAGAAATGAGTCTTACATATGAAGGGGTTATGGCCAAGGGCAGACTTGGTAGGACATCAGCATTTAGGGGATAGCAGAGAAAAGTAAACCATAGAAGAGAGAGGAAAAGAGCAGAAAAGCCAAAGAAAAACCAGAACAGTATGGTACTTCAAAGGCCAAGGGTCAACAGGGTTAAAAGTAGCACACGTGTCAGAAAAGACAAGAACTGAAGAGTACCCACCGGATTTGGCAAGGAGGAGGACAATGATAGGATGCTTAGGGAAATGGGTTGATGGGTGAAGCAGAAGTGAAGTTGAAATCCTCAATAAATAACCATCTTCCTTGAAGTCTGCTGAGAAAGGAAGGAGAGAGAAAAGATGATAGCTAGAGAAGAACCATTGTCAAGGGAAGGTTTTTTGCTTGTTTTCGGTTTTGTTTTGTGTGTGTGTGTTTAAATATGAAAGAATCCTGGGCATGTCTAAATGCTAATAGGGCAAATCACAACAAAGTTACACTTCTATAAATGAGAGGGGTGGTCCCACTATGCAATTTGCTTCCTGTGGCAGGTGTTCAAACCCAGGTTGGATACAGATCCACCTGAGGTTATATTTTCACATCTATAAAATAAGAATCAGGGTTAGAAGGTTTAACTGAAGTGTCCATAATGCTCTTTACACCAATATACCATGGCATAATGGAAAGAGCAGTAGACCAAGAATCTGTCCAACCTGGACCTAGATCCCCAACTCTTTCACTGACTAGCTGGACAATTTCAACAAGTTATTAGCCTCACTCTGTCTCAGTTTTCACAAAATCATAGCGACGATCAAAGAGAATGGGTGTTGAAAGTGTTGGTAACAATATGAGATGTTATAACGAAGTAGGGGTTACTGAAATCTTGAGGACGCCATTAAGTTATTTTTAGTTAAGAAATTGTTATAACCACATTTATTTAATAAACTCACAGCAACCTCCTGAGGTAGGTACTGCTACTAAACCCACTTTACAGATGAAGAAACTGAGGCACAGATAGGTTAAGCAGCTTAACTAAATTAACATAGCTAGGGATTAGTGAAATAAAGATGTGAAACCAGAGAATTCTGATTAATCACAGTGTTATGTAATCTTTGACCTAGAACCCCATCCCTTAAAGCAAGGAGTCACCAATCCCTTTTGAAAAATCTGATGAAAACTATGGACCCTTTCTCCCTATAAATGCCCAGACTTACACATGTGTGTCTGTCATAAATTGAATTGTGTCCTTCAAAATTTGTGTCAATTTGGCTAGGCAATGATTCCCAATATTCCACCATTTTGTTATCTGATGTGATTTTCCTATGTGTTGTAAATCCTATCTCTATGATGCTGATGAAATGTAATTATTGGCAGTTATGTTAATGAGGCAGGACTCAATCTACAAGATTGGATTGTGTCTTAAGCCAATCTCTTTCGAGACAGAAAAAAGAAGCCAGCAGAGAGTCAGAGGGACTTCATACCGCCAAGGAAGTTGTGCCAGGAGCAAAGCGCGTCCTTTGGACCTGGGATCCTTGCCCTAAGAAGCTCCTCAGCCTGGGGAAGATTGATGACAAGGACCTTCACCCAGAGCCAACTGAGAGAGAGAAAGCCTCTCCCTGGAGCTGGCATCCTGAATTCGGACTTCTAGCCTCCTAAACTGTGAGAGAATAAATTTCTCTGTTAAAGCCATCCATTTGTATTATTTCTGTTACAGTAGCACTAGATAACTAATACAATGTCTTTGTGTTCTATTTCAAGTAGTTCATTCACTGATCTTTACCACTTCCACACACCTGTCATGTGGCCCACCCAGAATTCTCAGATTAAGAGTCCTTGCTCTAAAGTTTAAAGTCCACTAATCATAAACTGGAAATCCTGGTGGCACAGTGGTTAAGTGCTAGGGCTGCTAAACAAAAGGTCAGCAGTTCAAATCCACCAGATGCTCCTTGGAAACTCTATGTGGCAGTTCCAGTCTGTCCTATAGGGTCGCTATTTGTTGGAACGGACTCGACTTTGGCAATGGGTTTGGCTTTTGGGTTTAATCCTAAACTCTAATCTGGTTTCAAAACTAGTCACAACAACCTAGGTATAAATTTTTTTTAAAAATAGGGTGTGGTTATGGCTTGTTTTTTTTTTTTTTTTTTTTACTGGGTATTTGCTTTCTACCTCCCCCTGCTGGATGGCCCGCTATAATGACAACAACATCACCATACCTGTCACTTCAAGACGTCTCTGTACTTCCTGGACTCCAAGGTTCCAAACCCCAAACGAGGTGAGGGCATCAGACAGTCCTGTCATACTATGCAGCACAACCTTCGAGGGTGTCGTTGATATTTTAGCTTCTTGTCTGTTTGCATCACCAGAAACTGGGGAGGCAGCCTCTGGAATTCAGCAGAGGGTGCTGGAGTACATCTTTCCCAGCAGGAGACTTGTGGAAGCCAAGTATAGGGAACTCTCAACTTTCTGACCTGTTCTTTCAGGGTTGACCCTTGGTTTCCTTCTCAAGCTGGATCTACTTCCTTAGCATGCACCCCCTCCAAGCCTCCCCTACCATTCACCATTCCTTGGCTTTCTGAAGTGTGTTTAGCAATTAAGTTTGCAAAACTCTAGGGTTGTGGATGTGGCAAAAAAGGGCATTCCAAAACACAGCTTTAAGACCCCCTCCTCTATACCTCATATCTTGCTGTACACACTTGCCATCCCCACTCCCTCACTCCTTGTTGCTGACCATCCTCTAGTTCCAAACTGGGGAATAGTAACTGTACCCTGATGAGGGTGGGTCCTGTCCCGTGTAACGCCTTGAGTCAATCAAGTAACACCAGACCTTTGATAAAGAGAAAATAAAACTTTATTTCAAGGCGGTCAAGCAAGGAGCTTGGCTAAGTCTCAAATCAAGTTCCCTGAGGTTGGGGACTCTAGGGCAGTTATACCATTCAGGATGGGGATTTTATGCACAATTCATGAAGTTTCTGGGAATAGGTGGGCAATTTCAGGAATTAATAAACGTGTATGGAGGTGCAGTGGGGATGCAATGTGGTGGCTGTGGGCTGTGCTTTTTCTGGGGGAGTATGACTCATGGAGTTTATCTAAGGACAGCTTTGCACCTTATTGCCTTTGTCTGAATGTGGTGGCGGGGCAGTTGGTGAGTAGTGAAGTGGCCTTGAGCAGAAAAGCAGCAAGAGGACCTTAGGCTGTTAATACTGAATGCCTTACCAGGAACTCACAGAGCCTGGGTGTGATGGGAGGAGGGGGAATAATTTAACCCTTTTGGTTACATTTCAGGAGGAGGAACAGTTTAGCCCTGTCAGTTACATTCCCTCCTCTGGTTGTCAGAGTCTTCAGTCTTAAAGATAGATCTTTATATAGGTGGTGGCCTGGATCTCCAGAACTTTGAAGCTTGCTGACTGGTGTAAGCAGGTGCACTGTAGGATCTGCTGTTTGTTGAGTTAAGAGGAATGCAGTCAGACATCTGAAGCATCATGATGTTCACAGTTGCTAGACAAGTTTGAATGAAACTGATAAGACAATTTAAGATGCAGGGCAAAAGCAGACAGGTTAGTAAAATAATTATCAGTGGAGTAACAATGGGCCAGAGCCAGTGGAAACTGGGAAGTTATCCACAACCAACAATTAAAAGGAGTTTCTCCAGCAGTAGGTGAGGGAAGAGAACACATCCAATTGACGATTTGTTCTAATTTGTGGAGATTGACTTCTACTTTATGGCTGGTGTTTATCTAGGTACAGCAAAAGATGTTGGCTTTGGTGCAGATGCCCCTTTCTTTGGCTAAGATATAGTCAAGAGTATTATGGTGCTCCATGATGACCCCAATGATGGAATTTAAGGAAGCTTGCTGGGCTTTTACAGTCCAGCTGGTACTTTTGGAAAAGATGTGAATAGTGTCTGATAAGTTTAACACAGTGTCTTGAAGAGCTGTGAGCTGAGGGAAAATTGTAAGCATTAAGAGCACAATCAAGATGGAGGGTCTCTGGGTTGGAGGGGTACTGGTTGGGCATTAGCTTTGTTTTTCTTTTTAAATAGATATCTTAAGTCTTGTACAGGCTCAGAGGTACAGTTGTTTCATTGTGGTTGTTCTTATTGCAGAGGATCTACTGGGAACAGCGCAAGTTTGAGGTGAGTGTGATGCACCCAAGCTTTAATGCTTTCCAGTTTAGCTGCCGAGTGGGTGGTTAAAACAATAGTGTACGGTCTAGTGCACGGGGGTTCAAGGGGCTCCACTTTCCAGGTTTTCAGCAGAACTTGGTTACCAGGCTGGAATGGGTGAAGTCAGGCAACAACAGGATATTTCAAACAGCCAAGAGGATACCTATAAATAGGAAACAGGACACTAGACACGGACAACAAAATTTTCAGAGAGTGAGAGCTCCCAAGTGACAGAAATCTGAGTATTGGTTAATGTGATGGTTAAGATTGTATGTCAACTCGACTGGCCCATTATTCCCAATGTTTTGGCAGTTGTATAATGTTGTGATCACTTCCCTGTAGAAATTTGATATGTGATCACCCCCATGATGGAATCTGCTGAGTGGTACCGGTGGGGGTGGGGCCTGTGACAGCTCACTGCCCCCTCAGCCTTCATCTCTCTGCCGTCCACCACCTACTTCCTTCCTGTTCAGCTTGAAAATGTTGTTGGCTGGTTCTGGATTCAGCAGCTGTCTCTTGTCTTACCTCTGGTTCTTGGGACTTGAGCTAGCAGCTTACCTGTCCACTTTGGGATTCACCGATCTTCATGGCCTGTGAGCAAGAGTCCTGCCCCCAGACCTGCCTGTCTTGGGTTCACCAGGCCCTGCAGTTAAGTGACTCAGGAGAAAGCTTACGGTCTTGCCTGCCTACTTTGGGGATTCCTTGATCATCACAGCCTGTGAGCGGAAGCTCTGCTCTCTGACCTGCTCATCTTGGGTTCACCAGCTTCTGCAGGTCCATGAGTTGGGAAAAGACTCTATCCTAATCCAAGGACTTGGGATGTTCCAGCCCCTATAATTGCATCAGCTGTTCCCTTGATATAAATCTCTCTCTATATATTTAATATATAGAAAATAATGGAACACATAAACATCGATATCCTAGGCATTAGTGAGCTGAAATGGACTGGTATTGGCCATTTTGAATTGGACAACCATATAGTCTACTATACTGAGAATGACAACTCAAAGAGGAATGGTGTTACATTCATCGTCAAAAAGAACATTTCAAGATCTATCCTAAAGTACAACGCTGTCCATGATAGAATAATATCCATACGCCTACAAGGAAGACTAGTTAATACGACTATTATTCAAATTTATGCACCAACCACTAGGGCCAAAGATGAAGAAACAGAAGATTTTTATCAGCTGCTGAAGTCTGAAATTGATCGAGCAAGCAATCAAGATACATTGATAATTACTGGTGATTGGAATGCGAAAGTTGGAAACAAAGAAGAAGGATCAGTAGTTGGGAAATATGGCCTTGGTGATAGAAACAATGCTGGAGATTGAATGATAGAATTTTAAAAGACCAATGACTTCTTCATTGCAAATACCTTCTTTCACCAACATAAACAGCGACTATACACATGGACCTCGCCAGATGGAACACACAGAAATCAAATTGACTACATCTGTGGAAAGAGATGATGGAAAAGCTCAATATCATCAGTCAGAACAAGGCCAGGGGCCGACTGTGGAACAGACCATCAATTGCTCGTATGCAAGTTCAAACTGAAACTGAAGAAAATCAGAGCAAGCCCACAAGAGCCAAAATATGACCTTGAATATATCCCACCTGAATGTAGATACCATCTCAAGAATAGATTTGACGTACTGAACACTAGTGACCGAAGACCAGACGAGTTGTGGATGACATCAAGGACATCATATATGAAGAAAGCAAGAGGTCATTGAAAAGACAGGAATGAAAGAAAAGACCAAGATGGATGTCAGAGGAGACTCTGAAACTTGCTCTTGAGCATCGAGCAGCTAAAGCAAAAGTAAAAGAACTGAACAGAAGATTTCAAAGGGCCTCTTGAGAAGACAAAGTAAAGTATTATAATGACATGTGCAAAGAGCTGGAGATGGAAAACCAAAAGGGAAGAATGCACTCAGCATTTGTCAAGCTGAAAGAACTGAAGAAAAAATTCAAGCCTTGAGTTGCAATAGTGAAGGATTCCATGGGGAAAATATTAAATGACATAGGAAGCATCAAAAGAAGATGGAAGGAATACACAGAGTCATTATACCAAAAAGAATTAGTCGATATTCAACCATTTCAAGAGATGGCATATGATCAGGATCCGATGGTACTAAAGGAAGAAGTCCAAATTGCTCTGAAGGCATTGGTGAAAAACAAGGCTCCAGGAATTGATGGAATATCAGTTGAGATGTTTCAACAAACAGATGCAGTGCTGGAGGTGCTCACTGGTCTATGCCAAGAAATATGGAAGACAGCTGCCTGGCCAACTGATTGGAAGAGATCCATATTTATGCCTATTCCCAAGAAAGGTGATCCAGCCGAATGTGGAAATTATAGAACAATATATTATTAATACCACACACAAGCAAAATTCGGCTGAAGATCATTCAAAAATGACTGCAGCGTATATTGACAGGGAACTGCCAGAAATTCAGGCCAGTTTCAGAAGAGGACATAGAACCAGGGATATCATTGCTGATGTCAGATGGATCCTGGCTGAAAGCAGAGAATACTAGAAGGATGTTTGCCTGTGTTTTATTGATTATGTAAAGGCACTCGACTGTGTGGATCATAACAAACTATGGATAACATTGCAAACAATGGGAATTCCAGAACACTTAATTGTGCTCATGAGGATCCTTTACATGGATCAAGAGGCAGTTGTTCGGACAGAACGAGGGGATACTGATTGGTTTAAAGTCAGGAAAGGTGTGTTTCAGGGTTGTATTCTTTCACCTTACCTATTTAATCTGTATGCTGATCAAATAATCTGAGAATCTGGACTATATGAAGAAGAACAGGGCAACAGGATTGGACGAAGACTCATTAACAACCTGTGTTATGCAGATGACACAACCTTGCTTGCTGAAAGTGAAGAGGACTTGAAGCACTTACTAATAAAGACCACAGCCTTCAGTATGGATTACACCTCAACATAAAGAAAACAAAAATTCTCACAACTGGACCAATGAGCAACATCATGATAAAGGGAGAAAAGATTGAAGTTGTCAAGGATTTCATTTTACTTGGATCCACAATCAACAGCCATGGAAGCAGCAGTCAAGAAATCAAAAGATGAATTGCATTGGGCAAATCTGCTGCAAAGGACTTCTTCAAAGTGTGGAAGAGCAAAGATGTCACCTTGAAGACTAAGGTGTGGCTGATCCAAGCAATGGCGTTTTCCATCACACCATAAGCATTTGAATGCTGGTCAGTGAATAAGGAAGACCGAAGAAGAGTTGACACCTTTGAATTGTGGTGTTGGCAAAGAATATGGAATATACCATGGACTGCCAAAAGAACGAACAAATCTGTCTTAGAAGAAGTGTGGCCAGAATGCTCCTTAGAGGTAAGGATGGCGAGCTGCGTCTTACATACTTTACACATGTTGTCAGGAGGGATCAGTCTCTGGAGAAGGACATCATGCTTGGCAGAGTACAGGGTCAGCGGAAAAGAGGAAGACCCTCAATGAGGTGGGTTGACACAGTGGCTTCAACAATGAGCTCAAGCATAACAACGATTGTAAGGATGGCAAAGGACCAGGTAGTGTTTCATTCTGTTGTGCATAGGGTCGCTATGAGTCAGAACCGACTTGAGGGCACCTAACAACAACAACATGTATTTATATGAATTACTGGTTTTGCTTCTCTAGAGAACCCAGCCTAAGACAGCTAAAGGTAAGTTATTATTTTTTTTTAAGTTTTTTAAAAAAATTTTTTGATTTAAGTGAAAGTTTAAAAATCAAGTCAGTCTTATACAAAAACTTATACACACTTTGCTATGTAACCCTAGCTGCTCTCCCCCTAATGTGACAGCACACTCCTCCTCTCCACCCTGTATTCCCTGTGGAGTCCATTCATTCAACCAGCTTCTGTCCCCCTCTACCTTCTCATCTCACCTCCAGACAGGATCTGTCGACATAGTCTCATGTGTGCACTTGAGCCAAGAAGCACACTCTTCACCAGTATCATTTTCTAGTCATATATTCCAGTCCAATCCCCGTCTGAAGAGTTGGCTTTGGGTATAGTTCCAGGCTTGGGCAAACAGAGGGTCCAGGGGCCATGACCTCTGGGGTCCCTCCCATCTCAGTCAGACCACTAAGTCTGGTCTTTGTATGAAAATTTGATGTCTGCATACCACTGTTCTCCCTCTCCATCAGGGATTCTCTGTTCTGTTTACTGTCAGGGCAGTCATTGGTGGTAGCTGGGAACCATCTAGTTCTTCTACTGTCAGGCTGATAGAGTCTCTAGTTTATGTGGCCCTTTCTGTCCCTTGGGCTTATATTTACCTTGCATCTTTGGTGTTCTTCATTTTCCTTTGCTCCGGGTGGGTTGAGACAAATTGATGTATGTTATATGGACACTTGCTAGCATTTAAGACCCCAGACGCCACTCAGCAAAGTGGGATGCAGAACGTTTTCTTGATACAATTTGTTATACCAATTGTCCTAGATGTCCACTGAAACCATGGTTCCCAGACCTCCGTCCCTGCTACTCTGGCCTTTGAAGCATTTGCTTGTATTCAGTACATTTCTTAGCTTTTGGGTTAGTCCGTTTGTGCTGGATACTGTGCTGGATACTGTGTTGTTTTCCCCTCACCTAAAATAGTTCTTGTCTACCATGTAATTAGTGAATACCCCTCTCCCTCTGTCCCTACCCTCGTAACCATCAAAGAATATTTTCTTCGGTGCTTAATTCTTATAATAGTGCTCTCATACAATATTTGTCCTTATGCAACTAACTAGTTACATTCAGCATAATGAGTACCAGGTTGCTCCATGTTCTGAGATGTTTCACGGATTCATCCTTGTTCTTAATCATTGCGTAGTTTTCCATTATGTTAACATACCATCATTTATCCATTCATCCATTATGGGCACCTTGGTTGCTTCCATCTTTTTCCTATTATAAACAGTGCTGCAATGAACATGGGTGTACATACATTTGTTCGTGTGAGGGCTCTTATTTTTCTAGAATATATCCCTAAGAGTGGGATTGCTGGATCGTTATGGTATTTCTATTTCCAGCTTTTTAAAGAAGCACCAAATTGATTTCCAAAGTGGCCATACCATTTTACATTCCCACCAACAGCGTATACGTCTCTCCACAATCTCTCCAACATTTATTATTTTGTGTTTTTTGGATTAATGCCAGCCTTGTTTGGGTGAGATGGTATCTCATTGTAGCATTTCTCTAATGGCTAATGATCATGAGCATTTCCTCATGTATCTATTAGCCACTTGAATGTCTTCTTTGATGAAGTGCCTGTCCAAATCCTTTGCCCATTTTTTAAATGGGTTATTTGACGTTTTGTTGTTCAGTTTCTGCAGAATCATGTAGACTTTAGAGATCAGATGCTGATCAGATTTGTCGTAGCCAAAAACGTTTTCCCAATCTACTGGTAGTTTTTATACTCTTTTGGTGAGGTCTTTGGATGAGCATAAATGTTTGATTTTTAGGAGTTATCTAGTTTATCTTCTGGTGTTTGTGCATTTTTAGTAATGTTTTGTACACTGTTTATGCCATGTATTAGGGCTCCTAGTGTTGTCTCTATTTTTTCTTCCATGATCTTTATCATTTTAGGTTTTATATTTACGTCTTTGATCCATTTTGAGTTCGTTTTTGTGCATGGTGTGAGGTATGGGTCTTATTTCATTTTTTTGCAGCTGGATATCAGTTATGCCAGCACCATTTGTTAAAGAGACTGTCTTTTCCCCATTTAACAGTCTTTGGGCCTTTGTCAACTATCTGCTGCTCATATGTGGATGGATTTAAGTCTGGATTCTCAATTCTGTTCCATTTGTCTATGTATCTGCTGTTGTACCAGTACCAGGCTGTTTTGATTACCATGGCTGTATAATAGGTTCTAAAATCAGGTAGTGTGAAGCTTCCCACTTTGTTCTTCTTTTAGTAATGCTTTACTTATCCAGGCCTCTTTCCCTTCCATATGAAGTTGACCATTTGTTTCTCCATCTCATTAAAAACTGTAATTGGAATTTGGATCGAGATTGCATTGTATCTATAGATTGCTTTGGGTAGAATACATGTTTTCACAATGTTGAATCTTCCTATCCATGAGCAAGGTATCTTTTTCCGCTTACGTAGGTCTCTTTTGGTTTCTTGCAATAGTGTCTTGTAGTTTTCTTTGTATAGGTATTTTATCTCTCTGGTTAGATTTATTCCTATGTATTTCATCTTACTGGAGGATATTGTAAATGGTATTGATCTGGTGATTTCCTCTTCGATGTTCTCTTTGTTGGTATAGAGGAATTCAACTGATTTTTGTATGTTTACCTTGTATCCTGATACGCTGCTGAACTCTTCTATTAGTTTCAGTAGTTATCTTGTGGATTCCTTAGAGTTTTATGTGTATAAGATCATGTCAGCTGCAAATAGACATACTTTACTTCTTCCTTACCAATTTGGATGCCCCTTATTTCTTTATCTAGCCTAATTGCTCTGGCTAGGACTTCCAGCACAATGTTGAAGAAGAGTGGTGATAAAGGGCATCCTTGTCTGGTTCCTGTTCTAGAAGGGAATGCTTTCAGACTCTCCATTTAGGATGATGTTGGTTGTTGGCTTTGTATAAATGCCCTTTATTATGTTGAGGGATTTTCCTTCTATTCCTATTTTGCTGAGAGTTTTTATCATAAATGGGTGTTGGACTTTGGCAAATGCATTTCCCACATTAACTGATAAGATCATGTGGTTATTTTCTTTTGTTTTATTTATGTGGTTGATTACATTGATTGTTCTTCTAATGTTGAACCATCCCTGCATACCTGGTATGAATACCACTTGGTCATAGTAAAATTTTTTGGATACATTGTTAAATTCTATGGCTAGAATTTTATTGAGGATTTTTGCATCTAAGTTTATGAGGGATATAGATCTGTAATTTTCTTTTTGGGGGGTCTCTACCTGGTTTTGGTATCAGGGTTATGCTGGGTTCACAGAATGAGTTTGGGAGTATTCCATCTTTTTCTATGCTCTGAAATACCTTTAGTGGTAGTGGTCTTGACTTCTCTCTGAAAGTTTGGCAGAATTCCTGAGTGAAGCCTTTAAGGCCAAGGCTTTTTTTTTTTGTAGGCAGGGGGTAGTTTTTTAATTACCTTTTCAAGCTCTTCTTTTTTTATGGGTTTACTTAGATGTTCTACCTCCTTTTGTGTTAGTTTAGGTAGGCAGTGTGTTTCTAGAAATTTGTCCATTTCCTCTAATTATTATTCAAATTTATTAGAGTACAGTTTTTCATAGTAATCTGATAGGATTCTTTTAATTTCAGTTGGGCCTGTTGTGCTATCGCCCATCTCATTTCTTATTCAGGTTGTTGCTTCATCTCCTGTTTTTCATTTTTCAGTTTAGCCAGTAGTTTATCAATTTCGTTGATCTTTTAAAAAATAGCTTTTGGTCTTCTTAATTCTTGCAATTGTTTTTTCTGTTCTGTATTGCATTTAATCCTGCTCTAATGTTTATTATTTGCTTTGTTCTGGTTTCCAAGAGTTTCTTTTGTTGTTGTTGTTCAAGTTGTAGGGATATTCTTTGATTTTGGCCCTTTATTCTCTTTGGATGTGTGTCTTTATTTCTATAAATTGACCTCTGAGCACTGCTTTAGCTGGTTCCCAATGGTTCTGGTAGGCAGTGTTTTCATTCTCATTGGATTCTATGAATTTCTTTATTCCATTCTTAATGTCTTCTATAATCCAGTAGTTTTTGAGCAGGATATTTTTCAGTTTCCAAGTGTTTGATTTCTTTTCCCTGCTTTTTCTGTTATCGATTTCTACCTTCTAGGCTTTATGATCAGAGAAGATGCTTTGTAATATTTCAATGTTTTGGATTCTGTTAAGGCTTGCTTTATGACCTAATGTGTGATCTATTCTAAAGAATGTTCCATGTGCATTGGAAAAAAGTATTCTTGGTTGCTGTAGGTTGGAGCGTTCTGCATATGTCTCTGAGGTCAAGTTGGTTGACTGTGGCCTTTAGATTTTCTGCGTCTTTACTGAGCTTTTTGGATGTTCTGTCTTTCACCAAAAGTGGTGTGTTAAACTCTCCTACTATTACTATGGAGCTGTCTATCTCACTTTTCAATGCTGCTAGAGTTTGTTTTATGTATCTTGAAGCCCTGTCCTTGGGTGCATAAATATTTATCATCATTTTATCCTACTGGTATATTAAAACTTCAGTCATTATGTAGTTTACTTCTTTATCCTTTGTGGTAGATTTAACTTTAAGGTCTATTTTGTTAGAAATTAATATTGCCAGTCTTGCTGTTTCTTGACTGTTGATTCATTGATATATTCTTTTTTCTATCCTTTGAGTTTTAGTTTATTTGTGTCTTTGAGTCTAAGATGTGTCTCTTGTAGGCAGCATATGCATGGATCGTGTTTTTTTTTTAATCCAATTACCACTCTCTGTCTCTTTATTGGGGCATTTAGTCCATTTACATTCAGTGTAATTACGGATAGGTAATTTTTTTTTTATGAGTTTAGTGCTGTCATTTTATTGTCCTTTTTAGTGTGTTCTTGACAGTTTTTTTTTCCAGCTAATTTTTTGTGCTGTGCTGTTTTTCTTTGTATACTGCCTTTTCCTGTTTTTCATTGTTGTTGATGTTATTCTTGCTGAGTGTTTATGTTTTCTTGTATTTTATTTTGATGTGTAGGGTTGTTAGTCTCCTTTGTGGTTACCTTAATATTTACCCTTATTTTTCTAAGTTTAAACAAACTTTTGTCTCTTTATATCTCTTGGACTTCTTCTCCATACAAAAGATCTATGACTACAGTTTTAGACCCTCTTTATTGATTTAGTGTTGTCATAATTTACATAATGATATTGCTGTTTCCCTGTTTTGAGTGTTTTTTTATCTTGATTTTTTTGTTGTTGTTGTTATTTCCCTGTCTGGTTTGATATCTGATTGCTCTGTCCTGTGTTCTCGTCTTGGCTTGTTAACTGATGCTATTGATTTTCTAACCAGAGGTCTCCCCTTAGTATTTCTTGTAGTTTTGGTTTGGTTTTTTGCAAATTTGGTAAACTCCTGTTTATCTAGAAATGTCCTAATTTCTATTTGAGAGACAGTTTTGCTGAAAATATGATTTTTGGCTGGCTTTTTAATTTTTTCCTTCTATGCTTTATATATGTCATCCCATTGGCTTCTTGTCTTCATGGTTTTTGCTGAGTAGACTGAGCTTACTTTTATTGACTCTCCTTTGTAGGTGACTTTTTGTTTATCCCTAGCTGCTTTTAAAATACTCTCTTTATCTTTGGTTTTGGCAAGTTTGATTATAATATGTCTGCCTGACTTTCTTTTGGGATCTACCTTATGTGGGCTTCAATGAGAGTCTTGGATAGATATCTTCTCTTCTTTCACAATGTCAGGGAAGTTTTCTGTCAACAAGCCTTCAACAATTCTCTCTGTATTTTCTGTTCTCCCTCCCTGCTCTGGTACTTCAAACACTCATGTGGAGTCCCACATGATTCTTAGTGCTTCTTCATTTTTTTTTAATTCTTTCCTACGATTTTTCTTTGAGTATATTAATGTCATTGTTTTATCTTCAATCTCACTAATTCTGACTTCATTGCATCAATTCTGCTCCACCGACTTTCTCTTAAGTTGTTTAATTTGAAACTTTATTATTAATTTTCTGAATTTCTGTTTGCTGTCTCTCTATGGATTCTTGCAGCTTATTAAATTTGTCATTATGCTCTTCTCTAATCTTCTTAAGTTCCTCTACTGCTATGTCTGTGCATTCCTTGGCTTGTTCTCCATTTTGACTGATCTCCTTCCTGATCACTTGAAGAGTTCTGTATATTAATCTTTTGTATTCCACTTCTGGTAATTCTAGGAGGATATTCATTGTTTGTTTTGGGAGATTGTTGAAGTGATCATGGTTTACTTCTTTATTTGATTTGATATTGACTGTTGTCTCCAAGCCATCTATGAGTTATTGTACTAATTTATTTTATATTTGCTTACTATGTCTCATCTTCCTGCTTTGTTTTGATACGTGCTGCTCAAGTTAGCTAGTTTGATTCTTGGTGCCTCTGAAGCTGTAACGGCCTGTCACCAGATGAATAGAGTTTTTACCAAGTATATGAGCCCAGGAGTGCATTCACTTTTCTTGTGAGGACTCAGCTCACATGTCCAGATAGTCAGTCACCACGTTGGTGCAGGCTCTCACCTATAGTCTTAGTGGAGCAGGGTTGATTGGTGTAGGCACAGATATCTGGCTTCAGCTGGGATTCACACTTTGAGTAAGGTAGGGGACTGACAACCATCCCTTGAGTGTCTGTGAGGAAAGTGTATCCCTGTTCCCTAGAGTGCACAGGTCAGTGGGCTCTGTAGCCAGACCATGGGCATCCAATGCTTTTGGCTGTAAGGGCTGGGAGGCACCACTTAGCCTTGGACCCCTGTCTAGGGTGCGTAGGTGGTGTGGGTGGAGCCAGCAGTCCTCAGGCCCCTGATGTGGGTAGATGAGGACTCTGCTTCAAAGGCAGAACAGTGTCAAACATCAATAACCCGCCTCTCCACCACGCAGCTGAAACAATTGAAGTCAGACCTCAGGCACATACACCATTGCACTATGCCACCATGGGCCTAAGCTGCTGAAATGGGCCCACACAGGTCCATGCAGGGGTAAAAGGCATTCGAAGTCTGTGGAACGCTTGTGCCTGTACCCAGGCAAAGGAGCCACTTCTGCTCTGAGTTCTCAGCTTAGGGGAGCTGGCAGATTTTTTTCCCTGATTTGTTAATTTGTACCTTCTCCAAGGTCAGAAGAATGGCTTGGGGCATGCAGCAGAACCTATCTCAGGACCAGGGAAAGTGACCACCTCTAAAGTGGCTCAGGGGCTAGAACAGAGGGAGGACGGATCAGACAAATGGGAAAGAGTTCTTTCTAAAGAGGTGTTTTTTGGTCTGCGAGGTAAGTCAGAAGCAAACACTTGTCTTTTGCCGAAAGTGCTATTCTTTGCTGTTTCCAGAGGCGTGAGCAGACTCTGTGCCACTTGTTCTCTCCTGCTGAGGAAACCCCTTCCCAAATGCTACTACCAGCCTTGCTGACATCACGCCAGGGTTGCCAGTTCCCACCAAATCAGATCTGGCAACTCCTCACTTATTCTGAACCCTCTTTCCCTCCCCCTGCCATTCTGTGTGATTTTTTATCTTTGCCTTTGGTGTTCAGGGCACCTAGCTTGTCATATATAATCAATTTACTTGGTTTTTTCAGGTCTTTGTTGTAAGTAGGACCCCCAGAAACATCTGACTACTCTGCCATCTTGGTCCCCAAAGGTAAGTTGTTTTTAAGAAATGGTTTTCCATACATAATTTTGAAAGGGCTCAGTTTAAGCCTGCTCCTGGGGGCCACAAAAACCTGAAAGAGGGCTAAGGGCAAATACTGGGGCTGGGTGATCCTTGTTTCTTGACAGATTTTGACAATTTAGTTTTTCAGCCCGTGATTCATCTTTTCTACTTTACTGCTTGACTGTGGTCTCCAGGCTGAGTTTAAGTCCCAGCTGATTCCTGAAAGTCTAGAGACTTCTTGTGTAATTTGTGAGGTGAAGTGAGATCCATTTTCACTTCCAATCATTGCAAGCAGGCCAAACCTGGCAATGATTTCATTGAGGAACCATTTTGTAACTTCTGAAGCTTTCTCTGTTTGACAAGAGAAAACTGTTACCCATCCAGAAAAAGTGTCCACGAATGCTAGCATAAATTTATAATTGCCACAGGCTCTTGGCACATCGGTGAAGTCAACTTGCCAGTCTTCTCCTGAACTCTGTCCTTGATATTGGATCCCAGTGATAGGAGGCCTGGTTTTTTTTTTTGGGGGGGGGGGTGTTGCTTTGGGTGCATATTTTGCAGGATCATGTTGCTTGCTGGATGGCTTGATGAAGGTTTTCTCCAATAATGTGTTTAGAGACCAGGTTGTAAAGGGCTTTGTGCTTGTAATGGGTAGAATGATGTGCTTCCCAGAGAAGGAGGTCCATCAAGTGTCCTGGAATCATAACCTTTTCTTCATGAGCACATTTCCATCCATGAAAATCTATTGCTGCTCCTCATTCAGCTGCTTGTTGGAGGTCTCTCATAGTGTAATTTGGAGCTGTTTCTAGACGTTGTAAAGAAAGGATTAGTTAGCTGTCTAACAGCCTTTGAATTCACAGTTTATTTGGCAGCAGGTCTAGTGGCTTTGTCCGCTTTAGCATTGCCTGAGACAGTATCAGAATTTCCCTTTTGATGTCCTAGACAATGCATGACCAAAAGTTGTGTGTGCATTTTCACAGCTTCAAGCAGGGTTAAAAGTTCTGTGGCATACTTAATGTCTTTCCAAGTTGATGTTAAAAGGAGTCGTTTTTTTCAAATGGCTGCTTGAGCATGCAGAACTCAGAAGGCATACTGAAATCCATGTAAATGTTGGTTGTTCTACCTGAAGCAATTTGGAGGGCTCCAGTGAGAACAATTAGCTCTGCTTTCTGTGCAAGGTTCCAGGTGGAAAAGGACAGGCTTTGAGGACATCAGTTTTGGTTACCAATGCATAGCCTGCTTTTCAAGTTCCATTTTTTATAAAGCTGCTTTCACTTGTGTACAGATTTAAGTCCGAATTTGAAATGGACTGGTCAGATAAGTCTGGCCTACTGGAAGAAATTTTTCTCAATAATTTAGAGACTGTCATGGACCAGCTCACTTATGGGGCTTGTTGGTAACAGGCTGACTTGCTTCAGGGTAGAAGTTACCTTGAGCGTGACCTCTGAATTGTCCAGGAGCTGGGTTTGGTAGCAGGTCATTTGGCCTGCTGTGAGCCGGAGCCTGCCTTTCTGCTCCAGTATAGTGAGAACTGCATGAGGCACAAACACAGTCACAGGCTAACCTAAGGTAAACTTTGCAGCTTCAACTAAAAGAAGGCAAGTCATTGCTACGGCCCTTAGACTGATCTGCCATCCCTGAGGGACTGGATCTAGCAGTTCAGAAAAATATGCCAAGGACCCAGTTGTTGAGTTAAGACTCCTGTTGCGACTCTCCCCATACATACAGTTCAAAGGGCTTTCTGAGGTCCAGGAGTCTGAGTGCTGGGGCAGAGGCTAGCTTTTCCTTGATTTTCAAGAAGACTTGTTGATGTTCTTCTGTCCATTCAAAAGGGTCAGAGTTCTTTCATCTGTTGGCTTTGTAGAGAGGCTTCGTTATTAACCCAAATTTTGGAATCCAAATCCTGCAAAAACCGGCCAACCATACCTAGAAAGCTTTGAAGTTGCCTCTAGGTGGTCAGGGTGGAGATCTGGAGGATCACTTGTTTGTGCTTTAGCAGTAGGGCCCACTGACTTTGAGAACTCTGGAAATCTAGGTAAGTTTCCTTTTGTTGTGAGCTCTGAGCCTTGGCACTGGATACTCGATAACTGGCCTGGGCTAGAAAGTTCAAAGTTAGAATTGTGTTTTTTGTCTGAATCCTCCTTGGGAGAACCAGTGATAAGGAGGTTATCTACATATTGAAGAAGGAGACCCCAAACCACCGGTAGATCTCAGAGATCTTTTGCCAGGGCTGTTCCAAACGGGGTGGAACTATTTTTAAACACCTGAGGAAGAACAGTCCAGCAATATTGTTGTTTTTCCCTCTAATGGGTTCCTCCCATTCAAAGGCAAATATTTCCTGAGATTCAGGGGCTAAAGGAATGCAAAGGAAGGCATCCTTCAGGTCTAGGATAGTAAACTAGGTGTAGTTTGGAGACAGGGAGGTTAGGAGGGTATTAACATTTGGAACTATAGGGTGCAGGTCTTCAGTACCTGATTGGCTGAGTGTAAGTCCTTCACAAACTGACTTTCTCCTGTTTTTTTAGCTTCTTTACAGGGAGCACTGAATTGTTGAAAGTGGATTTATACTGGCAGATGAGCCCTGTTTGTAGAAGCCTTGTCTGTTACTCCGATTACTTGGGTAGTTCTTTTCAGGTGATTTAAAACAGAATAGGTTGTTCCTGTATCAACAAGAAAATCTACAAGGTTATCTTCCACCTTAGTGTAACCAGGGACTCGGTGGATGAAGCTTGGAGGTAGGTGGATGTCCCCAGTCTTTGTCAGTCTAAATTTTCAGGCTGCGCAGATTGAAGCATTTCAGGGGCAGTTGGGCTTTGGCTAGGTTTCTGGTTCAGATGTTCCTTCTTCCAGTGTTGCTCCTGTTTCCAATAAGTACACTGATGTTGATCTAGCAGAAGAAGGCTCTTTGACAATGTCTAGGGCCGTTGTCCTTTCAGATGGTTATGCTGACCTGGTTCGAAAGGCCCCCAAGCCACAGAGGGCATGAAGAAAGCTGCTTGCTGTTTGAAATTCTGGATTTATTTCTTTTCCTGGCCCTGATCTCTGTTGGTATACACTTTAAAGGCTATTTTAACTAATCTTGTTAGGCTTATACCTAGACTCCCCTCGGCTTTTTTTAACCTTTTTTTTTTTTTTTATGCCTGTTGCACTTTGCCCAATAGATACTGTATTTATCATTTTTGCA
The DNA here is from genome assembly GCF_030014295.1 of Loxodonta africana. Lineage (NCBI taxonomy): Eukaryota > Metazoa > Chordata > Mammalia > Proboscidea > Elephantidae > Loxodonta > Loxodonta africana. The sequence continues at coordinate 74,231,714 of NC_087369.1, forward strand.
CTTTCTGGGTTTTCTAGGTATATTGTCAGAATGCAGCAAAAATTCTTTCAAGGACGATAGATGAACCCTCAGTCCTTCACATACCTCATAGACCTTATTTAAATTTTTTATTTTGGAGCACCTCCTTTCAAACGTGCAATAAGACAAGTCCACGAATGGTTGAGCCTACCATTTCTCAGAGGATCTTTAGGGCCCCAGCTAGGCTCAGAAGGTATTGCTAAATCAGAAGCTTGCAGAATAGGGTTGTTGGGCTGTCTTTCCCTAAGACTAAACTCCGCTCCTCTGGGCTCAAAAGAATATCAAAGAGTGCTTGACAATCAGCACAGGTAGGGTAATGGGTGGTGAACATGGAAGTAAAAATATCCGCCATACATTTTGGGTCCTCTCAACAAGGAGGGAGATTGTTTTTCCAATTGAACAAATCATATGTATAGAAGGGAGTGTGTACCCAGCTTAATCCCTTCTATTCTCCTTCTTCCCGGTAGGCACTTGTCTTAGTGGATACCGTCCTGCTGCCTGTTGCCATTTCAGGTAAGTAAGTCCCCTGCTTTGCAAGTGCAACTGCGAAACCATTTGTGAGGTTGGTTCAGGCAGCCCAGACAGTTCCAACAGAAACAAGGGTGGGGGTGGGGGTGACGATGGAGGAAGAGGGGGAAAATCTTCTTCCCCTGGGGAATCAAAGAGTTTTTGTCTCTTTATTTCAGTCAGAGCCATAATTTTACATTGCTTTTGAATGTTTTTGTTCTTATACAAGGTCATAAAGGCATCAACATACATTTTCTTATCCCATTTACTTTCCTGAGTGCAAAACAAATCTAACTGGAGAATAGTGTTACGATTTAGGGAAAAATTTTGAGGCTAACATTCCCCATCAGCCAGTTGGTATTGTGGCCACACAATGTTGCAGAAAAACTTCATCCTGTCTTTTTTTCATAGGATCATAGCTAAAAAAAAGAAAAAAATTCCTATTAGTTAGAATGCATCCTAGGGAGCTGCACTTTAGTATATCTTGTATGTTCCCCATACCTGAGCCGAGGCCTAAACCAGAAACCGGAAAAACCAGGACCTAGGCTAAAACCAGAAAAAAACAGGAGTACTGGAACCACAATGCCCAAGGTGCAACAGAGGTTTCTTGTGACCAGGGCAGTATAACCCTCGACCACCCAGATTCTGACAGAATTGGTAGTTTTCTTGGGCTCGTCCCTGGCTCCTAAGTCACTCACCCCCTCAGAAGCCCTTAGGTACTTGTGACACTGTTTGCACTGTACTCAGCAGATTAGGATCCTTACCCAAAGTCAGTCTCTCGATCTCAAAAAAGTGGATTGCCATAGGCCTGGATGCAGCTCTGGCCATGAAAGTTCGTTCCTCCATCACTTCCCGAGAAATTAGCCAGTTTGAGCTGAGGAGAGGCAGTCGTGCCTAGTGCCTGGAGGTGCTTCCAGGAGCCAGGTGGCTGAAGTTAGAAGTGGAATAAAGGTCCCATCTGGGTCACCAGAATTTGAACCCAATGAGGTTGGGTCCTGTCCAGCAAGACCCCTTGAGGCAATTGAGAGACACCAGGCCTTTGAGAAAGAGAAGGTAGACTTTATTGCAAGCTGGTCAAGCAAGGAGCTCGGAGACTAAGTCTCAAATCAAGCTCCCAGAGGTTGGGGATTCTAGGGTTTGGGATAGGGAACTTATGCATAATTCATGAAGTTTTGGGGAATAGGCCAACAATTTCAGGAACTAATGTATATGTATGGGAGTGCAGTGGGGATGCAACATAGTGGCTGGGGACATGGGTTTTTTTGGGGGGTATGCCTCATGGAGTTTAAGGGCAGCTTTGTGGCTTGTTGCTTTTGTCTGAATGGGGGGGTGTGTTAGTGAATAGTTAAGCAGCCTTGAGCAGAGAAGCAGCAAGAGGACCTTGGGTTGTTAACACAGAATGTCTTATCAGGAACTCACAGAGCTGGGTGTGATGGGAGGAGGGGGAACAACTTAACCCTTTTGGTTACATTTCAGGAGGGGGAACAGTTTAACCCTGTCAGTTACATTAATCAAAGCACTGTACTGGAAATCAGGACAGGCCTGCTTCAGATTTAGGCTTTGTCACTTTACTAGATGTGAGGCCAATCACTTGACCTTCTGTGTCTCAATGAAATTAGAAGGAGGTTGGTTAATACTGGAGGATCTGTATCGGCTTTTCCTGTTCTGACCTGCTAGGATTCTAGGAATCTTCGCTATTCTTTACACTCCACTTCCAGTCTAGTCTACCCCCAAATTAGCTCCCAGGGCAACCTCTCTAAAACTGAATCATACTCCTTTGTTTAAATGGCATAATAGTCATCCTTTGCCCACAGAAAAAAAGGCCAAACTTTCTACTGTGACATCAAGGCCCCCTACAATTTGGTCCCCTTTCCCTCTCAGACCTCCACCTTTGCCATTTTAATTCCAAACACCACGCAGCTTAGGTGGCATGGCTCGTGTCACCAACCCAGGCTAAGTTAGATGCTGATTTAATCTCTATCACAGCATTACCAAAATGTACTGTAATTATCTGTTAGTTTAGGCTGTAAGCTCTTTAAGGGCTGGAACCCCTGCTGAATCCTCTGCTGAATCACTAGCTTCCAGAATAGTGCTTAGCACTTCATAAATGTTTAATAAATATTTGTTGAATTAAAGAATGAATATGTTGCTGCATTCCCAATACTTAACATCATCCCAGACATGTAGTAGGTGTTCAATTAATATTTAATAAGTAAAAAATATAAATTTGCAAACCCTTGTCACCCTCCCCAATATCTCTTGCATCCTTTTGACCCTTCTTCAGTACTATTACTACTGCCCTAAAAAACCTAAGCCCTAATCATCTCTACCTGGATTATTGTGAAACCACTTAACTAATTTCCCCCTGATAGTGGAAAACTATCATTACAATTAAGGTAGTTCTACTTAAAACACAGTTCTGCAATACTATTATCTGGTCTAATGTTTTCCAGGTAGGAATTCTTTCACTAAGCAATCAAGATCCTACTCCAATCTGACCCTTTATGAGCCTGATGCTCCAAGCAAACAAGATTATTTCCCATTTCTTAACCCATGTCCTACTTGTCCCCCTCCAAGTGTAGTAGATCAGGTTAACAATAATAAGTACCTAAATCAAACCCAGGGCATTGGGGATGTAGAGAAAGGATGGATTTAGAGAGATGCAAACTGAAAAGATAGGCTTACCCAGGCCCCATCTTTCTCCTTCCTTTCACAGGAGCTGTTAAAATTCTGTAAAGAAGGCCTAGCCTCATTCTGGAAATAATGTTGTTTGGTGCTGTCGAGTCAGTTCCAACTCATAGTGACCTTATGTACAACAGAATGAAACACTGCCCGGTCCTGAGCCATCCTCACAATCGTTGTTATGCTTGAGCCTATTGTTGCAGCCACTGTTAATCCATCTGATTGAGGGTCTTCCTCTTTTTTGCTGACCCTCTCCTTTACCAATCATGATGTCCATCTCCAGGGACTGATCCTTCCTGATAACATGTCCAAAGTACACGAGACGAAGTCTTTCCATCCTTGCTTCTAAGGAGCATTCTGGTTGTACTTCTTCCAAGACATATTTGTTCATTCTTTTGGCAGTCCATGGTATACGCAATATTCTTCTCCAACACCGTAATCCAAAGGCAGCAATTCTGAGGTCTTCTTTATTCATTGTCCAGCTTTCTCATGCATGTGAGGTGATTGAAAACACCATGGCTTGGGTCAGGCACACCTTAGTCCTTAAAGTGACAGCTTTGCTTTTTAATATTTTAATGATGTCTTTTGCAGATTTGGCCAATGAGATACGTCCTTTGATTTCTTGACTGCTGCTTCCATAGATGCTGATTGTGGGTCCAAGTAAAAAGAAATCCTTGACAACATGAATGTTTTCTACCTTTATCATGTTGTTGCTTATTGGTCTTCTTGTGAGGATTTTATTTTCTTTACGTTGAGGTGTAATACATATTGATGGTGCTAGTCTTTGATCTTCATCAATAAGTGCTTCAAGCCCTCTTCACCTTCAGGAAGCAATATTGTGTCATCTGAATATCCACCAAACCTGATGCCACATTTGTCTTCATTTAGTCAGCATACAGACTAAGTATAGTGAAAGGATACAAACCTGACACACAGCTTTCCTCATTTTAAACCATATAGTATCCCTTTGTTCTGTTCAAACAAATGCAACTTGATCTATGTCCAGGTTCCCCATAAGCAAAATTAAGTGTTCTAGAATTCCCATTCTTCATAATGTTATCCATAATTTGTCATGATCCAAACAGTTGAATGCCTTTGCATAGTCAATAAAACACAGGTAAACATAATTCTGGCATTCTCTGCTTTCAGCAAAGATCCATCTGACATCAGCAATGATATCCCTCCTTCCAATTCCTCTTCCGAATCTGGCTTAAATTTCTGGCAGTTCCCTGTGGATGTACTGCTGCACTTTTGAATGATGTTCAGCAAAATTTTATTTGCGTGTGATATTAATGATATCATTTGATAATTTCCACATTCTGTTGCATCACTTTTCTTCAGAATGGACACAAATGTGGATCTTTTCCAGTCAGTTGTCCAGGTAGCTATCTTCCAAATTTCTTGACATAGATGACTGGGTGCTTCCAGTGCTGCATCCATCTGTTGAAACATCTCATTTGGTATTCTGTCAATTCCTGGAGTCTTGTTTTGCACCAATGCCTTCAGTGCAGCAGCTTGGACTTTTTACTTCAGTACCATCGGTTCTTGGTCATATGCTACTTCCTGAAATGGCTGAACATCAACCAGCTCTTTTTGAAAGAGTGACTCTGTATTCCTTCCACCTTCTTTTGATGCTTCCTGCATCATTTAGTATTTTCCTCACAGAATCCTTCAGTATTGAAAGTCGAGGCTTGAATTTTCTCTTCAGTTCTTTCAGCTTGAAAAATTCCAAGTGCCTTTTTGGTTTTCTAACTCTAGGTCTTTGCACATTTCATTATAATACTTTGTCTTCTCGAGCTGCCCTTTGAAATCTTCTGTTCAGTTCTTTTACTTCATCATTTCTTCTATTTGCTTTAGCTACTCTACATTCAAGAGCACATCTCAGAGTATCTTCTGACATCCATTTTGGTCTTTTCTTTGTTTTCTTTCTTTTTAATCACCTCTTTCTTCCTTCAGTTATGAAGTTCCTTGATGTCATTTGCTATGCTACTGTTATTTCAAATACCAGCAGGGTCACCCTTGCTGGACAGCTTTCAGACTAAGACTAGGAAGAAGGACCTGGCCATCTACTTTGGAAAAAATTAGCCTGTGAAAATCTTACGAACAGCAGAGGAACATTGTCTGATATTTGCCCAAAGATGCGCTAACCCCTCAGGTTGAACGGCACTCAAAACACTACCAGAGAAGAGCTGCCTCCTCAAGATATAGTTGACCTTAATGATGCAAGCTGTCTGGACCTTCATTTACTGATGCAGTAGGACTCAAAATGAAATGAAACAGCTGCAAACATCCCTTAATAATACAAATGTGGAATGTATGAAGTTATGAATCTAGAAAAATTGGATGTCGTCAAAAATGAAATGGAACACATAAACACTGATATCCTAGGCATTAGTGAGCTGAAATGGACTGATATCGGCCATTTTGAATCAGGCAATCATATGATATACTATGCCAGGAATGACAAATTGAAGAGGAATGGCACTGCATTCATAGTCAAAAAGAACATTTCATGATCTGTTCTGAAGTACAACACTGTCAGTGATACAATAATATTCATATGCTTACAAGGAAGACCAGTTAATATGAATATTATTCAAATTTACTCACCAACCACTAAGGCCAAAGTTGAGGAAACTGAAGATTTTTACCAACTTCTGCAGTCTGAAATTGATCAAACATGCAATAAAGATTCATTGATAATTACTGGTGATTGAAATGTGAAAGTTGGAAACAAAGAAGAAGAATGGTAGTTGGAAAAAACGACCTTGGTGATAGAAATGATACTGGAGATCACATGATAGAATTTTTCAAGACCAACGACTTTTTCATTGTAAATACCATTTTTGCCAACATAAATGGTGACTATGCACGTGTATCATGTGAGATGAAATGCACAACAATCAAATTAACTACATCTGTGGAAAGAGACAATGGAAGTAATAATATTAGCCACCATTAATGTGCTAAACAATTATTCTAAGTGCTTTGTATGCATTAATTCACTTAATCTTCACAATAGCTCTTTGAGGTAGGTGCTACTGGTGCCCTCTTTTTACTTGTAAAGACACTGATGCAGATTTAGGATTAAGTGGTGGTTCAGTGATAGAATGCCTTCCATGTGGGAGAACCATGGTTTTATTTCTGGGAAATGCATCTCAAGCACAGCCACCACTCGTCTGTCAGTGCAGTCTTGTGTGTTGCTGTGATGTTGAGCAGATTTCAGCAGAGCTTTCAGACTAAGAGAGACTAGGAAGAAAAGCCTGGTGATATACTTCAAAAAATCAGCCAGTGAAAACCCTATGAAGCACAATGGAAGCACGGGTTAGCCATGAGTCATGGATGACTTGAGTGCAGCTAACAGGAACAACTTCCTCAAGGTCATATAATCACTGAAAATATCACAGCTGGGATGCAAACTCAGGTAGACTGACCCTGAGGCCTGTGGTATGAACTACTACACTATGTTACCAGATTCCTCTCTTAGCTTCCATGATAATGCCTATTTTTAATTTTCTGTTTCTCTTTGATAGCACTATCTACCCCTTCTTTATTGGCCTCTGCCAATATAGAAATCCCACAAAGTTCTGTTTTTTTATTCCTCTTATCTATAAGCTTGAATAGGTAACATCATTACTGAGCTTACTGTGTGTCAGACACAGGAAACTTGTATACTTTAACTCACTGACTCCTTTCAGCAACGCTTTGAGGTATGCACTATTGTTATCTTTATTTTGGGGATGAGAAAACCAAGGCATAGAGGTGATTTTACCAATGTCACACAGCCAGAAAATGGCAGAGCTTGAATTGGAACCCAGGTAGTCTGATTCCAGAGGCCACATCCTTTTTGTTCTTACAGTTGTTTTTCTTTCTTTCTTTCTTTTTTTTTTTGTGATTGAGAACCATAGCCTGGAGCTAGACCGTTAGGTTCAAATCTCAACTCTACCAATTCTAGATATGTAATCTTGGGCAAGTGACTTCACCTTTCTGAGCCTCAGTTTCCTTATCTGTATAAGGAGAATAATGGTAAAGTGAGTTAATTTACGGGATTCACTTAAAATAGTGTCTGACACCTAGTAAGCAGTACCTAAATGCTACCTCTTATTATTTTCTAAATAAAATCATTTCTGCTCAGCCCTCCAGGCAGGGCTGATGGCAAATACAAAACCAGACTTTTTTTGGGGGGGGGGGGGCGCTTTCTGAGACTAAAGCAGACTCAAGCAATCCAGAAAAATGGGGCCTGTGGTCATCAGCAGTCCCTCCTGGCTGCCGTCTGGTGTTCTTTGGTCCTGTCTCAAGTGGTCCATTCCAAGGCCTGGCAATCCTCCTTCAGCACCAAGCATCTGAACAAGAGCTCGCACTCTGATTTATAATACTATCCTGCCCCCTTCTGTGGATTATAGGCAATGAGTTAACTATGAAGTTTACTGACTGAACTTCACACACACTTGTAGTGATTTTGTTTTATTAGCTTCCACTTTGACCCCTATAAGGATGACTCCCAACCGTTATTGTCCCCATGAGGAAAAAAGGACAGAGAGATTAAGTGATAGGAGTGGAATTTGAATCCAAGCCTATATGACTCTCACATTCCCTGATTTTTCCTTTGCCTTTTTTATCCTTGCTGAAATACACTCAGTGATAATGACTGTCTATTGCCTACTTCAAAATCTGTTTCTCCTTCAGGAATTCTTCTCGTATTGTAGTATTTGTGCTGTAATTCTATGATGATTGTTCTCAAGTTGTTTATGGAGGCATGAATTATCCTCCTTACTAGACTTTAAAGTAGTTGAATGCAAGGGATAAGTTTTCCAATTCCTTGTTGAATTGATTTCTAGGCAGATATTAGCTATTTAGTCATAATCCATTAAAATGCAAGAAATTCAATTAAAATTAGTGTGGAGAAGAGCACTAAGATGAATGATGCATGATCTTCAGTACAGGGCACTCCATGATAACAGGTTTTAAGAAAGTGACCATTTCAGTGACAGAGTCTGTTTTTTACAAAACATGGCATGGAATCTCCCAAAACCTAGCTCACTTGCTGATTTATGACAAGGAATCAGTAAATATTTGTTGAATTAATATTTAGAGTTTCCTGAGGGGCTTCAATAAGTCTTGATCAAGTATTACTATATTCCCCCGGCATAGCCAAGAAAGGAAATGTTCTAAATAAGTGAGATTTGCAGGACATGAAAGATTTAACCATTTAAATGCTGCATTGTATTTTAATATTTTCAGTGAGAATCATTGCAAAGTTAATAATATAATTTCTGACTTTACTGTACTGAAATATGAGAGGTAATTTGATTTTTTCCTTAATAATTGGAGGTCATCTATAAAAATTCTCATTATGTGCACTGCTGTAGAAAGAGCCAAAGATATATATATTTTTTTATGTGGGTCACAGCAGTGATGAGATAATGTGTCCGAAGTATATAACTTCTTTCCTTGTTTTATGAAGCATGCAAAATGTTTCCATAACTGATCTCAGTTTCCTTTTTTATTTTCTACTTCTTTCCGTCAAAGTGGAATGAAGAAGGTGTAGTGAAGTACAGTTCAGGATATGGTAAAAGGTAGTTGCTTTTTTAGAAAATTGACAAGTATCTTAGGCTGGGTGCTGTAGAGAAGCAAAACCAGTAAAACATATAAATATATATATATAGATTTATATCAAGAAAATGGCTCACAGGGTTGTGGAGGCTTGAATGTCCTCAGTCGGTGGATCAGGCTGGAGGCGTCTCCTGATTCACGTAGCTTCAGGGGCTGGTGAACCCAAGATAGGCAGGTCAGATAGCGGGGCTCTTGCTCACAGACTACAAATCCGACAAATCCCAAGATCAGCAGGCAAGATGGCAGGTAAGATGCTAGCTCAAGTCCCAAGAACAGGAAGTCAGACAAGCAGGAGCCAGCTGCAGGATCCAGAGTGAGGAAAAGCCCATGAGCCTCTTCAGAAAGTCTACCTAGATTGAACACAGACAACACCTGCAAGGAAACTCCGTTTCAACTAATTAGCTACTCATAAGAGATCCCATCATGGAAGTTATCACATTATATCGAATCTCATCATGGAGGTCTCATCATACAACTGCCAAACTACATCATAACTGCCAAACCACTGAGAATCATGACCCAGGCAAGTTGGCACACAGCCTTAACCAGCACAGTCCACCCCTTGTCAACTTGGCACCTGAACACATCTTCTTGAACCATACGTAACCTCTGAATAAAAAGACAATTATAAAGTTATGCTTGTACTTAATATGATACAATGAACACACAACCAAATACACAATAGCCCTGTTTACATCTTATATTTTGTAAGAGAAGAAAACAAAAATATTAGATGCACACATGCAAAGCAGAAACACTCATAACAATTACAGTCCTCATTTCTGCAACTGGTCATGTAGTTGTAACTGGTATTAGTACTACCTTCTTCTCCAATACCCACTCTGCATTCCCTCTGCCCTCAGCAAGCACCTCAGCTGATTGTGGTTTTTGCTTGGTGGGATGACTCAAACCTTCATTCCTGAAGGGTCTGGGCCATTAGTAGTCATGTCAGAATTGGGTTGCTACAGTTTTCCATTGACTTTAATCACAAGCCATGGTAGTACTAAGAGATGCTCTAAGAGATCTTCGGGACTCCAAACATACTCTTCTTTACCTCTATTATGTAATATCAATCCAATTTCCTCTTGGTAATCAAGATCAATCACACCAGCCAATAAGTAACTCCCTCCTTTGCCTATTTATCCAGAGGCATAAGGAGCCCAAAGTTGCCAGGTAGCATTCTTAACTTCTAGTTCAACGGAATCAGTGATGTGTCTTCAGGTGAGAGCATTCCTCTCTTTGCAACTATGACCTCTAGACTCGCAGAGCATAAGGTCTCGGAGACAGGAAGCAAAAATTTTGCGAGGGGGTCACTAGGAGTAATAGTAAATGGTGCCATTCCCATTTCCACCCTTTGATTCCTGAACCCACGAATCCTGGCTACAGAAAAAATTGCACCATACATTGGACACTGGTTTAAAGCATATACAGCCTACTGGAGAACATTGCCCCAACCCTGCAAGGTATTACTACCCAGCTTGTGCCATAATTGTGTCTTTAGAAAGCCGTTCTATCAAGTCAGCTGCTTCAAGATAAAACCAGTGAACTCTATGAGCATGGACCCACTGCCACACTTCATTTACTGTGAAGTGAGTCCCTTGACCCGAGGCGATGCTATGTGGGGATACTACTAAGGCATTCTGTAAATTCACAGATTGTAGTTTTGGCAGAAGCATTGTTTGCGGGGAAGGCAAATCTGTATGCAGAGTAAGTGTCTATTCTAGTAAGAACAAAATGCTGCTTTATCCGTGATGGAAATGGTCCAATGTAATCAACTTGCCACCAGGTTGTTGGCTGGTCACCTCTTGGAATTATGCCATATCAGGGACTCAGTGCTGGTCTCTGCTGCTGGCAGATTGGGCACTCAACAGTGGCTTCAGCCAAGTTGGCTCCATCCAAGCAAAGTCAACAACCAGGTGCAGTGCTCAAAGTTCTGCCCACTGGGGGGAACTTCCTTCATCACTGTCTTTCAGAGAGTTCTCAAGAAGGGTCTTTAATGCTGCTGCTGTTCACTTTTGAGTGGTGCCTGCATAACATGTAGAACCATCTGTAAACCAAGAACGAGTTTTCTCTTAGTCAACTGATCATAAGGAACTTCCCATGAGGGTATAAGTGCAGACTGGGAGATGGAAGATAATGTGACAGGAGTAGAGATCATGGACATTTGGGCCACTTCCTCATGCAACTTACTTGTGCCTTCAGGTCGTGCTCAGACCCAATATGCCACTTCCATTTAAGGATGGAATGTTGCTATGCATGTTCATTCTTGTGGCTCTGTGGGTCAGACAACACCCAGTACATCATGGGCAACTCAAGCCACATGGTGACTTGGTGGCCCACGGTTAAGCATATAGTCTTCACTAAGTCCCACTAACAAGCCTAAAGATGTTTCTCAAAAGCGGAGTAGTTATCTGCAGAATATGGCAGGGCTTTGTTCCAAACTCCTAAGGGTCTGCATTGTGATTCACCGATAGGGCCCTGCCTTGAAATCGAAATAGAATCTTTATCTGCCGCTGACATTTCAGGCACCATTGGATCAGCTGGATCATATGGCCTAAGTGGCAGAACTGCTCGCATGGCAGCCTGAACCTGTTGCAGAGCCTTTTCTTGGTCTGAGCCCCATTCAAATCTAGCAGGTTTTCAAGTCACTTGATAAAGAGGCCAGAGTAGCACATCCAAACGTGGGATATGTTGCCTCCAAAATCCAAAGAGGCCCACTAGGCGTTGTGACTCATTTTAAGTTGTGGAGGGGCTAGGTGCAATAGCTTATCCTTCACTTTAGAAAAAAATATCTTGACATGTCCCACACCACTGGACCCCTAGAAATTTCCCTGAGGTGGAAGGCGCTTGAACTTTTGTTGTATTAATTTCCCATCCTCACACACAAGTGTTTTACCAATAAGTCCAGAGTCATTGATACTTCTTCCTTAATAGGATCAATCAGCATAATGTCATCAGTGTAATGGACCAGTGTGATCTTGTGGGAGGGAAAGGGATCAAGGTCTCTGTGAACTAAATTATGATATACGGCTGGAGTGTTGATATAGCTTGGAGGTAGGACACTGAATGTGTACTGCTGGCCTTGCCAGCTAAAGACAAATTGCTTCTGGTGGTCCTTTAAAACAGGTATGGAGAAAAAGCATTATCTAGATCATTAGCTGCATACCACGTACCAGGAGCTGAAGCTATAAAACTGCGTATGGAATAGCAGTTACAATTGGAGTCACTGCCTGGTTATGTTTTTAATAACCCACTGTTATTCTCCAATATCCATTTGTTTATTGCACAGGCCAAATAGGCGAGTTGAACAGAGATGTGTTGGGAATCCCCACTCCTGTATCCTTCAAGTCCTTGATGGTGGCTGTGATCTCTGCAATCCCTCCAGGAATGTGGTATTGCTTTTGATTTACTATTTTCCTAGGTAGGGGTAGTTCTAATGGCCTCTTTTTGGCTTTTCCTACCATAATAGCACTTACTGCACTTGTCAATGATCCAATATGGGGGTTCTGCCAGTTATTGAGTATATCTATTCCAATTATGCATTCTGGAACTGAGGAAGTCACCACAGGATGGGTTTGGGGACTCACTGAACCTACTGTGAGATGCACCTGAGCTAAGGCTACATTAATAACCTGACCTCCATATGCTCCCACTCTGACTGGTGGGACACAGTGACGTTTTAGGTCTCCTGAAATTAGTGTCAGTTCAGAGCCAGTGTCCAGTAATCCTTGAAAATCTGATCATTTCCTTTTCCCCCAATGAATAGTCACTCTAGTAAAAGGCCATAAATCATTTTGGGGAAGGTTGGGAGAAAGAAAAACAGTATGCATTTTTGGAAGTGTAGTGGAGTCCTTCCTCAAAGGGACCTGACCGCCCCTTCATTCAAGGGGTTGGAGGTCTGTAAACTTGCTCAAGTTTGGGAATTGATTGAGGGGCTGTTACTCTCTATTCTGGAGATTCGAGTTAGACTGCCGTCACTTGACCTAGAATTGGTCCTCTTCTACAGATCAAGTAAATATTTAGCAGATTTCCTATCTATTTCACTCCTAGAGATATCACTCGAGGTTGGCAATTGAAGTGGCATTGTAATTCAGTCACTTTAACAATAAGATTTTGGGTTTGGTTTTCAGCAATATCAGCTTTGTTACTACAAGAAATAAGGCTTTCTTTCAAGACACAGGTGGAAACTCTGAAGTCATTTATGCAGCACTTGAGCTTTAACTCTAAAGCACTGAGTTCATTTCTTTCTTTCACTACTTTATCCAGCAAAAGTTGGGCCAATGAATCTGCTTTCTTATACTTCTCATTATGACAAAACTGTAGAAAGCTATCAAACATGTGATCACCCAAAGCCTCACCTTTCACCAATACATGATTTATTGATGGTGATATTATGTATATTTCTACTGCCACCTCACACCATGGGTTAGCAGTGCCCTCTTTACTACTGGAAGCAGAGTCTTCAACATATTTAAGACTAACCAGACTTGAGAAACAATTTAGAAAACTCATCCTTAAAATTTTGTTTATCTAGAGCCACTCTTCATACCAAATGTTTTAGGCTGTGTTCTCTAGAGAAGCAAAACCAGTAAAGCATAAAAATATATACATAGATTTATATCAAGGAAATGGGTCGCAGGGTTGTAGAGACTGGAATGTCCTAAGTCAGTGGGTCAGGCTGGAGGTTTCTTCTGATTCACGTAGCTACAGGGGCTGGTGAACCCAAGGGAGGCAGGTCAGACAGCAGGATTCTTGCTCAACGGCTGCAAAGACTGACAAATCCCAAGATCAGTAGGCAGAACGGCAGGTAAGCTGCTAGGTCAAGTCCAAAGAACCAGAAGTCAGATGAACAGGAACCAGCTGCAGGATTCAGAGCTAGCAAAAGCCCTTGAGCCTTACCATAAAGTCCCCCTACATTGAATGCAGGCCACACCCCCAAAGAAACTCCCTTCCAACTGATTGGCTACTTACAGCAAATCCCATCATGGAGGTGATCACATGATATCAGATCTCATCATGGAGGTGATCACATCATCATATGACTGCCAGACTACATAATAACTGCCAAACCACTGAGAATTGTGGCCCAGACAAGTTGACACACAACATTATCTCAAGTAAATCAAAAGCCAAAGCAAATGCCCTCAAAGTGATAATTTCATTTTTTAGAAACTCTATACCAGTACCACCTGCAAAGTAGTTCAATAAAAAAGAAGACTAAAGTGAGAGTCAAAAGCCTTCTGTTCTGGTCCCAGCTCAACTACTTGGCTGTGTGATCCTTAGCTAGTCCTATGCTCCTTTCCGAACTTCAGTTGCCTTATCTGTAAAATGAAGATTACAATACCTAGTTAAGGTTGTTTTGAAATTAAATGAAGGTGCTTTAGTAACTAAAGTTCTATACAAACTAGAAATATTATTATGGGGAATATATTATTAGTGTCCTTTGATCTATCAGGGTTTTTTCTAACGCTATCAGTTATTTTAATATCAGTAACACAAAGCACCATATCAGTCTCATTGTCATCTTTAATCTACACTTGAATCACAACTACATTAAGTTGATTGATGGGATATGAAGGAAGGATATTCCTCAAAACCTGGAGAAATTGTTCAGGTGCATATTGGAGAGTGCTTGCTCCAAGCTCCCAAATACATCCTTGTCAAAAAAAAAAAAGACATGTCTGAAAACAGAACACTGAATTCAAATGTTCTACAAATCCTCTGTTTTATGATAGTCTACAGCCTATTGTATTTTTGTTTCAATCTAACTTAACAGTCTTTTATCATTTCAGAAATATCTTCTGGCCTAACTCCACACTAACAACTACTTCAAAAGAACTACAGAAATTCAAAAGGGAACACAAAACTAACAGGTGTCTACAAAGACACTGAAAACCAAAATGTAACTACTATACCTCCTGGTATTTACAGTATCCTTCCTGTACTAAATGAGATTAATTTTTTAATAAGGAAAGGTGGGCCATTTTGTAAAACTGTCTCTGTAATGCAAGCAATTATAGAAACACAGTTGGTTCCATTTTAGCACTGCTGTTGCTATAAGGTCACTATGAGTTGGAATCGACTTGATGACAAGTTATTGTTTAAAAAACAATGAACTCTTCTGTAATTTTTAGTCCTAATTTTTCTTGCATGTCGCCCTGTCTCCAGGTAGAGGTAGCCCAGCAAGACTCCTTGTTTGATGGCAGTGTTCAAGGAAGGAAGAGTAAGAGAAAAGTTTTGAAGGATAAAGTAAACGCATGGACTTGGGAGGAAGAACACTTCAGACTGAGAAAACAGTATATGCAAAGGCAAATTTGAGGAGGGGAGGGCGGAGAGTGGAATTCTCTTCTGAAGTTTCCAGGAGAAGAGCAGTGGGATATAAAATTGAAGAGGCAGAAAGAGAAAAAGCCATAAGGTGGGAAGGGACAAGGCCATGAGACTAACATTTATATTAGTTTTCTAGGGCCCCTGTTGCAAAGTACCACAAACTGGGTGACTTAAAACAATAAAAACTTCTTATCTCACAGTTCTGGAGGCTAGGAATCCAAAATCAAGGTGTTGTCAGGGCCATTCTCTCTCTGAAAGCTCAAAGAGAAGATCCTTATTTGCCTCTTCTTAGCTTATGGTGGGTCCTGGAAATCTTTGGCATTCCAACATCTGCCTCCATCTTCACATGACCATCCTTGTCTCCTGTCTATCTCTATGAACACCAGTCATATTGGATTAGTGCCCAACCAACTCCAATATAGCCTCATGGTTACTAATAACATCTTCAAAGACCCAGTTTTCAAACAAGGCCACACTCGCAGGCACTAGACTTTAGGACCTCAACATATGTTTCTAAGGGAACACAAGTCAATCCATAACAGTTTACATTTTAAAAAACAAACAAGCAAAAAAAAAAAAAAATCCCGTGATGTCGAGTCTATTTCGACTCTTAACGACTCTATAGGACAGAGCAGAACTGCCCCATACAGTTTCCGAAGAGTACTTGGGGGATTCGAACTGCCGGAATTTTTTTATTTTTATTGTACTTTAAGTGAAAGTTTACACACCTTCTTGTATACTCCTAATTGCTCTCCCCCTAATGGGACACCCACTCCTTTCCTCCAGTCTCCCTTTTCATGTCCATTCCATCAGCTTCAAACCCCCTCTACCCTCTCATCTCCCCTCCAGATAGGAGATGCCAACGTAGTTTCAAGTGTCTACTTGATCCAAGAAGTTCATTCTTCACCAGCATCTTTTTCTATCCCATTGTCCAGTCCAATCCCTGTCTGAAGAGTTGGCTTTGGGAATGGTTCCTGTCTTGGGCTAACAGAAGGTCTGGGGGCCATGACCACCGGGGTCCTCCTAGTCTCTGTCAGATTATTAAGTCTAGTCTTTTTACGAGAACTTGGGGTCTGCATCCCACTGCTCTCCTGCTCCCTCAGGGGTTCTCTGTTGTGTTCCCTGTCAGGGCAGTCATTTGTTGTAGCCAGGCACCATCAAGTTCTTCTGGTCTCAGGCTGATGTAGTCTCTGGTTTATGTGGCCCTTTCTGTCTCTTGAGCCCGTAATTACCTTGTGTCCTTGGTGTTCTTCAATCTCCTTTGGTCCAGGTGAGTTCAGACCAATTGATGTATCTTAGATGGCCCCTTGCTAGTGTTTAATATCCCAGACGCTGCTCTCCAAAGTGGGATGCAGAATGTTTTCTTAATAGATTTTATTATGCCAATTGACTTAGATGTCCCCTGAAACCATGGTCCCCAAACCTCCACCCCTGCTACGCTGGCCTTCAGAGCATTCATTTGTTCAGGAAACTTCTTTGCTTCTGGTTTAGTCCAATTGTGCTGACCTCCCCTGTATTGTGTGTTGTCTTTCCCTTCACCTAAAGTAGTTCTTATCTACTATCTAATTAGTGAATACCCCTCTCCCTCCCACCCTCCTCTCTTAACCATCAAAGAATATTTTCTTCTCTCTTTAAACTATTTCTCCAGTTCTTATAATAGTGGTATTACACATTATTTGTCCTTTTGCAACTGACTAATTTCACTCAGCATACCTTCCAGATTTCTCCATGTTATGAAATGTTTCATAGATTCATCATTGTACTTTGTTGATGCATAGTATTCCATTGTGTGAATATACCATAATTCATTTATCTATTCATCCATTGATGGGCATCTTGGTTACTTCCATCTTTTTGCTAATGTAAACAGTACTGCAACGAACATGGGTGTGCATACATCTGTTCGTGTAAAGGCTCTTATTTCTCTAGGATATATTCCAAGGAGTGGGATTACTGAATCCTATGGTAGTTCTATTTCTAGCTTTTTAAGGAAGTGTCAAATCAATTTCTAAAGTGGATGTATCATTTTACATTCCCACCAGCAGTATATGAGTGTTCCAGTCTCTCCACAGCCTCTCCAGCATTTACTATTTTGTGTTTTTTTGGATTAATGCCAGCTCTGTCGGAGTGAGATGGAATCTCATTGGAGTTTTGATTTGCGTTTCTCTAATGACTACTGATTGTGAGCATTTCTTCATGTATTGGTTAACTACCCGAATGTCTTCTTTAGTGAAGTGTCTTTTCATATCTTTTGCCCATTTTTTAATTGGGTTATTTGTCTTTTTGTAGTTGAGTTTTTGCAGCATCATGTAGATTTTAGAGATCAGGTGCTGATCAGAAATGTCATAGCCAAACATTTTTCCCCAGGCTGTAGGTAATCTTTTTACTCTTTTGGTGAAGTCTATGGATAAGTCTATGGGGCAGTTCTACTCTGTCCTATAGGGTCGCTATGAGTCGGAATTGACTCGAGGCACTGCGTTTTTTGATTTTTAATACGGATGAGCATAGGTGTTTGATTTCCAGGAGCTCCCAGTTACCTAGTTTTTCTTCTGCATTGTTAGTAATGTTTTCTATGTTGTTTATGCCATGTATTAGAGCTCCTAGTGTTGTCCCTATATTTTTTCCATAATCTTCATAGTTTTGGATTTTATGTTTAGGTCTTTGATCCATTTTGAGTTGGTTTTTGTGCATGCTGTGAGGTATGGGTCCTGATTCATTTTTTTTTGCAGATGGATATTCACTTATGCCAGCCACATTTGTTAAAAAGACTGTCTTTTCCCCATTTAACTGATTTGAGGCCTTTGACAAATATCAACTGCTCATATGTGAATGGATTTATGTCTGGATTCTCAATATTATTCCATTGGTATACGTACCTGTTGTTGTACCCGTACCAGTCTGTTTTGACTACTGTGGCTGTACAATAGGCTCTAAAATCAGGTAGAGTAAGGCCTCCCATTTTGTTCTTCTTTTTCATAATGCTTTACTTAACTGGGGCCTCTTTCCCTTCCATATAAAGTAGATAGCTTTTGGTAGAATAGACATTTTTTCCAATGTTAAGTCTTCCTATCCATGAGCAAAGTATGTTTTTCCACTTATGTAGGTCTCTTGGTTTCTTAAAGAAGTGTTTTGTAGCTTTCTACATTTTTACATCTCTAGTAGGATTTATTATGGGTAGGTATGAAATTAGTGCTATCATTTTGATGTCTTTTTTGTGTGTTGTTGACAGTTTCTTTTTCCCACTTAATTTTATATGCTGAGTAGATTATATGGTGTCCTTTCCTCATAGTCATTGTTGTTGATTTTGTTTTTGCTGAGCCTCTGCTTTTTTTTCGTGTATTTTATTTCCCCCCACGTGTCTGTCAGTTTCTTGTACTGTGGAGGCTTGTGTGTTGCTGTGATACTGGAAGCTATGCCACTGGTATTCAGACACCAGCAGGGTCACCCATGGAGGACAGGTTTCAGCTGAGCTTCCAGACTAAGACAGACTAGGAAAAAGACCTGCCAGTCTACTTCTGAAAAGCATTAGCCAGTAAAAACTTTATGAATAGGAGCAGAACATTGTCTGATATAGTGCTGGAAGATGAGTCCCCCAGGTTGGAAGGCACTCAAAAGATGACTGGGGAAGAACTGCCTCCTCAAAGTAGTAGACCTTAATGATGTGGATGGAGTAAAGCTTTCAGGACCTTCATTCGCTGATGTGGCACGACTCAAAAAGGGGAAAAAACAGCTACAGACATCCATTGATAATTGGAACCTAGAATGTACGAAGTATGAATCTAGGAAAATTAGAAATCATCAAAAATGAAATGGAATGCATAAAAATTGATATCCTAGGCATTAGTGAGCTGAAATGGACTGGTATTGGCCATTTTGAATCGAACAATCATATAGTCTACTATGCTCAGAATGACAACTTGAAGAGGAATGGTGTTGCATTCATTGTCAAAAAGAAAGTTTCAAGATCTATCCTGAAGTACAATCCTGTCAGTGATTGGATAAAGTCCATAGGTCTACAAGGGTTATTATTCAAAATTACACACCAAACACTAGGGCCAAAGATGAAGAAATAGATTTTTATCAGCTGCTGCAGTGAGAAATTGTTTGAACATGCAATCAAGATGCATTGATAATTACTGGTGATAGGAATGTGAAAGTTGGAAACAAAGAAGGCTCAGTAGTTGGAAAATATGGCCTTGGTGACAGAAACAATGCCAGAGATCGAATGATAGAATTTTACCAGACCAACGACTTCTTCATTGTAAATACCTTCTTTCACCAACATAAACGGCGACTATACACATGGACCTCGCCAGATGGAACACACAGAAATCAAATTGACTACATCTGTGGAAAGAGATGATGGAAAAGCTCAATATCATCAGTCAGAACAAGGCCAGGGGCTGACTGTGGAATAGACCATCAATTGCTCATATGCAAGTTCAAATTGAAACTGAAGAAAATCAGAGCAAGTCCATGAGAGCCAAAATATGACCTTGAGTATACCCCACCTGAATTTAGATACCATCTGAAGAATAGATTTGATGCATTGAACACTAGTGACCGAAGAACAGATGAGTTGTGGAATGACATCAGGGACATCATCCATGAAGAAAGCAAGAGGTCATTGAAAAGACAGGAAGGAAAGAAAAGACCAAGATAGAAGTCAAAGGAGACTCTTAAACTTGCTCTCAAACATTGAGCATCTAAAGTAAAAAGAAGAATTAATGAAGTAAAGGAACTGAACGGAAGATTTCAAAGGGCAGCTCAAGAAGACAGTAAAGTATAATGGCATGTGCAAATAGCTGGAGATAGAAAACGAAAAGGGAAGAACACGCTCAGTGTTTCTCAAACTCAAAGAACTGAAGAGAAAATTCAAGGCTCGTGTTGCAATAGTGAAGGTTTCTAAAGGGAAAATATTAAACGATGCAGGAAGCATCAAAAGAAGATGGAAGAAATACACAAAGTTATTACAACAAAAAGAATTAGTTGATGTTGAACCATTTCAAAAGGTGGCATATGATTAAGAACCAATGGTACTGAAGCAAGAAGTCCAAGCTGCTCTGAAGGTATTGCCAAAAATAAGGTTCCATGAATTGATAGAATATCAGTTGAGATGTTTCAACAAACAGATGCAGTGCTGGAGGTGCGCACTTGTATATGCCAAGAAATATGGAAGACAGCTTCCTGGCCAACTGACTGGAAGAGATCCATATTTATGCCTATTCCCAAGAAAGGTGATCCAACCGAATGTGGAAATTATAGACCAATATCATTAATATCGGCACTAGTTTTTTTTTTATCATTAATATCACATGCAAGCAAAATTTTGCTGAAGATCATTCAAAAGCGGCTGCAGCATATATTGACAGGGAACTGCCAGAAATTCCAGCCAGTTTCAAAAGAGGACGTGGTACTAGGGATATCATTGCTCATGTCAGATGGATCCTGGCTGAAAGCAGACAATACCAGAAGGATGTTTACCTGTATTTTATTGACTATGCAAAGGCATTCGACTGTGTGGATTATAACAAATTATGGATAACATTGCAAAGAATGGGAATAGCAGAACACTTAAGTGTGCTCATGAGGAACCTTTACATGAATCAAGAGGCAGTTGTTCGGACAGAACAAGAGGATACTGATTGGTTTAAAGCCAGAAAAGGTGTGTGTCAGGGTTGTATTCTTTCACCATACCTATTCAATCCCTGTGCTGTGAAAATAATACCAGAAGCTGGACTGTATGAAGGACAGGGCATCAGGATTGGAGGAAAACTCATTAACAACGTGTGTTATGCAGATGACACAACCTTGCTTGCTGAAAGTGAAGAGGACTTGAAGCACTTGCTAATTAAAATCAAAGGCCACAGCCTTCAGTATGGATTGCACTTCAACATAAAGAAAACAAAAATCCTCACAACTGGACTAATGAGCACCATCATGATAAACGGAGAAAAGATTGAAGTTGTTAAGGATTTCATTTTACTTGGATCCACAAACAAAAGCCATGGAAGCAGGAGGGGGCCAAGATGGCTGACTAGGTAGACACTACCTCGGATCCCTCTTGCAACAAAGACTCGGAAAAACAAGTGAATCGATCACATACATGACAATCTACAAACCCCGAACAACAAACACAGATTTAAAGAGTTGACCTAAGTGACAGAGACGGAGAACGAACAACTACGGGGAAGCAGCGATTGTTTTCAGAGCCTGGAGCCAGCGTCCCAGTCAGGTAACCTTGGCGCCGGGCTTAGGACTGGGCACAGGAGAGCTGAACACAACATCCTGTGATGGCGCAAACATGGGGCGCAGCCTTCCCCCCCCGAACTGACCCCGGGATGGGGCCCAGCCGGTCCGCGCGGGTGGAGCGGCGACGTGGCTGGTGGGAGGAGAAGTCCCCGGGAGGCAGTGACTGGTTTTGGAGCCTGGAGTGCAGCATCCCAGCCGGGGAACCTTGGCGCCAAGCTTTGGAATGGGCACAGGGGAGCTGAGCACGGCATCCTGTCACGGCACAAACATGGGGCGCAGCCCTACCCCCCTAAACTGACCCCCGGAGGGGGCCCAGATGGTCTGTGCCGGCGGCGGGAGGAGAAGTCCCTGGAGGCATCGACTGATTTTGGAGCCAGGAGTGCACTGTCCCAGCCGGGGAACCTTGATGCTTGGCTTTGGACTGGCAGCGGAGGAACTGACCGGGGCTTCAGCGGGCCAGACCCATGGGGGCAATCTCTACACAGCCAGCACACATAGGCGACACACCCCTCGGGAATCTCAGATAAAATAGTCATTCCAAGCAAGATAAGCAACTTTGGCTATATTCCGGGGGGCTATGCTCTCCTGTTTTTCTGAACCCTCCCCTCCCCTCCCCTTCCCAGGCGGCTTCATTAACATTGGAATTTCCTGAGCCAGAGGGAGAACGGCTCCGGCTCCTCGGCTTTTCTTTCCCTTTTTTTTTTTTTGGTCTTTTCCTAACCCATTCTTCCGGCCTGAGAGAAGCAACCACAAAAACCCAGGGACCAAAAATCCTTCCCTAATTGGACTAAAAACACAGAACCAGCTCCAGCCAAGCATATATGATCCATATCTTGGGCTTTCATCCCTACAGGGAACAAGGTGGCTATTATAATGCAAAGGCATTTCTGATAGGGATCTGACTGCATTTTTTTAAGCGGATTTACTGGCAAAACAAGTTTCCCAGGTCTGATATCTGTGCTTATTCAACAGAGCCCTAACTGACCCACAACAGGGAATTGAGGGCTGAAGCTCCCCCCAGACCACCTAGCCTCTTGCCTTAGGGGTCTAAAGAGGGTGACACCTACCAATCTGTAGATGTACTTGCATTGGGGGCCTAAGGTACAGCTGCAGAGCCCTCCCACCAAGGTGCTTTAGGAATAGAGACACACCTACCTCACTGACACTTGGGGGAAACCTGTCAGCATCCTGCCCCCTCGGGGTGTGAACCCCAGCTGGTAATAGAATCTGGTGCACAAAACTATCACCACTACTTCTCAAGGTGGATAGGTGTTAGGGTGCAGCACACATGATGATGACTCAAAATCAGATTCTACTCAAGAATAGTGAATAGACACAGGCATATATATCTGGCAACAGCCCAAACCAGCTGGTAATAGGTCCTAAATAAGTCAAGGGCTACAACAATCAAGACAGCACAATCTAGTAGCCCATCCACGTATATTGAAAGAAAACAAAACAAGATAAGACTCAGTGAGCAAATATAGACTAAATCACTACAATATCTTAGTGATGGCTCGGAGACAGCAGTGATATCAAACCACATAAAGAAGCAGACCATGACAGCTTCTCCAACCCCCCAAACAAAAGAATCAAAATCTTTCTCAAATGAAGATACAATCCTGGAATTCTCAGATACAGAATATAAAAAACTAATTTACAGAATGCTTCAAGACATCAGGCATGACCTCAGAAATAAAATAAGGCAAACTGCAGAAAAAGCCAAGGAACACACTGATAAAAAAGTTGAAGAACTCAAAAAGATTATTCAAGAACATAGTGGAAAAATTAATAAGTGGCAAGAATCCATAGAGAGACAGCATGCAGAAATCCAAAAGATTAACAATAAAATTACAGAATTAGACAACGCAATAGGAAGTCAGAGGAGCAGACTCAAGCAATTAGAATGCAGACTGGGAAATCTGGAGGACCACGGAATTAACACCAACATAGCTGAAAAAAAATCAGATAAAAGAATTAAAAAAATGAAGAAACCCTAAGAATCATGTGGGACTCTATCAAGAAGGATAACTTGTGTGTGATTGGAGTCCCAGAACAAGGAGGGATAACAGAAAATACAGAGAGAATAGTTGAAGATCTGCTGACAGAAAACTTCCCTGACATCATGAAAGACGAAAGGATATCTATCCAAGATGCTCATCGAACCCCATTTAAGATTGATCCAAAAAGAAAAACACCAAGACATATTATCATCAAACTTGCCAAAACCAAAGATAAACAGAAAATTTTAAAAGCAGCCAGGGAGAAAAGAAAGGTCTCCTACAAAGGAGAATCAATAAGAATAAGTTCAGACTACTCAGCAGAAACCATGCAGGCAAGAAGGGAATGGGATGACATATACAGAGCACTGAAGGAGAAAAACTGCCAGCCAAGGATCATATATCCAGCAAAACTCTCTCTGAAATATGAAGGCAAAATTAAGATATTTACAGGTAAACACAAGCTTACAGAATTTGCAAAAACCAAACCAAAGCTACAAGAAATACTAAAGGAAATTGGTCAGAAAACCAATAATATCAGATACCAGCACAACACAAGGTCACAAAACAGAACATCCTGATATCAACTCAAACAGGGAAATCACAAAAACAAATTAAGATTAATTTTAAAGAAATGCTCAAAACAGGGAATCATTGAAGTCAATATGTAAAAGATCACAATAATCAAAAAGAGGGACGAAATACAGGTGGCATAGAACTGCCATATGGAGAGGGATACAAGGCGATATAGGACAATACAAGTTACGTTTTTACTTAGAAATATAGGGGTAAATATTAAGGTAACCACAAAGAGGTATAACAACTCCATAACTCAAAATAAAAACCAAGAAAAACGTAACGACTCAGCAAACATAAAGTCAAATACTATGAAAATGAGGATCTCACAATTTACAAAGAAAAACGTCTCAGCACAAAAAAGTATGTGGAAAAATGAAATTGTCAACAACACACATAAAAAGGCATCAAAATGACAACACTAAACACTTACTTATCTATAATTACGCTGAACGTAAATGGACTAAACGCACCAATAAAGAGACAGAGAGTCTCAGACTGGATAAAGAAACATGACCCGTCTATATGCTGCCTACAAGGGACACACCTTAGACTTAAAGACACAAACAAACTAAAACTCAAAGGATGGAAAAAAGTATATCAAGCAAACAATAAGCAAAAAAGAAGAGGAGTAGCAATATTAATTTCTGAAAAAATAGACTTTAGACTTAAATCCACCACAAAGGATAAAGAAGGACACTATATAATCATAAAAGGGACAAGTGATCAGGAAGACATAACCATATTAAATATTTATGCACCCAATGACAGGGCTGCAAGATACATAAATCAAATTTTAACAGAATTGAAAAGTGAGATAGATACCTCCACAATTATAGTAGGAGATTTCAACACACCACTTTCGGAGGACAGAACATCCAGTAAGAAGCTCCATAGAGACACGGAAGGCCTGATTACAACAATCAACCAACTTGACCTCATTGACTTATACAGAACTCTCCACCCAACTGCTGCAAAGTATACTTTTTTTCCTAGCGCACATGGAACATTCTCTAGAATAGACCACATATTAGGTCATAAAACAAACCTTTGCAGAATCCAAAACATCGAAATATTACAAAGCATCTTCTCAGACCACAAGGCAATGAAACTAGAAATCAAGAACAGAAAAACTAGGGAAAAGAAATAAAATACTTCGAAAATGAACAATACCCTCCTGAAAAAAAGACTGGGTTATAGAAGATATTAAGGAGGGAATGAGGAAATTCATAGAATGCAAAGAGAATGAAAATACTTCCTATCAAAACCTCTGGGACACAGCAAAAGCAGTGCTCAGAGGCCAATTTATATCGATAAATGCACACATACAAAAAGAGGAAAGAGCCAAAATCAGAGAACTGTCCCTACAACTTGAACAAATAGAAAGTGAGCAACAAAAGAATCCATCAGGCACCAGAAGAAAACAAATAATAAAAATTAGAGCTGAACTAAATGAATTAGAGAACAGAAAAACAATTGAAAGAATTAACAAAGCCAAAAGCTGGTTCTTTGAAAAAAATTAACAAAATTGATAAACCATTGGTTAGACTGACTAAAGAAATACAGGAAAGGAAACAAAGGACAAAAACCACATGATCCATTCAATTGATGCAGAAAAGATATTTGACAAAGTCCAATACCCATTTATGATAAAAACTCTCAGCAAAATAGGAATTGAAGGAAAATTCCTCAACATAATAAAGGGCATCTATACAAAGCCAACAGCCAACATCATTCTAAATGGAGAGAACCTGAAAGCATTTCCCTTGAGAATGGGAACCAGACAAGGATGTCCTTTAACACCGCTCTTATCAACATTGTGCTAGAAGTCCTAGCCAGAGCAATGAGGCTAGACAAAGAAATAAAGGGCATCCGGATTGGCCAGGATGAAGTAAAATTATCTCTATTTGCAGATGACGTGATCTTATACACAGAAAACCGTAAGGAATCCTCCAGAAAACTACTGAAACTAATAGAAGAGTTTGGCAGAGTCTCAGGTTATAAGATAAACATACAAAAATCACTGGGATTCCTCTACATCAACAAAAAGAACATCGAAGAGGAAATAACCAAATCAATACCATTCACAGTAGCCCTCAAGAAGATAAAATACTTAGGAATAACTCTTACCAAAGATGTAAAAGACCTATACAAAGAAAACTACAAAGTACTAGTGCAAGAAACTAAAAAGGACCTACTTAAGTGGAAAAACATACCTCGCTCATGGATAGGAAGACTTAACATAGTAAAAATGTCTATTCTACCAAAAGCCATCTATACATATAACGCACTTCAGATCCAAATTCCAATGTCATTTTTCAATGTGATAGAGAAACAAATCACCAACTTAACATGGAAGGGAAAGAAGCCTCAGATAAGTAAAGCATTACTGAAAAAGAAGAAGAAAGTGGGAGGCCTCACTCTACCTGATTTTAGAACCTATTATACAGCCACAGTAGTCAAAACAGCCTGGTACTGGTACAACAACAGACACATAGACCAGTGGAACAGAATTGAGAACCCAGATATAAATCCATCCACATATGAGCAGCTGATATTTGACAAAGGCCCAGTGTCAGTTAATTGGGGAAAAGATAGTCTCTTTAACAAATGGTGCTGGCATAACTGGATATCCATTTGCAAAAAAATGAAACAGGACCCATACCTCACACTAAGCACAAAAACTAACTCCAAGTGGATCAAAGACCTAAACATAAAGACTAAAACAATAAAGATCATGGAAGAAAAAATAGGGACAACCTTAGGAGCCCTAATACAAGGCATAAACAGAATACAAAACATTACCAAAAATGACAAAGAGAAACCAGATAACTGGGAGCTCCTAAAAATCAAACACCTATGCTCATCTAAAGACTTCACCGAAAGAGTAAAAAGACCACCTACAGACTGGGAAAGAATTTTCAGCTATGACATCTCCGACCAGCGCCTGATCTCTAAAATCTATATGGTTCTGTCAAAAACTCAACCACAAAAAGACAAACAACCCAATCAAGAAGTGGGCAAAGGATACGAACACACACTTCACTAAAGAAGATATTCAGGCAGCTACATGAGAAAATGCTCTTGGTCATTAGCCATTAGAGAAATGCAAATTAAAACTACGATGAGATTCCCGCTGGCATTAATCCAAAAAACACAAAATAATAAATGTTGGAGAGGCTGCGGAGAGATTGGTACTCTTATACACTGCTGGTGGGAATGTCAAATGGTACAACCACTTTGGATATCTATCTGGCGTTATCTTAAACAATTAGAAATAGAACTACCATACAACCCAGAAATCCCACTCCTCAGAATATACCCTAAAGAAATAAGAGCCTTCACACAAACAGATATATGCACACCCATGTTTATTGCAGCTCTGTTTACAATAGCTAAAAGCTGGAAGCAACCAAGGTGTCCATCAACGGATGAATGGTTAAATCAATTGTGGTATATTCACACAATGGAATACTACACATAGATAAAGAATAGTGACGAATCTGTGAAACATTTCATAACGTGGAGGAAGCTGGAAGACATTATGCTGAGCGAAATTAGACAGAGGCAAAAGGACAAATATTGTATAAGACCACTATTATAAGATCTTGAGAAATAGTATAAACTGAGAAGAACACATACTTTTGTGGTTACGAGGAGGGCGAGGGAGGGAGGGTGGGAGAGGGTTTTTTACTGATTAATTAGTAGATAAGAACTGCTTTAGGTGAAGGGAAGGACAATACTCAATACATGGAAGGTCAGCTCAACTGGACTGGACCAAAAGCAAAGAAGTTTCCGGGATAAACTGAATGCTTCAAAGGTCAGCAGAGCAAGGGCGGGGGTTTGGGGACCATGGTTTAAGGGGACTTCTAAGTCAATTGACAAAATAATTCTATTATGAAAACATTCTGCATCCCACTTTGAAATGTGGTGTCTGGGGTCTTAAATGTTAACAAGCGGCCATCTAAGATGCACCAATTGTTCTCAGCCCACCTGGATCAAAGGAGAATGAAGAACACCAAGGTCACAGGATAACTAAGAGCCCAAGAGACAGAAAGGGCCACATGAACCAGAGACCTACATCATCCTGAGACCAGAAGAACTAGTTGGTGCCCGGCCACAACCGATGCCTGCCCTTACAGGGAGCACAACAGAGAACCCCTGAGGGAGCAGGAGATCAGTGGGATGCAGACCCCAAATTCTCATACAAAGACCATACTTAATGGTCTGACTGAGACTAGAGGAATCCCGTCGCTCATGGTCCCCAAACCTTCTGTTGGCTCGGGACAGGAACCATTCCCGAAGACTACTCATCAGACATGAAAGGGACTGGACAGTGAGTAGGAGAGAGATGCTGATGAAGAGTGAGCTAATTATATCAGGTGGACACTTGGGACTGTGTTGGCATCTCCTGTCTGGAGGGGGGATGGGAGGATAGAGAGAGTTGGAAGCTGGCAAAATTGTCACGAAAGGAGAGACTGGAAGGGCTGACTCATTAGGGGGAGAGCAAGTGGGAGTACTGAGTAAGGTGTATATAAACTTATATGTGACAGTCTGACTTGATTTGTAAACGTTCACTTGAAGCTCAATAAAAGTTAATAAAAAAAAAATAACACCCTTCCTTAAAAAAAAAGCCATGGAAGCAGCTGTGAAGAAATGAAAATACACATTGCATTGTGTAAGTCTGCTGCAAAGGACCTCTTTAAAGTGTTGAAGAGCAAAGTTGTCACCTTGAAGACTAAGGTGTGGCTGACCCAAGCAATGGCATTTTCAGTCACACCATATGCATGTGAATGCTGGTCAATGAATAAGGTAGACGGAAGAAGAATTGATGCCTTTGAATTGTGGTGTTGGCAAAGAATACTGAATATACCATGTACTGCCAAAAGAACGAACAGATTTGTCTTGGAATAGGTACAACCAGAATGCTCCTTAAAAGCAAGGATGGTGAGACTGTCTTACATACTTTGGACATGTTGTCAAGAAATCAGTCCCTGGAGAAGGACATCATGCTTGGCAGAGTACAGGATCAGTGGAAAAGAGGAAGACCCTCAACGAGGTGGATTGACACAGTAGCTGTAGCAATGAGCTCAAGCATAAAAATGATTGTAAGGATGGCTCAGGACTGGGCAGTGTTTCGTTCTGTTTTGCATAGGGTTGCTATGAGCCAAAACTGACTCTATGGCACCTAACAACAAGAACATTTTATTTTTTTGTGTAGGATAGTTTGTCTCCTTTGTGGTTACTTTAATATTTACCCCTATATTTCTAAATTTAAATGTAACTTTTATTTTTTTTGTATCGCCTTGTTGCTCTCCATATGAAAGATCTGTGAATACATTTCTTAGTCCCTCTTTACTGTTTTAATGTTGTCTTCTTTTACATAATAACTTCGGCATTTCCCTGTTTTGAATGTTTTGTTATCTTGATTTATTTTTGTGATTTCCCTGTCTGGGTTGACATCTGATTGGTCTGTCCTGTGTTCTAATTCTGGGTTGATACCTGATATTATTGATTTTCTAATCAAAGAACTCCCTTTAGCATTTCTTGTAGTTTTGGTTTGGTTTTTACGAATTCCCTAAACTTCTGTTTATCTGGAAATGTCCTAATTTCACCTTCATATTTGAGAGACAGTTTTGCTGGATACAAGATTTTCAGCTGGCAATTTTTTTCCTTCAATTTTTTAATATGCCGTCTTGCCTACATGGTTTCTCCCGAGTATTCCAAGCTTATTCTTATTGACTCTCCTTTGTAGATGA
Source organism: Loxodonta africana (assembly GCF_030014295.1). NCBI lineage: Eukaryota > Metazoa > Chordata > Mammalia > Proboscidea > Elephantidae > Loxodonta > Loxodonta africana. Next base: position 74,261,448 of record NC_087369.1, read on the forward strand.
CCTTTCGTTTATCTTAAAAAAAAAAAAGGTGACTTTTCGTTTATCCGTAGCTGCTCTTAAAATTCTCTGTTTAGCTTTGGTTTTGACAAGTGTAATTATAATATGTTTCGGTGACTTTCTTTTGAGATCCACCTTATGTGGAGTTCAATGAATATCTTGGATAGATATATTCTCATCTTTCACGATATCAGGGAAGTTTTCTGCCAACAAATCTTCAACAATTCTCTTTGTATTTTTGTTATCTCTCCCTGTTCTGGTACTCCAATCACTCTTACTTCTCTTGATAGAGTCCCACATGATTCTTAAGATTTCTTTATTTTGTTTAATTCTTCTATCTGACTTTTCTTCGTATATATTGGTGCTAAGTGCTTTATCTTTAAGTTCAGAAATTCTGCCTTCCACTTCCTCAATTCTGCTCCTCTGACTTTCTATTGAGTCATCTAATTCTGTAATTTTATTGTTAATGTTCTGAATTTCAGATTGCTGTCTCTTTAATGATTTTTCCAGCTTATTAAATTTTTCATTATGTTCCTGAATAACCTTTTTTGTTTCTTCAACTGCTTTATCTTTGTTTTCCATGGCTTGTTCTGCATATTGCCTGATTTCCTTCCTGATGTCTTGAAGGGTTCTGTGTATTCATCTTTTGTATTCTGCCTCCAGTAATTCCAGGAAGGCAAGTTCATCTAAAAGATTCCTTGTTTCTTTTTTTGAGAGCTTGTTGAGGAAATCATGATCTGTTTCTTTATGTGACTTGATATTGACTGTTGTCTCAGCCATCTATAAATTATTGTATTAGTTTATTTTATGTTTGCTTACTGTATCATAGCTTCTTGCTTTGTTTTCTTTTGATATGCCCAAATGAGTTGCTTGAGTGAGCTACTTGATTATTTTCACCTTTGAAGCTCTGACGTCCTGTCCTGAGATGGCTAGAGCTGTTATCAGGTATGTCAGTCTAGGAGTCCATTCACTTTTTTCGTATGAATTCAGCACAGGTTTCCAGGTAGCTGATCATCAAGTGTGTGGTACAAGCTCTGTCCTATAGTCTTAGAGGGGCAGGGGTAATTGATGTAGGTACCAGTATCTCATTGCAGCAGGGGATCACTTTCTGAACAAGGCAGGGAGCTGAGAATCATCCCCCAAGTGTCTCTGAGGAAAGCGTGTCCCTCTTCTCTAGAGCGTACAGGTGGGTGCATTCTGCCGACGGACCATGGGCACCCAATATTTTTAGTTGTAAGGACTGGGAGGTACCAGTTCTCCTTGGACCCCTCTGTCAGGTGACTGGGTGTCCTGAGTGGAGCCATCAGTCCTTAGGCCCCTGGTGTGGGTAAGTGAGGACCCTGTTTAATAGGCAAAGCAGTGTCAAACATCAAACACCCACCTCACCACTGCACAGCTGAAACAGTTGTAGTCTGACAGCAAGGGCCTATTCTGAAATAGGCCCACACAGGTCCATTAAGAGAGGAAAGGTACTCAAGTCCACAGACCATTTATGCCTGGACAGAAGCCCCTTCTCTCCTGAGCTCCCCCACTTAGTGGAGCTGGCAAATTTTCTTTTCCCCCAATTGTGAATTTATTCCTTCTCCAGGGCCTGGAAGATGGCTCTAGGTGATCAACAAGGCCTATCTTAAACCCAGGGAAATCAACAGCTACTGAAGCCTAACTGCCGGCCTTTTGATTAGCAGCTGTAGCTTTTAACCACTTTGCTACCAGGGTTTCTGTCCACCCTTAAAAAAAAAATCTTTCCCACGTGAAAAATGCATTCACCCTATCCCAACATCCCCAAATGTTTTAACCCATTCCAGTAGTAACTCTAAGTCCAAAAATATCATCTAAATATAATTAACTCAAACATCTGCAAATCTCATCTTCTGAGTCATTTAAACCAGAGATGGGTGACATTATGGATATGTTCCATTCTGTAGCAAAACTTTTCTCCATCTGTGGAACTGTTAAACAAGTTATCTACTTCCAAAATTCAGTAGTAGGACAGGCATAGAATAGACATTTCCATTACAAAGGGAGAAATTAGAAGGAAAAAAGGGACCTTGGGTCACAAACAAGTCCACAACCCAGCAGGGAAAATTCCATTAGATTTCAGGTCTTGAGCATGATCCTTTATCCTAATAGCCTATGAGGGCAGTGGCCCTGCCCTGTAACCATGCACAAAGACCCCATCTTCTGAAACTTAGGAGATGGCCCTGCCTTCTGGAACCAAGGAGGTGGCTCTGCTTTCTGTAACCAGGAAGTCAGTGTCCTTGTCCCCCGGCTTGTGGGCTTTGGGCCCATGGCATTATTGGCAGCCCTGCTGGCCTCTGAACAGCCCTCAGGGTAATTTTTTCCTTTTCTTGAAAGATAACATATGTTTGCAGCAGAGTAGCTCTATCAGCCTGTTTCCTGTATATAGAATCTCAGAAGTCTAACAGTCTTCCTTCATTTCATCCTGTCTGTGTTCCCTTCAGTCCAAGCTTGCAGCATTACTGCTGAGATGGTTGATTAGATCTATAAGTAACATACTTGATATCTTTAGCAAAATGATTGCCCAACCATACCCTTGGTGTTCTCTCCAGTGCACACTTTCCTTTTTTTTTTTTTTGTTATGTAGATAGGCTGAAAATTTTCCAGATCTTCAAGTTCTGCTTTTTTTCTTAACTAGTTTATCTCTTTCCTCTCACATTTTACTATAAGCATCAAGGGAAACCAAGCTACACCCTTCTCATGTTTCTCTCTTTCCTCTCACATTTTACTATAAGCATCAAGGGAAACCAAGCTACACCTTTCTCATGTTTCTTAGATATCCCTTAACTAAATATCCAAGTTCATCGCTTGTATGTTCTACTTTACACCCAATGGTAGAACATAATTCTGTCAAATTCTTTGCCACTTTATAACAAAGATTGCCTTTTCTCCAGTGTGCAATAACATGGTCCTAATTTCCTTCTAAATCCTCATCAGAAGTGCATATTTAACACTCATATTTCTAGCAACATTCTGTTCATGATGATATATGTATTCCCTAAGACAATAGAAACTTTTTCTACAGCTCTCCTCACTTCCTTCTGTGTAGACAGTTCCCAGGTTTGTGACTTAAGTGCTGTGTTTTTAGCCAGTACTTACCACTTTCATTCAAATGATCCAGTTTTGTGTTTCATATAGTTTGGACAAGTTCATGAAATGACCAACTTGAACTTACAGATGGTATGTGAATCACTTGAATGCTTCAGGTAGTTTCTCCCTTGAACACTCCTACCACATCCACGTTTAAGACATGGGCCAAAGTTGAATTTAGCAGGGTTGATTATCTAGTTTGATCAATCAAAAAACATAGGCCAGGGAAGTCTTCAAATGTAAACATATCCAGTGAAGGTGGGTCTGTAAGATCTAGAAAATGCATTGGCAGATGACTTAGGTCATCAAAAATTATATTTATTCTTACTCAGTGATTATAGCCACATTCCTGCCAACAAGCCTGGAAATTTCTCCATGGCTGCCTATATGGTCAATTGTATAGTGCTTTACAGTTCATAAAACTAATTTACATCCATTATCTTATTTGATCCTCCTAACAATTGTTGGATCAGATGGTATTACACACATTTTACAGATGAGAAAACTGAGCCTCAGGGAGATTAAAGTGTGTTGCCAGAGGGCACATAGTAGGTAGGTGCCTAAGGTAAGCCTCTGATTCCAAATCTGGTGCATGTTCCGTTACAGCAGTTCTTCTACTTAAAATTGCTTAAAATATATCTCCTTTTGGGGATAACGTTGTGTCTTAGTTACCTAGTTCTGCTATAACATAAATACCACAAGTGGGTGGCTTTAGCAAACAGAATTTTATATTCTCACAAATTAGGAAGATAGAAGTCCTAATTCAGGGTGCCAGCTCTAGGGGAAGCCTTTCTCTCTCTGCAGGCTCTGGAGGAAGGTTCTTGTCTCTTCTGAGCAGCTGCTCCAGGGCAAACTTCATGTGGCTTGGCATCTCTCTTTCCCCATCTCTGCTTCTCTTGCTTGCTTGTTTAATCTCTTTTACATCACAAAAGACATCAATCTTGTTTCTTTAACATAACAAGGACAACCCATTCCCAAATGGGTTTATAACCAAAGGCATAAAGGTTAGGATTTACAACACTTATTTTTGGGGGACACAATTCAATCCACAACACCTTGTTGAGTAGTACTTGACTATTTGATTAGTCCTTTGGTGCCAGATGACATTTTGTGGCTAAGCTTATTTCCAACACCACAAGATGAACAGTAGGTGAATTGTTGTGGCTTGTGTTCACGATGAGGAGCTACCATACACTTGGTGGTCAACAACCAACTGCCAATTCTTAATGTGTCCTCTTCCTTTTGATAAAATTTCCCTTCTCTCAGTATGTGGTGGAATAATCCAGAAATGATGGCCTTTAAGGAAAAATAATCTGGCAGAAATGGAGAAGGCTCAGAAAGCTGTCTTCTGCTTTCCAGGAGGGTTAGACGGCTGAATGTCAGCCACATCGATTCAGTGCTGGAAGTTTGGAGTTCATGTTTGTTTTTTTTTTAACACTTAAGAATTACCTGATGGAAATACTGTAGTACTACTGAAGCCTGACTCAAACCACTATCTACGAATGACTATGTGCTATCCAATGGGTCACTATGGATAGTTTAAGAAACACTTTCAAACTGTGGATGGTGGACAATTACTGGGTAATTAAATCAATTTAGTGGGAGAAAGGAACGTTTAAACCAAAAGAAATTCAATACAAAACATCAAGGACAATGCACATTATTGGTCAGTAATTGTTTTGAGATTTCTTGTTTCCATTCTATGTATATATATGTGTGTGTACTGTGCAACAACATAAAATACATTTCTTACCTGATATGGCAAAAGAAATTTTTTGAAAAGCACTGATGTATTTAATGCAGTGGTTCTCAGAGTGTGGTCTTTGGGCCAGCATCAGCATTATCACCACCTCATACCTTGCTAAAAAGACAAATTTTTGACCCCTCAGAGACATTTTTTTTAAACTTTGGAAGTGGGGCTTAATCTGTTTTTTTTTTGTTGTTGTTATTGTTTGATATTTTATTTTGAAATAATTATAGAGGTTCATAAAGCTATAAAATAGTGTAGAGGGGACCTATATAGCCATCCCCCAGTTTCCTCCAATGGTAATATCTTACATAATTATAGTACAATTAAAAAAAAAAACAGGACATTGCCATTGGTGTAATCCACAGACCTTATTCAGATTTCACCAGTTTACATGCACTCATCTGTGTGTGTGTGTGTGTATGTATCTATGTGATTTTATCACATATACAGATCTGTGTAACCACCACCATAATCAAGATAAAGAACTGTTACAGTACCACAAAGATCTCTCATGCAACCTCTTTATAACTACACCAATAAAAAACCCAGTGCCAACTACGATCATCCCCTTTTCCCACTGTCCCTAAGCCTTGGAAACCACTAATCTGCCCTTCAACTCTCTATATATTTTTTTCATTTTAGGAATCCTATATAATAGGCATACTAGAGTGTGCAACCTTTTGATATTGATTTTTCTTAACTCATCATAATTTCCTTAAGATCCATCCATGTTTCTTTGTGCTTCAATAGTTTGTTCCTTTTTGTAGCTGAATAATATTCCATAGTATGGATTTACCACAGTGTGTTTAACCATTCACCCATTGAAGGACATATGGGTTGTTTCTAGTTTTGGGTTATTATAAATAAAATTGCTATAAACATTAGTCTACAGATTTCTGTGTGGACATAAGTTTAAATTTCTCAGGGACAATTATCCAGGAATGTGATTGTTGTGTCATATGGTAAGCCTATGTTTAGTATAAAACAAAAAAACCAAACCCATTGCCTTCAAGTCGATTCCGACTCACAGTGACCCTATAGGACTGAGTAGAAAGGCCTTATGGAGTTTCCAAGGAGTACCTGATAGATTTGAACTGCTGACCTTTTGGTTGGAAGCTGTAGCACTATACCACCAGGGTTTCCATGTTTAGTTACTAACTACCAAAATATTTGCTAGAGTGAATGCAACATTTTACATTCCCACATAGGACTGTATGAGGCAACCGGTTTCTCTCTTTATCACCATCACATATTGTCATTTTGTATTTTAGCTGTTGTAGGTATGTAGTAATATCTTTAATTTGCATTTCTCCAATGCTTAATGAAGTTTTCAATGATTTCATTCTACTTGGATCAACAAACAACAGCCATGCAAGCAGCAGTCAAGAAAGCAAATGATGTATTACATTGGGCAAATCTGCTGAAAATACTTCTTTAATGTTTTCTTTAAAAAAAGGTGACACTTTAATGACTAAGGTACATCTGACTAAAGCCATGATCATTCAAACCCCTCATACACATGCAAAAGACAGATTATGAAAAAGGAGAACATAAGAATGTATTCAAACTGTCATGCTGGAGAAGAATATTCAACGTGCTATAGACTGTCAAAAGAATGAATGAATCAGTCTTAGAAGAAATACAGCCAGAACGTTCCTTAGAAGTGAGGATGGTGAGACTTCAACTTGCTTACTTTGGACACTTCATCAGAAAGGACCAATTGCTAGAAAAGGACATCATCTTTGGTAAAGTAGAGGGCCACTGAAAACAAGGGAAACCGCCAATGAAATGGGTTGACACAATAACTGCAACAACGGACTCAAACATACCAATGATCATGAATATGCTACAGGACCAGGCAAGGTTTCATTCTGTTATACGTAAAGCCACCATGAGTTGGAGCCAACTAAATGGCAACTAACAACAACAACAATAGTTAATGATATTTTCATGTAGTTATTTGCCATTGTATATGGCCTTGGTGATAAAAAGAACACCAGAGATCACATGATAGAGTTTTGGAAGACCAACAACTTATTCATTGGAAATATCCTTTTCAACAACATAATGATGGCTGTACACTTGGACATCACAGATGGAATACGCAAGAATCAAATTGACTACATCTGTGGAAAGAGATGATGGAGAAGCTTATATCATCAGTAAGAACAAGGCTAGGGGCTGACTGCAGAACTGCAATGCCTCATATGCAAATTCAAGTTGAAGCTGAACAAAATTAAAACAAGTCCACGACAGTTAAAGTATAAACTTGAGTATATCCCACCTGAATTTAGAGACCATCTGAAAAGAAAAGGTTTGACACACTAAACACTAATGACTAATGTGGGATGACATTAAGGACATCATACATGAAGAAAGCAAAAGGTCATTAAAAAGACAGGAAAGAAAGAAAAGACCAAAATGGATGTCAGAAGAGATTCTGAAGTTTGCTCTTGAACACAGAGTAGCTAAAACAAATGGAAGAAATGATGAAGTAAAAGAGCTGAACAGAAGATTTCAAAGAGTGTCTCAAGAAGACAAAGTATAGTGATGGAATGTTTAAAGACCTGGAGTTTGAAAACCGGAAGGGAAGAACATGCTTGGCATTTCTCAAGCTAAGGCAAATTCAAGCCTTGAGTTACAATGTTGAAAGATTCTATGGGCAAAATATTGAACAATGCAGGAAGCATAAAAAAAAGATAGAAGTAGTACACAGAATCACCATACCAAAAACATTGGTAGACATTCAACCATTTCAGGAGGTAGTATATAATCAAGAGACAATAGTACTGAAGGAAGAAGTCCAAGCTGTGCTGGGGGCCCTGGGAAAAAATAAAGTTCCAGGAATTGACAGAATACCAACTGAGATGTTTCAATGAAGGAAAGAGATGCAGTGCTCCAAGTGCTCATTCATCTATGTAGAGAAATTTGGAAGAGAGCTCCCTGGCTAACAGACTGGAAGAGATCAATATTTGTGCCCATTCCAAAGAAAGATGATCCAACAGAACGTGGAAATTATCAGGCAATATCATTAACATCACATGCAAGTAAAATTTTGCTGAGGATAATTCAAAAACTGTTACAGAAATATGTGCCCTGGGAATTTCCAGAAATTCAAGCCCGGTTCAGAAGTGGATGTGGAATCTTTGTTGATGTCAGATGGATCTTGGTTGAAAGCAGAGAATATCAGAATGATCTGATCTATGTTTTATTGACTATGCAAAGGCATTAGACTGTGTGGATCGTAACAAATTATGGATAACATTGTGAAGACTGGGAATTTCAGAACAGTTAATTGTGCTAATGTGAAACCTGTAAGTAGACCAAGAGGCAGTCATTCAAACAGAACAAGGGGATACTGTGTGATTTAAAAGCAGGAAATGTGTGTGTCACGGTTGTATCCTTTCACCACATTTATTCAGTCTGTAAGCTGAGCAAATAATCTGAGAAACTTTACAATATGAAGAACAGGGCCTCAGGATTGGAAGAAGGCTCATTAACAACCTGTGTTATGCAGATGACACAGCCTTGCTTGCTGAAAGTGAAGATGACTTGGAGCACTGATGAAGGTCAAAGACAGTAGTGGATTACACTTTAACATAAGGAAAAGAAAAATCCTCACAACTGGACCAATAAGCAACTTCATGATAAACAGAGAAAATATCGTTTTCAATGGCTTCATTTTACTTGGATCCACAATCAATGCCCATGGAAGCAGCATTCAAGAAGTCAAAGTACACATTGCATTGGGCAAATCTGCTGCAAAAGAGCTCTTTAAAGTGTTCAAAAGCAAAAATGTCTCTTTGAGGATTAAGGTGTAACTGACCCAAGCCATGGTGCTTTCAATCACCTCACATGCATGTGCAAGATAGACAATTAACACAGAAGACTAAAGGAGAATTTACGCATTTGAATTATAGAATATATCAGGGACTGCCAGAGGAATTAACAAATATGTCTTGGAAGAAGTACAGCAAGAATCCTCCTTAGGAGTGAGGATGGCGAGTGTTTTTCTTATGTACTTTGTACATGTTATCAAGCGGTACCAGTCCCTGGAGAATGCCATCATGTTTGGCAAAATAGAGGATCAGTGAAAGAGAGGAAGACCCACAAGGGGTAGATGATTGACATAGTAGCTGCAACAAGGAGCTCGAACATAACAACAGTTCTGTGATGGAATAGGACCAGACAGTATTTCGTTCTGTTGTACACAGAGTGACTGTAAGAACTGACTGGATGGCACTTAACAACAACAACAACATACTCTGTTTGGTGAAATGCTTTTTCATGATTTGTGCCCATTTCCTGATTGGATTGCTGTTACTATTCAGTGATGAGAGTTTTTTTATATTTCCTAGATATTAGTCCTCTTCTTGGATATGTGGTTTGCAAATATTTTCCCCAGTATGTAGCTTATTTTTTTTTTTTTCTTCACGGGACCTTTTGTGGGCAAAAGTTTTTCATTTTATTGATGTTTGACTAATCTTTTTTTTTTTTTAATCTTTTTGGATTGTGCCTTTGATGTTATGGCTAAGAATTTTCACCTACCAAGGTCCCAAAGATTTTCTCCTACATTTCCTTCAAAAAATTTTAGAGATTCACATTTACATCTATTGTCCATTTTGAGTTAACTTTTACATAAGGTGTTGAGGTTTTTGCCTATAATGTACAGTTGCTCCAGCAACATTTTTTGAAAAGAGTACTGTATTTTCATTGAATAGTTTTTTCACTTTTATCCAAAATTCACTGGCTGGTGAAATTATTCTATGTGCTACTGGAATGTTGGATACATTACACTATTCATTCACCAAAATGCATAGAACTTTACAGTACAGTGAACTTTAATATATATGCAAATTAAAAATAATTTAGAAGGTTGGGAGATCTCAGAATGGAGTACACAATGTGGCAAAAGAATCTAACTGTATTACGAGTGTATTAAACAACCTCACTGAAGAGGTGAGGGAAAAAGTACTACCTAAGTCATTTTGGAAATAGTTGAATCAGGAAGATTAAAGGCAAAATGAACTGTACATAAGCACTGTACTCGGAGAAAAAGTTGTTTACCATGGGGGTATTAGTTAACACTTGTGAAATCATATACATTTATACTGGAATAGAAACAGGAAATTGAATAAAAACTAAGTAAATAAGAATAAAATATGAAGTTGGGTTAACAATGTATCAGTATAGGTTCATTAATTATGACGAATGTACCATAGTAAAATAAGATGTTAATAATAAGGAAAACTGGCTGTGGGGTATATGGAAGCTATTCATAATTTTTCTGTAAATCTATACCTACCCTAAAGTTTAAAAAATTAGTTTAGAGGTGGGGCCAGGATGGCGGAGTAGAAAGACACTTCTGGTGATACCTCTTACAACAAAGACCTGAAAAAAAAAGTGAAACAATTATATTTATGACAGGCTAGGAGCCCTGAACATCAATGGCAAAGTTAGAAAGCAGAATGAGCAGCAGGGAGAGGGAGAGACAGTTCAGAAGTGGAAAGGAGTTGCCAGACCTGAAACGCCAGGAACCCCCAGGCACCATTCCCAGGAGTGCCTGCGGCGGGCTGGTGGTAGCGTTTGGCTACCGCACAGCCTACTCAAACCTTTGGAAACAGAGAAGAAAGGTGTTCTTGGCAAAAGCTAAGCACTTGTGTATATTTTACCGTGCTCCCTGCCCCCAAGCTGGCTTCAGTGGCTGTCGAATTCCCAGAGCCTGAGATAGGCCCTGGTGAGCTTGGTGAGCCATTCTCCAGGCCTTGGAGAAGGAATAAATTCACAATTGGGGGAAAAGGTAATTTGCCAATTACACTAACCTGGGGAGCTCAGGAAAGGAACAGCTCCTGTTCAAGTATAAATGGTCCGTGGACTTTGGATACTTTTACCCCTGCATGGAACTGTCTGGGCCTATTTCAGGAGACTAGGACCTTGTTGGCAGATTCCAACTGTTTCAGCTATGTGGTGGAGAAGTGCGTGTTTGATGTTTGACACCGCTTTGCCTATTAAACAGAGTCCTTACCTACCCACATCAGGGGCCTAAATACTGGTGGCTCCACTCATGTCACTCAGCCACTGGAGACAGGGGTCCAAGAACTGGTACCTCCCAGTCCTTACAACCAAAAGCATGGGTACCCATGGTCTGGCTGCTGAACCCGCCCATCTGTGTGCTCTAGGGAAGAGGGAGGCACTGACACTCAGGAGACAGCTGTCAGCCCCCTGCATCATTCAGAGCACGACCCCCTGATGCAACCACATACCGGTACCTCCACCAGTCACTCTTGCCCCTCTAAGACTGTAGGACAGAGCCTGTACCACACACTTGAAGACCAACTACCTGCACACTGGAGCTGAATCCATACAAGAAAAGTGAATGGGTCGTAGGCACATATACCTGATAACAGCTCTAGCCACTTGGTGACAAGATGTTAGAGCTTCAAAGGCAAAAATAATCAAACTAGCTCACTCAAGCAAACTATTTGGGCATATCAAAGCAAAACAAAGCAAGAAGCTAGGATACAGTAAGCAAATATAAAATAAACTAATACAATAGCTTATAAATGGCTCGGAGACAACAGTCAATATCAAATCACATCAAGAACCAGACCATGATCGATTCAACAAGCTCTGAAAACAAAGAATCAGGGGATCTTCTGAATGAAGGTGCCCTCCTGGAACTGCCAGATGCGGAATACAAAAGATTAATATACAGAACTCTACAAGACATCAGGAAAGAGATTAAGAAGGAGATCAGGCAACAACAGAACAAGCCAAGGAACACACAGATAAAATAGTTGAAGAAATTAGAAAGGTTATTCAAGAACATAATAAGCTGGAAGAATGCATAGGGAGAGAGCAATCAGAAATTCAGATGATTAACAATAAAATTACAGAATGAAACAACTCAATAGGAAGTCAGAGGAGGAGAATTAAGCAAGTGGAAGGCAGAAGTGGTAAGAATGAGGATAAAACACTTGACACCAATATATTCAATGAAAACTCAGATAAAAAGAACTTCAAAAAAATGAAGAAACCATAAGAATCATGTGGGACTCTATCAAGAGAAATAACCTGTGAATGATTGGAGTCCCAGAACAAAGAGGGGTAACAGAAAATACAGAGAGAATTGTTGAAGATTTGTTGGCAGAAAATTTCCATGATATCATGAAAGATGAGAAGATATCTATCCAAGATGCACATTGAACTCCACATAAGGTAGATTTTAAAACAAAGTCTCCAAGACATATTATAATTGAACTTGCCAAAACCAAAGATAAAGAGAGAATTTTAAGAGCAGCTAGAGATAAACGAAAAGTCACCTAAAAAGGAGAGTCAATAAGAATAAGCTCAGACTACTCAGCAGAACCCATGAAGGCAAGAAGGCAATGGGATGACTTATATAAAATAGTGATTGAAAAAAATGGCTAGCCAAGAATCATATATCCATCAAAACTGTCTCTCAAATATGAGGGTGAAAAAGGGACAAGGTTAGGAGCCCTAATACATGGCATAAACAGTACACAAAACATTATAAAGAATGCAGAAGAAAAACTAGATAACTGGGAGCTCCTAAAAATCAAACACCTATGCTCATCCAAAGACTTCACCAAAAGAGTAAAAAGACCACCTACAGACTGGGAAACAGTTTTTAGCTATGACATTTCTGATCACCGACTGATCTCTAAAATCTACAAGACACTGCAAAAAGACAAATAGCCCAATTAAAAAATGGGCAAAAGATGTGAATAAACACTTCACTAAAGAAGACATTCAGGTAGCTAACAGATATATGAGGAAATGTTCACACTCATTAGCCATTAGAGAAATGCAGATCAAAAGTACAATGAGATTTCATCTCACACCAACAAGGCTGGCATTAATCCAGAAAACACAAAATAATAAGTGTTGGAGAGGCTGTGGAGAGATTGGAACACTTCTACACTGCTGATGGGAATGTCAAATGGTACAACCACTTGGGAAATCGATTTGGTGCTTCCTTAAAAAGCTAGAAATAGAACTACCATATGATCCTGCAATCCCACTCCTTGGATTATATCCTAGAGAAAGAAGACCCTTTACACGTACAGATATATGCACACCCATGTTTATTGCAGCACTGTTTACAATAGCAAAAAGAAGGAAGGAACCAAGGTGCCCATCAAAGGATGAATGGATGAATAAATTATGGTATATTCACACAATGGAATATTACTCACTGATAAAGAGTAGTGATGAATCTGTGAAACATTTCATAACATGGAGGAACCTGGAAGGCATTATGCTGAGTGAAATTAGTCAGATGCAAAAGGGCAAATATTGTATATGACCACTATTATAAGAACTTAAGAAACAGTTTAAACTGAGAAGAAAACATTCTTGTGTGGTTACGAGGGGGGGAGGGAGGGAGAGTGGCAGAGAGGCATTCACTAATTAGATAGCAGATAAGAACTACTTTAGGTGAAGGGAAAGACAGCACACAATACAGGGGAGGTCAGCACAATTGGACTAAACCAAAAGCAAAGAAGTTTCCTGAATAAACTGAATGCTTTGAAGGCCAGCGTAGCAGGGGCAGGGGTCTGGGGACCATGGTTTCAGGGGACATCTAAGTCAATTGGCATAATACAATCTATTAAGAAAACATTCTGCATCCCACTTTGAAGAGTGGCATCTGGGGTCTTAAATGCTAGCAAGCAGCCATCTAAGATGCATCAATTGGTCTCAACCCACCTGGATCAAAGGAGAATGAAGAACACCAAGGACAGAAGTAATTACGAGTCCAAGAGACAGAAAAGGCCACATGAACCAGTGACTACATCATCCTCAGACCAGAAGAACTAGATGGTGCCCGGCTACAACCGATGACTGCCCTGATAGGGAACACAACAGAGAACCCCTGAGGGAGCAGGAGAGCAGTGGGATGCAGACCCCAAATTCTCATAAGACCAGACTTAATGGTCTGACTGAGACTGGAAGGACCCCAGTGGTCATGGCCCCCGGACCTTCTGTTGGCCCAGGACAGGAACTGTTCCCGAAGCCAGCTCTTTAGACATGGATTGCACTTAACAATGGGTTGGAGAGGGATGCTGGTGAGGAGTGAGCTTCTTGGATCAGGTGGACGCTTGAGACTATGTTGTCATCTCCTGCCTGGAGGGGAGATGAGAGGGTGGAGGTGGTTAGAAGCTGGTGAAATGGATGTGAAAAGAGAGAGTGGAGGGAGGGAGCAGACTGTCTCATTAAGGGGAGAGTAATTCGGAGTGTGTAGCAAGGTGTATATGGGTTTTTGTGTAAGAGACTGACTTGATTTGTAAACTTCCACTTAAAGCACAATAAAAATTATTTTAAAAAATATGAAGGGTGAAATTAGGACATTTCCAGAAAAACAGAGGTTTAGGGAATTCATAAATACCTAACCAAAACTCCAGGAAATACTAAAGGGAGTTCTTTGGTTAGAAAATCAGTAATATCAGATATCAACCCAAGATTAGAATGCAGGACAGAGCAATCAGATGTCCACCCAGATATGGAAATCACAAAAATAAATAAAAAATTTTAAAAAATGCTTAGAACAGGGAAACAGTGATATCATTACGTAAAAGAAGACATTTTTAAAAAAGAGGGACTAAGAAATATAGTCATAGATCTTTCATATGGACAGGAAGAGAAGGTGATATAAAGACATAAAAGTTAGGTTTAAACTTAGAAAAAATAGGGGTAAATATTCAGGTAACCATAAAGGACACTAACAATCCTACTCATCAAAATAAAATACAAGAAAAAAAATAGAGACTCAGCAGAAAAAAAATCAACAAAAATGAATGAGAGGAAAAGTCAATATATACAGACAATCTACTCAGCAGAAATAATTAAGAGGAAAAAAGAAACCGTCCACAACACACAAAAAAAAAGACATCAAAAATGATGGCTTTAAACTCATACCTATCCGTAATTACGCTGAATGTAAATGGACTAACTGCACCAATAAGGAGACAGAGAGTGGCAGAATGGATAAAAAAATATGATCTGTCTATGTGCTGCCTACAAGAGACACACATTAGACTTAGAGACACAAACAAACTAAAACTCAAAGTATGAAAAAAAAATATATCAAGCAAACAGCAATCAAAAAAGAGCAGGAGTCACAATATTAACTTCCCATAAAATAGACTTTAAAGTTAAATCCAGCACAAAGGATAAGGAAGGACACTATGTAATGATTAAAGGGACAATATACCAAGAAGATACAACCATATTAAATATTTATGCACCCAATGACAGGGCTGTAAGATACATAAAACAAGCTGTATCAGCATTGAAAAGTGTGATGCACAGCTCCACAATAATAGTGGAAGACTTCAACACACCACTTTCGGTGAAGGACAGGACATCCAGAAAGAAGCTCCATAAGGACACGGAAGATCTAAATGCCACAGTCAACCATCTTGACCTCATAGACATATACAGAACACTCCACCCAACAGCAGCCAGGTATACTTTCTTTTCTAGTGCACAGGGAACATTCTCTAGAATGGACCACATATTAGGTCATAGAGCAAGCCCTGGCAGAATCCAAAACATTGAAATATTACGAAACATCTTCCCTGATCATAAGGCCATAAAATATAAATCAGTAACAGAAAAAGTAGTGTATAGAACTCAAACATTTGGAAACTGAACAATACCCTGCTCAAAAAAGACTGGATTATAGAAGACATTAAGGAGGGAATAAAGAAATTCATAGTATGCAATCAGAATGAAAATACTTCCTATCAAAACCTCTGGGACACAGCAAAAGCAGTGCTCAGAGATCAATTTATATCAATAAATGCACACATCCAAAAAAGAAAAAAAAAAATCCAAAAAAGAAGAAAGGGCCAAAATCACAAAATGATCCCTACAATTTGAACAAATAGAAAGAGAGCAACAACAGAAACACTTAGACACCACAAGAAAGCAAATAATAAAAATTAGAACATAATTAAATGAATTAGAAAACAAACAAACAAAAACAATTGGAAGAGTTAACAAGACCAAAAGCTGGCTCTTTGAAAAAATTAATAAAATTGATAAACCACTGGCCAAACTGACAAAAGAAAAATGAGAGAGGAAGCAAATAACCTGTAGAAGAAATGAGATGGGCAATATTACAACTGGCCCAACTGAAATTAAAAGAATCATACTATATTACTATGAATAATTGTACTCTATCAAATTTAAAAACCTAGAAGAAATGGATGAATTCCTAGAAACACACTACCTACCTAAACTAACACAAACAGAAGTAGAACAACTAAATAGACCCATAACGAAAGAAGAAATTGAAAAGGTAATCAAAAAACACCCAACAAAAAAAAAGCCCTGGTACAGACTGATTCGCTGCAGAGTTCTACCAAACTTTCAGAGAAGAGTTAGCACCATTACTACTAAAGGTATTTCAGAGCATAGAAAAGGACGGAATACTCCCCAACTAATTCCATGAAGCCAGCGTATCCCTGATACCAAAACCAGGTAAAGACACCACAAAAAAGAAAATTACAGACTTGTAACCCTCATGAACTTAGATGCAAAAATCATCCAAAAAATTCTAGCCAGTAGGATTCAACAACATATCAAAAAAATAATTCACCATGACCAAGTGGGATTCATACCGTGTATGCAGGGATGGTTCAACATTAGAAAAACAATTCATGTAATCCGTCCTATAAATAAAACAAAAAACAAGAACCACATGATCTTATCAATTGATGCAGAAAAGGCATTTGACGAAGTCCCACACACATTTGTGTTAAAGCTCTCAGCAAAATAGGAATAGAAGGAAAATTCCTGAACATAATAAAGGGCATTTATACAAAGCCAACAGCCACCATCATCCTTAACGGAGAGAGTCTGAAAGCATTCTCCTTGATCGGGACCCAGATAAGGATGCCCTTTATCACCACTCTTATGCAACATTTTGCTGGAAGTCCTAACCAGAGAAATTAGGCTAGATAAAGAAATAAAGGGCATCCAGATTGGTAAGGAAAAAGTAAAAGTATCTCTATTTGCAGCTGACATGATCTTATACACAGAAAACCCTCAAGAATCCTTAAGAGAACTACTGAAACTAATAGAAGAGTTCAGCAGAGTATCAGGATAGAGGATAAGTATACAAAAATAAGTTGGATTGCCCAGCACCAACAAAAACAACATTGAAGAGGAAATAACCCAATTAATACCATTTAAAGTAGTCACCAGGAAGATAAAATACTTAGGAATAAATCTTACCAGAGACATAAAAGACCTATACAAAGAAAACTGCAGGACACTACTGCAAGAAACCAAAGGAGACCTACATAAGTGGAAAAACATATCTTGCTCATGGGTAGGAAAAGTTTAACTTGTAAAAATGTCTGTTCTACCCAAAACCATCTTTAGATACAATGCAATTCCAATCCAATTTCCAACTACATTTTTTAATGGGACGGAGAAACAAATCACCAACTTCATACAGAAGGGAAAGAGGCCCCGGATAAGCGAAGCATTACTGAAAAAGAAGAACAAAGTGGGAGGCCTCACTCTACCTGGCTTTAGAACCTATTATACTACCACAGTAATCAAAACAGCCTGGTACCAGCACAACAACAGATACATAGACAAATGGAACAGAATTGAGAATCCAGACATAAATCCACCCACGTATGAGCAGCTGATATTTGACAAAGCCCCAAAGTCAGTTAAATGGGGAAAATACAGCCTGTTTAACCGTCACGTCCCACGTCCCCAGTGCACACGAGGCTGTTAGTAGCTCAGTTAACTCTACAGGGGCTGCCGCATTCTTATACCACACCAACGAGGTCGAGTGGTGGGAGAAGTGCTTTAAGGCTTGCTATACAAGATAACCACCAGGTACATGATTTCCCAGAGCCTAACCACTCAGAAAAGTGGCCTGGCAAGTAAGATATAAAATTTTAATATGACAACTACGAAAAGGTAGAAAAGAGCAAACTGTGATCTGACAGACAATATTAATATCTAGAATTTCACCGTTACGTGGAATTTAAAGGTATAAACTTGTGCATATTTTACAGATAAAAACTGAATTTTGCTATATTCCATGTATGGACTTGGGAACAGCAAATTCATCTTCATTTTTTCAAAAGAGAACAGTAGGTAAAAAATACAAAATGGCACACTGTGGTTTTAGCCAATGAGATTTCAAAGTTATTTTTTAACAAATGGTGCTGGAATTTTTGCAGATAGCCATCTGCCAAAAAAAAAAAAAAATGAAACAAGACCCATACTTCACGCTATGCACAAAAACTGACTCAAAATGGATCAAAGACCTAAATATAAAATCTAAAACAATAAAGATCATGGAAGAAAAATAGGAACACCAGGAGCCCTAATACATAGCATAAACAGTATACAAAACGTTACTAACAATGCAGAAGAGAAACTAGGCAACTGGGAGTTCCTAAAAATCAAACATCTATACTCATCCAAAACTTCAACAAAAGAGTAAAAAGATTACCTACAGACTGGTAAAAAGTTTTTAGCTATGACATTTCTGATCAGTGCCTGATCTCTAGAATCTATATGATATTGAAAAAGCTCAACTACAAAAAGACAAATAACCCAATTTGAAATGGACAAAGGATATGAACAGGCACTTCACTAAAGAAGATATTCAGGTAGCTAATAGATACATCAGGAAATGCTCACGATCATTAGCCATTAAAAAAAAAATAAAAACTGCAATGAGATTCCATCTCACTCCAACAAGGCTGGCATTATTCCAAAAAAACACAAAATAATAAATGCTGGAGAGGCTGTGGAAAGACTAGAACACTTATACACAGCTGGTGGAACCACTTTGGAAATCGATTTAGCACTTCCTTAAAACACCATATGATCCAGCAATCCCACTGCTTGGAATGTATCCCAGAGAAATAAGACCCTTTACACAAACAGATATATGCACAGCCATATTCGTTGCAGCCCTGTTTACAATAGCAAAAAGATGGAAGCAACCAAGGTGCCCATCAACAGATGAATGGATCAATAAATCGTGGTATGTTCACACAATGGAATACTATGCATCGATAAAGAACAGTGATGAATCTGTGAAACATTTTATAACATAGAGGAATCTGGAAGGCATTATACTGAATGAAATTAGTTAGTTGCAAAAGGACAAATATTGTATGAAACCACTATTACAAGAACTCTAAAAACAGTTTAAACAGAGAAGAAAATTTTCTTTGATGATTACGAGAGTGGGGAGGGAGGGACGGAGGGAGAGGGGTTTTCCCTAATTAGATAGTAGATAAGAGCTATATTAGGTGAAGGGAAAGATAATAGGCAATGCAGGAGAGGTCAGTACAACTGGACTTAACCAAAAGCAAAGAAGATTCCTGAATAAACTGAACCCTTCGAAGGCCATCGTAGCAGAGGCGGGGATTTGGGGACCATGGCTTCAGGGGACATCTAAGGCAATTGGCATAATAAAATCTATTAAGAAAACATTCTGCCTTCCACTTTGGAGAGTGGCGTCTGGGGTCTTAAATGCTAGCAAGCAGCTGTCTAAAATGCATCCACTGTTCTCAACCCACGTGGAGCAAAGGAGAATAAAGAACACCAAAGACACAAAGTAATCTTGAGCCCAAGAGGCAGAAAGGACCACATAAACCAGAGGCTACATTAGCCTGAAACCAGAAGAATTAGATGGTGTCTGGCTACTATGGATGACTGCCCCGATAGGGAATAAACAGAGAACCCATGAAGGAGCAGGAGAGGAGTGGGATGCAGGCCCTAAATTCTCATAAAAAGACCAGACTTAATGGTCTGACTGAGACTAGATGGACCCCGGAAGTCATGGTTCCCAGTCCTTTTGTTAGCCCAAGACAGGGGCCATTCCCAAAGCCAACTCTTCAGACAGGGATTGGACTGGACGATGGGATAGAAAATGATACTTGTGAAGAGTGAGCTTCTTGGATCAAGTAGACACTTGAGACTATGTGGGCAGCTTCTATCTGGAGGAGAGATGAGAGGGCAGAGGGGGTCAGAATCTGGCTGAAAGGACATGAAAAGAGAGAGTGAAGGGAGGGAACATGCTGTCTCATTAGGGTGAGAGCAAATAGGAGTATATGGCAAGGTGTATATAAAATTTTGAATGAGAGACTGACTTGATTTATAAACTTTCACTTAAAGCACAATAAAAATTAAAAAAAAATGTTTTGCCTTTTTTTTGTTATTTTGCCTTCCCATATAAATTTTAGAATAAGTTTTTTTATACCTTCAATTTTTTTTGGTGGGATTTCATAAAAATTGTATTAACCTGCATAGAAATTTTGGGAGAATTGATTATTATATTGAATTTTCCCATTCATGAACACAGCATGTCTCTGTGTGTATAAATACATCTTTGATGTCTTTAATCAGTATTTTGTAGTTTTGGGCACTCATGTCTTAAACATGCGTTGTTAGGTGTATTCCTAAGTATTTCCTTTTTTTTCTGAGTGATTGTAAATGGTTTGTGATTTTAATTTCTATCTCTACATGTTCATTGCTAGCATATAGAAATACAGTTGATGTTTGCATGTTTATCTTGTATTCTGCAACCTTGATAAATTCATTAATTCTAGGAAAATCTTTGTTTTAGATTCCTTGAATTTTCTACCTAGATGACAACATCATCTGAGTGTAGGAAAAGTTTTATTTCTTCCTTTCAAGTCTGTAAGTCTTTTTTCCATTCTCTCTCTTTTTTTTTTTTTCTCATTTTCTAGTCTTATTGCACTGCCAAGGGCTTCCAGCAATTTTTTAAATAACAGTCATATGAAAGAAAATCCTTGCCTTTTTTCCAGTGTAATGGGAAAGTATTCGGTCTTTCTCCATTAAGTATTTCAGGTGTAGTTTTTTTTTTTTAAATAATTGAATTCTTATTGAGATAATTGTAGATATGCAGTGGTAGAATA
Organism: Loxodonta africana; assembly: GCF_030014295.1. NCBI lineage: Eukaryota > Metazoa > Chordata > Mammalia > Proboscidea > Elephantidae > Loxodonta > Loxodonta africana. Next base: position 74,282,256 of record NC_087369.1, read on the forward strand.
TAATACAGAGAGATCCCATGTGCCATTTACTGTGCCTCCCTAATTTTACTTGTCCTTATGGCAACCACTAATGAGTTCTTCATTTCTAAAATTTTGTTATTTCAAAAATAGTATATAAACTAAATTATGTAGCGTGTAACCTTTTGGGATTGGCTTTTTTTTTCACTCAACATAATTCTCTGGAGTTTTGTGGTAGAATTAGAGAACTTCTTAAGACCCCTGCCAAACTAAGGATCCTGTAAGATTGAAGCCATTCCCTAGAATAATGGTAATAGAAATAATATTCCAAGCCCTAAATTTGCAGGGCAGTTTACAGTTTCCAAAGTTTTTTCATAATGGTTATCTAATTTGATCCTCAGAACAACCAGTGCAACAGGTAAGGCGGGTTAAGATTGAACTGAACACTGGGTACTGTTCCTTCCTCTTGAATAGTCAGAGGAATCCACTGTAGATCATTTGGATCAAACTCCTATGTTTATGGAGGACCCACTCAACAGTACCAAAAATGGGTATAGTATAACAGTTGCTAGTTATTATTATTATTAGCAACTGTTATTAGTATAACAGTTTTGATTATTATTTTTATTATTATTACATTATGGTGACTACTTAATACAATTTTGGAAACTGGCTGTCTCCATTTGTACCACCTCTTCCAGTCCATTTTCCCTGAAAGAGGAGTTTGTGTCTAAGCCTTCCCCCTTTCTCTGATTTTTTATTGCCCATTCACCTATAATAATTCTAGATTAAGCCCCTGTTTAACTCTGAGTGTTTCCCTTAACCACTTTGGGCTCCTGTTTCTACAACTCTAATGTATTTGGAAGCTGGGGCAGGGGAATTTGGATTAGTCATAGGACCATGGACTTTCCTGGAAAGAACCTTAGGGAAGAAGTGAGGCCTGAAAAGGCAGGATTCTGAGCACCACCACCCCCAACTCACTTAAGTCAGAGCAACAATGCTTTTTTAAATCTGTTTTACAAGTTGAGGTTCTACTGCTTAAAAATAATGACAAACAAAGAAAAACTCAAACTCTGGACTAGATTATTTTAAAAATCCTTTTTAGTTTTTGTGATTTTATGATGTAGAATCCAAGATGAGTAACAGTATAGTGGAAGGAACATGGGCTTTAGAATCTGTAAACAAGCTTGCATTTGCACAATGGAACTTATTGGCTGTGTGCCATCAAGCAAGTCATTTAACTCACTGGCCTTAGTTTTCTTACTGTTAAATGGAGATGAGATCCTAATTTGTGTTGCTGTGAGTTTAATGAGGTGGTGGTTACTGTTCGTTGAATGCTTACTCATGTTAGATGTGTCAATTGCTCCACATACATGTATTTTCTTCATAGTACTTATCACTAGCTGACATTATATTATGTATTTTTATATATTCTTGCCTGTTTGTTTTCCTGTCACTAAACTCTATGAATAGTAGCCTCCACTGTCTTGTTGAATTAATTGCCATATTTAATTTAATATCCACACTGACTCTATAAGTTATCGTCACCATTTTATAGATGAAGAAGTCTAGAATCGGGGGTAAAATAATTTTCTCCAAGTCATGCAATTGATAAGTGGTAGTGGTGAGATTCAAGTTCAGGTCCTGCATGACTCCTAAGCGATACTTTTAACTGTGATACTCTGTTTCCCTCACTTCTCACATTCTTATCCCCAAATGTCATTGGAAATTTGGACATGCCTCTGTAGTGACAAAGTCCTCTCTCCTATTCGTTTCTACTCCCTGCTTCTTGTTGCCTACTTGTGAGTCCTTTTCCCTTCTAGGATATCCCTATAACCAGAAGGCACCTGCTCACACGAGTTGGTGAAGTTTTGGGGAGGGCTAATGGATGATTTCAGTAACCAGAATAGACCTCTATAGGTCACCTGAAATTTAAATTTATTCCACTGGGTGAGGACCTTTAACTAGTTTTCAAGTTACGTGGAGTATCACTGGTGGTATTTCCTCTAGCGAAGACCTGAATAAATTGTGGGAAATAGGGGGAAGGCTGGAAGGAGGCAGGAATAAGGTTGATGACATCTACGCACACTCTCCTTAGTACCAGGGAAGCCTGACACATCAGCAATTTCATTGAAAGGGAGGGTTTTTTTTTGTTGTTCTCTTGACACTGCCTAACAACAGAACCTAATTTGCACCTTGAAAATGAGAAAGAATTAATGTAGGCTAGTTGAGTTTTTTAGTTGAGTTAGGTCTTTGCACATGTCATTATAATACTTTACTTTGTCTTCTCGAGCCCCCCCCCAAAAAAAACTTCTGTTCAGCTCTTCATCATTTCTTCAGTTTGCTGTAGCTACTGGACATTCAAGAGGAAATTTCAGTCTTTTCTTACATATAATTTGCTCTTTTCTTTCTTAATGACTTCTTGCTTCATAATGACCTCTTGCTTTCCTCATATATGATGTCCTTGATGTCATTCCACAACCCGTCTGGTTGTCAGTCATTCGTGTTTAATGAGTCAAATCTATTCTTGAGATGGTCTCTAAATTCAGGTGGAATATACTCAAGGTCATACTTTGGTTCTCATGGACTTGTTCTAATTTTCTTCAGTTTCTACTTGAACTTGCAAATGATCAATTGATGGTCTGTTCCACAGTAGTCTCCTGGCATTGTTCTGATGATATTGAGTTTTTTCATCGTCTCTTTCCAGATATAGTCGATTTGATTCATATGTGTTCCATCAGGTGAGGTCCACATGTATAGTCGCCATTTATGTTGTTGAAAAAAGGTATTTGCAACGAAGAAGTCATTGGTCTTGCAAAATCGAATCATTCTATCTCTGGCGACATTTCTATCACCAAGACCATATTTTCCAAATACTGTTCTTTCTTTTTTGTTTCCAATTTTCACATTCCAAACACCAATAATTAGCAATGCACTTTAGTTGCTTATTTGATCAATTTCAGACTGCAGAAGCTGGTAAAAATCTTCAGTTTCCTCATCTTTGATAAGTACTATGAAGAAAATCTAGAGTTAGAAATCCAAAAGCTAAGAATATACTCGGCATTTCTGAAGCTGAAAGAACTGAAGAGAAAATTCAAGCTTCGAGTTGCAATACTGAAGGATTATAAGGAGAAAATATTAAATGACACAGTAAGCATCAAAAGAAGAATGGAAGGAATAGAGTCAGTACCAAAAAGAATTGGTTGACATTCAACCACTTCAGAAGGTAGTATATGATCAAGAACCAATGGTACTGCAGGAGAAAGTCCAAGCTGCACTGAAGGCATTGGCAAAAAACAAGGCTCCAGGAGACTTGATGGAGTACCAGTTGAGATGCTTCAACAAGCAAATGCAGCACTGAAAGCACTCACTTGTCTGTGCCAAGAAATTTGGGAGAGAGCTACCTGGTCAACTGACTGGAAGAGATCCATATTTGTGCACATTCCAAAGAAAGGTGATCCAACAGAATGAGGAAATTATCAAACACTATTTTTTTTATCATTAATATCACACACAAGTAAAATATTGCTGAAGATCTTTCAAAAACAGTTGCAGCAGTACATCGAGAGGGAACTGCCAGAAATTAGAGACAGATTCAGAAGAGGATGTGGAAGAAGAGATATCATTGCTGATGTCAAATGGATTCTGGCTGAAAGCAGAGAATACCAGAAAGATGTTTACCTGTGTTTCACGATGTAAAGTTACTTGACTGTGTGGACCATAACAAATTATGGATAACACTGCAAAGAATGGGAACTCTAGAACACTTAATTGTGTTCACATGGAAACTGTACATAGACCATAGGCAGTCTTTCGATACTGAGTGGTTTAAAGTCAGGAAAGGTATGTGTCAGGGTTGTATCCTTTCACCATACTTATTTAATCTGTATGCTGAGCAAGTAATCCGAGAAACCTTGACTATACGAAGAAGAGTGGGGCATCAGGATTGGAGGATGACTCATTAACAACTTGTGATGCAGATGACACCATCTTGCTTGCTGAATGTGAAGAGGACTTGAAGCACTTATTGATGAAGATCAAAGACTACAGCCCCCAATATGGATTACACTTTAACATAAAAAAAAAACCTCACAACTGGGCCAACAAGCAACATCATGATAAATGGAGAAAAGATTAAAGTTGTGAGAATTTTCATTTTACTTGGATCCACTATCAATGCCCATGGAAGCAGCAGTCAAGGACTCGAATGGCACATTGCATTGGGCAAATTTGCTGCAAAAGACCTTTTTAAAGTGTTCAAAAGTGAAGATGTCACTGTGACAACTAAGGAGTGCCTGACCCAAGCCATGATGTTTTCAGTCACCTCATATGCATGCGAAAAATGGGCAATAAACAATAACAAATAATTGATGCCTCTCAATTATGGTGTTGCTGAAGAATATTGAATATACCATGGACTGCCAGGAGAATGAACAAATCTGTGTTGGAAGAGGTACAGCCAGAATGCTCCTTAAAAGCAAAGATGGTGTCATGGATTGAACTGAGTCCCCCAAAAATATGCGTCAACTTGGTTAGGCCATGATTCCCAATATTGTTTGATTGTCCACCATTTTGTCATTTGATGAGATTTTCCTATGTGTTGTAAATCCTATCACTATGATGGATTAGTGACAGTTATTCTGATGATTTCTACAAGATTAGTTAATGTCTTAAGCCAATCTCTTTTGAGATATAAAAGAGAGAAGCGAGGAGAGAGACAGGGGGACCTCATACCACCAAGAAAGCAGCACCGGGAGCAGAGTGTGTACTTTGGACATGAGGTTCCTGCACTAGATGCTCCCAGGCTGAGGGAAGACTGATGACAAGGACCTTTCTCCAGAGCAGACAGAAAGAGAAAAGCTTCCCTTGGAGCCAGCTGCCTGAATTTGGACTTTTAGCTTAACGGACTATGAGACAATAAACTCTTCGTTGAAGCCATTCACTTGTATTTTTGTTGCATCAGCACTAGATGGCCAAGACAGATGGCAAGACATCGATTCCCATACTTTGGACATATTATCAGGAGGGACTAGGCCCTGGAGAAGGACATCATGCTTGGTAGAGTGTCAGCAAAAAGAGTAAGATCCTCAACAAGATAGATTGATATAGTGTCTGCAAGAGTGGGCTCAAGCATAACAATTGTGACGATGGCACAGGGCTGGGAAGTGTTTTCTTCTGTTGTACATAGGATTGCTATTAGTTGGAGCCAACTGGGCAGCACCTAACAACAATAGCAACAGTTGAGGTAGACTTCATTAACTTAGCCATCTGTTTGGGCATTTTATTGGAAACTAAAGGCCTGGCCTTATCCAAAGGATAACTATGCACACTATACACACCACTGGAGACACAGAGTTTTAAGGCCAATAATGTGTCTCTAATATAAAGGACAATGGGAAGGGAGACAGGTCAATGGAGCTTGGACCTGGATACAATAAAAAAATCTGTTGTTTTTATATATATTTTGCTGAAGGCAAGGCAATGCTGGGAATGGGCCTAGCGCCACTCTGTTTGGTAAATGTTAATAGGCTTACCCAGGCTTGAAAGAGTTATGGGGCAGGTTCCTAAAAACACTTACTGAGATGACCAGCTTGTGGATTGCATACCATGGTTCACGAGGTACTGAAAAGGCACATGCTCCTAAGGCATTGAAAAGTTCCTACACAGTAGCCACTATGCCTACAATTCCTACCATTAGTCCTAACAGTATCTCCACAAGAACCCTGGTAAAAGTACTGAATGTAACGGCACTGTCCAAAACCAATTTTTTTATTAACTTTTATTGAGCTTCAAGTGAACGTTTACAAATCAAGTCAGACTGTCACATATAAGTTTATATACACCTTACTCAGTACTCCCACTTGCTCTCCCCCTAATGAGTCAGCCCTTCCAGTCTCTCCTTTCGTGACAATTTTGCCAGCTTCCCACTCTCTCTATCCTCCCATCCCCCCTCCAGACAGGAGATGCCAACACAATCTCAAGTGTCCACCTGATATAATTAGCTCACTCTTCATCAGCATCTCTCTCCCACCCACTGTCCAGTCCCATTCATGTCTGATGAGTTGTCTTCGGGGATGGTTCCTGTCCTGTGCCAACAGAAGGTCTGGGGACCATGGCTGCTGGAATTCCTCTAGTCTCAGTCAGACCATTAAGTATGGTCTTTTTATGAGAATTTGGGGTCTGCATCCCACTGATCTCCTGCTCCCTCAGGGGTTCTCTGTTGTGCTCCCTGTAAGGGCAGTCATCGGTTGTGGCCGGGCACCAGCTAGTTCTTCTGGTCTCAGGATGATGTAGTCTCTAGTTCATGTGGCCCTTTCTGTCTCTTGGACTCTTAGTTATCCTGTGACCTTGGTGTTCTTTACTATCCTTTGATCCAGGTGGGTTGAGAACAATTGATGCATCTTAGATGGCCGCTTGTTAACATTTAAGACCCCAGACACCGCATTTCAAAGTGGGATGCAGAATGTTTTCATAATAGAATTATTTTGCCAATTGACTTAGAAGTCCCCTTAAACCATGGTTCCCAAACCCCCGCCCTTGCTCTGCTGACCTTTGAAGCATTCAGTTTATCCTGGAAACTTCTTTGCTTTTGGTCCAGTCCAGTTGAGCTGATCTTCCATGTATTGAGTATTGTCCTTCCCTTCACCTAAAGCAGTTCTTATCTACTAATTAATCAGTAAAAAACCCTCTCCCACCCTCCCTCCCTCGCCCTCCTCGTAACCACAAAAGTATGTGTTCTTCTCAGTTTATACTATTTCTCAAGATCTTATAATAGTGGTCTTATACAATATTTGTCCTTTTGCCTCTGACTAATTTCGCTCAGCATAATGCCTTCCAGGTTCCTCCATGTTTCACAGATTTGTCAGTGTTCTTTATCGATGTGTAGTATTCCATTGTGTGAATATACCACAATTTATTTAACCATTCATCCATTGATGGACACCTTGGTTGCTTCCAGCTTTTTGCTATTGTAAACAGAGCTGCAATAAACATGGGTGTGCATATATCTGTTTGTGTGAAGGCTCTTGTTTCTCTAGGGTATATTCTGAGGAGTGGGATTTCTGGGTTGTATGGTAGTTCTATTTCTAATTGTTTAAGATAACGCCAGATAGATATCCAAAGTGGTTGTACCATTTGACATTCCCACCAGCAGTGTATAAGAGTACCAATCTCTCCGCAGCCTCTCCAACATTTATTATTTTGTGTTTTTTGGATTAATGCCAGCCTTGTTGGAGTGAGATGGAATCTCATCATAGTTTTAATTTGCATTTCTCTAATGGCTAATGATCGAGAGGATTTTCTCATGTATTTGTTAGCTGCCTGAATATCTTCTTTAGTGAAGCGTGTGTTCATATCCTTTGCCCACTTCTTGATTGGGTTGTTTGTCTTTTTGTGGTTGAGTTTTGACAGAATCATGTAGATTTTAGAGATCAGGCGCTGGTTGGAGATGTCATAGCTGAAAATTCTTTCCCAGTCTGTAGGTGGTCTTTCTACTCTTTTGATGAAGTCTTTAGATGAGCATAGGTGTTTGATATTTAGGAGCTCTCAGTTATCGGGTTTCTCTTCGTCATTTTTGGTAATGTTTTGTATTCTGTTTATGCCTTGTATTAGGGCTCCTAGAGTTGTCCCTATTTTTTCTTCCATGATCTTTATTGTTTTAGTCTTTCTGTATAGGTCTTTGATCCACTTGGAGTTAGTTTTTGTGCTTGGTGTGAGGTATGGGTCCTGTTTCATTTTTTTGCAAATGGATATCCAGTTATGCCAGCACCATTTGTTAAAAAGACTATCTTTTCCCCAATTAGCTGACACTGGTCCTTTGTCAAATATCAGCTGCTCATACGTGGATGGATTTATATCTGGGTTCTCAATTCTGTTCCATTGGTCTATGTGTCTGTTGTTGTACCAGTACCAGGCTGTTTTGACTACTGTGGCTGTAAAATAGCTTCTGAAATCAGGTAGAGTGAGGCCTCCCACTTTCTTCTTCTTTTTCAGTAATGCTTTGCTTATCCAGGGGTTCTTTCCCTTCCATATGAAATTGGTGATTTGTTTCTCTATCACCTTAAAAAATGACATTGGAATTTGGATCGGAAGTGCGTTATATGTATAGATGGGTTTTGGTAGAATAGATATTTTTACTATGTTAAGTCTTCCTATCCATGAGCAAGGTATGTTTTTCCACTTAAGTATGTCCTTTTGAATTTCTTGTAGTAGAGCTTCGGAGTTTTCTTTGTATAGGTCTTTTACATCCTTGGTAAGATTTATTCCTAAGTATCTTATCTTCTTGGGGGCTACTGTGAATGGTATTGATTTGGTTATTTCCTCTTCGGTGTTCTTTTTGTTGATGTAGAGGAATCCAAGTGATTTTTGTATGTTTATTTTATAACCTGAGACTCTGCCAAACTCTTCTATTAGTTTCAGTAGTTTTCTGGAGGATTCCTTAGGGTTTTCTGTGTATAAGATCATATCATCTGCAAATCGGGATAATTTTACTTCCTCCTTGCCAATCTGGATGTCTTTTATTTCTTTGTCTTGCCTAATTGCCCTGGCTAGGACTTCTAGCACGATGTTGAATAAGAGCGGTGATAAAGGGCATCCTTGTCTGGTTCCCATTCTCAAGGGAAATGCTTTCAGGTTCTCTCCATTTAGAGTGATGTTGGCCGTTGGCTTTGCATAAAAAGATGCCCTTTATTATGTTGAGGAATTTTCCTTCAATTCATATTTTGGTGAGAGTTTTTATCATAAATGGGTGTTGGACTTTGTCAAATGCCTTTTGTGCATCAATTGATAAGATCATGTGGTTTTTGTCTTTTGTTTTATTTATGTGGTGGATTACATTAATGGTTTTTCTGATATTAAACCAGCCTTGCATACCTGGTATAAATCCCACTTGATCGTGGTGAATTATTTTTTTGATATGTTGTTGAATTCTATTGGCTAGAATTTTGTTGAGGATTTTTGCATCAATGTTCATGAGGGATATAGGTCTATAATTTTCTTTTTTTGTAATGTCTTTACCTGGTTTTGGTATCAGGGATATGCTGGCTTCATAGAATGAGTTGGGTAGTATTCCGTCTTTTTCTATGCTTTGAAATACCTTCAGTAGTAGTAGGGTTAACTCTTCTCTGAAAGTTTGGTAGAACTCTGCAGTGAAGCCGTCCGGGCCAGGGCTTTTTTTTGTTGGGAGTTTTTTGATTACAGTTTCAATCTCTTTTTTTTTTATGGGTCGATTTAGTTGTTCTTCTTCTGAATGTGTTAGTTTAGGTAGGTAATGTTTTTCCAGGAATTCATCCATTTCTTCTAGGTTTGCAAATTTGTTAGAGTACAATTTTTCATAATAATCTGAAATGATTCTTTTAATTTCAGTTGGTTCTGTTGTGATGTGGTCCTTTTCGTTTCTTATTCGGGTTATTTGTTTCCTTTCCTGTATTTCTTTAGTCAGTCTAGCCAATGGTTTATCAATTTTGTTAATTTTTTCAAAGAACCAGCTTTTGGCTTTGTTAATTCTTTCAATTGTTTTTCTGTTCTAATTCATTGAGTTCAGCTCTAATTTTTATTCTTTGTTTTCTTCTGGTGCCTGATGGATTCTTTTGTTGTTCACTTTCTATTTGTTCAAGTTGTAGGGACAGTTCTCTGATTTTGGCTCTTTCTTCTTTTTGTATGTGTGCATTTATCGATATAAATTGGCCTCTGAGCACTGCTTTTGCTGTGTCCCAGAGGTTTTGATAGGAAGTATTTTCATTCTCGTTGCATTCTATGAATTTCCTTATTCCCTCCTTGATGTCTTCTATGACCCAGTCTTTTTTCAGGAGGGTGTTGTTCAGTTTCCAAGTATTTTACTTCTTTTCCCTAGTTTTTCTGTTATTGATTTCTAGTTTTATTGCCTTGTGGTCTGAGAAGATGCTTTGTAATATTTCGATGTTTTGGACTCTGCAAAGGTTTGTTTTATGACCTAATATGTGGTCTACTCTAGAGAATGTTCCATGTGTGCTAGAAAAAAAAGTATACTTTGTAGCAGTTGGGTGAAGAGTTCTGTATAAGTCAATGAGGTCAAGTTGGTTTATTGTTGTAATTAGGTCTTCCGTGTCTCTATTGAGCTTCTTACTGGATGTCCTGTCCTTCTCCGAGAGTGGTGTGTTGAACTCTCCTACTATAATTGTGGAGGTGTCTATCTCACTTTTCAGTTCTGTTAAAATTTGATTCATGTATCTTGCAGCCCTGTCATTGGGTGCATAAATATTTAATATGGTTATATCTTCCTGGTCAATTATCCCTTTTATCATTATGTAGTGTCCTTTTTCCTTTGTGGTGGATTTAAGTTTAAAGTCTATTTTGTCAGAAATTAATATTGCTACTCCTCTTCTTTTTTGCTTATTGTTTGCTTGATATATTTTTTTCCATCCTTTGAGTTTTAGTTTTTTTGTGTCTCTAAGTCTAAGGTGTGTCTCTTGTAGGCAGCATATAGACGGATCGTGTTTCTTTACCCAGTCTGAGACTCTCTGTCTCTTTATTGGTGCATTTACATTCAGCTTAATTATAGATAACTATGTTTTTTTATGTGTTTACTGTTGTCATTTTGATGCCTTTTTGTGTGTGTTGTTGACAATTTCATTTTTCCACATACTTTTTTTGTGCTGAGACGTTTTTCTTTGTAAATTGTGAGATCCTCATTTTCATAGTATTTGACTTTATTTTTGCTGAGTCGTTACGTTTTTCTTGGTTTTTATTTTGAGTTATGGAGTTGTTGTACCTCTTTGTGGTTACCTTATTATTTACCCCTATTTTTCTAAGTAAAAACCTAACTTGTATTGTTCTATATCGCCTTGTATCACTCTCCATCTGGCAGTTCTATGCCTCCTGTATTTAGTCCCTCTTTTTGATTATTGTGATCTTTTACATATTGACTTCCATGATTCCCTGTTATGAGCATTTTTTTAATTAATCTTAATTTGTTTTTGTGATTTCCCTATTTGAGTTGATATCAGGGTGTTCTGTTTTGTGACCTTGTGTTGTGCTGGTATCTGATATTATTGGTTTTCTGCCCAAACAATATCCTTTAGTATTTCTTGTAGCTTTGGTTTGGTTTTTGCAAATTCTCTAAACTTGTGTTTGTCTGTAAATATCTTTATTTCGCCTTCATATTTCAGAGAGAGTTTTGCTGGATATATGATCCTTGGCTGGCAGTTGTTTTCCTTCAGTGCTCTGTATATGTCGTCCCATTCCCTTCTTGTCTGCATGGTTTCTGCTGAGTAGTCTGAACTTATTCTTATCGATTCTCCCTTGAAGGAAACCTTTCTTTTCTCCCTGGCTGCTTTTAAAATTTTCTCTTTATCTTTGGTTTTGGCGAGTTTGATGATAATATGTCTTGGTATTTTTCTTTTTGGATCAGTCTTAAATGGGGTTCGATGAGCATCTTGGATAGACATCCTTTCGTCTTTCATCATGTCAGGGAAGTTTTCTGTCAGGAGTTCTTCAACTATTTTCTCTGTGTTTTTTGTCTTCCCTCCCTTTTCTGGGACTCCAATCACATGCAAGCTATCCTTCTTGATAGAGCCCCACGTGATTCTTAGGGTTTCTTCATTTTTTTAAATTCTTTTATCTGATTTTTTTTCAGCTATGTTGATGTTACATCCCTGGTCCTCCAGATGTCCCAGTCTGCATTCTAATTGCTTGAGTCGGTTCCTCTGACTTTCTATTGCATTGTCTAATTCTGTAATTTTATTGTTAATCTTTTGGATCTACATGCTGTCTCCCTATGGATTCTTGCAACTTATTAATTTTTCCACTATGTTCTTGAATAATCTTGTTGAGTTCTTCAACAGTTTTATCAGGGTGTTCCTTGGCTTTTTCTGCAGGTTGCCTTATTTCGTTTCTGATGTCTTAAAGCATTCTGTAAATTAGTTTTTTGTATTCTGTATCTGATAATTCCAGGATTGTATCTTCATTTGGGAAAGATTTTGATTCTTTTGTTTGGGGGGCTGTAGAAGCTGACATGGTCTGCTTCTTTATGTGGTTTGATATGGACTTCTGTCTCCGATCCATCATTGGGAAACTAGTTTTTCCAGAAAATCCGCTAAAAACAAATGCAGTCAGATCCCTATCAGAATTGCCTTTGGATTATAACCACCACCTTGTTCCCTGTAAGGATGAAAGTCTGAAATTTGGATCATATATGCTTGGCTGTAGCTGTTTCTGTGTTTTTAGTCCAATTAGGGGTGGATTTTTGGTCCCTGGGTTTTTTTTTTGTTGTTGTTTTTCCTTCTCTCAGGCCGAAAGAGTGGGTTAGGAAAAGACCAAAAGAAAAAAAAGGGGGGAAAAGCAAAGCCAACGCGGAGCCATTCTCCCTCTGGCTCAGGCAATTCCAATGTTAATGAAGCTGCCTGGGAAGGGTGGGGGAGGGATCAGAGAGATAGGAGGAATAGCACCTCAGAATATAGCCAGAGCTGTTTGTCTTGCTTCGAATGACTATTATATCTGAGATTCCCACAGGGTGTGTCGCCTATGTGTGCTGGCTGTGTGGAGATTGCCCCCGGTGGTCTGGCCCTCTGAAGCCACCCGCTGCCAGGGTCAAGGTTCCCCTGTTTGGACGCTTTACTCCCAGCTCCAAAATCAGTCGCTTCCTCCCGGGGACTTCTGGTCCCGCCAGCCGAGTCGCCACTCCACCCCCGCCGACAGGCTGGGCCCCCTCCCGGGGTTAGTTCAGGGGAGTGGAGCAGCTCTCTGTGCTTGTGCCATGCCAGCGCCCAGTCAAAATCCCGGCGGGACGGTTCCCCGGCTGGGACGCTGCTCTCCCAGCTCCAAGACCAGTCACTGCCTCCCAGGGACTTCTCCCACCGGCTGCGTCTCCACGCCGCCTGCGCGAACCGGCTGGGCCCCCTCCCGGGGTGAGTTCGAGGGGTAGGGCTGGGCCCCTTGTTTGCGCCGTCAGCTCCCCTGGGCTGTCCCCTGAATCGGGCGTCAAAGGTTACCTGACTGGGATGCTGGCTCCAGGCTCCGAAAACAATTGCTGCTTCCCCGTATTTGTTCATTTTCCGTCTCTAAATCTGTGTTTGTTGTTCAGTGTTCATAGATTGTTATGTAGTTGATTGATTCACTTGTTTTTCCGAGTCTTTGTTGCAAGAGAGATCCGAGGTAGCATCTACCTAGTCTGCCATCTTGGCCCCCACCTCCCTAAAACCAATTTTGAGGAGTATCAGAGAGGAAATTAACAGAGCCTTTCAGCTGGCGAGAAAGGTGCAGGGGCTGGATCTTGGATAACTTGATGGTTTCAAGAGAAAAACCTACCTCTAAGGGTACAAATCCTTTAATTTTCCTAATTCTGGTTTGGATATAGATAATTTCTTTTTTCGTTTATTTATTTATTTATTTATTTTGCCCCACTGAAGTTCAGGGAGACATATTTTAGGTCAATATAGGAAATAATGTATTTTTTTAAATTTTTTATTGTGCTTTAAGTGAAAGTTTACAAATCAAGTCAGCCTCTCATACAAAAATTTGTATACACCTTGCTGTATACTCCTAGTTGCTCTCCCCCTAATGAGACAGCACACTCCTTTCCCCACTCTATATTTGTGTCCATTCGGCCAGTTTCTGACACCCTCTGCCCTCTCATCTACCCTCAAGACAGGAGCTGCCCACATAGGCTCATGTGTCTACTTGATCCAAGAAGATAACTCTTCACTAGTGTCATTTTCTGTCCCATCGTCCAGTCCAATCCCTGTCTGAAGAGCTGGCTTTGGAAATGTTTCCTGCCTTGGGCTAACAGAAGCTCTGGGGACCATGACCTCCAGGGTCCTTCTAGTCTCAGTCAGACCATTAAGTCTGGTCTGTCTATGAGAATTTGAGGTCTGCATCCCACTGCTCTTCTCCCTCAGGGGCTCTCTGTTGTGTTCCCTGTCAGGACAATCATCAGCTGTAGCCGGGCACCATCTAGTTCTTCTGGTTTCAAGGTGATGTAGTCTCTGGTTTATGTGGCCTTTTCTGCCTCTTGTGCTACTAATTACCTTATGTCTTTGGTGTTCTTCATTCTTCTTTGCTCCAAGTGGGCTGAGACCAATTGATGCATCTAAGATGGCTGCTTGCTAGCAATGATACAATTTTTAAGTTAATAAAAAAAAGGGCATATTAAAAGAGACCATGGATTTTTTAATTCTCCTCCCATTGAGAGATGGAGGCTATATGCCCTGTCATTGAATCTGGGCAGGCTTTGTCACTGCTTGAATCAATAGCATGTGACTCAGTAGAAGGTGAAAGGGACCCTGTGCCAGTTTCAGGGCCTAGGCCCTAATAGACTAACAGCCATCAATTCCTGTCTCTTGAACACACTCCAGGTATCCTGAATTCTCATGTAGGAAATCTTAGTAGCCTGAGATCATCATGATGAGAAGGTCACATATATGCACTTAATCTACAGTCCCAGGTGGACCCAACCTTCCAGCAATCCCTGCCAAGGAACCAGACATATGAGTAAAGCCATCTTGGATCATCCAGTCCATCCTTCTGCCAACTGCATGCTAACAAGTGACTTCAGTCAACACCAGATGGAGCAGAAGAATTGCCCAACTGGACCCTGCCTGAATCCCTAATCCACAGAAATCATGAGTTATAATAAAATGGTTGTTGTTTTAAGCCACTAAATTTTGGGGGTAGTTTGGTACCCAGCAATAGATAACCAGAACAGTCAAAGCTATGCACGTATAGACTAGGTTGCCTCTGGCTTCCTGTCACTAGAAACATGCAGACAAGTTTTGGATAGCAACTGGAGGGGATATTTTAGAAGGGATCTCAATGCCAGAAAAAAAAAAATACTGTTGCCCTAGATTATTAGCTTCTAAAAAAAATTTTTTTTTTTTTAAGCATGGTTGCAACTCCGAATCTCCTGGAATGCTTGTTAAGAACACAAATTCTTGTCTTTTTGTACCCTGTTCCTGACACACATGGCCACAAAGATTCCAATTTAGTATGTCTGGAATGGGCCTCATGAAACTGCATTTTATTTTTTTATTTTCTTATGGTCTATTTTTTTTTAATTTATTGTGCTTTAAGTGAAAGTTTACAAATTAAGTCAGTCTGTCATACAAAATCTTATACACAACTTGTTACGTACTCCTAGCTTCTCTCCCTCTAATGAGACGGCACACTCCTCTCTTCACCCTGTATTCCCCATGACCATTCAAACAGCCCCTGTCCCCCTCTGTCTTATCATCTCACCTCCAAACAGGAGCTGCCCGCATAGTCTCATGTGTCTATCTAAGCCAAGAAATTCACTCCTCACCAGTATTTTCTGTTTTATACTCCAGGCCAATCCCTGTTTGAAAAGTTGGCATCAGGAACAGTTCCAGTCTTGGGCTAAAAGAGGGTCCAGGGACCATAACATCCTGGGTCCCTCTAGTCTCAGTCAGACCATTAAGTCTGGTCTTTTTACAAGAACTTGAGGTCTTCATTCCACTGTTCTCCTGATCCATCAGGGATTCTCTGTTGTGTTCCCTGTCAGGGCAGTCATTAGTGGTAACCGGGCACCATCTAGTTCTTCTAGTCTCAGGCTGATGTAGTCTCTGATTTATGTGGACTTTTCTCTCTTGGGCTCATATCTACCTTGCATCTTTGGTGATCTTCATTCTCCTTTGCTACAGGAGGGTTGAGACAAATTGAAGCATCTTCGATGGAAGCTTGCTAGAGTTTAAGGCCCCAGATGCCCCGCACCAAAGCGAGATGGAGAAATTTTTCTAAATATACTTTGTTATGCCAATAGACCTAGATGTCCCCTGAAACCATGGTCCCCAGAGCCCTGCCCCTACTACTCTGGCCTTTGAAGCATTCAGTTATATTCAGGAAACTTCTTTGCTTTTGGTTTAGTCCAGTTGTGCTGACCTCTCTTGTACTGTGTGTTGTCTTTCCCTTCACCTAAAGTAGTTCTTATCTACTATCTAATTAGTGATTACCACTCTCCCTCCATCTCTCTCCCCCTCTCATAACCATCAAAGAACAGATTCTTCTATGTTTAAACTATTTCCTGAGTTCTTATAATAGTGGTATTATACAATATTTGTCCTTTTGCAACTGACTCATTTCGCTCAGCATAATGCCTTCCAGGTTCATCCATGTTATGAAAGGTTTCACAGACTCATCACTGCTCTTTATCGATGAATAGTATTTCTTTGTGTGAATATACCATAATTTATTTATCCATTCATAAATTGATGGGCATCTTGGTTGCTTCCATCTTTTTGCTATTGTAAACAGTGCTGCAATAAACGTGGGTGTGCATATATCTTTTTCTGTAAAGGCTCTTATTTCTCTAGGATATATTCCAAGGAGTGGGATTGCTGGATCATATGGTAATTCTATTTCTAAGAAAGCACAAAATCGATTTTCCAAAGTGGTTGTACCATTTTACATTCCCACGAGCAGTGTGTAAGTGTTCCAGTCTCTTCACAACCGCTCCAACATTTATCATTTTGTGTTTTTGGATTAATGTGAGCCTTGTTGAGTGAGATGGAATCTTATTGTAGTTTTGATCTGCATTTCTCTAATGGCTAATGATCGTGAGCATTTCCTCATATATCTGTTAGCTACCTGTACATCTTCTTTAGTGAAGTGTCTGTTCATATCTTTTGCCCATTTTTCAGCTGGGTTATTTGTCTTTTTGAAGCTGAGTTTTTGCAGTGTCATATAGATTTCAGAGATCAGTCGGTGATCAGAAATGTCATAGCTAAAATCTTTTTCCCAGTCTGTAGGTAATCTTTTTACTCTTTTGGTGAAGTCTTCGGATTAGCATAGGTGTTTGATTTTTAGGAGCTACCAGTTATCTAGCTTTCCTTCTGCATTGTTGGTAATGTTTTGTGTACTGTATATGCCATGTATTAGGGCTCCTAACACTGTCCCTATTTTTTCTTCCATGATCTTTATCGTTTTACATTTTACATTTAGGCCTCTGATCCATTTTGAGTTGGTTTTTGTGCATGGTGTGAGGTATGCATCTTGTTTCATTTTTTCACAGACGGATATCCAGTTATGCTAGCACCATTTGTTAAAAAGGCTGTCTTTTCCCCATTTAACTGATTTGGGGCCTTTGGTAAATATCAACAGCTCATATGCGGATGGATTTATGTCTGGATTCTAAATTTTGTTCCATTGGTCTATGTATCTGTTATTGTACCAGTACCAGTGTGTTTTAACTACTGTGGTGGTATAAGAGATTCTAAAATTAGGTAGACTGAGTCCTCCCACTTCGTTCTTCTTTTTCACTAATGCTTTACTTCTCCGGGGCCCCTTTCCCTTCCATATAAAGCTGGTGATTTGCGCCTCCATCTCATTGGGATTTGGATCGGAATTGCATTAAGTATATAGACTGCTTTTGGTAGAATAGATATTTTTACTATGTTATGTCTTCCTACCCATGAGAAAGGTATGTTTTTCCACTTATGTTGGTCTCTTTTGGTTTCTTGCAGAAGTGTACTGTAGTTTTCTTTGTATAAGTCTTTTACATCTCTGGTAAGATTTATTCCAAAGTATTTTATCTTCTTGGGGGCTACTGTAAATGGTATTGACTTGGTGATTTCTTCTTTGATTTTGTTTTTGTTGATGTAGAGGAATCCAACTTATTTTTGTATCTTTATCTTGTATTCTGATACTCTGCTGAACTCTTCTATTAGTTCACTAGTTTTCTAGAGGATTCCTTAGTGTTTTCTCTATAAAATTATGTCATCTGCAAATAGAGATACTTTTACTTCTTCCTTGCCAATCTAGATGCCCGTTATTTTTTTTCTAGCCTAATTGCTCTGGCTACGACCTCCAGCAAAATATGGAATAAGAGTTGTGATAAATTGCATTCTTGTCTGGTTCCCGATCTCAAGGGGAATGATTTCAGACTCTCTCCATTTAGGATGATGTTGGCTATTGGCTTTGTATAAATGGCCTTCACTATGTTGAGGCACTTTATTCTTATTTTGCTGAGAGTTTTTATCACGAATGGGTTTGAACTTTGTCAAATGCCTTTTCTGCATCAATTGATAAAATCATGTGATTCTTGTCTTTTGTTTTATTCATATGCTGGATTACACTAATTGTTTTTCTAATGTTGAAAGATCCCTGCATACCCGGTATGAACCCCACTTGGTCATGGTGAATTATTTTTTTTGATATGCTGTTGAACTTTATTGGCTAGAATTTTGTTGAGAATTTTTGCATCTCAGTTCATGAGGGATATAGGTCTGTAATATTCTTTTTTTGTGGTGTCTTTACCTGGTTTTGGTATCAGGGATATTCTGACTTCATAGAATGAGTTTGGGAGTATTATGCCTTTTTCTAAGCTCTGAAATACCTTTGGTAGTAGTGGTTTTAACTCTTCTCTGAAAGTTTGGTAGAACTCTCCAGTGAGGCCGTCTGGGTCAGGCCTTTTTTTTTTGTTGGGAGTTTTTTGATTACCTTTTCAATCTCATCTTTTGTTATGGGTCTTTTTAATTATTCTGCCTCTGTTTGTGTTAGTTTAGGTAGGTAGTGTGTTTCTAGGAATTCATCCATTTCTTTTTGGTTTTCAAATTTGTTAGAGTACAATTTTTCATAGTACTCTGATATGATTCTTTTAATTTCAGTTGGGTCTGTTGTAATATTGCCCATCTCGTTGCTTATTCTGGTTATTTACTTCCTCTCCGTTTTTCTTTGTCAGTTTGGGCAATGGTTTATCAATTTTGTTAATTTTTTCAAAGAACCAGCTTTTGGTCTTGTTAATTCTTTCAATTGTTTTTCTGTTTTCTATTTCATTTAGTTCTGTTGTAATTTTTGTTATTTGTTTTCTTCTGGTGCCTGCGGGTTTCTTTTGTTGCTCTATTTGTTCAAGCTGTAGGATAATTCTTAGATTTTGGCCTTTTCTTCTTTTTGGATGTGTGCATTTATTGATATAAATTGACCTCTGAGCACCACTTTTGCCGTGTCCCAAAGGTTCTGATAGGAAGTGTTTTCATTCTCATTGGATTCTATGAATTTCTTTATCCCATCCTTAATGTCTTCTATAATCCAGCCTTTTTTGAGCTGGGTATTGTTCAGTTTCCAAGTGTTTGATTTCTTTTCCCTGCTTTTTCTGTTATTGATTTCTGCTTTTATGGCCTTACGGTCAAAGAAGATGTTTTGTAATATTTCAGTGTTTTGTATTCTGCCAAGGCTTGCTTTATGACCTAATATGTGATTTACTCTGGAAAATACTCCAAGTGCATTAGAACAGAAAGTATATTCGACTGCTGGTGGGTAGAGTGTTCTGTATGTGTCTATAAGGTCGAGTTGATTGATTGTGACATTTAGATCTTCCATGCCTCATTTTTGGATGTCCTGTCCCTCGCTGAAAGAGCTATGTTGAAGTCTCCTACTATTATTGTGGAGCAGTATATCTCACTTTTAAATGCCGATTCAGTTTGTTTCATGTATCTTGCAGCCCTGTCATTGGGTACATAAATATTTAATATGGTTATATCTTCCTGGTATAATGACCCTTTAATCATTTTATAGTGTCTTCCTTTATCCTTTATGATGGATTTAACTTTAAAATCTATATTGTCAGAAATTAATATTGCCACTCCTGCTCTTTTTTGATTGTTGTTTGCTTGATAAATTTTTTTTTCCATCCTTTGAGTTTTAGTTTGTGTCTCTAAGTCTAAACTGTGTCTCTTGTAGGGAGCATATAGACAGATCACGTTTTTTAATCCATTCTGCTACTCTGTCTCTTTATTGGTGCATTTAGTCCGTTTACATTCAGTGTAATTATGGGTAGTTATGAATTTAGTGCTATCATTTTGGTGACTTTTTTTTATGTGTTGTTGACAGTGTCTTTTTCCCACTTAATTTTTTGTGGTGAGTAGATTATCTTTATATATTGTCTTTTCCTCATAGTCATTGTTGTTGATTTTGTTTCTGCTGAGTCTCTATTTTTTTCTTGTTTTATTTTGATGTGTAGGATAGTACGTCTCCTTATTTACTCCTTTTTTTCTAAATTTAAACCTAACTTTTATTTCTTTGTATCGCCTTGTTCTCCTCTCCATACGAAAGATCTTTGACTACATTTCTTATTCCCTCTTTATTGTTTAAATATTGTCTTCTTTTACATAATAACAGTGTTTCCCTATTTTGAGTGTTTTTTATCTTGATTTATTTTTTTGATTTTCCTTTCTGGGAAAATGGCTCAGGGCTTGCAACAGAACCTGTCTCAGTCCCAGGGAAATCAACAGCCACTGAAGCCAACTTGGGGGCTAAGACAAAGGGAGTAGGGATCAGATAAATATGAGAGAGTTCTTTTGCAAGGGGTGCTATTTGATTCACATGGCAAATTTAACACAAGCATTTATCTTTTGCCAAGAGCGCTGTTCTTTGCTGATTCTGGAGGCATGAGTAGACTCTGTAAGGCTCCCACCAGCCTTGCTGCTGTAGTGACAGCGTACCATGCCTGAGGGGTGCCAGTTCCCATCAAATCAGGTCTGACAACTCCTCGCTGCATCTCTCCCTCTCCCTGCCACTCAGTCCGATCTCTTAACTTTGCCTTTGAAGTTCAGGCCTCCTATCTTATCACATATATAGTCAAGTCACTTGCTTTTTCAGGTCTTTGTTTTAAGAGGGATCACCAGAAGGACCTGACTACTCTGCCATCTTGGCCCCACCTTGAATATCTGGATCTGCATTTTAACAAGCTTCTCAGATGATTCTGATATTCAGCTAGGTTACATAACCAACACATAAGATGCAGTATAAGTTCTCTCCTAGTCCTGAGTTCATGAATGTATGAGGATTCAGTGATGAAATAATTTAGTTCAAATTCCTCACACAAGCATGACTACCAGACTGAGCTTGGCACTGGACTGGTGCAGCTGGATGTTTATCCACACTCAGATCTCGAGAAAATCCTCCAGTTTTCACCACTAGCTCATTTCCTGTGACTTCACTCACCAGCGCTGTTTCAGATGGACATCTAGGTCAACAGATCACTTCTATTGCCTGTACCACAGACCTAGGACCCAAGCTGAACTACGTGAGGTCTTTACTGTGAAAAGAAAGAAGCCATTTCATACATTCCTCCCTCTACAGACAAGACTGCATTTTAGTCCTAAAAAAAAAAAACCCACTGCCGTCGAGTCAATTCCAACTCATAGCGACCCTACAGGACAGAGTAGAACTGCCCCATAGAGTTTCCAAGGAGTGCCTGGTGGATTTGAACTGCCGACATCTTGGGTAGCAGCCATAGCACTTAACTACTACACCACCAGGGTTTCCATTTTAGTCCTCAGAGAAGGAAAAAGATGTGGCCTCCATTCAAAGAGACAGGTGATTTTCTTCTGTTAACCCAGAACATGGCCCATGTAATTAGTCTTCAATTCTAAATGCCGGCTGACTTTTCTTTCTTTAGCCTTGCTAGTTGAGGGAATGGAGAGAAAAATTATAATAATAATTATAATAGCTAACACTTTTGCATTTACTATGTGGTGGACGGTTTTCTACATGATTTAGAATTCACTTAACACAACAGCCCAATGAGATATGTGCTCTCATCACTCCCATTTTCAGTTAGGGAAACTGAGGCACAGGAAGCCAAGTAGTTTTCCATAGTCACAGAGCTAGTAAACATCAAAATTGTGATTTGAGTACAGGCATCCAGACTCCAGAGCATGTGCTTTTAATTATTAGTTTAAGCTTTTTTTTTTTTTTATTTCAGAGACTCGCTTCTCATCAGGGCAAGTCTCCATGAAGAGTTAACCAGGGCACACTGAATTCCATCAGCTTTACCCTACCAGCTTTCATTCCCAGGAAGAATCCTCAGGCCTTGGAGAGTCCCAGCAGCTCTTGGATGTAATGCTTTGGCACCCCTTCTTGACAGACCTACTAAAAAGAATCATAGACCCTTTATAGCCGAAGCCATTTAATCCAGAGGCTCCCAAGATGGAATGATTTATTAGAATGGCCATTGAAATGGGTTTAATGATGATTCCTGGGCACCACCGTAAATCTCTGAATCAAAATCTTTGCAGATGGGGGTCAGGAATCTGTATTTTTAACAATCTATTCTGATGATCAGTCAGGTTTAGGAATTTCTGATCTACCTCATGCTCCAGTTTTTTGTTGTTAGGTGCCATCGAGTGAATTTTGAATCATGGAAACCCCATGTGATAGAGTAGAGCTACCCATAGGGTTTTCCAGGCTGTAATCTTTAGGGGAGCAGATTGTCAGTTCTTTCTCCTGTGGAGCTGCTGGGTGGGCTCTTACCACCAAAAACTTTTGGTTAGCAACCGAGTGCTTAACTGTTGTACAACCAGGGCTCCTTCTCTCCACTTGATCCCCCTGAAATATTCCTTGTGCATATTCTCTCAGCCTCTGTTTACCATGCCTAAGCCCCAACAATACATATACATACATTTGTACTCACAAACACACCACAGGCCTGACTGATCTCAGGTCACATCTGTCAGCAGGTTTTTCCACCTTATGTTTATCTGAAATATCCCTCTTTATAGTTTTCACCCATTGGTCCTAGCTCTGCCATCTGAAGCCAGAGTTAATGCCTAATACGTCATCAATTAAATAGTCCTGTATATTTGAGGAGAGTTATCAAATTCCCTCTAGTGTTCTCTTATTTGGGGTAAACATCTTTAGCCCATGTACTGCTTCTCATATGACAGTTTTTCTGTGTGTGTGTGTGTGCTTTTGGTTTACAGAGCAAATTAGTTTCACGTTCAACAGTTTATACACAAATTGTTCCGTGACATTGGTTGCAGCCCCCTCAATGTGTCAGCACTCTCCCCATGACCACTTTGAGTTTCCCATTTCCATTTGTCTTGTTTTCCTGCCCGTTCCCTCCTTCTCATCTTTGCTTTTGGTCAAATGGTGCCCTTTTGGTCGCAGATAGATGATTGTTTTAAGGAGCACTATGTATCCACTCATAAATTATTGTTTGTTAATACTGTCGTTGCAGGATTGTATAAATTACAGTATTTTACGTCGTTGCCTTTTATTCTTTCATACCTCTCAGTGTCTTCCCTTGCCTTCATCATGTTGTCTGACTTCCCCCATAATGTGTACTGCCTTTCTCTTCACCAAAGTTAACACATGTCTACTCTCTAGTTAATGGTTTTCCGTCCTGCCCTCCTCCAATTCCTAGTAACCATCAAAAAATGTTTCTTTCTTGTGGGTAACCTTTCCTTGACTATTTATAATAGCGGTCTCATATAATATTTGTCCTTTTGTGATTGACTTATTTCACTCAGCATAATGCCCTCCAGATTCACTCATGTTGTGAGATGTTTTGCAGATTCATCATTATTCTTTATCTCTGAGTAGTATTCCATTGTGTGTATGTACCACAGTTTTTTTATTCAGACATCTGTTGACAGGCACTTAGGTTCTTTCCATCTTCTTGCTATTGTGAATAATGCTGCTGTGAACATGGGTGTGCATATGTCTATTCTTGTCATGACTCTTATTTCTCTAGGATATATACGTAGGAGTGGAATTGCAGGATAATATAGTATTTCTAGTCCCAGCTTTTAAGGAAGCAGCATAACATATTCCTTAGTGCTTGTACATTTTTCATCCACAGTCTCCCAACACCCTTGCCAGTATTTGTTTTTTTCTGTTTTTTTTTTATCGGTACCATTATTGACAGGGTGAGACGGTATCTCATTGTAACTTTGATTTGCATCTCTCTAATGGCTTTTTTTTTTAACGGCTTATGGGAAACCCTGGTGGCATAGTGGTTAAGTGCTACGGCTGCTAACCAAAAGATCGGCAGTTCAAATCCACCAGGCACTCCTTGGAAACTATATGAGGCAGTTCTACTCTCTTCTGTAGGGTCGCTATGAGTCGGATTCAACTAGATGGCAACGGGTTTGGTTTTTTGATTTTGAATGGCTTATGATCACCAGCATCTCTTCATGTGTTTTTTAGTCACCTGAATGTCTTCTCTGGTGAAGTGTCTGTTCAAGTCCTCCGTTCATGTTTTAGTTGGGTTGTTTGTCTTTTAGTTGTTGATGTATTGAAGTTTTCTATAGATTTTAGAGATTAGACCCTTGTTGGATATGTCATAGCCAAAATTTTCTCCCAGTCTATATGTTCTCTTTTTACTCTTTTGGTGAAATCTTTTGATGAGCATAAGTGTTTAATTTTTGGAGATTCCAGTTATCTGGTTCATTTTCTTTTGTGTGTGCATTTTTAGTTATGTTTGGTATTCTGTTTATGCCATATATTAGGGTGCCTATTGTCCCTATTTTTTTCTTCTAAGACTTCTTTGACTTTAAATTTTACATTTAGGTCTTTGATCCATTTTCAGTTAGTTTTTGTCTATGGTGTGAGGTATGGATCTTGTTTCGTTTTTCTGCAAATGCATACCCATTTTTTCCAGCACCATTTGTTAAAGAGACTTTCTCTTCCCCACTAAATGAACTTTGATCTTTTGTCAAAGACCACTTGTGCATTGGTGAATGGATTTATTTCAGGGTTCTCAATTCTGTTCCATTGGTTTATGTGTCTGTTATTGTACCACTACCAGGCTGTTTTGACTATTGTGGCTATATAGTAGGTTCTGAGTACAGGGAGCCTGAGGCCTCCTATTTTGTTGTTCTTCTTCAATAACGTTTTGCATATCCATGGCCTCTTTCTTTTCCATATAAAGTTGGTGATTAGTTTTTGTTGGAATTTGGATGGGAATTGAATTATATTTGTAGATTGCTTTGGGTAGTATTGACAATTTCACGATGTTAAGTCTTCCTTACCATGAACATGGTTTGTTTTTCCATTTATGTAGGTCTCTTTTGGCTTTTTGCTATGTAGCTATGTAGTTTTTTTTTCCTGTAGGTCTTTTATGTGTCTAGTTAGATTTATTCCTAAGTATTGTATCTTGTTTGGGGCCTTGGAAATGGTATTGCTTCCTTGATTTATTTTTTGGAGTTCTCTGTGTTGGTGTAGAACAATCCAACTGATTTTTGTATGTTGATCTTGTACCCAGCCATTTTGCTGAATTCTTCTATTAGTTCCAGTAGGTTTCTTGTGGAGTCTCTTGGATTTTCTATGTATGTGATCACATCATTTGGTAATAGGGATAGTTTTACTTCTTCCTTATCAATTTGTGTGCCCTTTATTTTTCTTTCTTGCCTTATTGCTCTAGCTAGGACTTCCAGTACAATATTGACAAAGAGTGGTGATAAAGGGCATTATTATCTGGTTCCCATTCTCAAGGGGAATGCTTTCAGTCTCTCTCCATTGAGAATAATGTTGAATGTTGGTTTTGTATATGTGTCCCTGATTATGTTAAGGAATTTCAATTCTCTTCCTATTTTGCTGAAAGTTTTTATCAAGAATGGGTGTTGGACTTCACCAGATGCCTTTCTTGTATTGATTGAGATGATCATGTGATTCTTGTTTTTTGTTTTATTTATGTGATGGATTATATTGACTGATTTTCTAATGATAAACTATCCTTGTGTACCTGGTATGAACTCACTTGGTCATGATGTATTATTATTTTTGATATTTGTTGAGAATTTATGCATTTGTATTCATGAGGAATAAAAAATAGTGGTCTATAATTTTCCTTTTTAGAGGTGTCTTAGCCTGAGCTTGGTTTCTGGAAATTTGTCCATTTCTTCTAGGTTTTCAAATTTCTTGGAGTATAATTTTTCATAATATTCTATTTTGATAGTTTTTATTTCTGTTGGTTCTGTTGTAATGTCACGCATCTCATTTCTTATTTGAGTTATTTGCATCATCTCCTTCTTTTCATTTGTCAATGCGGCCAATGATTTGTCGATTTTATTGATCTTTTCAAACCAACTTCTAGTCTTGGTGATTCTTTTGACTGTTTTTTCTGTTCATTTATTTCTGCTCTAATCTATATTATTTCCTTTCTTCTTGCAGCAATAGGCTTCTTTTGCTGCTCTTCTCTATTTGTTTGATTTGTAGGGCTAAGGTATTGGTTTTGACCCTTATCTCTTTTTTGATGTGTATGTTTATTGCCATAAATTGACCTCTGAGCACTGCTTTTGCTGTGTCCCAAAGGTTTGGCGTGTTGCATTTTCATTCTCATTTGATTCTAGGAATTTTTTATTTCATTTTTAATTTCTTCTATACCCCATGGTTTTTAAATAAGGTGTTATTCAGCTTCCATACATTTGGTTTTTTTCCCTTTTTCTTTCTGTTATTGATTTCTAGTTTTATAGTATTGTGATCTGAGAAGATGCTTTCTATTATTTTGATGTTTCTGAATTTATTAAGGCTTGCTTTTTGGCCTAAAATATGGTCAATTCTGGAGAATGATCCATGTGTTTTAGAAAAGAATGTGTACTGTGCTGCTACTGGCTGGAGTGTTCTGTATACGTTCCTGCACTCAAGTTGTTTGATTGTGATGTTTAAATCTTCTGTATCTCTGTTGCGTTTCTTTTTTGTTATTCTGCCTGGTGTATAAAATTCATCTAGGATTATTATAAAATTGTCTATTTCTCTTTTCAATGCTATTTGCTTTATGTATTTTGGAGCTCTGTTGAGTGTGCAAATATTTCTTATGGTTATGTCCTCTTAGTGAATTGACCCTTTAATCATTATACAGTGTCCTACTTTTTCTGTTATGTTGAATTTTGCCTTGAAATGTATTTAATCAGAAATTATTTTGCCGTTACTACTTGTTGTCGTTGTTACTGTTTACTTAATATATTTCTTTCATCCTTCGGTTTTTACCATATTTTTACTTTTGTGTGATGGGTCTTTTTTTTTTTTAAATCCATTCGGTTACTCTCTGTTTCTTGACTGATGCCTTTAAATCATTTACATTTGGTGTGGCTTTTGATAGGTATGTATTTACTGCTGTCATTTTGTTGAGCTTTTTTGAAGTTCTGTTGTCGTTGTTCTGCTTACTTTTCTGTACAGAGTTCTTTATTTTAATGTTTATTGTGCTTTAAGCGAAAGTTTAAAACTCAAGTCAGTCTCTCCTACAAAAATTTATACACCATGCTATATACTCTTAGTTTCTCTCCCCCTAGTGAGACAGCACACTACTTCTTGCCACCCAGTATTTCCATGTCCATTCAGCTAGCATCTGTCCCCCTTTGCCTTCTCAGCTACCCTCCAGACAGGAGCTGCCACGTAGTCTCATGTGTCTACTTGATCCACAAAGCTCACTCCTCACCGGTATCATTTTGTATCTTATAGTCCAGTCCCATCCCTGTTTGAAGAGTTGGCTTTGGGAATGGTTACTGCCTTGGGCTAACAGAAGGTCTGGGGACCATGACCTCAAGGATCCTTCTAGTCTCAGTTAGACCATTAAGTCGGGTCTTTTTACAACAATTTGAGGCCTGTATCCCACTGTACTCCTGATCCATTAGGGATTCTCTGTTGTGTTCCCTGTCATGGCAGTAATCAGTTGCAGCCAGGCACCATCTAGTTCTTCTGGTCTCAGGCTGATGTAGTTTCTGATTTATGTGGCCCTTTTTCTCTCTCAGGCTCGTAATTACCTTGTGTCTTTGGTGTTCTTCAGTCTCCTTTGCAGCATGTGGATTGAGACAAATTGATGCATCTTAGATGGGTGCCTGCTAGCATTTAAGACCCCAGCTGCCGCTGTCCAAAGTGGGATGCAGAATGTTTTCTTAATAGATTTTATTATGCCAATTGACCACGATGTTCCCTGAAACCATGATCCCCAAACCCCGCCACTGTAACACTGGCCTTTGAAGAATTCAGTTTATTCAGGAAACTTCTTTGCTTTTACTTTAGTCCAGCTGTGCTGACCTCTCCTGTATTGTGTATTGTCTTTCCCTTCAACTAAATAGTTCTTGTCTACTATCTAATTAGTCAATACCCCTCTTGCACCTTCCCTTCCTACTCTTGTAACCATCAAAGAATATTTTCTTCTGTGTTTAAACTATTTCTTGATTTCTTATAATAGTGGTCTCATACAATATTTGTCCTTTAGCAACTAACTAATTTCACTCAGCATAATGTCTTCCAGATAGCTCCATGTTATGAAATGTTTCACAGATTCATCACTGTTCTTTATAAAAAGATGCATAGTATTCAATTTTGTGAATATACCTTAATTTATTTATCCATTCACACCTTGATGGACACCTTGGTTGCTTCCATCTTTTTGCTATTGTAAGCAGTGCTGAAATGAACATTGGTGCGCATATATCTGTTCGAGTAAAGGTTTTTGTTTCTCTAGGATATATTGCAAGGATTGGATTTGCTTTATCACATGGTGGTTTTATTTCTAGCTTTTTAAGGAAGTGCCAAATCGATTTCCAAAGTGGTCTTATCATTTTACATTCCCACCGGCAGTGTATAAGTGTTCCAGTCTTTCCACAACCTCTCTCTAACATTTATTATTTTGTGTTTTTTGGATTAATGACAGCCTTATTGGAGTGAGATGGAATCTCATTGTAGTTTTGATTTGCATTTTTCTAATGGGTAATGATGGTGAGCATTTCCTCATGTATCTGATAGCTACCTGAATGTCTTCTTTAGTGAAGTACATGTTCATATCCTTTGTCCATTTTGATTTTTAGGAGCTCCGAGTTTAGTTTCTCTTCTGGTGTTTGTGCATTTTTTAGTAATGTTTTGTATAAGGTTTATGCCATGTATTAGGGTTCCTAGTGTTATCTCTGTTTTTTCTTCCATGATCTTTATTGTTTTAGGTTTTAGATCCATTCTGAGTTAGTTTTTGTGCATGGTGTGAGGTATGAGTCTTTTCTTTTCTTTTTTTTTGCAGATGGATATCAAGTTATGCCAGTACCGTTTTTAAAGAGACTGTCTTTTCACCACTTAACTGACTTTGAGCCTTTGTCAATTATCAGCTGCTTACATGTGGATGGATTTATGTCTGGATTCTCAATTCTGTTCCATTGGTCTATGTATCTGTTGTTGTACCAGTACCTGGCTGTTTTGACTACCTCGGTGGTATAATAGGTTATAAAATCAGGTAATGTGAGGCCTCCCACTTTGTTCTTCGTTCTCGGTAATGCTTTACTTATCTGGGGCCCCTTTCCCTTCCATAAAAAGTTGGTGATTTGTATCTCCATCTCATTAAAATTGTTGAATTGGAATTGCATTGTATCTATAGATCGCTTTTGGTGGAATAGATATTTTTACAAATTTGAGTCTTCCTGTCCATGAGCAAGGTATGTTTTTCCCTTATTTTGGTCTCTTTTGGTTTCTTGCAGTAGTGTCTTTTAGATTCTTTGTATAGGTCTTTTACATCTCTGGTAAGATTAATTCCTAAGTATTTTATCACTACCGTAAATGGTACTGATTTGGTGATTTCCTTTTCATTATTCTTTTTGTTGGTGTGTAGGAATCCAGGTGATTTTTGTGTTTACCTTGTGTACTGATACTCTCCTGAAATCTTCTATTAGTTTCAGTAGTTTTCTTAAGGATTCTTTAGGGTTTTCTGCGTATAAGATCATGTCAGCAGCAAATAGAGGTACTTTTTCTTTTTCCTTACCAATCTGCATGCCCTTTATTTCTTTATGTACCCTAATTGTTCAGGCTAGGACCTCCAGCACAATGTTGAATAAGAGTGGTGATAAAGGGCATCCTTGTCTGGTTCCTGTTCTCAGGGGGAGTGCTTTCAGACTCTCCATTAGGATGATGTTGGCTGTGGTTTTGTATAAATATCTTTTATTACGTTGAGGAATTTCTCTTCTATTCCTTTTTTGCTGAAATTTTTTATCATGAATGTGTGTGGGACTTTGTCAAATGCCTTTTCTGCATCAATTGATAAGATCATGTGGTTCTTGTCTTTTGTTTTATTTATATTATGGGTTACATTAATTGTTTTTCTTATGTTGAACCATCCCTACATACCTGGTATGAATCCCACTTGGTCATGATGAATTATTTTTTTGATATGTTGTTGAATTCTATTGGCTAGAATTTTTGCATCTTAAGTTCATGGGGGATATAGGTCTTTAACTGTCTTTTTTTGTGGTCTCTTTACCTGGTTTTGGTATCAGGGATATGCTGTCTTCATAGAACGAGATTGGGAGTATTCTATGCTTTTCTATCTTCTGAAATACTTTTATTAGTAGCGGTGTTAGCTCTTCTCTGAAAGTTTGGTAGAATTCTGCAGTGAAGCCATCCGGGCCAAGGGTTTTTTCTTGTTGGGAGGTTTTCAATTCTCTTTTCAATCTCTTTTTTTGTTGCTGTTATGAGTTTATTTAGTTGTTCTACCTCTGTTTGTGTTAGTTTAGGAAAGCAGTGTGTTTCTAGGAATTCATCCATTTCTTCTAGGTTTTCAAATTTGTTAGATACAATTTTTCATAGTAATCTGATATGATTCTTTTAATTTCAGTTGGGTGTGTTTTGATATCGTCCACCTCATTTCTTCTTCGGGTTATTTGCTTCTTTTGTCAGTTTGGCTAATGGTTTATTGATTCTGTCAATTTTTTCAAAGAAGCCCCTTTTGGTCTTCTCAACTCTTTCAGTTTTTTTTTTCTTTTCTCTATTTCATTTAATTCTGCCCTAATTTTTATTATTTGCTTTCTCCTGGTGCCTGAGCATTTCTTTTGTTTCTTTATTTCTATTTGTTCATGTTGTAGGTATAATCCTTTGATTTTGGCCCTTTTTTCTTTTTGGATGTGTGCATTTATTAATAAAAATTGACCTCTGAGCACTGCTTTAGCTGTGTCCCAAAGGTTCTGGTAGGAAGTATTTTTGTTCTCATTGGATTCTCTGAATTTCTTTCTTCCATTCTTAATATTTTCAATAACCCAGTCGTTTCGAGCAGGGTATTGTTCAGTTTCCAAGTGTTTGATACCTTTTCCTGCTTTTTGTGTTATTGATTTCTACTTTTATGGCCTTATGGTCAGAGAAGATGCTTTGTAATATTTTGATCTTGTGGATTCTGTTAACGCTTGCTTTAAAATCTAATATGTGGTCTATTCTAAAGAATGTTCCATATGTGCTGTAAAAGAAAGTACACTTGGCTGTCTTTGGGTTGAGTATTCTGTATATTTCTTTGAGGTCAAGTTGGTTGATTGTGGCATTTAGGCCTTCACTGTCTTTATTGAGCTTCTTTTTGGTGCTCTGCCCTTCACCAAAAGTGGTGTGTTGAAGTCTCCTGCTATTATTGTGGAGCTGTCTTTCTCACTTTTCAGTGCTGTGAGAGTTTGTTTATTTATCTCAAAGCCTTGTCATTGGGTGCATAAATATTTAACATGGTTATATCCTCCTGGTGTATGTCCCTTTAATCATTATATAGTGCTGTTCTTTATCCTTTATGGTTGATTTATCTTTAAAGTCTTTTTTGTCAGAAATTTGTATTACCATTCCTGCTCTTTTTTGATTGTTGTTTGCTTGATGTATTTTTTCCATCCTTTGAGTTTTAGTTTTTTTTGTGTCTCTAAATCTAAGGCATGACTCTTGTAGGCAGCATATACACAGATCATGGTTTTTTATCCATTCTGCTATTCTCTGTCTCTTTATTCATGGATTTTGTCCATTTACAATCAGCGTAATTATGGATAGGTAAATTAAAAAAATATTTTTTTAATTTTATGAGCTTAGTGCTGTCATTTTGATAGCTTTTTTGTGTCTTTTTACCAGTTCCTTTTTTTCTTCACAAGATTAATTTTATAAAACAAGACCTTAAAACATAATATACAAGTCAGAACATATACACGTATACACCTACACATCACCACTGTGACAACCACGAATAGCCTTCACCACAGAGCTGCAAGTTGGTGATCTTGTGACAAAGTTTTTTTTAAAAAAAACAGTTATTGAATATGTGATGAATTATGCATTTCCAAATGTGGTGACCTTTTCTCTGATGACAATAACTGTCAGTAATTGGCTACATTGCCATACTTTAACAGGATAAACACAATCAGTCCCTTTAGGGTAAAGGTGATATTTTGAATATAGAACAGAAAATAACTGCTTTGGGGAATTGTCCCGACTGAATAATTTCCCTCCAAGGGTAAGCACAGGTTTGCCCCTAATTTCTATGCCACACATGAATACTAGTTTTTTTTACTTTTTAAAATAATTTTTATTGTGCTTTAAGTGAAAGTTTACAAATCAAGTCAGTCTGTCACATATAAACTTATATATACCTTACTATACACTCCCATTTACTCTCCCCCTAATGAGTCAGCCTGCTCCCTTCTTGCAGTCTCTCCTTTCATGACCGTTTTGCCAGTTTCTAACCCTCTCTACCCTTCCATCTCCCCTCCAGACAGGAGATGCCAATACACTCTCAAGTGTCCACCTGATACAAGTAGCTCACTCTTCATCAGCATCTCTCTCCAGCCCATTGTCCAGTCCCTTCCATGTCTGATGAGCAGTCTTCGGGAATGGTTCCTGTCCTGGGCGAACAGATGGTTTGGGGATCATAACCGCCGGGATTCTTCTAGTCTCAGTCAGACCATTAAGTCTGGTCTTTTTATGAGAATTTGGGGTCTGCATCCCACTGTTCTCCTGCTCCCTCAGGAGTTCTCTGTTGTGTTCCCTGTCAGGGCAGTCATCGGTTCTGGCCGGGCACCATCGAGTTCTTCTGGTCTCAGGATGCTGTAGTTTCTAGTTCTTGTGGCCTTTTCTGTCTCGGGCTCATAGTTATCATGTGACCTTGGTGTTCTTCATTCTCCTTTGATCCAGGTGGGTTGAGACCAATTGATGCATCTTAGACGGCCGCTTGTTAACATTTAAGACCCCAGACGCCACACTTCAAAGTGGGATGCAGAATATTTTCATAATAGAGTTTATTATGCCAATTGACTTAGAAGTCCCTTAAGCTATAGTCCCCAAACCCCAACCCTTGCTCCACAGACCTTCGAAACATTCAGTTTGTCCTGGAAACTTCTTTGCTTTTGGTCCAGTCCAGTTGAGATGACCTTCCCTGTATTGAGTATTGTCCTTCCCTTCACCTAAAGTAGTTCTTATCTACTAATTAATCAGTAAATAACCCTCTCCCACCCTCCCTCCCTCCCCCCTCTCATGACCACAAAAGAATGTGTTCTTCTCAGTTTATACTATTTCTCAAGAACTTATAAGAGTGGTCTTATACAGTATTTGTCCTTTTGCATCTGACAAATTTCACTCAGCATAATGCCTTCCAGGTTCCTCCATGTTATGAAATATTTCACAGATTCATCACTGTTCTTTATCAATGTGTAGTATTCCATTGTGTGAATGTACCATAATTTATTTAACCATTCATCTATTGATACACACCTTGGTTGCTTCCAGCTTTTTGCTATTGTAAACAGTGCTGCAATAAACATGGGTGTGCATATATCTGTTCGTGTAAAGGCTCTTATTTCTCTAGGGTATATTCCCAGGAGTGGAATTTCTGGGTTGTATGGTAGTTCTATTTCTAAATTTTAAGAAAACACCAGATAGATTTCCAAAGTGGTTGTACCATTTGACATTCCCACCAGCAGTGTATAAGAGTTCCAATCTCTCCGCAGGCCCTACAACATTTATTCTTTTGTGTTTTTTGGATTAATGCCAGCCTTGTTGGAATGAGATGGAATCTCATTGTTGGAATGAGATGGAATCTCATTGTAGTTTTCATTTGCATTTCTCTAATGGCTATTGATCGAGAGCATTTTCTCACGTGTCTGTGTGAGTGTTCATATCCTTTGCCCACTTTTTGATTGGGTTGTTTATCTTTTTGTGGTTGAGTTTTAACACAATCATTTAGATTTTAGAGATCAGACACTGGTCAGAGATGTCATAGCCGAAAATTTTTTCCCAGTCTGTAGGTGGTCTTTTTACTCTTTTGGTGAAGTCTTTAGATGAGCATAGGTGTTTGATTTTTAGGAGCTCCCAGTTATCGGGTTTCTCTTTGTCATTTTTAGTAATGTTTTGTATTCTGTTTATGCCTTGTATTAAGGCTCCTAACGTCTCTATTTTTTCTTCCATGATCTTTATCATTTTAGTCTTTATGTTTAAGTCTTTGATCCACTTGGCATTAGTTTTTGTGCATGGTGTGAGGTATGGGTCCTGTTTCATTTTTTTGCAAATGGATATCCAGTTATGCCAGCACCATTTGTTAAAAAGACTATCTTTTCCCCAATTAACTGACAGCTGCTCATATGTGGGTGGATTTATACCTGGGTTCTCAAATCTGTTCCATTGGTCTATGTGCCTGTTGTTGTACCAGTACCAGGCTGTTTTGACTACTGTGGCTATATAATATGTTCTAAAATCAGGTACAGTGAGGCCTCCCACTTTCTTCTTTTTCAGTAATGCTTTACTTATCCGAGGCTTCTTTCCCTTCCATATGAAGTTGGTGATTAGTTTTTCCAACACATTAAAAAATTTCATTGGATTTTAGATCGAAAGTGCATTGTATGTATAGATGCCTTTTGCTAGAATAGATATTTTTACTATGTTAATTCTTCCTATCCATGAGCAAGGTATGTTTTTCCACTTAAGTAGGTCCTTTTTAGTTTCTTGCACTAGCACTTTGTAGTTTTCTTTGTATAGGTCTTTTACATCTTTGGTAAGATTTATTCCTAAGTATTTTATCTTCTTGGGGGCTACTGTGAATGGTATTGATTTGGTGATTTCCTCTTTGATGTTCTTTTTGTTGATGTAGAGGAATCCAAGTGATTTTTGTATGTTTATCTTGTAACCTGAGACTCTGCCAAACTCTTCTATTAGTTTCAGTAGTTTTCTGGAGGATTACTTAGGGTTTTCTGTGTATAAGATCATGTCATCTGCAAATAGAGATAATTTGACTTCTTCCTTGCCAATTCGGATGCCCTTTATTTCTTTGTCTAGCCTCATTGCTCTGGCTAGGACCTCTAGCACAATGTTGAATAAGAGCGGTGATAAAGGGCATCCTTGTCTGGTTCCCATTCTCAAGGGAAATGCTTTCAGACTCTCTCCATTTAGAGTGTTGTTGGCTGGTGGCTTTGTATAGATACCCTTTATCATGTTTAGGAATTCTCCTTCAGCTCTTATTTTGCTGAGAGTTTTTATCATGAATGGGTGCTGGACTTTGTCAAATGCCTTTTCTGCATCAATTGATAAGATCATGTGGTTTTCATCTTTTGTTTTGTTTATATGGTGGATTACATTAATGGTTTTTCTAATATTAAACCAGCCTTGCATACCTGGTATAAATCCCACCTGGTCTTGGTGGATTATTTTTTTGATATGTTGTTGAATTCTATTGTCTAGAATTTTGTTGAGGCTTTTTGCATCTATCTTCATGAGGGACATAGGTCTGTAATTTTCTTTTTTTGTGGTGTCTTTACCTGGTCTTGCTATCAGGGCTATGGTGGCTTCATAGAATGAGATAGGTAGTATTTCATCATTTTCTATGCTTTGAAATACCTTTAGTAGTAGTGGTGTTAACTCTTCTCTGAAAGTTTGGTAGAACTCTGCAGTGAAGCCATCTGGGCCAGGGCTTTTTTTTTTTTCTTTCTGTTGGGAGTTTTTTGATTACCTTAACAATCTCTTTTTTTATTATGGGTCTATTTAGTTGTTCTACTTCTGATTGTGTTAGTTTAGGTAGGTAGTGTTTTTCTAGGAATTCATCCATTTCTTCTAGGTTTGCAAATTTGTTAGAGTACAATTTTTCATAATAATCTGATATGATTCTTTTAATTTCAGTTGGGTCTGTTGTGATATGGTCCATCTCGTCTCTTATTCGGGTTGTTTCCTTTCCTGTATATCTTTAGTCAGTCTGGCCAATGGTTTATCAATTTTGTTAATTTTTTCAAAGAACCAGCTTTTGACTTTGTTAATTCTTTCAATTGTTTTTCTGTTCTCTATTTCATTGAGTTCAGCTCCTATTTTTATTATTTGTTTTCTTCTGGTGCCTGATGGATTCTTTTGTTGCTCGCTTTCTATTTGTTCAGGTTGTAGGGACAGTTCTCTGATTTTGGCTCTTTCTTCTTTTTGTATGTGTGCATTTATCGATATAAATTGACCTCTGAGCACTGCTTTTGCTGTGTCCCAGAGGTTTTGATAGGAAGTGTTTTCATTCTCATTGCATTCTATGAATTTCTTATTCCTTCCTTAATATACCCAGTCTTTTTTGAGCAGGGTATTGTTCAGTTTCCAAGTATTTGATTTCTTTTCCCTGATTTTTCTGTTGGTGATTTCCACTTTTATGGCCTTGTGGTCTGAGAAGATGCTTTGTAATATTTCGATGTTTTGGATTCTGCAAAGGTTTGTTTTATGACCTAATATGTGGTCTATTCTAGAGAATGTTCCATATGCACTAGAAAAAAAAGTATACTTTGAAGCTGTTGGGTGGAGTGTTCTGTATAGGTCTATGAGGTCAAGTTGGTTGATTGTAGCAATTAGGTCTTCCGTGTCTCTATTGAGCTTCTTACTGGAAGTCCTATCCTTTTCTGAAAGTGGTGTGTTGAAGTCTCCTACCATAACTGTGGAGGTGTCTATCTCACTTTTCAGTTCTGTAAAAGTTTGTTTTATGTATCTTGCAGCCCTTGTGTTGGGTGCATAAATGTTTAATATGGTTATATCTTCCTGGTCAATTGTCCATTTAATCATTATGTAGTGTCCTTCTTTATCCTTTGTGGTGGATTTAACTCTGAAGTCTATTTTGTCAGAAAGTAATATTGCTACTCCTGCTCTTTTTTGCTTGTGGTTTGCTTGATATAATTTTTTCCATCCTTTGAGTTTTAGTTTGTTTGTGTCTCTAAGTCTAAGGTGTGTCTCTTGTAGGCAGCATACAGACAGATTGTGTTTCTTTATCCAGTCTGAGACTCTCTGTCTCTTTATTGGTGCATTCAGTCCATTTACATTCAGTGTAATTGTAGATAAGAATGTGTTTAGTGCTGTCATTTTGTTGCCTTTTTGTGTGTGTTGTTGACAATTTCATTTTTCCACTTACTTTTTTGTGCTGAGACATTTTTCTTTGTAAGTTCTGTGTTCCTCATGTTGTATTTGACTTTATGTTTGCTGAGTCGTTATGTTTTTCTTGGTTTTTATTTTGAGTTATGGGATTGTTAGACCTCTTTGTGGTTACCTTAATATTTATCCCTTTTTTTCTAGGTGAAAACCTATCTTGTATCGTCCTATATGCCTTGTTTTCCTCTTCATATGGCAGTTCTATGCCTCCTGTATTTAGTCCCTTTTTTTGATTATTGTGATCTTTAACATAATGACTTCAACGATTCCCTGTTTTGAGCATTTTTTTTCCTTTTTAAAATTAATCTTAATTTGTTTTTGTGATTTCCTTATTTGAGTTGATATCAGGATGTTCTGTTCTGTGTCTTTGTGTTTTGTTGTTATCTGATGTTATTGATTTTCTGACCAATTTCCTTTAGTATTTCTTGTAGCTTTGGTTTGGTTTTTGCAAATTCTCTAAGCTTGTGTTTATCTGTAAATGTTTTAATTTCACCTTCACATTTGAGAGAGAGTTTTGCTGGATAAATGATCCTTGTCTGGCAGTTTTTCTCCTTCAGTGCTCTACATATGTCATCCCATTGCCTTCTTGACTACATGGTTTCTGCTGTGTAGTCTGAGCTTATTCTTATTGATTCTCCTTTGTAGGAGAACTTTTTTTTATCCCTGGGTGCTTTTAAAATTTTCTCTTTATCTTTGGTTTGGGCAAGTTTGATGATAATATGTCTTGGCGATTTTCTTTTTGGATCAATCTTATATGGGGTTCGATGAGCATCTTGTTTCATGATGTCAGGGAAGGTTTCTGCCAACAGATCTTCAACTATTCTGTCTGTATTTTCTGTTATCCCTCCTTGTTCTGGAACTCCAAACACACTCAAGTTATTCTTGCTTGAGTCCCATATGATTGTTAGGGTTTCTTCTTTTTTTTTTTTTAGTTCTTTTATCTGATTTTTCTTCAACTATATTGGTGTCAATTGCCTTATCCTCCATCTCCCCCACTCTGCATTCCAATTGCTCTATTCTGCTCCTCTGGCTTCCTACTGTGTTGTCTAATTCTGTAATTTTACTATTAATCTTTTGAATTTCTGAATGCTGTCTCTCTATGGATTCTTGCAGCTTATTAATTTTTCCACTATGTTCTTGAATAATCTTTTTGATTTCTTCAACTGCTTTATCGGTGTGTTCCTTGGCTTTTTCAGTAGATTGCCTTATTTCATTTTTGAGGTCATCCCTGATGTCTTGAAGCATTCTGTAAATTAGTTTTTTATATGCTGCATGTGGCAATTCCAGGATTGTATCTTCATTTGGGAAAGATTTTGATTCATTGATTTGGGGAGTTGTAGAAGCAATCATGGTCTGCTTCTTTATGTGGTTTGATATCAACTGTTGTCTCCAAGCCATCTGTAAGATATTGTAATGATTTATTTTATATCTGCTCACTGAGTGTTTTCTTGTTTTGTTTTTTTCAATATACTTAGATGGGCTACTAGATTGCGCTGTCTTGATTGTTGTAGCCTTTGAATCGCTTATGTCCTGTTACCAGCTGGTTTGGGCGGTTACCAGAAATATAAGCCTAAGTGTCCATTCACTATTCTTGAGTAGAATCTGATTTTGGGTCACCAAGTGTGTGGGGTAGACTGTCACCTATTTGGTTAGAGGAGTAGTGGTGATAGTTGTGTGCACCAGATTCTAGTAGAAGCAGGGGGTCACACTCCAGGGGGCAGGATGGTGACAGGCTTCCCCCACGTATCAGTGAGGTAGGTGTGTCTCTGTTACTAAAGCACTTTGGTGGGTGGGCTCTGCAGCTGTACCTTAGGCACCCAATGCATGTACCTCTACAGACTGGTAGATGTCACTATCCTCAGACCCCTATGGCAGGAGGTTAGGTGGTTTGGGTGGAGCTTCAGCCCTCAGTTCCCTGTTGTGGGTCAGTGAGGGCTCTGTTGAATCGGCAGAGATATCAGAGCTGGGAAACTTGTCTTTCCAGTAACCCGCTAAAAGAATTACAGTCAGATCCCTATCAGAATTGCCTTTGCATTATAATAGCCACCTTGTTGCCTGTAGGGATGAAAGCCCAAGACTGTGGATCACAAATGCTTGGCTGGAGCTGATTTTGTATTTTTAGACCAATTTTGGGAAGTCAGGGAAGTATTCTTGGTCCCTGGGTTTTTTATAGCTGCTTCTCTCAGGCCAGGAGAAAGGAAAAGACAAAAGAAAGAAAGAAAAAAAAAATCCGCAAAGCAGGTCACTCTCTGGCCCAGGAAATTCCAATGTTAATGAAGCCTCCTTGGAAGGGGAGGTGAGGGATCAGATAGATAGGAGAGAGTGCACCTGGGAATATAGACAAAGTTACTTATCTTTCTTGGGAAGACTGTTTTATCTGAGATTCCTGAGGGGCGTGTCGACTGTGTGGGTAGAGATTGCCCCCAAGGGTCAGGCCCTTGTCCTGTGCTTGTGCTGTCCCAGAAGCCGTGGTTAGTTCCTCCGCTCCCAGTCCAAAGCCCAGCGGCAAGGTTCCCAGCTGAGATGCTGCACTCCTGGCTCCAAAATCAGTCACTGCCTCCCTGTGACTTCTCCTCCTGTCAGCCGAGTCACTGCGCTGCCTGCATGCACTGGCTGGGCTTCCCCTGGGGTCACTTCAGAGCGGTAGGCCTGCACCTCATGTTTGTGCAGTCTCAGGATGCTGTGCTCAGCTGCCTTGTGCCCAGTTCAAAGCCCGGCGCCAAGGTTTTCTGACTGGGATGCTGGCTCCAGGCCCCAAAAACAGTCGCTGCTTCCCCGTGGTTGTTCGTTCTCTCGTTAGCCCCATCAGTGTGCAGCCTGCTTGTGCTGGCTGAGTCTTTATGATGGTTACCCCAGGGTGCTAGGGGTTAGGGCTGTGTCCCGTGCCTGCCCCGCCTGAGCAAGCCGCAATCACCCCCGCCACTCAGCACCAGGGAACCACGGGGGCTCAAGGCTGTGGGGTGGGTTTCGGGTTCCAGAAGCGGTCGCTGGTTCAGGGCAACTCTTTTGATCTGTGTTTGATGGTCAGGGTTCACAGATTGTCATGTATGTGATCGATTCACTTGTTTTTCCAAGTCTTTGTTGGAAGAGGGATCCGAGGTAGTGTCTGCCTAGTCAGCCATCTTAGTCCCGCTTCCTTTACCAGTTTCTTTATCCCACTTAATTTTTTGTGCTGAGTAGTTTATCTTTATATGTTGCCTTTTCCTCTTTTTCATTTTTGTTGTTTTTGTTTCTGCTGAGTCTTTATTTTTTTCTTGTATTTTATTTTGATGAGTAGGATTGTTAGTCTCTTTTGTGGTTAGTTTAAACCTAAAGTTTATTTCTTTATATAACCTTGACTTCCTCTCCATATGAAAGATGTGACTACATTTCTTAGTCCCTCATTATTGTTTTAATGATGCCTTCTTTTACATAATAACATCAGTGTTTCCCTGTTTTGAGTGTTGTTTTATCTTGGTTTATTTTTGTGATTTCTGTATCTGGGTGTACATCTGGTTGTTCTGTCCTGTGTTCTAGTCTTGGGTTGATATCTGATATTATTGATTTTCTAATTGGAGAACTCTCTTTAGCATTTCCTGTAGGTTTGGTTTGGTTTTTATGAATTCCCTAAACTTCTTTGTATCTGGAAATGTACTAATTTCACTTTCACATTTGAGAGACAGTTTTGCTGGATATATGATTCTTGACTGACAAGTTTTTTTCCTTCAATACTGTATGTAAGTCATCCCATTGCCTTCTTGCCTGTTTGGTTTCTGTCGAGTAATCCAAGCTTATTCTTATTGACTCTCCTTTGTAGGTGAGTTTTCGTTTACCCCTAGCCACTCTTAAAATTCTCTCTTTGTCTTTGGTTTTGGCAATTTTGATTATAATATGTCTTGGTGACTTTCTTTTGTATGTACCTCATGTGGAGTTTGATGAGCATTTGATAGATATTTTCTCATCTTTCACCATATCAGGGAAGTTTTCTGCCAACAAATCAACAATTCTTTCTGTATTTTCTGTTAACACTCCCAGTTCTGGTACTCCAATCACTAGTAGGTTATTACTCTTGATAGAGTCCCACATGATTCTTAGGGTTTCTTTTTAAAAAAAAAAAAAATCTTTTACCAGATTTTTCTTTGAATATGTGGCTCTATGTGTTTTATCTTGAATCTCACTAATTCTGCCTTCCAGTTCCTCAATTCTGTCCCTCTGATTTTCTGTTGGGTTGTCTAATTCTGTAATTTTATTGTTAATCTTCTTAATTTCTGATTGTTGTCTCCATATGGATTCTTGCAGCTTAGTAAATTTTTCATTGTATCCTTGAATAACCTTTTTAATTTCTTCAACTGCTTTATCTGTGAGTTCCTTGGCTTTTTCTGCATTTTGCCTGATCTTGTTGCTGATTCTTGAAGAATTCCATATATTAATCTTTTGTATTCTGTATCTGGTAATTCCAAGAAGACACCTTCATCTGGAAAATTCTTTGTTTGGCGAGCTTGTAGCAATCATGGCCTGTTTCTTTATGTGATTTGATATTGGCTCTTTTCTCTGAGCCATCTATAACTTACTATATTACTTTTTCTTTGCTTACTGTATCCTAGCTTCTTGCCTTTTTTTTTTTTTTTTTGGTATTCCCATATAGGTTGTTTCAGTGAGCTAGCTCAATTATTTTTACCTTTGAAGCTCTAAGGTTCTGTCACCAGATGACCAGAGCTCTTACAAGGTATATGAGCCTAGAAGTCCTTTCATTTTTCTTGTATGGTTTCAGCTCAGGTGTCCAGGTGTCACGTGTGTGATACAGGCTCTGTCCTACATTCTGAGAGGTGCAGGGGTGATTGGTGTAAGTAGAGGTGTCTGGTTGAAGCAGGGAGCCATGCTCTGAACAAGAAAGGGGCTGACAACCATCCCCTGAGTGTCTGTGAGGAAAGCACATCCCTGTTCCCTACAGCACACAGGTGGGTGTATTCTGCAGTTGGGCCATGGGCACCCAATGCTTTTGGTTGGAAGGACTGGGAGGTACCTCTTATCCTTGGGCTGCTGTCAAAAGTGGCTAGGTGATGTGGGTGGAGCATTCACTCTTCAGACCCCTGATGTGGGTGGGTGAGGACCCTGATTGATAGACAAAGTGATGTCAAACATCAAACAGCCGCCTCTCCACTGCACAGCTGAAACAGTTGCAGTCTGCCAACAAGGGCCTATTCTCCTGAAGTGGCCTGCACAGATCCATGCAGGGTTGAAAGGTATTCAAAGTCCATGGACCATTTTGCCTGGACAGGAGCTGCTTCTGTACTGAGCTCCCCAGCTTAGTGGAGCTGGCAGGTTATCTCTTCCCCAAATTGTGAATTTATTCCTTCTCCAAGGCTGAGAGAACAGTTCAGAGCAGGCAGCAGAACCTGTCTCAGGCCCAGGAAAATCGACAGCCACCGAAGCTGGGTTGGGGGCTGGGAATGTGGTAAAATAAATGCAAATATTTAGCTTTTGGCGAGACAGCCATTCTTCTCTGGTTCCAGAGATGTGAGTAGGCTGCATGGCTCACTGTCTCTCCCTGAGGAAAGCATGTCTGGAATGCTACCACCAGCCCCACCCCAGTCACTCCAGGGAGTAGTGCCTGAGGGTTCCTGGCAATTCAGTTCTGGTAACTACTTGCCAATTCTGAACTGTCTCTCCCTCCCCCTGCCACTCAGTTCATTCTCTAACTTTGCCTTTGATGTTCAGGGCTCCTAACTTGTCATATATATAATTGTTTCACTTCTTTTTTCAGGTCTTTGTTGTAAGAGAGATCACCAGAAGTATCTGACTACTCCGTCATCTTGGCCCGGCCTCCTGTACTGAGTTCTTTTTGTTTATAGATTTTCTTTTCATTCCCTTTGTTGTTGATTTTCTGTTTACTCAGTCTTTATGGTTTTCTTTTTTGTTCTGTTGAGTAGGTTTGTTTATTTTCTTTGTTGTTTTTCTGGAAATTTACTTTTATCTTGCTAAGCTTATAACTGTCTATCTTGATATCACCTTGACTTCCTCTTCCCCCTTTTTTATTTTGAAGTTTTCTTCATTTATAGATTGGTGTCTCTGGTTCCCCTTTTCAATCTTGTTGCTTTAGTTTATTTTTGACAACACTTTGTCTTGGTTGGAATTGTCACGTGTGTTAAACTCAGCTTGTTGCCTGATGTTGATCCTCTATCCGAAGGGCTCCCTTTATTATTTCTTGTAAGGTTAGTCTGGTTTTTACAATTTCCTTAATTTCTGTTTATCTGGAAATGTCTTAGTTTCACCATCTTATTTTTTTTTTATTTGAGAGACAATTTTGCTGGATATGCAATTCTTGGTTGGCAGAGTTGCTGTCCCAGTGAACCTGGAAGGTGGAGCTGAAGGCCAGGGCTGAGGGACCTCCACTCAGAATCTGGAGAGTGCGCCCAATACCCAGAGTCTGGAGGGCAGGGTCATTGTATAAATTGTCTCAGAGAATAGAGGGTTGTTTTCAAAGTTTTGAGGTCTTATGTAATGTGTTCTGCTGACTTTCTTGGTGCCTGTTATGCCTTCTTTTCTTTCAGTTTCTCCCATTCTGTAATGGAAATGTCTAGCTTGTGCCTGTTCTGCCATTGCGTCGTTAGAAACAGATAACTTGTATTCTAGATTTCACAGATGAAGAGGAATTTTTGGACATGGAGTTAAGTCTTTTGAGATCGAGGCAGCTCAGACTCTTGTGTTCCTTGTCTCTTCAGCTTCTGTTTCCTGGTTTCTTGGGCTATCAGCTCCTCAGGCATCACACCCACATCTGCCCTGCTGGGGCAAATGTTCTAAAGTTCAGTAGCTCCACTGATAAGTGCCCGGAGGCACCCCAATCTGCCAGGAAGCCTCCTGCACACAGGCACTCAGCTTTCTTGCTCTGTGTGTTGGCTCCAGCACCATCTCATGCTGGTCTCCTGGTTCTGCTGCTGTTGGTTCTCTGCTGTTGCAACTTCTCTGTCACTGCAGGTTCTCTGCTATGCTGGTCCTCTGCCATTGTCACAACTCTATACATTCACAGTTTCAAAACTGCTTCCACATTTTATGTATCTGTTAGAGCAGCACCTCATTCTCTCGGTACCAGATTCTGTCTTAGTTATCTAGTGCTGCCATAACAGAATTACCACTAGTGGATGGCTTTAATAAAGAAAAATTTTATTTCCTCACAGTCTAGTAGGTTACAAGTCCAAATTCATGGTGTCAGCTCCAGGGAAGGCTTTCTTTCTTGGTTGGCTCTGGAAGAAGGTCCTTGCCCTTAGTATTCCTCT
The DNA here is from genome assembly GCF_030014295.1 of Loxodonta africana. NCBI lineage: Eukaryota > Metazoa > Chordata > Mammalia > Proboscidea > Elephantidae > Loxodonta > Loxodonta africana. The sequence goes on from NC_087369.1 coordinate 74,326,313, forward strand.
GGTTGAAGAGCTTCTCAGGCACAGGAACCCTGGGTCCAAAGGATGCGCTCTGCTCCTGGTGCTGCTTTCTTGGTGATATGAGGTCCCCAACTCTCTGCTTGCTTCTCTTTCCTTTTGACTCTTGAGAGATAAAGGTGATGCAGGCCACACCCCAGGGAAAGTTCCTGTACCTTGGATCAGGGAGGTGACCTGAGTAAGGGTGGTGTTACAATTCTACTCTAATCCTCTCAACATAAAGTTACAATCACAAAATGGAGGACCATCACACAATACTGGGAATCATGGCCTAACCAAGTTGACACACATATTTTGGGGAACACAAATCAATCCATGACATGGGTCCATTAGTCTTCTTTATAATGTCCCGCATAATTCTTAGTGTTTCTTCATTTTCCTTCACTATTTTTAATGAATGTTCCTAAAACAAATTAGTATCAAGGGCTTTCTCTAGTTCATTGATTCTGTGTTCCATTGATTCACTTTTACTCCTATATCCTTCCATTGAGTTATCTATTTCTGAAATTTTATTTTTAATGTTCTGCAATTCTAAATATTCTTCTTATGTAGTTTCTAATTGTCTATTTTGTATTTTTCTTCTTGCATTGTTTTCCTGAATTCTTGTAGGGTTTTGTCTGTGTTTTCCTGATCTTTTGGATGATCCTATATATAAATTTTTTTTGAATTCTTTATCAGGGAGCTACATTACTGTCTTTTTTCTGAAGGTTTTCTGGCCCTTTATTTTGGTCACTCACTGGAGCCATCTTGTCCTGCTTCTTTTTGTGACTTGATATTGTCTATTGTCTCTGAGGTACTAAGGTGATTGTATGTTTGTTTACTTCATCTTGTTTTTTGTTTTGTTTTCATATATCCAGGTGGGTGTGGCAGGTATGCTACTCTCATCTGTAGTCTATCAGCACTGGATCCCTCACTACCTGTTTCCTAGTGGGTAGGGCAGTGGCTGGGAATATGAGCATTGGTTTCTATTTGCTGGTCTTGTGGGGCAGCTGAGGGTGGGCCAGGCAAGCATTTTCCATTGTCTGTCATAAACAGAATGATGCAGGAGCAGGTGGTTGTAGTTGCCAAGTGGATAAGGTGGTAGGTGTAGTAGGTGTGGCAGGCAAGCAGGGAATGCAGTAGTCACCACTTGATTGGTCAGGATGGGAGTTTGTTGTGGTCAGTGCATAAGCATTCACAAGTTTACTGCTGCTTGCTAGGTCAGAGGTAGAGGGCAGTTGATGTTTGGGCATACGTGTGGGCTTGCAGACACTGCTGCTTGCCAGCCCTGAGGAGGTGAGTAGTGGGTGGGTAAGCGTGGGGACACGCAGAAGCCACCACTCACCAGTTTGAGGGGTTGTGTGGTGGGCAGGTGGACACACAAGCACATGGTCACCACCATTTGTTGGTTCAGGGAGGATTGGGTGGTGGTCTGACCTTTTCTCACTTGAGCGATTACTGCCCCTCATCTGTTTTGGGAAGAAAGTATGTGGTGGTCAGATGAGCTTGTGATCTCGTGGTTGCTGGAGTTCACCAGGTCATGTGGTTGAGCGGCAGCTTGGGAGCTTGCTTACTTCTACTCTCTGAGTGGGTGGTGCATGGAGCTGGTGACAGTGAGGCTCATCATATGGTTTTCAGTCAGGTGGAATGGTTGGAACTCTTTGCTGCATCTGATCAGAAGGTTGAAGGAAGGGGGAGTACACCACTTCAGCTAGCAGACTTGGATACGTCTGCACTTTCTGCCCACTTCAGCCAGCATTTGGGACTAGCCCTCTACCAAGTGCAAGGAGTGGGGCTGCTAGGAGTCTGGTACAGTGAGAGACCTCCTGTCTCCTGTCTCATGTGTGCCACTGATCCACTGCCTCTGGATCCTGGCTCCCTCCCTGCTCTGTGGATGGCAGGATGCCTGGAATTCTCACCCTCCTTCCTGTGTTTTCCTTCCTTAGATTCAAGTCATGATCTGCTCACCTTGATTCTCTCTGAGTGTGTTTGTACAGTTTTTCTGTTTCTTACGGAAATGTTGCAAAGTTTCATTCCTGTACTCCTCACCTGCGGCCACTACTGGCTTTGTCTCCAGATGACCATGTTGAGCCAGGATGGCTGACAGAGCCCCTTCGCTTCTTATCACTTCTCTTTTGCTGCTTTCATTCACTTTTTTCTTCCAGTCAGTGTTCAAGGTTTTATCCTTTCTTTCTTGGTGTTCTGGGTTTGAGGATTGTTATGTCTGTTTCATTTGATTTCTCAGGTCTTTGCTGTAGAGGAATGGTATGGTGTGTCCGACTAAGCTGCTGTCTTGGCTTCTCTTCTCTCGAACGTATAAATTTGAAGAAAATGTACTTAGACAATCTGCCAAGACCTTCTTAATGTGTTCAAAATAAATAAAATAGAAAAAAAATTCACAAGGATCCAAAATAATCCCATTATTCATAAAACGATGTAACTACAATAAAAACCTATTAGAAATAAGAAATGAAACTACAAGTGCCCTGTGGTAGAGCCTGGATAACTACTCAATAAAATATATGTTTTCCTTTTCTTCCTGAGAACACACCTAGACTATATTTCCAAGTTTTTCTTGTAGTTAGTTGTGGCCAGACTGAGCTCTGACTAACAGAATATGAATGCCAGTGACGTGTCCCACTTCAAGGCCTGGTCCCAAGTACCTTCCACATATGACATTCCATATTCTCTCTCTTTCCATTGCCTTGGTACAGATGAACGCACTAACTTGGGAAGCTATGTGTTGAAAATAGAAGAGCCAAATATGGGAAGAGTATAGGTCCCTAAATAATAACTTGGAGGACAACCACCCACTTATAACAACACCCATCTGCATGTTTTAGAAGTGAGAAATAAATTTCTATCATGTTTGAGTCAACAAACACTTTGGGGTTTATGTGTTACAGTAGCTAGTGTTACCTTAACACATACCCTTTAATAAAGTGCATTAAAAATTCTTAAAATGCCAAAAAAAAAACCACATAGAAACAAAAGAATAAGCTACATTAGGGGAAGAAAAATATTCAAATTAATATTGAATTTTAGGAGAAATGATCATTAGATTAATTAGCCTAGTGCTAGACTCAAAGGTGGTGGGGAACTAGGAGGAGCGTTATGAGAGAAAAAAATAGTTGGAATAAGAGAATTTCAACTGGGAGTATTTAACTTTATTTAATAACTAAAGTAAATATTTAACCCATATCCCATTGCCTTCAAGTCAAATACAACTCATAGCAACCCCATAGAACATAGTAGAATTGCCCCATAGGGTTTCCAAGGACTGGCTGGCAGATTCGAACTGCTGGCCTTTTGGCTAACAGCCAATCTCTTAACCACTGAGCCACCAAGTCTCCAAATAATTAACATATACTGTGATACCATATTAAGGACAGCTAAAGGGAAATGAGAAGGAAGGAAAAAGTTGAGGAAATAAGAGAGAAATACAAATAAATTGGAATGCAGACACAGATAAGTGGAGAATGAAATGTCTAAAGACCATGCCACTTTTGGTCCTGTTGTGCCCATAGGCTGCTAGACAGCTGCCAGTTTGTCTTACTGTGGTGGCTTGCGTATTGCTGTGATGCTGGAAGCTATGCCACTGGTATTTGAAATATCGGCAGGATCACCCATGGTGGGCAGGTTTCAGCAGAGCTTCCAGACTAAGACAGATTAGGAAGAAGTACCTGGCAATCTAATTCTGAAAACAGTGGCCTGTGAAAAACCTTATGAATAGCAGCAAAACATTGTCTGATATAGTGATGGAAGATGAGCCCCTCAGCTTGGAAGGCACTCAAAATAAGACTGAGGAAGAGCTGCCTCCTCAAGGTAGACCAAATTCATTGCTGTGGGGTCAATTCTGATTCATAGCGACCCTATAGGACAGAGTAGAACTGCCCCACAGAGTTTCAAAGGAGCACCTGGAGGATTCAAACTGCTGATCTTTTGGTTAGCAGCGTAGCTCTTAGCCACTGTGCCACCGGGGTTCCTGCCCTCAAAGTAGAGTGGATCTTAATGAAGTGGAGGGAGTCAAGCTATCCAGACCTTCATTTGCTGACTTGGCATGACTCAAAATGAGAAGAAACAACTTTAAACATTCATTAACAATCAGAACATGGAATGTACAAAGTATGAATCTAGGAAAATTGGAAGTGGTCATAAATGAAATGGAGGGCATAAAGATCAATATCCTAGGCATTAAAGAGCTGAAATGGACTGATATTGGCCATTTTGAATCAGACAATCATAGTGTCTACTATGCTAGGAATAGCAAATTGAAGAGGAATGGTGCTGCATTCATCATCAAAAAGAACATATCTATGGCTCCTGGGCACCTTTTATCTCAGTAATGAAGTCACTCCTGAAGTTCACACTTCAGCCAAAGATTAGACAGGCCCATAAAACAAAATGAGACTAAAGGGTCACACTAGCCCAGGGACAAGGACTAGAAAGCAGGAAGGGACAGGAAATCTGGTAATAGGGCACCCAAAGTTGAGAAGGGAGAGTGTTGACATGTCATAGGTTTGGTAACATCACAAAATAATATGTGTACTAACCGCTTATTGAGAAGCTAGTTTGCTCTGTAAACCTTCATCTAAAGCACAATAAAAAAGAATATATCAAGATCTATCCTGAAGTACAATTGTGTCAGTGATAGGATAATAACTGTACACATACAAGAAAGACCAGTTAATATGAATATTATTCAAATTTTACTCACCCTCAACTAACGCCAAGGAAGAGGAAATTGAAGATTCTTACCAAATTCTGCAGTCTGAAATTGACCAAATATGCAGGAAAGATTCACTGATAATTACTGGTGATTAGAGTTCAAAAGTAGGAAACAAAGAGGAATCTGTAGTTGGAAAATAATGACTTGGTAATAGATATGACCCCAAGGATTGCATGATAGAATTTTGCAAGACCAGTGACTTCTTCATTGGAAATACCTTCTTTGAACAACATAAATGGTGACTATACAGGTGATGGAGGCCTGATGATGCAGTGATTAAGAGCTATACTGTTAATTAAAAGATCAGCAGTTCAAATACACCAGCTGCTCCTTGAGAACCTTATGGGGCAGTTCTAGTCTGTCCTATAGAATCGCTGTGAGTTGGAATTGACTCGATGGCAATGGATTTGGTTTGGTTTTTTTATACGGATGGACATAGTCCAATGGAATACACAGAAATCAAATTGGCTGTTTTTTGTGGAAAGAGATGATTGAGAAGCTTGATAACATCAGCCAGAACAAGACCAGGGGCTGACTGAGGAACAATCAATTGCTTATATGCAAGTTTAAGTTGAAGCTGAAGAATATTAAAACAAGTCCATGAGAGCCAAAGAATGACCTTGAGTATAGCCCACTTGAATTTAGAGACCATTTCAAGAATAATTTTGATGCATTGAACACTAATAACCAAACACTAGATGAGTTCTGGGATGGCATCAAGGACACCATACACAAAGAAAACAAAAGGTCATTAAAAAGACAGGAAAGAGGAGGTGGGGCCAAGAAGACAGAGTAATCTGATGCTTACTGTGGTCCCTCTAACAACAAAGACCTGAAACAACAAGTGAATCAATTACATATGAAAATCTAGGAGCCCTGAACATCAAAGACAAAGTTGAGGAATTGGACTGAGCAGCAGAGGGAGAGAGTGTTGGTTCAGAAGAAGCAAGAAGTTGCCAGACGTAACCTGGTGGGAGCTGACATCCCACAGGCTGGATCCACTGGAACTAGCACAGTGAGACAAGCAGTGATGTTTGGGTCGAGTTTTTCACATCATGAGAGACCGAGCAATGGAGAGTCTTCTCATGCCTCCAGAATCAGTGAAATGCAGCCCTCAATAGGCAAAAGATTAGTATATGTTTCTAACCTACAGCAGGGCTCAAACAAACAAACAAAACACCCCTTTGGGAAAAACATCTCTTTCACTTACCTCCCCTCATCCTGCTCTGCACTGGGTCCAAGCTGACTTCAGAGATTGCTGCATCCTCTGGGCTAGAAGTAGGACCCATCAGATTCCCTGAGCCATTCTCCCAGCATTAGAGAGGCATCAATTTAACAAACAGGGAAAAAATAATATGCCAGCTCCCCTAAGACAAAAACTCAGCACAGAAACAGCCCCTTTGCCTAGGCACAGGCATAAGGAGTCCACAGACTTTGAAAGCCTTTCACCCCTGCATAAACCTGTGTGGACCCATTTCAATGGTGTAGGCCTTCATGAGCTCAGTACAACAGGGTATATATCTGAAGTCTAACTTCAACTGTTTCAGCTATATTGTGGAGAGGGAGGTTCCTGACATTTGACACTGCTCTGCCAATTAAGCAGAGTCCTCACCTACCCACATCAGGGACCTGAGGATTGGTGGTTCCACCCACACCACCTAGCCACCTGTGACAGGGGTCCAGGAAGAAGTGGTGTCACCCAGTCCTTACAGCTAACAGCATTGAGTACCCTTTGTCTGGCTACAAAACCCACCAACTTACTTGCTCTAGGGAACAGAAAAACACTTTCCTCACAGACATTCAGGGACAGTTGTCAGCCCCTTCCTTGATCAGCACATGACCCCCTAGTGCAGCCAGATACCTGGGCCTACATCAATCAGCCCTGCCCATCTAGGACTGTAGGTGAGAGCCAGCACCACACATTTGGTGAATGACTACCTGGACACCTGAGCTGAAACCATACAAGAAAAGTGAATGGACTCCTAGGCTTACATACCTAGTAACAGCTCTAACCACATGATGGCAGGATGTTAGAGCTTCAAAGGCACTAATAATAAGACTAGCTCACCTGAGCAGCCTATGTGGACATATCAAAACAAAACAAGAAGCTAGCATACAGTAAGCAAACATAAAACAAAAAATACAGCATCTTATTGATGGCTTGGAGAAAACAATCAATATCAAATCACACAAAGAAGCAGACCATGATGGCTTCAGCAAGCTCTCAAAACAAAGAATCAAGAAATCCTTCAGATGAAGAGAATTTCCTAGAATTACTGGAGGCAGAATACAAAAGATTAATATACAGACTTCTTCAAGAGACCAGGAAGATCAGGCAAAACACAGAACAAGCCAAGGAGCACACAGATAAAGCAAAAGAGGAACTTAAAAAGATTAGAGAAGAGCATAACGATGAATTTAATAGGCTGCAAGAATCCACAGGGAGACAGCAAACAGAAATCCAGAAGACTGACAATAAAATTTCAGAATTACCGAACTCAGTAGAAAGTCATAGGGGCAGAATTGAGGCAATGGAAGTCGGAATTAGTGAGATTGAAGATAAAGCACTTGACACCAATATATTTGAGGAAAAACCAGATAAAATAATTTTAAAATATGAAGAAACCCTAAGAATTATGTGGGACTCTATCAAGAGGTAGAACCTATGAGTGATTGGAGTACCAGAACAAGGGGGTGGATAACAGAAAATACAGAGAGAATTGTTGAAGATTTGTTGACAGAAAACTTCCCTAATATTGTGATAGATGAGACGATATCTATCCAAGATGCTCATCGAACCCCATACAAGGTAGATCGCAAAAGAAAGTCACGAAGGCATATTATAACCAAACTTGCTGAAACCAGAGATAAAGAATTTCATGAGCAGCCAGGGATAAGCGAAAAGTCACCTATGAAGGAAATCAATAAGAGTAAGTTTGGACTACTCAGCAGAAACCATGCAGGCAAGAAGACAATGTGATGACATATATAAAGCATTGAAAGAGAAAAATTGCCAGCCAAGGCCATATATTCAGCAAAACTGTCTCTCAAATATGAAGGTGAAATTAAGACATTTCCAGATAAACAGAAGCTTAGGGAATTTGCAAAAACAAAACAAAACAAAAAAACTACAAGATGCTAAAGGGAATACGCTGGTTAGAAAATCAATAATATCAGATATCAAACCAACACTAGAACACAGGAGAGAGCAACCAGATATCAATCCAGATAGGAAAATCACAAAATAAACCAATATTTAAAAAAATCCTCAAAACATGGAATCAGTGATGTCATTATGTAAAAGATGACAACATTAAATCAATAAAGAGGGGCCAAATAAAGTAGATAGAGATCTTACACATGGAGAAGAAATCAAGGTGATATAGGGAGACACAAGATGGGTGTAAACTTAGAAAAAATAGGGGTAAATATTAAGGTAACAACAAAGAAGACTAACAATCCTACACAAATAAAAATAAAAAAACAAGAAAAACAAAGACTCAGCAAAAAAAAAAATCAACTAAAATGAGAAAAAGGAACACACAAGCTACAAAGGAAAACTACTTAGAACAAAAAAAGTGGACAAATGAAACTGTCAGCAACACACAAAAAAGGCAACAAAATGACAGCACTAAACTCATACCTACCTATAATCACATTGAATACAAATGGACTAAATGCACCAATAAACAGAGAGTTGCAGAATGGATTAAAAAAAAACATGATCTGTCTATATGCTGCCTACAGGAGACACACCTTAGACTTAAAGACACAAACAAACTAAAACTCAAAGATAGAAAAAATAAATCAAGCAAACAAAAACCAGAAAAAGAGCAGAAGGGGCTATATTAATTTCTGACAAAACAGACTTCAAATTAAATCTACTACAAAGGATAAGGAAGGACAGTATATAATGATTAAAGGGACATTATACCAAGAGGATATTATCATATTAAATATTTAGGTACCGAATGACAGGGCTGCTACATACATAAAACAAATTCTGAGAGTATTGAAAACTGAGATAGATAGCTCCACAATAATAGTAGGAAACTTCAACACACCACTTTTAGTGAAGGACAGAACATCCAGAAAGATCAATAAAAGACACGGAAAATCTAAATGCCACAATTAACCAATTTGACCTCATAGGCATATACAGAACACGCCACCCAACAGCATCCAAATGTACTATCTTTTCCAACACACATGGCACATTCTCTAGAATACACCACATATTAGGCCATAAAGCAAGACTTAACAGAATCCAAAACATCAAAATATTACAAAACATCTTTTCTGACCATAAAGCCATAAAACTAGAAGTCAATAACAGAAAAAAACAGGGGAAAGAAATCAAACAGGTGGAAACTGAACAACACTTTGCTCAAAAAATGATTGGATTATAAAACAAATTAAGGACAAAATAAAGAAATTCATAATGAGAATGAAAACACTTCTTATCAGAACCTTTGGGACACAGAGGTCAATTTATATCAATAAATGCACACAAACAAAAAGAAGAAAGGGCCAAAATCAAAGAATTAACCCTACAACTAGAACAAATAGAAAGAGAGAAATAAAAGAAACACTCAGACACCAGAAGAAAAGAATAATAAAAAATAGAGCAAAATTAAATAAAATAGAAAAGAGAAAAATAATGAAAGACTTAACAAGACCGAAAGCCGGTTCTTTGAAAAGATTAACAAATTCAATTAACCATTGTCCAGACTGAAAAAAAGAAAAACAGGAGATGAAACAAATAACCCAAATAAGAAATGAGATGGGCTATATCACAACAGACCCAACTGAAATTAAAAGAATCATAACAGAGTACTACGAAAAGTTGTACTCAAAACAAATTTGAAAACCTAGAGAAAATGGACAAATTTCTAGAAACACACTACCTACTTAAACTAACACAGAGGCAGAACAACTAAATAAACCCATAACAAAAGACGAGATTGAAAAAGTAATTTTAAAAAACTCCCAACAAAGATAAGCCCTGGCCCTGACGGCTTCACTTGAGAATTCGACAAAACGTTCAGAGAAAAGTTAACACCACTACTACTAAAGGTGTTTCAGAGCATAGAAAAGGATGGAATACTCTCAACTTCATTCTGTGAAGCCAGCATAACCCTGATGCCAAAACGAGGTAAAAACTCCACAAAAAAGAAAATTACAGACCAATATCCCTCATGAACTTAGATATATAAATCCTCAACAAAATTCTAGCCAATAGAATTCAACAACATATCAAAAAAAATAATTCACCACGACCAAGTGGGATTCATGCCAGGCAAGCAGGGATGGTTCAACATTAGAATAACAATCAATGTAATCCATCACATAAATAAAACAAAAGACAAGAACCACATGATCTTATCAATTGATGAAGAAAAGGCATTTGACAAACTTCAACACCCATTCATGATAAAAACTTTCAACAAAATAGGAATAGAAGGAAAATTCCTCAACATAATAAAGGGCATCAGCCAACATCATCCTAAATGGAGAGAGTCTGAACGCATTCCCCTTGAGATTGGGAACCAGACAAGGATGCCCTTTATCACCGCTCTTATTTAACATTGTGCTGGAGGTCCTAGCCAGAGCTATTAGGCTACATAAAGAAACAAAGGGCATCAAAATTGACAAAGAAGTAAAATATCTCTGTTTGAAGAAAACATGATCTTATGCACAGAAAATCCTAAGGAATCCTCAACAAAAGTACTGAAAGTAATAGAAGAGTTTAGCAGAGTATCAGGATACATGATATACATAAATTAGTTGGATTCCTCTACACCAAAAAAGAGATCGTCGGAGAGGAAATCACCAAATCAATACCATTTACAATAGCCCCTAAGAAGATAAAATGCATAGGAATAAATCTAACCAGAGATGTAAAAGACCTATACAAAGAAAACTGTAAGACAGTACTGCAGAAAATCAAGAGACGTACATAAGCAGAAAAACATACCTCGTTCATGCATAGCAAGAATCAACATCGTAAAAATGTCTATTCTGGCCGAAGGGTTCTATAGATGCAGAGCAATCCCGATCCAAATAACAATGACATTTTTTAATGAGTTAGAGAAACAAATAACCCGCCTCATCTGGAAGGGAAAGAGGCCTGGGATAAGTAAAACATTACTAAAAAAGAAGAACAAAGTGGGAAGCCTCACACTACCTGAATTTAGAACATATTATACCGCCATAGTAGTAAAAATAGCCTGGTACTGGTACAACAGAGACATAGACCAATGGAACAGAATTGAGAATCCAGACTTAAATCCATCCACATATGAGCAGCTGATATGTGGCAGAGTCTCAAAGTCTGTTAAATGGGGAAAGAGAGTCTCTTTAACAAATGGTGCTGGCGTAACTGGTTATCCATCAGCAAAAAATTAAACAAGATCCATACCTCACACCATGCACAAAAACCAACTCAAAGTGGATCAAAGAGCTAAATATAAAATCTAAAGCAATAAAAATCATGGAAGAAAAAATAGGGACAACACTAGGAGCCCTAATACAAGGCATAAACTGTATATAAAACATTATTAGAGGGCGGGGCCAAGATGGCGGACTAGGTGGACACTACCGCAGATCCCTTTTGCAACAAAGACTCAGAAAAACAAGTGAATAGATCACATACATAACAATCTACGAACTCTGAACAACAAACAGGTTTAGAGACAGAGAACCACCAAATACGGGGAGACAGCGATTGTTTTCAGAGCCAGGAGCCAGCGTACCAGTCAGGTGACCTTCAGAGCCCGATTTGGGGCAGAGCCCAGGGGGGCAGACGGCATAGACAAGCGGCCCAGCCCTAGCCCACGAACTCATCCCGGGAGGGAGCCCAGCAGGTTCACGTGGGCGGCATGGCGGCGCAGCCAGTGGGAGAAGTACCCCGGAGGCAGTGACAGGTCTTGGAGTGGGGAGAGCAGCGTCCCAGCCGGGGAGCCGTCCCGCCGGGATTTTGGCGGGTGCGGGCGGGGCGTGAGCGCGGGGTGCAGCTCCATCCCCCTGAATTGACCCCAGGGCAGTCCCAGCCGGTTCGCGTGGGTGGCGTGGCGGCCCAGCCGGTGGGAGAAGTCCCGGGGAGGCAGTGGCTGGTCTTGGAGCGGGGAGAGCGGCGTCCCAGCTGGGACGCGCAGTCGCGGCGCAGGCGTGGGGAACTGCTCTGCTCTCCTGAGCTGACCCCAGGAAGGGAACCCACCCGGTTCGCGGGGGCGGCGCGCGACGCGGCTGGCGGGACAGGGAGTCCCCGGGAGGCAGCGACTGATTTTGGAGTCGGAAGTGCACCGTCCCAGTAGGGGAGCCTTAACCTTGGGGGTGGGGCTGACAGCAGAGGATCTGACCGTGACGCCAGCGGGCCAGACCCCCTGGGGGCAATCTCCACACAGCCAGTACATATACGCGAAGCACCCCGCGGAAATCTCAGATATAATAGTCATTCCAAGTAAGACAAGCAACTCTGGCTATATTCTGAGGTGCTACTCTCCTAGCTCTCTGATCCCTCCCCCACCCTCCCCAGGCGGCTCCATTAACATCCGAATAGCCTGAGCCAGAGGGAGAACTCTGATAGGGATCTGACTGCATTTTTTTTTAGCAGATTTTCTGGAAAAACTAGTTTCCCAGTGATGGCTTGGAGACAGCAGTCCATATCAAACCACATAAAGAAGCAGACCATGACAGCTTCTCCAACCCCCCAAACAAAAGAATCAAAATCTTTCCCAAATGAAGATACAATCCTGGAATTATCAGATACAGAATATAAACAACTAATTTACAGAATGCTTCAAGACATCACAAATGAAACAAGGCAAACTGCAGAAAAAGCCAAGGAACACACTGATAAAACTGTTGAAGAACTCAAAAAGATTATTCAAGAACATAGTGGAAAAATTAATAAGTTGCAAGAATCCATAGAGAGACAACATGTAGAAATCGAAAAGATTAACAATAAAATTACAGAATTAGACAACGCACTAGGAAGTCAGAGGAGCAGACTCGAGCAATTAGAATGCAGACTGGGACATCTGAAGGACCAGGGAATTAACACCAACATAGCTGAAAAAAAAATCAGATAAAAGAATTTAAAAAAATGAAGAAACCCTAAGAATCATGTGGGACTCTATCAAGAAGGATAACTTGCGAGTGATTGGAGTTCCAGAACAGGGAGGAGGGACAGAAAACACAGAGAGAATAGCTGAAGAACTCCTGACACAAAACTTCCCTGACATCATGAAAGACGAAAGGATATCTATCCAAGATGCTCATCGAACCCCATTTAAGATTGATCCAAAAAGAAAAACACCAAGACATATTATCATCAAACTTGCCAAAACCAAAGATAAAGAGAAAATTTTAAAAGCAGCCAGGGAGAAAAGAAAGGTTTCCTTCAAGGGAGAATCAATAAGAGTAAGTTCAGACTACTCAGCAGAAACCATGCAGGCAAGAAGGGAATGGAACGACATATACAGAGCACTGAAGGAGAAAAACTGCCAACCAAGGATCATATATCCAGCAAAACTCTCTCTGAAATATGAAGGCGAAATTAAGATATTTACAGATAAACACAAGTTTAGAGAATTTGCAAAAACCAAACCAAGGCTACAAGAAATGCTAAAGGAGATTATTTGTTTGGTCAGATGACCAATAATACCAGGTACCAGCACAATACAAGGTCACAAAACAGAACCTCCTGATATCAACTCAAATAGGGAAAGCACAAAAACAAACAAATTAAGATTAATTCTAATAAATAAATAAAATAATACACATAACAGGGATGCATGGAAGTCAATATGTAAAAGATCACAATAATCAAAAAAAGGGACTAAATACAGGAGGCATTGAACTGCCAGATGGAGAGTGATACAAGGCGATATAGATTGATACAAGTTAGGTTTTTACTTAGAAAAATAGGGGTAAATAACAAGGTAACCACAAAAAGGAATATCAACTCCATAACTCAAGATAAAAGCCAAGAAAAACATAACGACTCAACTAACATAAAGTCAAACATTATGAAAATGAGGATCCCACAATTTACGAAGAAAAACGTCTCAGCACAAAAAAATATGTGGAAAAATGAAATGGCCAACAACACACATGAAAAGGCATCAAAATGACAGCACTAAAAACTTATTTATCTATAATTACGCTGAATGTAAATGGACTAAATGCACCAATAAAGAGACAGAGAGTCACGGACTGGATAAAGAAACATGATCCATCTATATGCTGCCTACAAGAGACACACCTTAGACTTAGAGACACAAACAAACTAAAACTCAAAGGATGGAAAAAAATATATCAAGCAAACAATAAGCAAAAAAGAAGAGGAGTAGCAATACTAATTTCTGACAAAATAGACTTTAGACTTAAATCCACCACAAAGGATAAAGAAGGACACTATATAATGATAAAAGGGACAAATGATCAGGAAGACATAACCATATTAAATATTTATGCACCCAATGACAGGCCTGGAAGATACATAAATTTAAAATTTTAACAGAATTGAAAAGTGAGATAGACACCTCCACAATTATAGCAGGAGACTTCAACACACCACTTTTCGGAGAAGGACAGGACATCCAGTAAGAAGCTCAATAGAGACACGGAAGACCTACTTACAACAATCAACCAACTTGACCTCATTGACTTATACAGAACACTGCACCCAACAGCTGCAAAGTATACTTTTTTTCTAGTGCACATGGAACAGTCTCTGGAATAGACCACATATTACGTCATAAAACAAGCCTTTGCAGAATCCAAAACATCGAAATATTACAAAACATTTTCTCAGACCACAAGACCATAAAAGTGGAAATCAATAACAGAAAAGTCAGGGAAAAAAAATCAAATACTTGGAAACTGAACAGTACCCTCCTGAAAAAAGACTGCGTTATAGAAGACATTAAGGAGGGAATAAATAAATTCATAGAATGCAATGAAAATGAAAACACTTCCTATCAAAACCTCTGGGACACAGCAAAAGCAGTGCTCAGAGGTCAATTTATATCGAAAAACGCACACATACGTAAAGAAGAAAGAGCCAAAATCAGAGAACTGTCCCTACAACCTGAACAAATAGAAAGAGAGCAACAAAAGACTCCATCAGGCACCAGAAGAAAACAAATAATAAAAATTAGAGCTGAACTCAATGAATTAGAGAACAGAAAAACAATTGAAAGAATTAACAAAGCCAAAAGCTGGTTCTTTGAAAAAATTAACAAAATTGATAAACCATTGCCCAAACTGACAAAGAAAAACAGGAGAGGAAGTAAATAACCCGAATAAGAAACGAGATGGACCATATCACAACAGACCCAACTGAAATTAAAAGAATCATATCAGATTATTATGAAAAATTGTACTCTAACAAATTTGCAAACCTAGAAGAACTGGATGAATTCCTAGAAAAACACCACCTACCTAAAGTAACACAATTAGAAGTAGAACACTAAATAGACCCATAATAAAAAAAGAGATTGAAAAGATAATCAAAAAACTCCCAACAAAAAAAAGGCCTGGCCCAGACGGCTTCACTGCAGAGTTCCACGAAACTTTCAGAGAAGAGTTAACACCACTACTACTAAAGGTATTTCAAAGCATAGAAAATGATGGAATACTACCTAACTCATTCTATGAAGCCACCATATCCCTGATACCAAAACCGGGCAAAGACACCACAAGAAAAGAAAATTACAGACCTATATCCCTCATAAACATAGATGCAAAATTCTCAACAAAATTCTAGCCAATAGAGTACAACAATATATCAAAAAAATAATCCACCACAACCAAGTGGGATTTATACCAGGTATGCAAGGTTGGTTTAAGATTAGAAAAACCATTAATGTAATCCACCATTTAAACTAAACAAAAGACAAAAACCACATGAGCTTATCAATTGATGCAGAAAAGGCATTCGACAAAGCCCAACACCTATTCATGATAAAAACTCTCAGCAAAATAGGAATTGAAGGAAAATTCCTGAACATAATAAAGGGCACCTATACAAAGCCAACAGCCAACATCATTCTAAATGGAGAGAGCCTGAAAGCATTTCCCTTGAGAACGGGAACCAGACAAGGATGCCCTTTATCACTGCTGTTATTCAACATTGTGCTAGAGGTCCTAGCCAGAGCAATGAGGCTAGACAAAGAAATAAAGGGCATCCGGATTGGCAAGGAGGAAGTAAAATTATCTCTATTTGCAGATGACATGATCTTCTACACAGAAAACCCTAAGGAATCCTCCAGAAAACTACTGAAACTAATAGAAGAGTTTGGCAGAGTCTCAGGTTATAAGATAAACATACAAAAATCACTTGGATTCCTCTACATCAACAAAAAGGAACATCGAAGAGGAAATCACCAAATCAATACCATTCACAGTAGCCCCCAAGAAGATAAAATACTTAGGAATAAATCTTACCAAAGATATAAAAAACCTATACAAAGAAAACTACAAAGTACTAGTGCAAGAAACTAAAAGGGACGTACATAAATGGAAAAACATACCTTGCTCATGGATAGGAAGACTTAACATAGTAAAAATGTCTATTCTACCAAAAGCCATCTATACATTTAACGCACTTCCGATCCAAATTCCAATGTCATATTTTAAGGGGATAGAGAAACAAATCACCAATTTCATATGGAAGGGAAAGAAGCCACGGATAAGCAAAGCATTACTGAAAAAGAAGAAGGAAGTGGGAGGCCTCACTCTACCTGATTTCAGAACCTATTATACAGCCACAGTAGTCAAAACAGCCTGGTACTGGTACAACAACAGGCACATAGACCAATGGAACAGAATTGAGAACCCAGATATAAATCCATCCACGTATGAGCAGCTGATATTTGACAAAGGACCAGTGTCAGTGAATTGGGGAAAAGATAATCTTTTTAACAAATGGTGCTGTCATAACTGGATATCCATTTGCAAAAGAATGAAACAGGACCCGTACCTCACACCATGCACAAAAACTAACTCCAAGTGGATCAAAGACCTAAACATAAAGACTAAAACGGTAAAGATCATGGAAGAAAAAATAGTGACAAAGTTAGGAGCCTTAACACAAGGCATAAACAGAATACAAAACATTACTAAAAATGACAAAGAGAAACCAGATAACTGGGAGCTCCTAAAAATCAAACACCTATGCTCATCTAAAGACTTCACCAAAAGAGTAAAAAGACCACCTACAGACTGGGAAAGAATTTTCAGCTATGACATCTCCGACCAGCACCTGATCTCTAAAATCTATATGATTCTGTTAAAACTCAACTACAAAAAGACAAACAACCCAATCAAGAAGTGGGCAAAGGATACGAACACACACTTCACTAAAGAAGATAGTCAGGCAGCTAACAGATACATGAGAAAATGCTCTCGATCATTAGCCATTAGAGAAATGCAAATTAAAACTACGATGAGATTCCATCTCACTCCAACAAGGCTGGCATTAATCCAAAAAACACAAAATAATAAATGTTGGAGAGGCTGCGGAGAGATTGGAACCCTCATACACTGCTGGTGGGAATGTAAAATGGTACAACCACTTTGAAAATCTATCTGGCGTTTTCTTAAAAAGTTAGAAATAGAACTACCATACAACCCAGAAATCCCACTCCTCGGAATATACCCTAGAGAAATAAGAGCCTTTACACGAACAGATATATGCACACCCATGTTTATTGCAGCACTGTTTACAATAGCAAAAAGCTGGAAGTAACCAAGGTGTCCATCAATGGATGAATGGTTACATAAATTATGGTACATTCACACAATGGAATACTACGCATCGATAAAGAACAGTGACGAATCTGTGAAATATTTCATAACATGGAGGAACCTGGAAGGCATTATGCTGAGTGAAATTAGTCAGATGCAAAAGGACAAGTATTGTATAAGACCACTATTATAAGATCTTGAGAAATAGTATAAACTGAGAAGAACACACTCTTTTTCGGTTACGATGGGGGGAGGGAGGGAGGAGGGGAGAGGGTTATTTACTGATTAGTTAGTAGATAAGAACTACTTTAGGTGAAGGGAAGGACAAGCTCAACTGGACTGGAACAAAAACAGTTTCCAGGATAAACTGAATGCTTCGGAGGTCAGCGGAGCAAGGGTGGGGGTTTGGGGACTATAGCTTAAGGGGACTTCTAAGTCAATTGGCAAAATAATTCTATTATGAAAACATTCTGCATCCCACTTTGAACTGTGGCATCTGGGGTCTTAAATGCTAACAAGCAGCCATCTAAGATGCATCAATTGGTCTCAATCCACCTGGATCAAAGGAAAATGAAGAACGCCAAGGTCACACGATAACTATGAGCCCAAGAGACAGAAAGGGCCACATGAACTAGAGACTACATCATCCTGAGACCAGAAGAACTAAATGGTGCCTGGCCACAACCAAAGACTGCCCTGACAGGGATCACAACAGAGAACCCCTGAGGGAGCAGGAGAACGGAGAACGGTGGGATGCAGACCGCAAATTCTCATAAAAAGACCAGACTTAATGGTCTGACTGAGACTAGAAGGATCCCAGAGGTCATGGTCCCCAAACCTTCTGTTGGCCCAGGACAGGGACCATTCCTGATGACAACTCATCAGACATGGAAGGGACTAGACAATGGGTTGGAGAGAGATGCTGATGAAGAGTGAGCTACTTGTATCAGGTGGACACTTGAGACTGTGTTGGCATGTCCTGTCTGGAGGGGAGATGTGGGAGGGTAGAGAGGGTTAGAAACTGGCAAAACAGTCAGGAAAGAGAGACTGGAAGGAGGGAGCGGGCTGACTCATTAAAATTAAAAAAAAGTTTTTTTTTTAGGCTCATTAGGGGGAGAGTATTTTTTTTTACATGCGAGTATGTAGTATGGTGTATATAAGCTTATATGTGTCAGACTGACTTGATTTGTAAACTTCCACTTAAAGCATAATAAAAATTATATAAAAAAAGGTAGTGAATGGCCATCTAAGATGAATAAATTTTTCTGAGCCCACCTGGAGAAAAGGAGAATGAAGAACACCAAAGACACAAGGAAAATATGAGCCCAAAAGAAAGAAAGGGCCGCATAAACCAGAGACTCCATCGGCCTGAGACCAGAACTAGATAGTGCCTGGCTACCACCAATGACTGCCCTGACAGGGAACACAACAGAGAGTCCCTGAAGGAGCAGGAGAAAAGTGGGGTGCAGCACTCAAATTCACTTAAAAAGTCCAGACTTAATGGTCTTACTGGGACTATAGGAATCCTAGAAGACATGGCCCCAGGGCTCTCTTGTTAACCCAGAACTGAAACCATTCCTGAAGCCAAATATTCAGACAAAATTAGACTGGACTACAAAACATAAAATAATATCGTGAAGAGTATGCTTCTTAGTTCAAGTAGATACAGGAGACTAAATGGGCAGCTTCTATCCGGAGGCGGGATGAGAAGGCAGAAAGGGATAGGAGCTGGTTGAATACACAGGAAATCTGAGGTGGAAAAGTGGAGTGTATTGTCACATTATAAGGGTGGCAGTAGGGGTCACATAACAATATGTGTATAAATTTTTTGTATGAGAGACTAACTTTAGCTGTAGATTTTCACCTAAAGCACAATAAAAAAATATGCATCCCTTTGCCTTCTTGCTTGCATAGTTTCTGAAGAGAAGTTGGAACGTAATCTTATTTGGGTCCCCTTGTATGTGATATCGGAAAACCTGGTGGCATACTGGTTAAGTGCTATGGCTGCTAACCAAAGGGTCGGCAGTTCAAATTCTCCAGGCGCTCCTTGGAAACTCTATGGGCCAGTTCTACTCTGTCCTGTAGGGTCGCTATGAGTCGGAATCGACTCGAAGTCACTGTTTTGTTTTTTTTTTTTGTATGTGATACTTCTCTTTTCTCATGCTGCTCTTTTTGTTCTTAGTTCTCAATAGTTTGATTATGATATGCCAAGGTGCGTTTCTTTTAGCATTAATCCTGTATGGATTTTGTTGCACTTCTTGAATGGAAAAATTCCCATCTTTCACAATGTTTAGGAAGTTTTCTGAAGTTATTTCTTAAAAGATTCTTTCTGAACGTACCTCTCTCTCTTCTTGCTCTGAAACTCCCATTATGTGTAAATTATTCCTTTTAATGGTATCCGACATAATCCTTGGGCTTAGTTCATTTTTCTTCATTCTTTTTGCTTTTCAGACTGAGGAATCTCAAAGTCCCTATCTTCAAGTTTGCTGGTTTTCTTTTCTGTTATTTCAATTCTACCCTTCCATGTTATTGCTCATTTCTGTTACTTTACTTGTAATCTTCACTATTACTTTTGTTATTATTATAATATTTTATTATGTTTAGGTGAAAGTTTACAGCAAATTAGGTTCCCATTTAACAGTTTTTATACATATTCTTCAGTAACATTGGCTGTATATTTCAATGTGTCAACATTCTCATTATTTCCATTCTTGTTGCATTTCCTTTAGTCTAGCTTCCCTGACCCCCTACCTTCTTTTTTTCAGAAATTTTATTTATATTGTTATGGTTGAGAATATACACAGTAAATCATACATATAGAATTCAACCATTTCTGTATGTAGAATTTAGCGATATTGATTACATTCTTTGAGTTGTGGAAACATTCTCACCCTCTTTTTTAAGTTGCTCCCCCCTTGAGATAAACTCATTGCTCCCTAAGGCTCCTATCTAAACTTCCAAGTGGCTGTTGTCACTTTGATCCCATATAGATAGTTCTTAAAAGAGCATAGTGCTCAAGGCAGACCTATTGTACTAGTTAAGCTAAACTATTGTCTGGTTTTAAGATGACTTCAGGGGACCATATTTTTGTTCTAAGGTTTAAAGATTATCGCGGGGCAATAGTTTCAGGGATTCTTCCACCCTCCATGGCTCCAGCAAGTCTGTAGTCCATGAGAATTTGAAATTCTCTTCTGCATTCCCACCCCCCCCCCCTTTGAACAGGATTCTTCTATCGACTCTTCAATCATAATGTTCAGTAATGGTAGTGAGGCACCGTCCAGCTCTTCTGATCTCAAGGAAAAGGAAACTGTTGTTCTTGGAGACAATTAGCTCCACTTCCATATCCTCTTCCTATTCCTGACTCTCCTTCTTCCTCTGTTGCTCCATATGAATAGAGACCAAGTGTTGTGCATTGGATGGCTGCTTTCAAGCTTTAAAAACCCCAGGAACTATGCAACGAAGAGGTAGAAGAGAAGCATTAAGCGCATATTTATGCCAGTTAACCAGATGTCCCATGAAAATATGACCCTAAACCTCCGAACCAAGGAATCAAACCCCATGAGGTGTTTGGTTGTATATAGACAGCCTCAGCAGCTCCTCTGTTGTTTTGTTGTTGTTGTAAATATATCTATCACACTTTTGCCAATTCAACTTTTTAGAAGATGAACGACTTACTAACAACGATTACAATAATTGCTGTACAACCCTACGCTTAATCAGTGCAATTTTTCCATCACCATTAACCCCCCTTTCCCACCTCCTTCCTGACCCTGGTAACCACTAATAGACTTTGGTGTCTGTACATTTGCCTTTTATTGTCTTTTTTATATAAGTGAGTTCATAGTTTTATTTTCTAGGTATAATGTCTTCATGCTTCATCCATACTCCAGCATATATCAAACTTAATTTCTCCCTCTGGCTGAGTGGTATTCCATTGCATGCATGTACCACTTTTTTTTTTTATCCATTCATCTGTCAATAGACATTTAGGTAGTTTCTGTCTTTCGGCTGTTGTGAATAGTGCTGTAATGAACATCGGTGAACAAGTCACTTTTTGAGTCTCTGCTACCAAGTCTTTTGGGCATATACCTAAGAGTGGAATTGCATGGACATAAGTAGTTTTATTTTTAGTTTTTTGAGGAAACACCACACTATTTTCCACAATGACGGTACCATTGTGTATTCCCACCACCAATTTCCCCACGTCCTTGCCAAAATTTGTTATTTTCTGTTTTATTTTTTTAGATGTGCTTTAGAAGAAATTTACAGAGTAAATTAGTTTCTCATTAAACAATTAACACACTTATTTTTTGTGACATTGGTTGCCAACTGCATGACATATCCACACTCTGTCCTTCTCCACCTTGGGTTGCCCATTACCAGCTTATCAGTCCCCTTCTCATCTTTGCCCCTGTGTTGGTGTGTCCATTTTGTCTCATTTTGTTTTATGGTCCTGTCCAATCTTTGGCTGAAGGGTGAAATTCAAGGGCGATGTCAGTACTGAGTTAAAAGGGTGTCCAGGTGCCATACTCTCGGGGTTTCTCCAGCCTCTGTCAGACCAATAAGTCTGGTCTTTTTTTTTTTTTGTGAGTTAGAACTCTATTCTACATTTTTAAAAAGATTTAAAAAAATTTTATTGTGCTTTAAGGGAAAGTTTACAAATCAAGTCAGTCTCTCACACAAAAACTTATATACACCTTTTTTTTTACATACTCCCAATTGCTCTCCCCCTAATGAGACAGCCTGCTCCCTCCCTCCACTCTTTCTTTTCGTGTCCATTTCGCCAACTTCTAACCCCCTCCACCCTCTCATCTCCCCTCCAAGCAGGAGATGCCAACATAGTCTCAAGTGTCCACCTGATCTAAGAAGCTTACTCCTCATCAGCATCCCTCTCCTTCCCATTGTCCAGTCCAATCTCTGTCTGAGGAGTTGGCTTTGGGAATGGTTCCTGTCCAGGGCCAACAGAAGGTCTGGGAGCCATGACAACCAGGGTCTTTCTAGTCTCAGTCAGTCCATTTAGTCTGGTCTTTTTACGAGAATTTGGGGTCTGCATCCTATTGCTCTCCTGGTCCCTCAGGGGTTCTCTGTTGTGTTCCCTGTCAGGGCAGTCATTGATCGTAGCCAGGCACCATCTAGTTCTTCTGGTCTCAGGCTGATGTAGTCTCTGGTTTATGCGGCCGTTTCTGTGTCTTGGGTTCATAATTACCTTGTGTCCTTCGTGTTCTTCATTCTCCTTTGGTCCAGGTGGGTTGAGGCCAGTTGATGCATCTTAGATGGCCGCTTGCTAACATTTAAGACTCCAGACGCCACTCTCCAAAGTGGGATGAAAAATGTTTTCTTAATAGATTTTATTATGCCAATTGACTTAGATGTCCCCATGGTCCCCAAACCCCCCCCCCGGCTACGCTCACCTTCGAAGCATTCAGTATATTCAGGACACTTCCTCGCTTTTGGTTTAGTCCAGTTGTGCTGACCTCACCTGTATTGTGTGTTGCCTTTCCCTTCACCTAAAGTAGTTCTTATTTACTATCTAATTAGGAAATACCCCTTTTCCACCCTCCCTCTCTCCCCCCTCTCATAACCATCAAAGAATATTTTCTTCTCTGTTTAAACTATTTCTCAAGTTCTTATAATAGTGGTCTTATACAATATTTGACTTTTGCAATTGACTAATTTCACTCAGCATAATGCCTTCCAGATTCCTCCATGTTATGAAATGTTTCACAGATTCATCACTGTTATTTATTCCATTGTGTGAATATACCATAATTTATTTATCCATTCATCCATTGATGGGCACCATGGTTGCTTCCATCTGTTTGCTATTGTAAACAGTGCTGAAATGAACATGGGTGTGCATATATCTTGTTCGTGTAAACCAAAAAAAAAAAAAAACCCATCGCCGTCGAGTCAATTCCGACTCATAGCGACTAAAGGCTCCTATTTCTCTAGGATATATTCAAAGGAGTGGGATTGCTGGATTGTATGGTAGTTCTATTTTTAGTTTTTTAAGGTGGCATCAAATTGCTTTCCAAAGTGGTTGTACCATTTTACATTCCCACTAGCAGTGTATAAGTATTCCAATCTCTCCACAGCCTCTCCAACATTTATTATTTTGTGTTTTTTGGATTACTGGGAGCCTTTTGGAAGTGATATAGAATTTCATTGTAGTTTTGATTTGCATTTCCTTAATGGCTAATGATCATGAGCATTTCCTCATGTAACTGTTAGCTACCTGAAGGTCTTCCTTAGTGAAATGTCTGTTCATATATTTTGCCCATTTTTAATTGGGTTGTCTTTTTATATTTGAGTTTTTGCAGTATCATGTAGACTTTAGAGATCAGGCGCTGAATGGAAATGTCATTCTCATTAGATTCTATGAATTTCTTTATTCCATCCTTAATGTCTTCTATAATCCAGTCTTTTTTTTAGCAGAAACTTTTTTTTTAGCTAAAAACTTTCTCGCAGTCTGTAGGTAATCTTTTTACTCTTTTGGTGAAGTCTTTGTATGAGAATAAACGTTTGATTTTTAGGAGCTCCCATTATCTAGTTTTTCTTCTGCATTGTTAGTAATGTTTCATGTACTGTTTATGCCATATATTAGGGCTCCTAATATTGTCCCTATTTTTTCTTCCATGATCTTTATCATTTTAGATTTTATATTTAGGTCTTTTATGCATTTTGAGCTTGTTTCTGTGCATGGTGTGAGGCATGGGTCTTGTTTCATTTTTTTACAGATGGATATCCAGTTATGCCGGCACCATTTGTTAAAGAGACTATCTCTTCCCCCATTTAACTGCTTTGGGGCCTTTATCAAATATCAACCGCTCATATGAGGATGGATTTATGTCTGGATTCTCAATTCTGTTCCATTGGTCTATGTATCTGTACTTGTACCAGTACCAGGATGTTTTGACTACTGTGGGAATATAATGGGTACTAAAATGAGGTAGAGTAAGGCCTCCCAGTTTGTTCTTTTTCAGTAATGTTTTACTTATCCTGGGCCTCTTTCCCTTCCATATAAAGTTGGTGATTTGTTTCTCCATCTCATTTAAAAAATGTCTTCGGAATTTGGATTGGAATTGCATTAAATCTAAAGATCGCTTTTGGTAGAATAACCCAGCCCAGTGCCATCAAGTAGACATTTTTATAATGTTAAGTCTTCCTGTGCATGAGCAAGGTATGTTTTTCCACTTATGCAGGGCTCTTTTGGTTTCTTGCCGAAGTGTTTTGTAGTTTTCTTTGTATAAGTCTTTTACGTCTCTGGTAAGATTTATTCCTAAATATTTTATCTTCTTGGGGTCTACTGTAAATGGTATTGATTTGGTGGTTTCCTCTTCAATGTTCTTTTTGTTGGTGTAGAGGAATCTAACAGATTTTCGTACGTTTATCTTGCCTCCCAATACTCTGCTGAACTCTTCTATTAGTTTCAGTAGTTTTCTGGAGGATTCCTCAGGGTTTTCTGTGTATAAGATCATGTCATCTGCAAACAGAGATACTTTTACTTCTTTCTTGCCAATCTGGATGCCCTTTATTTCTTTATCTAGCCTAATTGCTCTGGCTAGGACTTCCAGCACAATGTTGAATAAGAGTGGTGATAAAGGGCATCCTTGTCTGGTTCCCAATGTCCAGGGGAAGGCTTTCAGGCTCTCTCTACTTAGGATGATGTTGGCTGTTGGCTTTGTATAAATGCCCTTTATTATGTTGAGAAATTTTCCTTCTATTCCCATTTTGCTGAGAGTTTTTATCATGAATGTGTGTTGAACTTTGTCAAATGCCTTTTCTGCATCAATTGATAAAATTATGTGATACTTGTCTTTTGTTTTATTTACATGATGGATTACAATAATTGCTTTTCTAATGTTGAACCATCCCTGCATACCTGGTATGAATCCCACTTGGTCATGGTGATTTATTTTTTTGATATGCTGTTGAATTTTATTGGCTAGAATTTTGTTGAGAATTTTTGCCTCTAAGTTCATGAGGGATATAGGTCTGTAATGTTTTTTTTTTTTTTTTTTTCTGGCGTGATTACCTGGTTTTGGTATCAGGGATATGCTGGCTTCATAGAATGAGTTGGGAAGTATTCCGTCCCTTTCTATGCTCTGAAATACCTTTAGTAGTAGTGGTATTAACTCTTCTCTGAAAGTTTGGTAGAACTCTGGAGTGAAGCCTTCCCCGCCAGAGCTTTTTTTTTTTGTTGGGAATTTTTTGATTACCTTTTCAATCTCTTCTTTTGTTATGAGTCTATTTTGTTGTTCTACCTCTGTTTGTGTTCATTTAGGTAGGTAGTGTGTTTCTAGGAATTCATCCATTTCTTCTAGGTTATCAAGTTTGTTAGAGTACAATTTTTTCATAATAATTTGATGTGGTTCTTTTAATTTCAGTTGGCTCTGTTGTAATATCGCCCACCTCATTTCTTATTTGGGTTATTTGTTTCCTCTCCTGTTTTTCTTTTGTCAGTTTGGGCAGTGGCTTATCAATTTTGTTGATTGTTTCAAAGAACCAGCTTTTGATCTTGTTAATTCTGTCAATTGTTTTTATGTTTTCTGTTTAATTTAGTTCTGCTCTAATTTTTATTCTTTATTTTCTTTGGGTGCCTGAGGGTTTCTTTTGTTGCTCTCTTTCTATTTGTTCAAGTTGCAGGGATAATTCTTTGGCTTTGGCTCTTTCTTCTTTTTGTATGTGTACATTTATTGATATAATTTGACTGCTGAGCACTGCTTTTGCTGTGTCCCAAAAGTTCTGATAGGAAGTGTTTTCATTCTCATTAGATTCTATGAATTTCTTTATTCCATCCTTAATGTCTTCTATAATCCAGTCTTTTTTTTAGCAGAGTATTGTTCAGGTTCCAAGTGCTTGATTTCTTTTCCCTGCTTTTTCTGTTATTGATTTCCACTTTTATGGCCTTATGATCAGTGAAGATGCTTTGTAATATTTCAGTGTTTTGGATTCTGATAATCCTTGCTTTATGACCTAATATGTATTCTGTTCTAGATAATGTTCCATGTTCGTTGGAAAAGAAAGTATACTTGGCTGCTGTGGGAGGAGTGTTCTGTATATGTCTATGAGGTCAAGTTGGTTGGTTGTGGCATTTAGGTCTTCCGTGTCTTTATTGAGATTCTTTCTGGATGTCCGGTCCATCACCAAAAATGATGTGTCAAGTCTCCTACTATTATTGTGTAGCTGTCTATCTCACTTTTCAGTACTGATAGAGTTTATGTATCTTGCAACCCTGTCATTGGGTGCATAAATATTTTTTATGGTTATATCTTCTTGGTATATTGTCTCTTTAATCATTATTTAGTGTCCTCCCTTATCCTTTGTGATGGAATTAACTTTAAAGTGTATTTTGTCAGAAATTAATATTGCTACTCCTGGTCTTTTTCAGTTGCTGTTTGCTTGACATTTTTTTTCATCCTTTGAGTTTTTGTTTGTGTCTCTAAGTCTAAGGTGTGTCTCTTGTAGTGAGCATATAGATGGATCGTGCTTTTTAATCCATTCTGCCACTCTTTGTCTCTTTATTGGTACATTTAGTTCATTTATAATCAGCGTAATTATGGATAGCTATGAATTTAGTGCTATCATTTTGATGTCTTTTTTGTGCTTTGTTGACAGTTTCTTTTTCCCACTTAATTTTATGTGCTGAGTAGATTGTCTTTAATTATTGTCCTTTCCTCATATTCGTTGTCATTGATTTTATTTCTGCTGAGTCTCTATTTTTTTTCTTGCATTTTATTTTGATATGTAGGATAGTTTGTTTCCTTCGTGGCTACCTTTTTATTTACCCCTATTTTTCTAAATTTAAACCTAACTTTTATTTCTTTGTATAGCCTTGTCTTCCTCTGCATATGGAAGTTTTATGACTACATTTTTTAGTCCCTCTTTACTGTTTTAATTGTTGTGTTCTTTTATATAATAACATCGCTGTTTCCCTGTTTTGAGCATTTTTTTACCTTGATATATATTTTTGATTTCCCTGTCTGGGTTGACTTCTGATTGCTCTGCCCAGTGTTCCAGTCTTGGGATGATACCTGATATTATTGATTTTCTAACCAAAGAACTCTCTTTAATATTTCTTGTAGCTTCGGTTTGGTTTTTACAAATACCCTAAACTTCTGTTTATCTGGAAATATCCTAATTTCAAGTTCATATTTGAGAGGCAGTTTTGCTGGATATAAGATTCTTGGCTGGTCATTTTTTTCCTTCTTTTTTTTTTATAGAAGTCATCCCCTTGCCTTCTTTCCTGCATGGTTTCTGCTGAGTAGCCCGAGCTTATTCTTATTGGCTGTCCTTTGTAGGTGACTTTTTGTTTATCAATAGCTGCTCTTAAAATTCTCTCTTTAGCTTTGGTTTCAGCAAGTGTAATTATAATATGTCTTGGTGACTTTCTTTTGAGATATAAGTTATGTAGAGTTCAAAGAGTGTCTTGGATAGATATCTTCTCATCTTTCACTATATCAGGTAACTTTTCTGCCAACAAATCTTTAACAATTCTGTGTATTTTCTGTTATCCTTCCCTGTTCTGGTACTCCAATCACATTTTAGGTTATTTCTCTTAATAGAATCTCACATGATTCGTAAGGTTTCTTCATTTTTTTTTTAATTCTTTTATCTGATTTTTCTTCAAATACATTAGTGCCAAGTACTTTATCTTCACATTCAGAAATTCTGCCTTCCACTTGCTGAATTCTGCCCTTCTGACTTTCTCTTGTGGTGTCTACTTCGGTAATTTTATTGTTAATCTCCTGAATTTCTGATTGCTGTCTACAGATTTCTCCAGCTTATTAAATTTTCCATTATGTCCCTGAATAATCTTTTTAATTTTTTCAGTTGCTTTATCTATGTGTTCCTTGGCTTGTCCTGCATATTACCTCGTTTCCTTCCTGATGCCTTGAATGGTTCTGTATATTAATCTTTTGTATTCTGGCTCCGGTAATTTCAGGAAGGCACTTTCATCTAGAAGATCCCTTGATTCTTTGTTTTGAGAGCTTGTTGACATGATTCTTTATGTGACTTGATGTTGACTACTGTCTCCAAGCCCTCTATAAGTTATTGTATTAGTTTATTTTGTTTGCTTACTGTATCATAGCTTCTTGCTTTGTTTTGTTTTGATATGCCCAAATGGGTTGCTTGAGTGAGCTAGCTTGATTATTTTTGCCCTTGGAGCTCTGACGTCCTGTCCTCAGATAGCTAGAGCTGTTATCAGGTATATCAGTCTAGAAGTCCATTCACTTTTCTTGTATGAATTCAGCTCAGGTGTCCAGGTAGCTGCTCATCAAGTATGTGGTATAGGCTCTGTCCTACAGTTTTAGAGGGGCAGGGGTGATTGGTGTAGGTACTGGTATCTGATTGCAGCAGGGGCCACACTCTGAGCAAGACAGGGGGCTGAGAATTATCCCCCATGGATCATGAGCACCCAATGTTTTTGGCTGTAAGTACTGGTTTGTTTTACTGGAAGGTACCAGTTATCCATGGACACCTGTTGCAGGTGGCTGTGTGACCTGAGTGGAGCCACCAGTCCTTAGGCCCCTGATGTGGGTTGATGAGGACCCTGTGTAATAGGCAAAGCAATGTCAAATATCAAACACCCACCTGTCCGCTGCTCAGCTGAAATGGTTGGAGTATGTCAACAGGGGCCTATTCTCCTGAAATAGGCCCACAAAGGTCCATGCAGAGGGGAAAGGTACTCAAAGTCCACAGACATTTTATGCCTGGACAGGAGCCACTTCTGTCCTGAGCTCCCACGGTTAGTGGAGCTGGCAAGTTTTTTTTCCCCCAATTGCAAATTTATTCCTTCTCTAAGGCAGGGAGGATGGCTCTAGGAGCTCAACTGGGCCTACCTCAGGCCCAAGAAAATCAGCCACTGAAGCTGGCTTGGGAGCAGGGGGCACAGTAAAATATATGGAAGTACTTAGCTTTTGCCAAGAGTGATGTTCTTCTCTGGTTCCGGAGGTGTGAGCGGGCTGTGTTGCTTGGTGCTTCTCCCTGAGGAAACTGTGGTTGAATGCTAATAACTGCCCGCTACCGCCACTCCAGGGAAGGGTGCCTGAGGGCTCCCCACGATTCAGGTTCGGTAACTCCTCTCCACTTCTGAAAAGCCTCTTTTTCCCCCTGCCCCTCAGTTAGTTTTCTAAGCTTGCCTTTGATGTTCAGTGCTCCTAGCTTGTCATAAATATACTTGTTTCACTTGTTTTTTTCAGGTCTTTGTTGTAAGAGGGCTTGCTGGAAGTGCCTATTTCACCATCTTGGCTCCACCTCCTGTTCTACATTTTTTCTCTAGCTCTGTCTGGGACCCTGTATTGTGATCCCTGACAGAGCAGTCAGTGGTGGTAGCCAGGCACCATCTGGTTGTGCTGGACTCAATCTGGTGTAGGCTGTTGTAGTTGTGGTCCATTAGTCCTTTGGACTAATCTTTCTCTTGTGTCTTTGGTTCTCTTCATTCTCCCTTGCTCCAGATGGTGTGGGACCACTGGAGTATCTTAGATGGTTGCTCACAACTTTTAATACCCAAGACTCTGGTCACCAAAGTAGAATGTAGAACATTTTCTTCATAAATTGTGTTATGCCAGTTGAGCTATATGTTCCCTGAAATCATGGTCCCCACAGCCCTCAGCCTAGCAACTCAGTCCCTCAGGGAGTTTGGATGTGTCTATGAAGCTTCCATGACCTTGCCTTGGTCAAGTTTTTTTTTTTTTTTTAATCTTAGCCATCCTAGTGGGAGTTATTGATATCTCATTGTGGTTTTGATTTGCATCTCTCTGATGGCTAATGACACTGAGCATTTTTTCATGTGTTTGGTGTGTTTTCATGTGTTTGGTGGCCATTTGAATGTCCTCTTTTGTGAAATCTCTATTCAAGTCCTTTGCCCATTTTATTATTGCCTTATTTATCTTTTTGTTCTTCTGTTGTCAAAGTTTTCTATATATTTTGTTTATTAGATTCTTGTCAGCTATATGGTTTCTGAAGCTATTTTCCCAGTCAGTAGCTTGTGTTTTCACTTTTTTGGTAAAACCTTTTCATGAACAAAAGTTTTTAATTTTTATTATGTCCCATTTATTTATTTTTGTCTTTTGCTGTTTGTGCTTTTGTTATTATATTAGAAAATGCATTGTTAAAAGCTCGGCCTGACAGTGTTGTTCCTACATTTTTTAGTAAGAAATTTATGGTTTTAGTTTGCACATTTAGGTCTTTAGTCAATTTTTAAATTGTTTTTTGTATGGTGTGATGCATGAGTCCTGTTTCATTTTTCTGCATGTGGAAATCCAACTTTCCCAAGACCATTTATTGAGGAGATTCTTTTTCCCCCATCAAATGGACTTAGCACCCTTGTCAAAAATTGGTTGAACAAGATATGTGGGTTTTTCTGGACTCTCAATTCTATTCCTTTGGTCAACGTGTCTGTTGTTATACCAGATCAGGCTGTTTTTATTATTGTAGCTGTATAATATATTTTAAAATCAGTAAATGTGAGTCCTCCTCCTTTGTTCCTTTTTTTCAACATTGCTTTAAGGGACTCAGGACCTCTTGACATTCTGTCTTAGTGATCTAGTGCTGCTATAGCAGAAATACCACAAGTGGATGGCTTTAACTAAAAGAAATTTATTCTCTCACTGTCTAGTAGTCCAAATTCAGAGTGTCAGCTCCAGAGGAAGGCTTTCTGTCTCTGTTAGCTCTGGAGGAAGGTCCTTGTCATCAGTCTTCTCTTTGTCTGGGAGAATCTCAGCACAGGAACCTCAGGACAAGGATGCACTCTCCTCTTGGCGCTGCTTTCTTGGTACTGTTAGGTCCCCACGTCTCTCTGCTCACTTCTCTCTTTTATATATCTAAAGAGATTGGCTTAAGACACTATCTAATCTTGTAGACCTCATCAATACAACTGCTGATAATACATCTTATTACATCATAGTGATAGGATTTACATCGCATAGGGAAATCACATCAGATGATAAAATGGTAGAAAATTATACAAAGGAATCATGACCTAGCCAAGTTGACAGATATTTTGGGGGTACGCAATTCAACCCATGACACATTCCATATAAATTTGAGAATTTTTTTTTTAATTTCTGTAAAGAATGCTGTTGGAATTTTGGAATTTCGATTGGGTAGTATTGATATCTTAACTATATTAAGTCTTCCAATCCATGAACTTGGAACATCTTTTCATTTAAGTTGTATTTAATCACTTTCAGCTGTGTTTTGTAGTTTTAATTGTTTAAGTCCTTCGTGCCTCTAGTTATACTTATTCCTCGGTATTTTTTTCTCTTAGATGCTATTGTAAATGGAATTGTTTCCCTAACTTTTATTTCAGATTTTTCATTGCTGTTGTATAGAAACCCAATTCATTTTTGTTTGTTGACCTTTACCCTGCAACTTTGCTAAATTCCTCTATTATCTCTAGAAGTATTCTTGTGGACTCTTTGGATTTTCTATATATAGGATCATATCATCAGTGATTAGAGATAATTTTTCTTCTTTTCCAATCTTGATAACTTTTATTTCTTTTTCTTGCCTTATTGCTCTGGCTAGGACTTCTAATACAATATTGAATAGAAATGGTGAGAGCAGGCACCCTTGTCTTGCTCTTGATTTTAAGGGGAAAGCTCAGTCTTTCTCCATTAAGCATGATGTTGGCTGTTGGCTTTTCATATATGTGCTGAATCATACTGAGGAATTTCCCTTCTAATCTGAAATTCTTTAGGGTTTCATCTAGAAGTGGTGTTGGATTTTATCAAATGCTTTTTCTGCATCCATAGAGATGATCATGTGCTTCTTTGCCTTTGTTCTATTGATATGGTGTAGTACTTGATTGATTTTCTAACGTTGAACCATCCCTGCATGCCTTGGTTGAGCACACTCGGTAGTGGCGTAGGACTCTTAACGTGTTGGATTCTGTTCTCTAGTATTTCGTTGAGGATTTTTGCATCTATATTCGTAAGAAATATTGGCCCATAGTTTTATTTCCTTGTGGCATTGTCTGGTTTTTGTATTAGGGTTATGTTTGCTTCATAGAATGAATTACAGAGTATTCTTTCTCTATTTTTTGGAAGAATATAAACAATACTGCTGTCATTTCTTCTCTAAACGTTTTGTGGAATTCCCCTTTGAAATCATGTGGCCCAGGACTTTCTGTTGTTGTTGTTGGGAGGTTTTTAACAGTGATTCAATCTCTTCACATGTTATGGATTTGTTGAGGCTTTCTATTTCCTCTTGAGTCAGTTTGGGTAGGTTGTGTCCTCCTAAGAATTTGTCCATTTCATCTTGGTTATCCAGTTTGTTGCTGTATATTTTTTCATAATATTCTATTATAATTCAGTTTATTTCTTTCAGGTCAGTTATAATGTCCCCTCTTTTGTTTCTTATTTTAGTTATTTGCTTCTTTTTTTTTTTTTTCATTGTCAGTCTAGCTAAAGGTTTGTCTATTTTATTAATCTAATTGAAGAATCAACTTCTGGTTTTATTGATTCTCTCTTTTTTTCTATTTTCGATTTTACTTCTTTATGCTCTAATTTTTGTTATTTCCCTTCTTCTGGTAGATTTAGGCTTAGTTTGCTCTTCTATTTCTAGTTCTTGGAGTTGTCAAGTAAACCTGTTGATTTGAGATCTTTCTTCTTTTTTCATGTAGGCATTTATTGCTATAAGTTTCCCTCTGTGTACTGCCTTTACTGCATCCCATAAGTTTTGGTATATTTTGTTTTCATTTTAATTTGACCCTAAGAAATTTGTGATTTCCTCTTTTAATTTCTTCCTTGATCCATTGATAGTTTAAGACTGTGTTTTTAATTCATGACGTTTGTGTACTTTCCAGATTTTTGTTCCTGTTTTTGATCTGTAGCTTCACTCTGTTGTGGGCAGACAAAATACTTTGCATAATTTCAATCATTTTAAATTTATCAGGACTTATTTTGTGACCTATCCTGGAGAAAGATTCCTGTGCACTGGAGTAGAATATATATTGTGCTTTTGTTGGGTAAGTTTTCTATATATACCTGTTAAGTCTCGCTAGTTTATACTGTCATTCAGGTCCCCTGTTTCTTTGTTGTTCTTCTTTCTAGATGTTCTGTCCAATATTGAAAGTGGTGTGTGAAGTCTCAAACTATTATTTTAGTGCTGACTATTTCTCACTTCAGTTCTATCAGCGTTTGTTTCAAAAACTTAGGTGATCCGATGTTGTGTGCATATATATTCATGATTGTTAAAACTTTTTTTCTTATTTCTTTACTTTTTAATTTTTATTGTGCATTAGGTGAAAGTTTACAAATCAAGTCAGTCTCTCACACAAAAACTTATATACACCTTGCTACATACTCCCAATTGCTCTCCCCCTAGTGAGACAGCACACTCCCTTTCTCCACAATCTCTTTTCGTGTCCATTTCATCAGCTTCTAACCCCCTCTACCCTCTCATCTCCCCTACAGGCAGGAGAGGCCAACATAGCCTCAAGTGTCCACCTGATCCAAGAAGCTCACTCCTCACCAGCATCCCCCTCCATCCCATTGTCCAGCCCAATCCCTGTCTGAAGAGTTGGCTTTGGGAATGGTTCCTGTCCAGGGCCAACAGAAGGTCCAGAGGCCATGACAACCAAGGTCTTTCTAGTCTCAGTCAGTCCATTAAGTCTGGTCTTTTCAAGAGAATTTGGGTTCTGCATCCCACTGCTTTCCTGCTCCCTCAGGGGTTCTCTGTCGTGTTCCCTGTCAGGGCAGTCATCAGTTGTAGCCAGGCACCATCTAGCTCTTCTGGTCTCAGGTTGATGTAGTCTCTGGTTTATGTAGCCGTTTCTGTCTCTTGGGCTCGTAATTACCTTGTGTCCTTGGTGTTTTTCATTCTCCTTTGATCCAGGTGGGTTGAGACTAATTACTGCATCTTAGATGGCTGCTTGCTAGCATTTAAGATGCCAGACACCTCTCTCCAAAGTGGGATACAGAGTGTTTTCATAATAGATTTTATCAT